>NC_083114.1:54331021-55787207 GCF_949774975.1 Lagenorhynchus albirostris
GCTTCGCAAACATGAACGTTGAAACAACCCGTTAAAAAGCAGATTCTAGGGCTTCCCTGGTGGTGCAGTGGTTAAGAATCTGCCTGCCAAGGCAGGGGACACGGGTTCGAGCCTTGGTCCGGGAAGATCCCACATGCCGTGGAGCAACGAAGCCCGTGAGCCACAACTGCTGAGCCTGCGTGCCTAGAGCCCGTGCTCCGCAATGAGAAGCCTGTGCCCCGCAACGAAGAGTAGCCCCTGCTCGCCACAACTAGAGAAAGCCCACGCGCAGCAACGAAGACCCAACGCAGCCAAAAATGATAGATAAATAAAAATAAATTTATTTTTTTTTAAAAATGCTGATTCTGATGCATAGTCTGGGGTCAGCCTGAGGTCTGCATTTCTAACAAGGTTTCCAGGTGATGACAATGGACCCCACCTTGGGTAGCAGAGCACTGAGGTCTCCGTCTTTCTGGCAGGCAAATAGCACCCATTCCATCACCCCACCTGCCCAAACCACTATCTTCTGCTTTTTCCCATGTCTCCCGTTTGAAGAAGAGAAGCCCCAAACACTCAGTGTCCCTCCCCGGGAGGCCTGGACCCAGGCGGAAATAACAGGAGAGGGACCTCCAGGTCCCACACCCCTGGCTTCACTCAGATTTGCAGCGTCAGCTGGGCTGTTTAATAACAGTGCAGCGTGGCCTCACCAGCCCAGCCTCAGCCAGGCAGTCCCACAGGATCTCTGTCTTACTTATACTCCTGGCCGCAGGAAGGAGTGTTCACAAAAGAGCTCTAGAGACTTCCATGGAAAGGCTTATTTGAAACTGCCCAGCTCAGGGTTATAGGCTCCAGAAATCACTGGCCCAGCTGCTGGACTGAGTCCAGCAGTCCAAGATATAAACCCCAGATTATCCTTCCTACAACACGCCAAGTGGCGATCTCTGCATGTCACCAATTTATCTCAGCCTCACCACCCCCCCGTGCGGTGGGTACTGCTATCAGCTCCTCTTAACAAATGCAGAAGCCGAGGCACAGAGAGGTTGAGCATCTGGTCTGAAGTCACACAGCAGAGCCCAGGATCCAACCCACACAACTTGGCCCTAGAGGAGACCCGCCTACCTGCTACATTGTACCTCTCCTGTTAAATGGAGATCTCCATGGTAACAGCCTTACCTGCCGCCCAGGAAGTTGGGGAAGATCCGAGGACACATGACATGAAAAGCCTGGTGGTGTCGAAGCACTAGGGAAATGTCGGCTACTGCTGGGTGGGGCTTGTTAGGGTCTGTAGGTTAGATGTTCCCAGGGAACAAGTGGACACCCTGACCCCACACACACACCCATTGACCCCCATCTGATGCCCCTGTGAGGCTGCACCCCAGTGCTCTCTCTGAACAAACCCTTCAGTGTCTTCCTATCTGCACGTGTGCATCTTCCTTCCTCTGTCCCGTGGGCACAGGTTTCTGGACACACCTCCATCCAAGAACTACTCTCTGACCCGTCCAGGTTAACACTGTCCCAGTTAATGGGCAGGGATGGTTCCTTGGGCCACCCAGCACCCACTCCCATTCTCAGGTCTTGGGCAACATCACCTTTCCCCCATCCTCTTTCCTGCGGGGTTGATCCCACCTCCAGTTCCAGGAAGTGGCAATCAGTAGATACAGGCTTTGTTCCTGGCTCACCATGTAACTCAATTCAGGCCGAAGAGAATCAGGCTTGGAACCTGGCTTTTATTGGTTGAGGAGGAAAAACTCACTCTTTTCCCCAAGGCAGGGAGCTGGGAGCCATCACCTTGCTTCAATTCCCTGAGAAATGGGGACAGGCCAAAATGACATCATCCTGATGACAGCATCCAGGCACCTGGGTCCAGCCAGGCATGGATACTTTAGTGAAAGGAATCAGGAAGAGATATCCCCTCCCTTTTGGTTTCTCTTAAGCCGTTTTGAGGAGGGTTTCCTTTCACCTCTGATCAAGATGCCTGATAGAACCTTTTTCTCTCTCTCCCTGCTCTTCCACCAGCCCCCCTCCCAACCCCACGCACAGTCCCCAGCCCACATCTGCTGACCTGGGCTCCGTGGAGGGAGGCCTGAGCAGGTAGGGTTTGCCGTAGTTCGACGGGCACTGAAGGTGCGGGGCCCAGGGAGCTGCCTACTGCCCTCCTGCTGTTCACTTGGCCGGACTCAGCCGCTCACTACCAGAGGCGGTTGCACTTCCCTGGAAAAAAAAACAAACAGGGTGCATGCCCTCTGCATGGAGGCACGCTGCCCACCTGGCCAGCCCCCTTGCACTCAACGTCCTGGCCCTGGGGCGTCCAGTCAGAGAGCAGTGACCCCAGGGACCTGGGCACCAAGCAGGTTGGTTCTTGCTCCTTGCCGGGACCTTAATGAAGGTAGAGCTGCCTTATCGATCCAGCGCCGGGACATCTACCAAAACCCCTCAGACTAGGAGTCAGTAGCCTGCTGCATTCCGTGCCCACGTGGTCAGGAGCACAAAGAACTGCAACGCTGCCGTGTGTCCCAAGGCCCACCTGCTTCTCCTCAGCCTGGAAAATGAATAACAGCCCCAGGTGAGGAAGGACACGTGGGAACCCATCCTCCCAGCAACTTTCTTAACTTCTTCAGGGCTGAAAACCCACTGGTCTGGAAGCTTGTCTATCCTTACTTTGCCCGAGGGTGACAGAATCGGGGAGCCCCCAAAGCAGAGAGAAGTCTTCAATCCTACTGTGCTACTTACCAGCTGAGGGACCTTTCTAATTGACCTCTCTGTCCTCAGTGCAGGACTTCCAGTGGGGAGGAGGGAGGTGATGCAGGGGAAGGGGAGGGAAGGCAGCCAGAAGGGCGGGTCACCACACCAGCTCCCACGTGGGCAACTGGAACTTCCTCCCGTGGGGTTCTCCAGGACACCCGTAGGAGGGACGCTGCCAAGTCAGCCCAGCCCAGGGGCAAGGCGGCTGGGGCACTTCTACGCTCCCTCCCCTCAGCCACTGTCGAGGGTTGCTTTGGAGGTGAGAGTTCATGCTCCCACTTGTGGCAAAACAAACTTTCAGGGCTTCAGAAAAAAACCATAAGCAAAGAGATGGAGCTCCCAGCAGGTAGAAGGCAACAGGAGACCCCCGAAGAGGTGAGGCCAAGGGGTCCGGTGGGCACCTGCTACTTCACCTCATTTTCTGCCCTTGTGTGCCTGTCCTGTTCCAAGGGAGATTTGTATCCGCCCTTTTGCTCAATCCCAGTGGCCTCTGCACCCCTACTACTCCCTTCTCCCTGCTGCCACCTGGACCACAGAAGGCCATAATACGCTTCTAGAAACATCTTGAAAGTCCTTAAATCCGGGACCCAAATGCAAGTGCTCCTGGGACTGGAGACACTTAGGAGTGGTTACAAATGGGCTGCTGTCTCCTTGGCTTTCTGGCGGCAGATGTTGCTGTCACGTGATCTGAGAAGTCCAGATGCGTTTGCTCAGGAAACAGAGCCAATGCCTCCCAGGATCAGGAATGAAAGAGCAGAGACCCAGCAGCTGGTCCACAAAAGAGGCTGGTGCAAGGCGTGCCAGGTGGGCTGGGTGTTTCTACGGAAAAGGAGCCTGAGCTGCAGCACGAGGCAAAGAGGAAGCAGCCCCCATAGGCGCCTGGGCCCCGAGGTGGTGTTGGACGGCCTGGTCTCTGAGCCCAGGGCTGGGAAGTTCGCCTCGGGCTCTGGGCTGGAGCACACTGAGCCGGGGTTCACAGTGGACAAGGGCTGGGGGGGACCGGGCATGAGAGCAGGTACTTTCTTGTTTGCTGTGGCATTTGCAATCCAGAGACCAGTGCCAATGACGCCTCAACCAGGGAAGGCAGGAGGATGCAGGGGATTGACGAAAAAGACAGTGTGACCCATCATAGCACTGGGTAAGGGGCCGTGAGGTAGGGGTGACATGTGGGGAGCCCCTGGGACAGAGCTGTGGGTTAGAAGTGACATCCCCCCAAGGTTCTTGCCCAGCTTTCTCCACCTTAGTAATCGGCAACTCTGCCCCCATCCCACCCACAGTTCTTAAGCGAAAACCAGAGAATCATCCTCCACGCCCCTCTTTCCCCTCTACCCCTCACCCTGAACGCTCCACCTTCAAAATACACTTAGAGTCTGGTCACTTCCTCTGTTGGCACCATGGTCCAAGCTGCCACCATCATCGTCCCTGTACAAAATCGATGCCCACGCCCACCCTCGCTCCCCCTTCTCAGGTTTAGGCTGTCCGTCTTCGCTGGACACATGCATATTCCTGTGTGTGTGTCTTCCTGGCTGTGGTCACCGTCTCTCTCTTTCTTCCCCGTAGAATGGAGGCTCCCCTAATCCTTGGACTTTGCCTCCTTTGGCCTTTTATGCTTCCCCGTGCCTAGAACAGTGCCCGGCACATGGGCAATAACTATTAGTTGAATTAATTTCAGCTGAAGACTCAAGACCCCATAGACGTCACTCTGTCATGGATTCATGTCGTCCCCTTGCTCGAGGGAAGCACTTCCTAATCTTTTCCCTCTCGTGGAAGGAGGAAGAAGCAATCCTAACAGATACACGCACCCCAACATTCATAGCATCACTATTTACAATAGCCAAAACATGAAGCAACTTAAATGTCCATCAACAGAGGAATGGATAAAGCAGATGTGGTGTATATACAACAGAATATTACTCAGCCATAAAAAAGAATGAAATAATGCCATTTGCAGCAACATGGATGGACCTAGAGATTATCATACTAAGTAAGTCAGACAAAGACAAATATCATATGATATCGCTTATACATGGAATCTTTAAAAAATGATAGAAATGAACTTATTTACAAAACAGATATAGATTCACAGACATAGAGAACAAACTTATGATTACCAAAGGGGAAAGGGCAGGGAGGGATAAATTAGGAGTTTGGGCTTAACGTATACACACTATACTACACATAAAATAGATAACCAACAAGAACCTGCTGTAGAGCACAGGGAACTAATCTCAGTATTTTGTAATAACCTATAAGGGAAAAGAATCTGAAAAAGAATATATATATAATGAATCACCTGAAACTAACACAACATTGTAAATAAACTATACTTCAAAAAAAATAAACAAATAAAAATTTAAATGTCTTTCCCAACCGAAAAAAAAAAAAGAAGCAATGCTCGACGGTGATAAGCAACGCAAGGGTGGAGACACTGTCGCTCACTGCTTTTGTCTCATCCCCATGGGGACTAGCGTAGTGAAGATGCTCTGGACACTTTTGTTGAATTGAGTTACCCACATCCCTTCTCATAGCCCAGGCCGGCTTCTTCCACCTCTGTGTTCTCTTTCCTCCCAGAGTTTCCTTCTAAGTTAATGCGTATGACACTGACTTAGAGCATGACTCCTGGGGTCCACCTGGTATCTCTAGGTCCACGTGTCTGACACATGGCTGCTGCTCAGTATTGCCAAATGATGAATGAATGAATGAATGAGTGAATGAATGAGTGGGTGAAGGAGAGAAAAAGCAGGATGGTGGACCCCAGACCAGTGTAAAAGTCTCCTAGAACCAGCTGGGCACACTCTACCCCCCAAAGCTGGGTAGGATTAGACGATCCAGGGGAAAGACACGCCCCTGCCCGGGTAACAGGAGAGGCAGACGCCCACATGAAGGATGCAGGTGGGTACTTCCAACAGCCTCATCAGAGCACAGGCGTGACTGAGGGCAGCTGCTCAGAAACAAGAACACCCCGGGACATCAGCAGGTGACAGGCACACCAGAGCCATCCAGAAAGGCTTCCTGAGCCCTGGCAGGTCCCGTGCAGGCAGAGCCCTCGCTCTGCTCAATTGCGATCTGTGTTTATGGGCCCATAATCAAATAGAAACTGAAAGTTTCTCATGAGAATCATCTGTCACAATTGTGTGGTGTCCAGACCCCGGGCCGGGAGACTGGGTTATAAACACTGAGCTCTCTCCAGCTCTGCTCTCTCTCCGGGGGCTCGTGGGTCATTTTTCAGCCCAGCACTAATCCGAGGAACTCGATCTTCCATCAAACACGGTGTTTAACAGCCTGGGTATTTGGGATCCTGATCGTCCCCAGCGGATCAGAGGTAAGAGCGATCACAGGAGATGAATCCATGAGCCAGGCTCACCTCTGCCTGGGCAGACCAGCTCCCATGGCTCCCTGCGTCCTGGATGCAACCCGACGGCTGCCTAGCTCTGAAACAGACATCCTCAGGCGCCCACGAAAGCACCTGTCCCAGAACCATCTTTCTGAAAATGGTCTTCCTTATGACAAAGGGTACTTGATGAGGTAAACGTGGAAAGCCAAAAAGCGCAAGGAAAAGAAAAACTGCCCATAAATCCATCACCTGGGGAAAAACTCCACAGCATTTTTGATACATAGATTTTCCAGACTTCTTTCTCTTTCCCCCCAATGTTTTTTCTTTATTATAATACTTAATATTGTCATACTGTTTTCCAGCTAGCTCTCCTGCCAAGCTCACTAAAGGCTATATTGCGACCTTCTGCCCCATCCCTATCCTTCCTACAGCATGGTTTTTAATCTCCACATTCATTTTCTCAGTCTCTTTTACTGAACATTGGTTTGCTTCCAATCCACCAATAGTATAAAAGATGCCGTGAAGAACATATTGTACATAGATCTTTGTACAAATCAGGTTATTTCCTTAAGATAAATTCATAAGAGTGAAATTATGCCAAATTAAATTCTTAAAGATGTACATTTTCTAAGTCTTTTGATACCTTCTACACTCTCTCTTACTATGTGTCTTTAGGACTAGCCAAATATTTCTGGAATAACTTTGACCGGTAACCACTCCAGGATAATAACGGAGCACGGAAAGTGAGTTACCGTCCATCACAGACATGGCGGAATGATTCATCTCTCTGCTTACACTGGCTCTTTTCAGAATCATCGTTTATCTCCGTTGGCTACAGAAGAGCTGAAGGCAAGGCTGTGGTGGAGAGTGATTCCTCTTAGAAAATTAACTCTGAGCCTCCAAACTCCTCTTCTAACTTGGTTGGAGCTTCAGAATGTATTTAAAAGGTAACATCAGACCTGCCCTTTGCTCTCTAAGACTATGACCTGAACATGATTTCTTAACTGGATGATCTGGGGAGAGACCAGTCCGGGCAAAGGTGACGGGGAGATGAATTGGCTTTGCTGGGGAAGATCCCATAGAAGGGTTAAGAAGAACAATTAGGTGAGCACCGGTCTGGAATTCCCTGGGACCAAAGGGAACCCAGAAGCCTCTTTTCCGTTGCCGAGCTGTGTGTCAGCTTGTGTACACATGCTGGTGATTGAAAGCTTAGGGTGTGCGTGGGTGGCCCATTTCAATGCACCTAAAAAGTCAGGGTTGGGGAGGGAAGCAAAGCAAGTTTGGTTCAAAGCAAAAAGAACTTTTTCAGTTCTTAGGCTTTCAGGCCAGAGAGACCCATGCCCCCAGTCCCAGATCCCGCTTCACTGTGCAATCTCGGACCAGTTACTAAACCTTTCTGATCCTTGTTTGCTCATCTGTACAAATGGGGAAAAGATGCTTGCCTCACTTCTTAATGCTGTTGTAGGGCTAAACAAAATGCCTAATAAATGTGGAAATGTCTGACACACTCCTTCCACTTAATAGATGCTCATGGAACATTATTTACCATTTTTTAAAATCTCCAAATCTGGGGCTGCCGTTCCCAGGAGGGCTCTGAACCCTGTACTGTGGCCCCGGCTCCAGCCTGCCTGCTCCAATCACTTTGGAAACAGATCTGCTACAAGAGGCTAAATGTTGGTACTGATTTGTATTTCTTTAATTATTTAATGAATTGCTGGGCATTTAAAAAATTTGTTTCTTGGTTCATTGTGTCTCTTTTCAGACGCACTGCTTGCCTATGTCCTGTGTATCTCTTTATGTTTGGTTATTTTAATTTTTTTTTCTTATGGTTGCCTTAGCTCTTTGGACATTAATAAATCGACTTCTTGTCCTCTGATTTGTACTGTATTTTTCCCTGTTCGTCCCTTGTGTTTTGACCTCAATGTGTCCCTTGTTTCCTTTTTCTCACCCTAAAGTTTAGTTTTTCTGTGCTAGATTAATCAATCTTATTCTAAATGGCTTCCAGATCTTGCGTCCCACTTTGAAAGCTGATTTCCAATGCCAAGGTTGTAAATCTATTTACCCACATTTCATCCATAACTTTCATTGTTTCATTTTTCTCTTTCACGTTGAAATCCTTCTCCATCTTGAATGTATTTTGGTGCAAATAGTTAGGTGGGAATCAGCTTTATGTTGTTTTTTTCCCCAAAAGGTTAGCTAGTTATCCCAATACCATTTATAGGATAATCCTCCTTTCAGACACATTCTTTAAACAAATCCTCTTTCAAGGGGGTCGCAGAAGCCTTTGAGAATCTGACGGGAGCTATGACCCTTCTCCTTAGGAAAAGAAAATGTACCTATAATACACACTAAATTTCACAAACAATGTCCGTGGAGCCCAGGGACCTTTCAAAGCACGTTCACTGACTCCCGAGGGGTCTGTAATCACTTCACATCCCTTACTTTAGATGGAAGAAACAGTGCTTATGTGGTGAAGGCCCCTCGGCTGACCCTCAGGGCTGTGAGACAACCCAGGATGCCACCAGCCCATGTCCTTGGAATTCAGAACATTTCATGTTCTCTTCTGGCTCAGAGCATCCAACAGATGCCATAAAAGCCTCCCTCCTGAGCCCACGGTGGAGACAAGGAGAGGCTTCACGTGACTCAGTTTCCCTTGATTTGACTTAAAGGCTCAACCCATTTCAGACTCTTTTTTTTTACCCCAAATCTGCCTACCCTTCCCAGGGCCTGCTCTGTGGGGTCATGCATGTCCTTTCTCACATACGCTCACCCTTAATTCTCCCTCACCCTCACTAGCAAGCCCATGTGATTCCTCTGTCGACCAGAAGCGGTCACTGCTTCCATGTGCCCCTAAACTTCCTGGGCAATGGGACTGCCTCCAGCTCAACTCCATCCCAGCAGCAGAGAATCTACTCTTCCACACCGCACCAACGGCCACGTTACCTCCAGAGAGATGCGGCTCTGGATTTCGTCGAGCAAGGATGGCCGAGGGGCTCCACGCCAACAATGTTCTCATCTTACCAAACCATTGCCCTTTACTAGGTTGTGGTCACAGTCTGCGGATGGAGCTTGGCCATTCTCATGGCTATTAAAAGCATGTTTAAATAATATTATGGGATCATCTTTTATGCCATCAAGATTGCCGCTTAGAACAGGCAGGGGAAATGAGGCCAGCTTGTCGTCTCTCCAGCGCCTTCGTCATTCCAAGAGATGCCCCAAATCCAAGAAAGATTGAAACCAGCGTCTTGTCTTCTGCTGGAGGGACAGGCCTGGGTGAAGGTGTGTAAATAAACGGAAGAATGTCAACACTCCCAATGCCCGTGCCTGTGGCAGGCATAACTAACGGAGCCCCTATCTTTTTCCCCCGAGTCCAAATGCAGCCTCACATCCTTTTCAACAAGCACTCCCAGAGTCACCACCAGGTTATTCATGCTAGAATTTGATATGAAACTATTTGCTATCCGAGGTCCAGATTAACCTTTCAGAGGCTGAAAACAATTGTGGAAAAATGGTTTTCAAACCACTAATCTGGGCATAAAGCACAGAGAAGCACATAATAATCGGTACAAAACACTGTGAAGTACTGAGACATTGGATTTAAGTATGCAATGCCATGCTAAATCATAGCGGATTTCATGTGAGACTCTGGTATTGATGATAGGATGATGAGTCAAAAGACCAAAAAAATTGGGAAACCAAGCCGAAAAATCGAAGAAATTATACATACAAATGTATTCTATTTACAAATTGAGAAAAAAAAAAACCCAGTCATTATCCTATTTTACCAGTAGAACAAGCCTCTCATTTCAGCCTGCAGTCCCCAAAATTGTTCAGAGCAGAGACCAGAAACCACAGCATCGAGGAAAGAGCATGGAATTTGAACTCAGGGGGTGGGATTCCAGTCCAAGTCCTGCTAGGAATAATATGAGACCTTGGGCAAGAGGCTTACCATCTCTGTGTCTCAGTTTCCTCATCTGTAAAATGGAGACTATAATGTCTACTTTGGCTATTGTGAAACTTAAGAGCAACAACGTACACAGAAGGGCTGTCTGAGTCCTGAGTTGCTGCTTCCTGGCTGAGATGCGGACGCAACCCTGAGCTGAAGCAGAGAAGACGGGTGACCTCCTAGTGCAAATGAGAGATCCCTGGGGTCATGCGGCCAAGGATGGTTGGAGCACCTGCCCCTGTCCTCACTTTCCCGGTGGAAGACAGGAGCACAGTCTTGCACACCCCTCAGGGACAGGATGGGTCTGCTCAGAAAGGGTCCCATCCATCTCCTTAACCTTAACACCTTTGCAAGTCTTCTCTTTCTTCTCCTTCCTTTACATCAACAGAACAAGCAGGCATGGGGGCCACTAGGAGGTGAGGACCCAAGAGAATCACAGATGCCTGGAAAATAGAAAGAGAAACCTTTTTGGAGGAGTAGAGGGAGCCTGTGGACCACCGTTCACACATGTCCCACATGGCTCACATTCCAGCCTCCCTTACAGCTAGCTTAAGCACATGCATCACCTGTGACCAGTGGGACCTGAGGGAAAACTTTGGGGGCTTCTGGAAAAGGTTTTACTCCTTAATCTAATGCCATGGAGGAGTAGAAACTGCGGTTGGATATGGCTGGGTGTGAGGTCAAGATGTTCAGAGCTATGGCAGCCACTTTGCAACCATGAGGGCACAAAGGGTCATGCTGAGAAGGGCAGAGCACAAAGATGGAAAAAACCTGAGCCTGTGATCACATGGCTGTATCATGACACAACTCTGGAACCACTTTGCCTGCAGACTGTATGTTAAGTGAAGAAAATAAATAACTGGCTTTTAGGTCACATACAGTTGGGTCTTCTGTGACGCTGTTGCCAGTATCTCTGCTGATATGTTAATGAGGTAGGACTGGCCTGGGCAAGTGGACTATTTGGTGTTGGTGGTAGTGGTTCACCACTGTATCCCCAGGACCCTGCAGAATGCCTGACATGTGGTAGGTGTTCACTAAATACTTGTTGAATGAATCAGTAAAGATCGGAGGGACCCATGCCATGGGAGTGAATGCCCGCCGTCACCTCACCCTTTTCTCTTCCCCTCTCCTGGCAGCTCTGAGAAACTGCATCTCCCTGTGGGAGGACCAGGTCAGGGACTGCCAGAGCATCTTCGGGGGCGAGCACAGGAAGGCCAGGCTGCTTCGCACGTACAGGTGACTCATAAAGACAGCTTTTTACCCCCTTCAAATGGTGATGCTCCCGTAATAAAGAATTTAATAACCCGCGGTGCCGATGTGGGGAGAAAACTCATTTGTTTAACAGGCAGCAGTTTGGCTTTGTCATGTTCACTTAGTTTTTAATGACACACAGTTGTGCCAATATTGATTTTAGCTTATAGGGACTCAAAATTTTACTGTCTAGATGGATTCAGGATGTAACGATGTTTTTTAATCTCACCTGCTCTGAAGACACTCTCCACTGCCCCTCACCCCCCGCCCCGGCCTGGGAGGGGGCTGGCGGGCTAGGGGCGGAGGTGCTGGTCCAGAATGGATACCCTCCTTGTCTCATCCTGGATGCCCTGCCTTTTCCACGTTCCGCCAGCCTCACCTTTCGCCCTCATCAGACAGGAGCGAGGCTGCTGCTGGGGGCGGCGATGTGTTTTTCATCTTGGAAAGCAGAGCAGGGCCGTGTCAGGAAATGGGAGTTCGTTTTCCAGGCACACGCTCAGCAAGGAGGTGCATGTGCGCGCGCGAGCACGTGTGTGTCAGCCCACTCACACTCAAGCCCAAAGCGTGCATTCCAAACAGGGACGGGGCCCTGCTGGTTATTCTGCAAGGAACTTCGAATGTCGTTTGGAGCCACCGGGCTGGGGCACCTCTCTTTAAACATTACTTAGGATTGTGTTTTTGCTTTTCTCCGTCACCGGGGACAGTATCAAAATAGCAAAAGGGATCACGGCGAGGAGACAAACCTACTCTGTGTTTTCCGAGCAGTCAATTTAAGCCTAAAGACATACAGCAGACCCTTGGTATTCGTGGGTTTGACACTTGTCACCTCAATTGTGTGTAGCTTCAGTTTCCCAAGAACAGCAATAAGGAAGAGGCTGGAAGAACAACGGCCAATGTCTACGCAGCACAGACTGTGCGCCAGGCACCTAGCAGATCGTCACATCGACAGGAATGATCTTGTTTAATCTCCACGTCGCCCCTTTAAGGTCGGGAGGTAGGTATTTTTATCTCCGTTTTAGAGGAAATGGCTGCTTACAGAGGTCGAGTGCAGGGACCAAGGTCACAGAGAGTAAATGACGTCAAAGCCGGGTGCCCTGCTGCTTACTGCGTTTTCGATGGTACTGAGTTTAAGTCTCAACGCTGTGCTGTTTACAACACTGCGAACCAGTCTTTGCCTGGCGGGTGAGCCTGCCTGGCCAGGCAGCGGCTGCACCTTTGGGTGAGTGAGCGGGTGGGCAGGGTCACGGCCAGTCCACGGCCACACACATAGCATTGGCTTCTCTGCTGTAGCTTCTCACAGCCAGACTCTCCCCGGGGAGCCCCGGCACATTTGCTCGGTGGCTGTCTTCCCTAACCCTTGTGTTGCCATAAAAAAAAATAAGGCAGCGTTAGGGAGAAAAGAGACAGCTCTGTATATAGCACATTATGGTAATGAATCATATTAAATATAATTTCATGTCGTTGGCCTATTTAATCTATTTATGTAAGTTTTAGCGAATGCTTTATTCATGATGGGAAAGTCTTTGAGAATTGATTCTTAGATTCACAGAATTTGAAAGGACCTATACATCATCCGTACGAGGCCTGTCCCCAGAGAGGTGAAGTGACCTACCCAAGGTAGTGCGATTAAATTTGAAGTGGTGGCCCTTTCTAGGAAAGGTAGGCTTCGGGCCCCTTAACAGGAAAGGGTCCTGCTGCATAATTGGGATTTGCACACGTCATTTCAACGGAGGACGCTCACCGTGTTCATTCACCAGCCCGGGCGCCGCCCACAGATGCTGCTTCCAGGCTCGGCCGTGGCCGGATTCCCATCACGCTCCTTCTGAAGGTCCGGACTCTTAGTGTGGCACCCAAGGGCTGCCCTGAGGCTCTGGACACTGTGTTCCTCTCTGGCTTCCCCTGCTCGGCATCCTGCAGCCTCACTGGCCTTCTTTCAGTATCTCATTCCTGCCACAGGGACTTTGCTCGGGCCAGAACTCTCCTCCTCTCATCCCCCATGAAATCCCTCCTTCCTTTAGCTCTCCATCAATCAGCCCTTCCTCTGGCAGATTCCCTGCTCTCCCTGGGCCAATGCACCCTCCGAGTTTCTCAATGTAGCACTGACCTCAAGCATAATTTCATGTCAGTTTGGAAGAGACTTTAATATCTGTGTCTCCTACTGGACTGTAAATTCCACAGGAGCATGGCCCAGTCACCGACTGCTATGTAACAAATTACCCGCCGATTCAGCGGTTTAAAACAACCATTGCATTTTGCTCATGATTTTGTGGGTCAGGAATTTGGAGGAAGATCAGCCCGGCAGCTCCCATGTGGATCTCTTATGCAGCTGCAGTCATATGTCGGCCGGGGCTGTGGTCCTCTGAAGGCTCAACTGGGCTAGATATCCAAGATGGTGGGCACATTCACACACCTCGCACTTGATAGCTGCTGGAAGCTCAGGTGAGACACTGACCGGAGCATCTTCACCTGGCCTCCCTAGGGTGGCAGTCTCAGGGCACCAAACATACAGCCCCCAAAGAGAGGTGTATGGCTTTTTCTGATCCAGCCTTGGAAGCCACTCAGTGTCACGTGACTTTAGCTGCACCCTACCAATTACAAGGGAGTCACCGAGACCAGCTCAGATTCAAGGAGCGCGGCGTGGACCCCACCTCTTGATGTGGGAGTGGCAAGATGACACAGCAGAAGAGCTTATGGGATGGGATATATTTTTGCAGCCATCTTTGATAAATGCAGTCTGCCACACAGCCAGAACAGTGCCATTTCCCCTCCTCCATGGAATCCCTAGTACCAAGCACAAGAATTAAAAAATGATTTGATAAATAAGTGGAGAGACAGATGGATGAATAAATATATATAGTGCTATGGTCTGAAAGTTCGTGTCCCTCCAGAATTCATATACTGAAAATCTAATGCCCAAGGTGATGGTGTTAGGGGGTGGGGCCTTCCGGAGGTGATTATGTCATGAGGGCAGAACCCTCATGAATGGGATTAGTGCCCAGATAAAAGAGGGTCCAGAGAGATCCCTGGTCTTTTCTACCAGGTGAAAACGCCATAAGTCTGCACCCTGGGAGAGGGCCCTCACCCGACCATGCTGGCAGCCTGACCTTGGGCTTCCAGCCTCCAGAACTGTAAGAAATGTTTCTGTTTAAGTCGTTCAGTATGTGGTATTTTGTTATAGCAGCCCAAATGGACTGACATATAGATACACGAAATCAGGAAGCAAAAGAAGGAAGGAAGGAAGGAAGGAAGGAAGGAAGGAAGGAAGGAAGGAAGACTCCAAAAGGGTAGTTAAGGAAGGAGGTCTACTTGAGCACAAGAGCGTAGAGACGCCTGGGGCTCTGAAGGAGCGCTAACTCTTTGGCAATCTACTTCCCATGTTCTTGTTTAAAAGGAAGCTCTTCTGCAGCCCCACCTGACACATGCAGGGATGACTCCTTGTCAGCTGGGGGTTTGAACCCAGAAAGGTAAACTCATTTCAATAGCATTCAGTGCAAAATAAAACGAGGACAACAGATATACTGTTAAAAAAACCAAAACCAACAACAAGAACCCAAACAGTCTGCTAGTGCTTTTCAAGGCCCAGAAGAAATATAATTTAATTATCTACGTGTCCTGATTTTGCACCTGTCACCGTTGAGAGGCAATGAGATTTGATGCTGTGTCACACAGCCAGGCGCTTGGAGCCGAGACAGCGTCTGTGTTCCTAAGGCCAGCGGTTCAATAACGTGGGCTTCTTTGATTTACTCATCTTGGTGGGTGGCAGGTTAATAAAACCTCAGTCAGCTTGGTAGATCGCCCACCCTGGTCCTCAGGACGCGCTGGAGCTCACGCGGACATCCGGGAGGTCAGTCGGGGGTCAGGCAGTGTCTCTCCTTGAAGGACAGTGGGCCTCTGCCGGGCCTGCCTCATTGTCACCAGCGTCCCCACAGGCTCCTGCCATCGTGAGTTCCTGTGTGGCGCCCGGGGACAGGTTCTGACCAGTGCGCTGCCCGGCCAGTCCTCTCTGGTTAGTGGGACAACAGGAGTCTGCTGAGCCTGCTTGTCCCGTGGGTCAGGAGCCCCATGGCCCTTGCTCAAGCAGGCCTGACCTCCACTATTAGCACCTCCACAACCCCCGAGTCCACTCTCCCCCCCATAGCACAGAGTGACACGGACAGAAAATTATATTGACAGACCCTTATCGAATATAATTACCCACCAGGAACCTTCCTGAATCCATTAACCAGAGTGGAACTCAGGTGTGAGTCTGTGGGACCCCCCCCACAACGTTCAGGAAGATGCCCTGTCGACAGTCCAGTGTTGTTCTTTAAAAAGGGCCCCAGTCTGGAAAAGGGAATGTAGAATCACACGTCCCCCTTTCTCATATACGTTGTACCTACTTTAATAGATGATATGTAATAAATAGGTCTATCTGCTGACGATTAATATTATTAGATACTTAAACTATTATGTCATCCCCACTATATAATCTTATGAGGGGCCTAGCATCATCTTTCACAGATATACGAAGATACCGAGGGTCAGAGAGGTTAAATGACAAACTGCGGGTACCACAGCTGGTGAACGGCCAGAATGAGACGGAAGCCCACGCCTGTGATTCAGAAGCTGGGTCTCCTCTCTCTCTGCAGCGTGGTCTCCTGCCGAGAGGGCTTGTCCCTCCTCCTGGGGACGGGTGTGTCACCCTGAGGTACAGAGGTCTGCCAGGCGCTTCCCTGGAGTGAATGGAGCAGGTGCAGGGGTCCACGTGTACACCCAGCCCAACACCCACGCTGGGGTCGGGGGCCTCCGAATTCTCTTTTCTCAGGTCTCAGAGGGAAGTAGTCCTTGACATTTCCAGAGCCCACCCTGAGACAGGAGTGATCTGGGAGAGGAAGGGTCTCCAGCCTGAGGTTTTAGAGCCCGATGTTATCCGCTGACACGTGGGGGGTGGGGGCTGCCTAGTGCGGGAACTGTTTATTCCAGATGATTTCTGAGCACCCACACCCTGCGTCCTCGTAACTGCTCTGTGACGTAGGTACTGTCATTGTCATATTTTATAGATGAGCAAACTGAACTTGCTCAGGGCCACATGGTGAGGGGTGGTACAGCCGGGATCGCCACTCCCTGGGGTGCCCTTCCCCACAGTCACCCCTACTCTCCAATACGGTGGTTGGTGAGATGGAGGTCACACCTCACGTCTGCTCGGGCTGACACAACAAAGTACCGCAGACTGGGGGGCTTGAACAACAGAAATTCATTGTCTCACGATTCTGGAGGCTAGAAGTCTAAGGTCAAGGTGTCGGCAGGGCTGGTTCCTTCAGAGGCTTCTCTCCCTGGCTTTTAGATGCTGTCTTCCTTGCTGGGCCCTCAAGTGGTCCTTCCTCCGTGCACTCACATCCCTGGAGTCTCTCCTCTAGTCCAAATTTCCTCTTCTGGTAAAGACATCTCTCGGCTTGGATTAGGGCCCACGCTAAAGGCCTCATTTTAACTCAGTCCCCTCTACAAAGGTCCTATCTCTAAATACAGTCACATTCTGCAGCCCTGGGGCTTCGAGGGCCAAGGGATGTGGGCCTCCCGCTACTGGCCTTACCCCACCCCAGCCCTGGGCCCCCGGGCCGGTGAGACCCCCAGGCATATGCCCGCCATACTGTCCATGAATAACATCTGTGGGCTTCCATCTCCACGGGCTCTGCAGATGGAGCTTGGCTCGTGGGGAGCTCAGGTTATCACACCTTCTCATCACGTGGGCAGAGGGTGCTGGCAAGTGGAGAACCCGGGCTGTTTAGGGGGGTCTACTTCTCAGCTTCCGGGCAGGGTCAGAATGTTTAGTAAACGGGTTATTCATCCAAAAAAGTGGACCCAGCCCCTCCCCAGCAAGGGGAGTGCAGCTCCGAGACAGTTGTTACAAGCCCTCCTGTCTGGGCAGGGCACAGCAAAGGGTGAAAAAACAAACCGAGAAACAAAGGAAACAGGTTGCACATTTTCAGAAGCCAGAAGGAGATCACTGGCTCTGAAGCCGGTTTCTCCCTGGGTCCCACAGGACGCTGGGGAGCCCCGGCAGCCCTGTCCCCTTTGACTCCGGTCACCGCCTCACTCGCTTCCCGACGAGGATCAATGAAAGAGGTGCTGAGTCCTTCCACGCCCTGGATTGGAAGCAAAGGGTGTGTGGAAATCAAGAAGTCAATTTCCAACCTTGGGGACTTCCTAGGAGACCTTCCTTCTCCCCAGAAAGTGCGAGTGCAAAGGAGATAGGGGGTGCTGAGCCCTCGGCAAGACCTTGGCCCAGCGAAGAGGCCAGTGGGTTTGGCAATCCACTCCTCTTACCTTCAAACACCCAAGAGCCTCAGGACCCACGGTCCCTCAACCCCAGGATGTGGCGTGTGTGTGTGTGTGTGCGCGTGTGGGATTGTGTGTGCACGATACATGTGTGACTTGTGTTCGTGTATGTGTCTCTGTGTGCATGCACTGTGACTGTGTATATGTATGTACGATTGTGTGTGTGCCCGTGTACGCATGCGTGCATACAGGTGTTTGTGATCGTTTGTGCGTGTGTGGCTGTGTGTGCAGGTACTGGTGATTCTGTGTATGATTGTATGTGCATATGTGATCATGTGTATATGCATGTGTGTGTGCATGTGTGTGTATGATTGTGTGTGCATGCATATGTGGCTGTGTGCATTGTGTGTGATCGTATGTTCATGTATGTGTGTGGGTGGCTGTAGGTAGGGGCGGGTGATGGGGCGGATAGGGGTCAGGCTGGTGAATCCCGAGATTCACAGCTCCCCCAGAGCATGGCGGGCAGGGCTTCGGGCCTGGGTGCACACCCCGGCCATGGAAACCTACTGCCTGAGCTCCAGAGCCGGTGGGACGTTGTCTCAGGGCAGGTCTCTGACAGCACAGCCTGTGAGGGGGATTCTTGTGAAATGACTCGTGAAGTCGGTGATCTCAGGAGGCGTGTGTAAGAGGCGGTGACGGAAGTGGGATGGGGGGTGGAGAGGCAAAGACATTCAGCGGGGTGCGGGGGTCCTAGCCCCAGCTGATCCCATGCGGAGCTCTGGCATGTGAATTGCACCACAGAGAGCGGCTCTGGGCTGCCCTGAAGGGGGTCTAGGGGAGAACAAGCCGCCAGAGAGGCTCAGGTGTGAGCCCTTCACATCAAGCACCTGCACCTGGCGGCACCGCCCGATAAGGAGACCCAGGTGCAAAGCCCGGGATCGGCGAGAGACGCTCTCGGGCTCCCGGCTGCAGGAGGCCGTCCGAGCATCCAGGCTGCAGCAGCAGGTCCCTCGGGCCGTGATCTGAGAGCAGCGAGGAGCTGCTGGAGAACGGCGCAGGGAGTCTTCACGCTCTGGGGCTCAGCTTCCCCCAGCAGCCAGCCCCCTCCTTCTTAGAAGGGCTCTCCCCCAGCCCAGACCTGCTCTTGGAGCCCCACGTAATCACAGACTTAGATTACGTGACTTTAGACTTCACTCTCACTCCACCCAGACCATCCCTCCCGGAGGCCGGGCTCGGAGGCTGCCTGGGGGTCCCGCAGGTGGTCAGCCGGAGGGAGAGGTTGGTGGAGCATCTCTCTTCACACAGGGACAGAGCAGCTGCCGCAGGTCGGGGCTTCGTATCTGCTGGCCCCTCAGACACAGGGGGCCCCGTCCGCTGGGCACCAGGGACCAGGCCTGTCCAGGCTCCACGCAGAGGGTGCCCTCCTGCGTATCCACCTCCAGAAACAGAGACAGGAGGAGCCCCGTCTGCCTCTGGCCGCCTCTTGACCACGATCATCTCTAGTGTTTATTGTTATCTGCTCGTGCTGACAGCACGGCCCGCACCAAACAAGGCGGGCAGAAGACAAAGCCCCACCCCTAGGGGTTTACCGTCCAGCCAGGCCAACTGGCAGCACTGGCAGCAAACGCTTGTGAGACCCATGTGAAATCTCCCAGGTGGGCCCGCGGTGTTCTTTCCACAAGCTCCGCGGGAAGAGGGACGAGAAATCCCACCCCAACAGCCAGCGCTCTCTCCGCGCCATCTCGAACCCGGAGCAAGAGAGAGTAGGCGAATGTCACTCCCAAGGACAGGTGTGGAAGTGGGGTCACAGGAGGTGCAAGAGTGTCATAACCAGCTGTGGCCCTTGAAGGACAGTCCTGTGCAGCACAATCGTCCGCGAAGGACAGAACGAGACAAGAAGCTACGGGAGGAGGGGACGCGGGCCAGGCCTGAGGGAGGACTTCCAGTGGGCTTGGAACCACACAGAAA
The DNA here is from genome assembly GCF_949774975.1 of Lagenorhynchus albirostris. Taxonomy (NCBI): domain Eukaryota; kingdom Metazoa; phylum Chordata; class Mammalia; order Artiodactyla; family Delphinidae; genus Lagenorhynchus; species Lagenorhynchus albirostris. The sequence goes on from NC_083114.1 coordinate 54,350,497, forward strand.
AGGCTGCCAATCCTACCACCCACTACTCACCAGCCAGGTAAGAATTGCGCCTCCATTTGCGTTTTCCATGTTGGAATGAGGGTAAACTCTAGGGTGAACAGACAATGAACGGATTATCGAGATCGTGATGAGTGATAGAATAAGAGTGTTTCCAGACACTATGGCCACCCCGTACCCACTACTTCCCAGGCTTGTCAAAGGGGGGAAATCAGACAATAACTCGTATGGAATAAATGCTCCCCAAGTGTCAGACGCTGCTCTGATGGCTCTCTGTGGGTGAGGTCCTTTGCTTCTCACGAGAAGCCTAGGAGGCAGGGGCTATTTTGTCCTTAGGGATGGATGAGGAAACTGAAGCATAAAGATGCTGAGTCATTCAACCAGGATGACGCAGCTCGTAAGCGGAGGAAAGGAGGACTGGCGAAGGCAGTGAGGTTTCAGGACGTAGCCTATCGATCCTTGTGTTGGGACTAAATGAGGCCACCTCTATAGGGGCATAACCAGTGCCCCCCACACTGTGACGTGCTGGTGCGGGCTGTCCTGGAAGCCCACGACAGATGGACTGAGGATGCTGTGATCCAGGGGGCTCCTGGCCCTCAGGGTCTCTGGCCCGCCTAAAATCACTGGATATGATCTCTTGTGCAGCTGATTGAAGAGCAGGTGTTGGGACAGCGTTACTTCTCAGTCGACTTTCGGTCGTGTGTGAGTGTGTGTGTGTGTGTGTGTGTGTGTGTGTGTGTGTGTGTGTGGTTTTGGACGTATCATTTTTACCACGGTGGAGGGTGAGCTAAGACTTGAAGCAACCAGACTGTATGTGATGGTCCCCCGGCTTATGCTTCCCAACTGTTGTTGAGATGCGATCGGGCCCCAGCCAAGGCGAGGAGACAGCTCAGTACAGGACCCAGAGGTGCGTTGCACTCCTGGCCCTTTGTATCCCCCGGTTTCACCACGTACAAAAATAGGCAAGCTGGAGACAGCTCAGATGCCTGTGGCTCAGACAGTCGCAGCGGAGACAGAGAAGGGGAGGGAGAGAGGCGGAACACGAGGGAAAGGAGAAAGAAAGGAAAATCCACCACTTAAGGTCAAAGCAGTGAGAATAACACGAAAACACTGCCAACGGAGCGGAAGCAAGAGGTCTTCGAGGTGGGAAATGTGACAACAGCAGTGTTGCTGCCTCTGGGCTGGTGTCACGGCCAGTTACCCTGAAGACTGGGATGCTTAGCTAGAGGGCTTGGTGCGGGAGGCTGGCTGGGCTCGGGGTCTCAGATGGAAGGGGCCAGGGTCCTCCTAAGGAGGAGGGGTGGGGGCTACTGGCCATCGTGGCCTCAGGACCACAGAGGATGCTGACACACTGGGGCCCCTCAATTCTTGAAGGCTGACGGCGTAGAGCTTTGATGGATGGCGTTGATGGGACGGCATATGCAAACGTATGCAAACGAGGCCCCAGAGAACCGGCGCAGTTTTACTTTATTTGTTTATTTAGTTGAGACAGAAGAAATATCTGCTCATTATAAACGAATCAGAAAAGAGGGATACACACAAAGGACATCAATATCCCTTCTTAGCCCACCACTCGGAGAAAAACAAAAGCCATTGCTAACATTTTGGTGTATAGCCTTTCAGACAGTTTTCTGCCCATACAAATATAGTTGAGGTTTTTTTCCTAACTAAAATAGGTTCTTATTTTACATACTGTTTTGAAACCTACTTTTTTGCATTGAAAATATAAATGTGCTCGTGGCACTGTAATTCAAGAAACTCCTATTGTTGGAAATACAGATTCTGTTAGGCTCCGTGACCGAATGGCAGAAGACGGGCGGAACGTTCCGAGATGTAGGGGAACCCTGTCCTTTAGGAAATTGGATGTGTGGCAGGGACGGGGGTGCACAGAAGCTCAGACTATAGGGTTGTGGAAATAGAATTATTTTTAGTCTCTTGGGGGCTCAGGGAAAAATGTGCTGCCCCAAAATCAGGTCTGAAGACCAGAAGCAAGTAACCCAGAACTCCTTTTTGCCACCCTTGCAAATAACTCTGTGGGAGTCCCAGCCAGCTGGAGGTATTGGTTAGGCAGCTTCCCAGGGACAAAGAGAAAGGGGACATGGACCAGTAATCCACCCATCTCCTCTCTTAGCATCAAGAATTTGGCAACCCCAGCGTGTAGAGCCCTACGTCAGCTCTAAGGAAGGACAAACAGAAGCATTCGGATGGGAAGCACACTGAAGGGACAGAGAACATACTCACTGTGACATGAGGACAAGAAGTGTTCACATGAACTGTGTCCAAGTCGAAAGGAGCAGATAAAAGGGCTGTCCCATTAACTTTAGTTGAGCACCTACCATGTACAAAACCCCTCTGCATATAGTATCTCACTTAATCCCCGGAGCACAGCTGTGAGGAAGCTGCCCTTCTGCACATGGGGACCCCGAGGACCAGAGAGAGGGATTAACTTGCCCAGAGTCACACAGCTCACTCGAGGGCAGAGCTCATTGTGAAGTCAGGTCCTCTGGGACCCCTGAGGGGCCCCGTAGGAAGGAACGTACAGTCTACGAAGGGTGAGATGCAGGAGAAGAAGCTGCTGGGAGGGGGCAACTTGGGAGACCCGCTTTGCAAAAAGGAAGAGGCATAGAAGGTGAGAGAAAGATACGGGTGTTAGGAGAGGGAAGGGAACAGGGAGCACGAAGGCAGCAAACAAACCGTGTGGGAGGGAAGGCAGCGGGTCAGGGTGACAGTGGAGGGAGGTCTGAGGATGGAGTGAAGAGCGTGCGTCGTGAGTCTGGAAGGAGCAGAGTGCAAGGCTGTCCCGGGAGCCCCAAAGGGCAGAGGTCAGGCCGGGATCGGAAGGAAGTGAGAGGGAGCTGTGGTCCCCGCTCTCTCTGGAGGGACCCAGGAATCAGCCCTCAGAGCAAAGGCCGAGAGCGAGGCGCCTTCCAGAGCAGGCGGCTGGCTGTCCCACCCCGCCCCCAACTACAGCTCACGGCCCCAAGTGATGGCTACTTTGGGCAAGATTTATTAGGCTTCTCCCTTGGCTTCATTTGTTTTGCTCCATATTTGCTGGTGGCTCTGGCCCGGCACTGATGGCCTGTTTGGGGTCCACGAGCCTCCCGTGTCCTCTCCGTGCCCGGAGGGGGCATCCAGGCTTTGCATGTGCCCACGTGGCAGGCTTTTTAATTATGCCGAGCCGGCAGAGCCAGGGCCCTGGGCAGAGCACAGAGCCGCCGCGAATATTTATCATTAGCGTGAGTTTTTTCCCTACGCATAACCCTGGCGAATGAGAAATTGGAATCCAGAGGACCGGGGTTGTTCATTGAAACATAACACCGAGAAAAGTTACAATGTGGGTGGAGCCGCAAAAGGGAAGAGAAATGCCAGTTGACTTCCTCCCTTGGAGGGGATGGGATGTGCCCCGGGAAGCCCAGTGAGTGTCATGATTCTTTTTGAATTCTGGAAAGTGGGGAGTGGATTTGGGAAGATTTATGGGCTGCAGTGGACTCCCCAGGGAAGGTGAGGGTGGAGGAGACCAAGCTGGGGTCACGTCAGAAGGAGGCGTAAAGGCTGTCTTTTTTTTTTTTTTTTGCGGTACGCGGGCCTCTCACTGTTGTAGCCGCTCCTGTTGCGGAGCACAGGCTCCGGACGCACAGGCTCAGCGGCCATGGCTCACGGGCCCAGCCGCTCCGCGGCATGTGGGATCTTCCCGGACCGGGGCACGAACCCATGTCCCCTGCATCGGCAGGCGGACTCTCAACCACTGCGCCACCAGGGAATCCCGAGGCTGTCTTTGAAGTCAGCTCCTGGTCATCCACCACTATCCCCAAGCCTGTAGAAGGTGAAAGGGAAAAAGAGAATAAGAATGTCGGTGAGGATACAGGGCCATTGCTTCCATCATATTCATTGCAGTGGTAGATGTTTTCTGGAAAGTGACTGGATAACAGGAATCAAAAAATCGTGGAAGTGTGCATTCCCTTCGACCCAGCAATTGTGCTTCTCCAAATGTATCCTCGGGAAATTAGAGACAAACAGGGACTTGGGGATAAAAGTCTCCCGGGTCCTCCCCACGTATAGAGAAAGGTCTGGAGCTGTGCGGTCCTATAAGCTAGGCGCTAGCCACGTGGGCTATTTATATTAAAATTAGCTGCTGTCACATTTCAGCTGCCCAAGAGCTACACGCGCTGAGGGCTGCCATCTTGGACAACAGGTATAGACATTCCATCATCCCAGAAAGTTTTATTGGCTAGCTCTGGTCTGGAGACCCACCTTCAATACCATCCTCCAGTTAGAAACCCAGAAGGATATTTTTGAGAATGTGAATGTTGTCACATCATTGCCCTGCTGGGAACCCTTCAGTGTCTTCTCGTTGTGCTTAGAATGGGGTCCAAACCCTTCTCACGGGCTCCTCTCTGACCTCACGTGAGGCCAATCTCTACCTTGTCAGAGTTCAGCAACACTGATCTCCAACATGTCTGGAACATGCAGACTCTGTACAACCCCAGGGCCTTTACACTGGCCATTCTCTGAACCCAGAGGCTCCTTCCTTCTTGTCTCAGGCCTGGAAGGGAGAGATGGGTACAAATCCGGGAAACAGGCCCAGGAGCATATAGAGTTGACCAGACCCTGGCAGGTAGGAGCCCCGGGTGCCTACCCACCACTCCCTCACTATGTCCACTGTAGAGAGAGGGATCTCCTTCCGGGTGGGGGTCATCTTGGCCTTTATTCAACAAAGGAATGTTCAGACTCTGAACCAACTTTTGGTGCTTTCAGGACAATGACTGTAATGAGAGAGCAGGGTCCAGGACTGTGTCTCCCTCCGCCCGCCAGCACATGTACCGTTTACTTCTCTGCCTCGTGGAGAATACACAAGTTGACACACTGGGATGTCAGGGTCATTTTAGCCACGTATCCGTGATCATCGTTGCAGGCGGTGCCCATGGACGTCAGTGATGGCTTCTATCAGCCTCTCTGGGCTTCAGTCTCCCTGGCCCCAAAACAAGCTGTGCTTCCCTCTGAGTTCACAGTGCTCAACCCCCATCCTGAGCCATCACTAACCACCCCCAAGCCTGTCTCCCCCACCAAGAAAAGGCAAGCCCCTCAGGAACAAGGGCCTGTCTCGCTCATCTTTACAGTCCCAGGCCCAGCGGAAGGTGTGACACCCAATAAATGCTTGTTAAATGAAGGCCTCCAGATTTAGCTTCACAGATCAGGCTGGGAGGTCCGGCCTCACCGTCTGAATGAGGCAGTCCTGCGAAAAGCCGAGAGGCATTACAGCTGGGATGCTAAATCAAGTTGAGGTGTTCCTAACGATCTTAATGGGTATTTTTATTTGTAATTAACGAATTAATCTGATTTGAATGTGCTCTACCAATGTAGGCCCCCCCTCATCATTATTTCATAGCTCTGATGAATCAAGTCTTACAGGATAACCGCAAGCGGCTCTGCTCAGCTGGGTATTATTGTCATTGACTGTTTGTAGACAAGTTTCCAGGTTCTACTACAGAAACCTAGGATTTTCCTTTTACTGAAGTGTAGTTGATTTACAATATTGTGTTAGTTTCAGGTGTACAGCAAAGTGATTCAGTTTTATATATATATATATATTCAATTTTATATATATATATACACAATACATACTATATATTATTCTTTTCCAGATTCTTTTCCCATATAGGTTATTACAAAATATTGAGTATAGTTCCCTGTGCTATATAGTAAGTCCTTGTTGTTGATCTATTTTATATATAGCAGTATATATATGTTACTCCCAAATTCCTAATTTATACCTACCCCCTACCTTTCCCCTTTGGTAACCATAACTTTGTTTTCTATGTCTGTGAATCTGTTTCTGTTTTGTAAGTAAGTTCATTTGTATCATTTTTTTAGATTCCACAAATAAGCGATATCATCTATTTGTCTTTCTCTGACTTACTTCACTCAGTATGATAATCTCTAGGTCCATCCATGTTGCTGCAAGTGGCATTGTTTTGTTCTTTTTTATGGCTGAGTAATATTCCATTGTACATATGTACCACATCTTCTTTATCCATTTCTCTGTTGATGGGCATTTAGGTTGCTTCCATGTCCTGGCTATTGCAAATGGTGCTGCAATGAACATTGGGGTGCATGTGTCTTTTCAAATTATGGTTTTCTCAGGGTATATGCCCAGGAGTGGGATTGCAGGACCATATGGCAGCTCTATTTTCAGGTTTTTCAGGAACCTCCATACTGTTCTCTACAGCACAGACACCTAGGATGGACACGAATGTCTGTTAATAGCCATTAGACTACCCTAAGGGAAGGCTGATATTCAAATTCCAACGTCTGGAACTTCATTGAAAAGTCACTCTCCAGGGGGTAAGATGAAGACAAGGTCTATGCAGGGGATCCTGAGATAAACTACGTAAGCTCTTCCTGGGGTCTCTCTCCCATCTCCTTTATTCCTCATTCTCTCCACTCAGGATGAGGGCAAGAGCCCTCCCCAATGCTGGGACACTGGCATCCTTACTAGTGGGTCTCCCTGGCCCCAGTCCTCCTCCTGAAAAGCGTCATACACGGCACAGCCAGATTCACATTCCCACGTCCCAGCTCCACCCGGGTCTCCGATCCTCTCTTCCTCCTACCTTCCAGCCCCTGCCCACCTCCAGCCAAATCCCCTCTCCAGCCAAAATCTCCTTCCAGGTGTCAGCCCCATGCTGGACACCAGACCAGCCAAGCCCCAAAGGGAGCGCACAGTCTCCGGAGTGGACACACATATAGAGAAGAGAGCAGTTAGACCAGCACTGATGGCGGTGGGTACGGGGTGCAGAGCCTTTACCTCTTCCCGATAAGGTGGCTTTGCGGCAGCCTCACTTAGCATAGTGCCTCCTCCTATTTCATTGGACATTAGCTGGGGCCTCCATGAACCTTGGGGACCTGGGAAAACTTAACCTGAGCCCTCATTTTCTCTATCCTTGAGATTCAAAAAGCCCAGCCCATGATTGCTGTGCTGGGCTCCTGCCCCTCCCAGGCAGCCTGTCTGATTCCCCTTAGATCCAAGGAATCTCCATGAAAAAACATCCCCCTGCACCAAGCATTCTGTGGGCAGAGGAGGTTGCTGGGGGCTTGGGGAGGCCTGGGGACATCACCTCCCTCTGGCTTACTGGCTCATGTCCCCTCTCTCTGCTTTCTTCTCTCTAGAGCTGTGCCCACTTCCCTTCCTGGGTCTCAGCAAATCGGTTCTGCCCACACCCAGAGCCCCAGGTCCCCTCTTGAACCCTCCAGCGCTTCCAATCAGGGCATTCCTCCAAAGATAAGCACTTCATTACCTAAGAGGAATTCCAACACGACTAATATACAAGAAACTGGCTCTCAGAGATGGTAAGCAACATGCCCAAAGTCACGCAGCTCATCCGAAGCAGAGTCCTCCCTAGTTACAGAGAATGAATAAAATAGGTCCCACCCTCTGCTTCACGTTCACAGCTGTATGCTCCCCCCACCACAACCTTAAAAAAAATGCTTAAAAGTCCAGCTTTGCCCACGCTCTCCTTTTTCTCACCTCCCACTCACTCCTCCAACCATGCAAACTGGCTTCAGCCCAAGTGCTCCCAAGAAAATTTCCACTAAGTTCAATTGTGACCTCTCAGTGTTACATCCCATGGGGATTTCTCAGCCCTCAATGACTCATCTTTCTAGCAACATTTGAGCCTGCTGACCATGAAACCCTCTGCAATTGCCCACCTCACTCCTCTCTCAGTGAACTCCAGTGCATCCTTCAGGTCTCTACTCAAGTGTCACTTCCTCAGGGAAGCCCTCCTTGACTACCCCTCGTAGGTCAAGTTCCACTGTATGCGTTCCCGTGCGTTCCATTCACAGCAGTATCCGGCATGTAGTAGGCACTCAATAAATATCTGTTAAATGAATAGAATGAATGGATGGATCTGTATTTTCATCTTCCAGAGCCTTTCATTTACATGTTCACTAACACATGTCTCCCCCGCTTGACCATGGCTGCCCAGAGAACAGGACCCACAGCTGGTTTTCCCTCTAGTATATCACCAGCGTGCGCCCCAGGGCCTGATACTTGGAGGAACCCCATCAATATGTGTTGCACGGATGAAGACCTGGGATCCACACCCAGGTTGCCGGTTCCAAAGCCTGTGCCCTCAACAACTGGTTGATTGACTGACTGTGGGTGACCCTAACGGTTGATATTAAATCAGCCTTCAGCAATTTCAGTGTGCACAAGTATTACCTGGAGATCTTGTTACAATAGAGTCTCTGATCAGTAGGTCTGGAGGGAGGCCCGAGATTCTGCATTTCTAGCCAGTTCCCAGAAGATGCTTGAGATACAGGTCCATGTATCCTCACCTGAGCGGCAGGGGCTAGTGAGGAGTGCTAATCTACACGCAGAGGATTCTGGCTCTTCCCAGAATTGCGGCAAGGGATGCCAGGCAGGACAGTCCGCTATGAATCCATGAGGTGCCGAATACTGCCTGAAACAGAATTCATTACATGTGTCTCAGATATGGGTCTCAGTATTCCTCACGCTGGCGAGGATGAATAAAGCATGTTCAAAGGATGACGGAATTCATAGTAACTTTTCATTGTTATGCATTTTCTCAGCTGATAGATGCTAAACGTATGGGGGACGGTGGAAACAGGATCTAAGAGATCTTTGAACATTAAAAAAAAAAAGGTCTTGGGCTTCCCTGGTGGCACAGTGGTTGAGAATCTGCCTGCCAATGCAGGGGACACGGGTTCGAGCCCTGGTCCGGGAGGATCCCACATGCCGCAGAGCAAGTAGGCCCGTGAGCCACAACTACTGAGCCTGCGCGTCCGGAGCCTGTGCTCCGCAACAAGAGAGGCCGCCGTAGTGAGAGGCCCGCGCACCGCGATGAAGAGTGGCCCCCGCTTGCCGCAACTAGAGAAAGCCCTCGCACAGAAACGAAGACCCAACACAGCAAAAATAAATTAATTAATTAATAAACTCCTACCCCCAACATCTTAAAAAAAAACAAAAAAAGGTCTTTAAGACCTGTCTGGAAGATTTGGTGGCCTTGTGTCCTGCTCTCTTCAGGGACTGGTTGGCAGGAAACAGGGGTTACCTAGAAGAGTTCCGTGAGGGAGGGAGGGAGGGAAGCATGGACACAGGCTCAGGACGTGGAGAGAGAGGCTGGAGGAGCAGCTTCTCCTGGAGCAGGGCAAAGGATGCTGTCACTTCAAGATGCTCTCCAGATTGGCACGGCAACAGTTGTTCATGTAAATAGCTGACCCATATTTAATTAACAAAAAGAAAACAAAGGGATGGGATGGAGGTGGAGAAGGGGGATAGACTGGGCTGGCTCCTCATCTAGCATAGCAAGGAGTGGTGGGCCTCTGCCTGGGCAGTGGTTGCTGGTGGAAAACAAGGCACTCGACATACCAGAGTTCTAAAGCAGGGAGCCCATTCCCTCTAGTGGGAGCAGAGCTTCCTTCAGGAGAGTAAAGCCAGGCAGGGCACCAGGCAGTGCAGGGGCTCAAGTAGCGAAAACACCAGCAATGCAATGGCGATGATGATGATTAACACCACCCAGGGCCAGGCATTCCGCCATGCTCTTTCCATGTACCACCTTATTCAGTCCGAACAAGGACACCGAGGTACGTGCTAGTATTATCCCCGTTTTAAAGATGAGAACACTGAGGCTTGGAGGCGTTAAATGACTCGTCCAAGGTCATGTGGCTTGTATGTGGCTGTGGTAGTCTGTACATCAGACTGCCATCCTGGAATGGAGATAAGGGTAGGAGGGAGCCAGTTAGCAAAAACCCATAAGCAGTATATGGTATACCAAGTGGTAGCACGTACCATGAATTAAGCACAGAAACTGAAGAAGGAAGCTAGAGGGTGATGTTGTATGAGATGACCAGGGAGAACCTCGCTGATAAAGTAACATTTGAATAGATATTTGAAAATGAGGAAAGAGGCTGTGTGGATGCCTGGCGGGGAGGTTGGCATAACAGATGCACAGTGAGAAGGTTTGTATGGGATGGGTCGGGTGAGGGGTGGGGCCAAAGGCAGAGAGATATGAGGTGTCAGGGTGGGTATCACATAGGGCTGTGTTCCGTAAACAGTTTCCACCACAATCTACTGGAAAAAACATATGCACGTGTGTGTACATATACACACACACAAGCACACACTCAAACAGAAAGTTCTGTGAAGCAACACTTATATTCCTTATACGTATTATGCACTCTAGTATTTTTCTTCATGACTCCTCTGTTCCATTTTGTTCTCTTTCATATAATAAAAATGCTGATCAGGACCCACTGGATTGATTTCATGACCTATTAATAGATTTCTGTGTACATGGAGAAGTTTTTGGATTCCACTCTGACATGAGAAGCTGCTGGGGGATTTTCAACAGAGGAGGGACATGACCTAACCTCTGATTAATTTTTTCATTTGTTTTATTGTTTATCATTTTTATGGAAAATTATAAACAGACACAAAAGTAGAGAGAATAATGTACCCCATGTATACTTTTGTGCAGTTTCAACGGCTAACATTTTGCCATCTTGCTTTCCTCTATCTCTGCCCACTTTTTTGCTGAAACATTTTAAAGCAAATCTCAGACATCATAGCATTTTGCCCTTATAGCCATCCACCCATATTTCTAACAAACAAAAGTAATTATCTAATATTTTCCATTACCTAGTTCATGATCAGTTTTTCCTGATTGTCTCAAAAATGGGTTTTTACGGTTGGTTGGTTTGAATCAGGTTCCAGACAAGGTCCAAATATTGCATTTGGTTTTCTTAAGTTCCTCTCCTTCTTCCCCTCCACTCTTTTCCCTCGTATCTCTCTCTGATGTTGGGGTTCAAGGTACATAAAATGAAATGAACACTTTGATGGGGTTTGACAATAGTACACACCCATGCAACCCCCACCCTAAGCAAAATATAGAACATTACGTGAGCTCAGGAATGGGCTCTTACCAGTCAGTCCGCACTACCCTTACCCAAAAGCAGCTCTTCTTCTAATTTCTATCAGCCTACATCTGCTTTGCCTGTTCTGGAAGGTCTTAATACAAATGGAATCATACAGTGCGTTGTGTCTGGCCTCGCTGTTTCAAATAATGTCTCGGAGATTCATCCCTGTTGTTGTGTGTCTCAGTAGCTCATTCCTTCTTACTACTGAGTTGTATCCCATTGTATGCATGTACCATGGCTATCATGTGATTATCTATTCCCCTGTTGATAGACATTTTAGTTGTTTTCATTTGGGGGTCACTAAAAATAGGCCACTTTGAACATTCTTGTTTGTACCAGTCTCATTGTGGACCTATGTTTTTATATTTCTCTAGTAAAACTTTGTTGTTGTTTTTAAGACTTTTGCCTCTTCTGAATCTTTTCTATTTTCATGTAAATTGTAGAACAGCTTGTCAATTTCTATTAAGAAGCCTGTTGGGATTTTGACTGGGGTTGTACTGAATGTGTAGATCAATTTGGGGAGAATTAGACGTCTTAAACATGTTGACTCGGGCTTCCCTGGTGGGGTAGTGGTTGAGAGTCTGCCTGCCGATGTAGGGGACGCGGGTTCGTGTCCCGGTCCGGGAGGATCCCACGTGCCGCGGAGCGGCTGGGCCCGCGAGCCATGGCCGCTGAGCCTGCGCGTCCGGAGCCTGTGCTCCGCAACGGAAGAGGCCACAACAGTGAGAGACCCGCGTACCAGAAAAAAGTAAATAAGTAAATAAATAAAAATTGTTGACTCTTTTAATCCATAAGTAGGGTATATCTCACCATTTAGATCTTTAATTCTCTCCATTAGATCTTTAATTTCTCTAAGAAATGGTTTGAGTTTTCAGTGTAGAGCTCTACGTCTTCTGTTAAACTTATTCCTAGATATTTGATTTTTTTCCTATGCAACGTTAAATGAAATTGTTTAAAAACTTGTATTCTCCATTTGTTCACTGCTAGCATATAGAAATACAATTGAAGTTTGTATATTGGCCTTGTATCCTGCAATCTTGCTAAAATTGTTTACTAATTCTAGGAATTATGACAAATTCATTAGAATTTTTATGTTTATAATCATGTCATCTGTGAATAAAGACACTTTTCTTCTTTCTTTCCAATTTTTATAGCTTTCATTTCATTTTCTTGCCTGTTTGCACTGTCCAGGCTTCTAGTACAAAGCTGAATAGAAGTGGTAAAAATGGATATTCTTGCAATCTTTCCAATCTTAGGAGAAAAGCATTAGTGTCTCAGCATTAAGTATGATTTAACTTTAGGTTATAGATGGTTATAGATGTAACCGCATAACCTATATAGATAGTTTATAGATCACAGGTGCCCTTTATTAAACTGAAAATGTTTGCTGTTTTCTATTTTTAGTATTTTTTTAAAATCATGAATAGCGGTGATATTTTGTCAAGTGCTTTTCTTTTTTTTTTTTTTTTTTTTTGCGGTACGCGGGCCTCTCACTGCTGTGGCCTCGCCCGTTGCGGAGCACAGGCTCCGGACGCGCAGGCTCAGTGGCCATGGCTCACGGGCCCAGCCGCTCTGCGGCATGTGGGATCCTCTCGGACCGGGGCACGAACCCGCGTCCCCTGCATCGGCAGGCGGACCCTCAACCACTGCGCCACCAGGGAAGCCCTCAAATGCTTTTCTTGCATCCATTAAGATGACCTACTGTTTTATCCTTCTTTATTCTATGATCAGTTACATTAATTGATATTGAAATGTTAAATTAACCTTTTCATTCTTGGGGTAAACCCATTTGATCACTGAAATATCCTTTAAAAATATTGCTGGATTAAATTTCATAATATTTTCTAGGGATTTTTATAACTAAATTCATAAGGATATTGATATATATATACAATATACATTTTTCTCAGAAAGGGTTTTTTCAGCTTTTGGTATCAAGGATATGGTAGCCTCATGAAGGGAGTTGGGGAGTGTTCTCTCTTATCTGTGTCTTGTAAGAGTGGTATTATTTAAAAGTTCGAGAGAAGTCACCACGAAAACTCTCTGAAACTGTTACTTTCTTTGTGAAAAGGGTTTATTTTTTATTTTAATGTCTATAGTTGATATAAGGCTGTTTGGATTTTCTAAGTCTTCTTGTTACAGATTGTGTTTTTCAAATAATTTTTCAACTTCACCCAAGTTGTCAAAATTATTGGCATACAATGTTTATAATATTACCATATCATCCTTTTAATGTCCATGGGATTTGTAGTGATGATGCCTCTTTAACTCCTAACATTGGCAATTTGTCTTTTCTCTTTTTTCTTTGTCAGTCAGTCTTGCTGGGCTGCATCAATTTTATTAATCTTTTTAAAAGATTGGTTTTTTTGCTTGTTGGCCATTCTTATTGATTTTATCTATTGTTTTTCCATTTTCTGTATAACGGATTTCTCCTTTTAACTTTAATATTTCCATCCTTGGAGTTTGGGGTTTAATTTGGTTTTGTTTTTTCTTACCTTCTTAAAGTGGATTTAAAATTTTTCTTCTCTTCTGTTATGAGTTTTAAAGCTATAAATTTCCCTTAGAACACTGCATTAGCCTCACTACGAGCTGCATTAGCTTCATTTCACCACTTTTTTTTTTTTTTTTTTTTTTGCGGTACGCGGGCCTCTCACTGTTGTGGCCTCTCCCGTTGCGGAGCACAGGCTCCAGAGGCGCAGGCTCAGCGGCCATGGCTCATGGGCCCAGCTGCTCCGCGGCATATGGGATCCTCCCGGACTGGGGCACGAACGCGTGTCCCCTGCATCGGCAGGCGGACTCTCAACCACTGCGCCACCAGGGAAGCCCCCATTTCACCACTTTTGATAGACTGTGTTTTACATTTAATTAAAAATATTTTCTGATTACTTTTAGGATTTTTTCTTTGAGCAGTGGTTATTTAGAAATATATTGCTTGATTTCCAACTATTTGCAGATTTTCTAGAATCTCATTGCTATTCATTTCTAATTTAACTATGCAAAGCTTAAAGAACATACTCTGTGACATTTAAATTTTTTAATCTTTGAAACTTTTTTTTGATCAGCACATGGTCAATCTTGATGAATATTCATGTACATTTGGAAAGCGTGTGTTTTCTACACTTATTGAGTGTAGCTGTGATCTGCAAGTGTCAACTATACATTGATTGTAAGTATTGTTCAACTACAAGCTGTTTGACAGTATTTTTCCAACCCTATATGTCTATGACTGACGTTTTGCCTGTTTATTATGTCAACTGATGATCAAGGGGCATTAACATATTCAACTATTACTGTGTATTTGTCTATTCCCTCTTTAGTTCTGTTGATTTTTGCTTCACGTATTTTTAAGCTCTGTTATTACGTACATATAAACGTAAGGCTGTTAGTTCTCCTTGACAAATTCATCCTTTTATCGATATGAAGTGTAATGTGAGGAAATGCTTCCTATACAACTCATTTTGAATTCTACTTTGTCTGATAAACTCTAGACACATTAAATTTCTTATGATTGGTATTTGCATTGGGATAGCTTTTACTACTTTCAACTTGTCCATGACTTTACATTAAATTGTGTTTCTTATAGACAGCATATAGTCAGATCTTGCCTTTATCTATTCTGACAATCTCTGTCTTTAAATTTCAGAATTCGGTCTGTTTACAGCTTTTAAAATTATCGATATAGTTGAATTTAAGTCCACTTTCAATATTCCTGTTTGTCCTGTTATTTGTCATCCTACTCTCCATTCCTTGCTTTCTTTTATTTATTTATTTTAATTAATTAGTTTATTTATTTATTTATTTATTTTGGGTTGCGTTGGGTCTTTGTTGCTGCCTGCAGGCTTTCTCTAGTTGCAGCGAGCGGGGGCTACTCTTCGTTGCGGTGCGCAGGCTTCTCATTGCGGTGGCTTCTCTTGTTGCGGAGCACGGGCTCTAGGCATGCGAGCTTCAGTAGTGGTGGCATGCGGGCTCAGTAGTCGTGGCTTGCGGGCTCTAGAGCGCAGGCTCAGTAGCTGTGGTGCATGGGCTTCGTTGCTCTGCGGCACGTGGGATCTTTCCGGGCCAGGGCTCGAACCCGTGTCCCCTGCATTGGCAGGCGGATTCTTAACCACTGCGCCACCAGGGAAGCCCTGTTGCTTTCTTTTAGATTAATTACTTTTCAGCGTTTCATTTAATCTCTTCCAAAGTAATACCTCTTTGTGTTAATTTTTAGTAGCTGCTCTAGGTTACAATACACATCTTCAACCTAACATAGTTTACCTTTAAATCATTTTGTACTGCATTATAAACTATGAAAAAATCTTGCTACTGCATAACGTGCTCTTGCTGTTATATACTTTACTTCTAATGAGGTATAAACCCACATGGTTATAATTTTTACTTTAGTCAATAGTCTTTTACAGAAATTTAAAAATATTTTTCTCATAAAATGTAAAGATAATCTGCAGTTATCCTCAGGTTTACCCTTTTTGCCTCTTCATTTCTTCCCACAGACATAGGATTCCATCTGGTATTATGGCCTTTCAGTCTGAAAATTTTCTTTTAGCATTTCTTCTGGTACAGGTCTGCTGGAGATAATTTACTCAGCTTTGTCATCTGAAAATGTTTCTGTTTCCTTTTCATTTTTGAAGAATATTTTCACCGGGCATAACACTGACAGTTTGGTGTTTTTCTTTTTAACACTTTAAACATATCATTCTATTGTCTGTTGGCTTTCGTTTTTTTAAAATGAGAAGCCACTCAATATTCTAATTGTTATTCCTTTTAATGATTACATTCTTTTTTTAGTTGCTGTCTTTAAAGATGTTCTCATTGTCTTTGTTTTTCAAGAGTTTGACTATCATCTGGCTGGGTAGGCTTTTGTTTATATTTTTCCTGATTTGAGATTGTTAAACTTCTTAGATCTGTGGATGTCCTTGATCAATTTTGGAATATCCTTGACTATAACTGTTTAAACATTTCTTCCACTGAATTTTGTTCCTTTCCTTCTGGGACTTTATAATAAACATATTAGATCATACTAATATTGTCCCACAGGGTTCAGACAATCTGCTCAGTCTGTTATTGTAGTTTTCTCCTTCTGCTTAATTAGAGGATTTCTATTGACCTGTCTTCAGTTTTACTGAGTGTTTCTTCTGTTATGTCCAGTCTGATATTATGCCCATAGAGTCAAATTTTTAATTCTGATTCAGTAGCTTTCAGTTTTAGAATAACCGTTTGGTTCTATTTTATAGTTTGATGGTGACATTCACTATCTGTTCACGTATCTCGTTCACCTCTTGCACAGGACTCATTACAATATTTTAATTGTTATTTTAAAGTCCTTGTTTGCTCATTGCAACATCTGGAATCTCTGCGGTTCTGCCTCAGTAACTTTTTTCCTCTTGATTATAGGTCGCATTTTCCTGCTTCATCAAGTGTTTTTGTGATTTTTAATTACACTTCAGACATTGTATATAAAGGAAGAGTAGAGATTAAAGTATGTAGTAATTACTCACTAAAGGGGGAGGCCAAGGCGACTTCATCTGTGGTTGAATTGAGTTCAGTCGAGTCTGAACTTCTTGGCATCTTTAGTTACGTCTTTGGTTCACCACTGACTTTAAATGTTCTGAGGGTCGGATCAGGGCTTTCCCTGCAGCTTGGGATCTGCGTACCAGCAAGCCTTCTGAACCACAGTTGATCTCTCTGTTTCAGAGCCCAGATGTTGAGTTTTGGGTCCACTGGGAAGTTCTTTTGCTCTCCAGCTCTATTCCTGGCTTTCTTCCTTGGGCAATCTCTTCCCACCCTGCTTTCCTGCCCATATCCTTTGGCTGGACACTGTCATGCACCTGGTGAAGGTTTGAGGCACATGGAGGGCATCTCTCGGCTCTCCTGACCTGCCTTCAGCCCCCTCCATGCTCTTGGGAAAGAACTGGAAGGTGTGCCGGGCTCTGCAGGATACAATCTGTTGCGTCAGCCTCCACGTGCCTATGAAAAGTAATTAAAGTTTGGTTGTTTCTTTTTCCTCCCACCTATGGTGGGTTTAGTCTTCCTCCTGCCATGCCCGCAGTATGGCTTTCTTCTACCCTAGGAAGAACTTGTAAATTTCTGGGATCTGTGTCCTCCACTCTTTGATGGGTTTTTAAAGATGCAGTTATGTAGTTTATCCAGCTTGTTCTCATTTTTAGGATAGAAGGGTAGAGTTGGGGAGGGGGTTGTCTCTTGCTGCTTTTACATCCTAACTGATCACAAAACTTCATTCTAACCAGAAGCAGATATTCTAATAAATAATGATTAAACAAATGAATGTTCCTTCTGCCTGGGCAGCTCCTGTGCTCCTTATCTGTCTGGAAGATGCTCGCTCAGCCTTCACCTCAAGACCTCCTTGAGGTCTTTCCCAAGTTCCCAAGTAGCCTAGGGCACTTGTTATTCTAGTCTCCTCTGTTCTTTGATCCTGCCCACATCAATGCTGTTTTTCTTACTACATCATAATGGTTTGCAAGCCTGTCTTCTCTGCTGAACTTTGATTCCTTGAGGGCAAGAATCCTGTTAATAAATTACACACACACACACACACACACGCACGCACACGCACACACACACAGATATATATTAATTACTAAACCAATATGTGCTTATTGTAACAATTAACACATGAATTTTCATTCTTTGTGCCCAGGTGCAGGTCCTGTTGCCCTGTCTGACACATGGTAAGCACACAATACATATTTGTGGAGTTAATGAATCAATAAATGAATGAATGAACAAACTCCCTGCTCTCTGTTCTGAAGCTGCATCAGCAGAAGATATGGTTACCACCTGCTAACATATGATCTACTTTCTGCATGGTTGGGAGGGGGACTGTGTGTCAGGACAAGTATTGATTTGCATATGCAAATTAGTGATTCAGCCTGAGTCGTCTGAGTTTGGGGTGTTTGCTTTAGAGATTAGATTTCTGGCAGCATGAATGGAGAGTCCAGGGATGGCAGTAGGCAAAGGACTTTGGAATCTGCCCAAAGCTGGCCCATGGTTAGTGAAATCTACTCTGAAAGGGAAATTGGGCTTCAAGGGCTGAGATGCTACGCCAGGAACGGCCTTAAGCAAGGCTGGCGCTCCTTCTATTCTTAGAGTTTCAGATCCAGGGCAGGATAAGGGCACCTAGGGTATCTGTTCTTACCCTTTAACCAAATCAGATGCTTGAATGTCTCCTTCGTATTTCTCCTCTGCCCCCAGAATCCTTCAAACACAACTACTTAGTTATGCATGGGATTTAGAATCAGACAGACCTGGGTTCAAATCCGGCTAGGAAACTCTTCGAGCCTCTGTTTCCTCATCTGTAAAATGAGGATATCGATGCCTATCACTCAGGGTTGTTCCGAGCACTTCCTGAAATGCTGTTTGTAAAATGCCTGCCCTGGGTTTCTCCTCTTTCCCAGCATCTTCCACCTGCCTCAGTCTAAGCATCTCTCCGTTATCACCAGGGCAAGTTCTTCCCGGATGAGTCACCACTCTGTCTATGAGGCATAGCAGAGTAGTCACCTTAATCCCTCACTCCTCCGTCATTACCAAGGCTACCTCGTGGCCATTACCACGGCCACTCTGGGCAGCGCATGACCTGGGGAGAAAGGAGCCGGGAGAGTTCCATCACCCGGCTGCTGGGAACTTTGATGTGACCAGAGAGAAAGGAAGTAGGTAGGGGTGCTGAGCCTCCACACACTGGAGGGAGGAGCATCAGTGCTGTCCAGTGGAAGATGACCCCCTTCCCCCACTTTTGGTCCAGAGAATTCTGCCCGGGCTCAGCCCTGCCCTCTTGGAGCCTCCAAGCCAGACCAAACACACCAAGATGGACAAAAAAGTGGGCCGATAGCTGAAAGCATGGCCAATAAACTCTGATAAACACGTGATTTGATAGTAAGGGAGGATTTAATCTCAGTCACATGTTCATTCTTTTTTTTTTTTTTAAACCTTCCTTTGAATTTGAAACAGATGTAAGTGAGGAGCAGAGAATATCAGGGGGCCGAGACTCCGAGTGGAGAGTCCTGGTCCCTCACCAGCTCCACTTAGCTAGTAGAATCATAACGAAACAAGAACTGGGATTCATGTGATTTCCACCTACTAAGTACCGGCACCTACTGACAGCATCTGTGAGCACAGAAGGGCAGGTGGCACCCTTATGGTACAGATGAGGAAACTATAGCTTGTCAGTAATAAAACCTGGATTTACTTCTAGGAGGGTCAGATGCCAAAGTGTAAGCTCTCTTAACTATACCAGCCTGCCTACTCTTCAGTTGGTTAAGCCTGGCTGGGTGAATTGGGTTTGTAAGGACACATGGGCTCCTAATAGCTGTTTTAGGAACCAGGTCTCTCTTTCCAAAGTGTTTTGGATCTTCTTCTGGGATTGAGTGTGACAGTGTGTTTGTGTGAGTGTGTGTGTGTGTGTGTGTGAGAGAGAGAGAGAGAGAGACAGAGAGAGAGACAGAGAGAGAAGATAGAACACACATGGGTGTTTCTCTCCTTTCATAATAATGGATAGTAATTCTGAGAAGGTTCCATTAACAGGATTCAGGCTATGTTGGAGAGTTTGTTTTTCCACTCCCTGCAGAAAAGTTAATCAATTTTAGAACCAGCCCCTTCTGTGTGAGATAACAACGAGGAGAAAAGGGATTGGTTTTGTAGCTGCTGGGCAGCCCCCCTCTCACTTCCATGGGGCCACTTATTGACATTGAAATATCTGGACAATAAGCAGCTATTGATGGCCCCCGAGGTCGATACCAAGATTCATTGACCCAGGCTGCACGTATGGAAGGCAGCGTGTCCAAGGTCACTATTTACCTGAAGGGATGAAAAATAAATCTTGATAAGAACCAAAAATAGAAATCAATATGCATACTGTGGTGTGCATTGCATTACTTCTTTCCAGCAGGAGGCTATTTTAGGAGGTTGCAGGGACTTCTCTGCCATCAGAAGCTGAGTTCAGGGCTGGAGGAAGTTGACATAGAAAATGATCCTTCTCTCGTTGCCCTGACCAAGGAGAACGGGCAACCGACACCGCCAGTGGGGATCAGCCCCGTCTCACAGAGAATCTCAGCTTCTGTAGCTCCAGTCATTCCGGTCACATCCTTTAGAGAAAGAGCAGAGTGGAATTTCCAAACCTCATGTGCCATGATGGGCATGGCAACGTGGCCATCTCCCCAAAGCATGTATCATTGAATGTTGCCACGAGAAGCATCCTTCAGGGTGATTAGGATGACCTTCACCTTCTGGGACAACTTCTCCTTCTGACCTGGTGGGGAAGGGGAGGCCAAGGTCTAATTGCTGGACCAGGTAAAGCAGGATGGAGATAGCTATCTGGTAAGGATGCACCTCCCTTTTATAAACATTCCAAAGCTTTCAGTTGCTCTGCTGTGACATTTCCTCTCCTTTCAAAGCTACTTTTATTATAATTATTTGTTGAAGCTTAATTAACTTTTTCCCCCCAATTAAAAGAGAAATTCGTATTCTTTGTAGGAAATGCCAAGCCTGTTTATAATGATCCTGTTACTCTCACCCAGAATGTTTAGGCTCTCTGATGCAATGAGGAAAGTCTGGGTTCTGAATTCAGAGAGGTCTGAGTTCAAGTACGAGTTCTGCAACTAAGTATGTTTCTCTCGGGCAAAGAAGGGAGTGATCTTCTGCTGCCATTTCTTGATATAGAAACCTTTTCTGTGAAGTTGGTGGGA
This sequence comes from Lagenorhynchus albirostris, assembly GCF_949774975.1. Lineage (NCBI taxonomy): Eukaryota > Metazoa > Chordata > Mammalia > Artiodactyla > Delphinidae > Lagenorhynchus > Lagenorhynchus albirostris. The sequence goes on from NC_083114.1 coordinate 54,371,124, forward strand.
AGATCAAATCAGGATTTATGTAACATGTGCATCAAAATGCTAATATAATATAGACAAACGTCTGACGAGTTTGATCACAAGATACGCAGACTTGCACATAAACAACTTTAGAAACAAATGGAGACAATCTTTTAAAGCCTAAGAAAATAGTATATACAACTTTACTCAACAAATTTGAAATCAACATGAAATAAGTGACTCCTCCCAAAAAAGTAAATCATCAAAATCGATTGAAGAAGGGGCATCAGATCAATATCTGTACGAGTCAGGAATCAGTCAGAATATAGACACTATGCTAGGTGCTTCAAACCAAGGGGTTTAATACAGGGGATTTGTTACATAGGTAGTGGAAGAGCTAAGAAACCTCCTAGTGTTCCCGGTGAATTTAAGGTTCTTTCTTCGTCACAAAAGAATTTGGAGATGAAGTGATAGGTGAGAAGTACATTTATTTGGAGAGAAAACACACTCCACAGACAGAGCGTCGACCACCTCAGAAGGTGAGAGAGAGTCTCAAAATATGGCATGGTTAGTTTTTATGGGCTGATGATTTCATAGGCTAATGAGTGAGAGGATTATTCTAACTATTTTGGGGAAGGGGTGGGGATTTCCAGGAATTGGGCCACCGCCCACCTTTCTGACCTTTTATGGTTGGCATCAAAACTGTCCTGGCACTGGTGGGTGTGTCATTTAGCCTGCTAATGTATTTCAATGAGATATAATGAGGCTTAAGGTCTACTGGAAGTTGAATCTTCAGGCGTCTTAGACCTGGTTGGTCTTTGTCATGTACTATGGCTTTATCATTCTTTTAAAGGTTGTGCCCTGCCTCCTTCCCTCCTCTTTCACTAGGGTTGCCTAGCAACAGTAGGAAGCTGGCAGGACGAAGCAGGGAGGTACCACCAGCAGAAGCCAGTCTGGTCTTTGAGGGAGGGGCTGAGAATGGTGACTGAAGCCACAGCACAAAGGGGATGCAGTTGCTGTCAGAGATGCTACCCAAACCATGGGAGAAGGGAAGAAGGGACACCCTTGCTTCTCCCCACTCCCCTTCTTTCATTTTTTGAACCAGCGCCTCCCATTGGCCAACCTACCTGGAACCAGAGGGCAAGTGAGCCTGAAAACGTAGCTCCCTGAGATACAGAGCAAAGCAGGGAAGGGTGGGCAATGAGTCTGATGGCAAACAGGGTATGCCTGGCTCAAGGTCATAGTCCCAAGGAGCTAATGGGCGAGTTCTATTAAACCTTCAAGGAACAGTTGATTCCTATGATATATAAACTATTCAGGAACACAGAATAAAATGAAAATGCTTTAAATAATTTCTACGAAATAGCAGGGCTCAAATACCGAACCCAGAGGAGCCCAAAAGGCAAGCAAACACCTAAAAGCCAATTTCACTATTAAAAATTAGCGACAAAAAATGAAGAAATCAAATTCATCTGTGTATTAAAAAATAATATATTATACCCAAGTTTAATTTGCTTTAGGAATGAAAGGATGGTTTGATACTAGGCAACATATTAATGTCATTTTTCACATTAACAAATTATAGGAAAAGTGTTCGATCATTTCGGTGGATACTAAAGAGATTTGATAAAATCCAACACCTTTTCTCACTAAAGATGAAAAGCGGTGGCAGCTCTGACAGGGTTTTATTTTGCAGAATTCAAGGCCTTGGTGGGGAGTAATTTTTTCCCCTCATTCTCAAGAGGAAAAATAAATCAGCTTTGCATCCAGCCTTATCTGGTTCTCAGGTGGCCACTGGAAGGGAAGTTTAGGGTTTATTTGCAGGTTTATCAGGTAAAGCTCTCCTGTTTCCAACCCATCTCTTACTGATACTGAACCATCTCAATAATGAAAGACCGCTGGACTAGACTAAACATTTCTCAACCTGGTAAAGTTTCCTTTATACTATAGCAAACCAACCACTAATATTGTACTTAATAGTTACATCAGATTACAGTCACCCCCACTGAAAACAGTTTCAGTAAAAGTTTAAATACCTACCTCCTACCGTTTACCACTACAGACCAGTGCGAGAAGGAAATAAAACAAGGTATAAATACAGGTAAAGGAGAGACCAAACTGTCACTCTTTTCACATAATGTGATTATCAATCTAGAGCATACAAGAGAATCAACTGAAAAGCTATTAGAACAAATAAAATTAAGTTGAATTTAAAGTCAACGTGCGAAATCCGATAGCTCTTCTATTCAACAGCAATAACCAATTAGAAAATCTAATAGAAAAATAGATGCCATTCACAATTACAAGAGAAACTATAAAATACTCAGACAAACCTAATAAATATACATATAAAAAATGATTAAACTTCACAGCACACAAAAGAGGGCTTAGAGAGGATTCCTCTACGGAAAGACTCACCCTTGAAAACACATTAATTCTCTTTATCTTAATATATCCGTGAAATGTTATCTTCGTTAAAATCCAGACAAGAGATTTTTAACTTGATGAGTCAATCCTAAAATCCATATGGAAAAAGCAATGTCCAAAAATAGCTAAGAACTTTTTGGGAAAGAAAGAAAAGCACAATGTAAAGGGCCTTAACACAATTCACAGGAAAACATACTATCCAGGCGTTTGTTAAGATAACTTAGTAACGACAGAAGAATAGACAAGTAGATCAAAGGAGCAGAACGGAGGCCCAAAACAGATACATTTATACAAGGTGATTTAGTTTAAGATTTAGGTGACATTGCAACAGGAAAAGGGTAGCATAGTCAGTAAATTATGTCTACCCCCTTTAGGGCAAGGGAGTTAGGCCCTGCACACACACACACACACACACACACACACACACACACACACATTCTTATGGTAGAGAAAGCTTTTCTAAGAAAAAACTTGGTAGTCATAAAGGGGAAAAAATGCAATCCAACCAATTTTTTTCTTTTTTCTTTTTGCGGTACGCGGGCCTCTCACTGTTGTGGCCTCTCCCGTTGCGGAGCACAGGCTCCGGACGCGCAGTCTCAGCGGCCATGGCTCACGGGCCCAGCCGCTCCGCGGCATGTGGGATCTTCCCAGACCGGGGCACGAACCCGTGTCCCCTGCATCGGCAGGCGGACTCTCAACCACTGTGCAACCAGGGAAGTCCCCCAACCAATATTTTTTTAAAAAACAACGAGACCAAAGTGACAGTCTGGGAGAAAATATTTACAGCACAGTTACGAGCAAAAGAACAATTCATAGAATAGACAGAAAGCATCTATCTACAGCTCAATAAGAAAAGCTAAAATACTCAACTGAAGAATGGAAGAAAAGACACAAGTAATTCATGGTCTTAAAGGACCAAAACAATGGCTAATAACTATTTTTCAAACTACTTCTTAACTGGTAATCAGAAATATGCAGATGAGGGTAGGAAGTTTGGGGTTTTTTTTTTTTTTTTTACCAGTTTCATTCAATGAAAACTGTGGCCTGCTGTGTACACCCACTCACCTTCTGCAAGTCTTAGGTTAGGGTAACCCCACTTCTTCCCTTTGGTGTTCCCAGTCCTAGGAGTGACTGCCGTTTCCTGCAGTTATGATACAATGATCTCAGCCCCGGGTGTGCATTAATACCCGAGTTATCTCAGTGTCCCCTTCTACTCTTCTGAACCTCCTAACACGTGTACAAACAATTCCCTCTATTCATTTCCTTCAACTTGAAATCTTTAATGTTGCTCTATTTTCCCACAGGGAAGTCATTTAATAAATTGTGGTGTGTCCATATATGCCGTACTATACAGCCATTTCCAAAAAAAGATAGACCTCTAGGTATTGTCATGGAAAGGTATCTGAGACATATTGTTAAATGAAACAGGTCACAGAAAAAATATCAGTAGAATTATCCAATTTACTTTTAAGTCTATATATACACACACACATACGAACATACATATATACATATATTAAATTGCACAGGAAGGAGACAAAATGGACACATCATCAAACTGCCGACCTAGGAAGGGCAGACGGGGTGAAGGTGAGGAATGCGAGAGGTTCACTTTTTTCTATATATTTTCCTGCTAGTTGAACCTTGAGACATATATTTTAGAAGACAGAGAACAGCGAGCGTCTTTTGTTGTGTTTCCTAGAAGCAGAGCCCAAGACAGGGATTCTTGTGCAAGTGATTTTTTGAGGGAGAGCTCCTACAGGACGAGCCTGGAAGGAAATGGTGGACACAGAGTAAAGAAAGAGAAGAACTTTAAGCAAAGATGTGGGTTTCGCTGAAGTCCAACCTCAGCCTGATCCCAGGACGTTCTCTGGAGCATAAATGGTACCACGAGCTGGCCCTTCTCGAGGCAAGGGGGTTGGGCTTGTGTACCCCAATATCAGTGTCATTGGTTGCAAGCTTCCTCTGAGGGGATGGCTACGTGACCTTCCAGCATCTCCAGGCAAAGCAATTGCTGATGGCCAGGGTCTCCAGGTCATTCCCAAGGTCAACTTTCTGGACAAAGATACAGCTCTGAGCTGTAGCAGTCAATACCCAACTGGAGAACAGATGCACCTTCTTGGTGAAAGGATTCAGGGCAAGACACCAAAAGCATCTACTACCTGACCCCCCCCCCCTTGCTTCTCCCATTAAGTTCACCCTATCTAGTTCCATTTCTCCGGATTCCTGTTGGGTCACAATTTGGGGAAAAACTTAAAAGAGGAGGGATAGGGCTTCCCTGGTGGTGCAGTGGTTAAGAATCCGCCTGCCAATGCAGGGGACAAGGGTTCGAGCCCTGGTCCGGGAAGATCCCACATGCTGCAGAGCAACTAAGCCCGTGCGCCACAACTACTGAGCCTGCGTTCTAGACCCTGCGAGCCACAACTACTGAACCCACGTGCCACAACTACTGAAGCCCGTGCGCCTAGAGCCCGTGCTCCGCAACAAGAGAAGCCACCGCAATGAGAAGCCCGCGCACCGCAACAAAGAGTAGCCTTTGCTTGCCACAACTAGAGAAAGCCCGCGCACAGCAACGAAGACCCAACACAGCCAAAAATAAATAAATAAAATAAATTTATTTTAAAAAAAAAAAGAGGAGGGATAGTGGGACAAAGACTTCCATCGCGGTTGCCATTAGTCCCAAGGCCATAACTAATGTCCACCATCTCCGTCCTCTGGTAACCTCTCTAGATTAACCACCACTGCTGGTCTAGGGGGCTTGCCCAGGGGCTCTGAGCCCCTGGATCCCATGCTTATCAGGGTTAAGCCATGGTTACTGTACTTGCTCATTTTCAATTAAAAATGCGTGAGAGTACTGGAGATGTTCCAGTTGTCACCCAAGTGTAAATATATTGCTCCCTGTTCCCATGGTGGAGCAGCCCTCACCATGCCGGTCAGGAAGAAAGCCCCTCAGTTTCCTTGCTGTCCTACTGGAATGAAGGTCCCCCAGTGACCGGGAGCACCAACCACAACTTTGAATTTAGGGAGAACTTCCTGTGTCTCCTGGCAGAGTCATCCTCCCTCTGGGAGCTGGACTCCTCCAGGCTCACAGACTGAGGGATGTAAGGGATCAAAACGCAAATGACCCAAGTGAGTCCTGGAATTCACAGTGACCAGAGCAACCCCCACTTCATCCCGTGTATTCTGTCTGCAGAGGATGCAGAACCACATGGTGACCATTGGTTTGAGATGCTACAACCGGAAGTAGAGAGGCTGTTCCCTCCACTCAGCTGCACTTCCAAGAGGCCATCCCACTGTCAGGTTTGCAGCTTCCGAATGGCTCTGCGTGTGGTAGGAGGTCCAAGGTACACCTATTTTTCCTTTGGTTTGGAGGGAATGTCCTAGCACGTCCCAGACCCCTGGACCCCTAAAAAATTCCTCGATGTCACAGACTTCTGAATTCCTGTTGGGTTATTTCTGACCCTCTGGAGAACATATATCCTACCAAGGGGTCTGGGGCACTTGAACTTCTCACTTATTAAGTCCCGTTACCACGATGCCCTCCATAGAGTAACCAGTGTAATGCGTGTGCGACATCCAGATATCCAGATCCTTCTGCGCCAGAGCCTGAGAATTGACATCGCCCTGGGCCAAGACTATGAATGCCGACTGTGGTCTGTCCCCTGGGAATGCAGACTGCTTCAGATCCTCCTTCTAGAAGGCTGTTGAAAAGAAATGCATTTGCCAGATCTGTACCTGCATATCATAGATCAGAAGCTGTGTAATTTCGTCTATTAAAGATACTACATTAAAAAAAAAGATACTACGTGAAGCACAGCGGCCACCATTGGAGCTGCTACCAGCTTCAACTGGTAGGAGTTCATGGCCATCTGCCATGATCCATCGGGTTTCATGGGGGTCAGACAACACGAAAAGGATGAGAACCACCACCCCTGCATCCGGGAAATCTCCGGGGCACCGATCTCCGCCCTTATTTCCAGTGTGCAGTATTGTTTTTGATTTACTACCTTGATCCAGTGGGGGTGGGTCGGTCAGAACTTCACGTGGCCTTTTCTACCATAATCACTCTTTCCTACTATAATAGCACTTATTCTGTAGGCCAAGGAATGAAGGGGAGGACTTTCCAGCTTCTAAGTATGTTCATTGTGATGACGCATTCTTGAACCTGAAAAAATGACCTCCCTTTGGGTCCATGAACCTAGAAGAGTCACTGTGAGATGACCCTGGGCCAGAAGTCCATTTATTGCCTGACCCCCTAGATATGCCTCTAATAGGGGCCCATGGTAGCACTGGGTACCACTAGCAACTCAGACTTCGTTTCCAACCATTGAAAGACCTGGATATTCCCTTTTCCTGGGGTACAGTTGCCCACGTTAATGGACTATCTACTAACAGGGGGAACTGGGCCACTTCCGAAGGCGCCTGAGGGTTCAGGGGAATCCTCCAGGGCTCCTTGATCACCATCATATGGACGTCCCATTCCTCAGTCTCAGGTCCCACCCCGTCCCATCAGGGCCCTGACTTTGGCATAGGAGACTCCCTGAGGCTGAGACTTCAAACTTCCCCAAAGTCCTGCGTCTCTTAATAGTAGACACTGAACCTGGCTTTCAGCCTGATCAGTCTTTCCGCTACAGGAGATAAGGCCCTTCCTACCAGAGGTCCTATGACTGTCACACTTTGTTCTGAATTAAACTACTCGGGCCTCTCATTTTTCTTCTTTGATGCACCAGTGGCTCTCAGACACAGCCTCTCAATTCCACAGTCTTTATCATTACTACCTCTGTTTTACGGTTCCAATGCTAGAAATATTGCAAAAGCCAGTACATCCCCTTCCAGCTATTCGCGGTCACAGAAATTGTGTTTACCACGTGCCAGGAATTACCAATTCTCCTTCTACCACTGATGTCGGAGTCCTCATTGCCAGCAGGTCATCCAACTCCAAAATCCCAGCCTTAGAGTCTGCTTCTCCTGGCACCAACTCTCTTAGGTCAGGTCCCTAGAACAATGGTTCTCAACGTGTGGTCCCTGGACCAGTAGCACCCGGATCACCTGGGAACTCGTTAGAAATGCAAATTCTTGGACCCTCCCCTAGATCAACTGAAACAGAAACTCTGAGGGTGATCGATCTGTGCTTTAACAAGGCCTGAAGGTGATTCAGATGCTGCTAAATGTTGAGAACCATTGCCCTGGAGGCAGAGACTGGGCTAAGATTCTGTGCAGGTGGTTTCTCGAAGACGTGCTCTCAGGAGGAGGTATAAGGAAGTGAGGAAGCATAATAAGGCAGAGGAAGAAGCAAGGCTGAGGTGTGGGTTCAGCTGAAAAGTTCTGCCTCAGCCTGATCCCACGGGGAGCTCTGGAGCATAAATGGTACCACGGAGTTGTCCACCCTCATGGCAATGGGGCCAGATGTGGACAACTGTATCGTTAGCCATTGGCTAAGGAACCCCCCACTAAGTCCGGGCATCTTCAAGTAAGTCTGCTCCGGATGGCTGTGGGCAATTCTCTGAAGAAGGAAAAGCTGTGAGCTGTTAGCTACCAACACTTACAGTCCCCAACGCGTGAGTACAAGGCATGGTGGAAAGCATCTCGTTGTGGCACCAACAGCATCTCCTACAAAGGACCTGGAGCTGGTTAATTTTCTCCGTAGCATAAAAACACAGTGAGGCAGTGTGCGGTGGTAGAAAATGCACTGGGCAAAAATGTGAAACCAGTGGGATTTAAGCCCTAGCGCCAAACCACAGTCAGGTACCTACATTTAGCCTCATCTGTAACAGGGGCTAATACCACTCTCCCACGGTGGGGAATGTCAAATTGGGTAACATATGTGCAAATGCATTGTAAACTCTAAGGCATAAAGGAATATTATATATTTAATGCTTTCTGTTGAGTAGAAAAGAATTACATCATTTAGCTTTGATGATAAGGATTTTTTATAAAGGAGGGACAACTGCTGGACCGCAAGGTTGAGTGTTTTCATCCTAACTAGATATTGCCAAATTGCTCTCTCAAATGATTATATCAATTTCCACTCCCACCAGCAGCAGCATAGGAGAATTCCCATTTCCTTACAACCTGGCCAGCCCGCTCTCATTTATTTTAGCCAGTCTAATAGCGATGAGGGGGCCTGTGCCTAGGGAGACCCAAGTTCAAATACATTCTTCCCGGAATTCTTGTCAGAGATAAAATTGGAGATAAGCCAGAGGCACCTCATTAAGGGAATGAATAAATAAATTGTGATGTGTTCATACAGTGGATTGCTGTCTAACAGTTACAATGGATGAACTAATATATAATATATATGCATAACACACATATATATGACAATGTTGAGTGAAAAACATAAGCTGTACGATATCACGTAGCAAATTATGCCATTTCCATACATTTTCAAAAACACAGAAAACAATACCATGGATGCACACATTTGTAATAAAAATGTAAAAGATATGCCCTGAATACACGCCAAAATCATGATGGTCGTTACTTAGGGGAAGGACGGGAGGTGGCCAGGTGGGAGAGGGTGGGAGGATTACAGGAGACTTTAATCTTATCTCTCAATTTGTATTCCTTAATAAAATAGAGAACGATCATTAAAAAAATGAAAAATGCTTAGCATTTTGTTAATCTGGCCTAGCAGATACATCGGTTCTTGCATCCTTGCTACTGTATTTTTCATTTTAATTATTGCTTTCATGGCTGAGGGGAGATTGCTTCAGAAGGGGACCGAGGGTGCGGTGACCACCTCACTTCATTTTGCAATGTTCTGCTGGATGCTGGTGGACACACCAGTGAAAAAAGAAAGTCATGAACTTGGCCCTCATGGAGGGCATGGCCTGGTGGCGAAAGCATACTACAACTGGGCTAAGTGCAAAGATGGGAAAGTATAGGATGCAGAGATAAAGTAAAGTAGGGGGGTTACATTTAAACTGGGCCATTAGAAAGGGCGTTTCTGAAAGACTGGTCTTAAATCGAGGCCTGGGGGGTTAGCAGGAAGTAGCCAGTGGGGATTGGGGTAGGAGTGGACTGGATTGGGGGTCTTGGGAATGATGCGGGAGAAGCTTCCAGGCAGGTCCGAGATGACTTCCTTGAGGGGAAGGAAAATGAGGAGCTCACTGAGGGGGGTGGTGCGGGGCCAAGCCTCCCAGAAGGACATTACTGGCAAGAGATGAGGCAAAAGCCCTGGCAGGGCAAGTGCAGGCTGGAGGATAGTTTTGGGTTTTGTTTTAATTTTATGAGTAATGGAGTATCTTCACAAGTCAGATTTTTTTTTTCATCTTACGAGTAACGAAGTATCCTTGCAATTTGTTTTTTTAATTTTTTCATTATAAAAATGTTCAAACAGGGACATCCCTGGTGGCACAGTGGTTGAGAATCCGCCTGCCAACGTAGGGGACATAGGTTCCCGCCCTGGTCCGGGAAGATCCCACATGCCGCGGAGCAACTAAGCCCGTGCGCCACAACTACTGAGCCTGCACTCTAGAGCCCGTGCTCCACAACAAGAGAAGCCACCGCAATGAGAAGCCCGCACACCGCAACGAAGAGTAGCCCCCGCTTGCCGCAGCTAGAGAAGGCCCGCGCACAGCAATGAAGACCTAATGCAGCCAAAAATAAAATTAATTAATTAATTAATTTAAAAAAATAATGTTCAAACACACAAAAGTAGACGAGCATAACGAAACCCTGGGTACTCAGCTTCAACACGACCAATCTCACCTCCCTGATCCACAGGGTAGTATTTTGGAGAGAATCCAATACATCACATCATTTCACATAGAAATATTACAGTATGTACCTCTAAAAGAGAAGCACTTTTTTTGGGAAAAATAACCAAAATACAATATCATACCTAAAAACTGAATAATAATTTCTGAATAATATCAAAGCTTTGAAGGGTTTTAAGCAGAAGAATCACATTATGTGATTTACTTCTAATAACCATCATGGGTGCCCTGTGCAGGTCAGACTTGGGGCTGGAGAAATGGAGGCAGAGCATTAGGAGGCCATGGTAGTGGTCCAGACTGCACTTAGTGGAGGACGGACTGGGGCAGTGGAAGAGGACATGGAAGGAAGTGCAAACGCGGGTCCACTTGGGAGGTGGACGCACAGACTTGGCGATGGATGGAATATAGAAGATGAGAAGGGGAGATGCCCAGGGTGCCCCTTAGGCTCCGTCCCAAGAATCAGGGAGAGTGGAGGTGCCACTTACTGAGATGAAGACACTGGGTGAGCAGTGGTGGGGTGTGGGCAGAAGAAGGGGGATGAAGAGTTCAGCTTTACGGATCCTCCCTGCTCCTATAAGTTTGCTCAGGGGATGATGAAGGAGGTGCCTGCCATAGTCCCTGACCTCCACTGCCCTTCCCCCTCCCCCTCCCCCTCCCCTCCCCTCCCCTCCCTCTCCCCCTCCCCTTCCCCTGCCCCACACTTGCCACACGCCCTAGGAGTAGGAGGCTTTGTGTAAATGCTGTGTGGGCTGAGGCTTCACACCGAGGGAGCACAGGAGCCCTCTGGCTTTCCAGAAGGGCCACTAACTGTCTGTGGGCAGCTGGGGGCTTCGTCCTCATCTGAGGAGCAAGTTCTGCCCTCGCAGCTTCAGGACACCTCCACACCCCGGCCCTGAGCAGTCACCTCTGACATATTTCCATGTCCTGAGTGAGAAAGGAAAATAGAGAGCTTTCCAGACATTAAAACAATCTCATTCACAAGATGGCCCCAAACGGGTATAAATACTCGAGAGAATGTAGGAGAGGCATGACCCATGCCGGGGACACTGCAGGCCACGCTGTGCCTTTGGGTGAATTAGAAAACCTCTCCTCTGGGCAGATGGCGCCCCCAGGCATGCGATTCTGAAGGTGGACATTATCTGTGTGAAAATGAAGGAAAGGCGTTTCTTTGGGGCGTGGTGCACCCCCTTGTCCAGCTATCCTTGGACAGTGGAGAAAACCAAAGCAACCATTCATAGTGGTGCTGGACCTTGTCCTTGCCCCTAACAGCTTTTAATCAGCTTGGTGCAATGAGGAGCGACTGCGGTAACTATATGATGTTACATTTCTTCTTGGCTTTATGTGCGGGTGCACCAACAGGAGAGACTCAGGCAGGAATGGGGTGCATTCAACAGATCAACCTGGAAGAGAACAGTCAGAAAAAGCCTCTGAGAAGTGGCCATATTGGAACTGGCCATATTGGAACTGAGCATTAGAAGGCAGAGGGAGATGACCCAGCTGACGTTTTTCCTACTCCTTCCATGGGATAAGACAACACCAAGGTGTCATGAAAGTCGAGGGAAAGGGCGATCCAGAAAGGCCACAGTAATCAGCCACAGCGAAAAAGAATGTTTAGAAAAGTTTTAAAAGCAGTGAGCCGGTTAAGGAAGGGAGATACAGAAAGAAACCAGAGCCTGTTTTGTATGAATTCAGGAAATTTGGCAGGAAAAAGCAATTGAGAAATGGGACGGTGACTGGAAGAGGGAAAAGGGTCAAGTGAAACTTTTTCAGGTTGGGAATACCTGCTTCTATTTAAAGGTTATGAAAAGATTCAGCAAAAAGAAAAAGAGAGGAACAAGTACATAAATGAGGAGGATCCCTTGGGAGTTAGAAAGCTTCTCACCTCAAAGAAGAGGGACACCGGATTTCTAAGCCTTGAAAGATGAGAGGATGGCTCCAGGGACAGAGGTAGTGGTATGCAATGGTTCTTCAGGTGTGTAGCCTTAATGGTTCCAATCAAATACGAAGTGATAATGATTTAAAGCAGCACATCTCAAAACGTGATGTACGTACACATCATCTAGGGATCTTGTGAAAATACAAATTCCGATTCAGTAGGTCTGGGGCGAGGCCTGAGAATCTGAATTTCCAACAAGTTCCCAGGTGGTACCTGTGCTGCTGGCCTTCATGTACAAGATCCAACTACTAAGAGTCTTAGGATACGGGATCAGAGAACAACATGGAAAAGAGGAAATTATCAAAAACCTAATCGGGGCTTCCCTGGTGGCGCAGTGGTTGAGAGTCCGCCTGCCGATGCAGGGGACGCAGGTTCATGCCCCGGTCCGGGAAGATCCCACGTGCCGCGGAGCGGCTGGGCCCGTGAGCCATGGCCGCTGGGCCTGCGCGTCCGGAGCCTGTGCTCCGCAACAGGAGAGGCCACAACAGTGAGAGGCCCGCGTACCGCAAAAAAAAAAAAAAAAAAAACCTAATCGAAGGAAACTTCCTTGAGGAGAATGAAGGTCTCCAGAATGAAAGGGCTCCCTAAGCAAGATGAATGAAACAAGACAACCCAGAAGGAAACAAGACATCCTGGTTAATTTCAGAAAAAGGACCACAAGAACTTCTCTCCAGAGCTAACCAACAGGTTGGCTGCAAAGCTAGGAGAATAAAACTAGTATCATATGTTTCATCAGAAATGCAGGGGCTCCAATATATACAATGTTCCGAGGGAGGATTATTCTGAACCTGGAATGTAATATACCCAGCCCAACTATCACTCCAAGAGGATACTCAGATCAAAAGCACAACTTGCTCAACAAGAACCTATGGACTTGCTTTCTCAGGGCTGTTTCTCATTTCATCTTTCCATGAGTCTACTGGAAAAATGGCAATCTGAAATTCAGTAAAAACAAGGCAGTAAAAGTAATGAAGTCCAGATATACTGATCTGATTTTCTGAATTTATCTAGAGGAAGTCAAGAGTTGAATGAGATATAGGAAAAAAAAAATGAGGTACAGTCATTTAGGAATGAGGGAGTAGGTCGTGTCATCCAGGAGAGGCAAGGAGAGGTCGATGGCGGAGACGTGAAACAAAGAGGTCGATCCATTCCTTTGTCGATGGGTATTTAGGTTGTTTCCATGTCTTGGCTACTGTAAATAGTGCTGCAATGAACATTGGGGTGCATGTATTTTTTCGAATTAGAGTTTTCCCTGGATACATGCCCAGGAGTGGGATTGCTGGATCATATGACAACTCTATTCTTAGTTTTTTAAGGAACCTCCATACTGTTCTCCATAGTGGCTGTATCAATTTACATTCCCACCAACAGTGCAAGAGGGTTCCCTTTTCTCCACACCCTCTCCAGCATTTATTATTTGTAGACTTTTTTTTTTTTTTTTTTTTGCGGTACGCGGGCCTCTCACTGTTGTGGCCTCTCCCGTTGCGGAGCACAGGCTCCGGACACACAGGCTCAGTGGCCATGGCTCACGGGCCCAGCCGCTCCGCGGCACGTGGGATCCTCCCGGACCGGGGCTCGAACCCGCGTCCCCTGCATCGGCAGGCGGACTCTCAACCACTGCGCCACCAGGGAAGCCCTATTTGTAGACTTTTTGATGATGGTCATTCTGACCAGAGTGAAGTGATCCCTCATTGTAGTTTTGATTTGCTTTTCTCTAATAATTAGGGATGTTGAGCATCTTTTCATGTGCCTGTTGGCACATGTCCTCTGGCCCACTCTTTATATTGTATAAATTCCTGCTGGACGCAATTGTTTACCAGATAAAAGTCAGGTGCAGGAAAGCTAGGAGCATCTCACATCACTGGACCGCTGCCCTCAGAGGATTTCAGGCACATACGGAAGGGCAGGCTGACACTCGGGCCTGCAAGAAAATGCTAAGGGCAGAACGGACAATCTCAGAATACAAAAGTCTAGGACACGTACGGGACTACCCGCCGTCATTTTCTTTTTGAGCAACAGTTGGCACATTTTTTCTGTAAAGGGCCAGGTAACAGCTAATACTGAACATTTGCAGGCCATAAAGTCTCTGTGGCAATGCTCAACTCTGCTACTGTGTTAACTGCACGTAACCACAGACAATAGTAAGTGAATGGGCGTGGCTGCGTGAATAAAACCTTATTTACAAAAATTGCCCACAGGTGGGATTTGGCCCCCGGGCTGTAGTTTACCAGCCTGCCCTAGAGCAAAGACTAGTTCTATCACCTGGAGAAGTAACTGCCGGATTGTTCCAAAACTCTAAGAGAACACTGAGGAATGATTGTCATTAAGAATAGTCAGCATCATGGGACTTCCCTGGTGGCACAGGTGGTTAAGACTCCAAGCTCCCAATGCAGGGGGCACGGGTTCAATCCCTGATCAAGGAACGATGTCCCACATGCATGCTGCAACGAAGAGTTTGCATGCCACAACTAAGGAGCTGGCAAGGCTCAATTAAGGTGCCCTCGAGCTGCAACTAAGGAGCCTGCCAGCTGCAACTAAGACCTGGCACAACCAAATAAATAAATAACTAATAAAATATTTATTAAAAAAAAGAATAGCTAATATCACTGATTGCTTGTTAGATGCCAGAGTTTCTATGTATTATCTCATTTAATTTTTACAACATTATAAGGCAGGTGCTTTTATCAGTCTTATTTTACCTATGAGGAAATGAAGGCTTAGAAAGGTAGCATCTTCCACGAGTGCTGGTAGAGCTGGAATTTGAACTCAGATCTCTGAGACCCCATTCCAGCTCTGGCCACTCTTGCCTTTTGCCTTCCAAAAAATGCCTCCCTCTTAGCCCAAGCATGGGTGGACTTTGATCTTAGAACACAAACTGAATCATATTTTACATGCAGCAACTTTTAAGAATTCTGTAATGTAAATGTTTACAAAGAGAAGAGCCCTCTTTAGAAACCAAGTAAGGAGGCCTAACTCCGCCAGAGCACAACTTGGAATATTAACTGCCTTGTAATGAGAAGTATCCTCGTGCCTAAAATCCACAGCGCCTTTCAACTCACTTAGTTCTGCAAAACCTTACTTAGAAATTAAACGAATGTATGGGATTGTATAAATTACAGATGTTAGTTGGAGATTGGATTAATTTTCAGGCAGTAGTAATGTTTGCTGTAAATACAAATATCGGAAAACACACACTTGAGGTGTAAATAGCTTCATTTGCAAGGTCAGTAGAAGGAAAGATACCGTAATGAAACTGAAAGGCTGTTCACACTTCATATACATTTTCCCGTTGTTTTGATCTCATTGAACATATATTATCGCTTGGTCTGATTGTGATTATTTTCCATGCCCAGAGTAAACCTGGTAAAAATCCCTGCCTGGGCTTCCCTGGTGGCGCAGTGGTTGGGAGTCCGCCTGCCGATGCAGGGGACACGGGTTCGTGCCCCGGTCCGGGAAGATCCCACATGCCGCGGAGCGGCTGGGCCCGTGAGCCATGGCCGCTGAGCCTGCGCGTCCGGAGCCTGTCCTCCGCAACAGGAGAGGCCACAACAGTGAGAGGCCCGCGTATGGCAAAAAAAAAAAAAAAAATCCCTGCCTTTAAGATGTTCTATTCCAGTGGGGGAGTATGGGCAATAAATACACTATAACAAGTAAAATCTAAGGTGTATCAGATGGTGGTAAAAGTGCTAAAGGGAAAGGAAGTCGGAGGAGACATAGGGAGTGTGTGTGTGTGTGTGTGTGTGTGTGTGTGTTCATGCGTGCACATATGTGTGTATGCAGGGCATTATGTGCTCGTGGTGCGGCCCAGGCAGCAACTGTGCTGACCGGTCAGTGCCTCTGCCTTACCACTGGTGACTGTTTTGAACATCACCCTTCAGGTGGGATTGCTTTTTCAAAGTGATTGGCAGGGAGGCCTCACTGGCCGGGTACCATTGAAACAGAGACACAGTGAAGCTGGAGGGGTGAGCCAGGCGGACATTTGGAGGAAGGGCATTTCAGGCCCAGGGATCAGCAAGGCAAGCCCGTGTGTGGCGTGGCTTCGAAACAGCCAGGAGGCGAGTGTTCCTGAAGCGGACGGTGCCCCATCAGAGGCACTCACCCTTTAAGTTGTGAGAGCTCACCTTTGATGGCTCTGAAAGGCAGTCACAGTTTCCTCTTGTGCTAGGCAGATGAAATAAACCCTGCTCAAGTTGGAGTTCATGGCTCTGGGATTTTGAATGGCCTTAAATGATTCTAAATCCTTGTCTAATTTAAAGATCAATGTCCCGGCCACCCAGAGGCAGTCTTCTCTGTGGTGCTCTAGACCGTATTGTAGACACTTTAAGGACATTCTTGAGTAAAATGTGTACTGGTTTTACTTCTGAAACGACCACGAAGTACACACTTTGCCCCAACCAACTTCCTCCTTCCTGGACCTTCCAGCAGTGTGTGTTTATAGCGCCCTCTCCTGTCTGGCATCAGCACTACGCTTCTCCACAAGACTCGGCTGCACACCCACCCACCAGCCACCAGCAACCAGCCACCAGCCATCACATGCTGAGCCGGGGGCTCAGAGTGGCTGAAAATGGCCTAGACATAATAGATGCCTATGTTTCCTCATGCGTTCACTTCCTTTCCCAGCCTAGCCTACATTTAGCAGTTTTATTGTCTAAAAATGCTGTCTCCTGTGGTCTGTTAACCTCTATTCTCTCTGGCTTGCATCTGGCTTCTGACCAGCAAGCCGTGTGCATTTCATTTCTGCACCAGTATTGGTGGGTTTCTGCTCCATCTCTCTGTGTCTCTTTTCCTCTTCTTGGTGGGCATGGAAGGCAGAACCCCAGTCTGTTTAGGTAAATTCCTAGCCAATCAGATCCTGGGGCTGGAGTCCAGGAGCTGCACCCACGGTGGTTTGGACCTTAGCACAGAAAAGCCAGAGAAGCAGGCTGCTCTGAGCCCAGCCATGAACATGCACTGTGCTCTTAGGTCCTTTCTCCTAAGGGAGTAAAAGTAAGTTACAGCGGGTAATTGAGGAGGGAGGTACATCTTGCATTAGGGGATTGCTTTGGGGTAAACTGCATCCTCCCCAAGTTCACATGTTGAAGCCCTACCCTTCCCCAAATGTGACAATATTTGGAGATGGGGTCTTTGGAAGGTGATGGGGTCTTTGGGAGGTAATTGGGTTTAGATGGGCTCATAAGGATGGGACACCAAAGGTGAGATTAGTGTCCTTATGAAAAGAAGTGAGAAGAGAGCTCTCTCTCTCCCTCCAGTCTCTCCCCGCTACCTCCTCTCTCTCTCCCATGTGAGGACACAGCAAGAAAGTGGCCACTACAAGCCTTCACCAAGAATCAAATATACCAGCACCTTGACCTTGGCCTTCCCAGCCCCCAATCTGTGGTATTCGGTTATGGCAGCCCGAGCTGACGGAGACAGGGCCCCAGAGCCTCCCTCTTTTCCGACGGAGATTAATAAACCACTTCCGTCAACTCTACTCCATCCTTTCCTCCAACCTCAAAACAGAACAAAACGAAAAAAGAATGCTATTAATTATTTACTAGAAGCCGTGTTTCAAGGCAATTAGTTGTCTGAGTTCCCTTCAGGTGGAGCAGAGATGGCTCTGCTGAGCGTTCCTACTCAGGGGGGCCTTTTCCCAGCCCGACTCGCGGCAACCCTGACAGCAGCCTGGAATGAGATGCTGGGGAGGAAGAGACGGGTGTGGGAAGTATTTTTGCCCTGAAACCCATAGTTAAAAGACCACTTCAACCCTGACTCTCCTTCTGGTCTCTCTTTCATCTTCCTTCTAGACTGAGTCGTGCCCAATCCTTTTCCCCTGCTCTCGAGGCTCACTCTTTCTGCCTTCTCATCCTCAGCAAATTTAAGCACCGGAGTGGGCTTCCTGGCTGCTGGCGGCACCTGGAGCACCTTGGGAAGCAGGGAACCGGGGATGAGGGGGTGGGGTCAGGGAGCGGGCACACGTGTCTGTCTCTCCGGTATCACTGCCGCCTGCCTGGTCCCCGCTGGTGGAGAATGTGCCCAGCCCTGCAAACGAACAGTCTGTTCTCGTTGCTGTTACATTTGAGATAGAAAATAGAAAAAAACTATACAATAATCACATTGAAAAGCTGACCCCGCCTGGCCTCCCCTTTGGTTTCTGTGTGTAAAGTGGGGCGGAAGATGGGGCGGAGGCCAAGGGATGATGGGGAGGGAGGCTGTGATATTGAACAGCTCCCTCTGACAGTCCTGGGGGTTGTCTCCTTGCTCTCGGCTGGTACAGGGTGTAATCCACCTCCCACTCCAAAGTCTCTCTGGCAAAGTTCTGCAGTAATGCTCTCTCACTGGCTCTATGTGTGGGATGGCAGGCTAAGAAAGTGGTCCCGTTTGGGGCTTAGCAAAGGTTTTTCTACAAAAAGGGTGATGTTTTACACGCACTTCATCCACTTGGAAAGGGAGAAGGGGCAGGGGAAGCAGAGGGACCCAGGCCTTTCCTTCTCTTTTGAAATGAACTGTGCTCATCTCCATACCCCACCCCGCCTCAAATTTACAGACTGGAATGGACGGAGAGAGCATCTCCAAGATGAAGAGCCTTCTACACGCCAGCTCTGGGGGTGGAGGGAGATGGGATGGAAATGAGGGAGAAGCCCCAGATCCTGTCCCGAGTTTTCCGGGAGATCTGTACCCACAGACTCAAATTGAAAGGGGCTGGATTGCATGAGGGCAGCAGAAGAGGGCCTGGGAAAGACACGTGGCCCCTCCCGATGTGACACCCACTGTAACTGCACCGTTTGCAACCTCTAATTACACCGCTGCTGGCAAGAATGAGGTCATGCTGTCTGCAAGTGACTTTCTCAGTAACGAGCCCCTCTCAAAGTGGCAGTCTCCCTGCTCAGCTGGCGAAACTCTAAGATAGTTCGTGTGTGTGTGTGTGTGTGTGTGTGTGTGTGTGTGTGTGTGCAGGCCGAGGCCAGAAACAGCCTAAGATGGATAGAGACAAAGATTTGCTGGAAGGGTACCATCCTCGCAGCTCTCTAACAAGCAGGCATGCCTGGAGATGTCCTACACAAAGGGACAACCTCCTCCCTCACCGCAGCCACTGGTTGGTGCCCTGCCCTGGCCTTTGGGAATTAAACTCCCAGAAGAAGGTGTATGGGGTTACACATGGTTGTGTAAACATGTCTCTTTCTACAAAGAGAACAAATGCCGTTCGGAGCCTCCAGTTCAGACTCCTGGCTGCTGAAGTCTGGGACTGGACATGAAAAGGGTAGGTGTTTGGGTGGATGTGAGCTCCCGCCCTCGGAGAACAGAGATACAGCCTTTCTGCTGGTCCTTTGCTGGCTGAGGAGAGGTCCCTGGCAAAGCTGGCTCTCAGGCCCCCTCTGTGAGCCAAGAGTGTAATAGCACCGTGGAGACAGCTGTTCTCCGAGGTCTGGGAAGGGCCTGCGCTCTGGGAGGGGGCAGTTAGAGCAGGCAGGGAGTGTGCAAGGCCCCAGCTGGGCATCCCTAAGCAACTGGCAATGGCATGGCCAGTAAGACGAAGGAGGGCTGGCCACACTTGGGCCACCTGCCCCCAAAGCCCTCCCCTTTACCAGTCAGCCAGCCAGAAGGACTTTGGTCTGGGATGGAGCACACGTTGCCAGGGGAAAAAGTTGCAAAATGATGTTCGAATTAGGCGATGGAAGCATGTAGGGAAAGTGGGCTGGCTTCTCAGCTGTTTTCAGAAAATGCCCATGGTTCTTTTTCCAAGGCAGGTGAGATGGGAATATAAAAGTAATGAAACGTCTGCAGGGCTGTGGCCGCTCCACAGCAAGCAGGAGGGGTGCCCTCTGGGCTGGAGTGGGCCGCCAGGGAGACAGAGGAGAAACGCGCTGTGCCCACAGGTGGAATCCAGTGGCTCTCTGCTCCCAGCAGAAACGCCAAAGGGACAGGGAGACTCCACGCGGCTCCACAGGCACAGTGCCGGGCAGCATGAAATGGAAATGTTTTCGTTTCTCTTAAAGTCAGAAGAAATCAATGAACTTTTAGGTTGAAGAAAATTGTTTTAATATGTAATATTAATATATTTGTGCCAATGCAGTCATAGATATTATTTTAAATATATATAGATAGATTTCTTTTTTTTTTTCTTTAATGGAGGAAGGGATCCATGGAAGCAAAGCTGTCTAATACCCAGGAATGTTTAACTGGGTCCTGCAAACCCCAGCTGGCCTTCTCCCTCAGCAGGGCTGCTGACTCCTGTGGTCCACAAGCAAGGAAGCCTCCGAGCTTCCTTTTTATAGCTTCCTCAATAATTTCCCATTCTTCTACCCTTTGCAAGCAGAGCTCAAAAGGAAAAAGAAAAGAAGAAACAAAGAATGCATATGCCTTGGCACCAACTTCACTTTCTCACTGTCTCTAAGTCCCAGGCCTCTCCTTTGTCTTGCTCTCCGCCCTGAGCGGTTCTTTTGAAAGCCTGACCTGGGAAGGGGAAACTGGAATCAACCAGTTGCCCGAACCCCTCTATCCAGTGCCTCCCCCACCCCTATTACTCAACGTCCGGGAAGGGTATCGGGGTTCCCGACACCCGGGGAGAGAGGTCCGATGAGGCCTTTGAGAGCGCGGTGCGGGGCCGAGGCTGGAAGGGAAGGCTGGCCGAGAGAGCCGAGGGGCTCTGGGCGCATCCCGCCCCGGCCAGGTTCGAGGTTGGCACTGCTGCTCTCCCGCGGCTCCCGGAGAGGCTGGGCGCCCGCGGCCGCGCAAACGGCTCGTGTTTCCACGGGGCTCGCTCCCGGGCCTGGCTCGGAGCCGCCGCCGCCGCCGCCGCCCGCCCCCCCCCCTCCCAGGGCGCAGGCTGCTCTTCAGTCGCGGCCACGGGGTAGCGCTCGGCCCCCCTCGCCGCGTCTCCGCCTCCGCCTCCGCCGCGCTCGTCCCCGGCTCACGCGGCCCGCGCAGCTCCCGCTCGGCTCAGGCAGGAGTGGCTCTCCGGACGCCGAGCCCGGGAAGCCGAGGGCGGCGGGTTCTGCGAGCGAGCGGCCGAGGCGGCCGGCGGCGCGGCCGAGGCGCTGGGGCGGGCGCGGCGGCCGCTGCTTCTCCTGCCCGGGAGGTCGGCGCGCGCCGGGCGTCCGAGGAGGCGCCGCGCCCCCGGAGCCGGGGCCGCCCGCCAGGCTCTCCGCGCGCCTCGCCGAGAGCTCCGGCCGGGGAGCGGCGGAGGGCAGAGCCGCCCGGCTCCAGCCTCGGGCCAGCAGGAGGCTCCGCGTCCGGGCGCCGGCGACAAGCCCTGGTCGCCGAGCCCAGCAGACGTCCCCGCCGCCCCGCAGCCGGAGCGGACATGGGCTCGCGGGGCGGCGCGCCGGGCCGCGGGACCCGCAAAGTTTGCTAGCCCGCTGGGCGCGGAGCCGAGGGCGCGCCCGGGCCCGGCGTCCCCTGGAGGGACCGAGAGTCCCCGGATTAGGCGCCGGGGCGGTGGAGCCGAGAGAGGTGGTTCGGCCCCGCCAGATGCCGCCTGCAAAGTTAGAGAGAAGAAAACTTCAGCTCCAGGGAGATTCGGACCGCTATGCTTAGCGCGCCTCCCGAACCCGGCGCCCCTGAAAGAAGCCCCGCACCCGCATCTGCCGCCGCACTCGCCTCTCGCGCGGCCCCGGGGGCCCGGCGCCCGGATCGGCGGTGACTGCGTCCGCGCGGAGCACCCAACCAGGGGGCGGGTAGGGGGCGGGCAGGGGGCGGGCAACGTGGCCACGGGAGGAAGTTTCCTGAAGTTGTCGCTTTATTCCGGAGCCCGGCCCGCGACCCGGTCAGATCGGTGAGGCCGCCTTGCCCGGTAGAAGAAGTCGGAGTTGGGGTGCCAAGCGGGGAGGTGCCCCGAGACCGAGAGCGGCTTCATCCTCCTCTTTGCTCGCCCCTCGCCTTCCCGGAGCGCCGCGGGGATCGGACTTGTACTAAAGAAGAGGAGGAAGGGTTGGGGTCGCCAGCGTCTCCCCTCCCCGGCGGATACCGCTCCGGGCCGGAGCCGCGTAGACAGCCTCCCGGGACGTAGCCACGGGGTACCGGACCTCACCAGGATTATAAAACTGTTCGGAAGACCAATCCCCCGAAGAAAAGGCTGGTTGCCATGTGGGGACCACTGATCTGGACTCTGCTGGCCCTGCACCAGATCCGCGCGGCCGGAGCCCAAGGTACAGTGCCACCCCCAGTGGGGCTGGGGAAGGGGCGCGGGGAGGGGCGCGGGAGCTCGCTGGCCTCACGGTCGCCTCCGGGACCCCGGGCTTGGCCTGGGCAGAGCCCTCTCCCGGGAGTTTCAGGCCCCTTTCCCCGAGTTTGGGGGCTCTCTTTGGGGGGCTGGAGCGGTCTTGCTGAGACTTGTGACTTCCGAAGAAGGGAAGGTGGGGGACCGTGCTGGGAGGCGTCGCTCGTGGAGCCTAAGAGGAGTCGGGGGGGGTCGCTACCCCCCCCACCAGGGCTGTGGGTGCCCTCGGGCTGGTGTGGGAGGGGCGCGCCATTCCGTGCCGACCTCAGCGCCCGGCTGCACCCTGCTCCTCAGGCCGGGCTCCTGGGTCCCCACTCGGTGTCCGCGGGGAAGGGCAAGGCCCTGCGGGCACGCGCTGGCCGCCCTGGGGCGAGGCAGTGGGGCGGGAGGGCGGCGGGAAGGAGCCAGAGTAGAGCGCTGGGTTCCTGGATGGTCGCCCCGGGAGGGCAGTCTCGGGGCCTGGCCAAGTCTCGGAGCCCGCGCCTGGCTGCCTGGCCGGCCGCCGGCGCTGGGGGTGCTTCGCGGTGCTCGCCGGAGGCGAGGTCTGAGGCCCTCTCCTCTCGCGCCCACCCCCCGCCCCTCCCCCCGCCCCCAGACACACACAGCGTCCCGCCTTTGCCTCCAGCTCCACTGGCCGCTCCGGTGTCTCTGCCGCCGCCGCTCTGACCTGTAGCTGCCTGGCGCAGCCTCAGGGTGGAGAAGGGCTGGTGGGTTTGGGGTGGGAGTGCTGGGAAAGAGGGGGAGGCGTGATCGATCCGCCCTGCCCCCCTCCAGAGGGCGGATGCCCAGACATACCGCCAGTCCTCGGGCAGGTCCCAGCGGGGAGGGCGGCTGCACCCGTGCCTCCTTCTTGCCTTCGGTGTTCGCAGATCCAGACAGCAGTGCCCGCGGTGTCCGAGCGGCGCCTGCTGGGGGCGGCGGGAGACGAAGCCTGGACTGAGCTCCAGGACTCCCAGGGCTTGGCCTTCCTTCTTCCAGGCTCGGGAGGGGGCCTGGACCCACCCAGGGGGCGCCGGTCTGCGGAGGCTGCAACCTCGAAAGGGCCCCACCCCATCTCTGGAGTCCCAGAGTCGCAGGGACTCCAGTGAGCCCAGCGTCAGGCATCCCAGAGAGGCAAGATCAAACAGATAAAAATAATCAGCTCTCACTCACAGGGTGGAGAGGAGGATTTTACAACGTAATTTGCGTTAAAGCACTTAGAAATTTTGTAACGGGGTCCTGTAAATGTAAGGTAATAAAAGTTATTATTTTTATGATCATCATAAAATCTTCCAGCAGGCAGGGACTTCAGAGGTCGTCTTATTCTAGTAGCCATTTAACAGATGGGAAAACTGAGGTCTAGGGGCATTAGGTGACTTGCCAAAGGCTGCTGGGTGATCTGGGGGCGGGAATCTGGACTGGGACCAGGTGAGTTCTAAGCCCCTCTCTCCCTGGAACTAGGACCATCTGCAGGTGGGGTGGGCTTGCTGGGGCGGGGCCCTTCTTCTAAGGGTCCAGGGGGAATGTGAGGCTGGCAGAATAGAACAGGTTAGGCCTGGGGCATCTCGCAGATGTGTTCTGAGATGTCCATGGGGTCACTAGCTGAAAGCCAGGCGACTGGGAGGACTCTGAGGGGTGTCCGTCTCTATCTGGCTGCTTCTGATTTCATTACTGCACAGACTTCAGTAACCCCTCGATTTCCCTGGGCAGGTGGCTCGTTAGTTCTTGTCCCATCCAAAACCAGGCTTGTAAGGAGTCCCCAGGGCACCTGAAGTTCCTTCCTTCTGGGTCAGCAAGTCGTTTCCATGTCCCACCTCCACACCTGTCCCATCCACCGAAGTCCAAGATTCCACGCGGCCGTCCTGCTGAAGTTCAGGCCAGGCCACCTCCTGTCCTTGTACTTCCAGAGGGAGGGGCTCGCCCTGTCAGAAGTGGTGAAGGTCTCTCTGATTGATTCACTCTCTCTCCCGCTTCTCTCGTTTGCTGCGGGCTTGAGTGTGGCTGCCCAGGTTCCCTGCTGCTCCGTTGTGTTCTCTGGCTCCAGAGAGAGTGTTTTCCAGCATCCATCGGGTACTCTCCTTCCATTTGTCTCCAGGGCGGCAAACCATGCAGAGGATTATGGGAACTTGGTCTCGGCCCAGGTCTGGGGGCACTGTTGCGTTGTGTGTCGGGGAAACAGGGTCAAGCGTGGGGTTCCAGGGGGTTGTTTCTCGTCTGCTTTGGGGTTAGAGAGTGGAGTCTCTCCTTTGCTTTTTTCTCCATTTGCTTTGCTTTTGAGTTTGAGGCGATGCCGTTAACCCTTTGGGGTGGTTAGAGCCACTGGCACTGTGTGTCACTTCTGAGCCCATGAGCCCCGTTCTCTAATGATGATACAGAGTGAGGGACCAAACAGTCTTCCTCTCTTGGGACAAACCTCACATTGGCTGCCAGATTTATCCACACAGCCTAGTTTTTTTCAGGTGCAGAACCTGGGTAACACTACCTGTTTATACTGAAAGCTACCATTTGATCGTTTCCCCTGAAACATGATGTCACACGGTTCCCACTCTTTCCCCGAACTAAGCGCAGGGTGTTGTAAAGAGAGCAGAGCACGTATGAGGATACCAGGTATTCAGGGGGTGCCTAGCAAGTGCCTGGCACGTAGAAGGTGCTTAATAAAGGGTAATTGTTATTTTTGTTGTTATTATGATTCTTTGTACACTATTAGCCAAGGGGCCACGAGGAGTGGTTCCTGGGTACCCACTGAAAAGGCCTTGAATGCCTTTTCCTCACCCAAGACCCTTCTCTGACTCCCTTCTGTGGCCGCATCACCATGACCCAAAGTGGCCCTCCAGCGGTCCCGATCCAGACCCCCAGGCATTCGGATTGGAGGGTGTCTGCATTTTAACAAGCACCTCGCAAGATGTTTCACGTGCCACTGCTGGTGGACATCTCTCGGAGGCTGGGAGGCTGGAAGGAGGGCGGCAGAGCCCAGCCACCTGGTCCAGAAGCTTCTTTCAAGTGGACGGTGCCTGGGGGAGGAACAGAGGGGAGTCTGAGCTGAGGGAACCAGGCAGTGGGAAAACCCTGAACGGAGATTGGGAAGCCCAGCCCCGGAGGATCCCGAGGGCTCCAAACGGAGAAAGTTTACTGCTGGGAGGTGATCACAATAAACGCCAAACAGTACTCAAGGGAGTGGGATGAAAGTTTAATGCTGTGGCTAAGCTATAATAATTAATTACTGACAGCAAAAAATAACTTATTGATCAGGGCTTCATACTCATTACCACAAGGCCGACTGGCGTGCTTGCCTGCGGCTCAGCTGGTACGTGTCAAGAGCCCCCGCCCCATGCGAGGGCGGCCCCAGGGGTGTCCCTGTTCCCTACCTCCCCTTCTCCCAGGGCCAGAGAGGTGGCTCTCGGCCCCCAAAACCCCTCGGCCTCGCCCTGTGCACCCCAGGGCTTCAGCTGGGCAGTCTGGAACATTCTGGCTGTGGATTGATGAGTGACACCGTTTGGTGCTTGTATTGGCCGCAGAAGATCACCCCTGCCTGGGGTGGACAGACTCAGGACCCCGCCGCCCAGAGACCAAATCATGCTGGCAGCCTGATACCTGCCTCAGAAACTCTCCCTTTCGTATATTTGTTCGGCAAATATTTATCGACCGCCTCTCCTTTATGTCCTCTGCTGGAAGGCCAAAGTAGGGGCCAGGAACCTTGTTCCGTCAGGGAAGGGAGGCTGGGAAAGAGGCCAAGTCCTTTACAGCAGTTTTCTGTTTAAACAGTGCCTGAACGGCCGACCTTAAAATAATGTGTTAAACTGCATATTGGTATGCACTCGATCTTGTACCACAGGACACAATTGGGCTGTAAGCTAAACGGTAATAGAGAATGAGCTTGTTCTCTGTCCTGAGGACTAACATGATCAGTACATTTGACTTGAAAGAAACATGAAAAATCATCTAGTGCTGTCCCCTGCCTACAAGCCTGGGACGAGTGGCCATGTGGTCTCTGCTTGCATACCCCTGGCGATGGGGGGCTCACTACCTCACAAAACAGGCTGGTTGTTAGACAGTCGTGCTTTATGTTGCTGAACCTCCCTGTGGCTGGTTATCCTAGGATTTGGCTGTGGGTGAAGGAGTCCTCTGATTGGCTGGAACCTCGCCCTCCCTGCCCTCTGACTCCTGGCCCCTCAGGGAGTCAGGAAACTGAGTTGGAATTGATGCAGGGTGTTAGGGTGCTGCCTGCGGGATTTCCACCCAGGCCCGCCTGGAGCACATTGTTGCAGCAGACAGCCCTGGAGCTGCCTGAAGCGGTGGGAATTAGTCATCATAAATTTGGGGCCTTGGGATGCCAATAGCAACAAATGGGCCAGCGGCAGCCCCACTGCCTGTAACGGAAAGGAAAACAGGCCGGTTGCTGAGACATCCCCGCTACCAACCCCGCCACTCCTCGTCCTCCCGCCCACTCCTGTCCTCCGGGGACAGAAGGCGGGGCCAGTGAGTAATGCTGAGCCAGGGACCCACCGGGACTGCTCAGGGTCCTGGAGGGAGGGGAGGGAGGGGCTGCACAGCTTGTCTCATCAGACTCCCCGAGCCAGGTGTCTGGTCCAGAAAGCCCCTCTCTGAGCCCGGGAGCCCCACTGAGGCCCTTCTCCTGCCGATACTGGAGGTGCCAACATGGCAATGGAGATGGCTTCCAGCCTGGTCCTGGCCTTCCTCTATCACTGAGCCACCGGGAGCTGAGGCCCAGTTTCCTCATCTGTAAAATGAGGAAACGGAGTTAAAAATAAGTCTTGTATACCACTCCTCCCAGATGTCTGCACAGCTCAATCCTTAGTTAATCGGGCCTTTCCTCTGATGCCCCTGATCCGTCCCTAAACACCCTGTAACGTGGCATCTCCAAGCACCCATCCCTCAGCCTGCTTTCCTCTCTGCACAGCCCTCAGCTCCATCTGACATATATTGGCTTGTTTACTGCTGGTCTCTCTCATGTGGGCGGGGCTTTATATTATCCCCTGCTGTACCCCAGCTGCTAGGAGAGTGCCTGGCAGATAGAAGGAGCTCAACGAATATGAATTAGTGAACGAAGAATCCATCACTGACTGGGTGAATAAGTGAACACTTACCTACGGCGTAAAGCCCTCTGTCATCTGGTCTCTACCTGCTTCTCCAGCTCCTCTCCAGCCGCTCGCCCACTCTCACGGGCCCCTCTGCCCATCACTTACGCCCCGTGCCGTGGAGCCTCCACTGCGACGAGCGGCCAAGCCCCTCGGAGATGGGAGCCCTGCCCTCCAGCCTGGGCTTCCGTGGAACAGTGTTTATTTGTTTTAACTTTTTATTGTACATTGGAGTATAGTTGATTAACAGTGTTGTGTTAGTTGCAGGTGTACAGCAAAGTGATTCAGTTCTATATATACATGTATCGATTCTTTTTCAAATTCTTTTCCCATTTAGGTTGTTACACATTGATAATATTGAGTAGAGTTCCCTGTGCTGTATAGTAGGTCCTTGTTGGTTATCCATTTAAAATATAGCAGTGTGTACATGTCAATCCAGGATAGTGTTTCTGCTGAACCAGGAGCCCTTGCTCAGACTTCCTCGCCCCTGTTCCCAGCCTTCTGCACCTCTGGCCCTGCAGGTGAAGCTGCCTCTAGCAGTAGGGCCTCTGGGTTGGGTCCTTGCTGAATCTCTTATCAGCTGAGCCCCATCTTTCGCTGGGGAGGAAGTTGGGAGGACTGGTAGGGGGCTTAGGTAATGCCCCCATCCAGGCGCGGAGGCACCTTTTGAAATACATGAGAGGGGAAGACGTGCATTTACAATTAAATACTCTAGCCTGGCTCACTTCCCCTGGCAGCCCATTGGCCAGAGCTGATCACGTGGCCCCACCCAGTGGTCCTTCCCAGGCAAGGGAGCTGGGAAGTGCAGTCTTCTGTGTGCTGTAAAAAGAGCATCTCGACGCGCACTGGTGATGTCGAGCATTCCTAATAACTGCAGAGATGATACTGTGGTCTTCTCCAGAAGAACATTTCTTACAGAGAATCACTTCACCCAAGACAGGGCCGTCCCTAAAGCATTCCCCTCCCTGTCTGTGCTCTTACTTTCCTGCCTTCTGAGGGTTTTTTTTCCCTTAAGCTGTTGAGAAGTGGCATGTAGAGGGGCCAGTGCCTTGGAACTGGGCCAACCTGGGCTCCAGCTCTGTCAGTTCGGGTTAATCTCTGCTACTTTGCATTCCATCACTTATATGCTCAAGCCCCGTTGGCTTGTTTGTAATACAAGGAGAAGTCAATGAGATGACACCAGCAGAGCACTCGGCATGGAGCCTGACATATCAGAAGCACTTAATAAGCTAATGTAACTATATTTGTGCTTCTGTATTTGCCCCGCCAAAGGGTCTTCAGATTGGGTCTCAGGTTGCATTTTGTTTCCAGATTCTTCCCCCTGCTATCTTTTCTCCATATTTCCCCCATATCTTCCTCTTGCTTCACTTTCTTTTGCTTCCTCCCCAGTGTAGAAAGATTTGGCCTCCTCTCCCCATGCTAGGCATCTAAAGAGGGGAAGCCAGCTCACAATTGCCTCCCAGTTCTTTGTGTCAAGTGCATTACAGTCATTACCCGCCTCTGACCTCCTTCACCTCCAACGTGTGGGTAACCTGAGGCTCAGAGCCATTGCCTGCCCCAGGCCCCACAGCTAGGAAGTCAGGATTTGTACAATAGCCAGGTCATGGAAGCAACGTAAATGTCCATCGACAGACAAATGGGTAAAGAAGGTGTGGTACGTATACAATGGAATATTACTCAGCCATAAAAAGGAATGAAACTGGGTCATTTGTAGAGACGTGGATGGACCTAGAGATGTCATACAGCGTGAAGTAAGTCAGAAAGAGAAAAACAAATATCGTATATTAACACATACATGTGGAATCTAGAAAAATGGTACAGATGAACTGGTTTACAGGGCAGAACTCGAGATACAGACGTAGAGAACAAACGTATGGACACCAAGGGGGGAAGGGAGGGGGGTGGGATGAATTGGGAGATTGGGATTGACATATATACACTAATATGTATAAAATAGATAACTAATGAGAACCCGCTATATAGCACAGGGAACACGACTTCACTTTGCTGTACAGTAGAAACTAACACAATATTGTAAAACAACTGTACCCCAATGATAATAATAATAAAAGAAGTCAGGATTTGAACCCAGGGCTCTATGGGGCATCTTTCCACTGCCCCCCACTGCCCTGCACCTGCACCACATCCTTCACTGATATCTTCCCGATGAGAGATGCCCAGCCTGTTGTGCTGTGTGGCCCAGGGGCGGCAGTGGAGTTTGGAAGTCGCCCTGGGAATTCATTCTCTTTCCCCTCCTGACCCTCCTGGTTCTTGCCTCTGCCCCAGTTGTGTCCTCAATGGGCCTTAAGCTGGCAGAACATGAGCGGTCAGGAGGGGAACCCCTTCCTCCCATGCCTCCTCTACTGCTTTCCCCTGTCCCCTCCCTGGAGATGTCTGGGGAGTCTCCTGAGGGTCACCTGGGGCGTTCATGGCTGGCTGGCCAGTGACCGAGCT
This sequence comes from Lagenorhynchus albirostris, assembly GCF_949774975.1. Classification (NCBI taxonomy): domain Eukaryota; kingdom Metazoa; phylum Chordata; class Mammalia; order Artiodactyla; family Delphinidae; genus Lagenorhynchus; species Lagenorhynchus albirostris. The sequence goes on from NC_083114.1 coordinate 54,400,890, forward strand.
CTAGAGTCTTCTAAGCTGAATGGGGTGGAGAAAAGCAGCCATTAAACTTGGATGCCATTTAGGAAGCTATTAGTGACCCGCAGGGGTGATGAAATTTTGATGACGTGCTAATCCTGAAAGGAGGAAATATTATTGGCTGTAATGCAGTCCATTCAGGGAGTTCAGCTTCTGGGGTGGACACGGTGACTCTTCAGGGTCCGGGGGCCCCACACCTGGACTCCCCCACAGGGGTGCAAATGTGCACATGGGGAGGGAGGTGTGTTGCCTAAAGTCTGAGCAGTGACTCCTGCACAACTGCCTTGTCCCATATTATGTGAGCCGGGTCTGAATCTGGTACAGATGCCCCATTCCTTGCTTTGAACTACGAGGGCCAATCCAGCGTCTGCCATCAGAGGGTCCAGGTGGGACAGAACAGGCCTCTAAGGGGCCTGAAACATACACGACTCCTTGAATTCATTTACCCGTCATTTACTGCTTGGATGACCTTAGATCAGTTACATAGCCTATCTGTGCCACAGTTTTTCCATCTGTAAAATGGAGATAACAGTCGTCCTCACCTCACAGGGTTGTGACAAGATTTAATGAGATATGCTAAGCTCTTAGGACAGAGCTCAGTGTGTAGCAAACATGGAGTAAGTGTTCGTCATTGTCATGGTTGTCATCTCGGTGTCAGCGAAGCAAGGTCAGCTTTGGGCCTACAATCTGTCATGCGCCCTGTCCCCAAATGCCGCTGCTCTCTTTCTCTTTCACAGACCTGCCGGTATCCTCTAAACTTCCATTATTAGGGATTTATTTATTTGGTTGAGACATTCCCTGCCTCCAGCTTAAAATGCAGATACGTCACTGAGAACCCACATATTAAGCTATTATCAGCTGTTCAGGCCTTGAGGTGAATGTTTTCACTGGATCCTTTCCTAAAAACTCAAATTTCTGAGGGTAGCATTCACAGACATCTCATGTGTCTCTTCACCCCAACCTATGAAGGATTTTGGCCAGAAGGTGTTGGTATTAACCTTGTTAGCATTGAAGTTCAGAAACATGAAGAAACTTGCCAAGGTCCCTTGCCTTGTAAGAAAGAGACAATGAGAGGAGGTCAGCTGCCTCTTAGATCATTGCTTTTGGTCTGGTCAGAGCCTCCACCATTCAGGAATGGCTGACCATGCCGCTTGGGGATTTGGGAGCTGTCGCATTGGACCACAGGCTCTACCCCAGCTTGGGTGGGTGCAGGGGTAGGGCACGGGCTGTAGGCTGGAATGGCCTCTCCTCTCTCTAAAGCCCTTTCAAGATGCCCCGTCTGCTCTCCCACAGGGTGTTAGTGGTAGCATCTGAATGCTGAGTCCTCTTGCATCTCCCCCTACCCACCCCACTGATAAGCCTTTACCCTCATGGCTTCCCCCACTGGGTACCACCGCCAAGCCCTCCCCAGTCTGGCCCTGTGCACGGCTGCCATCTCACCTCTCCCTCCCCCCACTCTCATCCTCCACCATGCTCACCGCCCACCCCCCCAAGCCATCCGCGCCTTTCCCTCCTGCCTCCCCTCTGCACCCCATCCTCCCACACACCCCTGGGTCCCATGGCTGGAACGCATCCTCCCAGATGCCTCCGAGCCGTCGGGCTGCCAACGGTCTAGATGTCTCCTTTGGCACTTGGCTTTGTGGATTCTGAATTATCTTTTCGTGTGTGTGACTGATTTCTTTAACTACAGACTCCTTGAGTTTAGATTAATAACCCTTCATCAACAAGGAGAGAGGTATGAGACATAAATTATTGTTCGCCATTAATGAAGTTAACCCTTTAAAGCAGGGTGCTGTAGGGTGATAGTAACATCAGAGAGAAGGTAATAGGCTTGTGGGCCTCAGAGGCCACACCCCATTCTCACTGGGTCCATCCTGGCCCCCATGTCCTCCGTGGGAAAAGGTGGGTGCATATGTACAGCATTTCCAAGCGCTCTCGCAGTGGAGGAGGTGGACACGTGCCCTGGGGGATCTGACCATGCGGCCTGAAGCTGCCCGCCATCCTCACAACCTTTTCCTTTTTAACATTTTCCTTTTTAAATGCGTGAAATTTTGCATTTCGTTCCACAGTCTCCCTGAGTTCTATTTTAACACACAAAGGAGATTTTCAAGCCCATTGATGTTGCTGGAAGATGTGGTATGTCTGCCCCCTGGCTTCCTGAACCCCCGGGATAGAGGGCAAAACTTGGCTTTGAAAAACTTGAATGAGGTGATCTCTTGGGTCACATCATCTGTGAGATTCCAAGATGCTTTACACGTATATATTTCCAGCATTTGTATTTAAATGTTTCTGTAACGTTTTATCTACATATCCACTTCGGAAAGTAGTTGTGTCCCAAATGTAATCCACCCCAGGCCACTCTAGCCATCCGCCGGGGTGGTCTGGTGCCTTCTAGGTCCCCAGAGGACCCTGCTGCTTAGATGGTTGGCGTTTGCTGGGTATTCCCTTAGCTTCCATACCATTAGTGGGCCTGTCCCCTGGCCTGTCCCTGGGCCCTCCCTCCCTTCCCTTTTAATTTGCACCGGACATGCCACCAAATGCATCAGACTTCATCAACTCTCCCACTGTAGCTGTAACTGAAAAAGAGCTGGGGGCAGGGCACGGAGTGAGGGCCTGGAGACTCCCTAGTAAGAGGCACTAGGCTCTGTGAAGCTGTGCCCACCGCCCAGGGGTCTTTCTCACTGACGCGCCTCGGTGGCTTCCAGGAGAGCCGAGGTGTCCAGAAGCCCGTCCTCTAGCAAAGCAGGGCCTTACCGTAGTCTGCTTCCCAGCAGCAGCTCCGCGCCCGGCCCTTGCAGCGCTAACTAAATGTTCCAGATCGACTTCAGCCACCCCCTCCCGACTCCTCTTGAAGCTCTTGGGCTCCTGGAAGCAAAGCCCAGAGCATGCATGCCGTCCCAGACTCCCCCCGGGCAGCCAGCCTTCCCCGCCACGGCTGTTTGTCCCTCTCTGCCCCGGACTGGAGGCAGTGCTTCTGCCCCGAGACAGTGCCCAGCACTCACGCCTTCCTGCTCGGTCAACCTTGAAGCCTCCCCACTCGAGCGGATGCTCGCTGGCTTTGCGCAGCTCCCGGCCCAGTGGCCCTTGACCTCCCAGTTTGGAACCCCATCTCCCTGCCCTGGTGGAGCGGCTGTAGGCAGGGGGTGGGCGGGCAGGCCATGGAGGGGCCGGAGCTGCCCGGGAGGCCCCGGGGGGAGTTCCTCATTAGCTCTGCCCCAAGCTCATTACCGAGCTGTGCATCACTGGGTGTCGTCAGGGCGGTAATAAATACGCCGCTGTCAGCGTTGATGTGATTTGCACTAATGAAGAGAAATCAGCCGGGGCGAGAGGAGGTGCCCCTGGCTGCGGCTCCGGGGGGCTGCAGAGCGCTGTCTACTGCCCATTCTCCCTGCCCCGGGAAGACAGAGGCCAGGCGCTGTCCACTGCCCATTCTCCCTGCCCCGGGAAGACAGAGGCCAGGGCATCAGGGAGAAGGAGAGAAGTGTTGGCATTTAACCGCTTTCTCCCGGGGCCTTAGCGGCTGAAGAGCCTAGAAGATGCTGGAAGCCTTGGGGGGGGGGGGAAGGAGCATTGTTCGGCCCCAGGGAGGGAGGGAGGGTGTGATGAGGCGGCCCCAGCCTCAGCCTGGGCCCTGGGCAGAGGCAGTGGGGATCTGCTGGGTGAACCGCTGTGCTCTTGAGGGTTCAGCCTCCCTCACAGGGCCCTGGCTGAGAGCAGCCGCAGGAAGGTACTGGGGAGAAACACAGGCCCATTGTCTGCGCCCCCCTGCCTGCCACCTCGCCTGCCTGCGATGTTAGGACCCATTGTCTCTCCAGGAACTTGGAATGTCCAGCCCCAGGGTGCGGGGAGCAGGCCTCTGACTCCAGCTTCCCCTGTGCCTCTGCTGTGTGAGAGCTCAGGGGCCCTGGACCCGCTGAGCCCAGCCTAAGCGTCCGACACACAGCTGGGGACAAGGGAGCAGCCCCTTCGAGGTGCTAGGCCTTGGGACACCCGGGGACTGAAGAGAGTCCGAACGAAGGAGGGGTACCCTTGCATCTGGGGCCTCGGGAGCACATTCTTGGAGCCCAGGTATAACCTGCCTCGTTACGGGAAGTGAGAAGGTGGCCCGGAGCGGTGGGGCTCACACCTGAACCTGCATCGGATCCCCTGAAGGGCTCGCTAGGATGCAGATTCCTGGGCCCCGCCCCCAGAGCATCTGGTCTGGGGGCGGGGCCCAGGAGTGTGAGTGTGTAAACAGGTTCCCAGGTGATGTGCTGCCGCTGGTCCGGGGGCCACACTTTGAGAAGAACGAGCCTAGAGGTTTGAGAATCCGAGGTGCCACACTGGTGGCCATGACGAGCCACTTGTGCTGCGATGGGCTCTGCCCGTTCCCCGCCGCAGAGGACGGTGGTGAAGCTCCGTTAGCAGGACCCGTGAAATACGTGCTGCACGTGGGAAGCAGGGACCACCTCCCCTTCCTTCTTCTTTTCTCATCATCAGAAGCTCTTGCTCCCAAAGTCCTTCCTTAAAAGGGAAAGAAAAAAAAAAAAAAGCCCAGAGGCCTCCTTCCTGGGAAGGGAAGGGCGGGGGTGACGTCCTCACCGGCTGAAGCAGGTTTTGCTAGGAGCGCCAAGGCAACCCTAATGCGTCCGTGGATAACAAAACCTCTCTTTGCTCTTTGAGCGCTCTCTCAGCACCTACTGGGTGCCAGACACAGGGCCTGGGCTCCAGCACAGGTTAAGGCAGGTCCTGCCTCTCAGATTGTTCATGGTCAAGTGTGGGCATCAAGCGTGTGGTCAGTGGTAGAGGACAGTGTGAAGGATGCTGTTGCAGGTGGGAACCAGGTGATGGGGGGTGCAGAGGGGTAACCTGAGAATCCTGCCCCAGCGGCGGCGGCTTCCTGGAGGAGGTGACCTTGAAGCTGAGGTCTTCTAGGATGGGAGCTGCCCCCAGCGTCCTTAGGGAACACTGGGGGCTTTGTTTTTGTTTTGACGTAATAAACTGTACCTATTTAAAGGGTACAACTTGATTTTTCTTGACACACGTATAACACCTTAAATCATCACCAAAATCTTGATGACACTCATCACCACCAAAAGTTTTCTTGTGCCCTCGGTCACCCCTTTCTTTTCCTTCTTTCTTTTTCAATGAATATATCCAGTTGTTCTAGCCTCATTTTTTGAAAACTTTCTTTTCACCACTGAATTATCTCTTCACCTTCGTTGAAAATCAGTTGTCCCTATAGGTGTGGGTTGGGTCTACCTCTGGACACCGTTGTGCTTCGTTTATCTATTTGTCTGTCTTTATTCCGATAGCACGTTGTCATGGTTACTGTTGCTTTGTAATAAGCCTTGAAAGCAGGTACTGTTAGTTCTCTGACTTTGTTCTTTTTCACAGTTGTTTTGGCTATTCTAGGTCCTTTCCATTGCCATGTGCATTTTATATTTTTCTTTATATGACATATGAATTTTAGAATCGGATTTTTAGAAATCCTGCTGGGGGGGCTTCCCTGGTGGTGCAGTGGTTAAGAATCCGCCTGCCAACACAGGGGACACGGGTTCGAGCCCTGGTCTGGGAAGATCCCACATGCTGCGGAGCAACTAAGCCCGTGCGCCACAACTACTGAGCCTGCGCTCTAGAGCCCGTGAGCCACAACTGCTGAGCCCACGTGCCGCAACTACTGAAGCCTGCATGCCTAGAGCCCGTGCTCTGCAACAAGAGAAGCCAGCCACAGTGAGAAGACCGCAGACCGCAACGAAGAGTAGCCCCCCCCGCCGCAACTAGAGAAAGCCCACGTGCAGCAGCAAAGACCCAACACAGCCAAAAAATTAATTAATTCATTCATTCATTCAAAACAACACCCTGCTGGGACTTTTGAATTGCATTGATAATACAGATCAAGTTGAAGGGTGTCGATATCTGACCGCATCGAGTCCTCCGGCCCGTGAACATGGGCTGTCACCCCATTCTTTAGTTCTTTGATTTCTTCTCAGCAACATGTTGTGGGTTTCACAGTATATGTTTTGTACATCGTTTGTCAGATTTATCCCTAAATATTTCAGGGATATAAATGCTTTTTAAAATTTCGACTTCCAGTGGTTTGTCTGCAGGATATAGGAACACAGCGGATTTTGACTCAGCTCAGTGATTGGTTCTAGTAGCTTTTCTGTAGACTCCATCACATTTTCTGCACAGATGATCAGGTTGTCTCCAAAGGCACAGCTGAACTACTTTTCCAACCTGGATCCCTTTCATTTCTCTTTCTTGACCTGTTACACTGATGAGACCCTGCCTGGGGCCTTTGTTTTCATCCCTTGCGTTGCTAAGCAGCACTTACGGGGAGCAAATGCCCGCCTTCGTGGTGGCTTAACCAATGAGGTCAGATTGTGCTTCCTCCCGTGCCCCCCACCCTGGGTGCTTACGCCCAGCCGCATGTGCACTCTTTGGCATCAACCAGCCTATAGAACCTCTGCAGGCTTCAGGAGGGGAGCAGGAAACAAAAGCACAGTGACTCTCTTGTCTCTGTGTGTCCACACGTGTGATGAGCATGTGCATTTGCGGGGTGTGTCTTCCTCCCCAGACCCCTCCTCTAGCCGAGTCCTGGAGCCTCCTCCCTAAGGGGCAGTAGGTGAGCTAGAACTGTAGGGCAACTCAGAGAACCACTAAGGTCAGATTACAAAGGGCTACCCATTTCACAGAGGAGGACATGGGGCCAAGGGACCCAATGAGGTGTCCTAGTCACAGGGCTTCTGAGCTTGGGATTTCAGGTACCCTTTGCAGGCTCCATCCCGTGGCAAGTGTTGGCATTTTGGTTTTCACCTTAGCTGAAAAGCCAGCCACTGGCAGGACTGTGATTCCTCTGAACCCTCTTTCTCAGCTCCAACTGAGCTACCGGGATGGTCACAGAAGCTGAATTGGGACGTGGGAGAGCTGCAGCCAGCTGGGGTCCAGGGGGTCTGGGTGCAGACAGCCATGGAGCAGACAGGGTCTTTGCCAGGTGGAGGGGGAGGGAGGTCAAGAATCAGCCACGGGACTTCCCTGGTGGCGCAGTGGTTAAGAATCCTCCTGCCAGTGCAGGAGACACGGGTTCGAGCCTTGGTCCGGGAAGATCCTACATGCCGCAGAGCAACTAAGCCCATGTGCCACAACTACTGAAGCCTGCACGCCTAGAGCCCGCGCTCCACAACAAGAGAAGCCATGGCAATGAGAAGCCCACTCAAGGGAGAGCAGCCCCCGCTCGCCACAACTAGAGAAAGCCTGCGCATAGCAACAAAGACCCAACGCAGCCAAAACTAAATAAATCAAATGAATAGACTTATATATATAAAAAAAAGAATCAGCCACAGGTGTGGATTTGGAAGAGGGGCCAGCCTCTCACATTTCCTCCCATAAGCCCCAGGGTCTCCTGGAGTGTGATGGGCTTGAATAGCCCTTTATAGGGTTGAGAGTCAGCTCTTAGAGCCCCCGGCCCAGACGTTCAGCCTAGGCTCCCCTCTGCTACCCCAGCTCTCAGCCCCAGACACACAAGGCAGCTTATCTCCCAGACAATTAGCTTTTGGAGTCAGGGCGTGATAACAAGAGGTCCCACAGACCGAGCCTTTGCCACGAACCAGACGCAGATTGTCTGGCTCTCTCGACAAGCCTGTGCGGCAGCATGCTTTCCCCATTGTATGGATTAAGGAACTGAGGGCTCACCCCGTGTCCACCGTGCTCCTGACCCACCTGCCAAGGACTCTGCCAGCCTGTCGCAGCCTCTGCCCGTGACTTTGTGTTCATTGCCCCCAAGAGCAACCCCTGCCCCTGGGGACCCCAGGCTCCAGCCCTCTCCAGCAACCTGGGGTCTCCAGGCCTGTTTCCACATGGAACAGGACACTGGAGCACCCCAGACCTCAACTCCTATGGAAGGAGCCATCGCTGAAAAAATGCAGTCGAGATGTACAGTCACCATTGTCATCATCCCGTATTTGGTTGAACCTAAGACATCACTTGTAAGACACATCATTATTTTATGTGCCACTGAGAAAGAAAAAAATGCGGCCATTTCATCTGCAGCAAGATGCGTTCTGACTACAGAGATGTAAAAATGCATTTGGAATCCCTGAAATTGGATAACAGCCATGATTTATATAATGCTGCCCTACACCCCCCCCCAGGTTCCGTCCTGAGGGTCCTGCATGTATTAACGCATTTTACCCTCACAGCAACCCCCTTCGTTTGGATTCGACCATTGTCTCAACCACAAAACAGGCCAATAGAATCGATCCAGAAAATTTAAGATGCTCATCTTGGCGGTGCTCATGGATTGGCCAACATCGTGGAGATTCCCCTGGGATCCTGGGCCCCAGCCAGCACTTAACTCTGTCAACTGGGCCCAGGAAGGCCACCATGGAGAAGGGCTGCAGGGTTAAGAGGCCGCCCCAGTGGACTGAATGCTGCCCTCTCCAAACTCATGTGTGCATCAGAAAACTCTGGGGACCCACCGTGGACCAGGCTCCCCAGGCTCAGACCCCTGGGTTTGCCTCCAGGGCTCTAGAACACTCTCCCCTCCCCCATCACCATCTTCCTGGCACGTGCTGGGCCTGATGAAGTCTCTCCCCGTCCTGCCCCGGGCTCCGCATTCCTCCCGAAGCTCCGCCTGATGCCAACACCTGTCTCCTGGGGGACAGTGGCCCCAGAGGAATGAATGTCTGGCTTCGGTTCCTCCCCAGGCCTCCCCTCTGAGCTGGGACTTGCAGGCCGGGCCAGAGCTTCTGAATCAGCTCCACTTGGCTCTCTCCTCCCCTGTGGCCAACCCCGAAAGCCCAGTGGAGGGCTCGGCTCTAATTACACGGATCCCTGAGACAGGCTAGCACAGCTGAGCGCCCTGCATCCGCCCAGCCCTTGGGTGTTGGGTGGTGTTGCTGGTGGTTTCCATGGAGAAGCCGAGGCCCAGAAGACAGCTGGCCTCTCTCCACCCCTCCCCAGCCTTGGCCAACCCATGAGTCTGTTCTAGGCGCCCCCTGAGACACCATTCTGGGGTGTTACCTCCCCGGCCCTCAGAAGGTCCTTCCTCATGCCTTGACTGTCCGGAGGTTTCCATGTGTGGAGGTGTGGGCCAGCGCTGGCCTGCCCATTGGACGCAGTTCTGTCTAGCTCAGTCCTGCTCGTTGATGACGCCAGTGGGACAGCTCCGAAAGAGGGTCCAGCTCCAGCAAGACCTCTAACCCACTGGCAGGACCTGCAAAATAATCTGCAGGGCCCAGTGCAAAATGAAAACGCGGGCCTCTTGATAATTATTAAGAATTTCAATGTGGTGACAGCAAAACATTAAACTAAGAACAGGACCCCTGAGCGCGGGTCCTGGCCCCTGAGGCCAGCCCCGCCCACTGGTGAGACCCTTCAGGGATTCCCCTCCCCTCTCCTGGCCTCCGTTTCCTGGTCCGTAAAAGCAGAGAGTTGACCCATCCAGGATCCGGTTTTCCTCCTGCCGTCGTCCCTGGGCCCCCCCCCCCCCCGTCCTTGGGCTGAGAAGGCAAGGCGCTCTCCTGTCTCAGGCTCTCGGGGTAAGAGAAGAGGAGGCAGAAGGTGAGCAAGTGTAGACACTTCTCCAGGAAGTGCGTCAGTTTTGTCCAGTGAATCGTGAGTGGAGGGGAAGGATCTGGAATTCAGCCCCGTGTCGGGGGGGCCTGCTTGTCTGGTCCTGTCTGGAATGCGCTGCCTGTCGCCTCATCCCATGAGAAGCCGTGTACAAAACGCCTGTGTCTTCGAAGCCAGAGCACAACCTCGGCTGGAATCCGGGCCCTGCTGCTTGCTAGCTGTAGGACCTCAATAAGAGACCCTCCCGGCCTCCGTTATCCCGTCTGTCGAATGGGGCAGCAATATGCATTGCTCAGAAAATGTTAATCCTCCTATATGCAGATTCCTCCTTCCCTGTGACTGGCTGGCTCTTTGAGGGAAATCAGGAAGATCCTTCAGCAACGTCGGATAGATTCTCCTCCTACAGTCGGCGGTGGCGTGGCGCATCTGGTACATAGTAGATGCTCAGTAAATACCGGTGACTGTTCACAGCAGTCCCGCTACCACCACTGTTAAGGTTGTGTCTTCCCCAGGCATCAGCCAGGTGAACTCGGGGCTTTGGGATGCACCAGTGCTTTGAGTGGCTGAGAGCAGTGCTTGCAGCATCAGCACCACTCAGGGTTTGCTAGAAATGCAGACTCTCGGGCTCACCCCCACAGGAGGGCAGAGGCCCTCCTAAAATATGTGCTGTCGGTGCCGTCAGCTTTCATGGAGTGGTTTGGAGGGGCTAGTGGTTGCCTAAACCCGGTCTGTTGAATCCCATTTCTCTTTGCTGAGGACAGCCCTCTTCCCAGCCCCAGCCCCGACTGGGAGGAGGGAGTGTGGGCCCTGAGCTGTCCTCCCCCATTCCTCCTCCTGGAAGAACAACCCAGAGGCCCTGCTTTGTTAATGGTCTCTCTGCAGTGCCATCTCTGATTCAGGACCATGAAAAGGAATCACCCCTTTAAATAAACAAAATGGAAAATTCTCCAGGGGACAAACACAGGAGCGCACTTGTGAGAACTCATCACTTATTTAAGTGCAGTTCCCCAAACAGTGTGGACCCATTAAATATCAGGGAGAAAAGCACAGAGCAGCCCAGCCGGACCCACAGGCAGGAGGGAGCTGAGTGTGTCAGGGTCTGAGAGGGGGCGGGGTGCAGTGGAGTTGACCCGATGGGGTCCGAGTCCCCAAGGCGGCGTTAGGCTAGATCTGTGATACGCTCCCTGCCCATCCCACTTTTGCAAAGAGGGAACTTAACTAGGTTGGGGTGCAGTCTCAGTTCCCCAGTCTCTCTTCCCATTCAAGCCCTGGGGGGCCTGGAGAGGGATGGGAAGGCCTCCTCCCGCCCACTCAGGGCTCTGGACCGAGTGCGATATTCCCTACTTCTTGACTCAACCAACTAAGGTCGTGGATAAGAGCTAGCACCCTGGGGCCACACTGCCTCTGTGGCTGTGGACAAGCAACCTAGCCTCTCTGAACTTCAGTTTCCCCATCTGTAAGTTGGGGATGGTAGTACTTGCTTCTTGAGAATTAAACCTTATTATGTCTTAGAAGAGCTTCTGCCATATAGTTAACCCTACATGAGTATTTGTTAAATAAGTTGAAATAGGAAGCAGTAATCCAGGGGGGGAGAGATGCCTTCCCCTGGGGAATCAGGAAGGACTTTGTCTTTCACCAGAAATTTGGGGAGATGTCAGCCATTATTTCTTCAAATATTTTCTGTGCCCCATTCTCTCTTTCCTCTCCTTCTGGAACTTTACTGTCACCTATATCAGATGCATTGATATTGCCCCACAGGTCCTTAAGGCTCTGTTAACTTTTTAAAATTTTTTCTCTCTGTTCTTCAGATTAAATAGTTTCTATAGGTATATTTTCCAGTTCACTATTTCCTCTGTTTTCTGCATTCTGTGGTTAAGCCCATCTACTGAATTTCAAAATTTCACATACTTTAGTTTTCAGTTCTAAAATTTCCGTATGGCTCTATAGATCATATGTATTTTTGTAGCTTGCTAAAGATGTATTGTCTTTTCTTTCATTAAGAGCATATTGTCGTTTGCCTCACTGAGTGTAGTTAGAAGAGCTACTGTACAGTCTTTGCCAGCTGACTGCAGCATCTTCATTTCAGGGTCATTCTCCATTGGTTGTCTTTAACCTGGGGAATATTTCATATTTTCCTGATTCGTTGCATGTGGAGTAACTTTGGAAGGTATCCTGGGCATTGTGACTGGTATGTTATGGAGAACCTGAATTCTGTTATATTTCTTCAAAGAGTATTGATTTGATTTCTGTTTTAGTGGGAATTCACTCAGTTGAATCAAACTGCAAATGCTGTCTCTTGGAACAGTTAGCTCAAATCTCAGTTCAGTTCTTTTATCTTCAGCTGGGTTACTTCCAGTCTGCCCTGAGCTTGCATGGTTAGAGGGTCAGCCAGAGATTTGGGCAGAGACTAGATACAGAATTTGGTGTTTCTCCCTTTGGCGCTCTCCTTTCCAGTATTCACCCCTCACTTTTCCAGTGGCTGTGGTTGCCCCATATTCTCTACTTCTTCAGGCAGAAAGACTCTGAGTTTTCTACTGGAGTTTTATTATTATTATTACTATTATTATGTTAAAGTTCACATGACATAAAATTAACCATTTTAAAGTGAACAGTGTTCATTTTAGTACTTTCATAATGTTGGACAGCCACCACTTCTATCTAGTTTCAAAAGATTTTCATCAGCCCGAAAGGGAATGATGAAAACGACCCATCTGCAATCCATATCTACGGATCTACTTATTCCAGATATTTCATGTAAACGGAACCGTACCATATGTGACCTTTCGTGTCTGGCTTCTTTCATGGGGCGTGACGTTTTTGAAGTTCATCCATGTTGTAGCATGTCTCAGTACTTTGTTCTTTTTTTATGTCTGAATAATATTCCACTGCGTGTATATTCCACAATTTGTTTATCCATTCGTGTGTGGTTTTTTTTGTTTTTTGTTTTTTGTGGTACGCGGGCCTCTCACTGTTGTGGCCTCTCCCGTTGTGGAGTACAGGCTCCGGACGTGCAGGCTCAGCGGCCATGGCTCACGGGCCCAGCCGCCTCGCGGCATGTGGGATCTTCCCAGACTGGGGCACGAACCCGTGTCCCCTGCATCGGCAGGCGGACTCTCAACCACTGCGCCACCAGGGAAGCCCCATTCGTGTGTTTTTTTTAATTTACTTATTTATTTTTTTATTTTTTGGCTGCATTGGGTCTTTGTTGCTGTGCGCGGGCTTTCTCTAGTTGCAGTGAGCAGGGGCTACTCTTCATTGCGGTTTGTGGGCTTCTCATTGCGGTGGCTTCTCTTTGTTGTGGAGCATGGGCTCTAGGTGCACAGGCTTCGGTAGTTGTGGCACACGGGCTCAGTAGTTGTGGCTCATGGGCTCTAGAGCACAGTCTCAGTAGTTGTGGCACACGGGCTCAGTAGTTGTGGCTCGTGGGCTCTAGAGCACAGTCTCAGTAGTTGTGGCGCACGGGCTTAGTTGCTCCGCGGCATGTGGGATCTTCCCGGACCAGGGCTCGAACCCATGTCCCCTGCATTGGCAGGCGGATTCTTAACCACTGCGCTACCAGGGAAGTCCCATATCCATTCATTTGTTGATGGACACGTGGGCCCTTTCCACCTTTTGGCTGTTGTGACTAGTGCTTCTGTGAACATGTGTGTATCTGCATTTGTTTGGGTATCTGTTCTCAGTTCTTTGGGGTGTATACCTAGGAGTGGAATTGCTGAATCATACGGTAATTCTGTGCTTCACCTTTTCAGGAACTGACACATTGTTTTCCACAGTTCCTGAACCATTTTACATTTCTCACCAGTAATGTACCAGAGTTCCAATTTCTTCACATTCTTCACCAGCAATTATCTTTGAATTAATTAATTCACTTGTTTAATTCATTTGTTAAAGTATCTTAGTGAAGTGGCACCTCGTTGTGGCTTTGATTTTGCATTTCCCTGATGAGTAACAATGACGACCATCTTTTTACCTGCTTGTTGGCCATTTGTATATCTTTTCTGGAGAAATGTCTCTTCAAGTCCTTTGTTCATTTTTTTAATCATGTTGCTCATCTTTTTGTTGTTGCGTGGTAAGAGTTCTTTATATATTCTGGACACTAGACCGTCGTCAGATATATGAGTTGCAAATATTTTCTCCCATTCTGTAGATTGCATTTCCACTTTCTCGATAATGCCCTTTGATGCACAAAAGATTTTAATTTTGATGAAGTCCACCTTCACTATTTTTTCCTTTGCTGTCATATCTGAGAATCCATTGCTAAATCCAAAGTCATGAAGATTTAACTCTGTGTTTTTTTCCTAAGAGTTTTATGGTTTGGTTCTTATATTTAGGTCATTGATCCATTTTGTATTAATTTTTATAGGTGGTATGATGTAGGGGTTCATCTTCATTGTTTTGCATATGAAGATCCAGTTGTCCTGGCAGCATTTGTTGAAGAGAAAATTTTTCCTCATTGTGTGTTCTTGACAACCTTGTCAAAAATCAGTGGGCCATAGATATATGGGTCTAATTCTTGCCTCTCAGTTGTATTCCATTGGTCTCTGTGTCTGTCCTTCTGGTGGTACCACACTGTTTTGATGACTGTAGCTTTGTTCTGTTGAGAGATTAGCTCTCTGTGCTGTGCTGACTTCAGCCAGCCCTCAAGTTAAAAGCCATATGGAATAAAGAAGATGTGGTGTATATATATATATACAATGGAATATTACTCAGCCATTAAAAACAATGAAATAATTCCATTTGCAGCAACATGGATTGACCTAGAGACTATCATACTAAGCGAAATAAGTCAGAAAGAGAAAGACAAATACCATATTATATCACTTATATGTGGAATCTAAAATACGACACAAATGAACATATCTGTGAAACAAAAACAGACTTACAGACATAGAGAACAGACTTGTGGTCGCCAGGGGGGAGGGAGGTGGGGAAGGGAAGGACTGGGAGTTTGGGGTTAATAGATGCAAACTACTACATATAGGATGGATAAACAACAAGGTCCTACTGTAGAGCACAGGGAACTATATTCAATATCCTGTGATAGACTATAAGAGAAAAGAATGTATATATGGATAACTGAGTCACTTTGCTGTCCAGCAGAAATTAAACACACCATTGTAAATCAACTAAACTTCAATAAAATTTAAAAATAAAACAGCAACAAAGCCACAGAAAGCGGGGGGGAGCCATAAAAACAGGAAACTCACCTTGTGCCGTGGGCGTCTTCAAGTCCTGTCCAGAAGCTGCTGCTTTGGTTCACTGTCCAGTGCCTTCAGGTTGTTGCTTTCTTTATACCCTGTCCAGAGTTTGTGGGCTGTTAACTGTGGGTTGCTTGCTCTGGCAGGAGTTTACTGGGCTGAACCAGAAGCAGAATCTCCTCTTGACTCTCCCCTTCCTCCTTCCATTGCTTTCCTTGGCTTTTAAGTGAGAATGTTTTTAGTGAGGATAGCAGAAGCGATGGGATGGGAAGTTCCCTGCCCAGGTACTTTCTCCCTGGGGAAGACTTCTTGCTTGGCCCGTGTTCCCCTGAACCACGAATATGGCGGTGCGGGGAGGGGGATGCTGGGGGATGCTTTCCTCCTGTATCATTCCTGGGCTCTAAGTGGATGGAGATTCCAGAGAGAAATGCCCTTGTGTTCCTAGGACAGAGCTGAAGTCTCCTCCTTTTTTCACTCTTTTCCTCCCTTTTTTTTTTTTTTTTTTTTTCCACTTCTCAGTACTGTGCTGGGCACACGGTAGGCTTCCAGTAGCTCCTCATTGAAAAGTAAAGTGTTTGTGACTCTAGCAAAGGTAGAGGAGTGACGTTTCCCCCTGGCTCTGCTGCCCTCCGGGGTTGGCCAATTGCTGCCCCCCGGGAAGATCCCGTTTGGGCAAATTATACAAGAATCAACACAGACCTGGAGCCCTCCCTTTCCACAGGGAGAGGCAAATTGGCGTGAATGGCCATTTATACCCCAAGCCAGAAGCAAAACTTTACATGTTGCTGGGCCAAGGCAGGGGGGCTAATTAAGAGGGACATTCCTAAGTATCCGAACTGTGTCATTTGCAGACTAATGAACGGGTCTTGCTTAGAAAATTACCGTTTTCCCTGCTTACAGGTGAGGAAACCTGCTTATTGGATCAAGGTCTCTCCGGTTTACCTTGGATTAAATTAACCACCCCCGGTTCCTTAACGGGCTTTCCCCTCTGACCCACTACATTCCACGGGGCTCCTGGCAGGCTGGGCTCCGTCTGGTGGTGAATTCATCCGAGAGCAGCTTGCCCTGGTTATGACTTGTTTTACTTTGTTCTGTTCTGTCTTGGGTATTTCCATCTGGGTGTCTTAAAAGGGGGATTGTGTGTATGTTTTGTGTCTTTGGTACAGCGCTGCCCAGGGGCAGGGGGCTGGAGGAGATGACTTCCAGAGAGGTCTTTTCAACCTCCTTCTCACATTATCCTTTGCTTCTGGAGATGCCTCTAGAATTCTTTAGTTAATGGGCTATAAAGTGCTTTGAAAACACAAACTGTTAAGTGGCATCTGGCTGGACTCACTAATTATTTATGATTTCAGAAGAGCCAGTTAATTTACCAGGAGAGGGGGTTATATTGGCAGGGATGGTGAAGCATTCAGGAGAACCGTGTAAACAGCAGGGACCCCCGTCCCCCTGAAGCTCTGTATCCCGGGGGATGCTACTGGTTAAACTGCACGGGGAGAACCCTCTGCAGCCAGGCGGACGAGGTCTCTGGGCGGCACTACCCCCCCTGCCACCTCTCTCCCCACGTTGCCTGGAGTTCGAAACCAGAGCCAGGGACCAGAAAGGGGGGGGGGGCCGGGGGGGCGTCTCCAGATTCATCCACTTGCCTTAGAGCGAGACTGTGTTCAGACCCAAAGAGATGGGGGGACTCTTTCCCTGAGAAAGGCCCCTCCAGCAGCTCCGAGGTCTAGAATCAGAAAGGTGATGTGGGTTCTTCTTGCTGCTGCTAAAAGGAACCCCTGGGCCCCCTCCCCTCCCCCCGGCAGCCCTCTATACCTCCCTCACTAGGTGGAGGGCAGCTCTCTTACCCTCCCCACCGCCGCCCACAAGTGTGTTCACTGCCCCGGCCTTTCTTTCCTTCCTTCCCTCCTTCAGTAACTATTTGTCCGGCGCCTGTCGTGTGCTGGGTGGGCCTGTGAAGACCCTTGGCCTCATATCCCACTCCTTGCTCTCCACTCTTCCGAGGAGAGCACGCTTCTCAGCCTGCCCCGCCCGCCCCATCCAGGCTCAGCTGTCCCCACTTGAGAAGGGGCCCCTCTGCCTGGCGCCCTGGAATCTGACCCCTTCCCCAGGCAGCCCATCCAGCGGAGACCTGGAAGGAAACCACGCAGGGCCTGCAACTCCGCTGAGCAGACCACTGCTCCCCTCCCCCCTTCCATCTCTCAGGCACCTTTTTAAGTGCTGGGCTGAGGGAGAAAGTGCCTTGACAGCCTGGTGACTCATAATTTTTCTGCAGAAAGTAGCTGTACTCCAAGGCTCGTTCGTTTCTTATCTTCCTTCTTTTGTACCGTCTTGGAACGTTCATTTTTCCCAGCCCCAAACACCCGGGACTAAGGCTCCGTCACTCCAGAAGAAGAATCTGCTGCCACGTGGTAATTCAGCCCCGAGAACGAAACAAAACAAAGACAGATTCCCAGCGCAAAAACTTACAGCCAGTGGCCCTAGAGGCAGTTGGTCAGGCTGCCCAAGTGAAATGAAGTCATGGTGGCTGGCCTGCTTTTCCCCTCCTGAGCGGGTGTCTGCACGTGCTGTTCAGAGCTAGGGCTGGTTGGAGTGTGGGGCAGGGGATAGAGGAATTTGCCCAGCTCAGGAGAGGAGGGGCTGCCCGAGGAGGGGCTGCGTGGGGAGGGGAAGGGGCCCTGGGAAGGCTGGGGCAGCCAAGCACTGGGTTTTGCAATGTCCTGAGGCCAGTTTGCAAAGGAATAGCCTTTCTGATCCCTTCACGGCATCCTGGGAAAGAGGCGGTACTGTTTCCACAAACTGGACTGTGTCCCTGCTCTGTGCAGCCTGGCGAGCCGGGATGCAGGGGGAAAAAGTGTGTATGTGTGTGTGCACTGTCTGGGTGTGTGTACATGTGTGCCTAGGTATATGGGTGCATGCATGTGTGTGCACGTGTGTATGGGGGTAGGTGAATGCCTGTGTGCGTGTGTTTGTGCACGCGCACGTGTGTGTTTGTATGTGTACGTGTATGCTTGCTTATTTCACATGACCGTGGCCCAGAAACATAGCTTCTGAGGGGCAGCCTGACCACCTTGCCCACTACCCTGTCTTCCCACGCCCCCCATCCTGGGCATCCCCACCCTGTGAGCTTTATTCTCGACCAATCCCCACAGCGACCACTCAGGCCCCGGGACCACGTGTAGTGGTCAGAACGAGACTGGGGATGGAGAAAGGAACAGAGCTTGGGAAGATGTGTGTGTTTCCTCTTCCTCTGGCGAGTAGCACACAGTGGGTCTGCCTCAGCCCCGCACCCCACGTCCTCTAAGCGTTATGCAAAGAACTGGGTTCTACAAAGACACCAGTGCAGACTCCCTTTGCCTTCGGGAGCATATAGCCTGGCGTGAACTCCAGCTTGCCGTGGGGAGGGCCTCGGGCAGTGGGCAGTGCGTTGGCAGGATGCCAGAGCATCTGGTTCCAGGCTCAGCTCAGCCGGAGACCTACTCGGGGGCCCCAAACAAGTCCCTTTACTTCTGGGCCCTCAGATTCATCATTTACAACGGAGAGTGTTCAAAGCAGTGATTTTTCAAGTTGTGTTCTTGCTGTACCTTTTCTAAGACCCCGAATAGAATCGCACACGATCGAGGCACCTGTTTTAACGTTTATCGAGTACGCGCTCACTGTGGGCCAGGCACGGTACTGGGAGCTGGGGAGATAAAAATGAGAACAAGAATAATGACAACAGTAGAGGTAGCTGATACTTACAGAGCACCTACCCCGGGCCAGGCAGATTCATACGATAGTCAAGACCTCTGTGAACTGTCTTTGCACGATGCCTACTTTGACGTGTTTTGTGGTCCCTGACCTCAAGTGTAGCCTGGACTCAGTCTAGTCCAGGGCGAGACAAGATATGCCCAGACAGATCCCATAGGATATTTAAATCGAGTGCTAAGAAGGATGCGTCACAGGATCCTTCGGGAGAACAGAGGCAGGCCCGTGGTCCACCCTGGGGTTGGGGAAAGCTTGCTGGAGGGGCCCGCCTGTGCTGAGTTGTGAAGCAGGGTGGGGACCATGATGGCACAGGAGGCTGGGAGGGCATTCCAGGCTGAGTGAAGGCCTGGAGGCTGGAAATGCCATGCCTGGCAAGCTTGGGAGACTGAAAGCAGTCGAGTTTCAAGTACAGGGGCCCAGGGGAGGGAGGGACAGGTGGGGAAGGGCGAGGGCAGCTTGCGGGGCAGCTGGGGGCACTGGATGTATCTTCTGTAGCTTGTGTGTCTCAGGGCCGGGGAAGGGCTGGGGGCCGGGAGGGTTTTTCTTTTGTTTTTGTTTTTGTTTTAGTAGCTGATCTCTCTGCTGCACTAGGAGAAGAAATCTAGTTAGGAAGTTCAGTTCCCTTCACTTCTCAGAGATCGCCCTCATCTAACCTCGCTTGCAGAAAATCCCCAAGCTTAGTTGACTGCTTCCCTGTGGAATCCAGGAGGTTCCCCCCTCCGTGTGCCCGCCCTCCTCTTTGCAGGGGGCTTGGCTAATGCATCCCAGCCCTGTCCTGCTGTGAGCCCAAAATAGAAGGGAAGGTGGGCAGCTGGCAGGGGGGTGAGGCCCGAGATGCCGTTGGATGGGAGTTGGCTGGCCAACAAAGAGGTCCCGGACAGCGTGACGGATGGATGAGCACAGGCCAGCGGGGGAGGGGCCCGGCAATGGGGGTGGGACCACACCATGGCTCTGATTTCAGAAACCTGCCTCCCAAATGCCTCCCAACAGCCGACAGCCATGGGAAGCGGATGAGATGGGATTAGAACATCCTTTTCCAAAGAGAGAGCACGGACCGCAGAGCGTGACAATACGGTCCCCTGTCCTGCTGGCTTTGTGGCTAATTCCGCCAGCCTGGAACCATCTCTCTCCAGGGGCCTGGGGCCAGGGGAAGGGGGGAGGGAAGCCGGCGACTCACTGGCGTCTCCAGGGAGACAGGCTTGGAGCCAGAGAAGGCCTGAGCTGGTGGGGGGGAGTAGGTTCCTCCAAAGGTCAACTTGCCCATGTCCCGGCCCCCTGCCCAACCACAGGATTATGGGAATCTTTTTCAGGGAAAACGAGCTTTGCTGTTTTTAACCCAGCCCTTGTTTAACTCGGCAAGGAGAAAGTCTCCTGAGTAACTAAAATCTCCCGTGCCCCCAGAAAGCCCCATTCAGGACTGAGCGGGGCTGGGGGGTGTCCACAGAGGCAGAGCCTGGGAGCCAGGATGGTGGGATCAGCCCCGGCTCGCATCCCCTGCCCCCCCCCACCCCCGGACCTTGAGCAGGAGAAAGGACTCTCCGTGCCCTCAGTGTTCTCATCTATAAAATGGGATCATATTTCCTCCCCCCCATAGGGTTAGTAGAAGAATGCATAGCACAGAGCCTGGTGCGTAAGAAACGCTGCTGCTGTTACTATTGCTTTTATTAATTATTATTATTATTTGCTGGCTAGTCCTCTGGGTCCCAGCTCTTGCCCATACCCCGCTCTGAGAGTCCAGCTGGAGTGAGGGGCCTGACCTGGGACAGACTTCAGACCCCCACCCTGGTCTTGTCAGCAGCAGCAGAACCCCCTTCCCTGGGCTCCTCCTCTGTCCCCACCCCAGCAGGGCCACAGGGTCCCGGAGAGATGGTGGGACCCCGCCTGGGCCAACTTGGAGCCACACGGGCTACTGGGTCACGGCCGTTGTATCCTTGCGTTGATGTTCCCCACTTGAAGAGGCTGCAGCAGGGGTGAGAGGAATTGATGTTTATTTTGATAACGAGTGCTCAATGCGTTTGCAAACTAATAAAATCAACTCATTAGGCTGCATGTTTAATTCACAACTGTACTGTGGGGAGACTTCCCTGGTGGCTGATGGGTAAGACGGGCTCCCTCCTGAGATGGCGGGAGTGTCTGTGGTAGTTAAAGTCCCCGTGACCAGTAGCACGGGGTGGGGACTTGCTTCTCCCGTTCCCCACGCAGGGTCCAGAAACCTGGGAAGGGCAGTGGGTGCCATGTCCTGCAGGTGCTGCCCCAGAGACGCCTTCATCTGCCCCCGGGACCCTGGGGTATCTCCCTCCAAGAGGGCTTCGGGGGCGTGGAAGCAGGGGAGAGGCTGGGCGGGCCTGCCCCCCTTCAGAGCTGGCCGGGACGTGGTCCCAACAGGAAGGGTGGTGAGTGGTGGACCCCAAAGTGAAGTGGGCACGGGGGACCCCCTTCCTGAGCCCCGGTGACGTGCAGACCCTTGCTGGGGTCTTTCCGGGCCTCCCCTGGGGGGAAGCAGCAGGACAGCCCAATGAGGGATGGTGTCAGGACCACCAGTTTACAGATGGGGAAACTGAGGCTCAGAGAGCTTCGGCAGTTCACGCAAGCTGTCGTAAGTCTGTTGCACACGACAGAGCCTGATCGCAAACTCAGGCCTCCATCCACTGACCACGTGAGCAGCAGCCATGGAGGGCCTGGTGTTGGGTCTCCCGAAGGCACCTGTCCCAGGGTTCCTGGGGTCCAGCAGGGAGGGGCGCCCGGCCCCAGCCCTTTCTGCTTGGAGCTGGTCCAGGCGGCTCAGAGCAGGCCTGACCAAGCCAGAGAGAGATGCTGGTTCCATCGTGGTCCTCTGGAAAGTGTTGGGCGCCAGGCTGGGAGGGCCTTCCGAGGGGCGGTCCTGCCCAGGGAGAGGCTTCCGGGGACAGCCTGGCTTCTGCCACAGCCCCACTGTCAGGAAAGAGAGGGACAGAGCCCAGAAGCCTGAACCTGGGGGAGGAGTCCTTGCCCCTCAGTGGCGTCAGGGGCAGAGAGAGAGCCAAATCCAGCTCCCTGGGCTCCGACTCCGAGGGGAGGGGCTGGAGGAGAATCAGAGGCTCATCTCTGTCTCCACACATCTGCCTCAGGGCTGTGACCTTGGCCACATCATAGCTGCTCTGAGCGCCTGGGCGGACTCGCGCGTGATCACAGCAGGACCGTGGCATTGGTTGGGCACGATTTCTAGTAAAATGTCATTTCCTTCTGTGCAGAAGATAGAGAACTGAGACCCGTCGCTGATCTCACATTGTTTGGAGGGCGTTTCCACGTTTCTGACAGATCCTCGTGTTCATCCTGAGAGGCTGCGGGGCACGTCTCCCCTCCGGGGCACGTCTCCCCTCCACGCCCCATCGATGCCCCATCCCCTTCCACCTCCAACACACACATGCACGTATGCACACAGGCCCTCCCCGTCCTTTCTGGACACACGTAGCACACACATGCACGTATGTGCACACGCCCTCCCCGTCCTTTCTGGACACACATAACACACACTATGTACGCATACGCCCTTACACACACAGACATATCTCATGTACATGCAAACCCACGCCAGCTGCACGCTTACACACACTTGTGCGTGAATACGCGTAAGTGCTCTCCGCTTCCCTCCAGCCGCTCTGGGGAAATCAGCGATGCCATCAACTCTCCGGGCCGTCAGTGTCCTAACTGCAGCGAAGCAGCCCTGTGAATCAGAGACCCAGAGAGTGACCCAGATACTGAGAATCACACTGTCCCTGGGATGTGCAGCTGCTCAGGGTGTGTGATGGGGCCGGCAGCAGAATAGCTCATTGATTATTTTCCCCCTTTCTGCATTGTCTAGGATGGGGCAGGCAGCTCTGGGACTTGGAGTGGGGCGACAGGGTGCATTTCAACGTTTCCTGAGCTCCTGTCCAGAGGACATGGACCCCTTTGAAGAGCCAGTGAACCCCATGGGTGCCTCTCTCCAGAAAAACACTTGCGTATGCCTGAGCAGGCAGCGTTTGGGGTATAATTTCAGGGGGGTTCAGCCCCATGTCTGGGGACCCCTGGGGGGCAGTGTTTCCAAAGCATCCTGAGCTTTCAGTGCCTCCAGAGGGCAGTGACATCCCCCTGGGACTTGGAAGAGGGAGATGGGAGCCTCCCCACGTCTTCTCAGGGCTGACGTGCGTCATCCATCCCCTTTCTCTGGTGCCATGATAGTTGTTTCCAATGAGTTGTTTCCAATGCTGTCCCACCAGCCCCAGCCCTGCTCTGGGCCCTGGGAGCTGTTCTCATCTCCTAACAGCTGCCTTTTGATGCTGTACCAGGGCAGGTGGGGGGTGCCCAGACGGCGGGGGCTCTGTCTCCAGTGCTCTCGGGGGTCTCCATTTCCAGGAGCATCTCCTGCAACTGCTCCCCACGGTGTGCCCGTTGGGGGGCTTGGAGAGCCTCTGGCACATAGATCAGGGGGCCCTGTCACCTCCCTCTGGGGTCGCTCCTGATTTCTCCCATCTTGAAAAATAAACCTCTTGAGTCCACTTCCCCTGTCAGCTTCCACCCCATTTCTTTGCTCCTTTTGCAGCAAAAGGTCATGGAAAAGGTTTTCACGCTTCCATCTCCGGTTCCCCCCCAACCCCGTCTACTCTGAATGCTGCTCCCCTGCTGCTCTTATGGGGTGGCTTCCTGGTCCTTAACACGCGGTGGTCAGGACTCGATCTCTGTGAGGCGCCTCCCTTGCTGGCCCTGCCTCCTGGTCCAGCCTCTGACGTCAGGGCGTCCTGGGACTCAGGCTCTCATCCTTTCCCCGTGTGTCCCCATCACCTTGGTGATCTCATCTGGTCCCTGCACCTGCGATGCCCACGTGTATCCCTCCAGCCCAGACCTGTCTCTCAAACTCCAGACTCCTCTTTCCGGCTCTGCCTGAACCCCAAACTTAACAACACCCAAGATCAGACTCCCTGTCTTCCCCCAACCTGCCCTCCTCTGGCAGCTCCGTGCAGGGCAGTGCCCAGCTGCAGTTGTCTACAGCCAAAACCCTGAGGCCACCCTTGACTTCACTCTCTGTCTTAGGCCCACGTCTCATCCAGTAGGATAATCTAATTAAATTAGTATCTTGTATTAATATATGAGGAGTCCAGCTGCTTCTC
The DNA here is from genome assembly GCF_949774975.1 of Lagenorhynchus albirostris. Classification (NCBI taxonomy): domain Eukaryota; kingdom Metazoa; phylum Chordata; class Mammalia; order Artiodactyla; family Delphinidae; genus Lagenorhynchus; species Lagenorhynchus albirostris. The sequence goes on from NC_083114.1 coordinate 54,424,528, forward strand.
ACCACCTTCTCTGCTGCTACACAGGTCCCAGCCGCCATCACCTTGCCCTGGGCTGCTGTAATAGCCTCTTAAGACCAGCCAGTAGCTACGGCGGCCCTTTCCAAATAGACGTGACCCATTTCTCCCGGGTTGTGCTTGGCGCAGTTGCTTCTGAAGAGTAGGGTCTGGAAAGAGGAATTGAAAAAGTGACTTTACAGCGGGGGAACCTGACACAGCCCACCTCAGCCAGGTGACCAGGGTCCACATCATCAATGCTAAGTCACATCGAGGGTACGTACCCCTGATGTGACGTGATGAGAAAGACGCTTCACCTTGGGGGTCTCCCTGCCCCGTACCGGTAACCACAGCCTGACCAGGAGAAAAACATCAGACTAACCCACACGGAGGGACTTTCTACAAAATACCTGAGCGGGAGTCCTCTCACGCGTCTGGACCATCAGAAACAAGGAACGTCTGAAACTGTCACAGCCCAGAGGAGCCCAAGGAGGCATGACGACTAAATCCTGGATGGGATCCTGGAGCCAACAAGGGACATGAGGGAAGACTAGTGAAATCCGCACACACTGTGGAGTGGAGTTCCTGTAGTGTAGCAGACTGGCTCCTTAGCTGTGACAGATGTCCCGTAGGATGTAAGATGGTCACAGTAAGAGAAGCCGGGTGACTGGGGTAGATGGGAGCTTTGGAACTTTTCTGTAATCTACAACCGTTCTGATGTAAAATACGATTTTTAAAACCCAGGAATCAGCGCCTCTGTCCTCTGCTCAAAAGCCAGCAGTGTACAAACCCCAGAGTAAATGGCCCTGTCCTTACAGTGGCTTATGAGGCCACGTTGCTCAGACTCTCTGCTGCTTCTTCGAGCCCCCCTGCTTCTCTCTCCCAGCTCAGCCAGGAGGCCGCTATTCTGCTCCTGACATGCGCCACGCAGCACCCCTGGAGAACCTCTGGGCCAGCTGGTTCGGCTGCTCTGAACGCTCCTCCCACAGAAAGCTGTTTGGTGCGATTCTGAGTGTCTGCTCGGGTGTCACCTCCTCAGTGGGGTCTAGCCCGACTGTAATCTACCCCCAGCATCTGCTATCCGCACCCCCAGACCCCTCACCCTGCTTGAGACCCTTCTCTCTCCACATCACGTATCACCTTCTAACATACCAGAGCACGTACCTATTTATCGTGTTTATTGTTTACTGTCATCCCCCCCCCGCCCCCACCGCCAGAGTGTCACCTCCCCAAGGGCGGGGATCTTTGTCTCAATGTTTATGGGTGAATCGTATGCCCAGAACAGTGCCTGGTGTGTGGTAGGCGCTGGACACGTACATATCTTTGAGTGAATGAATGAATGAGGGCCTCCCCCTGCTTTCGGGGCAGGTAATAGTTAAAATAGTTAACAAGGGGACCAGCCATGCGGAGCGAGTACCTCACGTAGGCTCATGTCCAGCAGTGCCTTCTGATTTGGGCTTGTTCGTGTCAAGACTGTCCTGGCAGGAAGCACGATTCCTCTCCTTCTTCTTGGAGATCTGGAAGAGTCTACAAAGCACTCTTGATCGCTTGCCATCCACACCTCTCACTTGGCACTTGAGTCAGTAGTTGCCTCTTAGGGACACATCTTATCTCCCAGAGAATGTGGGACAAGAGGCCACTCCTGGGAAGGGTATGGAATGAATCAGGGAGGAAAGGGACCGTCCTCTGTCACTGTCTAGCCCCAGGCTCTGGCTCGGAGCCTCAAATATTGGAGACCCTCACAGACGTTGGCTGTTGGGCTGTTCCACTGCTTCCTGTCGTGGCAGCCTGGAAAGTTGTTTCTATACTCCCGTCTGGGACCCCTCCGTTGGACTTGGCCTTGGGAATCTTCCCCTTGGCCTGGTCTTCCCCCAGCTCCTTCCTGGACCCTCAGCCTGGGTGCTTCCAGAATGAAAAATACCAGTTTCCATGACTAAGAGAATCTGTTGCCTCTGTCTTTGATTTTTCCCTTCCCTCCCCATTCTCCAGACTGAAAATCTGGATTCCCCATGGATTTCGATAGTGGCTGTCCCAAAGGAAATGCACTCCGGAGTGAGCCCGACCGGGGTTGGGAACCTAAGGTGACCATTGACCAGCCACGTCACGTTGCTCAGTTTACGAAACCTCATTGAACCTCGTCTGCAAAATGGAAATACCGCCCCTGCCTGCACAGTTTGTTGTAAGGGTTAGGGGTGATATATGGAAAACAGCAGAGGGCCTGGAGCACGGCAGACACCAAATAGATGGAAGCTGGTATAGTCATCACCCCCCTGGGAGCCCCTCCCAGCTGTCTGCTCCCTGCCCCGCCTCAGAAGAGGGGCTCCGCAGACCACCCTTTGCCCCCTGCCACGTCCCGTGTCCCCAGGGGGCTGCCTGCACCGGCTCCCTGGACCCCTCCTGACCCCACGTGAAGCAAAGTAATAATAAAGAACAAGCATGACGGGCCCTCCACAAATAAACAGGATGTTTGCAAAGGAAAACCAACACAGCCCCATCTCTGCTAATTAGATTCATCAGCGCTTCAACAAGGCCCCCTCGTTTTGTGTGTTCCATGTGAGTGGATGGCTTTTTTCTTCTTTTCCTGAAAACACAGGAAGAAAAAAAGCAAACTCGGCAATTTACTGTGGTCTCACTGGATTGGCAGGGAAGTGGGGTGTCAGCTTTCTCAGACTCGGCTGAGTCCCTGAGGCTGAGTCTGTAGGTGGGGAGAAGATCTGTAAGTCACTCAACAAACATTTGGAGCATCTGTCGTGTGCCGGGCACGCCCCGAGGGGCTGGTGGCCTACACGTGGATGTGACCTGTCGGCACGGGCTCAGAGTTAGCGAGGAACCCAGACACCCACACAGAACTGGGTTCTGGTGCATCCGGCCGGTGCTGCACGGAGGTGTGCCGGGTAGCGCTGGCATTTAGAGGAGTGACGGGAAACCCACGCAGGACTAGGTAGCGGGGAAGCGCTCCTGGGGGAGGTGATGCTGGGCTGATGGAGGAAAGGAGCGCGGGGAACTCTGGGACAGGAGTCATGGGCCACTCACCTCTGCCACCTCCTCCATCCCTTCGCCGACGGCCCCACCTGCCTCCTCAGAGAGAAGAGAACCCCGCTGACTTCTAGCAAACCTTTTTTCCTGTGTTTTCTCTTCTGCTCCCACTTCCTATGGTCAAGGCCGGGCCCTCCACCTGAGCCCGTATCCCACCCCGCTCACTGCTCGGGTGCCCCTGGCATCCGTACCTGCTGTCTTTCTGTCTCTACCGGGTCCCTCCCATCAGCGCACACCTGCTGAGTCTCTTGCATCTTCGCAGAGACTTCTCCTGGCTGCTTCGGCCCCTTCATGCCAAGCCTTCTTGCTGGTACGACGTCCGTTTGCCCACGTCCCTCCCTGCCCGCCCACCATCACCTCCGCCCCCGCCCTTCCTTGAAGCTTCTCAGTCAAGGTTGCCTGTGATCTCGTGTTGCTAAATCCAGCGGACCCTTCAGTGGCCTTGGCGTCTTGCCCATCGTTGCCCAGCGGTGACCTCTCCCTTCTTCTTGGAGTCCACCTGCCTCTCGGAGTTTCCTTCCCAGGCCCATTTGGGGGCTTCCTCTTCCTGCATCGGTCCCCTAAATGTGGGTGTCTGCCCGTGTTCCACACCTCCCCCTCCCCCCACCATGGTTTCAGTTGCCATCGCTGTGCCAACGTCACCCTTGCCCACACTTCCTGCCAGCATGTCTGTGATGGCGGGACGTCTCTGTTTGAATGTCTCCTGCCCTTAGTACCACTCCAAACTGAGCCCCCAAGGTTTCTACACCTGTGTGCCTCCTGTCCCTGAGAGAGACCCACCTGTCACCCAGTGGCTTGGACCTGGCGCTGTCCCTTCTCCCTCCTCTCCCCTGGCCCCTCCGTTTGAATAGCTCAGAAAGTCTTGCCCATCCTCCTGGACTTGTGCAACAACCCCTGGCTGTCCCCGACCTTCAGCCCCAGGGCTCGGCAGGGCTAGGAAAGGAGATGTCCGTGGGACTCCCAGAGCCACCACTTGTTCCTTCAAGCCCACCGCCCACTGGGCTCTCGGGATGTGCTGGGTGCTGTCAGGATGCTGTGTGTCGGGGGCCAGTGACTCCCCCGGGGCAGCCTGGGGCGCCACAAGCATCAGTCCCTTTCCCATGCCCTGCACGTGCTCTGTCCTCTCGGGAGAGGCTGTGAAGGATGTGGCAAGGGTGGAGAGAGCATTCGTCTCTGAGTTGACTTTTCCACCCTCCCGGGAACGTGGGCTGCCAGCCACACAGGCGCCCCCGCTGCACGGGCTGAATGGGGCTGTGTTCCTGAGCAACGGTCAAGGGCAGCTTGAGACAGAGTGTGTGTGAGCGCGTTATTTCCACGGACCCCCACCTGGAAACCACTCCTGGCCTCGCCCTGGAAACCAACACTCCCGTGGCCAGGAGCTGGCCGGGGCGGGCATTCCCCCTGTGTGGCATCTCAGGGGACCTGCTGCCCACTTGGCCCTGGGTTCTGAGACAGCCATTGTCCTCATGCCAAGTGACGTTGCCGGCAGGCTGCTGGGCCTCCCTCTTAGTCCCCAGCCTCCTCCCTTTGACACCTCTTTCCTGGGGCTCCTGTGGAAAGGAGGCTCATTGATGATTTACTGGCTTCTGTTCTCCCAGGAAGTGGCCCAGGTGGGGGACGTCATAGAGGGTCCAGGTACGCCAGGGCCTGTGTTAGTAGGAGCCAGACAGACCTGGGTTGGAATCCCCGCCGCTCACAAGCTGTGTGACCTCTGGCAACCTCCTTAACCTCTCTGAGCCTTGGTTTCCTCTTCTTTAAAGTGGGACTAATAATACTCCTCCAATAGGGTAGTTTCAAAGAGTAGAGATAGTGAAATAATGTCTGAAGAGTACCTAGCACAGAACTATAAAATACCAGCCGCTGCTACTCTATTTATAGATTCAGAGTTGGCAGGGGGGTGGGGATGGGGGAGCACTGGGGGCCCGAGCTCCCAGGCACTCTGGGAAGGCCGTCCTGCCTGGTGTGGTATCACAGGCATCCCAGGGCGTTGGCCGTCTTGGGGCCCAGTGGTGGCTGTATTTCAGAGGAGAAAGGAGTCATCTGCCTTCTCATCAGTGTGGTAGGAACACAGAGTATTTTAGAATCTTCTAGGGGAAGAGTGGATCGTCCCTCCAGGACAGGAATTCTTCTCCAGCACAGGGGGGACCAGCCTCTGCCTGGACACTCCCTCGGACTGGAAGCTTCTCCTTTGTCAGGCCGCCTCCTGGATCCCGGGCAGCGTGGTCTCCCCTCTTCCCGGATGCACATCCCTTGTTTTGTCAACCCCTACTCTTCACAAAAGGGAAGCCCTCTGAGGGCAGGGCCTGGGCTGTCTTCGTCTCTGCACCCACATAGGCCAGCACATGGTGGTCTCGGGGGCGGAGGGTGACTTGCCCCCCAAGGACTTGTGACCATTTCTGCAGACATTTTTGGATGTCCTGACCTGGGAGGCTGTGGGTACTCCTGGCCTCTAGCGGGTAGAGGCCAAGGAAACACAGGACACACCCCATGATTAAGAATGATCCGGCCCAAACTGTCAGTCGTGCCGAGGGTGAGAAACTCTGCCTTAAATCAACAGCCCACTTTAAGAGCCGTGCCCAGACCTGAACACAGAACGGCTTGTGTGGGTTTCCTGAGATTTGAAAGACTGAAAATGGAAGAAAACTCATCCAACTTCATTTCCATCTGGCAACCAAAAGGAGGATTTTGCAAAGGAACTCCACGCAAAGCGCTTAGATTTTTGTCTTCCTCCTGTGTATTCACTTATTGGCATCTACTAGGCACCCTGTGAATGGGCTGGAGAATCCGAGACACTGGGTCCGAGACTAGGGCCTTTCGTGGAGGCCCCATTTCAGGGCTGGGCTTGAAGCTGGGGACGCCGTGGAGGAAGATGGTCTCTGCCCTTCAGATGCTCAGGCCTTCCAGCCCCGGCCGCCTTCTTCACAGCGTGGCTGGAGTGAGGGGCCTGTGTTTCTTCTCAGCCTCCGGGACTCATGGAGGGATTCTTAGGGGAGAAGGGCCGGAAACTCCAGGCTCCGCGCTGTCCCTGCTCTCTTCCTGTGACCTCCGGGTGAACCGCTCCAGCTTCTGGGCCTCAGTTTCCCAAACCTGCCCATACCAGTCAGGGTTCTCCAGCGAAAGAAAAACCAAGAGACCATATAGAGACATACAGAAAGAACTTTACGTGAGGAGTTGCCTCCTGTTATCGTGGGAGCCGAGAAATCCCATGATCTGCCGTCCGCGAGCTGCAGACTGGGGAAAGCCGCGGGTGTTGTTCTGGTCCGGGGGAGCCTGGGGAGCCAGTGGTGGAAGTCCCAGGTCAAGTCCGAAGGCCTGAGGACCAGGAACCCGATGCCCAAGAGCAGGAGAAAATGGACGTCCCACAGCTCAACCGAAAGCCTCCACCCTTCCTCCACCTTTTTGGCCCTTGGGACCCTCAGTAGATTTGTTGATGTCCCTCCACACGGGCAAGGGCCCATGGGCTTTGCTCAGTTCACCAATTCAAATACGAATCTCTTCCGGAAGCATCCTCACAGACACGCCCAGAAATGACATTTTACCAACGATCTGGGCACCCGTTAGCCCAGCCAAGTGAACGCATAAAACTAACCATCACACTGCCTACCCCACTCCCCGTCTGTGTGCGTTTCCTGTGGCTGCCACCCCAGAGGACCACAGACTGGGCAGCTGAAACTAGTTCAGGAGGCCAGAGGTCCACAGTCAAGGCACCGGCAGGGCTGGTTCCTTCCGGAGGCCCCGAGGGAGAAGCCAGTCCGTGGCTTCCCGGCAATCCTTGGCTCGTAAGACGCGCGTCACTCCAACCTCTGCCTCCACGGCTACATGGCCGTCTTCCCTGAATCTCTCTGTCTCTCGCCACCTTCCCTCTGGGTGTGTCTCTGTGTCCAGATTTCCCTCTTCTCAGAAGGGCACCATGACTGGATTAGGGCCTGATCCAGGATGACCTCATCTTAACTGGATTACAGATACAGCCACGCTCTTTCCAAATAAGGTCGTATTCTGAGATGCTGGATGGACAAGACTTTGGGGGACACCCTTTAGCCCAGTTCCCCACCTCGAGGGGTCGCCGTGGTTAAACTCAGCTCGTTACTAACGGTGCAGGGACTGAAGGCCTGGAGGCCCCTCTCTGGTGGGTTACCTTGTGTGGGGACCTGCCCCCCGGGCCCTGGTTCCTGTCCCCTGGTGGACCAGCCCGGCTCGGGTGGAGATTGGAATGCGCAGGAGCCAGCAGCCCTGGATTAGTGTGGGTCTGAGCAGCTCCAAGGACAGGCAAAGGATACCCAGGCAGGCGGGGCGGAGGGGGCCTATGTGTTTTCACGACAATAAATGCCTGTCGATGGGCTGTGGTTTGCATGGGGACTCGATGCCGTATGGAGTTGTACGCGTCCATTGGATGGACGCAGCCATCGTGCAGCAGGAGGGGACCTGGCAGGGGTTGCCTGAGGGCCTGTCCCCAGACTGTCCCAGGCCTCCTAGGAGTCACTCGGGGAGTTAGGGGTCAAGTGACCAGAGCCGGTGGGGCTCTGCCCTGGAGAGGCCTTGGGTGGGACGGCTCAGACCCTGTGACTCCTCCGTCCCCCAGAACCGGCAGCAGCCAGGAGGCCTGTTGGGAAGGCAGCCTATTTTTAATGAACAAATTACTGTCCTTGTTAGCAGCACGAACAGGGCTTTGAGGGATCAAGGGAACCGGGGCTTGGGAAACAGCCACTAAAGTAATGAAGAGGATGCGTTCCAGATGTGGCCCCTGGCTCAGCAGACAGCTGCCTTGGCCTCCTGTGGGGGGAACCCGGAGCTCCTGGCCAGGAAGGAGGATGAGGTGGGCGTGCAGATGGCAGGAGGGGGGGGTCGGGCTGCCCGAGGCTCAGGCCAAGTGGGACCCGCATCCCTCCTTTCCCGGCACAGGGACCCTCTTCCAGAGAAACTGAGGCATCTCCACGCGCTAGTGGTTGTTCGCGTAGCAGTCGCTGTTTGTGAAGACACGTGACATGTCGCTGCTGTGGACGCAGTACCGCCTTTCAATGGATTTTTACCTGTTTGGTCACGACAGCAGCCTTTCGCTTTTGACAGATGGCCATGGGTGTGTGAGACGTATCAATTCTGTCGGCAGACGGTGTGGGCTGCACGTGCGCTGCCCTGGCCCCCGTGTTGGGGACCACTGGCTTACCTCTGTGCGTCCCGGGAGCAGGCTGGGTTGCTCGGGGACTGTGGAGGGCCTCCGGTTGTCTCCTGAGCCCCAGGAAGGCGAGGAGGGCTCAGGATGGAGGAGCGCATTTGGGCTTTGTGAGAGGAAAAACAAAAAGTGGCTTCACGTGTTTGCCTCTCTCTCCCCCTTTCCTTCCTGCCTCCGTCCCTCATGTCCCCTCTCCTTTGCACACATGTGTTAAGCCATGCTGGGGACACAGTGCTGGGACAGGCCCCGTGTGCAGGACACAGCAGTGAAACAGGCCCCCTCTTAGCCTTCCGGAACTCCTGGACTTCAGTTGGAGAAGCAAAAAAAGGGGGAGGTTCCTTCAAGGCAGGGGCTCCCTTTCCCACTTGCCCCTTAATGAGAAAAGTCTGTTTTCAGTTGTCTTGTCTTTGGGGGATCTGTTTTAAAATTTCACTTAAAGAAGGGGTTCACCACTTAAAAAAATTAAAAAGGAGGCAGAAGCTTCTGGTGCCGAATCCACGTACTTGCTGTGAGTTACCAGGAGGCCGGAGAGGTGCTGGGACTCTCCCGGAGGCTCAGTGTCAGTGACAGGCCTAGGCCAGCACCCGTGTGCCCTCACCAGCCCGTCCAGGCCCCTCCTTCCTTCCCCGGCCGGTGGCTCCCATGGAGGCTTGGGGGCTGGCCTGGAAGGGAGTCTGCTGCTCCCGGGAGGACCGTTCACGTCCCCGATAAAGGCAGAGGCCATCGATCCATGTTTTGCCCAGAGCTTCGCACTTAACTTGCAGCTTCTCTTCTGGGAGGGTCATTTGCTGACAATTACGGATTTAAAGTGGGTCGAGTTTAGCAAGTGGTTTCTATGAAGAGCAGAGCCGTGTCCCCAGGGAGCCCAGGAGGACAGGCACTGTCTGTGTCACGGATTTTATCGAGTCATAAACAAGGTTGGAGAATAAATAGTTAAAACTGGCTGGTGCACAGCGTTGCCTCCGCCAGCCGGCTGGCAGGAGGGCCTGTGGCGCCCGGGCCGTCCAGCACCGGCCCAGTGGCCTGACCCGGGAGTGCAGGGGGTCAGATGCTAGGACTGACCCCTGACCCCGACCCCCAGCCCCAGCAGCTGCCCCTGAACTCCTGCAGACCTTTACATTCCGCACGTGCGCAGATGGTTCTCGAATAGCGATGGGGGCAAAGGGGGTGCAGCTTGGTGGTGACCAGCTTTGGGCAGGGGGACCCCTGGCACCTGGGGAGATGCGCTGAGAAAAGGCTGAGATTTAGGGCACCTGCCAGCAGCTCTTCACTCGGCCACCAACTGGCCGTGAGACCTCAGCGCCGTGACCCAAGCCCTCTGAGCCTCCTTTTTCTCACGTGCTAAAACTGGAAGGAGAATATTTCGCCTGCAGGGATGGCCCCGAAGTTAAAGAAAACAGTAAGCGCAAAGTACGAGGTGAACACTCCTGTGAATATATAAGGATTCCCAACAGCATCTTTATAGATATTGGTAAATAGATAGATCTGTATATATAAATACACATGGCTCTCACTGGATGAGAGTTGAGAGGCAGAATGAATGGCATGGACCGTGATGCCTGTGGTTCCAGGAATTCTACGCCTTCTCTCTACCAGCCGGTTCCATACCTAATCCCAGAAAGTCCCGTAAGCAAATATTAAGCTCCCCCCGTTTTACAAAACGGACATCGCAGAAGTTATATACTTTGCCCACAGTCAGACGGTTGTAAATGGCGGGGCTGAGATTTGACCTTGGGTCTCCTGTGTCCGATCCAGAAATCTTACAGCATCAGGCTCTCATCTTCCACCACGTCAGCTCCTCCTAAGTCAGCAGTGGGAGTGGCCAGAAGCCCGTGCCAGGCAGGGAGGTACCGGGTGGCCAGAAGTGAGGGAGAGTCTCCGCCCTGCAGCCCCCCGTGAAATAGGGAAGAGCGGAAGGCATTCAAAAGTCGGGACTGTTCAAGGTAAAGGAAGTACAGGTGAGCCTAGGAGCAGCCCACCTATTGGCAGGAGTGAGCACAGGTGCGATGCAGGTGAGCTGAGTCCAGGTGCACTGGACCAGGCACCCGGGCGTGGACTTAGTACCGAATGGAGTTAGGAGATGGTCCCTGGGCCCCCGGCTGAGAACCAGGGTCCCAGAAGGAAGTTGTCAGGGTCCTGCCGTGCCTTCCTGGGCTGAGGGTCGGGGGAGGCAGGTGCCAGCCTCTGATGCCAGGGTCACCCCTCTCCTCCACCCGGCTCATCTCGCTCCTCTGCTGAGCCACTGCGGGGTGTGACCGGGGCCTGCCATGGGGAGCCTACGGAGGCTGAGGGCTGAAGGCGTCACCAGATGAGAGTGGTGGCAGGAGGGTCAGTAGAGGCTGGTACCTGCCACCCTGGCCTGTGTGTCCTGTCCCTGTCCTTTCTCATTTCCTGGGGTGGGGGTGGGGGGAGCATCAGAGTCATGTGGCCTCACTGAAAGTTGGGGCCTGCTGGGAGGGAAGGTGGCCATGGGCTCTGGACACTGCATTGCAGGCACCAGACCTGCCATCAGCCGACCAGCACCGTCCCTTCAGAGGCTGGGGAAGGGAGGAGGACAGAATGAATAAATACACAGACGTCTGGAGATGTAAACAGTGCATCGGAATAGGTGCTTCTGTTCGGGTCACCTCGGTTCATAGCCCTGCCAACCCATTTTACAGATAAGGAAACCAAGGCTTACTAGGGTGAGTGAAGTGACCTGTCCCCGGTCTCTGGGCCAGGTGTGGAGCCCCACTGGACTTTGATGCCATGCCCTGCATCCTCTCCAGGTCGCCCAGCTAGGAGTCAGAGTAAGGACGGGACCCAGATGTGCCCAGCCCTGAACTGATCAAGAGATCACTCCGCGAGGCTGCTTTTCCACGGAGGCCCCGTGGCCTCCACACCCACGCATAGGCCCTCACTCCAGTCCGCCTGGCGCTCCACATTGCCCAGCAGTTCCATTCCAGAGCTGCCCAGGACCCCCGTCTTGCAGGCTTCCCACTGCCTGTGGCCAGGACGCTCGACCTGCGGTCTGTGCCCAGAACGGGCCAAGCACGTTAGGACGGGCAGCGGGTGGTGGTGGGGAGACCTGCCTGGGATGTGAAGCTGGCAGGGCCTCGGGGTGAGTGGGCGCCCTGCATACCCCCCGCCCAAGGCCGGCACGTCTGATTTCTGTAATATCGCGTCTCAAGGGTTTCCTGGTCAGCTCGCCTGGTCCACGTTCAGGACGCCCTCAGGTTGCTGGGCGGCCGGTCCTGAGGGGCAGAGAGCCCGACAGGGTGGGCTGTTCCTCCCCCGCCCACCCCGCAGTTCCTTGGCCCCTCGCTGCCCTCCTGGCTGCCTGGTGCGTTCCAGGAGATTGGGCCCTGGCTGGGGCCTGGTGAGGGAGGGGTGGTGGGTGGCGTCAGGCCTGCACTGATGCTGTGCCCCAGGCCCTTCTCCCAACTGCCTCTCATTCCCCCATCAGTGGCAAGTCCCGCTTCCTGCCCGTCCCTGGGGCTGTGGTGAGCAGCTGGGGCCATCTGGGGCTGGCCTGGACCCCAGGCCGCCTTCCCATGACTCCATACCTCATTAGGAAGCAGCGTGTGTCGCTGGCCATGCCGCTGAGCCTGCTGAGGTTGCCCTGCATGTCCCTGCGGCAGGGAGCATCCGGTCACACGCAGAGCTGAGCACCACTCGCGCGGCTGCAGGGCGGGCGTCCGGGCAGCATGGGGGCCCCCTTTCGGAGCCTTGTCCCCCACTCCCGGGAGCTTCATGGGGGCTCTGACGCCATGCTCGGCTGTCCTCTGGGCCCACCCTCCATCGGGAGCCAGGCGGCAAGAGAATCACACGCCGCCCCCGACCTGGGCCCACTGCACCTGCCACTCCACCCGCCCCACGCGCACCCTCTGCTGCGCCCTTTCCATGTCTGACTGTCACACGGCTGGGGCATCTCATCCACGCTCTTCCCGGGACCACCACCCAGGCCCCCCCCACACACACACCAGCTACCCCCTTGACACAGCCCATCTGTGGCCCCCAGGCCTGTTTCCCGCGTGTTCATCTCACCATCTTCTCGGCCCTTCGCACAAACGCAGGCGTATCCTCCCCACTTTCCCGCTACCTTTCCTTCTCATGCCCCTTCCCTCCCCCACGAATTCATTCATTAGCATTAACAAACGCTCATTGAACAGCCACCGTATCTCAGGCTCTGTTCTAGGAGCTGACCATTGGGTCATTGGACACAAAGAAACAGGCAAACACCTTTGTTCTCCTGCCGTTTAGCTTGCGGTTGGGAGATGACCCGCAGAACAGATAAGTCAGTTGTTTTGGGTTTTTTTAGTTTAAACAACACAGATTTATCATCTTACCATTCTGGCGGTTAGAAATATGACACAGGTCTCACGGAGTAAAATCAAGGTGTTAGCAGGTGTCTTCCTTTCTGGAGGCTGTGGGAAGCGTCTGTTTTCTTACCTTTTCCAGCTTCTAGAGGCTTCTTGCATCTATGTTGTACACCTGCAATTAATATGATATAATAAATCAACTCTACTTTAATAAAAACAAAAGAGAGAAAGTACATCAAGACAACATTTTCAGTATAACGTAAAAGAAGTTAGAATTCTAAAGTGATCAGTATTTTAAGTAATATAAAGTCCTTATATTTTGAGACCACCTTATATAGGCAGTTGTAGGATGCTGAAATCTTTTGATGTGGCCGTCCTGTACCCCAAACACCCCTCCTCCTGGGGCCTCAGATGAAAGACAACCTAAAGTAACATAAGTTGTATCATAGGAGGATAAATACAATTTATATGTATTAGATGCTGATAAGTTGCTATGGGGAGGGGGGAGGAGGGGGAAAAAAGCAGGAAGGAAGAGAAGGCCTTTGGGGGGGGTGTGGGGGGGTGTCTGTGTGTGCACGTGTATATGTGTGTGTGTGTCTGTATGTGTATCTGTGTGTGCACATGTATATATGTGTGCGTATCTGTGTGTGCACGTGTATATGTGTATCTGTGTGTGCACATGTATACGTGTGTATGTGTGTCTGCATGTGTGTCTGTGTGTATCTGTGTGCATGTGTATATGTGTCTGTGTGTCTGTGTATGTGTGTGCACATGTATACGTGTGTGCGTCTATGCGTATCTGTGTGCACGTGTATATGTGTGTATGTGTGTGCATGTGTATGTGTGTGTGCGTCTCTGTGTGTGGGTCTGTGTGCATGTGCATGTTTGTGTGTCTGTGTGGATCTGTGTGCATGTGTCTGTGTGGGTCTGTGTGCATGTGTATGTGTGTGTGTGTATATGTGTGTCTGTGTCTATGTGTATCTGTGTGTGCATGTGTATGTGTGTGTGCATGTGTGTCTCTGTGTGTGTGTATGTGTGTGGGTCTGTGTGCATGTGTGTTTGTGTGTCTGTGTGGATCTGTGTGGGTCTGTGTGCATGTGTCTGTGTGGGTGTGTATATGTGTGTCTGTGTGGGTGTGTATATGTGTATCTGTGTGTGCATGTGTATATGTGTGTCTGTGTGTCTATGTATGTGTGTGCATGTGTATGTGTGTGTGTATGTGTTGTGTATGTGTATCTGTGTGTGCCTGTATATGTGTGTGTGCGCGTGTCGGCCTTGAGACATCTGATCTAGGACAGCCTGACGACATGTGACTCAGGCCCTCTGGTACCCTGATGAGGAAGGCGACACTCCAGCCAGAGGTGGTTGGGCGTCCGGGCAGTGGTCCGGTGTCTGGCCTCTCTCTGGAGCCCATAAATCCGCACCAACGCCACCTCCTCCCCACCCAACACTCGGCCTCAGAGGCTGGCGAGGGTGGACGGTCCATGGCTGGGCCCCAGAAGTTAGGGGGTTTGGCCATGACTAGGTTTGGGGAGATGGTTCTTGAGATGGAAGTAAGAGCAGACAGACCTGGACTGGAGCCCCAAACTTATCGCTGATTAACCGTGAGTTACGGAGTAATTTGTTTAACCTCTGAGCCTCTGTTTTTCCTTCTGTTCAGTGGGCAGGCTGAAAACTACCTTGTAAAATTCCCTGTGGAGATTAAAGGAGACAAAGCAAAGAATCTCCGTGGTCTGTGCTCCAAGAGGGAAACGCATTGAGACAAGAACTGGGTGGGTCAGTGAGGGGACAGGGACACCTTAAGTAGAGGGCTGAGGAACCAGCGCCGGCTCCAAGCCCCTTTGCGTGCCCCTTCACCTGCCCCGTCCCAGGAGGGAAGGAGAGGAAAGAGCAGGGTTGGAAACCAGCCCTCGTCACACGCCCAGGCAGGCCCCTGTGCGGTGCAATAGCCACTTCCCTCCTGTGTCTCTTAGAAGACTTCTGCCTAATCTAGTTAACACCCCCTGTGATCCGATTACTCCATGAGAGAAACCCCAGATCTGATCAGAAGGCATCGTGTGCGTGGCACGGCTTGGCGGTGGGGGGCACTGCAGAGAAGGGGTTCAACTTTGGCTGCCACCTGCTCCTCCCTGAGGCCTCTGGCCCTTCCAAGCGGGGTGCCCTGCCTCTGGCAGGCCCGGCAGGTGCCGGGTGCAGAGTCCTGTGCCACCACCGTCCTCCCCTGGTGCCCGGGAGAGCAGGTGCTGTCCGGCTACCTCTAGCCCCCTGGCCTTGGAGGGGAAGCCTTCCCCTCACCCTGGCCCACCATCCTTGCTCCCCTGGGTGGGGCGTGCCTGCTTAGTAAGGAGGAAAGTTGCAATTGTGGCAACGAGTGTGGGCAGGGGCGGGGGGGAGGGTGAAGGGATGGGTGTTCAGGTCGGCCAGCGGCTTGAAGAACAGAGGTGTTTGGGCCCCCGCCCTGTGTGGACGCTTGGGAGCAGCTGTGCATCCAGGCTGCTGAGGGACCTGCAGAGACACCCCTCCTCTGCTCCAGGCGTCATACACCTGGCGGAGGGCGAGGGTGGAGCCACCCACCTGCTGAGGGAAGAGACCTGGAGCAGTAGCCGGTTATGTCCCTCGGGGAAGGAGGGGGCGGCGGAGGGGAAGGTCATGCTGGATGCTGGGATGCTGAGAGCTTAGGGGAGGCCACCTGGGCCTCTCACTCACCACCTGCAGAATGAACAGGTTGACCAGCTGGGCTCTGCACCCTCTTCCCGCATCGCCCTGCTCCGTGTGCTGCAAACACTGTTCCTGGGTGAACAGAGGTTTCCAACACCCCAAAATATTGGGAGAAGACCATGGGGACGGGCCACGAATCCATGACCCTTTATTCCGTACCTTCCCCAAAGCGCGTGGTGTCACCAGGGTCCTCATTCTGGAGAGGGGGACAGGCCGGAAGCCACCAGGGCCTGCCTGCCCATCCAGTCACCCCTTCTTACCTGTGCATCCCTGGCGAGCCACCCTCGGTCCAGGCCGCCTCTCCCCGCCCTCTCCGCCCTCCTTCCCTCCGAGCTTGGCTCCCGGCATGCCCTGGTTGTGTAAGTGGGCTAACCAGGCAGGATGCTGACGCGGACAGATGGCTGGGGACATTGGCAGGGGCACAGACAGAGGCTGTCACATCCTCTACCCGCTAGCCTGCCTAAAAAATCAAAAAGCCTCCGTCTCTTTCCCTCCAATGCTCCCTCTTTGATTGGGTTCCGCTTTCATTTCAATCATTTTTATTATCCCAATAAAATCTGCTCTTACACATTCGAATAGTACAGGTGTAATATGCTGACAGCTATGGGGCAGCAGCTCGTAGCCAGCCTCGAATTCCCCACCGAGGGGACACCGTGGCCTTGATGGTTCCAAGTGGTAGATGGTGCCCAGGTCACGGAGGCTTGTCTGTGGATACAGGACACGATACTTTTTGCTGGCTGTGGGTTACCTTTCTCTAGGTGTTGCGGGGCTGTTGGTGGAATACAAGTTGCGGTTCCCCGACTGCGTCTTTACTGACAGAGGAAGGTGGTCACCTGGGGTTACCATCAGATTTTTAAGTTGAATGTGGCCGGGGAAATCAACTCCCTCCTCTCCCAGGCACCCACCCTGTGTCCCCAGAGGGGCCAAGTGTGCTGCTGGAGGCCTTTGATCTCTAGTTGAACATCAACTGCGTTGCCCCGGCCCCGCTTACCTTTTTAGTGCTTGGTCCTTTTCACCTGTAAGGTTTCCTAACAGCTGTGTGATCGCTGCCCTCTGGCTCTGTCCCCACGTCGCAGGTGAGCAGTCGCAGCTACGTGGAGGGCAGGAGGGGCCCCCAGGTGTCCTGGCGTCCAGTGCACTTTTCTAGTTCTTTTCCACGCTCTTGTGTGTTCTTGCCCAGCTGGTCTCTCCGGGTGCGTAGGCTACCGGGTAAGATACAGGACGCCCAGGTAAATGTCCATTTCAGATAAACAAGGACTCATCTCTTAGTGTGTCCCAAGTATCAGGTGTATATGCTGCGTTTCTTGCAGGTTTGGACTATTGAAAACCCCAGCTCTAACAGTCTGGGGTTGACATTTAACCGGGTGTCCTGTTAACCCAGAATGGGGCCCAGGAGGAGTGTGCTGGGAACCAGGGGGGCAGAGGCAAGACTGGGTGACCAGAAGCCCTGGCAATTCAAGATTCAAGGCCACGTTCATGGCCCCAACCATCACTAGTCACCTGTGGACTCCCCTGACCTCAGCAGACCCCTGCCCTGCCCTCTGGTTGTGACCGCCGCCAGGCAACGAATCACCTAGCAAGGTGGGCACGCCGAGGAAGGGCAGATTTATCGGGGCCCTCTAGCTCCTGAGATATAGCGTCTTTGATCCTTAGTTTCTGAAGGTTTGGAGTGTTGAAAATTCCAGGTGTAAATTTGGACTGTTGTAAATTCCAAGAGTCCAGGGTCTCAAGGGGCAGAGTGGGCTGTTCTCTACCATGGAAGGGTGGTGTTGAGTCTTTGGCATGTATCTGTGGGACCCGCAGGCGTTGGGACATCATCTCCGATGGGGGAAGCAGGTGCCTGGGAAGGAGGTATCACTTACCAGGGCTGTCAGTTCTCACGCCTCCCTGGTAGCCTCCCACATCTGCTCACACCTGGATTCCGCTAACAGCCTCCTACCCGACCCCTCTGATCTGGCCTTTCCTTTCCTTCCATCCCGCAGACAGCTGTCTGAGCCTTCTTGCTAAACGTCCTCTTTCATCAAATGCCTTCTGCTTCTCAAAGGACCCACTGGCTCCCCGTTTCCTATTGAGCCAGGACGTTGACCTGCCCCACCTTTTAAGTCTGTAATTGGCAGCCTCCTATCTGCCCACTTGGCTGCCCCCAGGCCCTTGGCCATTGCAAGAGGCCACATTCCAGAGAGGAATGGGCATGTTTGCAGGTATTTTCGGCCAGTAGCTGCCTGCTTTCTCTTTTTTTTTTTTTCTTTACATCTTTATTGGAGTATAATTGCTTTACAATGGTGTGTTAGTTTCTGCTTTATAACAAAGTGAATCAGCGATACATATACACGCGTTCCCACATCTCTTCCCTCTTGCGTCTCCCTCCCTCCCACCCTCCCTATCCCACCCCTCCAGGCGGTGCTGGTCACAGAGCACCGAGCTGATCTCCCTATGCTATGCGGCTGCTTCCCACTAGCTATCTATCTTACGTTCGGTACTGTATATATGTCCATGCCACTCTCTCACTCCAACAGAGCCCACCCCTCCCCCTCCCCATATCCTCAAGTCCATTCCCTAGTAGGTCTGTGTCTTTATTCCTGTCTTACCCCTAGGTTCTTCATGACATTTTTTTTTCTTAAATTCCATATATATGTGTTAGCATATGGTATTTGTCTTTCTCTTTCTGACTTACTTCACTCTGTATGACAGACCCTAGGTCCATCCACCTCATTACAAATAGCTCAATTTCATTTCTTTTTATGGCTGAGTAATATTCCATTGTATATATGTGCCACATCTCCTTTATCCATTCATCTGATGATAGACACTTAGGTTGTTTCCATCTCCTGGCTATTGTAAATCGAGCTGCAATGAACATTGGGGTGCATGTGTCTTTTTGAATTAAGGTTTTCTCTGGGTATATGCCCAGTAGTGGGATTGCTGGGTCATAAGGTAATCCTATTTGTAGTTTTTTAAGGCACCTCCATACTGTTCTCCATGGTGGCTGTACCAATTCACATTCCCACCAGCAGTGCAAGACGGTTCCGTTTTCTCCACACCCTCTCCAGCATTTATTGTTTCTAGATTTTTTGATGATGGCCATTCTGACTGGTGTGAGATGATATCTCATTGTAGTTTTGATTTGCATTTCTCTAATGATTAATGATGTTGAGCATTCTTTCATGTGTTTGTTGGCAGTCTGCATATCTTCTTTGGAGAAATGTCTATTTAGGTCTTCTGCCCATTTTTGGATTGGGTTGTTTGTTTTTTTGTTATTGAGCTGCATGAGCTGCTTGTAAATTTTGGAGATTAATCCTTTGTCAGTTGCTTCATTTGCAAATATTTTCTCCCATTCTGAGGGTTGTCTTTTGGTCTTGTTTATGGTTTCTTGAGCTGGAGGAATCAGGCTGCCAGACTTCAGACTATACTACAAAGCTACAGTTATCAAGACAGTATGGTACTGGCACAAAAACAGAAAGATAGATCAATGGAACAGGATAGAAAGCCCAGAGATAAACCCACGCACATATGGTCATCTTATCTTTGATAAAGGAGGCAGGAATGTACAGTGGAGAAAGGACAGCCTCTTCAATAAGTGGTGCTGGGAAAACTGGACAGGTATATGTAAAAGTATGAGATTAGATCACTCCCTAACACCATACACAAAAATAAGCTCAAAATGGATTAAAGACCTAAATGTAAGGCCAGAAACTATCAAACTCTTAGAGGAAAACGTAGGCAGAACACTCTATGACATAAATCACAGCAAGATCGTTTTTTGACCCACCTCCTAGAGAAATGGAAATAAAACCAAAAATAAACAAATGGGACCTAATGAAACTTCAAAGCTTTTGCACAGCAAAGGAAACCATAAACAAGACCCAAAATGCCTGCTTTCTCTTGAAGTCTGTCCCCTTTCCAGCCCTTTTCAGTTCACCTGATTACAGCAAGGACAAAGGCATAATTAGATGCTAATGGCACTTAGCACCTCTGTGACACCTGCACATCCCAGTGGCTCTGCAGGACTGCGCAGGATGATCCAACTGCTCTGCCCTGCTGGCTGGGGATGGGGCTCTGTTACTGCCCAGACACACGCACTCTTGTCCCCCTTACCCCATCTCACACCCCAAGTGGGGCTCCAGTTTCCAATGACCAGACTGGAGTTAACCCTGCTTCAGGGCCAGGCAGTGCTGACATACGAACAGCACTGTGAACAGAGCTGAGCGCTGTCCCGTGACTTCCTGTTTCATCCCCACCCAATGCTGTGTGGCAGGTGGCAACGTCCCCACTTAGCAGATTAGGAAGCTGAGGCTTGAGGAATAAGGGAGTTGCTCAAGATTAACACCCCTGGTAAGTGGGAGAGCGGGATCCAGAGCCACCTCTCTGGTTCCAAGGCCACGTTCATTGCCCCACGCTCTTCCTGGTGTTTCACTTCCCCAGCTCTGCAAATCTGAGCTACACCTCGAGGCTCAGCTCTCCCTCGGGGCCTCCCTCCCTCCTGTTCTGTGTCTCTAAATGCGTTGAGCACCTATAACTGTGCACCCCAAAAGAGATCGAAAGAGACGCTGCCTTATGCTCCAGGGTTGTGTCTATGTGTGTGCGCTAATCTGAATCTCTCCCAGCTGGACTGTGCATTTCTGGTGGCCTGGTCACACCGTAAAGCCGCTGGCTTAGAGAGGAGCATGTCGTCGGCACTGAATAACCACTCCTAGACAGATTGAGTGAGTGGTTGCAATGCCTGCAGTTCTTCTTTCTTGCTTAAATAGATCATTGACTAACACGTGAACATCTCCCCGTGAGAAAGTCGTGCGTGCCATCGCGGGGAGGAAGCTGTAGTTACTCTGGGTTTCCATCCCCACTGTGCACTAGCTGTGAGACCTTGGGCTTCGCTGTGCCACAGGTTCCCGGTCTGTAAAATGGGCCACCAGAAGGGGCCCCCCTCTCCGAGGTTTGCTGTGGGAGTGAAGTGGCTTCGTGTGTCTACACGTAGTGCGAGGAAAGGCGCCCTGTTACATCCAAAGCCTGGGATTGTACCACCCTGGCCCTCGGGAACTCGGGGCCCTGTGACATTTCCTCACCCTCCTCAGATGTGAATCGCAAGGTAATCCTAGCCTGGGTGGGTCGAGAGCAAGATTTCTCAGCCTCGGCACCTCGGCACTTTGGACCGGCTCGTTCTGTGTAATGCGGGAAGGGAAGGGAGCTGTCCCGTGCCTTGTAGGATGTTTAGCGGCAGCCCTGGACTCTACCAGCTAGATGCCAATTGTAACAACCAAAAACGCCTCCGGACATTTGCCCTGGGGGCTCAGGCTGGGTGACGACATTCTCCAACTGTGGAAGGCATCAGACTCACCTGGAGGGCTGGCTAAAACACAGACCGCGTAGCCCCGCCCTCAGAGTTGCTGATTCCTGGGGTCTGGGAAGGCCCCCAGAATCTGCGCCTCTAACGAGTTCCCAGGTGCTGCTGCTTCAGCTGTGCCAGGGACCCCCCACTTTGGGAACCATCGAACAAGAGTAAGAGGGTCAGGCTTTAGAGATATTGAGGTTAGTGAACATGGTACTGAGAAGAGAGAGGACAGGAGAGGAGTTTCCGGGAGAGGTACCTCCCTGCAGGTGGGAAGCATTAGGAACAAACGTGTAGATTTTACTGGAAAAAAACAAAAACAAAAAAACAGTAACAACCAACTCAGAAGCAGTGAGGAGACTTTGAAAGGAGAGCGGCTGCACGCTTAGGCAAGGAGAAGCTAATTCAGGGAGATTTCCGTGAGCCAGCTCCAGAGGAGCCTGACAGAGGGCCTGACGGGCGTGAGGAGGGCTGTTTGCCCAGGAGTCGAGGGTGGGGGTGCCTGGACCCAGACAGAAAGGCTCATTTCCTGAAGGGCCAGAAGAGCCTGGAGAGACAGTGACACTCAGCTCTGGATGGGAAAAGCAGCTCCAACAGTGGCCGCGGACTCCTGTCTCATCTGTGAATGAACCTGCGCCAGGACGACATGAATCCCTGAGAGAGTAACGGAGATCATGTACAGAGACGGCCACGAGGCTTCCCACGGCCCAGAGGAAATCGCGGGGAACGCTCACCTACTCAGCAGAGTGGTGATGCCGGCGTGACCCAGGGGGAGGGAGGGGGCACCCCGTGGTGGTGGCAGCTCAGAGTAACTTAGCAGCTGCAGCTGGGCTAGCAGGAGCATCTTCCATCCAGACTCTGCCTTGGCCCATCCATGGTCACGTCCAGGCAGCTCCTGGCTCCACCTCTGTCCTGTGGCTGGTGGACTCACATGGCAGAGGGCATTCAGCTGACCAGGAGTAGAAAGCAGGCTGAGCGGAACTCGCTCAGGGACCAGCCCAGTGACCCTGGACTCCAGAGTCTCAAGATGGAATTCCAAGGGTGTGGAATTTGAGTCAAGGTCTGTGTCCAGGTTCCTCTGTTTGGAGCTAGATAGATGATCTTGGGAGGGGTCACTTAGTAAAAGGTCTTCACCCTGTGTGGCACCTACCGGGCCTTTTACATATTACCTTTATCCCATTTTCACATCAGAACTACAGGACAAATCCCCTTGGAGAGATGAAGAGACTGAGGGTCAGAGTGGCAGCTAGAATGTGGCAGAGCAAGAATTCCATCCAGATCTGACTCTAAAGAACATGTTCGACTTCATTTTTCTATCTCTAAAGTGAGGTTCATACTCCCAACCCATTCCCTCCTAGAGCTGTCATGGGAATCAGATGGGATAAAAATGTATGAAAATATAAGCTATAGGAACGCCAGAGGTTATATTCATGACGATTAAACTTCTGCACCGTCAGGTTTTAAGAGCCAGGCGTGCTCCGCTCTGAACATCAGGGGCGACGGTTCAGTCTACCCACTTGGTCGGCCAGGGGTCTGGTGCGGGAACTCAAGGTGGGGCTGCCCCCCAAATAGGTACCCCCCACCCCCACCCCACGCAGTCTGCTGAAGCATCAGAAATTAAATTTCACGGCTGGGTGCACAGAGATAGCAACTCGAGCTGCATGTGTTTATGGCTCAAGGAGGAGATAAGATTTGATTAAGAAGACTCTGCTATTAATTTATGGCAAGTACACTCGCTCTAAGGAAGAGGCTGCTTTTAATTAATAGCCAGAAGGAATTTACACTCTTGGTCTCAGCGAGGGGGAGAAGGGTGGACGGAGGCGGGTGTGGAGCAAAGTGAATGATGTGAATGGATGGATCCAACCACACCCGGGCCTTTCTTTTGAAGGGGATATTCACATACGTAAAGGGCAGCAGGAAGAAGAGAGGCATTCCAGCTCAGGAGACTGGCAGGTGGCTGGGAGAGCCAGCTGGCCAGAGAGGCATCAGGAGTAGGAAAGGACCCCGAAGAAGCGCTGACAGTGTACCGAGCGCTTACTATATGCCAGGCATCGTGCTAACCCCTTTGTGTGGATCATCTTACCGCAGCCCTGTAAGCAGGTAGACAGTCCTTTCTGGAAGACATTCCAAAAGGGTGTTTAGGTGACCACTGAGTCTCCCCTCCCTGCCATTGACCTACCTTCCCGCTAAATATCCAACTGTCCATTTCTTGTACCTTTCCAGAAGCATCCCATATATACATCTACACATAGGAGCCTGTACACATGAGTGTATGCTTTGAATGTGGATGGTATCATTCTATATGTTGCTCCAGTCTTATTCTTATTTTAGAGACAAGGTAACTGGGGGTCTCAGAGAGGTCTAGTAACTTTCCCAGAGTCACACAGCTCCTAAGGGGAGGAGCCCTGTTTCCAAACCTCGTTATGGCTTGCACTGAGCACTGCGTTCAAGGTGTGACAGACGGAGTTGGGGTTCTTCCCATGGGGTGGGGTTGCTCCCCATGGACAGGAGGGGGGTAGGTACTGAATATAGGGAGTGGCCAGGCCTGGTGGAGGGTGGGAGATGGTGAGAAAGGAACACCACAGGGTTGCAGCCAGCACATCCTCTGCGAGATTGATGGGAGATTTGGGGGTTTTGTCCAGAGCTTGCCCTGATCCAGTGTCTTGGGTCCCTACTTGCCCTCTCCTTATCCTAGGCTTCTAACAGTCACACATTTTGAGATTCGAAAGGAACCCAGGAGTGAATTGCAGCTCAGGCCGTGGTCCGCAGGTCAGCAGCAGCAGCATCGTCCTATCTTGACCAACTGAATCAGAACATTTGGGGGCGGCCCCAGGAATCTGTATTGAACCCCCCCTAAGTGATTCCTAGTCGCATGAGTTGAGAAGTCCTGCATCATCCGTCTTTACAGATAGTGACACTGAGGCCCCAAAAGGGGTCCCGAGTGGTCCAAGGGCACACAGCTTATTTATGGCGACTGTAGGTGGTGGAGGGCTGGTCTTGGACAGCCTCCTGGTTCCCATGCTCTTTTTACTGAATCACCCTAGACCCTGGCACCCACGGCAGGAAGTTCATGGCCTGGGGGAAAGAGTACGCATTCTAAATCAGACAGATCTACGTTCAAATCTTGTCTCTTGTGTCTAGCTGTGTAGCCTTGGGCAAGTTACTTAACCTCTCTGAGCTTCCATTCTTCACGTCTCCAACAAGAACAGCACCACCTTCCTTGTTGGGTGGCTGAGCAGACTCAGTGAATTGGTGCCAGGCGGTGTGACAGTGAGAAACCAGTGTTGGGCCACAGCTCCCTGACCGCCCCGTGATGGAGAGTAGGACCACCTGAGCAGAGGGTGGGCTTGCACTGCAGCTGGACCCCCCGCCGCCCCCTTCACCCCTGCCCCCTTTAATCTCGCATCAGAGACTTTCTCATCAGCCGTAAGGACAGTGGAGTAGCTGCCAGCATCCGTCACCTGTAACAGATCAACAGGCTCTGCGACCTTTGACCCTTCCTCTTACAAATCACCCTCGCCTCTTCTGCTATGGAGACCCGAGGGCTGGGGTGGGCTGGGGTGGCAGGAGGGGCTTGGAAGCCCCTCGGGCAGAGGGAGTCAGAGGGCGAGAAACGCCTGCAAGGTCAGAGCTGGGAGACCCTGTTGGCGTATGGAGTCTGCCCCTCGCATTTTAGCGTCGTGGAGGTCGAGGCTCAGACGGGCACACACCCCGCCCAAGCTTGTTCTGCGAGTCAGCGGCAGAAGGAGGGAGGGCAGGACAGGACGGAGGTGGCTCTAAAGCCTTTATCAGAAGGGCAAGGGAGATACCCAGGCGGGGGGAGAGCTCTGTGCTGGTCTGGAGGGGCCGGCTGAGTAGGAGGAGAGGGGGACACCCAGGCACGGGGGTGGGCGCAGGCCGTTGCCCTCTTTTGGGAGCAGGGAGGGCAGGTTCCCTGGATATTCAGGCCTGCAAAGTGCTGCCCTTTTCCCCCGAGGACACGAACCTCTTTGGAAGAGATGACACCCAGTAGAGCTATGAGGAGTCTCCCCACCTCCCTAGCCCTGGTCAGCCACGCCCACCCCCGCCCCCACCCACACCCTCATCAGGGGCTTCCAGCCACCCGCCTTCACCCATCCTGGAGCTGGGAGAAGCCTGGGTGAGGCTGCATCCCTGTGCCCAGCTCTGCAGGCTAGCCCCTGTGCGGGACACAACCGGGAGGTGGGGCTGGCATGCCTGGGGGTGCCGCTGGGTAGGGAACCCCCTTCCCTAGAGGGCTCCTCCCCCACCCCAAGCCTCCTCCGCTGATCCAGCCATTCCAGGTAGACTCTGTCCCCGGCGCCCTGTTATTCGAAGTCAGAATCTGCATTGAGATGGAGACAGGTGCCCGGTGGCAGGCAGACCGGCACAGCAGCTGTGGGCAAGCCTGCCCTCAGCCCGTGTGCCCACTCATCCACCAGGACTCCTGAGCTGAGGGCGGAGTCCCAGACGGAGCTGTGAATGGGCAGGGGCGCTCTCCTACCCAGGGGCGTCCGCACAAGCCCAGGAACTCATTTGTCTGTGGGCAGGTGTGGGGACCGGGGACTGTCGGCACAGGCAAGACATCCTGCCCGGGGGGTCGCATCTAACTTTTCCTCCCAGCCTTTGACGTCCGGGCGGGCGGGCGGGGCGCAGGGGCTGGGACAGCGACTTGCTGGGTGGAGGCAGTTGTTCAGAGCCCTCCTTCCTCTTAGCTCTGGGGAGCTGACTGTCTTACAATGGGGATGGGGTGCATTACAGAGATGCAGGGACTGTTCCAGAAGAAGGGGGTACCTGCACCCCCATATCAGACCCCCCAGCACTCACCAGCAGCCCAAAGTGCTCACTCGAGCAGGCGAGAAGACGGCAGGGCCACTGGTGCTGCACGGTATAAAGTCTGCATGAATCAGGCCTGGTCCTTGGGCGATCATGCATTCCTTAAGTGACTACTGGATGCAAGAACACAGCAGGGGGCAAAAACCACGGTTTGCTCTCAGGGAGCATACAGTCTAGAGGAGAAGGCAATGTTAGATGAAAATTATCTCATTGCTATAGTGATTGGCCTTGTAAGGCAAGTTACAGGATTCTGTAAAAATACTCAAAAGGGGATCTATGATCTAGAAGGGGGGAGTCCAGGAAGGCTTCCTGAAGGAGGTGACAGTTAAGTTGATCCACAAAGGATGTGTAGGAGTTAGTAGGCAAAGAGGTGAGGGATGAGTCTCCTGAGAGTGCGTGTAGCGCTCCAGGCACGGGCGGGAGGGAAGAGGTCTCAGCCCCAAGGAGCTCACAGAGCGGATGGGGTAGGGGGCAGGTTGGCGAGACACGAGCCTCCAGACACACACACACATTCTACACACAGAGGTGAGGGTGCAGTGCCGTGGCAGGGGCAGGGGGTGGAATCTTCTGGAAGGCTTCCTAGGTGGGTGGCTCTAAAAAGCCTTTATCAGAAGGGCAAGGGAGATACCCAGGCTGGGGGGAGAGCTCTGTGCTGGTCCGGAGGGGCCGGCTGAGTAGGAGGAGAGGGGGACCCCCAGGCACGGGGGTGGGCACAGCCCGTGTCCTTACACCGAGGCCGCCCGCACAGAGTCAAGGGTGAATGGGCAGGAGAGCAGGACCCTTCCCGGGCGCCCGGCTCCATCGTTGCCTCGCGCTCTTTTTCTGAGTAAGAGGCTGGCGGAGCTTCTGCATTATTAATAGTGACACAGTAAACGTTTTGGTAATCGTCACAGCCGCAGGCTCCGAGATGCAGCGCCAGCTGTTGCCAGCATGAAAAAAGAAAGCAAGACGCTCCTGCCTGCGCGGTGCACACCCCCCAACGCTCGCGCCTGTGCGCCCCACTCTCTGCTTTGTTTCTCCCCTCCCCCAAGAGATCAGAGACTT
The DNA here is from genome assembly GCF_949774975.1 of Lagenorhynchus albirostris. NCBI lineage: Eukaryota > Metazoa > Chordata > Mammalia > Artiodactyla > Delphinidae > Lagenorhynchus > Lagenorhynchus albirostris. Next base: position 54,450,944 of record NC_083114.1, read on the forward strand.
CTGGGGCTCAGCCGGAAGTGGGGTGCTGGGTAGTAGAGAAGAGGGGTTGTCCCCACCCTACCCATCGGAGCCCCAGGTCAGGGTTCCATAGTGTGAGCCGTGCAGCCCCCCAAATATCCCCAAGAACATGACTCTCTCACCCCAGCTCCCAGCCCCGGTGCAACCCCAGAGGTCCTGAGTCAGGCTGGGGCCGGGCTGGAAGGGCGGTTTTCCCGTGGGATACCAGGAGGGGCATTTGGCAAAGCTGGTACTCTGGGAGCGTTCCTCTTCCAGCGGGCCGTGGCGGCTCATCCAGGGACAGGTGTCAGTCTGGAGGGAGGGAGTCTCAGTGCGGTGGCGGGGGCGATGTCCTTGGCCCTGCCCGGTCATCATTTCCATCAGTGACAGAGGGGCACATGGCAGGCGGGCTGTCAGAGCTGAGCTGGGCCCTTGGCAGTTGGATTACAGCCCAGGATTAGCCAAGGTAGTCACAGGGCATAGGAATGCATGCAGGTCCCCTCAGGGAGGCTCAGGAAATCCTTAAGAGCACAGACTCACCTTACTAGCACTTTGAGGGAAATGCCTTGGGGGTTTAGGAGGTTTTCCTAAATTTGCTGTGAGACTAGCTGTATAATTTGCAAGACCTGGAGCAGAATGAAAATGTGGGACCCTTGTTTGAAAAGCAGACAAAAAAGTGCTGTTAAAGCTACTGAAATAGCCGCTTTTTCCTTTCTTCTACGTGTCTCTTCTCATGTGCACGGGCCACCGTTCCAGTGCACAGAGGGTCCCCGACTTACGATGGCTCGACTTAGAATTTTTCGACTTTGGTCGCTGGCACGAAAGTGATGCGCAGTCAGTAGAAACCGTACTTCAGATTTTGAACTTTGATCTTTTCCCAGCTGGCAGTACGCCGTCCAATCCTCTCTCGTGATGTTGGGCAGTGGCAGTGACCGCAGCTCCCAGGCAGCCCCGCTATCATGAGAGTCAAAAACCAATGTGCTTAAAGCCATTCTGTACCCAGGCGACCGTTCCGTTTTTCACTTTTAGTATAGTAATCGATCGACGATGTGAGATATTCGACACTTAATTATAAAATAGGCTTTGTGTTAGATGATTTTGCCCAACTGTAGCTGATGTAAGTGTTCCGAGCACGTTCGAGGTCGGCGAGGCTAAGCTGTGATGTAGGTTAGGTGTATTACATGCATATTCCACTCACGATGAGCTTACTGGGATGTGACCCCATCGTAAATCGAGGAAGCTCCGTGCTTCACTTACAAAACGCCGGTTCAAAGATACAATGACTGAGAATTTCAAGACGGCGACCTCAGAGCACTAAACTAGGCACGGCCTCTTCTGAGCATGCGGCTCAAGTGACTGGATGGGTCTCACCGCCCGCAAAACCGGCCCTGGTTCAGTGTGAGCCACTGCGTCCCAGAGAAGCAAGTGCACTTGTGGGCAAGGAGGCTGTCCCCACGAGGGAGGGGACAGCCCACGGTTCCCTGCTCAGGGTGTGGGACAGGGTGCTGGGGGCCACACGTCAGAGGGACACTGACAGCCTGGAGTGCGTGTAACAGATTTCAACACGGAGGGCAAACCGTGTCGTAGGCCGAGCAATGGGAGGAACGGGCGATGGGAGGAACGGACTCTGGTCCGGCAAAGAGGAATGTATGATGATGAATCTGCACGAGCGAAGAAGGAGAAGCACAGGATGAGATGGGAGTGTTACAGGGAGGAGAACCCACCCCCGATGGGCAGGGAAGGCTGCTTGGGCTGCTGTAACAAAGAACCACCCACTGGGCAGCTTAACAACTCTCAGGGCTCTGGAGGCTGGAAGTCCAGGATCAAGGTGTCAGCAGGGTTGTTTTCTTCCAAGGCCTCTGTCCATGGCTTGCGGACGGCCGTCTTCTCCCTGTGGCTTCACCTGGTCTTCCCTCTGTGTGTCTGTGTCCTAATCTCTTCCTACAAGGACACCAGTCACGCTGGATTAGAGCCCACCCATAGGACCTCATTTTACCTTCATGACCTCTGCAAGACCCTGTCTCTAAATGCAGTCACATTCTGAAGTACTGGGGTCGGGGGTGGGGTGGGGGGGAGGTTAGGACTTCAACGTCTGAATTCCAAGGGGGACACAGTTCAGCTTATAACAGCTTCCTGGAGGAAGTGCTCTCTGAGCTCAGAGCTAAACAGTGAGTAGAAGGTTACTTAGGGAAAGGGAAAGGGGGTGCTTCTCCAGACAGGAACATCATCTGAGAAGGCCTGGGTGAGCAGCTGCAGGGTGCTGCCGACGCAGGCGCTGTGCGGTGGGCGAGGGCACTGGGGGAGATTCCGGTGAGTGACACCTGATGAGTTTGCAGAGGGTGGCAGGGGTCTGACCCCACGGGCCCCAATAAGAACGGTGGTCTCTATTCTCAGGACCTGGTGTGAGCTGCTCTTGCAAAGATGGCTTTGCCTCTGGTGAGGAGACTGTGTATCAGTCTGGATGCTCCAGAGGAAAGGAAGAAAAGGAGGCGAATTCCTCCTTTGGTTCTGTTCAGGCCCTCGGCCGATTGGACGATGTCCACTCACACTGGGGAGGGCGATTTACTGAGCCCACCAATTCTGGAGACATCCTAACGGACACACCCAGAAATGATGTTTAATCTGGGCACCCCGTGGTCCAGGCAAGTTGACACATGGAATTAACCGTCACAGACTGGAAAGGCTACAGGAGGATGAAGGGGACAAGTAAGACTCTTGAAGGGGGCAGGCAAGAGATGGTGGCTGCAAGGGCTGAGGCTGTGGCAGCCGGGATGGAGAGATGTGAAAGAATGCCCGAGAGAAGAGGAAGAATTGACACAGCTTGGGGAGGAACTGGACAAGGGCAGTGATGGGCAGGGAGGTGTTGAGATGGCCCTTAGGACCCTGACCTGGCTGGCTAGGGGTGCCACACCCTGAGGGAGCCCAACTGGAGAGGAAGTCTGAGATGGAGATGGGGCAGGAAGGTGGGAAGAGGGGGAGCGCTTGGTTTGGGACATGGTAATTCCAAGGAGGTTTGGATACACCAAGCAGCCGAGATGAATGAAGGTACAGACCTGGGCAGGCTGTGATGACCTAGGGGCAAGGCACAGAATGGAAAGAGGAGTTGGCCTCGACTGTGCCTTGAGACGGGCCAGCATTAGTGGCTGGGCAGAGGAGGGTGAGCCCACCCTTACCTGTCCGACCTGCTCCAGCTAGCCCAGCTCCTCATGCACTTGGGCCAACGCCAGTCCCTGCCCCTGGCCCTTTGACCTGGGTGCCCCACTGTCCCAAGGGCTCCTGGACCTTCTTCTGTCTCAGGAGGAACCCCTACCCAGGCCTGGCCCACAGAATCTTGCCCTCACAGTTCCTCAAATAATAATACCCAGCAACAGCACTTGCTGTGTGTCGTTAAGTCATTAATCTCCACAACGAGCTACGTGAGGTCGGTACTGTGATGTATTAGTTTCCAACGGCTGCTGTAACAAATTACCATAACCTTGGTAGCTTGAAACGACACATTAATTTTCTTACAGTTTTGGAGGTGAGAAGTCCAAAACGGGTCTCACTGGACTAAAATCAAGATATCTGGAGGGCTCAAAACTCAAGGGGAGAATCCATTCGCCTTTTCCGTTTCTCGAGGCCTCCTGCATTTCCTCTTCCATGCCAGCACTGGGCCGCTTGGTCTTTTCATGCTGTATCGCTCTGACACTGACTCCCTTTCTGCCTCCCTCTTCTGCAGTTAAGGACCCTGGTAACCCAGGATCGTCTCCCTAATTTAAAGTCAGCTGATTAGCAACGTTAATTCCGTCTTTCCAATGTAACGTACCATGTTCGCAGATTCCGGGAATTAGGACGTGGACATCTCTGGGGGCACTATCCTGCTGACTGCATATGATCACCATCCCTATTTTTATTTTTTATTTTTATTTATTTATTTACCATCCCTATTTTTATAAATGAGGATGCTGAGGCCTAAGAATGTCAAGGAGTTACCCAGTGCCCTCAGCTAGCAGGAGAGGAGCCAGGGTTCACACCCCGGGCAGGCTGGCCGCCAAGGTGTGCACTGACCCCCACCCCCTTGCCTCTCTTAGGGAGGGATGAGGGATGCCTGGATCTCCCAGGGGTACCTGACCCTTTGATAAACGGTCCTGTAGGGTGGGGACCACACCCTCCAGTCTGCACACCAGCTGGGGGGCCGTCTCTTCCCCACTCTCTCGTAGCTTTTTTTTTTTTTTTTTTGCGGTACGCGGGCCTCTCACTGTTGGGGCCTCTCCCGTTGCGGAGCACAGGCTCCGGACGCGCAGGCTCAGCGGCCATGGCTCACGGGCCCAGCCGCTCCGCAGCATGTGGGATCTTCCCGGACTGGGGCACGAACCCGTGTCCCCTGCATCGGCAGGCGGACTCCCAACCACTGCGCCACCAGGGAAGCCCTCTCGTAGCTTTTTGAGGGCAGGGGCCGTGTTAGCTTACTGCCTTCGTGTCCCTGGGAGCCAGCCAGGGGGGTGGTGCTGACCTGTAGCTGCAGGGCCATATGGTAGCCACCCCTTCATTCATTCATTCATTCATTCAACCCACCTATATCACGCACCTAGGCACGTGTTGACACTAGAGATGCCCGTCCCACCCCCCAAGGGTCTCATAGTCCAGAGAGAAAGAAGCAAGGAGCCGTGACAAGGGAGTGTGTTGGGTATTTGATGGAGCTCGGCAGCTTCCTGGGGGAGAGTGTCTCAGCTGAAAGGTGGAGGACAAACGGGAGTGAATCAGATGATCAGGAGGTGAACACAGATGGGAGAAACGTCGGCTGTGAGGATTGGAGTCATGGGAAAGGTCAGTGGCAGTAAGATGTAGGTACCCCTTCCCCAGAAGGCTTCAGAGCAAGCTGGACAGTACCTTCTTGGATCGATCATTCACTCATTCATTCATTCATCAGTCAGATCTTTACCAAGCGCCGTCCGTGTGCAAGCATTGGGCTCTCGCTGGAGATAAGGAGACGAAACAGACGTGGTCCCCATCCCTGTGGAACTCAGAGAACAGTAGGGAAGGCAGATAGTAAGCAAATCACGACACAAAGAAATATGTGATTAGAAAATATGGTGTGTGCTCAGAAGGATGAGACCCGGGCAATAAGGAGAACCAGCACGGCAGAGAGGGCGGCTTCGGAGGGGGACCCGCGAGGCCTGGAGGGTGATGGGTTCGAGGGCTCCAGGCAGAGAAAACAGCATGTGGGCCGGGTCAGTGGTTATTACACCGTGTCCTGAGGACCCCAGAGTTCACAGGTGCTCCAGCCATCGTGGCAAGTGGGGATGGGTCAGGGTGGGGAGTGAGGGGACAGCATCACGGATAGACCTTGGACCCGCCACCCTAACCCCTCTTTGCAGGAGGGCATCTGCGCTTTGCTCTGTTTTATCTGTTGGAACCCTTATGGGATTTTATTAGGATCAAGGCTTAAGACTGTTTGAAAGCTCTGATCTGGGGGGAGACTATATCTGGTCCCAGCCCCGGGGGTCTCACCTGCCTGGAGTTTAGACCCCAGAAATGCGCATCCTCTCTAACGACGGGCAGAATGTCCCCACCGTAGAAAGGAGGGAGTCTGTGTGGGGACCGGCCCAGCCAGTGTTTCTGGGGCGCCGGGCACACCCCAGGGGAATCTGTCCAGCTGGCTGTCCTTCAGGTTGGATGTCAGGCCAGGCTGGGATGTGGAGAACCTGGCCCGTGCTGTCATGGGGGGCACAGAGCCGCTGCCGTGGGGGGCCCTGGTCTCAGAGGGCAGGGCGGGCGGGCTGGCCGGGCCCCAGCTGGGTTCACCTTTCCTGGAAGCCAGGCCAGGCGGGAAGCAGCATTTCCAGTAAGAAGAAGGCTCAGCCCCTGCTAGCTTGGCACAGCCCGCGCTCCAGGAGCAGGGCTCTCTCTGATGCTCAGTGGCCCTAATGAGCGCTGTGGAGAGCTGTTTATAGCTAAGTGGGCTGTAATGGCTTTCTGCAGTCATTAGACACAGGCCATTGGGAGTGCCTGCCAGGCCGCCGGGCTGGGCTCCCGTCTGCTCCCCCCAGACCCAGATCGATAAGCCAGGAGTGGACCTCAGTGGGCCACCGCCTCCCCGAGCACAGGCGGTCCCTGGGGACCACGCCGGGGCTCCCAGCAGCCACCCTTGACCCCAGGCCACGAGCTGGCCCGGAGTGGAGAGCTCCCCAGAGCAGGAACCCCAAAGTGGACACAAAGCATGTGGGGTTGGCTATGCTGCTGGAGGCCTGGGCTTGGCCAGGGGGCCCTTTTAGGATTAAATCTGATTCAGTCCAGTGAGGTTGGGGGGAACATGGGAATGGGAGAGTTAGGGCCGCCCCTGAGGGCTCCTGCATCAGAGACAGACCTGGCTTTGATCTTGGTTGTGCCACAGGCAAGCGATAGTCCCTCTCTGAACCTCAGTCTCCCCATCTGTAAAATGGAGCTAGAACAGCACCGTTGGCAGGGCGGGTCTGAGGATGCAGCGAGGTGATGCATGGGAAGTGCTAGCGTGTAGTCAGGGCTCAGTGGAGGGTGGCAGCTACGTCACCGTCATTGTCGTCTCATCATCACCACCACCAGCATCACCTCAGTATCATCATCTCATCATCACCACCGTTCTAAGAGGGATGCTCAGTGGGTCTCACTGTCTTGTTTTTGGTTTTTGTTGTTGCTGGTTGGGCGGTTTGGCTAATCTAGCATCAAATGGCAAAGCTGAGCCAGCCAGCAGTGGGAGCCAGCCTCGCGCACCCTCACACGCATTCAGAAACTATTTATTACTCTGTGTTGGGCTTTGGAGAAACAGCAAGGAGCTCATAAGTGGATTCTGGGCTGGGTGCAAGGGGTGGTGGGAGTACTGTCCTGAGGCCGGGCTGGGTTTAGGAGGCAGGCATGTGAGCGTGGCTCGGAGGGGACGGGGATGTGGCAGGGCTGTGCCCATGGGGCGTTTGGCCTGCATCCGCCTTGCCCAGCGCAGGCTCGCTTTCTCCCCAGGACCGTGGGCCAGTCCCGAGGGCTCTGAGAGAGTAATGGGGGCTGTCTGACTCTCTGCCTTCCCCCAGCCAAAGCTGGGAGAGTTAGGGCTCTGAGGTCTCACTGCTCATTCCTCGCCCAGAGTTAAGTGTCCTGCGTCCGGTTCTGCAGCCTCCTGTAACTCAAGCCGTGCTGCAGAGAGGCTCCTCTGACACTTTTATCACCCCCGTGTCTTCTGGAGGTGAGAGCGGGGGATGGCTATGCATTTCCTAGAAATCCGGGAAAAAGATGAGAGGTGGAAGGTTACAAACTCACAGGGCTGGGCTTGCTTTGTCCCAAGGGCCTTTACCGAGGGTTCTCACTGCCCACCTGTGTGAGCCAGCTTGACCCAGTTCTCTTCCTTTGTCTGGAATTTTCCAGACTGCAGCATAATGTCCGCAGTGCTTCTCAACCCAGGCCACACCTTAAAATCACCTGGAGGGGCTTTAAAAATTTCTCATACCTGGACCTGAACCCCCCACCACCCCGCCGCCGCTGATTTTGATTTAATTCATCTGGGGTGGGGATTGTTTTTTGAACGCCCCCTACATAGATGAATCCAATGTGCAACCAGGGTTAACAGGCATGAATATAAAGGAAAGAAAATGGGCTTTGGAGTTGGGTGTCCAACCCTGGCTCCTCCACTTACTGTGCGATCTTAGGTGAGTTGCTCAACATCTCTGAACCCTAGTGCTGATTTCCATTTTTAAAAAATGAATGAATAGGCAAATCACAGGGAGACAAGAGTTCCCGTTCTTCAGGAGATAACTGTTGAGTGTCAGTTAAGAAAATGCGTGGAAAGCACGTAACATCTGCCAGGTGCTTTGTAGCCTCAGCGCCCTCTGTAGCGAGAGGACAGTATATTGTCATATAATCTATCACAAAGCGTGCGTGCAGCCTGCAGAGAAGTGGGCTCTGCTGTCCAGTGGTTTTTCAGGTAAAGTAGGCGTGATGGTCACGCTTCCTGTGGGTCACTAGGTTAATGGCTCTTACTCTTTGTATATGTTCTACTTGGAGCTCATTGAGCACCTTGAATCTGCAATTTGTCTTTCTCCAAATTGGGGGCTATTCAAGCCCTTATTTCTTCAATACTTTTTCTGCCCCTATTTTCTTTCCTCTCTTTCTAGGACTTCATTTATATAGATGTTAGATGTTTAGATACAGTTCCTGAGGCCCTGGGTTTGGTGCTTTGTTTCATGTTTTTTTAGTCCTTTTTTTTTTTTTTTTTTGTCCTTCAGATTAGATATTTTCTATTGATCTATCTTCACATTCACTGACGTTTTCTTCTGTTCTCGTCAATGAATTGTTAAGCCTATCCAGTCAGTTTTTAATTTCAGATCCTGCATTTTTCAATGTTAGAATTTTTACTTGATTCTTTTTAATAGTTTTTATTTCTCTACTGAGATTCCCTATTTGGACACTCACTGCAGGTATATTTTCCTTTATGTCCTTGAGGACAGTTAGAATAGCTGTTTTAAAACAGTCTGTGTTGATTTCTCTTATGTAGGGATCACATTTTTCTCTTTCTTTGTGTGCCTAGAAGTTTGGGGCTATATCCTGGACATTGTGAATGTTAGGTGGTGAACACTGGATTTTGTTGCGTTACCCTGAAGTGCATTGACTAAAACCAAACAGAAACAGTGAATCTGGCTGGACTCAAACTCCAAACTTTGTCTCTCCTGTGGTGGCCAGTAGCAGAACTCTCTGTTCAGTTTTCGTAGCCTTGGTTGGGCTGCTTAGAGCAGCCCTTGTGTGGACATTTCAAAGGTTGGCCTAAGATTTGGGGAGAGTTTATACACGGAATTTGAGCCCCCTCGTTCTGGCTCCTTTTTTTCTGGGATTCCCACCCTCACTTTCCAGTTACTGGAGTCGCTCCAAACTCTGTCCTCTAGCTCTTTAAGTCAGTAAGATTTGGGAGTTTCTCTCTGGATTTTAGTTGCCCCCCTTGGCAGACGCTGGAGCCTGCTGTCAACAGAACCCCATACATATGGGAAACTCACCCAAGTGCCGTTCCTATTTTCTAAGTATTGACTCCCCTCCCTTGTCACCTGCTTCTGGCTGCTCTCCAATGCCTTCAGGCACTGGTTTATAGTTGTTCTCTGCTGGAGGGGGCTTGGTCTGATAGCAGCCACCTTTACCAGAAGCCCAGGCAGGCCCAGCTGTTCAGTGTCGCAGGGTCACAGGGAGTAGTCAGGCGGGACACCAGGCATCTCTCTGGGTTATACTTGCACCCAGTGGCATTCGTTGCAACAGTTGTTCATAACATATAGCCAAACACTCCAGAGGCTCAGACCCAGGAGAGAATGCAGAAATGCAGATGAGACTCACTTTTAAGAGAAAGGGGACTTCCTACTCTAAGCCAGCCCTGTCCAGTCGAACTTTCTATGGTGATAGGCACGTGCTATATTCTGCACAGCCCAGCTTGGCAGCCTCTAGCCACATGTGGTCGGTGTGACCGAGGAACTAAATTTTAAACTTTATTTCATTTTAGTGAACAACAAGGTCCTACTGTATAGCACAGGGAACTGCATTCAATATCCTCTGGAAAGGAATAGTTAAAAGAAGAGTGTATATATACGTATAACTGAATCACTTTGCTACACAGCAGAAATTAACACAACATGGTAAATCAACCGTACTTCAATAAAAAATGTTTCTGTCATTTCAAGGATAAGTTAAAATTTCAGTAGCTTCATGTGGCTGTTGGCTGCTGTATTAGTATAGGTCTAAGCAAATTCAAGAAATCTGTCTGCATTGACAGGAAAACAGAAAACAGGGTAACTGTAAAAAAGAATTACAGAAAGATTTACTGTAAGAGAGAAGAAGAAAATAAAACTCAGGGTGTTTGAGATAGGATTTCATTTATTCCCTTCCCCCCAAACAGTACATATACCTAGAATAGACCCTTTCAGGGTCCTGTTGCCCTGCAGAGTTGCTCATGGCATTTCAAACTGAGAGCTATACTAGGGAGCAGTTGCAAAGGGACACAAAAGAGTGTTTTTAAGTTATTAATTCCCCAAAGATATTCGAGATAGGACATGATTTACAAAAATTAGATTTGCCTGTTACTTCTGGGGGAGCGTATCTCTTAACTTGAAGCGAAGTTATCCATCTCTGGCTTTGTCTCAGCCCAGCCTTGCCCAGAAGCCATGCAGTTCCTGGGTGGTGAGCGCCTGCCCAAGGCTCCCTGCCAGCAGTGGTCTGAAGACCATGCGGGGGGCATCGTCCCCCCACCTCCCAGGAGTAGTAAGAGTACTGAGGTTCCAGCCAGACTGCCTGAGATGGTATTCCAGCTTCAACACAGCGCTCTGGGCTTGGGTGCTTCTGTGTGCCTCAACGTACACATCTGTAAAATGGGGACAATAAGTCAGCCCACTTCCTAAGGCTGTTTAGGATGGAATGTGTAAGCATGTGTTGAAGCATATAGGACACAGACACATCATTTACAACAGCGCTTGGCACGTGGTAAAATGCTCAGTACGTCTTGCTGGTATTTCTCTTTCTTACTTACCCCTCCTCCATGCCCATGTTCTGTCTACCTCTCCCCTGTCTTTCTGACTGTCCCCAAACCCCACAGCTCACCCCTTGTCACCCCAGCCCTCATGCATCACCCTGGATAGACACTAGAACTGCCTCCACCCCCTTCTCCCCTGCCTGCCTGCTTCCCACCCCTTCCTTGTCCTCTGAGAAGCATCTGACCGCGTGTTCCGTTCAGATTCCGTGTGGCTCTCGTTCTTCCGTATTTCCACCTGCCCTAACTCTTTCAGGGGACGTGGGAGGAAGGGGTGGGCGAATTGGATATAAAAAGAGAATAGAGCAAGACCGGAACAAGGGTCAGACGAGTGAGGCCCTCACTTCAAGTACAGCATTGAATGGCAGCCCAAGAAATTTGGTAATCAAGATGAATAACGTTTCAGTGCAGTATTTTTAAAAATCCAAATTAATGCAAAAGTTGCATGATGAACAAAATATCAAAATGTTCACAAAAGGGGCTTCCCTGGTGGCGCAGTGATTGAGAGTCCGCCTGCCGATGCAGGGGACGCGGGTTTCTGCCCCGGTCCGGGAAGATCCCACATGCCGCGGAGCGGCTGGGCCCGTGAGCCATGGCCGCTGAGCCTGCGCGTCCGGAGCCTGTGCTCCGCAACGGGAGAGGCCACAACAGGGAGAGGCCCGCGTACCGCAAAAAAAAAAAATGTTCACAAAAGACCGGATCTGACCCTTCCCTTGCACGGCTCACCCAGCCCCGCCCCCAGCACCAGCCCTGTCGGGGCCTGACTTTACTCAACGTTTTGCTGTTTTGCTCATCATGGAATGTCTTAGGTTAACTTGTATTTTTTGAAACATTGCATTAAAAGATTGATCTTGTTGGGCGCCCCTCCCTGAAATTTTGCCCCGCTGCCTCACTTTCCTCACCCGGATCCCGGCCCTGGAACAGAGTCCTTGCGAGCAGAGGCTCATTCTAGGGGAAGCCAGCTGGGGGGAGGAGGGGGGAGGGTCCCAACAGTCCCCAGGGAGCCCTCTCGGGCCACTTGTTCCTTGTCCAGCCTCGTGGCCACTAGAGGCTGGGCAGGGGCAGCCCTGAGCCACAGGAAGAAGGAAAAAGGAAGAAGCTTCCCATGACGCGGTGATCTCGAGTGCCCCTACATGACCCCTGTACCGTGTACCCTTAGGGCCCGCCAAGACCACCGCAGGGTATGGCCTGAAGAAGGAAGCCACCTCTTCTCCGAGGCAGCCTGTGGAGGTGTGTCTTCTTGGCCACCTCTGTGCGGCCACCTCCTACTGGGGGCCTCCCAGGCCCTGGGCGTCATGACGGCTCCTCTCCCTAACCAGGCCCCTGTCTCTGTCTCTTCTTCCCCCTCCCCCTCCCCCTCGGCCTCTCCATCACTTGAGGGAGGTCGTACCAAGGGCTGGCCGCAGACAAGGGTGGGTGGTGTCGGTGGACAGAGGCCGGAGGAGGGGCCCCAGCCCTGTCATTGTCTCCCATTGCATGCTCCCCACAGCCCTTTCTCCAGACCCAAAATAGCTCCCCCAGCCCCACCCTTGGCGCCACTAGAGATGCCCAAGCTGTGGGTGTCCGGGTCAGGGCGCTCACCAGATCCCCCAAAGCCTGGGCAGGGCGGCTAGGAACAGGGCAGGCGTGTCTCCTCTTCCTGTACCTGCGGGGGAGAAGGGGGCCCCTGACATCCTGCAGGGAGCCAGCCCGGCCTATTGGCGTCGTCCCACCCTCTCTGCTTCCTGACCCCCACGGGTGTCCTAGCTCCTGTGGCGGTCCTTGCCGGCACGTGGGAGCTTTGGCCCGTCCCCCAATGGGGGAGCCCAGGTGTTCCTGAGTCAGGCCTGGGGGAAGGTGTGGGACCCGGCATTTCTGGAGCAGCTGCTCTGTACCAGGCAGGGTATGCGCGCCCGTGATCTTAAGGCCACTTCCCAGTAACCCGTTAGGTGGGGCGCAGGGTCCCCCCCGAATCCGCCATCATCATGCAGCATGTTTGGCTGTTGAGGAAATAACGCTGTCCTGACATCTCCGGAACATTCCGTGTTCCAGCCGCTGGAGAGTGGATGCCAGGCGTAGCCTCAGCAGTCAGGACGCCCAGCCCTACTCCGACCCCATAGCCCGGCTGTCATCCCAGCCAAGTGGCACGTGTGTTCCTGTATTAAATGTCTGCAGTCTCGTCTCAGGATTTAAGGTAGTGGCACTGGAAGTGACTGCATCCCACAGATGAGGGCGCCGAGGCCCTCGGGGCTGAGCCGTTTGATCAAGGCTAGATTTGAACTTGGCTCTCTGGGGGTCTGGAGCCTCTGCGCTGTTCTCTAGGTTACACTCCTTCTAGACGGGGCCAAGGCAGGACTCTGGGGCACAGACCCACCTCCCCTGCGTGACAACCTAGAGGACCCCCAACCTTGCATGCTGACCAGGGGTCAAGAGCAAATACTTTAAAGGGGCCGCAGCGGCCGGAGGCGCTCTGGCTTTGGGGACTAAAGGCTCTGAGCTGTCTCACCCTCTCTCAGGTCCTGTCTTGGCAAAGTCTTTGTGGCATCAGGACCCTGGAGCACAGACTTTTAGGGCCGTGTCCCTGTTAGGACCTTACCTGCCCATGCTGCTGAGTCTGCCCACCTGGCTGTGGGGGGGCCCTTCGCAAGCTGGAAAGCAGCCATCCGGAGGTGTCGTTGATCGTAGAGCAGGAGAAAGGGGGGAGGGGAGGGGACGAAGGGGTGCTGGCGGATGGGGGGGACCTGCCGCCCATACTGTCCTGCATCCTGGCTGGGAGCTTAGCGCCCTCACCTGCGTAGCCTTCCCAACCCCCTTTTCCTTCTCCCATGTCAGCAGAAAGTTCTCACTGTCAAGAGCCCTCGAAAAGAACACACATTCTAATGTAATTTATATTATATTACAATTACTTTATTATATTACATTCTATTTATCCACTCCTTGCTCTGCGCCAGACACCGTGCCAACTGTTTTATCTGCAGTATGCCGTGTAGCCCACTCTGTGGTATATGTATTTCTGTCATCTCTCTGTTACTAGTGAGAAAACCCAGGGCTCAGAGAGGTTAAGTAATTTTCCCAGAGTTGCACTGTCAGTGTGTGCGCTCAGGTGGTGTGCTGTCTTCTTGTCAGGGTTCCTCTATCTGGGTGGGACTTGGCCTCCTCTCCCAGCCCCTGTGCCCCCCAAGTCCCCTTTGGACTGAGACACACTTTCGGGGCCTAACCCTTGCGCATGGGGGGCCCTGGTGCAGGCGGGAGATTCCAGTTGGGCAGCAAACGAAAGCAGCGTTTAGTTTTCTCTTTCTCCCCACAGAGAAGGCTCTCGGTTTTCCTTCTCTCATGTGTTTTCCTATCTCACTTTGTTTCTTGGTTGACTCTTCATCCTTTGAAATGAGACCCCATCCTGGGAGCCGGGCCACCGGCTGGAAGAGGCTGGAAGCAGACAGGTCTGGGGCTGCAGTGGGTGGGAATCCCTCCCATCTGGGGTGACCCACAACCCCAGGAGTCAGGGCCAGGAACCCCCATGGGTTGGGGTGCTCAAGACCCCAGGCGGCAGCCTTCCCTTGGGGCTCCTGGGGGAAGTCCTGTTAGCTTGGACCCTGATTCAGCATGTGCCTGTGGAAGACTCTGTGGACCTTGGTTTCTTCATCTGTCTAATGGGCTAATAATGCCCAAGCTGTGACCATCACTGGCTGGATGATAAAAGGAGACGCAGTCCATGTAAACGTGCTGGGACGTTTGAAAGTGCCACACAAGCCCGTTAGAAACGGGCTTGATTATTGTTCTATTCTCTCCTTCCTTTTTTTTCCCCTTCCTTCCCTCCCTTTCTTTCTTCCAACTGAAGTTAGTTTCAGAGCAAAGCATCCATGTCCCTTTCCATGGCAGCCTGGGTAGAGTCATTGTCATTAATGGAGGAATTCTGGAAGGTTCCAGAGGAAACCCGGCAGAACCGTACGCAGAGCTAAGCACAGGCGCACATTCGCAGATTGGCTGGCTCCTCCGGCATTTGCCCCGTGTAGCTATGGGCTGAGGGTCTGTATCCTCTGTCAGTTCACTGGCAGAACCTTAGGCTTTTCTGCCCTTTCACTAAGCAGCCTCCTTCCTGCTTCATCAGAAGGCGCTTCACCCATGCTCTTGGAGCCGGTGCTCTGCGCCCCTAAGGCTGCCAGCCTCCCGGTGTTGGGGAGGGGGCCTGAAGCAGACGGACAGAGTGTCTGGGGGAGGGGGTCTCCTGGGAAGGAAGAATAGGGCTTGGCTTTCCAGGAAGCCCTGGTGGTGAGGGGGTGAGAGAGGATGGAGAAGGCGGCTTCACTCTCGCTGCCATTTCTGCTGCTGGGTCCAGAGTTGCCCATCACGTCACTACGTGTAGAGGCTACAAGCAGATCATAGGGAGGGCGGGACATTTGGATTCACAGAATTCAAGGGACCCCTCTTAATGGGATAAGAAATGAGAATGGCAGGGCTTTGAGCTTTGGGCTGTCAAGGGTACAGTACTCTACATCCTCTGTTGAAAGAGGAGCTTCTGATGAATAATAATAAAATAAGGAAGGAAGAAGAGGAAAGGAAAGGAAAGAAGGAGGAAGGGAGGGAGGGGGAAAGAGGGAAACTTCTTTTCAGGTCCAGCAACACATACAAGACCTTTGGTCTAAACCTCAGCAAGGTCCAGCCTCAGTCAACCAGGCCAGTCACGTTTATTGAGCATGTACTATGTGTCGTGTTATTCCGCGAGCTTCAGTCACTTAGGAGTATTGTGTTACTGCTAGTCCCATTTTACAGATAAGGAAGCTGAGGCTCAGAGAAGTTAAGCGACCTGCTCAGTTTCACAGCTGGAACATTCTGAGGAATTCAAATGCATGCACAGCAGGCTGAGTGTCTGCCCTTCCTGAGTGCTGCATGGCCTTTCCTAGATTCTAAGAGAAGACAGTAGTGGAGATTCAGTTCCCATCTCGATAGTAGCTTTATCCACTGAGTCCTGTCTAAATTCCTGGCATGTTTTAACTCATCATCTTCACAAAGGCCCTGTGAGGGAGTTTCCATTAGAGTCAGCACCCCCCTTTTACAGATAAGGAAACTGAGACTCAGAAAATCCCCCGAAGTCTCAAAGGCAGTAGACGGCAGAGCTCAGATGTGAACCTGGGCGGTCGGGCCTCCGTGCTGTACTTCTTCCCAGGCAAGCTGGGTTATTCCTCGGACCACATTCCTTTTAAAACTGGGAACAGATTTCCAAAGGGGACAGATACGGAACAACCACAGGACAGCAACGGCACGAGAATTAACAGATATTTTTGACAAAATGTGTGCTTAAAAATAAAGTCCCGTGTAGGTCAACCATGAGTGCCCCAACTGAAGATGATTCATGGTTTGTAAATGCCCGGCTGCAAACGGCCTCTGTCCAACCAACACCCAAGAGAATGCCACCTGTTACGGTCTGTGCCCAGCCACGCCTGGTCTTATATGAGGCTGGGGGAGAGAGCGCTTCTGCTTCTGTCCCGTCTGGGTAAGGCGAGCTCTGTGTAATCCACAGAAATCATCTTCCAGTATTTAAGGAAAAGCTCATAAGGTAAAAAGCTCTCTGGGCTCTCAGAATTATTCACATTTAACGAAAGCTGTTTGCTGTTTTGCTCTGTTGATCTGTTTGTTTGGAAAGAGGCTGCTGCTTCCAATTGCGGTGGCTGGGCCTCCATCCCAGTGTCTGGTGTCACGAAAAGGGAGCGGAACGGTCCCTGAACGTCTCATTTCCTGGTGGCGGCTTCCAGCACGCGACAGGCTTTGCCAACTGTCCACCCCCCAGCCCGAGCCCCCTGGGCGATGCCCTCGTATCTCCCAAAGCCCTGGGCGTTTCCCAGGGCCCTCTGCACCTCCGACAGCCCCGCTCCCAGCGGGGACTGTCACTGCTTCTGGCCAGCAGGGAAGCCTGCTCCCCCGTCCCTCTCATCCTTCTGTCTCATTCCCAGGACCCCTTCCCCAAGGTGCGCGGCTTGGAGACTCCAGCCCTCCCCAGGTGTTTGGAATCTGCAGCATTTCAATTCCATGCTTGCTTTTCATGAAAGGGAGGTGATCCATCTGCAGAATATTAAGTGGCTCAGGTGTCTCTGGGAGGCCGGCTGCTAATCCGCCAGCATCTGCTGCTTATGTGATCTTGGCGCCTAGCAGCCTCCCTCCCCGGCCCCCACCCCAGCGGAGCTCCAGGGCCTTGAGATGGAAAATGAGAGGATGATTTGGGCTAGCCAAGCGTGCTCACCCCATGGCGGGGGCGGGAATCATGACCTCCAAGTCCCCTCTGAGGCCCAGGGCAGGGACCTGGCCAAGACGAGCCACCCGGGGCAGACTCTTCCCTCTCATGGGCTTTAGCTCAGTGGACAGAGGAGGGGACAGGCTGCATGCGTCCAGGATCTAACATCGAGCTTCCAGAAGGCACCTCCTCGAGGCCGTGGGCTCCCTTCACGTGCCACACCTTTGCATGAGCTGTTGTCCCCACCGGGGAGGTGCTTCGTTCCGCCCTCGACCAGTTCAAATTCCAGCAGCCTTCAAGACCAGGTCAAGACTCGTGTCCCCCATGTGGCTCATCCGCACAGAGGGTGCCTCTGCCCCTCCTCCTCGCTCTCTCTGGTCCCCACGATCTCACCTGCTGGATGTGACTCTTCTTGGGAGCAGGACCGTGTGCCCACAGCCCGTAGCTCAAGGCTGGGTGTGCAGCTAGGAAACAAGTGCTCTTGGATTAACTGGGAGTGGGGATAATGGGGGTTTGCACTGTCAGAGGGACAAACCCAGAGAAGCTCCCCATTCCTCCTTCTTCCCAGCCTGGTTCCCCAGGCTGTCTGGGGACCAAGCCCCTGACTGAGTTCAGAGCACATAGAACGGCTTCTGAAGATGGAAGAGACACAGACCCTGGCAGGAAGAAGCTCTCAGCTTCCATCCTGTCATAAAACCCGCACCAGATTGACTTAGTGACAGGTAGAGAACAACCCACGAAGGAGTATAAATCTATACTCTTCAAACAGGACAGGCGAGAGCGCCACCAGGTTAAAAGGGAAAGAGCAGGTTTAATCAAAGCAGGCTTCCCGGAGAAGGTGGGCTTTGAGGCAGGACTGGGCGAAGAGAACTCGCATTTGCAGAGAAGGAAGAGGATGAATTCCAGGGAAGGGAAGAGATATGTATAAAAGTGTATTTGTTGGGCTTCCCTGGTGGTGCAGTGGTTGAGAGTCCGCCTGCCGATGCAGGGGACACGGGTTCGTGCCCCGGTCCGGGAAGATCCCACGTGCCGCGGAGCGGCTGGGCCCGTGAGCCATGGCCGCTGAGCCTGCGTGTCCGGAGCCTGTGCTCCGCAACGGGCGAGGCCACAGCAGTGAGAGGCCCGCGTACCGCAAAAAAAAAAAAAAAAAAAAAAGTGTATTTGTTTGTAAGAGATGCTGTAACAAATACCACAGACTGAGTCGTAAAAACAGAATTTTCTTTTCTCACAACTCTGGAGGCTCAGAGTCCAAGGTCAAGGCGCTGACAGGGTTTGTTTCTTCTGAAGACCAGGTGGGAAGGCTCTGTTCCAGGCCTCTCTCTTTGGCTCGGAGACGGCCATCTTCTCCCCATGTCTTCACATGGTCGTCCCTCCACGCGTGTCTGAGTCCTGATCTCTTCTTACAGGGACACTGGCCATATGGGATTAGGTGACCTCATGTAACCTTAATCACTGTTTTAAAGTTTCTATCTCCAATTAGTCACAGTCTGAGATAAACGTGGCGGCGGTGGTGGTGGTTCGAGCTTCACCGCTTGAATTGGAGGGGGAGCCTAAGTCAGCCCATCCCAGAATGGAAGGTGTCCCGTGTAGTCTAGGTGCCGTGCTGCTGTGTACAGTGTTGATTCCCTTCTCCTACGTGCCTGGCGTTGTGCAAAGCACTGGGCTTCCAAGGGCAGGGACATCTTGTCCCTATCTTCAGGAGCCCAAGGTCATGGGGAGAACCCCTCTGGAAGGAGCAAAAGACCTGGGAGGGGGTGTCAGCAAGACCAGCCTGGTGAGAGTTGGAGGAGATGGCCGGGTGTGTGAGTGCCCTGGGCATTTTTGGAGTTCCCTAAGCCCGAGGCTGGGGGAAGCCCCCAGAGCAGGGCGCCTGGAGTCACAGTCAGGTGGTGATGAGCTGGTAAGGACAGAGGGGCTGCTCAAGGGGAAGGCACAGGTGGCCTCAGCCCCACGTGAGGCTTAGGGCCCCAGCATTCCTCGTGACCCTCCCTCTGTCCTCCCATCCTCTCCCTCACAGGGAGAGACGGACCTCAGTGGGAAGGAGCCAGGCTTCCAAGAGGATGTGTTGGGGCCACCAAATGTCTCACCCCAAAGAAGACTTCTGGGGACCAGACTTGCACCTGGGGTGGGAACCGTCCTGAGATGCTCCCACCCCTGTATCCCATCTCCCCCCCGCCCACCCTCACTGCATCAGGAACTTCCAAAAGGGCTCGAGGAAAGCCAAGGCTTCAGCCCAGAGCTGGACTCACCCCTCCTGCACCCACCCAGGAAGGGAGTGACTTGTGTCCCTGGGCCAGGCCTGTGCTGTAAGGAGTCGGAGGTTGAGGCCCTTCACCTGCAGGAGGGCAGCAAGCCGGGCTCGCAGGCCAGAGGAAGAAGGTCGCAGGCGTGATGGCCAGTGTGGCCAGTGCAGGGGTCAGGGCTGAGCCTCAGACCTTCCTCCTCTCCATCCTCACCTGTCCAGCCTCGTGCCGTCCTGTCGTTTCAAAGGGCAGCTCCCTGCATGGGGAGGGGGGGACCCCATCATATGGGGGTGCACCCTGCAAAGGCTTATGGGTGACCCCCCCGCTAGGATGCTTACGAACTCAGTGATCATGGACAGACCTTGTTTGACCGCTTGGGGCCTCAGTTTCTTCATCTTCAGCCCAGGAATAATACCCACCTTTCAGGGTAGCCGTGGGGACTAAATAGGTAACGTGTGCCCAAAGGCCTTGACACTGAAATTGGTTCATCGATGTCAATTTCCCTACCGGAGGCAGCCCACCACTGGCTCCTTGTGTCCTGTCTCCCCACTCTTGGCTCTAATGGAGTTCAGAATGGGCAGACACCCACGTGTGTTTCCATGCTCAGCATCACATCCATGCCCAGAGTGGGGGACCCCAGAGCTCCCCGCTGGCCCTTTGCTCCCAGCCCTCACACCAGCCTCCACTCTGATCTGCGTCCATCCCTCCCTCCCTCCCTCCCTCCCTCCCTGGGAGCGGCATGAGGCTGGGACCGTCTGCCCTGGCCCGGGAGCTGGCGCATCTCTGAGCCAGAGGCTCAGGGTGAGGGCTCTTGAGTTGAGAGCTTGCCAGGGAGAGAGCTTAGAGTGCAGCGTAAACCAAGCCGGAGCGAGAAGTGCAAATGAGTTGATTCAAAGGTGAAGTCGCAGAGGGCACTCCGAGAAGCAGCCTGCCTCGAGGCCAGCTGGCGCCGTCGTATGTAGCATCCTCTGCGGGCTCTGCGGCCAGCCTGGCCGGGTTCAGGGAGATCTGGGACAAGTAGCTTCATCTATCTGAGCCATAGTTTCTCATATCTAAAGTGGGTGTGACAACTGCACTCTGTTGGGTGCTGGGAAGGTAATCCGGCTGGGACAGGATCGGCACCCAGTAAGCGATGGTCATGATGATTGTCTGATTGGATTCTGGGAGGGCAGGGACGGAGGCTCAGGGGTCCCTGAGTGCAGCCAGCCTTCAATTTCCCAGCAACAGGCTGTCTTTTTTACGTATCATCTTTGCTCTCTTTTCTTTGCTCCTCCAAGTGGCCCCGGGCTTTGGCTGTCCTACAGTTTAGCAGAGTGATTTTTTGGAGGATCTGAGCTCCTGCTTCCCTCCTGCAGTGCAGAAGGAGCTGCATTTCTTGTCTCCCCTTCCCAGTGGCCACGGGGCGCTCAGCAAAGTGTGAGTGGAGGATACGGCTGGAGAGATCGGATGAGCCTGGCGAAGTGAACGGAAGTGTGCTCTGGAAGGTTCTCCGGGGAGGGCGGGAGTTGACGCCCTGGCAGAGCGCTCTCAGTCATCACCTGGGCGTGTGGACGCCCACCTCCTCGGGTCCCCTGCCCCCTTCAGTTTTCACTCATGACACAGATGTCATGAGTCCCCTTCCAAACTGCCTTAACATGAGGGAATTCTATCTCAAATATGTTGCACAAATGAATAATAAAAACAAAGGAAAATGACCCTCTTTATTGAAACTCATTTTATGAATAAAACAATTACTCTGGTAATTGAAAAAATGTGTCATTAAATTAAATGCGGTGGTTCCTATTAAAATTTTAGTGCGTTTTTGCCGCCGTCGGCTAGAGGCTGGTAGTTATAGCCGAGAGTTTTGATTTCTCTTTATTGTTTTTTAATCTCTCTGTGCTGCGGCCCTCCGACGATATTTTATGTCAGAGAGATTTAGAGCTGTGCTCCAGATGGGAGGGAGAAGCTGGCCGAGGGGTGGGGGGCGGGCAGCAGGGAACTGTGGCGGCATCTGCCTCTGATGCCAGGTTGACTGTCACTCTGGCCGCCCGCCCGTCTTGATTGGTGTCTTCAGCCATCTGTCAGCCTGATGGCAGCCAATCACAGCCCTCTGAATCCAGTGCCTCCCTCCCCACCCTCCTCTCTCTCCTCCTCCTTACAGGAAAGGGCTTGGAGGGAGAAGGGAAGCCCGGGAGTGGGGTCTCTGGGTGCCTGGGTCTCAGCTTCTTCTGGAAAGCAGCAGGGTGGGGTGGGTGGGGCAGCCCTGAAGTTCTCCCTGCCCTTGTGGGGGCAATTGAGGAAGGTTCTGGAAGCTCTGTGTGCAGGCACTGTGAGGGCAGGGAGCTTGCCTGCTGAATCCCTAGCTCCCAGCATCATAAGTGATATAGTGGAGGCTTATGATTCCTGTCGAGGAAGGAAGGGCGGGAGGGAGAGAGAAAAGGCTATTCGTAGAGCCTGCTTGGTCCAGGATGGGTTAGGCAGAGAGTAATGAGACAGGAGAGCAGAAAACGGCCTGGAAAAGCTCTGGATTCCCTTTCCAGGCCTCCCTGCATCCCCTCCAGAGACGTTAGGAGGACGGAAAACCAAAGACAGGCTCCCTCTTCTTCCCTGGCAGGAGCTGCAAGGCTCCTAGGCTGACTCACACAGTTGGTAACTGCCCTTGGTGTGTTATACGTCTCCGTGGCTCGAACTGCGTTTCTGTTCTTTGTCTGGGAGATTAAGCTCCTGATGGGCAAGGGCTCTGGCCCTGCAGCCTGCCACTGTGAGCTTGATGAATCGGGCTGGGCATGGGAGCTCCTGGGCATTTATCACCGAGGCACCAGAAGCTGGTAGGAGCCAAATGCCACTGTCCAGCACTGTCAGCTGAGCCGGCGGCACTGGGCAGGAAGGAAAGCGGGGCGAGGGTCTCCGAGGCCCTGGCTTACACGCTTTGTGGCTCAAGGCTACTGTCCTGTGTCGCAGGGGCCCGTCTTCCTGGTTTCCCAGGCTCCGGGTCAGCTGGCCTCAGACTGGGTGTGGCCAACGGGAGGCACCAGCAGGTGGGAAAGAGGGAGAAGCTGGGGTGTCGCCCACTCTCTGTGTCTCCACTGGCGTTCCTCACAGCTGCTGTGCTTTTGTTCATGACTCCAGCTCCTAACAGACTGGCGGCCCTGTTCTAGCTGCCCCCAGTGACCTGCCTTGGGCTCCAACAACCCAGCTTCCTCCTGGACCCTTCCAGCCTAAGGGTGGTAGAGCTTTTCTGTGTTGTTCACTGTCCCCCATTTGCCTTCTCAGCTCTCCTGTAACCAGTTTCCTGTAGCAAATTCCTTGCGTTTTAATACATCAAGTCGTTCCTCTTCCTGGTTGGACTCCAGCTATAACACCTGCTCTGTGAACATTGCAGGGAGACAAACGGGGACAGTGGGACTGCCCTGGCAGGGGTGGGGGTGGGAGAGGCTCCCTGCTGCCCCTCCTGGCTGTCCCACTGCCCAGGGGAGGTTGCTGTGTCCAGACAGCTGGCCACTCCTGTCCAGCCCTCTCTACTGATCATTTTATGTTGATCCAGCCACATGGGACAGCGTCTCATTTCGCAGTAATTGAGCTATTTTCCCAGTTGGGCAAAGGGTTAGCAGGTTAGGGCCCTTTCCTGGGAATGTAGCATCCAGCAGAATAAATTACAGAGCCATTAACCCTGGAGCAGAGCAGCTGGGGAGGCCAGGGAGAGCCATGCCCCCTGCCCCTTCCGGCCCCCCTACTTCCATCTGCCCCCGTACCGTGTCAAGTTCAGCTTGAGTCCTCTTAGCCAGAACTCTATCAGGCATATTTCCGAGCAAGGCCAGTTCACCTTGATCTAGAAATAACCAGGGCACTAGACCAGAAAAGAGCAGGGAGAGTTGTGGAGGAAGGGAGCAGGTAGGGAGAGAGGCTGGGTGATGAAGCTAGACGCCAGCTGACCTGGAGCCTGGGAAACACAGGGCCTAGTCCACAGCAGAGAGGGGGAGGGTAAATGTTAGTTGAGCACCTACTATGTGCCAGGTACTCTCACTTTCATCATCTTACTGAATTCTCACTTTTTTTTTTTTTTTTTGCGGTACGTGGGCCTCTCACTGTTGTGTCCTCTCCCGTTGCGGAGCACAGGCTCTGGACGCGCAGGCTCAGCGGCCATGGCTCACGGGCCCAGCCGCTCTGCAGCACGTGGGATCTTCCCGGACCGGGACACAAACCCATGTCCCCTGCATCGGCAGGCAGACTCTCAACCACTGTGCCACCAGGGAAGCCCCTCACTATATTTTATGAAGTAGGAATCATTATTGTTATAGATTGAGGAATCTGAGGTTCAGAGATCTGAGGTTCAGTGGCTGGTCCAAGGTCACACAGGACCACTTACTGCCCACTCTCATCCTGCCTCGCATCACTAATTCTCTTCCTTATCACTTCCCACAAGACTTACTAAGTACCTGCCCTGGACCTGAGGTTGCTGGGAGCATATAGTCAGCCCGCCCAGAGAGGGGCACAGGTGCATGCACGGACATGTCATTCATTCATTGGTTCGTTTGTTCATTCACCAGATATTCACTGAGTAGTTACTCTTTGCCCAGCACCATCCAGGCACTGAGATTAGAATTGTGAATTTGTCAGGTATCTGTTTTCATGCTCACTGAGCTTACCGTCGAGCAAGGAAAACTCACTCTAGGAAGACACGTGCCCAGCCAGTAATGACAATAAAGCATGGTGAGGGTCACGAGGAGTGATGCTCAGAGGGGACCATTTCCAACAGCCTGCTGGTTGGTTCCTTGTGAAGGTTGGGGTCCTGTAGGACCCTCAGACTCTCCTCTGCCCTGTCCCTCCACCCTGCCACTCCCTGAGTGGCTCATCACTTGCTGTCACTACACTGGTCATCTCTAGATCCAGGTCCACCCCAGATTTCTCTCCCGAGCTCAGAGCATCCTCCAACATCCTGCTGACTTCCTCCGGTTGAACGTACCTGAGAGTGGAGGGGAGCAGCGCCGCGCTACGGAGTGTCTGACAACCGGCTCTGGGCTCATAACATTGGCCAGTTTCCGTGGGATAAGTGCTGCCACCATGGCCGTTTGGGGCCACCAACCTGACATTACTGAACAGAGAACTGGGAAGAGATATGCATGTGGCCTTTCACGAGATGGTGCAAGGCAGCTCCAGCACACACCCCACAAGACCACAGGAACTTGCCATCTCCCTCCTCAAGCTGGAACCTTTTCCAGGGTTCCTAGTCTCGGTCTATGGCATCAACAGCCATTGTCCAAGCCAGAATCCTGGCCACTTCCAGCCAGTCAAATGCAGTCAGGGGGGACCTGCCACGTTCCCTCTGGCCTACGGGTCTTTGCACACGTCCCCGCTCTCTAGAGCACGCCCGCATCTCTGCTTGGCTGACTCCCATCTGTCCTTCAGGTCTTGACTGAGACACCTCCTCCTCCAAGAAACCTTCCCTGATGCTTCCAGCCTGGATTAACCCGCTTCTCTTCCCCCTAGCACTTCATGGTGCCTTGTCCGAGCCCCTGGTCTGTGAACAATTCGAGAGCAGGGACTGAACCTTTGTTGACAGCGCCTTGGACATGCCAGGCTCTCGGAGAATGGTTTCTGGGTGAATGAATGAAGGATCAAATTACTTAATAAAAATTAATTAATCAAGTAGAAGCTAAAGGGCAAAGAGTACCTACAGAACCCTGAGTGATGAAGTTGTGGGAAGATTTCTTCAACGGAGAGCAGCCCCAGGTGGCTGGCCGCCTGCTCCACAGCCATCAAGGAAGGCTGCCTGGAAGAGGAAGCCGCCTCCTCTCTTCCCACTCCTCTCTCCTTCGCCCCCTCTCTGCTCCCCACTCTGGCTTCTCCCATCAGCCTAAGAGCTTCCTCACAAGGAAAGACTTGCTGGTTTTTTCCTTTGGCAGCAAAATCATTTTATCAGCCAGCAGCAGGGCCAGGGCAGGGACTGCTGATGCCCAGTGTCTCAGCGAACAGTGAGAAGGCTGGTGGTGGCATGGTGACAGGAGTCCTTGACGTGCCTCTTCAGGAGGCAACTGGGGTCGTCCCGAAACTCAGAGCGCTGAGGAGAAAGCTGACAGCAGCAGCTGCTGGCGTGGATGACACATCTCAGGGTGTCTGAGCCTGTGACTGGGGCCAGGTGCCTTCCGCTCCTTGGGACAGCAGCAGACCTGAGTGTACGGTCAAAGCCTTGTCACACGGGCTGAACCTTTGGTTGGTGAGAGCGAGGCCTGATGTTCCCCCTCACGCTGGTTCCTCTGGACAGGGCTGGGCACTGGGCAGTATCCATGGTCATGTCCTCAGGGGGGAGACAGGCCACGCTGCCCAGTGGACACCAAGAGCCAGCCACAGGGAACCCCAGCAAGCTTGGGCTGTGGAGGGTAGACGGGAGGCCGGTCAAGAGAGAGCACAGCACACCTGGCTTCTGTACCAGACAGACTGTGGGCATCAGTTTCAATATCCCTGAAACAGGATCGGGCTTATTTGTGTGCCCACCCCGGGGGAAGCCATCGCCCTGTGCCCAGGGATTTGAAGGGAGGGACTTGGAGAGGAAACAAGGAAGCCGGGTCTGCTGCTACAGTGGCAGGACATTCTGCTGGGGCCAGGGGTGGGGGGGGTGACAGGATGGGGGTGAACAGCAGGGGCCTTTCCCTCCCAGCAGGGGCATCACGGGATCCTCCAAGCTTTGGGGGAGCAGAAAGGGCACAGGCCCCGGGCTTGAATTCCACCACTGCCACCTCCTAGCTCTGAGACATTGTGACTTAACCCCTGTCCACCTCAACTGAGGACAGTCTGAAATGGGCTGAGAAAACTGAGCTGATGGGCTTCCCTGGTGGCACGGTGGTTAAGAGTCTGCCTGCCAATGCAGGGGACACGGGTTCGAGCCGTGGTCCGGGAAGATCCCACATGCTGCAGAGCAAGTAAGCCTGTGCACCACAACTAGTGAGCCTGTACTCTAAAGCCCGTAAGCCACAACTACTGAGCCTGCATAATACAAGTACTGAAGCCCGCGCACCTAGAGCTCATGCTTCACCTCAATGAGAAGCCTGCGCACTGCAATGAAGAGTAGCCCCTGCTCGCCACAACTAGAGAAAGCCTGTGCGCAGCAACGAAGACCCAATGCAGCCAAAAATAAATAAATAAATTAAATATATTTAAAAAAAAAACAAAACTGAGCTGATATGATTAAGTTAGATGAAAAATGTGAACAGCAGACAGCGCCGTGCCCGGCATCCTGGACTCTCAAAACACACTTCTTCTCCCCTGTCCCCCGCTACTGACCAGGAGCCTGATGGAGGCCAGTGGGAGCCTTTAGGGACGTCTTCATGGCGTCTGCCCTTCTGGGGTGGGGCAGGCAGGCCCTGACAGGAGGGGAGGGGATGCAGCGACTAGCTGCACTCTCACCGCCACCCTCCGCCTGCTGCAGACCTGCCCTCAGCTCCCTAAACGGACAGAAGGATGAGCACAGGCGATTCCCCGGGAGATGCACGGGGTGGGGGGTGGGGGGCCGAAGGTGAGTACTTGGAACCTGGGCCCAGCTTCCCCGCTCCCAGGGGGACAGCACGGGGAAGCCATGAGGGTGCAGGCTGTGGGGCCAGCACCTGGGTCTGCGTCCAACTCTGCCCCTAATGAGCTGTGTGGCCAGAGACATGCCTGCACCTCTCAGAGCAGCCCTGTTCTCTGATCTCTGGCACCGGAGTGGTCGGGCATTTGGAAACCATCCACAGATTCTGAAATGTAAATTCCCCTCCAGACCACAGATCCTAGAATGTCAGAACTGGAAGGGGTTAGGGGCCACCTGGCCTGGCCCCTCCACGGACCCACAAGGACCCCGAGGCCCGGAGACGGGAAGTCAGGTCTCCCCGCCAGCCCTGTGCTGCTGTCCTCTGGTCACCCAGGGATGGAGGAGGTGCGGTCTGAGCAGAGATCGGGAGGGGGCCGTCCCTTCCCGGCCCAAGGACTTTCCCCTCCGCTTCAGGGCGTCATCCCTCCAATGGCTCCCCACCTCTTGAGGTGAGTCTCACGCCGTGGAAGGAGCAGCTGGCCCAGGTGTCATCTCAGAGCTAAAGTGCCCATTGCACCATTGGCTGCCAGGCCCCTCGAGTCCCAGGAGCGATGTTTGCAGACATGTCAGCCTAACGACTTAATTGAATTAATTGATCCTTTCCTCCCCCCGCCCCGCCCGCCTGCCAGGAGAGGGAAAGCAGGGCTGAATTCTGCACCTCAGTCTGCCACCACCCCCCACCCCGCCACCAGGCTGGGGAGGGGAGAGGGCGGAGGGAGCAGCGTGGGTGATCCAGGCCTCCCTCCGCATCTCCTCCCTCTCCCTCCCCGCCCATCTTCCCCCACCCTCGCCTGAAACCCCCTTAGGTCTCCTTTTCCCCACCTCTCTCCAACTGTCTTCTTTTTAAAATTAAGACTTTACGTTTTTAGGTTCCCATCAACACTGTGCAGGAAGTACAGAGATTTCCCGGAGACCCCCTGCCCCCGCATGTTACAATCGATGACCCTGCATCGACACATCATTACCACCCAGAGTGCAGAGTTCACCTTGCAGTGCACTCGCAGTGTTGTACAGTCTATGGGTTTAGACAAATGTATGGTGACATTTACCCACCATTACTGTATCATGCAGGCTAGTTTCACTGCCCTCAAAATCCTCCGTGCTCCGCCGTCATCCCTCCCTCCCCCCTCCCCCCTGGCAACCACTGATCTTTTTGCTGCCTCCATAGTTTTGCCTTCTCCAGAATGTCATACAGTTGGAATCACACAGCGTGTAGCTTTTTCAGATCGGCTTCTGTTTATTAAGTCAATGCATAGTAATTCACTCTGCATTTACGGTTCCTCCATGTCTTTTCATGGCTTGGTAGCTCATTTCTTTTTAGTGCTGAATAATATTCCATTGTCTGCAGGGACCACAGTTTATTTATCCATTCACCTACTGAAGGTCAGCCTGGTTGCTTCCAAGTTTGGGCAATTGTGAATAAAGCTGCTATAAATATCGCATGCAGGTTTTTGTGTAATCTCAGGTTTTCAACTCCTTTGGGTAAAATACCACAGTTGCTGGGTCACATGCTAAGAGTATGTTTAGTTTAGTAAGTAACTACTGAACTCTCTTCCAGAGTGGCTGTACCATTTTGCATCCCCACCGGCAATGATTGAGAGTTCCCGTTGCTCCACCTCCTTGCCAGCGTTTGACGTTGTCAGTGTTTCAGATTTTGGCCATCCTCATAGGCGTGAGGTAGTAGCTCGTTGCCTTAATTTGCATTTCCCTGATGACATAGGATGTGGAGCATCCTTTCATATGCTTTTTTGCCATCTGTCTTTCTTCTTCTCTGAGGTGTCTTTTGAGGTCTTTGGCCCGTTTTTTAATTGCGCTGTTTGTTTTCTCACTGTTGGGTTTTAAGAGTTGCTTGTGTAATTTGGATAACCGTCCTTCATCAGACGTGTTTTTGCAAACACTTTCTCCCAGTCTGCGGTTTGTCTGTCCATTCCCTCGACAGTCGTCATCTTCTGAGGTGCGGTCCGAGTGTCTGGTGGGGCTTGGCCTCCTCTAAGTCCTGGGTTACAGAAGGCTCCGTCCACTGCCGCCTGCCTTTACCAGAGCTCCTGGCTCCCAGCTCGTCCGATGAACCCTATTCCGAGAGGTTGAGTAGTGCGACCCCCCAGGCCCCCTCAGAGACCTCTCCCAGCCCCACGGCTATTTCCCCAGATCTCTCCTGTTCACTGGGTGGGAATCCCTTCCGGGCCTCTCCCAGATGTGGTTTTAGGAAAGCCCCAGCTCTGTGGGAGGGATGGGGGTAGGCTGGGGGCGGCCGAGACCCTCCAGAAAGAAGGGTCGTGGCCCAGGGCACACCATCAGCTTCTGGAAGAAGGAGGCCAGAGCCGTCCAGACAGCTGGGCTGGATGTCCCTGGGCAGCCTCATGTAGAGGAGAAACCTCCGCTGAGAGCAGCTGGCGGCTGAATCATCCCGCCACTGGGGCCTGCCATTCATTGGCCGCAATCAGACTGGGCGAGCGGTGGGAGGTGGCACTGCTGTCCCCCAAACACCTCCCAGTGTGACATTCGTCACCCTTCTGGGGCCTGAGACTTGGGGGTGGGAGGGTGGGGGGAACCCTCCTGTGTCTGGTCCCTTTCCCACTTGAGGCAGGGCCCGTTTGGCTCCAATGTCCTGGTGCCTCCCTCTCCCATCCCTGGTCCTTATTCTTGATCCCCTTGTCCCCAGTTGTTCCCCCCCCATTGTCTCTCAGGCACATACATTAATTAATTAAGGAGAAAGTCTTACTGAGAAGATGACACAGTTAGCTCTCCGCAGGGCCCCCTCCTGCTGCTGGGATGACCTGTGTACGATGGGGGTGGGGATGGGCAGCTGGGGAGGAGAGGGCAGGAGGTTTGGGGAGTCCAGGGGGGCTGAACTCCCGGCATCTCCCTCCTACAGGGAGGGGTGTCCTGGGGGAGGGGAACCCCAACAGGACATAGAGGGTGAGACATCCAGCCTTGAGAAGAGGCTGTGAGGGTCCAAAGAGCCTTCTCTGCAGGGGGACAGGCAAAGAGGATGGGGGAGGTCTCGGGGGCCGCCGTCAGTGGTTGACATCTGTCTGCTGAGGACCTGCTGCCCAGCGCTCTGGGCAAGTGACCCGCCCTGGCGTAGGGGCTATAGACCTGGGCTCTGACTCTGGCCATGCCCCTGCTGTCCTCAGAGGTCTCCTGTGAGCATTTCCCCTTCCTGAGGCTCTGTGTTCTACCTGGGAGATGAAGGGGTTGGGTCTGATGACATCTGATGTGGTTCATGGCATGCTGCTTAGCGTGACATGGCGGGATCCTGGGACTTCATGGTATCGCAGCCGTTTGTTCTTCCATCTATCCATCCCTCCATCCATCCATCTATGTATCCATCCATACATCATCCACCCGCCCCTCCATCCATCTGTCCATCCATACGTACATCCATTAATCTGTCCATCCATTCGCCTGTCCTTCCATCTACCCACAAACCTGTCCATCTGTCCTTATACCCATCTATGCATCCATTTATCCATTCATCTGTCCATCCATCCATACATACATTTGTCTGTCCACCCATCTTTTCATCTGTCCATCTGTGTGCCTGTTCTTCCATCTACCCACACACCTGCCCGTCCATCCATCCATCCATCCATCCGTCCATCCATCCGTCCATCCATCCATCCATCCATCCATCCATCTGTCCATCCATCCATCCATCCGTCCATCCATCCGTCCATCCATCCATCCGTCTAACAGATGAAGCACCTGCTACCTGCCAGATTCTGCTGCAGACTCTGGCGATGACCCAGTGATCTGTGAAGAGGGGGAGCCATGAGGACACACAGGACAGGCCCCAGCCCATCCACTGGGGAGTAGCAAGGAAGGATTCCCGCAGGAAGTCCCCAGAGCTGCCACCTGAAGGACGAGGGTACCAGGCAAGCTTCGAAGTTTGTTGTGAGAATTTCAATGAGTTCACCGAAGGCAAAGGAGGCGGAAAGCCTCCGTAAAGGCAGGTGACCATCCTCACGGGATAAACCTTTAGCATCTTCTCATCTCTGGGTCCCCTGACCTCCAACCCCATAAAAACCACTTCCTGTTCCCCAGTTGCACCACACTCATCTCTCTCCTTTGCTGGCCTTTCCGTTCTTCTTTAAGACCGCGCTGGTGTGACTTCCTTCAGGTGGTGTTCCTTGCGTCCCCTGGACACTTCTGCCCCCTGCAGTTTTGAAGCACTCGGGTATGATCTGAGCCCCGCCATGGGGCATCGGTCACAGGGCCACATGGGTGTCCTCACCCAGAAGACGCCCAGTCCATGCTTGCTAAGGGCAGGGCCCAGGGCACAGCAGCTGCCTTGCCTCCCCCTCCTCCTGGAGCTCCTGGAGGACAGGCCTGGCCTTCGTCCTACCCGGCCCCACCACCACCGGAGCTGGTCAGGCCAGACTCTGTGAGAGGGTGGGAGCACGGCTGACCCCGCCCCCAGCCCCTGCCCCAGGGCTGGCCCAAATCAATAGCTCTGGGGTCAGACGTTCCGCCCCAGCCGACATCATCTTCTGTAATGATAACTCCTGCATCCAGTGGGGGAAAGGTTTGGGGAACTAGATATTCACCTCTGAAGAGAGATTCTCTGCGCAGTGGGAGAAGGGAGGGAAAAGCTGCCTGATGCCGCTTGAGTAGACTCTGGTTCTGCACAGTCAAGGGCTGGGGGATGGGACGGGGACGTCTGTCCTCAGAGTGTGAATCCCAGGCAAGGTGGGTGTCTGGTGACCCCGCCCTGGCCTCCTCCTTCGGGGACACAGGAGGGACCCGCCACACACCACACCTGAGCGGGAAGGTGAGCCTTGCTCGTGCCAGGCACCGTCCCTGCCCTGGAGCCCAGGTGGCTTCCTGCCTCCTCAGCCCATCTGGAGCCCCGGAGGCCTGGACAGCAGGGCAGGGATTGCCCCTCCCTGGGTGTCCCAGGGCCGCTGCGTCTGCTTCCCAGCGTGTGTCATGACTTCTGAGCATTTGTGGGATTCCGGCCACCTCTGGCATCAGAGGCAACTTCCCGCGAAGCTAATGAACTTAAGCCTCGGGGCCCCTCCAGGACTGCACATCAATTTTGTATTGGGTAGTTTGTGTTCTTAAAGACAACCGCCAAATCGCATACGCTTCAGGCCCCTTGTGGGCCTGGGATGGTGGCCAAGTGCCCAGGGCCCCTCCGCCGGGGGCTTGGTTTCCCCTTGATGCCTTGTAAGCCCGCCTTCCCCCTACCTGTTCTTGGAGGAACGGAGGCCCGGCCTGTCCGGCAGGGCCCTTCCCTGCCCGCCTGGCCCTGGCTGGGGGATGTGTCTTTTCTTAATGAGCTGCTTCACCAGCACCCTCTCCCAGGGCTATTCCAGGCAGGCACAGGTGGGAAGACCCCTGCCCTGTCTTGTTCCTCCCTCTGCCCCCTCCCACGGAACAGCCATTCACGTCAGGAACAGCCCCCGCTGCCATGGGGCAGGTGCCAACCTCAGCCTTGTTCTCCCAGCCGTGCCCCATCCCAGAACTGCTCAGAAGGCCCAGGGCCGGGCAGGTTGGAGGATGGGCCCTGCCAGACAAAGAGAGGCCCATAAAGGGTCTGAGAGCCTGCTCCCTCCCTCCACCATCCTGAGGCTGGTGGGTCCCCGGCTTCAGAGGCCCTGATACAACCTCCCAATGGGTGGCACTTGGCAGTTCACAGCAGGTGCTTCACAGACTCACAACGACCCTGTAAAAGAGGTATGGTTGTCACCATTGATCAGCAGAAGCGACTGAGGCTCAGAGAGGTTAAGGGCTTGCCCTAAGGGCACACAGTCAAGAGCAGGCCAGCGCTGACACCTCAGGCCCCACGCCCCCTGCGGTTTCCACCAGACCGAGCCCCATTGACTAGGATCTTACACTGACGTCTAAATCCATCCCGATTTTTCCGTGGGTGGATTCCCTTGGTGACAGCCTGCTTTGAACTCCACGTCCACTGCTTCCTGCCACTCAGCACGGGTCCCGCCCAAGCCCCCTTCCTTCTGCTGCTGTGCCTTCTGCGCAAACTCACTTTCCTATCAAACCAAACAAAAGCACGTCAAATGGGGAAGGTAAACACGGGGAGAAACGCTAAGCGAGCAGGGAGAGACGGGAGGATGGGATGGGCTGCGACCTCGAAGCCGCGCAGAGGTTCTGTGGGCAAGTGACCTGGCCCCGGGGAGAAACGCTAAGCGAGCAGGGAGAGACGGGAGGATGGGATGGGTTGTGACCTCGAAGCCGCGCAGAGGTGTCTGTGGGGAAGTGACCTGGCCTCTCCGCTGGCCTCAGGCTCTTCATCCGTGAAATGGGGATGGGACAGCATCACGCCTCTAAGACGGGGTGAGGATGCTGAAAGACGAGGTGGGTGAAGTGTTCGGCGTGGAGCCACTCTTGGCTAAGTTTGCTCACTTTGGTCCTTCTGGTGTCACCTGCAGTTTGGGGATAATCTGTGCCTCTGCGTCTGCTCAGCCAGCCGGGAGAGCTAGGGCCGGGCGCTGCTCTCTCTTTCCGAAGGTCGCAGAGCCCTTGGCCGTCAGTCTTCTGCGCACACTGCAGCCCGTCTTTCGCTGCTTCCCCAGCCCCCTTGGGCCCAGCTGCCTCTCCCCAGCCAGCACTGCCCTCATAGCAGCTGTGAAGCTGCTTCTGCCACCCTGGCCAGGAGTGGGGAGGGGGCATCCCACAGCAGCTGGCAGAGGCTCACGCCCAGGGCACTGGGCAGCTGTGCCCTGGCAGCTTGTTCTACCGAGATCACAGGGCACAGCTGTGTGTCCAGGCTGTGGGGTGCGGTGGCTGGGGAATGAGCTGGTAGCCACAGCTGGGCACCTCCACCTCTGGCTGGGGTGGGGCTCTGGGGCGTGGTTCTTGCCCCTGCTCTAGTCAAGATGCTGGCCCACTGACTGGTCTCTTCTCCCTTCGCCTGCCTCCCAGACAGGGCTTGACTTGGGGAGTGGACTGAAGCCCCTCGGGGCAGAGAGGCAGAGGGAAGGACTCTGGCCTGGGGACCCAAGTCTGGGGACTCTGCAACCAGTTGTTGGGTGTCCCAACTAGCCTCCGTGTCTTCATTCATGAAATAAGTGTTCTAATAATTGGCATACCTGGTACCATATTCTGTTGGCAACATCAGAGAGGTGTTAAAAGATAAACCCCACGGAAGCTACAGTAGTATCGTTGTCACAGAAGGAGGAATTGAAGGCAGATGCAGTAAGTGTGTTTATTCAGTGTGTGTGTCGGGGGGGACATGCTTTCCCCCTGGTCTTTAAGCATTAAAACAAACCAAGCAACCCTAGTTGAGAGACCGTCTATAAAATACCTGAGACCATCAAAACTATAAGATCGGGCTTCCCTGGTGGCGCAGTGGTTGAGAGTCCGCCTGCCGATGCAGGGGACGCGGGTTCGTGCCCCGGTCTGGGAAGATCCCACATGCCGCGGAGCGGCTGGGCCCGTGAGCCATGGCCGCTGAGCCTGCGCGTCCGGAGCCTGTGCTCCACAACGGGAGAGACCGCAGCGGTGAGAGGCCCGCGTACCGCAAAAAAAAAAAACCAAAAAACTATAAGATCGTCCAAAACAAGGAAGTCTGAGAAACTGTCACTGTGTCTAGGAGCCTAGGGAGACAGCTAAACGTTATGTGGGATCCGGGAGGGGGTCCCAGAACAGAAGAGGGCCGTTTAGGGAAAAACCAACAAGAATCTGAGTAGACGATGTAGTTTCCTTAGTAAGAAGGTATCAGTATTGGTTCCTTAGCTGTGACAAATGCACCGTGATAATGTGAGATGTTAACATAGGGGAAACCTATTGGGTGTGTATGGGAACTTCTCTGAACTATCTTCGTAACTTTTCTGTACATCTGGATCGATCCTAAAAACAAAAAGTTCATTAACAACGATCACCACCTAATACTCCTTCCGTCAGGACCGAGTGAGAGGTTCATCTTTCTATTTTCTCTCTCTCCGTCAGGACCGAGTGAGAGGTTCCGCTTTCTATCTCTGTCTTGTATCCAACCTTAACCTTGACCTGCAGACACAAGACCGTCTCTGCAAACCTTGCTTCCATGCGTCTAGTTGTCGTGTCTAGTTGATTCCCCAACTGCATAGCGACGGGAGGCCGCGGTGACACCAACCCAGGGAGGGGTAACCGTGGGGCTGGAGAGGTGGATGGATTCTGGAATATGTCTTGGAGGAAGTGACCACAGAACTTGGTAACTGACTGGACACGGGGCTGAAGGAGACAGAGGATCCAGGCTGACTCCCAGGTTGGGGCTGAGGCAACCAGGTTGACGGCAGCACCTCCTTAGGTGGACAGCTGTGCAAGGTAGGGGTTCAGAGTTTATTGGAAAAAATCACCTCGGGGACACAATGCGCTCTTGGGACCTGTGTGAGTTTCCTGGGGCTGCTGTAACCAAGTACCACCAGCTGGGTGACTCAAAACAACAGAGGTTTATCGTCTCCCAGTTCTGAAGGTCAGAAGGCTAAGCTCACGGTGTCAGCAGGGCTGGGCTCCCTCTGAGATCTGGGGAGCGTCCTTCCTCGCCTCTGCCTAGCTTCTGGTCAGCGCCATCTCTCCAGTCTCTGCCCTGCCGTCACGTGGTCTTCTCCCTGGGTGTCTGCGTCCAAAGTTCCCTCTTCTTACAAGGACTCCAGTCACGTTGGAGTAGGGCCCACCGTAACGATTTCGTTCCAATTTGGATACATCTGCAAAGACCCTATTTGCAAAGAAAGGTCACATTCACAGGTACCAGGGGTGAGGCCTTCGACGTGTTTTTGCTGGGGGTGGGGGTGGGTGGATGGGTAGGGGGTGGAATGCAATTCAACCTGTAAAGGGGCTCTGGCTCCCACCCAAGCAAATGGCTTGTAACTGTGATGCCGGATCACATTTTTTTTTAAACCAAGGCGCCCCTGGGCCTGAGCCCCGTGCTGTTTGTCTCCCCACCGGCCTCTCGGGGTCTGTCTGGGCTCAGCAGAGCGGGCTTGATGTACGGCTGAGTGTTTAATCCCTCTCCCTTCCCGCTGACCCTGCCGGGCCCTCCCGGGCTGGTTCCCTCCCAGACTTTACCTCCCTTTGTTGACAAACAAATGATTTCTCACTCTTCCCACTTATGCTTGTTCTTCCTCTTTAAAGGGCCCGCTCAGCCTGGCTGGTGAGTGATGGCCAAACAAATTTCAAGCGACTAGGAAATGTCCCCAGGGCTTCTCCTTAGTTCTTTGGCAGATTGGGGGGGGGGAGGGACACTTGGCTTCCTCTCCTCTTTGGGGCTGGAGGCGGGAGGCCTGGGTGCTACTCAGGACCACCTCACCTGTCCTCTGTCTGCCCTTCTCCTGAGGTCACTAGCCCCCTTCCTCTTGGAGGGTGGGGGGGTCACTTTAACCCAGATAACACTCCCAGGTGTGCAGAGAGGACCGGAATGACAACTGATGGTTGAGAAACTAAGCCCCTTGAAGGTTAGAGCAGTGATGAGGGGACCACCCGAGCACTGGGTGGGGGAGTCCGGAGCCCTGGGGACACCAGGGCCGAAGACCTCCCGATCCTTTCAGTTTGCAAAGAGGCAGCTGTGGCATACTGCCGTGCCCACTAAAACGTCACTCCCTGCCCTCCTCCGCCTCTCCTACACCCTCGCGCGGCAGAGTTTGGTGCTTTCAAAGGACTCATCGTATTTCTCAGGAGCAGCCCC
Source organism: Lagenorhynchus albirostris (assembly GCF_949774975.1). Lineage (NCBI taxonomy): Eukaryota > Metazoa > Chordata > Mammalia > Artiodactyla > Delphinidae > Lagenorhynchus > Lagenorhynchus albirostris. The sequence continues at coordinate 54,487,055 of NC_083114.1, forward strand.
TACTGAACGCCCACTGTGGGCCAGCAGGGCCTGGGTGATCTGAGCGTGACCTTGACCTTGTTTGACACTGTTCATTAGGAGGCCAGAAGGTGGTTCGCTCAGTGAGTTGTCCTTGCTAATGTCACCCACGCATATTTACTTATTTACGTAGTTATTGAAAAGGTGTCCTTGCACATTTTAAAACTGGAAACCTGGTTTAAGGCCCCAGCATTACAGAGTGAGTTCTTGGGAGAAGTCCCTTAGTGACCCTTTTAAAAAGGGGCAGAGAGGGCTTCCCTGGTGGTGCAGTGGTTGAGAGTCAGCCTGCCGATGCAGGGGACACGGGCTCGTGCCCCGGTCCGGGAAGATACCACATGCCGCGGAGCGGCTGGGCCCGTGAGCCATGGCCGCTGAGCCTGCGCGTCCGGAGCCTGTGCTCCGCAACGGGAGAGGCCACAGCAGTGAGAGGCCCGCGTACTGCAAAAAAATAAAATAAAAAGGGGGCAGAGAGACAAAGTGAGAAAGAGTAGGGGAGGACAGGCAGAGGAGGGGTACAGGGAGCCTGGTATAGGGTTTACCAACTCAGGAGGCAGACACACGGGTCTAAGGATCATCAGCTGTGTGACTTTGGGAAGGTAGTTAACCTCTCTGTGCTTCAGTCTCCCCATCTATAAAATGGGCACAGTCATGGCGCCTACTTGAGACCTGTCTGTGTGGCTTCTGAGTCTGTGTTCTAACCCCAAATATTCACTGGCCCTTCCTGCCAGGGGGTGAAAACCGCCATCCCTGGGGGTCATGGGTCTTCGTCTGCCAGGTACCAGCCATCTGCCCCCAGAGCAGGTTACCTGTTCACACTCTGGTCATGTACAGAACAGGTAGAAAACCACACATCCTACAGGTTGAATGGGACCGCGTTCATCAGGCCGCTGGTGCTGTGGGCCAGGCTGGGGTCAGCCGTGCAGAAAGGCCAAGCCCATCCCCCCCTTCCTCATCCTCTTTCCCTTGAGCCACTGGGGGGTGGGGGTTGTGAGGGGAGAAGCTGTCCCCAGGCCGGGCACATGCCCGCTTGCCTAGGCCTCAGTCTGCTGCAGGAAAGTCCCCCCCCACCCCGAGAAAAAGCCCTCCCTTTCTTCCCAGCCCCCACCCTGCTGGCTGCATGGCCAACCTCTCTGCCCCTTGCCACCCCCTCGGCCTGCCTGTCCATTATCAGATCTGGAGCCGATAAAAGGAGCCCTTATGAGCCGGGTCATGAGATCCCACTTTGGGAGATCAAAGCCTGGGGGCTGGGGAACAGCGTGGGGAGTGGAAGCAGAGGAAGCAGGATTTGGGGCAGAGGGGGCGGGCGAAATCGAGCTCGGAAGGCCCCAAAGTGAAATCGACAGATTGAAAATCTGCTTTGATGGCCTTTCCGTTTATCTCCGCCATTAGCAGACATGTCCATCCGGCAAGGGGGAGGGGAGCGGGGCGGGAGGCTGGCCGGGTTTCAGGTTTGATTTCTCGGGGCTTATGATTCATCGTCTCTGCATAAAAAGGGATTAATTAATATCTGTGGTTGAGTATTAACCGAGCACCCAGACACACGTGTGTACACACACACACGCAAACACACACACACACACAAACACACACACACAGACGTGCACACGCATCGTTATCCCGAGCCGCTGGGTCAAGGTCCATCCCCACTGTCCCCAGAGCCTCCGGGTGGGCTGTGCTCCTGCACTCCAGGTGCCACTCCTGCCCCCCAGCCCAGCTGCCCTCCAAGCCGGTCAGAGGAAGGCGTCCCCGTGCCCCTTAAGTAAATAAAGCGCAGGGACAGAGACCTGATCCCATCAGGGAGGGTTAGTGACCCAGGAGGCTGGGAGATTGGAATGTCAGCAGGAAGGGGCAGGGGGCCCTCGGAGAGAAGGGGGCTGGTGCCCGCACCCTGTTCATAACCCCCCAACTTGGAAGAGGCCCCGGCAGCCCCTGGTCACCTGCCCCCATCGTGGGCAGGGGGTGGCAGGTGGAAGCCAGCTTTGTGCTGCTGGTTTCTCCACCTGTCTGCCCAGGGAAGGGCCCCCCACTGTGGGCCTTGGTGGGAGGAGGGAGGGGAAACTGATGAATGATTCTGTGACCCCCTCGTTCGCTGGGGGGCAGGGGCTCCTGCTGTCTCTCTGTGGCCCACTTGGCCCGCTCTCCCTTTGCTTAAAAAGGCGTCGGCACATCTCGTGGGCGGCCGGACGATGGGAGGTGGGAGGTGCCCGGGTGGCACATCCAGGGGCTTGGAGAGATGGGAGGCGGATCCTTATCCCTCCCCAGGCTGGTGACTGTCTCTTAATTAGATTGGGGAGGGTTTGGGGGTGGAAGGCAAGTGAGGAATCAAGCCAGGCCTTTCCTGGGATGGAAGAGAGCCTCTGAACTCCGTCACCCGCGAGTCCTCCCAGTCCAGCATCACCTACCTTGCCAGGGTGGCAACCGCCTGCCTCCTTCTCTGGTTCCCCCGCTCAGCCAGGGGCTCTCAAAGTGTGGCCCCTGGGCCAGGGGCAGCAACTGCACCTGGGAACTTGTTAGAAACGCAGATTCCACCTGCTGCATCAGACACCCTGCAGGTGGGGCCCACTGTGTCTTCTAATAAGCTCTCCCAGCGATTCAGATACAGGCTCAAGGGTGAGACCCACTGCTCTCTGGGGCAGGGATCCGGCCTGTTTGCAGGGTGGGTGGAGCACCTGGAACGTGGCAAGTGTTTAAAAGATGGGAGCAAAGGAAAGTGTCAGGATAGGTGCGGAGGGGAGGAGTTAGGAAGAAAGGTGTGTCTGGTGGGTGGGTGTGTACCTTACGGAGGGCGGCGTAAGTGACCCCAGCTGCCCACAGCCCTGCCTTCCACGCCCACACAAGGCCAAGTGACCACCTGTGCTCCGAGCAGCTTTGGTTTCAGGGCCTCGGCTGGCCTGACCCAGGTTCCCAGTAAGCCCCGCCTGTCACAGCCACTGATAGATCTCTGCTACATAGTCCTACTTTGGTGACATGCAGGCGGTGACTGTGCCTCTCTTCCCGGTTTGAGTCCAGCGATGTCCCACTGAGAGCTTAAAATGGGCCATGCTGGGAATATTTACACAGTGGAAATCGGCAAACACCGCAACTCGGGGCTTTTTCATTTTTCCCGGAGAGAGGGTTGTTAAACGTTCACCAGCGTGCTGCTGCAGGTGAGGAAAGAAGGGAAGAAGGAAATGGTCCGTGTTCTCTGTGGGCCAGCCAGCCTCCAGGATGCCGGACTCGCACCACTCACCACCACACGTGGAGACCAGATACCATATGCTCAAAAGGGAAACGCGTCTAATTTGTCCTAATGGCGCCTCCATGAGGGAGATGTCGACATCCCCATTTTACAGATGAGTAAACAAGCTCAGAGAAGTTAGGCGGCGTACCCTAAGCCACACAGCAAGAAAGTGGCACTGGGAGGTTAGACTCAGGCTGTTGTCTCCCATGACCCAGCCCTCAGGGAAGGCCAAGGTGAGACACGCATACAGCCTGCACGCTTGGACCTGAGGGCAAGCCTGTGTTTCCAACACACGGACTAGGGTTTGGAGTGAGGTGACCTTGGTTCCCTGGCCAGAGCTGTAGGGGTCAATGGTGTCTTCGGGGATGTCCCCAGGAGAGGGACGCCTCCCCCGATTCCAGCTGTCCTGGGGGCCCCCTTGGAGCAGCCCCAGCTCATGCGCAGAGTAAGGCCTGCCTCTCAGAGGCTCGCGCTGCTTCCCTCCTGGGCTCCGGAGACCCTGGACAGCAGCCAGCTGAGCTCATGGCGTGTCCCCAGGGAGGCCTAGAAGGTGCAGAAGAGTGCAGCGGCTGCCCCCCGCCCCAGCCCCCGCTGCCCATGCCTCATTACAGAAAGGCTCTCTCTGAGTCGAGGGGAAGAGAGGTCAGGGCCCGGACCCTCTCTGCTCCTCTCTGCTCCCGGCTGTTGTGCTTGGGTTCAATCAAGGCCGCCCCACGGGCCACAGAGATTTCTCTCAGATGCAATCAGGCGTCCTCACCCAAGCCAGGGCCGTGACTCCTTCCTGTGGCCTGCCCCCCACCCCGCTGACCCCGGCTCTGTCCCTCTCTCTGTCCCTCTGTCTGTCCCCCATCCCTCCCTTTGTGACCTAATCTTCCCTCTTTCTCCTTCTGGTCCATCTTTCCTCCCTCTACCTCTGTGCTCACAGCCAGTACCCCCAGAGGCCTGATCTCCAGCCTGGAGCATCCCTTCCGAACTGCCCGCCCCTCAGGGATGCTTTTCCCCAGACCCCTGCCCTGTCCAGTGTCATCCTCCATGGAGTCACGACAGCTTCTGGTCTGGCTGCCAGTGAGTGGGTGAGTTCTGCTCCCCTTTCTCTGACAGTACACAGGCCGCAGCAGCTACTCTTTGGTCCCCATGCATTCCTGCCTCCGCTCGGTCAGAGAGACATTATTGGGTCTTTACCACGAGCTGTGCACTGTGCTGGGGGAACGAATGAAAGAGCAGGCATCTGCAGCCCCTCCAGGGGCTTATTGGAAGAGTGAGAAGGGGGAGGAAGAGGAGGGGGACGGGAGGAGGAGAGGAGTGGAGGAGGGGGAGGGGGAGGAGGGAAGGAGGAGGAGGGTGGAGGAGGGAAGAGGAGGGGAGGAGGAGGGAAGGAGGGGGAGGGGAGGAGGGAAGGAGGGGGAGGGGGAGGAGGGAAGGAGGGGAGGGGGAGGAGGAGGGGGAGGAGGGAAGAGGAGGGGAGGAGGAGGGAAGGAGGGGGAGGGGAGGAGGGAAGGAGGGGAGGGGGAGGAGGGAAGGGAGGAGGAGGGGGAGGAGGGAAGGAGGGGGAGGAGGGAAGGAGGGGGAGGGGAGGGGGAGGGGGGAGGGGAGGGAAGGAGGGAAAGGGAGGGGGAAGAGGGAAGGAGGGGGAGGGGAGGGAAGGAGAGGGAGGGGAGGGGGAGGGGAGGAGGGAAGGATGAGGGGAGGGAGGGGGAGGAGGGAAGGAGGGGGAGGGAAGCGAGAGGAACAAAATGGCGCCTTGGCTCCAAGCAGAGGTGCAGATGTGGCCTGTGTCACTGTGCTCTTCGTGCTGCTGTGTTGTGTTTGGAAAGTGATGAATTTCAGCACCAGTTAATTAGTCTCTAATTAGCAAGTGGAGTGTAAACAGTCACAACAGATGGGGGAGAAAAGGCATTAGCAATACTGACCCTTCTTCTGGGGCAGAGTCTCAGAAAGAGGCACTTCCTTGCAGGAGCTGGAGGGCAGGCTGGAGGAGGCTGGGCCCGGCGGTACCTGCTGGCGACAGGTGCCCCAGCGGGGGCGGTGGCGTCTGCGGAGAAGGTGCCAGTTGGCGCCTGTAGGGGCGGGTCTGCAGCTGGGTGCGTCCACGCGGCGGGTCTGCAGCTGGGTGCGTCCACGCGGCGGGTCTGCAGCTGGGTGCGTCCACGCGGCGGGTCTGCAGCTGGGTGCGTCCACGCGGCGGGTCTGCAGCTGGGTGCGTCCACGCGGCGGGTCTGCAGCTGGGTGCGTCCACGCGGCGGGTCTGCAGCTGGGTGCGTCCACGCGGCGGGTCTGCAGCTGGGTGCGTCCACGCGGCGGGTCTGCAGCTGGGTGCGTCCACGCGGCGGGTCTGCAGCTGGGTGCGTCCACGCGGCGGGTCTGCAGCTGGGTGCGTCCACGCGGCGGGTCTGCAGCTGGGTGCGTCCACGCGGCGGGAATGCAGCTGGGTGCGTCCACGCGGCGGGAATGCAGCTGGGTGCGTCCACGCGGCGGGTCTGCAGCTGGGTGCGTCCACGCGGCGGGTCTGCAGCTGGGTGCGTCCACGCGGCGGGTCTGCAGCTGGGTGCGTCCACGCGGCGGCACAGAGCACCTTGGCGCGGGAGTTTTGTAAGTGGAGGGAAGCCCCCGTGGATATGACCGTGGGAACCGGGGTGGAGCCGGAGCCAGGGCGAGGCCTAGAGGGCCTTGGGACCTGTGTCCAGGGACCTGGGGTTTCCCGGACTGCTTACACCTTGCTGGGACACACACCTGTGTCACCGGCCACTGCCCGATGACCCAACGGGCTGCCGGGAGACGTGCTCACCTGCCTGCATCCGAGGGACTGCAGGACCAGGAATGCTGAGGCAGTGGGTTTGGGATGCGGTGGCTGGCACGTCCCCATCAGCACCGCCAACTCAAGGGGACCCGGAAAGGACGACCTCTCTGGGTCTGGCGTGGCCGCGTGCTGCTCTGCCTGTGTCTGGTTGGGGCACGAGTGTTACCCGGAGGGAGTGTCCCCAAGAAAGGCGAGAGCCGGACGGGGCGTCCAGGGAGATGGCTGGCGAGGGCACCAGACGTGGGGCCTGAGCGGGGAGGAGAGGCCCTGCGATGTTCACACTCCTCTTTATTAAATGCCTTGATTGAGTCTCCTCTGGGCAAACCGCTGGGCTTGAGGCCACAGAGAGTCCCCTGGGCTGGAGAAGCCTGGGACTGGAGACAGGCCTCCGCCCTCGCCCCGGGCTGCAGCTCTGGCGACAGGCAGCCGTCCTCCCTCTCTGGAAAGCAACAAAGCCCAGCCTCCGGCTCCGTCTCCAGTGGGACGAGAGCCCCCAGCCCCCTCTTCCCTCGACAAAACTGTGCCCTCTGTGGCTGCCATCACAGCCTAATTAACAGGCCTGTTGTCTTATCGTCCTGGCAGTCCTTGTGGGTAAGAAGGGCAATTTCAGTGTCTGGCAGCATTATCCCAGCCCTGGCAACTTGTTAGCGAGATTGGTGGCATCTGCCCTGGCTCCTGGAAGCAGCAGCTCCTCTCTGAAGGCTGGGCTCTCAGCGGCCTTCTTCCCCGGCACCTGATTCTGGGGCTGGAGATGGCCCCCAGCATCCTTCCTCTGTGGCCTCCCATTTGGAGAAGCGATTGGATTTCACTGTGGGGCCGTTTTCTCCACTAGCGTGTGCTGAGGGCCTAGGATGCGGCGGGCGCCCAGGCAGGCCCTGGAGCACGGGAACACGTGGATACGGAACCAGCCCGAGTCTGGCCCAGGACGTCTCACCATTGACGTTTTGAGCCGCGTCATTCTTTGCTGTGGAGGCTCTCCTACATGTTATATTGTAAGATGTATCGCCGCATCCCTGGTTCTACCCACTAGATCCTGCTAGCACTACCCACCCACTGCAGTTGTGACAACCAAAAATATCTCCAGACGTCGCCAAGTGTCCCCTGGGAAGGTGGGCCCCCCTGGTTGAGAACTCCTGGTCTAGACAGAGAGAGAAATGCATAATGAGATCATTCGAAGGCGACCCAGTGGAGGTGACAGTGCAGAGATGGAGGTGTGCATCTTACCTGCCATGGGGTTCGGGTCGTAGTGCCCAGGGGAGGTTGGTGGGGGGACCATGCGGTGACTTGACAGGAGCAGAGACCCAGGGGTAAGGCTGTGCGGTTGGGCAGGAAGCCACAGTTGCTGGGTTCTTCTGTTTCACCAGTATTTCCAGAACACTCATCATGTGTCTGGTTCAGTGACAAAAAGGGTTTTGTACTCCTTGTTAGGGAGTATTTTATGCTATAGGTGATAGGGTGCCGTGGACGGAAATATAGCAGGAAGCACTGGATTGGAAATCCCTGAATTAAGTAGTGAGCTGGGTGACGGCGCTTTTCCCTTGGTGAGAACATCCGCTTTTCCGCTGTCGGCTGTCGCGTGGATGCTGACGCCTCCCAGATCTTTCACCCTCATCTCTTGCCTGAATGAATCAACCCGATTTTGATGACCTCCAGGCTCTAAAGGTCAAAAGACCCAAAGCTGAACTCGGGTCTCTGCAGGCTTGTAGAGTTCTCCCAGTTCTGCAGCGCAGTTAGTAGTATTGTTTGCCCCGGCATCCCCGCCAGAGACCACGGTGCCCATCCTCGTCCCCCATGTCCCACCCCGACCAGACCCTACCCGCGCCTACAGCCCCTGCACCTGTTTATCGGGTTGTCGATCTTCCGTGGATCCTGGGGAGAAGGATAAGCACGCCAGAGATGAAATAAGCAGGAGCAAAGCGTACAGAATCTTGTGCCTCCCTTGTCTTCAAGCAATGGTCCAACCTGGAACGTGAGGCAGCAGCAGGACGGGGTCTCCCCCTCCCCCTCCCCCTCCATACAGAGCTCCGCTCAACCCCGCAGGCAGACGGGAATGGGTCCAGCCTTAAGAGAGTTCCCCTCCTATCTTATCCCCAGCTGCGTTTGTTGCCTGCGGCTGCCGTAACAAATTACCACAAAGTTTCTGGCTTAAAACAATAGAGATTTATTTGCTCACAATTCTGGAGGCAGAAGTCCCAAATCAACGGGTCAGCAGGTTGGTTTCTTCTGGAGGTTCTGCGGGAGAGTCTGTTCCAGGCCTCTCTCCCCGGCTTCTGGCGTTGGCCAGCAGTCCTTCACTTTTCTAGGCTTCTGGACACACAGCTCCCATCTCTGCCTCCACCTTCACATGCCCTTCTTCTTATGGTCTTATAAGGACACCGGGCATTGGATTCAAGCCCCACCCAAATCCAGGAGGACCTCATCTTAACTAATTCTATCTGCAAAGACTCTATTTCCAAGTTAAGGTCAGATTCTGAGGTTCCTGGCAGACATGAATTTGGGTGCAAGGGGGACCCTGTTCAACCCAGTACACCAACCTAACCAGCTCTCATGTATTAAAAGCCTTCTCTAGGCCAGCTCCCTACCCTATCCCGTTTAATGATCACACCACCCTCCATTTCAGACCAGAAAATTGAGGCCTGGAGGGGTGGTGTGGATTTTCCAAAGTCTCCCGGCTCCAGGCAGTGGCGACGGGCCAAAGGCAACCTCTCAGCATCCAGCCCCGTCTTCCCTCTGCTACACTTCACCTGCTTCCATGCTGGCCTCTCATTAACAGGGCGCCCTGGTGCCCGCTCATAAGCGCTTTTCAATACAAGCTAATCCACCCGCTCTCTCCCCAGAATCACCTTTCTTCTGGGCAGAGAAATATTTTCTCCTCAGGAATAAAAAGAGAGTCAAGTCTCCCAAAAGATGTTTACAGAAGCCTCAAAATTGTTTAAGAAGACTCAAGAAAGAGAGAGCAGAGAAAAACAATAATCGAGGCCCATGAGAGCCACCCAAGGGAGCTGCAGAAGTTGGGGAGAGTTCAGGGACCCCGAAAGAGGCAGAGCTGCAGGGGCAAGGCAGCTCCTCCAGCTGCCCCCTCTGTATCTGTGCCTCAGTGCAAAGCAGACGGATGTACTGATTGGTCCATATGTTATCTGGGACGGGGCACGGCCAGAGGGACTCTTCTCTTAGCCCTCTTCTCACCCGGAAATAAACACTTCGACCTTGAGGGGATAAATGATGGGTTTTGAGTGGATGAGCCATGGAGAGACGGATCTGCTGTTGCGGATGGTGGCTCTGTGGTGTCCAGGAGTCAGCAGAGGGTGGGAGCGGGATGGCGGATGGGCGGACATGGCCGTAGGGGGAGGAGGGGCAGGACCGTGGGGGAAGGAGGCAGAGGGCCCCCTGCCATCCCCGCTGGGATCCTTTCTCTGGCCGCCCCTGTGGCCTCTTCCTGGAAGCAGAGGGGTGGTGCCACATGTGCCCGGCGGCTGGGGGTCCTGAGGTTGTGGCCCCCTAAGCCCTGCTGTTACACCCTTCTGATTCTTAAACTCTCCTGGGAGAACACAATTCAGGCAGCTCCCTCTTCAACTGGAGCTTAACGATGGGGGGAGGTTTCCTTGGGACAAGCGACTGGGCGTTGGACTTGCCCAGACTTGGGTGTGAATCCCTCCTCGGATGGTCGCACCCCCGTGGTCTCGGACAGAGCCTCAACCTCACTGCACGGCTGTCTTTGCCGTGCAGATCTGTTGAGATGTGCATCTGAGGCCCCTGGGACCACCTGGCACAAGGCAGGCACTTCATACGAGTTAGTGCTTTCTCGGTGTGTGCGCAGACCATCAGGTGGGCCTCAGGACCCAGAATGGGTGCATAGCCCCCTGAGGCTTCGGAGCTGTGCTCAGCAGGGGTCAGAACCCTTTCCTCATCACTCTCCCCTTCCTGTCCGGTGTGTGCTCCGTGACCCTTCTCCGGCTCTGGGTCCCAGACTCGGACATCCGCCTGGATATCCACACGCACCTAAAACTAGACTCCGCATCTTTCCCCCAGAGCAGCGCCTGCTCCAGGGTTTGGGTCTTAGGAACCATCACCACTGACCTTCTCCCTCGGACAAGCCCCACAGTCTAACAAGGACCGTCTCCATCCTGCCTCCACGTCCCCTGCTTCTCTCCACCCCGACCGTCGCTGATGCCGAAGACTCGGCCTCTGGGTACCGGTGCCGAATCGAATCTCAGAGACAGAGTTTGGGGAGAAGTAGAAAAGCATAGCGTTATTGTTCCGCCAGGCAAAGTGGGGACACAGCGGGCTCCTGCCTCAAAGACTGTGTGTCCCAACCTGGCAGGATTTGATGAGGAGTTTTATAGCAATGGTGCAAGGGTGGGGTTGCTGATAAAATTAGGGTGTGTGCAGGGCCTGTACTCCTTTACTCTGGCCTCAGGTGGTCTCTTACTGAGCTTCTCTGGTTCCTTTAATCTGGCCTCAGGTGGTCTTCTTTGGAATGAAGAATGCTGACATCTTCCATTTGTTGGGGGTTTTAGTTCTGTAAAGAGCTCAAAGATACTGTTATGTGTATCCCTTAAGGGGATAACAGAACCTGCCCCAAGGCTGCACTGTTGTTTCTTGACTGCTCCTCCCTTGTCTCTGCATCTCCTCCCTTCCCTGATTAGCAACCGTTCTGATCTGCCCTTTGGGATTCAGGGAGGGTCACGAAGGCTGGAGTCTGTTCCCTACAAACAAGGAATGGGGGACACGAAAGGCTTCCGTGCCCAGGAGGCCCACAGGGTCCTGCTCGGTTTCACTACCCCCAGGGTCCAAGCTAAACCACCTCCTCTCAGCTCAGCATCGTCTCTCTCTCCCTGGGCAGGGAAATACTTTCTCGCCGGGACTGAAAGAAAGTGAAGTCTCCAGGGACTTCCCTGGTGGCACAGTGGTTAAGAATCCGCCTGCCAATGCAGGGGACATGAATTTGATCCCTGTTCCTGGAAAATCCCACATGCCATGGAGCAACTAAGCCCGTGTGCCACAACTACTGAGCCCATGTGCTGCAACTACCGAAGCTGGCATGCCTACAGCCCGTGCTCCGCGACAAGAGAAGCCACCGCAATAAGAAGGCTGGGCACCACAACGAAGAGTAGCCCACGCTTGCCGCAACTAGAGAAAGCCCGTGCGCAGCAACGAAGACCCAACGCAGCCAAATAATAATAATAATTAATAAATACATTTTTAAAAATTAAAAAGAAAGTGAAGTCTCCAGAAGGAGGTATTGCTCCCCCGAGATCATCTCTCCCTGGAGATCATCTCTCCCTGGACTCTCCAACAGCAGCCCCTGCGCCATGGACATCTGGCATCTGCACTCATCTTCTTCCATCCCTGCCCCTCCCGCCGCACTGCAGCAGGAACAGAGGAAACTGCAAATGTCACTTCATGAACTCCAAGACTGCACGGTCTTGGTCCCCACTCTGTCCCAGTGTGTCACATGGAGGCCGGTGCGGAGCTGACAGTCCAGAGCCACTGGATTAATCCGTGAGACAGTGACTCACAAGGATCGCCCTGACTGCCCCACTAATCCTCGGCAGCCCCCTCTGTCCCCAGGACCCACGGCACCTGGTCCCCAGGGCTGAGGTAGGCTGTGCTCCAAGGTGCCTCACCCGTTTGAATGCCATCTCTCCAGCCGGCCTGAAGGGCCTCCGGGTGTGGCCACGTCTTTGTGTTCCAGGGCCGTAATTGGTGTTCACTTCGCAGAAGGGTCAGTGAGATGAGTCATGACCTTGAGACTGTCTGGGCTGAGAAGGTGCAGGTCCTTTATTCCATCCTCATCAAGGGTCGTTCAAGACCGTCCTCTCCTCTGGGAAGCAGGGAACAAAATTGACTAGAGTTGGGAGAGGCGGGAGATGGAGCTTGGGCTGATCCTACCCCCCCAACAAGCCCCCAGGATGCATGGGCACGATCATACGCACGCACGTGCGCGCACACACGCACACACACTCAGAAACGTCAGTGTGTCTCCACTGCCCTCAGGATGACATCCAAACTCCTGAGCACAATTGATAAGCCCTTTATTCTCTGGAACCTCGACCCTCCCCATTCATTTATTCAAAAACCCAGCTGGGAGATACCTCTGCGTTTTCCCGTTTTTTCCTTGCCCCACTTCTATGAGGCAGGCACTATTATCTCCACCTCCTTCTCCTTAAATGAGGAAATCAGCTCAAAGGGACTAAGTGATTTGCCCAAGGTCGTGCAGCTCCTAATTGGAGAAGCCAGGGCTTGAATCCAAGTTCACTCTGCAGCGGCCTGCGCCCATGGCCGCTGGGCCAGCTAGCCTCCCCCCGCCCTGCAGCCGCAACCCTGCACCCTCCATCCCCGCCATCCGGGAACACCTGAAGTTCCCAGAAGCCACTGTTCTCTCACGCTTCCTGGCTTTTGCACACGTGGCACCTCTGCGCGTGGCAGCCCCCGCCTGGTGCACATCCTTTAAGATGCTGCTGGGACCACCTTTCCTGATGGTCCCTCCAGGCCTGGGGGGCGAGCTGTGCCTGCGCCGTGGGCCTGATGTGTCACGGGCGTCCCTCCACGGTCACAGGGCTCATCCATGTCCCTGTGAGCCTGTGAGCAGCTGGAAGACAGCGGTTTTCTTCCGGTTCACCGTGTCATCTCCCAGCACATAGTAGGTGCTTAAAAAAAAACCAGTTGCTGAATTAGGGAGTTGAGTGAATGACTGAATGAATGAAATGTGTACCTTATATTATGACTGAGGGCCACAGGCATTTGTGTGAGATGGACGTCCAAGGCACAGAAACTCTAGGGAGGAGGGTGGGGGCCTTCAGTGGGGATGGAGGGGCCAGTGCAGGACCTGGTGTCTGGAGAGAAGGCTCTGATGCTGAGTGTGCTGCTTTGAGGGAAGGCAAGGGGGAGCGGAGAGTCAGGAGAGGCGGAGGAGGGATGACAGGAAGGCCAGGAGGCCCCGCCAGGCCCCCACCACCTCCTCAGCTTCCACGGCCTCCGTGAGCCTCTTCCCTGCTCTCTCCCGATCCCGCCTTCTCATTCATCCCTGCGACAGTCTCACGTGGGGCTTTTTTGGACCACATGTTTTATCCATTGTCACCAGCCAAACAGCCCGATTATTTTAATTTATTGTCCTTTCCCGTCACTTGAAGCCTTCCCGTCAATGCCTCCCTTTCCCATGCTGGGTTTGCCCACTGCCAAAGCACGGCTCCCAGGTTGCCCTCTGCTCCCCACGCCGGAGCATGGCCGGACAGGGAGCAGAGGCCTCCTGGGACCCTCCTGGCCTTGGCCCTTTGAGAACGGCTTCTGGAGCTCACCTTCTTATATCAGCTCCCCATTCTGGCAACAGGACCCTCACCCATCCTCAATTCTTGCCTCAAGCGCCATCCCTTGCTTACTCCTTGGCTCCCCAGGGAGGGATGGGCAGAGATGAGCCTGGCCGTGACCTAAAGGGAAACTGAGGCCAGGAGACCTAGCCCGGTTTGCCCAAGGTCACACAAGTCCTGGGGAAGTGGATCTCAATCGCCCCAACCGTGTGCCGTGTGTGATGGTTTGGCCCTGGGGGGCTGGGGGCCTGACCTTGACCTTTCCCTTGGGACCCCGGGCAAGCCTGTGTCCACGGGAACGATGTGCTCATGGAACTCTTGTCCCTGCCTCCCTGGGACTCGTGGGTGGTCGAGGACAGAGCACCCCGAGGTGACTACCTCGCCTTTGCAGCCCACTTCAGGTGTCACGGTGGAAGGAGCATGGACTTTGGGGACAGACAGCCTTGTGTTCCGATCCTCGTGCCCACACTGGCCATCTGTGTCGCCTGGGCTAAGACACTTCATGAATTGGAGCGTCAGTTTTCCTATCTGTACAATGGACAGTCGTACCTACCTGGGCTCAGGGATCACACACACACAGCATGGGGACACCTGGTCCTCATAACCAAGGACAGAGGCTGGCTTCGGGGGTGTGGGACCCTGGCTGGGGGTCACTTCTCCAGCCGAGCCAGAGGGGAGAGGGCAGTAAGGGTACGATTCCCAGATCGCTGTCTCTGGATGGCGGGTCCCTGCAGGAAAAGGGGGAGTGCAAGGAACATCTCATCTACTTTCTGAGCCCGGGAAAGCGAAATATCGTCTAGCTGGCTGTGCCCCAATCGCTGGGGGAAGGCGGGGGCTTCGGTCCTAGGAAGGGGGCTGGCCGTGTGCGTGGGTGGGCGGTGGAGCGGCCGCTCTGCTCTGCTTCCCAGAAAGCCTTGGCTTCTGGGGAATGAATTGGAAAAGGCTGAGCGAGGCCATCCATCACTCAGGTGCCTCCTGCCAACATGCCAGTCCTGGCTGCCGTGAGCTCCCTGGCACGTGGGGTGTCGTCAGTCACCATTAGTGGAGCTGGGGCCCCAGGGCAGAGCAGCTGGCATGAGGCTGGGGTCAGGAGGGCATGTTGAGGACCGCGCATCAGAGGTGACCAGTGAGTCTGGGCAGCGATCGGTCGGGGGCGAGGCGGTCAGAGATCATAACAGAAGCCTCTGGAAACGAGAGAATTCCTTTCACTCTCTCTTCATTCGGTATTGAGTTCCTACTCTGTGCAAGCAGCCAGGGAAGGGACCGAGGGCACAAAAATGACTGAGATGTGTCCCCTCACAGCTTGGAGTCCAGTCGGGGCATTCAGAAGATGCGGGGACCCCTGAGGGTTCCTGTGGTGGCTCAGTGAACACAAAAGGGGGGCTCACTTCTACTGGGGGGAAGCATCTGTGAAACCTCCATAGAGCAGGGGGCTCCGCTCGATGCTGGCTTTTGGGGGGGTCACTTTGAGGGGGTGCATCAGGTTCTCGGGGCTGTCATAACCGAGTGCCACTAACTAGGTGACTTAATACAACAGCACGTTTTGCGTCACAGTTCCGGAGGCCGCGCTCTCTCTAAAGGCTGCGTGGGAGACCCCTTCCTTCCCTCTTCCAGTTCCCGGTGTTGTCAGCATTCCTTGACTTGTCGAGGGTTTCCTCCAGTCTCTGCCTGTGGCATCACACGGCCATCTTCCCCCACGTCTCTCGCTCTGTGTATCAGTCATATTAAATTAGGACCTGCTCTGACCATCTCATCTTCACTTGATCACATCTGCAAAGACTGTATTTCCCAATAAGCTTATAATCACGGGTACCAGGGTTAGGACTTCAGTATATCTTTGGGGGAACATAGTACAACCATAACTGGGGGTATAGCAGGAATCCATGCAGACCATTCCGTGGCACCCAGACCTCGCTCCATCAAGGAGGGTGGAGGCCAGACTTGGAAGACAGCAGTGGACATCTGTTAAGCCCTTGTGCCCATTTTATAGATGGGAGAAATGAGGCCAAGAGCTATCAAGTGAGACAGGGTGACTTGGTGTCAGAAAAGCTAGGCTCGAATCCTCCTTGAAACCCCTCGTCCTCAGTTTCCCCGTCTGCCAACAAAAGGGGCTGGACTAGGCAAGTTGTATGGACGCTCCCCGCTTGGGGTGCGTGGAGCCAGTGGGAGGCCACGGGTGCTCGTCTGTTGGGGTCAGAGCTGGGACGGGCTGGCCTGTAGCCCAGGACTCTGTCTGATGTCCAGCCCAGGCAGCCGCCTCCTTCCTCGCCCCCCGCACACAGGAGGGCTGGGGACCAGCGCCAGGAACATAAACCCCATTTTGACGTGAACCGCGGCACCCGTGGAGATGCTCTTGGTCAACCTGGCGTGTCTCTCATTAGTATGAGTTCCCTGGGTCTCCGTCTCTCTCATTTCCCGTTAGCATCAGCTGCCGCCAGGCCCAGGCTTCTCCGGAGAGGGCTGGGGAGCCCGATTAGATCTGGGGACACAGCGTAAGGAGCGAGAGAAGGAAGGGGAGCCGCTGAGCGGAGAGGAGGCCCCCTGACCTCCCTGGGTGGGTAATGGTCAGGGGATCAACAGTGGTGAGCGGATACCGGAGCCCCCTCCTGCAGCCTCTGGCTTGGCCACCTTTCACACACCACAGATGGGCTCTGGGTTTTCAGAGTGACAGAATGAAGAGGCAGGGTGGGGAGTCCCGGCTGGCTCCCGGGCAAGGATTATGAATGCAGCCTCTGGAGCAGGGTGGGGACACTGCCACCTGTCTCTGCCCCTCCCCACCACGCCCCTCCTTTCAGCGGGTTCCCTCTGCTTCTCCAAGCCGGCGGCCAGGCTGCTGTCCGGAAAGGCCACCTGCCACCAGGACACGTGAGCCGAGGCGGCCAAGCCAGGGCCGGGCGGGCAGCGGGGGCATCTGCAGTCTGGGACAGGGTGAAGTTCGGCCTCATCCCCGCTGCACTTGGGGCCGCCCACCCGCCCGCATCTTGGGCTCCCCTTCTCCTCCTGCGTTCACACTCCGGGTTGGCTTCTGGTGACCCTGGGTTTGGTGGGAGCACCGAGAAAGCTGACTTGTGGTGTTTATCCATCACTCCACCCCGGCCGCTTCCCAGGCACCAGACGTGGGAGGGACTCAACCCTGCCAGACGCCATCCCGCTCTGGATCCCGGGACGGTGAATCCTACCCCATGCTGCTGTGTGGCGAGAATAAGAAAATGCACCTGCGGCCCGGAGTGGAGCGCAGGATCCTCACCGGACCCCGTAGGGTGAACCCTCAGCCAGGCCTGGGATCCTGGTCTTTTAAGTTCTATCCCAGCGAATCCTACCGAGACCTGGCAAGCGGAGTGACGCAGGACTCTGCTCGTGCGCCGAGGAGGCACAGAGAGGGGACCCCGTGGTCCACCTGCGAAGCTGAGGCTTCTGCCCTCATTCTTTTTTTTTTTCTTTTTTTTAATATTTCGGCTGCACCACACGGCATTTGGGATCTTAGTTCCCCGACCAGGGATCGAACCCGCACCCCCTGCCCTGGAAGCGCAGAGTCTTAACCACTGGACTGCCAGGGAAGTCCCTCTGCCCTCATTTAAACAGCCTGTCAACTTGGGCAGCGGCCGGGGAGGGCGTTCACTTGGAACCAGGATGGGCTTCTAGCCCTGTGCCCGTGAGACTGCTTAGAAACCCAGCCCATCCTCCGTAACCTGCAGAGTGGGCCCCTCGCCCGAATTGGGAGGGGCCCTGAGCATCCCATCAGGGGAGGGCAGGGAGGAGGTGAAGACAAGAGCCAGGTGACCTCTTAGGATGTGAAAGAGCTGTTAGAACTTCTCCCTGCCCTCACCGCTAAGGAGCATATGGGGCTGGGGGCAGAGAGTGGGGAGGGGCGGGGCTGGAGGGGGGTGAGTGGAGGTAGGGGGACAGGGAGAGACCTTGTCACCAGATTTACTTGTTTTTTTCTCAACTGAGATAAGACTTATATTGTAAAATCAATGGCTTTCAAGTGAACAGTTCTGTTGCACTGAGTACCTTTGCAGTGTGGTACAGCCGGCATCTCTACTTAATTCCAGAACATTTTCATCTCCCCAGAAGGACACCCTGTACCCATCAAGCAGTCACTCCCCATCCCCCTTCTCCCGACCACCTGGCAGCCGCCAATCTCTGTCCTGTCTATGCATTTATCTCTTCCGGATGTTTCATACACATTGACTCATACATGTGCAGTCTTTGATGGGAAGACGGAGAAATGTGGCCCGAGCCCCCTGCATACTCCGCCCCAAAGCCCCTGCCTGCTGGAAAGTCCCCAGGCCTGCTCAGAGGAAGCCGGCAGGTCTGCCCCGGCCCCTGGGTGTGGCTGCCTCCACGTGGCTGTCCCAGGTGGTGACTGGGCGCCCGAGCCCTGGGCTTGGTCTCAGCGCGGCAGCTAACGTGGGCCCCTGGGCATCTCGCCTGCTAAGTGGGAGGTTGAAGGGCTGGGTCTCAATGACTGCTGTGCCACGACTACCACCCCCGCCCCGTGAGGTTCAGAGGCGAGAAATGGGACTTTGTGTGATGGCAAAGGCAGGCCAGATCGGAGATCCAGAAACTCTTTCTAAAACAGAAGGAAAGAGAGAGACAGCGGCGCCTCCTGCTGGTCCGGCAGGGGCAGCAAGGACTCGGTCCCTGCCAGGCCTGGGGGGCTTTCTGCCAGTGACCAGGGCCAGGAAGGAAGGCAGTCAGGGCTGCACCGGGGCCTGTTTCCCTCCGATTGGGCACGGCCCCCAGGTGGTGGCAGCTGGAAAGGAGGGTGGCATGAGTGCCCGTGCAGTGACTGGGGAGGGGCCGTGTGTGCCGGCAGGCGCAAGCGGGCTTCTGTGTATCATCCAGCTTGTAAATTGCTCGGCGCCTGTAACTGCGGAAAGGGCCATCGAGCTGCGTGGTGTTATTATTTATGATGAAGCGCAGAGGTGCCTGCCAGGGACTGGAATGGGCTGAGCGCTGCACGGGATGGACGGCAAATTGAACTCCAATTTTCTGCTCCGCAGTCTTTGTAGCACGCCACAAAGCGCCGGTACACGGGGGTCACCAGCCTGATGAATGTGTGCTCTTCCCGGCGACGGCAGCTCCATCTCGCAGCCTCCCCGCAGGCCCGGCCGCAGACTCCTTCCCTGTGATCCAGGCGCAGCGCTGACCTCAGAGGCCTTGCGGGAGGGCAGGCGGCCGTGGGTTCGAAACCCGGCTCTGACTCTCGGGTGACCCATCTCCTCTGAGCTTCTGATGAGAGAAATAAAAGGGCAGGAATCATAACTCGCCCCCGAGGTGGCCGGGAGGATTAAAAGAGAAAACACAGGGAGATCGGCGTGCATTAGGCCTGCAGCAAACACGTCCCCTTCTCTTCCCTTCTCCCAAGGCTGAGCTGCCCACCTGACCCAGGGAAGGGGAGGTGGGGAAGAGCCACTGATAGCACCCATCTGGGGGTGGTGAGGCCACCTGCCCACCCAGGAAGTTGGGGCCGATGCTAAGTCACATTTTCCACCAGCTTCCCTCACTCCCTGTCTCCCCTTCCTCAGGCCCGGAGCACCATCTTTCTGGAGGGCATGGCCTTTCTCAAGGGTGGGAAAGAGGCAGAAAAGGAGGTTACCCTTGGGAAGCATGCCACCCAAAGCTTGGGAACGCTGTCCACTCTCTTCGCACAGCCCTCTGCGCCCTGTGTCCGGTGGGGCCGTCGCCGGCCAAGGTAGACACTGGGCATCCCCAGGCTTTGGGTTCTTGGAAGCATCCCCAAGCCTACCAGCCCTTGCCCTCGGCTTTTCCAGGCCAGCGGGTGGCGGACGTTTCTCCATCCCCAGAGCTTAGGGGACAGGCTGAGAGTGGTACCCACAGGATGGAGAGAACTCACCTGCGAGGGAATCTTCAAGAGAATCAGCTGGGGGAGTGACAGATGCCATGTGGGACAAGTCTCCGTGGGCCTGGCCAGGCAGCTGACCCCCAAAGCTGAGCTTCGGCAAGCCCTTCATCCCTGGGGGTCTCAGGTCCCAGCTGTGAAACTGGAGAATCGCTCCAAGCTGGTCACCCTCCTGGGGGTCACTGAGGGGGAGATGCGTGTCATCCACACGGCATCGTGGAGCTTCTTGGAAGAGATTCCAGGAGATAGGGAAAATGTTGTCACTGCTTTTATAGCTGAAATGAATCTGAATACACTAAAATGATAATAGCACCATTAGGCAAAAGCATTCTAATCGATGGTATAAGTTTAATCTCTGAACCCTCCAGCTGAAATGTATGACAGGGCTCCCTTCCCCTCTGTTAATTGCAAAATAAACCCATCGGAAATGAGAACCATCTTTTTTCACGCAAGGCTGGGGATGTTTCGGCGTTAGTTTACCTGTGTGGTCCAGGCGGGAGGCCCCGGCTGGGAGACGGGCGAGCAGAGGTTACACCAAGTAAGGGTGAGGAATAATAGCAGACCCCCTTGTGGGTGCGTTGTGTCAGGCACTGGCCGAACCCCTTCCCCTCTCCATAGGCCTATGAGATAGGCACCACTATCATCCCATCTTTCCGTTGAGGACCCTGAGATGCGGAGGGGTGTCAGAGAGATGTCCGGGGTCACATAGCTAGTGAGTAGCCGAGCCAGGATTCAAATCCAAGTAACCCCACTCCCAGGTCACAGACCACACTACTGCTCAGACCTGGCAATGCCAGAGCTGGAAGAACATAGAGGAATGTCGGCTCTCAAGAGGGAGGTGACCTGGCCGAGCGCAACAGCAAGCTCACTTGGCTTTTTCCTTCATGGCTGTGTGGCTTCCTGCACGTCAGACTCATTGCCAAGCTCTGGGACCCGGGCGGCGAAGGAGCCCCACCCCCCCCTTCCCATGGCTGACACACTAGCATGGGAGTCACCACGCGTGCGGCCCTCATGTGCGTCCTGCGTGCTGTAAGGGACGTAATCCCAGAAGTCTGAGGGCCGTGGAGCTGGACAGCAGGAAGAGAGTTACAGAGCACAGCACATTGGAGCCTCGGAGGGGCAGCGGGCAGGACTGTGGCTTTTTTTTTTTTTTTTTTTTTTTTGGCTGGATATACAATCGGCGGAGCTGGCTTGGGGGAGGGAGGCTGGGAGCTTGGGACACACCCCCGCCCTTCACCAGGCTGGGCCCCTCGGCCCCACTCCCCATTCCCCAGGGCCGTGTCGGGGCTCAGTCGGGCTGGCTACCCTGGTGGCTGGGCGCCCCCTAATCAGATTAGATGTGTATTCAAACAAATTGATGATCCGTTCCATGAGATGCTTTTCTGAGCGAGAAATCCATTCGGCAGCAGCTGTGGAGGCCGAGGCATAATTGACTGTCGCCCCCCGCCAGGCCCCCGACGTCAGAAGGTGCCTGGTTCCTGAAGGTCACCGGCGAGGATTAGATTAAGGCGGGCGAGCGCCTCCTTTCCTAGCTAATGAAGCACTTGGCATGCAGGCAGCACCGAGGCTGGACCGGGCATCTGCCGGGAGACAGGGAAGGGGCATAAATTAGCATCTCATTTGTGGGCGAGGCAGTGGGGAGAAGGGAAGCCGGAGGGGAGGAACCAGGGGGCTGGGGGGCTTCGAGGCCCTGGCTGGGTGGGCAGGAGCCAACAGGCCGTGTCAGGCGTGGGGGTGGGAGGGGGAGGGGCACAGCTGGGGAGCCCTGGGTCCTCTTCCTGCTAGCATCTGCCTGCTGTGTGAACGCCGAACATTTCTTGTGGGGGCAGGGCTCCAACACCCCTATGCATGGCTGATCTTCCGGGTCCCACAGCTCCCTACTCCTGAGCCCCCGTCCAGGCAGCTCCCCAAGAGGAATCGCTGACATTATGCAAAATCTCCTGCAGCTCTCCAGCCGTGCCTACCCAGGTCCTGAACCTTTGCTCAAGGCTTCACCAGCCGTCCCTAAGCCAGACTTGATCCTTGAGCCAGCCTGGAGTGGCCGTGAGGGAGCTGGATTCAGAAGACTCAGATGTGAGGCATTCAGGAGACTATGGGCTCTATAAGCGGGATGCCTCTGAGTCAGGGGAGACGGGTGGGGCAGTGATAGCGCCCCGGGCTCCCGTTTCCCCATCTCCTCCCCATGCAGTCACCTCCAGGGGTCTGAAGGGCAGAAAGAGCATCCCGTAGGTGCCAAGCGCTGAGCTCCAAATCTGACATACGTTTGCTCCCTTGGTCCTCCCAGCAGCCTCTGGGGCAGGGGTTGGAATCTCTTCCACGGACAGACAAGTGAGACTCGGGAGGTTACCCTGCTCAAGGTCACACTTTAGTTGGCATAGCAACTGGCATTTAAACCCAGTTTCTCTTCTCTTCCCCCACTGGGACCTTCAAGCCAGACCCTAGGGAAAGGGTGGTACCTGGGGGCTTATGTGGGGAGCAGAGCTTTGGGATGGGGGCCCCAGGTCAGCGGCTCCTTCCCAAGAACCCCCGGGGCTCCAACCCCTGCCTCATCTTACTTGACCCCTCCCGCCCACATCTGTTCATCTTCTGGACTCGGACCTGCCTTAATCCCAGCCTTCTCTCCTTGCACCCCACTAGCCCAGCCCTCCAAAACTCCACCCCTAGGTGGACCCGTCTCCCCTGGGCGGTTCTGCCCCATCATCCTTGCAGCAACCGCTGGACTCATGCCCGGTCAGCCTGCCTGGTTCACCTTCACCCCCAATCTAGTCCTAGGGCCGTGACATTGGAGGCTGGGGTAAGAATGCCCCTGCCACACAACCGGCGTGGCCCCTGCTTGTGGCTTCAAAGCCACGACCCTGAGAGAGGCCACCATCCCTCACTTAACCACCCGTGAGGCCACGGGTTGGGATGTGAAGAGTGGGACAGCTCAAGGAAGCCCCGTGCCACCTACAGAAAGGTCCAGGACTCTAGAACCTGCCAGATCTGGGTTTCCATCTGTATGGCAAGGTCAAAAGACCAACCGTTCCTGAGTGTCAGCTTTCTCGTCTGTAAAATGGGGATAAAGGTAGTACCATCCTTGAGAAGTTCTCGTGACACTTAACTGAAGAGATGGACATAAAGCACTTAATGTGTGGGAAGTTGCATAGGTCGTATGAAATAAAGGCAGCAGGAATAGATGTGTAGGGAGAAGTGGGGTTTGTGGAGAGGGGCCTGTCCAGAGCCCCTGCTTCCTCTGACCCGGGGCCCAGCCTGCTTAGGTCTGTGGCCACCAGCCAGCTCCAGGGTGGGGACCAGTTAGGAGGGCATGGAGGTCAATCCAGGACAAAGGTGACGGTGCAGAAGCTAGGGGGTGGTGAGCTGAGAAAGTTTGAGAGAATCCCAACCTCCACCCCGTCCCCGAGCTTTCCAGAGACACTCCCGATGGCTGTGTAGTTACTGCGGGAGAGCTGCTAAAAGAGAGAGACTTTGGGGTCTTTCAGAGCTGGGAAGGGGACTGGTCCAGGCCCGGTGCCCCGTGAAGCTGGCTCTGGAGGGCAGATGGACACCTTTTGGCCAACTAATTGCACTGGTGGTGGGTGGAGGTCTTCACCCTGACTGGCACTGCCAGCTGGCAAGGGTCTGGCTCCAGGGGAGGTGGGGTTCCCAGGCCTGGGCTGGCTGGGTAGTCAAATCCCAGGAGAGATTGGGGAGGACCCCTAGAGAAAGATGACATTATTGTGCTGGGGACTGAAGGGAGGGGAGAGGTTGAAGTTGAGATAAGCGTCTGTGTGGGGCTATTTCGCCTGGAGCTTGGAGTAGAAGGATGACGATAAGTGTATTTAGTGGGAATTTGGAGGAAAAGCCAGCCAGGGGCCCCCTGAGCTGTTCTGGGAAACGAGGAGGAAGCCCAGGACTGAGGCCTCTTGTCCACCTCTGAAGGCGGCTCTTCCTTCAAGAGGCTCAGGCTCTGGTGGTCAGGGACCCCCAGCCACGCCACACCCCCGTGTCCCGTGCACACGGAAGGCCTGTCCTTTCCTGCCTTACCAGCAGGGCTGCCCGCGACTGTTGACCCTGCCCAGTCACATACGTGTTTGCATCTGTGTGTACACATCTGATTATAAATAAGCAATAAACACATTTGATTATGAATAAGCAATCCACACCTGTGGGACGCAACGGAAAAGTTGCAAAAAAGCGTAGAGTAAAAAGCAAACCCCTCCCCACCCAGCCCCCAGCCACCCAGTTCTCCTCCCTAAAGCGTCGTTGAGCCCAGTTTCTTATGGGACCCCCTAGAAAAAGCCTGCGCCTATACAGGCAGATCTATTTTTATCCTTGAAAAAAAAAAAAAACAAACCAAACTTGTGCACAAATGGTAGCAGATTACACACCCCATTCTACACCTTGCTTTTTTCACTTACCAGTAGCTCTCAAAATTTGTTCCAGAGCCTTTCGCTATAGAGAATTGTATTGTTTGGAGGTGCAATCATTTCTTTAACCATCATCACCCTCTTGACAGGCATTCAGGTCATTTCCGAGCTTTTGCTGTTACAAAACATAGTGTTGCCATGAAGTGCTGTCACTTCACTCGTGCACGGGTGTGTGTGGAGGAGAAATTCCTTGAAGAATTGGGGGATGGGGAGGTGCGTTTTTAGTTTCGACAGAGTCGCCAAATTGTTCTGCATAGGTGTGGTACCAAGGACAGTCCCCAAAGCTGTGTGCGCGACACCCGGGTCTCCGCAGGCCGGCCAGCCCGGGGTATTATCGCACTTTCAGATCTTGGCCGAAGTGATAGAAGAAAAAAAAAGTGTCTTATTGAGTTTCCCTTGCCTTTCTCTTATCACGAGGTTCAGCATCTTTGTCTATGTTTCAGAGTTACTTGCAGTTCTTTTCCGTGAACGGTTCATATCCTTTGCCCGTTTCTCTGTTGGTTTGTTCATCTTTTTCTTATTGATTTATGGGAATAGTTTTTATATCAGGAAGACGAGCGCTTTGTCCCTGATAGAAGTTGCAGATATTTTCCCCCCGTTTGTCATGTGTTGCCTTTGGTTTATGGACATTTTTTTTCCATGCAAGATTTTTATGTAGTTGAAGGTATCAATCTGTTGTATGACTTTCTGGAGTTTGTGTAGTACTTAGAAAGTACTTGGCGAATTCTTTTGCTTCGCCAAGATTGTATATTTTAAAACCCCGGTGATTTTTTTCTAGTTCTTTTAGAATTTCATTTTTCTTGTTTAAAACATTGATCCATCTAGAATTTATTTTGAGGTAAAGTGTGAGGAAGAGATCCCGCTTGATTTTTTTTTTTTCCCCAGATGGCATCCTGGTTTTTCCAAGGCCATTTGTTGAATAATTGATCTATTCCCCACTGACCTGAAATTCTACTTTCGTCCTGTCTTAAATATCCCATATATATTGGGGCATATTTCTGGCCTCTCTCGTTCATTGCTTCATCAGTCTATTTGGACAAGAACACACTTCTTTAATTATTGCAGCTTTATAATAGAGTTCAAGATCTGTGCTAGTCTCCTCTGCTTACCATTCTTTTTCAGAATTTTCTTGGCTATTCTTTTGTGGTCTTTTAAAATGTGCACTTTCAAATCACTTTGTCTAGTTAAAAAATCCTCTGTGTGTGTGCTTTCAAAGTGTTGATTCTGTCCACTGTTCTCCTCCATTTCCGGTTATCCCTTCCCACTGAGAACGTGGCTAGCAGGCCTGCTGTGTACAGTAGTCCAAGTTGTGTACTGCACAGTCCTAGAACTAAGGTTGAGAGGAGCTGCTGGCCCCTGCCAACAGGGTATGAGCTCTTCCCTCCAGGGAATCTGCCCATCTACATATCCGATCAAGAATAGAATAGCTGCCTCTCCTATAGCGTGCGCCAGGCACCTTCCTAAGCACTTTATGTTTTTTTAATTTATTTAAGCGTCACAACAAATATATCCCCAATTTACAGCTAAGGAAACTGAGGTGCAAAAAGTCGAAGTAACTTGCCCAAGGTCAATGATTTGTGCAGTCATGACACAGAAATCTGTTCCTGCACATAAGCGTGCGCGCGCGCGCGCACACACACACACACACACACACACACATAGATTCACACTCAGACATACAGATACACATGCCATCAGATATGCATGCAGACATACACAGAGACACACGTGAACACATACCTGCGTACATACACAGATGCACACAGGCACAGACGCTCAAAGACACGCACACAAACGCACACACTGCTGTTCCCACCAGCATCCTTTTCCCATCAGAGTCTTTCCTTCGATGGCTCACACACTCCCACTCCCCCTGCTTTGGGGCAGGGCCAGTCCATCCAGGAAAACCGCCTGGCTGGACTCCCTGCCCTGGCTCTCAGTTCTGCATAGGGCCTCCCTCCCAAATCCCTGTACCCAGAGAGGAGGGGGCCTTTAGCGTTTCAGGAAAAGGAGGTATGACCGCATAGCAGGGACTTGGGGAGGGGAACCTCGGCTTCTGCCAGACCGCCTTGTTAGGATAACCTGGGATGAGGGATGCAGCTCTGAGCTGGGTACCCAGCAGGTTCTCAGGAAAGGCTAACCGCATCCCTCCCCCCTCCACTTCCCCCAAGTCATTGTCTCCAGCGGCCTCTGGAATCAACTCATCCAAGCAAAAGCCATTCGGCTCCAGACTGGCACCCCACCCCACCCCCGGGAGAGCGTGAGGAACGAACTGGCAAATGCAGACATGGGGGCGCATCGCCCAGGGAGCCGAGTTGCGGAGGCGAGGGTTTGGGTGCAGAGCGCGTGTGCCCGCGTGCGCGCGCACCGACTGTTCTGGCTCTGAGTCGGCCCGCCTCGAAGGGATTTAATCAGTGGGGGCTGGGAATGGTGTTGTTTTTAAACAAACAGGGGATGACAGGAACTAACAGAGGGTTTTTTTTTTCTTTTAACATCTTTATTGGAGTATAATTGCTTTACAATGGTGTGTTAGTTTCTGCTTTATAACGAAGTGAATGAGTTATACATATACATATGTTCCCATGTCTCTTCCCTCTTGCGTCTCCCTCCCTCCCACCCCTCTAGGTGGACACAAACCACCGAGCTGATCTCCCTGTGCTATGCGGCTACTTCCCACTAGCTATCTATTTTACGTTTGGTAGTGTCTATATGTCCATGCCACTCTCTCACTTTGTCCCAGCTCACCCTTCCCCCTTCTTAAAGACTCCATTCAAAGGGCTCTTGAAAGCTGCTGGAGAATGAATGCGCCTTTGAAGTGCGAACGTGTCCATTTGTTAAACTGAGAGCGAGCCAGCTGCCTCCGAGGGGTGGGGAATCGTTTTCCTTGGCAAATGGGGGCTTGCCTCCCTCTCTGCCCTCCGCCGCCTCCAGAGGTGCGCTAGGACCCCAAAGCGAGGGATCCGGCGTGGCGGCCACTCTCCCAAGACACACTCTAGAAGAAGCGCCTTTTCTTTTTTTCTTTTTTAACATCTTTATTGGAGTCTAATTGCTTTACAATGGTGTGTTAGTTTCTGCTTTATAAGAAAGTGAATCAGTTATACATATACATATATCCCCATATCCCCTCCCTCTTGTGTCTCCCTCCCACCCCTCTAGGTGGTCACAAAGCACCGAGCTGATCTCCCTGTGCTATGTGGCTGCTTCCCACTAGCTATCTATTTTACGTTTGGTAGTGTATATATGTCCATGCCACTCTCTCACTTCGTCCCAGCTTACCCTTTCTACTCCCCGTGTCCTCAAGTCCATTCTCTGTGTCTGCGTCTTTATTCCTGTCCTGCCCCTAGGTTCTTCATATCAGTAGGCGCCTTTTCAACCACCTTGAAGGCAGTGTGCTCACATGACGGTCGTTAAGAGTGAGGGAGAAACCTGCGAATAGGTAGCGTCAACTCCGAGATGGGAACGTGCGCGGTCACACAGAGAGACGAGGTGGGGCAGGCTGGTCCAGGGTGCGCCTCTTGCGCGTGTCTGCACCTGCCCTCCAGTGGCCCCCAAGGGGAGGGTCAGTAGCAGGGATGGGGTTCAAGGAAGACCCAACCACGCAGTGTCCAGTGGAGACGGAGGGGATGCAGATGCTGTGCAGCCCACAGGTTGGCCTGGGCCCCAGACCTGCGTGACGGCTTGTCTCGAGTTGTCAGTCTGTGTGTAAGCTCAGAGTGAGGCTTTGTCACAGATGCTGAACCTTATCTGAAAACCAAGGGTGTCCAATTCCGGTTAAATCTGAGGGTGAGGCCCCACTGACGCTCCAGAGATTCAACGTGTGATGCGGGAGGGGCCCCGATGCCCCCACCCCTAGGGGGCTGACCAGCCTGCCAGGCCGCGTCTTGATTCACTCCCTGCCACCCTTGAAGTCACCCCCTCCCCGACTCCTGACACATGCCCCTTCCTCTTCTTTGGTTTGTTCCATATCTTAGGCCAAAAGAATAGTGTCTTGTGGTTTTCACCCTCTGGACCCCCAGGGGAAAGTTAGCACTCGGACCAAGGCATATCTGGGGCATCGAGGATGATGGAACACCCACCCTGGTGGGGACACCCACTCTCTGATGTTGGGGAAGAAGTGCACATTTGCAGAACATTTACTCTGGGCCAAGCACGGACCTGGCATTTTCACAATTCCTATCTTATTGAACCCTTGAGATATCAAGGTGGCTGTTTCTCTTCCCGTGTCTCCTGGTGGAGAAACTGAGTCTCGGAAAGATGAATGCTTGTCCACGCCCAGGCAGCTGGGAGTCGCAGGCTGAGCACAGACGGGAACGTGGTGCCAGGACCCCTCCCCCACCACGGGGCTGGAGGTCGGGACGCCCGGTGCCTGGCTAGCCAACAGCTTCCCGGCTTTGAGCACTGCCCGCCCCTCGGGGCGCAGTGTGATGGGTGGAAGGTGCTTGCACTTGCGTCTGGCAAGTCTGGACCTGACTCCCCTTTAGCGGCACGTGGCCGTGGGGTCGCCGAGCCGTATCCCTTACCACAACGGGAGCGCTGCTGTGAGCGCCAGGTGATACGTGGGTGAGCCGGTGAATGGTGCTTTCTGGAGCTCGCTCCCTCCATCTGTCAGATGCAAGGGCTCGGCGGCGGCACGAACTCTGGGAGTCTCGCCTTAAGCCCATCTTCTCCTCCATCCACGTTCCACCTTCATCAAGGCAGGTGCGGGACTCTAGGTCTAGCCTGCAGGGCTGGCTCCTCCCCTTCCAGCTGTGTTGCCCTGGGCGGGTTTCTAACCGCTTTTCTAAAAGGGGATTATGATCCTGTCTGGTTGTGGGCTTGCGTGTGGATTAAATGAGCATCTGTTAAAGCCCCAGGAACAGCCCAGAACCTAGCAGGTGCTTCAGCCCTTGTGTTGTCTCCAGATCCTGGCTCCTCCCCCAGCCCAGCCCAGCCCCTAAAGGGCAGATCTGCTCAATGATGGGCTTGGGGGCCCTCTCCCCGTTCCCCCCTCTCTCCCTGTCCTTTTGTCAACCCCCTTGTCTGTTTCACTTCTGCCCTTTTCCCCACTGGCCAGAGAGCGGAAGGCCTCTATTTCCACCCAAAGCTGTTGGTCTGAGTGGTCCCCTTAAGTCCGGGATCCGGAGTGTGTTGTCTCCGTCGAGGGCAGCCGCGGTGCGGGGGTGGGGGCTCGTGCTTGGCTGGACTGAGTCAGGTCACAGGGTTAGGCTAGGGAGCATAGCAAGCGCTGGACCCACACCCACAGCCCAGCAGTGCCATTTCCTCTGCCCCGACGGCAGCCTGGTGTGCGAACGGGGAGGCCGAGGCAGGACCAGGGATGGAAGACCCAGGACCCGGGATGGAAGATCAAGCAGCCTGGCAGTGGAGGGGCCCGACCGGAGGGACTCTGCCCTTGATGCCTTTGCAGGGTTTCCTCCAGCCTTGGGAAGCAGGATTCAGGGCAGCCCCGTCACCCGCCACTTCTGTCAGCGCAGGTGTCCCTGTTTCCCTTTCCCTTTGGCTGAAGTGCAGTAAGCGCCGTCGACCCCCCCCCCCTTCTGCTCTGGAAGGAGAAACCAAAGCAAAGGGTATGGACGGGTTGGGGATCCCGAGGGGAGAGAGGTGGAAGGTACTGGAGCGGAGGGGTGGCGGCAGTGGCGGTGAGCTGGTGGGTCTGGGAGGAGGGTGGCGGGGAGAACTCACTCTGAAGACAAGTCCTGCCCAGGCACGTGACCTTGGCAGGTTCCCCGCTGCACCTGCCCCGTCTGCCTCGGGGCCTCAGGGCCCCAGCTGAGCCGCCGCAGGCAGGTGAGCCGGTGATAACCAGCAACGTGTGTGTCTGTTTCCCGCAGATGACGTGGCCCCCTACTTCAAGACGGAGCCGGTGCGAACACAGGTGCACCTGGAGGGGAATCGCCTGGTACTCACGTGCATGGCCGAGGGCAGCTGGCCACTGGAGTTCAAGTGGCTCCACAACGACAGGGAGCTGACCAAGTTCTCTCTGGAGTACAGGCAAGCGTGCCGCCCCTTTCTTCCCACCCAGCCGCCAGGGTCCTGCTGTGTCCTGAGGGGGTACCAGGGCACTGGGCAGGGGCGCCGCGTGGCGGTTTTGGTGGGGGAGCCCCTGCTCCAGAGTTGCTGGGAGGCTGGGGTGACAGAAGTAGGGGGCCAAGGCCGCCCTTGCCCAGGGTGAGAAGACGCTGCCCCGCTGCCCCCGGCAGAAGATGGCTGGGTGGCCAGGCAACCGTGGACGGGGCAGAGGTGATGACTGAGGTAGGGGAGCCCGCTGCCAGCAGCTAGACTGTGGCCACGGCTGTGACCAGATCCCCACCTCCCCTCCCCACTGAGAAGAGCCCTGCTCTCTCGGGGGAGCTATTGGAGGGGCCTGGGTCCAGCAGAGGGGTAGGGCATGCAGCTACCTGGGGTCTGTAAGGGGCAGACAGATTCTATTTGGGAGGGCAATTCGGGGGGGACATGGAGGTGGGACCTCCCCCGCCAGGGCCTTTGCGCTTATCTCCACTCCCTGCTGTGCCCTTCCACTGGGCTCTGGGTTGGGCTGCCCTTCCTTCCCCAGGACACTGCCAAATGGGGATAATGGAGAACAGAGAGAGAGAGAGAGAGAAACAGGGTCTCAGTGAGAGCAAGTTTGCTACCAGAAGAGTGAGCAGTGGGGCAGCTACTCCCCAAGCCGGGTAGCCTCCAGCCTTTCTCCCGGCTCTCCTTCCCCCTGCTTCTGTCCCCCTATCTCGGCCTTTTTTATTGGCTCCTGACCCTGTGCCTGGCGATTAATCCCCAGGCCTGATGTGCATAATTGGTTTTGTTGGGGAAACAAGATTGTCTTGCCCTGGGGATGTTGATACAAATCTGCCACCAGGGACAGGAATGCAAACGAGAGGAGGGGGATTTAATTGCTTGAGAATCGGTCCTTTCCAGAAAACCATCCTTTTCTTCATGAAGCAGGGAGGCCAGAGTTTGGGGTGACCCCCATGCCCAGGTTCCTTCTGCCCCAGCCCTGGCCTGGATGGGATGGTGATGAGAGCCGAAAATTTGGCCTCTGTGCACCAGTGCCAAATCTCAGACACAGAGTTTGGGGTGAAGTAGAAAAGAATAGCTTAATTGCTTTGCCAGGCAAAGGGGGACACAGTGGGCTCATGCCCTCAAAAACTGTGTCCCAACCTGTGATGATTTGGTGAGGAGTTTTATAGCAATAGTTCAAGGGTGGGATTACTGATAAGATTAGGGTGTATGCAGGGCCTGCACTCCTTTAATCTGGCCTCAGGTGGTCTCTTTTTTTTTTTTCATAAATTTATTTATTATTTATTTTTGGCTGCGTTGGGTCTTTGTTGCTGCGTGCGGCTTTGTCTAGTTGCGGCGAGCGGGGGGGCTACTCTTCATTGCGGTGCGCGGGTTTCTCACTGCGGTGGCTTCTCTTGTTGCGGAGCTCGGGCTGTAGGCGTGCGGGCTTCAGTAGTTGTGGCACGCGGGCTCAGTAGTTGTGGCGCACGGGCTTAGTTGCTCCGTGGCGTGTGGGATCTTCCCGGACCAGGGCTCGAACCCGTGTCCCCTGCATTGGCAGGCGGATTCTTAACCACTGTGCCACCAGGGAGGCTCCTCAGGTGGCCTCTTGATGAGCTTCTGTGGTTCTTGAGGTTATCAAACTGTGACCTTCCCTCTGGAATGAAGAACGCTTCATTAGTTCATCTTCCATTTGTTGGGGGTTTTAGTTCTGTAACGAGCTCAAAGATACTGTTGTGTGTGTCCCTTGAGGAGGGACCAGGACCTGCCCCAAGGCTGCACTGTTGTTTCTTGACTGCTCCTCCCTTGTCTCTGCATCCCCTCCCTTCCCTGATTAGCAGCTGTTCTGATCTGCCCTTTGGGACTCAGGGAAGGTCATGGAGGCTGAAGGCTATTCCCTACATACAAGAAATGGGGGACACAGAAAGACTTTGGTGCCTAGGAGCCCCACGAGGTTCTGCTTGGTTTCAGTGGGCGTGGCCAGTTTGGCAAAGGAGGGGCCAGGAGAGGCCGGGGCAGGACGACCACCCTCCCCTCTGTGGCTGGTGAGAGATCGGGACCAGGATGCAGGAGGCCCTCCAGGGCTGGCCACTCTGGGCCTCGGTTCTCCAGGGAGCCTCCCAGGGTGGTCCCCGTGATGGTTTTCAGCGGAGCCCAGAGCCATTCCTGAATGCTGTCTGGCACCCTGGGCAGTTTTGACCGTGTCCATGAAAAGACCCTGCGGCCGCTTGGACGCTGAACATGCCTGAATGGGCACCCCAGGAGCACGCTGATGGCATGCCACGCTCTTAATGGTGCCCTTGCCCTCGTCTTGAGCTGGAGGCAGGACCCAGGAGGAGCAGGAGAGTTGGTTCTTGATCTGTTTCACAGCCATTCTTTTGGTGCCTGAAGCTGCAGGGACGTGGGGTGGGCTTTACACAGAAGCAGATGCTGGCTCAGCCTCCGGTTCAGACTTGCCCAGCGATGGAATGGGCTTCCTCGGGACACAGTCAGCAACCTGTCCCTGGAGGCATCCAAACGGTTGTCAGGGTGCAGCTGTTGATGATGGTAATGATGATAACAGTCATCGGCAATGAAAAAGAATGTATTACCTGGCAGACGGCGTGATGGGCGCTCTGAGAGCGTCTTGTTTAATCCTGCCAGCAATCCCACGGGTAGGTTCCAGTGTTTTCTCCATTCTACAGACGAGCAAACTGAGGTTTAGGGAGATGAAACAGTCCACCCAAGGTCAAGTTGTTGAGTTGGGCTTCACATATAAGTCACATAACTACAGGACTAGAATTCTTTACCATCCCCCACACGGCCTCCCGTTGAAGAAAGACTGAAGCCATCGCCTCCTCCGTGTGTATCCTAAGCATCTTTCTGCTAACTGTGCTCTGCACATTCTAGAAAACAAAGCTCCATTTCAGAGCTTAGTTGGGTGGAAGTTATTCAGGGAGACGTAAATGGACGTCCATTCGGGAAACTCATCCTCCTGCCTCCTCATCCCCAGGAAGGCTGGCTGTTACAGCAGGGGATTCTTTTCTTTTCTTTCTTTCTTTCATTTATTTTTGGCTGTGTTGGGTCTTTATTGCTGTGCGTGGGCTTTCTCTAGTTGCGGTGAGCAGGGGCTACTCTTCGTGGCAGCGTGTGCCTGCCGTGTGCCCGAGGACAAGTCAATCAGGATTTTCCTCTAATCAAAAATATGCTGTGGGCTTCCCTGGTGGCGCATCCGCCTGCCAGTGCAGGAGACAGGGGTTCGAGCCCTGGTCCGGGAAGATCCCCCATGCCGCGGAGCAACTAAGCCCGTGCGCCGCAGCTACTGAGCCTGTGCTCTAGAGCCTGCGGGCCACAACTACTGAGCCCACGTGCCACAACTACTGAAGCCCACGCGCCTAGAGCCCGTGCTCCATAACAAAGAGAAGCCACCGCAATGAGAAGCCCGCGCACCACAACAAAGACCCAACACAGCCAAATATAAATAAATTAATTTTTTTAAAAAACGAGCTGTGCTCACAGGGAAAGATCTACACTCCTCAGTGTGGCCTTCAGAACTCTTCATGTTCTGCTCCTGACAGCACCTGCTTTAGCTCTTGCTGTTCCCATCTGAGGTAACACATTCCCACCAAACAGGACCCTCACACCACAGGTCCCAGGACAGTTCCTTCCACATGCCCTTTTTTCTGCCTTTGTCCAAACTGTCCTGTCCCCTCCACTTGGAATATTGCCCCTTTCAGAACCTTCTGTCTCTCTCCTGCAGGGTTCCAGCTCTTTTGGAAAGCCTTTCCTGATAGTACACATATGTGTTCTCAATAAATCTCTCTCCCTCTCTCTCTCAAACACACACACACTCATTTCTGCCTCTCTCTGCCCTTTGTGACTGTCCATAATACATCCTATTATACTCTGCCTTCTAATTATTTACATGAGAGCCTGCAAATAAACCACAGAATGAAGTGAGAGCCTCAGGCACCTTGGAGGTTCCAGGGATCTCAAGTTCCTGGAGGTTCCAGGAATCTCAGAACCAAGAACTTGATACTGCCAGGCCCTCTCCCCTCTGGGCCGCTCAGCTGTGCCCACCTCTGGGTTCAGACTTCATTCTCATGCAGTGAGTGACACTGAGAAGTTTGGGAATCACAGGCTCACAGCCACATGATTTCAGAGTAGAAGGAATTTCGCCATAGGAGTTCCATGTAGAAAGTCCCAGGGAAGGATTCTGATTGGTCCAGCTTGGATCTGCCCTGACCAATCCCAATGGGAAGCAGCATGGAGTGCTGTGATTGGCCAGCCCTGCATCACGTGTCTACTCCGAGCCATAGGACATTGCACAGCAGCTCCCACACTAGAGCCACGTGGTGGAAAGGAGGGTGAGAGCTCTTAGCAGAAGAAGGGAAAAGGGTGGTGGGGCAGACAGTAGCCCCCTGTGTCCACTTTACCACCCCTGCCTCCTGTGAGGGCCTGGCTCATAGCAGGTATTTTTCCTTCCTTCCTTTCTTTTTTTTTAATTTTGAAAATTTTCAAATCTTGGAAGAATTACAAGATAGTACCGTAAACACCTGTATACCTCTTTACCATTCCCCAGTTGTTAATATTTTGTATCATTTGTACTCTCTCTTGCTCATTCTATGCACACGTAGATGCATGCATCTTTTTTTCTGAATTATTTAAGAGTTAGTTGCAGACATCACGTCACTTCACCCCTAAGTAGAATTTCCTAAAAGCAAGGCATTTTCCTACAGAACTACCACACAATCTTCACACTCAGGAAATTGCACATTGATAAAATACTGCTGTCTGACACACAGTCCACATTGAAATTTCTCCATGTGTCCCAATTAGATCCTTTGTGGACCTTTTTATTATTGCTGTTCAGTACAGGATCTGATCAAGGACCACACCTTGGCTTTAGTTGTCATGACTCTTCAGACTCCTTAAATCTAGAACTGTTGCTCCTTTTTCTTTCCTGTCTTTCACGGCATTGCCATTGTTGAGAGTTCAGCCAGTTTTGCAAGATGTCCTCCAAGGATATTACGTAGATATACATCCATTTCAACGCTTCACAGTTACAAGCACCCTAAGTCACTTTGCGCCATTATCGGTGATGGTGGGTCTTACCAACTGGTCAAGGTGATGTTTACTAGATTTCTCCCTTGTCCAGGTATCGATGTATCGTCTCTCCTTTGAATGGTAACTTGAGACTCTGTGAATATTCTCCTCCCCAGGAATTTCCCACCCAGTGGTTTAATAGTCATTGATGAGTCTTACCTGAATCAATTATTATTACCAAGGTGGTTGTGATAAGCAGATTTTTCATCATTCCTTTTACTTATATTAGTTGGCTCGCTTTCTTTCTTTCTTTCTTTCTTTCTTTCTTTCTTTCTTTCTTTCTTTCTTTCCTTTCTTTTCTTTCTTTCTTTCATTTATTTTTGGCTGTGTTGGGTCTTTATTGCTGTGCGCGGGCTTTCTCTAGTTGCGGTGAGCAGGGGCTACTCTTCGTTGCAGTGTGTGGGCTTCTCATTGTCATGGCTTCTCTTGTTGTGGAGCACGGGCTCTAGGTGCACAGGGTTCAGTAATTGTGGCACGTGGGCTCAGTAGTTGTGGCTCGCAGGCTCTAGAGTTCAGGCTCGGTAGCTGTGGCACAGGGGCTTAGTTGCTCCACAGAATGTGGTATCTTCCCAGGCCAGGGCTCGAACCCATGTCCCTTGCATTGACAGGCAGATTCTTAACCACTGCACCACCAGGGAAGCCCACTTGGCATTCTTTCTTGAAAGAGATCTTTCCTTTCTTATCCCCTTTAAAATAATTTAGCATCAGTACAAACTCACGGATAATTTTTTCTATTTAATTTTCCCTAATTTAATCCATTCCCATCATTATTTGGACACTCGTAGTAACCCAGAGTTGGCCAATGGAGCTTCTTCAAGCTGGATCTTGAGTCCTTTTGACATGTCCCCAGTGGATTTCTAGCACTTTCTTGCTTTTTGCCTCAACAAAATATTCGTTTCCCCTTTTGAATGAATGCCTACTGAAAATCCCATCATGTAGGAGATTGGTCAGCAGCTTCTCATTATGGTTGTCTCACCACTGCTTTTTGCTGAGGACTTCCTATCTCATCCAAACCCCAGGTTTTTGTTTTTGTTTTTTTTATCAAACTCCAGGTTTTGAGTCGAGTGATAATATCCAATTTTCAGGCAGAAGGATGGCTGAATTGACTCAGCAGGTTGAGTGAAAAGAAGATTGGAAACACTGCCGTAAATTTAACTGTTTCCCACGCCGTCTCCAAAGGAAGAAGTTTGCATTCCCATTCAGTCTCCAAGGGTGTTTATTCTCAGTGGGATCTGTACCAGAATGGGCCAGGGGTGTGCGTATGTGTGAGAGAGAGAGAGAGAAATCTACAAGAAGGAAAGCCAGTGCCTCCTTCTGAGTACCGGTGACCCTGGGGAGTTTGTGGGTCCGAATCCATCCATGGGGGCAGAGTGGAAATAGCCTGGACTTTGGGGTTAGGCCCGCGTGAATACAATCACACTCCTACCGCTTACTAGCTCTGTGACTTAGGGCAGAAATACTTAGCCACCCTGAATTTGTTTTCTCACTTTGGAACTGGGCACGGTAATGCCTACCTTAGAGGGTTGTCGTGAGGATTAAATGAGATGCTATGGGACAAATCCAGTCCCGGGTGCAACAGACATGAAATAAAGGGTACCTGTTAGGATTTTACAGGGTATCATCTTGATAGAATAATGGGGCAAATAACAAAGCCGCCAGAAATCTCGTGTGCAGGTGAGCACACCTTCCTCCAAGGGGCCCCAGGGCTCTGGTTATATATATGCTTCTTTAAGTCTCATATACACATTTAATGGTTATGAGCGTGCAAAGCACATAGATGTGTCTGCGTGACTTCCTGACTCTATGGGTTAGTAACCCCACATAAAGGTCAGGTCCTCTCTGGAGCCTCTCCCACCACCCCCCTTCCCTCCCATGGGGGGGCATCTCTCCAGGTTGAATCAGGTCAGCCTCCGTTTGCATCCATGTCACCAGCCAGGGCTGCGTGCATTGGGACTATCCCCCCAGCCCAAGAAATGGCAGGTCAGGCAGTGGCTGGAGGGGAGGAAGGGGGATGGACATTAACCTCCCGTCCTTGTGACCATGTCCTGGCAGAGTCTTCAACCAGATTATTTTGTCCCACCTGGGTAACGCCTTCTGCCATAATTAGTCTCACACTTAAAATCAAATAGGAAAAACAAATCAGCTAGGCAGACCACACACACACACACACACACACACACACACACACACACGTTCCCACATGCAGTCAGGCACGCGTATCCATAGAAAAACTGTTTATCCAGACTCACTCGCTTTCAAGAACTTAATATACATCATTTCACAGCAACACTAGGAAGTGTTATTACCCTCGTTTTGCAGACGAAGCTCACAGAAGTTCCATAATGTGGCTGGGCTCATCCCGGGAGCAGCTCCAAGAGGTCCGTCACCTGAGTGCGTTTTGCCCTTTCTGCACAGATGCACACAGGTTCCCGATTGGGTTCCTTCTGCCCCACTTTTGTCACTGTGTGTCGTTCTCTGGCCCAAGAGACAAGAAGCCGAGGGCCCCTCAGACCCTCTGGGGGGCAAGCATGTGGGTGTGAGACCAGCTGCGGCTGAGTCCATCCTCCGAGGCCCCAGATGGGCCCTGCTGGGTGTGGAGACGGGCAGGTGTGTGGAGGGGAAGCTCAGGTGAGCCAGGCCGGGCGTCTGGCTGGCCCCCGCTGTGTCCTCAGCCCTGCTGCCAGCCTGACATCCTTTATGGTGGAGCTGTAGCATCTGGGAGGTGCACAGGCTCGGTGGTGGGGAGAAGAAAGCCCAGTCGAGGCAGAGACCCACGCGTGAGATGGCCCTGGCTGTGGTCACAAAACAGGGGACCCCTGCAGAGCAGCTGCAGCCTTTGAAATCCTTCAGAGGAGAGGATGAAGAGAAACTCCAGGGCTTCCCGGGTGGCGCAGTGGTTGGGAGTCCGCCTGCCGATGCAGGGGACGCGGGTGCGTGCCCCGGTCCGGGAAGATCCCACATGCCGCGGAGCGGCTGGGCCCGTGAGCCACGGCCGCTGAGCCTGCGCGTCCGGAGCCTGTGCTCCGCAACGGGAGGGGCCACAACAGTGAGAGGCCCGCGTACCGCAAAAAAAAAAAAAAAAAAAAAAAGAATTAGACGTCTTAAACATGTTGACTCGGGCTTCCCTGGCGGCGCAGTGGTTGGGAGTCCGCCTGCCGATGCAGGGGACGCGGGTTCGTGCCCCGGTCCGGGAGGATCCCACATGCCGCGGAGCGGCTGGGCCCGTGAGCCATGGCCGCTGAGCCTGCGCGTCCGGAGCCTGTGCTCCGCAGCGGGAGAGGCCACAGCGGTGAGAGGCCCGCGTACCACAAACAAAACAAAAGAAACCGCACTGCCAGCTGCTTTGCCCCGCCTTCTGCCCTGGCCTCCCCTTAGAAGCGGGAGCAGGCGGCAGAGGCCAGGGAGGCAGAGGCTGGTGGGCTTTCCAGAGGGCACGTGCCACGCGGGTGCCAGGAACCAAGCCACACTCTTCCCCACAGCGGTTCTGGGAGATTGGTGCTATTATTATCTCTGCTTCTTAGCTAGGAATCACAGTTCAGAGAGGTCCAACGACTTGCCTAAGGTCACACAGCCAGATCCGGAGAGCCAGGTTTCACCCAGGATCATTCAGACCCCAAGCCTGTGTCCCGCCCCCTGCTCCGAGCTGTCTTGCCGTGCTTGTCCTCTGCCAGGGCAGTGGCACTGCCAGGGCCCAGCTTTCTGGGCATGGCCCCAGCTAGCCTTCTAAACCACGGCAGAGAAACTATTCACGGCTAACATATGGAACGTAGCATGGCCCAGCCCTGCTTTAAGTGCTTCACATACGTTAACTCTTTTTTTTTTTTTTTTTCTTTTTGCGGTACACGGGCCTCTCACTGTTGTGGCCTCTCCCATTGCCTCTCCACCCCATGCTTGGCCCGCGAGGGCCACTTTCACCTAAGTTCTTGTTCTCAATCCCTGGACATCAGCAACTCCTAAGGGAAGAGACATGAGGGAGGCATCTTCCTGGTTCAGCTCCCCACCCAGGGCCCAAAGTCATAGGACTAAGATGGGCCAGGTCTTCTCCCTCCAAGCCTGATGAAGAAACATCAGGATTGGGCTTCCCTGGTGGCGCAGTGGTTGGGAGTCCACCTGCCGATGCAGGGGACGCGGGTTCGTGCCCCGGTCCGGGAGGATCCCACATGCCGCAGAGCAGCTGGGCCCGTGAGCCATCGCCGCTGAGCCTGCGCGTCCGGAGCCTGTGCTCCGCAACGGGAGAGGCCACAACAGTGAGAGGCCCGCGTACTGCAAAAAAAAAGAAAGAAAGAAACATCAGAAGATGCTGATTCGTTCACCAGGCGGAGATTTAGGACCTTCTGCCTGCCTGGCATAGAGCTAGGCAAGGAGGACAAGACCAAAGGCAGTGCCAGACCCTCCCCCCAAAGCCCCCCTTCCTGCTGCCCTTTAGAAATGTTGGTTCCAGCCAAGGGGCAAGGTGTGCACTCATGACCTGTAAGCGCCTGGGCCGAGGAGCCACAGCAGGTGCTGGAGGCCAAGAGAGTATCCTAGAGAGGTTTCGGGCAGCCTCTGGAAGTCGTCGAGCTTGAATGGAGAAGGGAAGAGCCCTTGGGTGTGGCCAGGCAGTGAATGGGGGGCAGCTCTCCTGGTGCAGCAGGTGCTGGGTGCTGCTGACCTTGTGCTCAATAAGACAGGAAGACCCCTGCCCTCGTAGATCATACAGTCCAGAGGGGAAGCAGATTTAAATAATTCTACAGGTATTAATGAACTCCAGTTTTTTTGTTGTTTTTTTGTTTTGGGGGGGTTTTTTCTTGGCCGCGCTGCCCAGCACGTGGGATCCTAGTTCCCAGACCAGGAATCGAGCCCCTGCCCCCTGCAGTGGAAGCGCGGCGCCCTAACCACTGGACCACCAGGGAATTCGCGGGACTCCAGTTTTGATAAGTGCTGTTGAGGGAAAGCACAGGCCAGAGAAGACGTTAGTGAGGCAGCTGAGACCTGGATGCGCAGAGTTAGCCAGGGCTGGTGGCGGGCAGGCGGGTTGCCCAGGGAGCGGTGCGTACACATGTTGAGGCGGGGGGGCACCCAACGAAGGCCAGGGAGGGCAGGATGCTGGAGAAGTGGACGGGCCGACCAAGGTGGGGCTTGTCCTCTGTCTTGGGGTGCTCTTATCTTCTGCGAAAAGCTGTGTGGAGCCCTTGAATGGTTGTTCACAGGGAAGCGACACAATCGGATGTCCATTTAAAAATGATTTAGCCCAGCAGCTGGGTGGGAAGTGGACTGGAGGAGAACGGTTAGGAGCTGGGCTGCTCAGTCACAGTGGGAGCGGCTGATGGCTTGCACCATCTTGGTGACAGTGGAGATGGGAGGAATGCATGGGTGTGAGACTTCTGTAGGAGATGGAATTGATGAGACTCCATCAGCTGGGCGTGGCCAGTAAAGGGAGGAAGGTGGGGCGGTTGAGGAAGGAGGCACCGGAAGAGCAGGGGCTTTGCGGGACGTTGCTGCTTGTGGTGGTGGGTGGTTGACCAGACATCAGGTCGAGAAGGCCAACAGGCAAGTGGATGTGAAGAAAAGCCCGAGCTGACGGTCTTGATTTAGAAGTCCACGTGACTGTGACAGCCATGGGGAGGGGGAGGGGAGGGACTGGACCCAGCACAGGGGAGAGAGCGCTAGGGTCCCAGAGGTGGACAAAAGAAAGGAGGTGACAGCCAGCCCAGCACAATGAGGCCAAGACGGAGGAAGGAAACGGAGACTGGGGTGTTATGGAAGGAAAGAGGGTGTTTCGAGAAGGACCAGGTGGTCAACTGTGTCAACTGCTGTGGATGCTAGCAACTCTCCGCTAGATTTAGGGACACGGATGTCCGGTGACCTAAGGAGAGTGGGGATGGGCAAGTTGAGGAGCCAGTGAAGGAGGCACTGAGCGTCGGGGATCCTCAAGGCAAAACAGGAGTGAAGAAGCGGACGTCGGGAGGAGTGTGATGGTGGCGACCGGCTGATGCCCGGTGCTGCCTTGGGAGCTGGGGGAGGCACAGCCAGCACGTGATGGCGGAGGAAGAACCATGAACGCCAGGGAGAACGTTCTGAGCTGCATCCTGCAGGTGGTGGGTGGTCTTTGGAGGATTTGGGTCGGGGCGCTCGAGACCCCGTGTAACCTGGTCCTGCCTCTCTTTCCAGCCTCTTCTCTCACCCACCCCCTGCACTAATGGGCTGAAGGATGGATTTCCTGATGGTCTCTGTTATTAAACATCGCTGTGCTTTTGCTCACCTCTCTCCTCCACCTGTGCTGTCCTTACACACCTCTTCTACCTGATACTCCAAGGTTCAGCATCAGCATCCCCTCAATAGCAATCTCAGTCCCGACCCTGACTCACTGTATGCCTTTGGGCAAACTACTTCATCCCTGCCTCAGTTGCCCAGTCTGTTAAATGGGAACAATAAAACGAGTAGCTACCTCCCAGGGGTGGAGAAGGTCCATGAGATCAAATATGCGGAAGAGTGTCTGGTCATCAACGGCTCTGTAAGTGGAAAGGGTGGCCTGAAAGCCACCAAATAAATAACGAATCCTGTCTACCTCTCTCCCCACCTTACTCTTTCTGGCCCCGGCCTCATCCCCACCCTCCTGGGAAGCCTGGGCTCTTCTTCCTCAACAAAGCCAGATCCCATCTGCCTACATGCAACCGCTTCGGGGTCGAACTGACTCCAATTTGACCATGAGTTTGGACATCTTGTCTGAAAATTGAAGGCTGCTGGTGAGAAAGCTGAAGTGCAGGAATTAGTTATGATGAAGCATAAATTGAATTTTAATAGAGATGTCCGTGGCATGGAGCCAGCTTACTGAGGCGGAGGGAAGGTAGTAATTAAAAGTTAACGAGTTTAGGGCTTCCCTGGTGGCGCAGTGGTTGAGAGTCCGCCTACCGATGCAGGGGACACGGGTTCGTGCCCCGGTCCGGGAAGATCCCACATGCCGCGGAGCGGCTGGGCCCGTGAGCTATGGCCGCTGGGCCTGCGCGTCCGGAGCCTGTGCTCCGCGACGGGAGAGGCCACGACAGTGAGAGGCCCGCGTACCGCAAAAAAAAAAGTTAACGAGGTTAGAAAGGTCGTAACCCTCCGGGAGGGGTGGGGAAGGTGGACCGCGAGGAGGAAGAGGCCCCCGGCCGAGCATGCTGTCCTCTCTCTGACCCGGAAGCCCCTCTCCCGGCTCCCAAGGATCCGGGGCTGAGGGGAGGCTGCGGCGAGTTGCCCTGCTCGCCCTTCCTGGGCGCCCAAGGGGGCCCGCAGCAGCGGGGTGGGAGCAGAGTTTGAGGGACCCTCCGAAGACACCCCGTGCTGCCCGTGAGGAAGATAGTAACGGGAGTGGGGTTTCTCGGCCTGGGCGTTCTTAACGTTTGGGGCGGGGTTGTTCTTTGGTGTGCATTGTAGGGTGTGTAGCAGCGTCCGTGGCCTTGTTCCCCTAGATGCCAGTAGTCCCCTCCCCGAAATGTGACAACCAAAAATGTCTCCAGACGCTGCCAAATGTGCCCTGGAGGGGGGGGCTACATCACCCCCACTGAGGACCAGTGATGTAGAGTGAGGCGGCAGTGCACCCCAGACTCTCCTAGCTGGACCCAGAGTCAGGGGCCTGGCATGGCAGGGAGAAGCTGGAGGTGGCTGGCCACCCTCTGGTCCCTCTTGGGGTCACTTCCTGTGGCACAGAGTTGCTTTCGTCAATGCTGCATTTGCATTTGGTCCTCGGTGTGGGATGCACGGGGTGGGTGTGACAGCTCCATTGCTCAGACGAGGCCAGAGGCTCAGAGACCCTGAGCCTGGCCAGCGCTCATTCACCCCGTGGATGGAAGGCACCAGCTCCCCCAGGTGTCAGTACTGTACCCTGGTCTCCTCTGGGCAGTCCCGCTCTTTGAAGCCTTGGTGAAGGCTAAGGCCATCGGTGGAAGGGGTCTCGGTTACCTGGAGCAGCCCTGGCCCGGTCCCTACAGGTGCCCTCCTGACAGGGTCCTGAGGCCCTAAGACCTGGCCTATCCCACTCCCGGGGGTGGAGGCCTCCCCTTGCTTTAGGACAGGTCCTTCCCGGACCCAAGGGGACCAGCCACTCTGATGGGGAGTGACAGGAGAAGCCAGGAGAGAGGCGGGCAGGAGGCAGAGAGGCCCCGGAGGACCAGGGCAGGTGGTGGGCAGCGAGGGGCACGGCTGGCTCCCCTGACCTCAGGGTGTCGTTGCGATAATGATGCCAATTAAGATGAATAAGTTCAAAATGTGAGGGGAAAGAGGGAAAAAAAGAAGCAAGAGATTCTAAAACACTGGCTGTCTCGGTTTCCGTGGCAACCTGTTTCCTCACTCTCACTAATGGGTCCTGGCTTGGGCAGGGGGTGGGCCCCCCACTGCCGGGGAAGCTGGAGATGGACGGTAGGTGGTACCTTGCTGGACTCGAGCAGAGGGCAGTGGGGGCCGGGGGACCCTCGCCTGGGGCCTTGGGACAGTCACAGCCACAGGACGGCTCCCCGGCCCCCGGGCCAAGCTCGCCACCTTACAGGCCACCGTGGCCTGAGAGGAAGATGACTTGCCCCAGAGTCGGGGCGTGAGTTAACGTCAAGGTTAGAATTCACGCCCAGGCCCCCTGAGTCTCCATCCGGCGCTGCCTGGATTTCATCGGGCTACGAGTACGGGCGAACGCGAAGACTCCAAGACCCGGTTAGGTTCAGTGATTTTTCCTTCGTCAGGTGGAGCGTCTCAGGATGTGCGGGGGACACACCAAGCTAGGGGAGGGGGCCATTCCCAGGCCCTGGGTCTCAGGCTCCTTTCTCTCCCCTTGGGTATCCGCTGCGTCCTCTTGATGTCCCCGTGGTTCAGAACATCACTCCGAGGCTTCACAGCCCTGAGAACCCTTGGGAGCGGGGCAGGGAGGGCATTTCCCTGCAGCCGCAGGTCCCCCTGAAGCTGGGGCAGGAGGGAGGGGCTGCTCCCCGTCTCCCCACCGACACCCGTGCAACCGGCACAGCTCTGGGGGCCCATCCGTGGCCCACGTGAGCCCTCGTGACTGAGTTTAGTGCTCACTGGGTGGTTGGAGGAGGATGTTACTAGGCCTCCCATTGTATAGATGGAGACACTGAGGCCCGGGGGGTAAAGTGACGCGTCCAGGGTCATGCTGCAAATCAGGGCTGGGGCAAGGGACGTAGACCCGCTGGTGGCCCCGCTACACGGAACAGTCTAGAACACACAGGTGTGCACACGTGAGCCACACCCTCTCTCCCCCTCCTCTCCTGCTACTTTCTGATCCGGGCAGCCCTGGGGACAGGTGGCTACGTCCGCCCAGACTCCGCAGAGTGCAGACAGATCACGCACGTGCAGCATCGCCGCTGCCTTTCATGATAAGGTCCCTGAGGAAAGCTGCTCTCTGAGGAGCGGAGGCTATTTATTTCTACCACAAGGAAACTTAACGTGCAAATTAGGAAGGGTCTGATCCTCTGTCACCCGAAATTGACATATGTAAATTTGGCCTGAATCCCTGGTAACCAATGCGCAAAGATGGGCGTAGGGCAGTGGACGTGTGATGATGACCAAGGTCCTTGGGGAGGGATGGGAGGTGGTCCCCAGCAGAGGCACATATGTTTGTCATGAGGGAGATTTCAATGCATGGAAATGAGATGTTCATTCTCCCTCCTCACACAGCTGGTCTGGAGACGCCAGGTTGCCCTGA
The DNA here is from genome assembly GCF_949774975.1 of Lagenorhynchus albirostris. NCBI lineage: Eukaryota > Metazoa > Chordata > Mammalia > Artiodactyla > Delphinidae > Lagenorhynchus > Lagenorhynchus albirostris. The sequence goes on from NC_083114.1 coordinate 54,531,412, forward strand.
GAGCCTCTCTCTTTCCTTCCCCTTCCCCAGATCTTCCTGGAGGGCACCCCCCAACCTTGGCTCTCAGCCAGGACACAAAAACTAATTTGATCTGGACTCTGTTCTGCACTCAGGCAGGCAAATGGTCTAGACAGATGCCTGGGGAGTTGGTAATGACCCCTGCTTCCTGGGGGCTGACCTGGTGCCTGACTCCCCTCTCCCCACCCATTCCCCTCAGAGACCCGTCAGGCCCGTTCATGGGATTTCTCAGTGTGGGAGGATTCAGGTGGTCTCTCCCCTGTGTCTTTGTACCGCCAGGAGGAGTCTCTGCTGTGACCCACTTTCTGCTTTCTGACTGATGGGGCGCCGGGGGTTCTGTGATTCTGAACTTCCCACCCTAGCCAAGGAAGAGGTCTGCTCCCAGCTGGCTGCCCAAGTCCCCTGGGGCGCAGAGCCTCCTGGGGGTGGGCTTGGAGGAGGGGTGGGGGTTTGGGAGCAGGGGTTACAGCTCCAACCCGCAGCCCCTGGGGGCTGGGAGATGCCAGAGAGTTCTACAGCTCAGTGTGAGCAGGGAGCAGGGAGGGGCTTCCTGCCTGCAGAACAGGGAATAGTACCCAAGAAAGACAGTCTCCCCAAAGGAGATCGGGCACAGCCCCTGGAGGTCGGCGCACAGTACGGCACGTCCAGAAGCTCCAGCCACTGCAGCTACTCCTTTATCTTCGACCCCTAGGGAGCATACAAAGAGCAGGGACCATGCCCACAGGAGACGCCCAGCCTGGCCTCTGCCACAGCTTCTGGTCAGTTACCTCTTGCCGTCTAGAAAACCACCCAAACCTCAGTCACTTAGACAGCCGTGATGTGTCGCTTCTGTGCTGGTCCCTCCTGTGTGCTCTCGTGAAGTTGCATTCGGCGGGCTGTCATGGGAGCTGGGCGTGGTGGGGACAGCTGGGCTGCCTGTCTCTCTTCCTGCGGTTTAACATCCTTTGTGGCATGGTGGTCTGGGGCAGTGGTCTGAGAGGGCCGTCGTGGACGCTGCAAGGCTCCTGAGGCCTGGGCTGTGGAATGTTCCACCACATTCTGTGGGTGAAGGCAAGTCACGAGGCCAGGCCAGATGTACGGGAGAGTGGACGCCACATCCGCACTGGAGTGGCTGCAAAGCATTCGGGCCCCCCTCTTCAGGCTCCCAGCTCCACCGAGGTCTGGCTGGTGCCCGGCAGCCCACGCAGATCACCTTTTCCAGATGGCGGCTCTCAGGCGGGTCCCCAGGGCCCCATTAACGCGGTTCTGGTCTAGCTCTTCCACCAAGTATCTCTGAAGTCACCTTCGCCGGTGACTTTGGAAAGCCCAGAGAGGATGGGCAGAGATCAGAGGTGAGTCGCGCTGGACCGAGGCCAGAACGGTCTGGGCTGGTGGGCTTGTCTGTGGGGCCCCCTGTCCAGGGTCTGAGCAGATGTCGGGAAGGACAGAGAAGCGGGGGGCTGGCTCTGACCCTTGAGCTCGGGGCGGCCTCCGTCACCTGCTGACATTGGATGTGCAGCCGCAGCTCAGACACTGCTGCTCAGGCTAACTTGCTGGGCAGAAGCGTTGGGCCTGGTATTAGGCGGCTGTTAGAGGGGGCTTAGAGCAGTACTCCTTTCCCCCGGGACACGCTGAGCGAATGAGAAGAACGTGAATGATCCCAGTGGCAGCTAACTCTGGGCGTGTGCTTACCACATGCCTCATGCCAGGAGCTGTCCTAATAAGCACGTGACAGGTATTATGTCATCCTCACAGTGTGCCTTCAGGTAGGGACCATGGTGTCGTGGTAAAGAGCACAAAATCTAGGGGCCACCTCCTGGGGCTCTGCCACCTGCTGGCTGTGTGATCTTGGGCAAGTTCCTTAGCCTCTCTGTGCCTTGTTTTCTTCATCTTTTTCAGCTGCCAAATTTGGATAAAATGAATTCTGACCTCGTGGGGTAGTTAAAGAGGAATAAATGCATTATCACATGTAAAGTGGTTAGAACTGCCTGGTTTATTTACTGTAATTGTTACTATTACTCCTATTTCGTAGTTGAGGAAATGGAGGCACAGAGAGATTAGGCAACTTGCCCGAGGTCACACAGCAAGTAAAATACACAGACAGTCCAAAACCCTCCTTCTCCACCTGTGCCCACCACACCCTAGAGCATTTGCCTCCCAAGCCCCCCGGCACAGCTCTGGACACTAGTAGTTGTTGGTGCCTGTTTTCTGACTTCAGTGGAAGTGTGGCCAAGACTCTCCCAAAGGGAGAGGCAACCCAGAGCCGGGAGCTAGGGGAGGGCTCGGGGAGTGGACACCTTCCCTGCCTGGATGCTTGAGCCTTGGGACTCGGAAAGGAGAGATGCAGCACCACCTGAAGCCTTGCCCCAGGTAGAGAGGAAGGACATCAGTTCTGACCTTGAGCCAGGGCTGGGCGGGAAGGGAATGGGCAGCTCACCACACACCCCGCCCTGCCCGAGCTGCCAACAGCAGGCATTGCAGCACGGCCAGGGGGCCTCTTCCCAGCTCCCCTCGACCTGCCTGGGCAAGCTGGGGGGAAACCCGGGGGTACAGTGGGGCATCCTCCAGCCTAATCAGCATTCAGTAATCCCACAAACATCTGGCCTGGGGAAAGTGGCAGTCCGGTGAAGGCCAGGGAGCAGGACTCAGCCATGCAGGAAGCTCGGGCTGGTCGGGCAGAGCGTGGCGGGTTCACAGCATCACCTGCACTCCATGCCCACCGGATGCACATCGGCCCTGCCCTCCTTAGTATTAATTAGCTTTTATCCCTTGTGGTAATTAAAGGGACCATGGCAGAGTCATTTCTGCCCTAAGAGGAGCAAGTCCTTGTTCCCTTCTGTCCCCTGAGATTCTGAGATGTCCAAGGGGTGGGGGCTGGCTGAAGGAAATGAGGGACTGGTCCTGGGACTGGGGAACAGGGCCTTTCTAAGCAGGTACGGCAGCAGCAGTAACATTTCATCTAAATGTAAGGAGCTGAGGGTACCCCAATACCACGAAGTCGGTGGTCATGCTCTTATTATGGTTGTTATTATCACTGTTGACACCCAGAGCCTAATGCAGCACCTGGATCATTGTGGGCGCTCCACTCTGGGTCAAATGATTAATAACGACGGCAAACACATCAAGACACATTTCTCGAGTGCATGTGGAATGTCAGACCCCGAGCTAAGCACTTGTCAGTCAGTTCTGCTAAAATGAGGTATAAAACGTTTGCAAAAGTCACCGCACTGTGCAAAATCGTGCAGTAGAAACCACAGGGCTAATGAGGGAAATGGGGTGAGGGAGCCACCCTCGAAAACTTCATTGGGGGACTTCCCTGGTGGCGCAGTGGTTAAGAACCCGCCTGCCAATGCAGGGGACACGGGTTCGAGCCCTGGTCCGGGAAGATCCCACATGCCGCAGAGCAGCTAGGCCCGTGCGCCGCAACTACTGAGCCCACGTGCCACAACTACTGAAGCCCGCCTGCCACAACTACTGAAGTCAGTGCTCTGCAACAAGAGAAGCCGCCGCATTGAGAAGCCCGCGCACCGCGACGAAGAGTAGCCCCCGCTCGTCGCAACTAGAGGAAGCCCGCGCACAGCAACGAAGACCCAACTCAGCCAAAAATAAATAATAAATAAATAAATTTATTTTTTAAAAAAACTTCATTAGGGGTATGTAAAAAAAGAGAGGAGAATAATGAGGATGATTGCTCGGGTTCACGAACACTCAGTGGTTTAGAAATGCGTAAAGACTACAATAAGTACGGTACTTGGCCTTTTTCGAAGGGCCTGAAATTTGCTGGTGAAAGCGGGCGTCGGTGGGTTGCAGCCGGTGAATTATTATGCAGGGTGGAAGGAGGGTTGTCTGCAATGGAAAGGAGAGTTGTAAGACCAGATGTGGGTGGGTGAGCTCATCACACACACGGGAGCTGAGATCTCCCGGGTGTGCAGATTGTGGTAACTGCAGCTCCGCTCAGCTGCGTGCGGGTTTCTGGGTTTACCCAGTGTTTCTTGCGGACTGAAGCACACACAGCAGATGCAAAACTCAAGTTATGCGCCGATTGTTCCCTAACCTATCAATGGCATCGGAACAAATGCATGTTTTCAAAACAAGCTTTAGAGCAGAACTGCCCTTACTCGTATTTTCTGGAAAGCAGCCGCCCTTATTTTGCCCGTTACACAGGAGTGGTGTCCCCGGCTTCACGAGGTTCGGCCTCTTGTCTAAGATCCCTCGCTTATTGGCAAGTAACACAGCTAGGATCGGAGTGAAAATCCGAGGCCAAAGTGGGGTTCTTCAGGACTGTCATTCTCTGGGACTCTGATCAGTCTCATTATCAGACAATAACCAGAGTCATCTCACAGAGGAGGAAACTGAGGACTGGGGAGCCCACACCCTGGCCCTTGTCCTCACGTGGGATGGTCACGTCTGAAACGTTAAATTCAGACTTTGCGATTTATGGCCACACACCCCAACCTCCCTCCCATCGCCCGCTGAACCTGTCCTAAACCCACCTCCTTGACCTCGTCTCCATCTGCGATGCACTTAGGAATCACTCTGGGAACATCTTTTTTTTTTTTAATTTATTTTATTGAAGTATAGTTGTGTTAATTTCTGCTGTACAGCAAAGTGATTCAGTTATATATATTCTTTTTCATATTCTTTTCCATTATGTTTTATCACAGGATATTGAATAGAGCTCCCTGAGCTCTACAGTAGGACCTTGTTTTTCCATTCTGTATGTAATAGTTTGCAAATGCTCACCCCAAGTCCCAGTTCATCCCTCCCCACCCCACCTCCCCCTTGGCAACCACAAGTCTGTTCTCTACGTCTGTGAGTGTTTCTGTTTCGTAGATGCCGAACTGATTTGAACTCAAATGAACTCATTTGTATCATACTTTAGATTCCACATGTAAGTGACATCATATGGTATGGTATATGGTGACATCATATGTCACTTATGTAAGTGACATCATAAGTGACAGTCATATGGTGACTTCACTTAGTATGATTATCTCTAGGTCCATCCATGTTGCTGCAAATGGCATTATTTCTTTTGTATGGCTAATATTCCTGTATATATGTGGGTATGTGTGTGTGTATGTGTGTATATATATACCACATCTTCCTTATCCGTTTCTCTGTTCATGGACATTTAGGTTGCTTCCATGTCTTGGGTATCGTAAATGGTGCGGCTGTGTACGTCTGGGTGCGCGTATCTTTTCGAATTATAGTTTTGTCCGGATATATGCCCAGGAGTAGAATTGCTGGATCATATGACAAGTCTATTTTCAGTTTTTTGAGGCACCTCCATACTGTTCTCCATAGTGGCTGCACCAATGTACATTCCCAGCAACAGGGTAGGAGGGTTCCACCCTGGGAACGTCTTAAATGCAGATCCGGCCTCAGCAGGGCCAGGGTGGGGCTCGGGATCCTGCATCTCTGTCCTGGTTCCGCAGGCTCTGCCCGTGCTGCTGGTCCAGCTCCAGCCTCTTGCCCTCATGCCCTCAGCCCCCATCGTCCATAATCAGCCCACACGTCACATCATCATCTCGGCTCAATCTTGCCAGTATCTTGAGCTCCCTGGCATTGTGGTCCATCTGTTACGGCTTCCTGGAAGAACCCCAGCCCTGGGTCACTCTGGCTTTCCACCCGTCTTGCTCCCTCAGTAAGGCCACCGAGCCCTGCTAGAGAATACCACGCGCCTTTGGGGGCCCCCATTACAAACCAGAGTTTGTACCACCTCACCTGGGCCTTCCAGGAGTTTCCATGTCTGCGTATTTATCCTCCACCTTCACTCCATACACACCACCCAGCCCGCACCCCTTCCCTCACCCCCTTCCCTGGAGGAACGAGAAGCCACTGTGAGGAATCGCTCCTGCTTCCGGAGCCCTGTCTCAGTGAACCACGCCCGCTCCCGGCTTCTCTTCCAATGGTCCTTCCTCTGTGCCCATGATCCATCGCTCCCAACTCCTGCAGGATCTGTGTGATCCGTCACTTACCCCGTCTCTCTACTTCTCCCTCGAACTTTCTACCAACTTGTAGACATTTTCAGGTCTCTCCCACCTTTAACAGAATGAAGCCTCTCCTTCTGTCCACATCCGCTCTCTACTTGTTATCCGTTCTGCTCTGTCGTGGCCCGAATCTTGGCACTCTTCTCTTGCTTACCCCCAATTTCTCAGCCAGCTGTGCCTGTGCAAACGGCCCCCCAGTCAGCTCCCTCCTGAGGCCAACATGGCAGACACTCTCCACCTTCCCTGGCTCCATCTTCCCTGGTCAGCCCCACCGTCTCTACCCTGGTCTATGGCAAAGACCCATCTGTCCTCCCACTCCACAGCCTAGACCAAGTCCAGTTCGTCGTCCACCCTGTAATCGGAGCAGAGTTTGTAAAGGGTAAATCTGCTTCCTTTACTCCAAGGGTTGGCAAACCCTCTTCTGTAAAGGGCCACATACTGACTGTGTGAGGCTTTGCGGTCTCGTAGGGTCCTTTGCAGCTTTTCAACTCCATGGTCGTATTGCAGAAGCAGCCACAGTCAGTGCGTCCACGATGAGCGTGGCCGGGTTTCAATAAAGCTTTACTTACGGACTCTGAAATTTGACTCTCATATCATTGTCACCTGTCATGCAACAGGACGCTCCTTTTGATTTCGTTCAACTATTTAAAAATATAAAAACTATTCTTAGTATGCCTGCCGTACAACAGGCGATGGGATGTGGATTTGGCCCATGGGCTGTAGTTGGCCAACCTCTGTTTTACACCCCTGCTTAACACCCTCAGCAAATTCCTACTGTCCTTCGGAGAAAAGCCCCAAATCCTCACGGTCCCAGGAATCTCTCTGTCTCTCTCTCTGATATCTACTCGTCATGCCTGGCGCCCCTCACCCAGGCTTGCCTTCCCCCTATATGTCTTGCCTTGGACAGGACCACCTCCCAAAAGCCTTTCTGCCTTCCACTCCCCACAGCCTCCACCAGCCCTCCTCCTGTCCCCCAAAACAGATGTTGAAGTCCAAACCCCCAGGACCTCAGAATATGACCATATCTGGAAATGGGCTCATTGCAGGTGTAATTAGTTAAGATGACATCATACTGCAGTGGTGTCCTTATAAGAGGAGAGACAGAGAGGAGATGGTATGTGGAGACGGAGACACAGCGGAGGAGCCCACGTAAAGACAGAGGCAGAGATGGGAGTGACGCGGCCACACGCCGAGGAGCTCCTGGAGCCTCCAGAAGCTGGAAGAGGCGTGGAAGGCTCCTTCTCTAGAGCGTTCAGAGGGAGCGTGGCCCTGCCGCCACCTGGATTTCAGGCTTCTGGCCCCCAGAACTGTGAGAGAAGAAATGTCTGAGGTTTTAAGATGCCCAGTGTGTGGCACTTGGCTCTGGAAAACTCATGCAGATGGTAACACAGGCTTTAAAGCTGGGATTACGGGAAGGACCTTGTGACGGGGAAATGACCTGAGTTACCCTGTGGGCCCAATGGGATCCTAAGGGTCCTTCTGAGAGGGAGGCAGCAGAGTCAGAGTGAGGGAGGGAGATGTGAGGAGAACAGCAGAGGCTGGAGTGAAGCGGGCCCAGGAGCCACAAGGAAGGCAGGTTGCCTCCTGGAGCTGGGAAGGGCAAGGGAAAGCTTCCTCCCCTAAAGGCTCCAAAACGAACGCACCCCCGCCTGGATTTCAGGACTCCTGAGCTCCGGGACTGTAAGAGAATCCTTTGTATTGTTTTAAGTCACAGAGTTTGTCATTATTTGTGACAGCAGCTGTAGGAAACTCATACAGCCAGGTCTCCTCCAGGTTGGGGACGGAGCCAGGGCCAGGAAAAGCCACTTAGACGGTGTGGGAGGGGTCAGTAGGTGGGGGATGAGGACAGATGCACCCCCAGATGCCCCAGTGCCCCCCAAACAAGCTGGGCCTCTCACAGCAGGGACCCCAGCTACAGTGGAGGTTAAAGCCTCCTTGGCCTCCGCACCTGGGCTGGTGTGATTAAGAGGCTGCTCTCTCGCCCACTCCCCCTGGGGCTAAGAGGTCATTAAAAGCAGCATGTCCCGTGGACACCCAGACACACGGCAGGCTGGGGTGAGCGGGCAGTAAGCAAAGCCATTGGGCCACAAAGCACAGGCAACTTGCTTCCGTGAGGCCGGCTTTCCATCCAGGCTCTTTATTGCCTTGCTTTAATTTGCTCTCTTTCTGATGGCTTGAAAAGGGATCACGTGGAATTTCAGCCAGGTGCCAGGAGCCTGGACACAGCGGCCCTGTGGGCCCTGAAGCCTGGAGAGCAGATGGAAGGGCTTCCCCCCGCCCTGCCCCCCAGAGGTGGAGAAAGCAGGGAGCAGTGGGGAAGTTTCTAGAGCATCATTGAGAGCAAAGCAGGAGGTGACACGTCCACCCTCACCCTTCTGTCCGTCTTTTTATTTTCTTTATGATTTTTGTAAAATAACCTCAAACTCAGGCTTTCTTCCTTCCCAGTCATTTTTTTAAAAAAATCCAAACGGGCACCTCTGTAAGTTTTAACTCATTGCGCCCTGGACAAGTGTTGCCTTCTCTGTCTCTTCATCCCTCTCTGCTCCCTGTGATAAAATGTGATGTCCCGTGTCACTTGCCACTTTGCAAAATGATCCCCAGACCTCACTACCCTGGCCTCTCAGGCAGCAGGCAAATCTCTCTGAGGGGCGCTCCTGGGTCAGGTCAAGGTCTGGGCAGCGCCCGTGAGGCATCTGTTTCTGGGGTGTGAGGAGAGAGCTCTGCTGAGCCCCCGGACAGGCCAGGGGGTGGGTGTGGGGTGGGGACATGTTTGGGGTCGGATGGGCCTGCAATTGAATCTCGAGTTGCTGCCCTCAAGCTGGGTGACCTCAGGCAACTTGCTCAACCTTTCTGAGCCCTGGTCCCCGGCTACTATGGGATAGGAGTCCCTCCCCCAGCCCTCTGCCTCAGTAAATGTGGGAACGAACCAGACAACGGCTGTCAAGTGTATGCTCAGAACCCGATGCTGCTGTGACTGTTGTTATCAGAGGGAGGAACCCTGCTTACTCCCCAGCAGCGGCAGTCCGCCTACCCCCCGCCCCTGCAGAGGGGCCCTTTCAGGCCCCTCAGCTTCCTCCCAGGCCTCCCCCTCCCTGTCGTCTCACCCAAGGTCTATTGGGATCTCCCGGCTGATGGAAATCCTTAGTGAAGTCCTTTTCCTTGTTCACTGAAGGCAGTTAGCTGGCCAGAGGTCACAGGGCGGGCAGACACCCTCCCCCCGCCAATCTGAGCCAGGGCCGTCTCGGTGTCCGTGGTCGTCCCTCTCATTGACTATGGGGCCCCGGGATCAGTCAGAGCCTCGTGGCTTTCCCAGTTGAGCGGGGAGCACAGGGGCAGCAGGGAGGGGAGGCCCTTCTCCTGAAACGAACCGCCCATCAGAAGGTGGCCGTCCAAGCCCGCAGGCTGTGTCTCACCGGAGCAGCCGCCTTCAGGCAGTGCTGCATCCAGCTCAGCTCAGCCCCAGCCCTCCGGTGGTCCGCAGAGAATGGACCACATCCGTCCTCATCCCCCACCCACTGAGCCCTCCCTCACTGTCACAGAGACTTTTCCTGGGTCCAGCTCCATCCCCCGCCTGGAGGAGACCTGCCACTGTAAAAAGTAACTGCAAACTTTGTGACTTAACACAGATGAGTTCTCTTACAGTTCTCAAGCTCAGAGGTCCTAAGAGTAAGGTGTCAGCAGGGCTGCGTTCCTTCTGGAAGCTCGTACGGCCACGATCGCTGCCTCTGAAGGCTCTGAGGAGATGTAGTCCACGCCTCTCTTCCAGCTTCTGGTGTTGCGGTGATACTGGCATCCTTGGCTTGTGGTTGCATCCCTCCAATCTCTGCCTCTGTCACCGCGTGACCTTCTCCCTGTGTGTCTGTGTCTCTTCTTATAAGGACACCATTCATATTGGATCAAGGCCCACCCTCCTGACCTCATCTGAACTTGATCACATCTGCTATGACCCTATTTCTAAATAAGGTAACATTCGCAGGTATTAGGGGTTAGACTTCAGCACGTCTTCTGGGGGTACCCAATTCAACCATCATACCCTGCAAGGTAAAATATTCCCAGGCTTTGGGAAGTAGGATGTGGACACCTTTTGGGGGCAGGATCTGGCCTTCAGTACCGGCTGTTTCATTCACTCCTCCAGAGGGTGTTCAGCCCTCAGTGCCGCCCCTCCCCCATGCAGGGCCTTTGGAGAGAAAAGCCAAGGGGCCACTGTTTCAGAAATCTGTGTCCTGAGGGCCACCTAGACCCTAGAAGGTGAGGCTTGGGTGGGAGGGTACCTGCCTGGCAGTGGCTGTCGCTCTCCTGGGTGCATCTAAATGAGTGTCTGTGGCCTGTGGCCTCCGTGTGAGGGCAAGAGTGGGGAGGGGCCTGGAACTGGGCTGGGTGCACCTGGGTGACCTCGGATGGGCATGGCCAGGGACGTGTGTTCACCTGGGCATGTTGCCCTTGTGCACAGGTGTGACTGTGTTTGCAGGAGTGAATGAGCGTGTGTTCGTGTGGGTTGGTGTGTGCACACGTGTATGCAGGAGTGCGCATACGTGGCTTGTAGGAGTGTACACGTGTGCATGTGCATACCCAAGTGTGTGCCTTGCGTGCGTGTGTGTGCACGCGGGTGAGTGTGCACAAGTGAGTGTGTACGTGTGCATGAGTATACATGAGCACATTGGTGTGACGAGTACACACGTGTGCATGTGTAAGTTTATGGGTATGGGTTGCACATGTATGCGTACACATACATATGTGCATGAATGTGTGTGGGCTGTGTGTGCATGAATATGTGCATGTGTGTGCACAGGGGTGGGAGTACACACGTGTGCCCATGCACACATGCACCCTTCCCTCTCAGCTCCCCCTCACCACAAGCATCGCATGTGCATCTCTGGCGTCTGACTCATTAACGAGGACAACACGAGGAGAGTGTGCCTGTTAGTTCTGGTGTCCGCATCATCTCCTGACAGCTTTGTGGAATTGAAATATCTTATTTAACGTGAGTAAGAATCATTTTAAATATCAACTGTGACACTCAAGGACTCGAACCAAAAAGGGCGTTGTGCGTTTCCTCGTACGCTGAAGACGCCAGGTTTATTAGGCAGTTATTTTCTCCCCTGTGCGTCTTGTGTCTCTAAAACTCCAGTTATCTGTCCCGGCTCCTCCCGGCATTGTTGTCATGCACCCCCCACCCTGAGCCCAGCCCTTCATCTCGGAGGAGGGGACTGTGCCACCGGGGTCCCGCGGGTTAAATCAGGGCCCCTGTGATGAGCAAAGCAGACAGTGTGGGTTCTTGTGTGTCTCCCTTTCTTTCTACCCTGGTCCCCAAGGCTCTCTCTCCACCACCTGCTCCCTCTGACTGGGGGAAAGCCAAGCTTCTTCCATCCAGGAGATTCTTCACCTTATGAATTTACATTTGCTTGCGTTCGCCTAAGAATTCTGAAAAGATACTGAAGAAACTAACAGTGGTTTCCTCCGTGTGTGTGTGTGTGTGTGTGTGTGTGTGTGTGTGTGTGTGTGTGTGTGTGTTGGGAGCTGGGAATGACCAGGCAGCTGTGGGACAGGGATGGAAGAGATGTGTACTGTGTACTTCTTCTTTTAGTCTTTGAATTTTGAGTTCCAGGAATATCTTTCCTATAATAAATCAGTAAATCAGCGGTCCTTTGCGGGGGATCTAGAGGCAGGTGAACCCAGGTGTTCCCATCTCCTGGAGCCACACCCCTGCGCCTGTTCTTCATTGAATGGAGGACGAGATGGCAGGTCAGCCAGGACGAGGGTACAAACAGGTGACGGAGAGGTTAGGAGGTCAGGCTGGTGAAGAGAGTTTCCCTGGGACCAAGAGGCCAAGGGGGCAGCCCAGGAAGAAGGATGAGGAAACCGACGGGTGTGGCAGATCCTTCGTGGGTGGCTGGGACGTGTCCACGGGGAAGCCGGAGAATTTGCCAGGGAACCTGTGGTCCCCTGATGCTTGGAATGGAGCCCTTACCGCATCCTCACGTGGGTGGGAACAGGGTCCTGCTCGCCCCCTTCATCTTCCTCTCTGATCCTCCCGACCTCACCCCACTACCTTCCACTCCCTGCCAGTGACTCATATATTTGCTCCCTCGTGTGACAAGCATTTGTGCAGCACCTGCCATGTGCCAGGACTTAAGTCCAGGACTTACAGCCCAGACATCCATTATAGAAACAACCTAAGTGTCCGTCAATAGATGAATGGATAAAGAAGATGTGGTATGTATATATATATATATATATATACACACACACACACACACACACACACACACACACACACACACATATATACACAATGGAATACTACTCAGCCATAAAAAAGTGAAATTTTGCCATTTGCAGCAACATGGATGGACTTGGAGTGCATTATACTAAGTAAAGTCAGAGAAAGACAAATACTGTATGACATCACTTATATGTGGAATCTAAAAAATAGTGAATATAACAAAACTAGTGAATATAACAAAAAAGAAACAGACTCACAGCTATAGAAAACAGTTGCCCGTGGTGGGGGGGGGAGGGTCAGTATAGGGGTAGAGAAGCGAGAGGTACAAACTATTAGGTGAGAAATAAGCTACAAGGATATATTGTACAACATGGGGGATATAGCCAATATTTTATAATAACTGTAAATGGAGTATAACCTTTAAAAATTGTGAATCACTGTATTGTACACCTGTCATTTATATAATATGGTATACCCACTGTACTTCAATTTTTTAAAAAGGTGGCCATTATTGTCCCCATTTTACAGATGAGAAGACTGAGGCTTGCGAGGTTGTATAACTTGACCAGGCCACACTCCTAAGAAAGTGCAGAAGCGAAAATCAAGCTTAATTTTCCCTACATCAGAAGCCTCAGCACACTCTCCAGTACCAGGCTCTGTCTTGAGCGATCACAAGTGCACCCTCCTGCACAGGGCATTTCAGCCATCCCCCTGCCTCTGGAAGGGACCTGGACAGGGCTGGGCTCATCCAGTTTCCTGCCAGGCCAGCAGCCACAGGTGGGTGGGACAGATAGAGCTGTAGGCTAAGTGGGTCCTGAGGGCCCAGGAGGGAGCACTGGGGGGGATACTGAGCTGTCACTGTCATTATCTCAGATGCTTGCATGCTCACAGCGCTGGCTGCGCTGGATTTGCAAACTGAGATGCTGGCCAGCTGCCTCTTCCACCCGCCTGCAAGGCGATCTGGGTGGAGCGAAGCGGGTTTCCCTGGTAGGAAAGGCGGTGGGCAGAAGGGCTACTTTAGATAACAGTTGCCTACAAGCCAAAAATAGTGCTCCCAGGCAGGGAGGGGAACGCCAGAGACAGCCCGGGGAGGGGGGCTGCACCCTGCTCTCTGCCCGGCCAAGGACGCTCAGACAGGGATGCCCACCTCCCCACAGTGGGGGCCGAGGGGAGGCCCAGAGCCAGGCCTCCTCTACTGACCTCAGGGTGGGGCAGACCTACACCCGGCTGGCCTTCCTTGGGGCCCCCGATGGGGCCTGGGGCTTCCTGGCTGAAGCAAATGAACTAGAGCTTTCTGCAGAAATCAACTTTTATTAAAGTTGAAATTTCACCACACATCACTGACATCAGCAAACAAACCCAGATCTAGCGAGTCCCTGGTGTCTTTTTTATAACATATCCTGACATTATATGCTCAAAGTGCATTTTTAAATTTTCTTTTTAAAATAAAAACAACATATGCATACGATAAAGAACATTCTGATGGCGTAGAAAGACATAAAATCGAAAAATAGACGTTTCCCTCCTTCTGCGTTCCTAATACCTCTCCCAAAAGGCAGATCACGTGTTTTGGAGTATCCATCCCGAAAACATTTTATATCCATGCTAGAGGGTATATATGGTTATGCGTGTGCAGATATATACAAATACGTACTATTCCAGTGTACCTGCATGGTATCATAACACACTGTTCTTTGACTATTTTTTTTTTTTTTGGGCTCACAAACTCAAAATTCTTTTTATTGGGTCGATTTGTATGATCCTAAACATTAGACTAAGGGCTTGGTAGCCTGTGTCAATAAACAACAACTTATCAAGTGATAAGAATACAGTATCTCTCGTGTCCCTGACACTCAGCTGTGACGCTGTTTAGCTTATTCCTCGTGTTTTTAATTTCCATAAACATCGCCGTCTCCAGCTCCGACTTCCTTCCCGTGCTTTGTGCATCTTGGAGACTGTCTCATCCCATACAGGTGTCCTTCGTTCGTTCTGTGACTACGGCATCATGAGTCGATTCAATTCCATTTCTGATGGATGAGACAGAACAGTTTTGAGGGCTGCTTCTGGCTTTTGTTCGTTTGTCTCTGTTATTACAAGCAAAGCCACAGTGAACATCCTCATACTTGTTTTTTGTCACTTTTTTTTTTTTTTGCGGTACACAGGCCTCTCACTGTTGTGGCCTCTCCCACTGCGGAGCACAGGCTCCGGACGCGCAGGCTCAGCGGCCATGGCTCACGGGCCCAGCCGCTCCGCGGTGTGTGGGATCCTCCCGGACCGGGGCACGAACCCGTGTCCCCTGCATCGGCAGGCGGACTCTCAACCACGGCGCCTCCAGGGAAGCCCTTTTGTCACATTTTTGCAAGTATATCCGAAAGACCAGCTCCCTGGAGTACAGCCTCTGGGTCAAAAGACTGGAATATTCTTACTTGGATCGATTCTGCCCCAAAGGCTGGACCAATTTGCACTTTCATCGGCCGATCTGAGGTCAGCCTCCCTACCCCCTCACTCTTGCCATGGGTGTAATCATACAAGAAAATTTTTGGCAATCTGATATGTGCATATTGTCTTGTTTTTTCATTGGACTTTCTTTCACTGTGACAGAGGCCGAGCGTCTTTTGTGTTTGGCCATTGCTGTTCATTTTCCTCTCCCTGATGCCTTTTAATAACATCTGATTCCATTTTCAAAGATAGAGAGCTTTTCCAGCCAATCTCTCCTTCCATCTTCCTCTTGGGTCACCCCATCACTTTTAAGACCCAAACAGTTTACCCAAAGCTGTCCCCCCCCTCCCCCAGGGAGTGATGGGGCAGAGGCAAGAGAGCCTGTGATGGGCTTGAGGACAGAATAGAGGGAGAATAGGAAATTTGCCAGAGCCTGGGTACCCGCTATCTCCCCATCATCACGCCATGCATAGTAACGAAGGACAGATAAGAGCTGCAGCCGGTGGCAGAGATAAGAGATTGGACAGCCAGAAGGTTCTGGATATTAATGCAGAGCCAGAGCAGGCTTGGCACACAGCCACCCGTGAGTCTGGGGCTCGTGCAGTCCCAGGATGGAAGGTGGGGCCCTTTGGGGTAGGATGTCCGTGTTGAACAGGTTAGCAGCTGGCCTTGGAGTCCGAAAGGTTCTTTGGGACCCTGGCCCTGCCTCTTACTGCCTGTGAGACCACAGGCCAATGATGTGATATTTCTGAACCTCAATTTCCTCACCTCTAAAATAGGGAGGGGGAGCTAATAAAAGTATTGCCTCCATAGCATTAGCAGGGAGATTAGGCGAAAGACTCCAATTCAGACCCACGACATTTTGCACGTGTCCACATCAAATGAGAAAAGGGAAGCTAGTGTCGTGGACGCGGCATAAAATTTCAGTTTAAAATGTGTTAAAATTGCTTTGATGCTGAGGTTACATGTCTTTTTTTGTGATCTCAAAAATGTCCTTTTTAGATAAAATACTGACCATTTCTGTTCCTTTTTCTCTCCATGCCTGTATCTTTTTTTAGTTTTATTGGTTGCTTGTTTCCCAGTTTGCTTTTTGGTCGATTGGTCTTAATGGTCTTACTTGGCCGTAAGTAAGATAATCTTATGTCTGGCCCCATTTTTTTAAGTGTTACTGGTCCATGATATCCAGTAGTCTGGGAACTGCTGTGTGAAATATAGAAAGGAATGAAGGGAATTCCCTGGTGGTGCAGTGGTTAAGACTCAGCGCTTTCACTGCCAGGGGCCCAGGTTCGATCCCTGGTCAGAGAACTGAGATCCCACAAGCCACGTGGCACAGCCAAAAAAAAAGAAAAGAAAAGAAATGAATGAAAAGTACTGAATACAGCGTCTGAAGCATAGGTGGTGCTCAGAAAGTGGTAGTGGTTTCCTCATTCTGAGATGCTGACGGACACTGTCTAGAACTCACGTTAAAAGAAAACTTGGCAAATCCTACAAATGAGGTTGCTCTGTCCCAGGGTTGGCATAGCCTGGGAGCAGGTGGCAGTAAGCTAGTTCACCAAGTCAGCTGGCAAAACCTAGGACACCCAAGGACAGGGGAGGTCTCCTAGGCACAAGCCCCTGGGTCCTCAGAGGTCCCTGCCGGGCCATTCACTGCCCGAGGATCAGAAAGGTGATCACGAGATGGGTGCTAGGGGAACTAGCCCCCTCCATACCAGAGAGCACCCATCACCTGCCGTGTCTCGCTGCCAGAAGTTCCTTGCACTGACCTGCCTGGCCTCCTCCTTTCCTCCCAGCCAGGTTAGCGCCCCACACACCTGCTCTCCCCCCGCCCTCCCCCCAACACCAGATCCTGCAGCACTCGGGCCAGTGATGTGCTCCCAAAGCAAATGGATTCACGCATTCTGGCCCCAGGGCCCACGCGAACAGAAAGCCAACTTGCCCTGCCCAGACGGCTTTGCCCTTTCCCTTCACAGAGCTTCAGTGGAGCTGTCTGCAACTCTAAGCATGGAATGATGCAAAGCGTTTGGGAAAACGTAAATTTCCCTGCCTCCATTTATTTATTTACTTATTTATTTATTTTAACATCTTTATTGGCGTATAATTGCTTTACAATGGTGTGTTAGTTTCTGCTTTGTAACAAACCTACATCTATTTAAGTTAACATTTATGGCGTGTCCCTGGTCCAGGCTAAAGAAAATGCCCCCACCTTTCTCAGTCATGCAGGTCACAGGCAGGGGAGGACAGTAGCCTCCAACAGACCCAAAACAGTCCTGGGAGGCCTGGTCACGGCCACAGTCAAGGGCTCAGGCACAGCATCTCCCGTCCTTGGGAAAGTGCAGGCTCCCTCCTGGGCAGCTGAGCAAAAGCCTTTGGGAGGGACCTCTTATTAATAAGGACCCTTCTGTGACCCCCATGGTAGAGCCAGGGGTCCCTGGCACCTTTCATTATGGAAGAGGGTGATGTGGCGACCTCTGCCCTCTGACCCTGGTTTGACCTCTGCATCCCTGGAGCTGCCCGACTTGCTCACTGGCTGTCTCGTCTGCCCCCAGGTACATGATCACCAGCCTGGACCGCACCCACGCCGGCTTCTACCGCTGCATCGTGCGTAACCGGATGGGCGCTCTGCTGCAGCGGCAAACCGAGGTCCAGGTGGCCTGTGAGTACAACGCGGACTTGGGGCGGGTGGGGGAGGCCGTGAAGCGGGAGAGGGTCTGCAGAGTCGTCCCCCATCGGCCACACGCTGGGCAGAGCCAGGTCCCAGCTGTGGCTTTCCACGCTCACTGGGTGCTAATGGTGGCCCTTCCCGCCATCTGGGAACCAAGGCCCAGAGAGGTGGCAAGAGCTCTCAAGGCCACACGGCTGACACGTGACACACATCTGCTGGCTCTGAGTTCAGCACTCTCTGGATGGGACCAGCTGCTTCTGCTTTGAAAAGGAGACCCTGTCACCTGCTTCAAGGGACTCCTCTGGGTTTGGCCGCCAACTTGCGGGATCTTAGTAATGGCAGACTTCCCGGGGCCCCCCCATGACCTTAACTTTTCCATCCTCCAGCTTGCTCAGCCCTGGAGCAGTAACAGCTTGGGGGTCCCCACGGTCTCAGGAGGCGTTGGGAGATGGCTGGTGTGGGTACCATAGCTCTAAGAGGGAGAGGGGACCTGATGAGTCAGGGTTCCTGAAAGGACCAGGCAAGCAGAGGGTAAGGTAACAGACCCTCGCCGAGCCTTTGGGGTAACGGACTTCCTCCACTGCCACCAAGCCCCAAAGGGCTCCCTCAGATGGAGGACAAGAGGGAAGCCTCAGAAGAACGCAAGGGCATCTCAGGGACCAGCGCACCAATCCACCTCCTCCCCCTGTGACTCAGTATCCCCTTCCCAGACCTGCCCCCCATTCTAAGATAGCTGCCTTAGAAATGAGCAGAAATGAGCCTCATTATGGGCTGTTTCATTCTGGGATTTTTAGGGGGAGAGGTCCAAGGTGGCACCGTGGGCCACGGGAGTGTGGAACGCCTTAATGAGCCCTGAAGCTTTTTTTAAAAAAAAGGACACCCTCTCATCTGGGGCCCACTGGGGCTTGAGTCAGATTTAGCGCAGGAGAGAGCTTGCTACTTGGAGAGAAGTGAGGGAGAGAAATCGAGAAGAAAACCTCAAGTGAGGGCAAAGAGTGTTTATAATAATTATGGAAAACAACCGTAATCAGAAGTGGAGGACTGATTGTCCCATAAATCAGCACTAAAGGCAACTCAGCTCACTCAGAGGAGTGGAAAAGCCCCGAATTAAAATGATGGATCAGGGCCGCTGGCAGCCAGCTGGAGGGCTCCCACAGAGCTCCGTTTAGCCGGCGCCCAGAGTCCAGCGGTGCAGGGGTAGCCGTGGGTCAGCCTGCAGAGAGACTGCTCATGCGTGTGTCTGTGTGCACTCCAGGGTGGGTGTGGGTTCAGGCATGTGTTTGTGCAAATGTGTGTGTCTGGATTGGTCAGCGTCTTTGTTCACCTGTGTGCACGTGAGAACGTGTGTGTGTGTGCCGTTGAAAATACCTTTCAGGACACCAATCAGTCCAGGCTGTCGGGGGAAGCAGGCGAGTGTCTGTTCCAAAGCCTTCGCTCACAGGAGACAATAGAACTTTCTGGAGTTGAAAGCTGCAGAGATGGCACGAGTCTCCCCTGGGCTGGCTCCGCCGATCAGAAAGAGAAAGGGAGAGAAGCAGTGTCTGTGTGGCTGAGATGTTTCTTTCCTTGGCTGTGGTAGGGACCCAGGACCCAGGACTCAGCTCCCTGACCCCTCTCCCACCATAGGCATCTTCCTTTTCACATGAGGATGCTCCCTGGAAGCCGGATCCTGTCCCCAGACCCGAAGGTACCCTCCTGCCCCCAAGCAGAGGGATGGGTTGTGACCAGGCCCATGTGCAGAGCAAGCGAGCCCGTGCCCTGATGGAGGGCAGAGGCCTTTGTGAAGGACTCAGGTGTCCCTGGTATTCCCTGCATGTGGCAGAGAAGGGCTTAGACCGACCTGGGGGTGAAAAGCAGATGGCAGAGACTCGAGCTAGCCAACACCCTAACTGTCTGCCCAGTCACAGACCCTTGAGGTGGGGTCCCCCCCCCAGTGTACACACACACACACACACACACACACACACACACACACACACACACACACACACACACACACACACACACACACACACACACTATGGGCTCTCTGGGTCCTGAGGGTCCTGGACCACTCCAGGTGATGCTGGCCGGAATGACCCCAGGTAGCGGTGACATGCAGGGGGCCTGGCCCAAACCCATGAGGGAGCCTGGGACTCTGCAGTGCTGAGATCCAGTCAGTGTTGGCAGGCTGTGGGGTGCCCATCACCATGACTGGCAGCACGGTTGATGAAGAGGTTAGGCTTTCGTGTTGGACGGACCACATTCGAATCCTAACTCTGCCCTCAGTCACTGTGTGGCTCCAGGGAAGTGACTGACCCTCTCTGAGCCTCACGCAGCTCAGGTTCCTCATCTGTAATGTGCATCTAGAACTACCTCCCCCTAGGCTTTGCCCTTCCTTGAGCTCGTATCCACCAATGCACCTAGCCAGTGCCTACAGATAACACACTTTGATTCAGTGAGAGTAAATGCTACAATGAATATTCTATATTATCATTCTAAAGAAGGAAGAAACAGGCCGCAGAATGGAATGGCTTCCAGCAGAAGTTGTCCTGGCCAGATGCAGAGCAGGGAGCTGCCACTGTCCCCTGGGCCATCGGCCAGCCCGGCCCCTTCCCCTCCACCACCTCTCACAGGGGCATCCCTGCCCTGCTGCTCAGAGCTACCTGTCACCCTGGGCTCCAGTCACCTTCTGGACACAGTTACAACCACGGTTGTCACCATGTGGCCACCAGGCTACATGGCGTTGCTGCTGCTGAGCTGTGCAGATGTGGTTACAGGCCCCTGGCAGAGAGCACGGGGCACCTCGAAGGGGCCAAAGCGGCGGTGTGGGGAGACCCAGGTTCAGCCCTTCCTGACCACCAGGTGCAGCTCCCTGAGCTGGTACCCAGGGGCTGGTGCCGGGACCCCAGCCTCATCTGCCCCGGGCCGCTTTGCAAGCCTGAAGCTGTGTCCTCCAGGCGTCATCAAGCAGAGAGCGCCCAGTGCAGCCCTTTGGGCCCTAAAGCAAAAGAGTTAGGGGAGCCCTAGAAACTTCCGTCTGGCAGCTGAGAAAAGCGCTCATCCTAACAGATGAAGGTTTCGCTCAGCCTGGCGGCCACAGTGGGAGAGAAGGGAAACTCGCTCCCCTTCCCCCATCCCCACCTCATCCCAGCCGGCAGAGTGGAAGCCCCCATCCCCATTTACAGATGAGAAAACCGAGGCTCGGTGTGGCTGAGGGGACTCGCCAGAGTCACGGTTAGGAAGCACCAGAGGCAGGAGCCGAAGCCATGACCTGAGCCCACGCCTCCCCACACCGCTGCCTGAGGGCGAGAAGAGAGACATCAAAATGGGGTCCAGCTGCGGGGAGGCCAGTTGCTGCTGGGGCCAGGGGTCAAAGGGAATCTGAGGGACACCCCTGGACTGTAAGAATTCGTGTCCAGACAGCCCTGTGAGTAGATGCGGCCCCCAGCTAGGCTGAAGGCCATCTCACGCCACCAGGTGGCCTTGACCCGTCGTCAGCCCTTTTCTCTGCTCTCAGCAGGGATGAGCAGATGAAAAATGCTTACAGCTAGCTTCCGGGTTCTTTGTGTGCCAGGGACGGCCCTTGGGAGGACGCGAGGGAGAAACCGTGGATTCTGGCCCCAGTCTAGTCGGCGACTAGCTTAGGGCTCCGGACACCTGGGGAGTAGGGGGCCGGGGTGCAGATAGAGAAGGAAGCACGGCTTCTGTTTCCCTGAAAAGATGTGCACGAGCCCAAGAGCCTTCAGAACAGTCACAATCACAGGTCCAAGCTGGACACCCGCGTCCCTAAGGAGATGCTAGGGAGACGCAGCAGAGCCTCCCCAGCACTCTGCCCTCCGGTGACATTGTGCAGATGTGCACTCTTTCCTCTGTGGGTCCCGAGGACAGGCCTCAGAGGGAGGAAGGCGTGTCTAGGGAGCCACATCTTGAGATGGGGAAGTCGAGGCTCAGAAAGGTCAGAGGAGGGACTTCCCTGGCGGTGCAGTGGTTAAGGCTCTGTGCTTCCGCTGCAGGGGGCCCAGGTTCGATCCCTGGTATGGGAACTAAGATCCCACGTGCCTCGTGGTACTGCCCAAAAAAAAAAGACAGGGGCTCTTAAAAGAAAGGTCAGAGGACAGCCCAAGTTCCCACAGCCAGGATTTCTACCATCTCCTTTCTCCTGCCTTGCCACCAGCAGCTGTAGAGTGGGGCCATGGACCCAGCCATGGACCCTGAGTTCACATCCCCCTCGCCTCTCCCTAGCTGTGTGACCTTGGGCAAATTACTTAACTTCTGTGTGCTTTTCCCTCATGTGTAAAAAGGAATGTTAATATTAGTACCTACCTGGCCGGGTGGTCACAGTACGTAATCAGTCAGTGCACACGAACCGTCAGAAATGGCGCCCAGCCCAGGGAACGCTTGGGGTGGCAGAGTGTACACGTCTTCTCTCCGCCAGGCCAACCAGGGAAGGCGTCCTGGAGTAAACATTCACAACCTCTCTCATTCTACCTTCGGAGGTATGGTCCTAGCCGCCACCTCTGCTCTCCAGGGCTGGGGCTAGGGTGAGGCAAGTGAGGCAAGGCGGATGCAGAATTTAAGGAGGCACTCCCTCTCATGGGACTCACCGTGCACCTGCAGGACCCTGACAGTGGGTACCTCCTTAAATCTTTCACCTTCCTCACCCATCCCAGTCCTGGGCCTCTCCCAGATTTGTGCCCCGCAGACCTCCTGCATCTGTCTGTCCCTCCGTCTGTTTCTTTTACACAGACACAGAGATGCTCACTGTTCTGAGGATGGATGGGGTATGGCTGCTTCTCCAAACCCCTCATCTTCCCTCCTTGGCTGTTTCTGCTTCCCGGGGTGGGAGGGTTTTGTCCTGGGGTTTCAAGCAGCCGGTTCCACAGAGACTGGATCAGGCCGGGCCAGGCAGGCCCCACCCCTGGCTCTCATCCCCCTTCCCAAAGAGGGGCTGTGAATTGGGCTCTAATGAGAAATTAATAAGGCAGCTGTGCTAACCACTAATGATAATAGCGAAGTCATTCCAAAAAGATTCTTTACATGTTTTTTTATTTTAATAAGTTTATTTATTTATTTTATTTTTGACTGCGTTGGGTCTTCGTTGCTGCGTGCGGCCGTTCTCTAGTTGTGGCGAGTGGGGGCTACTCTTCGTCGCGGCGCGCGGGCTTCTCATTGTGATGGCTTCTCTTGTTGCGGAGCACGGGCTCCAGGCACGTGGGCTTCAGTAGTTGTGGCTCATTGGCTCTAGAGCGCACGCTAAGTAGTTGTGGCGCACGGGCTTAGTTGCTCTGCAGCATGTGGGATCTTCCCAGACCAGGGCTCGAACCCGTGTCCCCTGCATTGGCAGGTGGATTCTTAACCACTGCGCCACCAGGGAAGTCCCCTCTTTACATGTTTTTAATTACAGCAATTAAGGGAAGTCAGTAAAATCCTCACCCACCTCCCCAGCTCCCTTCCTGACCCCACCTCGAGTCTCTGTTGTTACGAAGTCGCCATAAATTTCTGACATGTGGACTGAATGGCTGAGAGGGTTGGGCACGCCTTCCGGAGTCGGCCTCCGGATCCTGTGGGCACCTCTTTGTCCTCCTCGCCTGAGCAACATCCCTGACCCCATCCCAGCCCTCACCAGGTGGGCGGATGGCTCAGACTTGGAACCCCCAGCCCCAGCAGTAAGCCCACCCACACTTCAGAGGGCCAAGAGCCCCTGCTCCACTGGGGAGCCTGGCCTGCCCCCCGTTCTACTGGGCAGCTTGGCAGCCACCTGTACAAAAGGAGAGCTGAGGGCATCAGACCCATTGTCACGTGGGCTGGAGTTCGTGTCCAGAGTGCCACCAATGGGCCCGTTTTTCTTAATCCTCAACCTGAGTGTGTCTATTGAACGTAGAATGGAGATGCGGAAGGAGATGTGGCGGAGGAGGTGAGGCACTGGGGACAGATGGTGACATTCTAAGATGCGATCGGGCGGTTCAGTGTGACTCAGGATGCAGTGGAAGTCACGGATGGTTAGAGGCAGAGGCACGATACAACTGATTGGAGGGAGAAACAGCATCTTCATAAGAAACCAACACAACCACAGTGAGGTGCCATCCCACTGCAAAAACCGGAGTCTAGCAAGACAAGGTGTTAATACGAAGTCCCACCACTGCTGGTGGGCGTGTGAATTAGCAACTTGGTGCATATCAGGAAAACAGCTTGGCATTACCTCATAAGATTAACATTTGCACAACCTACAACCCAGCAGTTCCACCTTTAGTGCCTCCTCTAGAGATTCTCTCAGCCACATGTGCTAGAAGAGCCACAAGAGACTGTTCTTAGCAGGAGAGGAAAACACTGAGAACAAAGCCAGCCTGCAGCAGCGCTGTGCTATCCTGATACATGGACGTCCAAGCAGCCATGAAAATGACTAGACCAGGTGCAAGGACGGAGATGGAGCTCCCAAAAAGGATGTTGCACAAAAGAAAGCAAATCACAGTAGGTGACATACAAAATAACCCAAAGGGCTTAGAAACAGGCTAAATTAACAATAAATTGTTTAAGGATCCATCTGCACATGGTGAAACTTGAAAGAAAACAAAAAGCAACGACATGATTGACACAGCATCCAGGCCGGCGGTTACCTCTGGCGAGGGAGGGGATATGGGAGGAATGCCGTGGGGGAGAGAGACGAGCTTTGTTCATGTGCTATTCCTTAAACTGGCGGTGGGTACATGAGGGTGCATTCTGTTCTGCTTCTTTGAACTATTCATATAATTATATTTGCTCTTTTTTATGCATGACATATTTCATGATAAAAATGTTTTAAAAATAAATAAAAGCAATAAATATATTCTGAAGTGGAGTGCATAATTTACAAGACCTTTTAAGATATAACAGAAACATCAGGAATAATTTTAGGTCACATCCAGCTGTGCCCCAGGCCCATACTTCTTTGCTCTTGGGGGAATTTTTAGGAAAAGTTGGATCAGCGCTGCAAGGAACGACGTGGTATATTAACAAGCATGTATCTTGGAGAGGAAGTATAGTAGATAAACCCTTACCTGTTTCCACCTCAGTGGGAGTGAGTTTTCCTGGGAGATCCTGGATCCCCAGCCCCATCAGTGTGCACTTCCCTCTAGCCTTTCTCCTGCGCTGGCTGGCTGAGCAGACTTCTTCTTAGCACCACCCTTGCAGCTGGTGTTCAGGACATACGTGCCTGTGCGCTGGGCCCCCTGAGCAGAGGCAAGGGGCTCCCTGACCTAGGAGGCCCATTCGGCAAAGTGGAGTAGAGAGAATTGGGAGGGTTCTGGGGGCCTAAGAGCCATGGGGAGGGGAGACTGTGGGATGGAAGCGTGAATGAGAGCATCAACTGCAAAACTTGGACAAGGCCAGGTGTGCCCTTCCTTCATCTATCCATCCTGCCATATATACATATATACAGTCATCCATCCCTCCATCCACCATGCCTCCTTCTCTCCATCCATTCGTCCATCCATCCATCCCTGCCCTCATCCAATTACCCATCTATCCATCCATCTCTTCATTCATCCGTCCACTGAACAAACCCACCACCCACCCTATTGGCATTTTTAAATTGCCTCAAACTAGCACTTCTCTCCTACCTCTTAGCCTTCGCATACTCTCTTTCCTCTGGACTATTACCACACCCACCCCACCCCCAACACACACACACACACATGGCTAACACCTACCCTTTATTTATGTCTCTGCTTAAAAAAAGCCTCACCCTCACCTCCCAGTCTAAAGTAGGTTCCCTTCATGTCGCCTCTCATTAAAAAAAAAAAAAAACCTGTTCCTTCTTCCTAACACTTGTCACAATATGTCCCTGAATTTCGTTGGGTTGGTTTTCTTATGCCTGTTCCCCTAACCAGACCATAAGCTCCACAAGGACAGGGACCGGGTCTTTCTTCAGCACCTTCTGCAGAGCCTGTCTGACCCATAGTAGGGACTCAATATAAGAGTCATTGCATGACGGCATTGGGTGAGTTTAGAGAGAACCTACTGTGTGCAGAGGAGGGGGCCTGATGTCTTATAAGGATTTGCTCATGAATGTAATTGAATAGAACTGCCTCTTGAAGCTTTCAATGTAGTAGAAAGAGATAAAGAATGTGCATGAAGAATTTTAACGCAGGGGATGAGTCATGGAAGAGGCGAGGAGGAAATGCAAAGGGAGAGCCGGGTTTGAACGCCGGCCGGCCCAGCCCTAACTGCTGGCCGGCCCAGCCCTAACTGCGCACGTTGGATAAGCCACTCTATCTCCATGAGCTTTAATTTCCTCACTGATGAAATGGAGCTAATAAAACCCGAGAGAGGAGGAAAAACACGATTACCATGAAATTGCTTTAAATTGTTCAAATATATCTTCAGAGCTC
The DNA here is from genome assembly GCF_949774975.1 of Lagenorhynchus albirostris. NCBI lineage: Eukaryota > Metazoa > Chordata > Mammalia > Artiodactyla > Delphinidae > Lagenorhynchus > Lagenorhynchus albirostris. The sequence continues at coordinate 54,557,074 of NC_083114.1, forward strand.
CGTGAAAAGTTTTTTAAATAGATAAAATTATTGTAAGAACTGAAATCAATGTGATTTATTGATGCAATTTTTTTATAGACAGAGCCAAGTAACAGAAATTAGTAAACAATTTAAAAATGTGTATTTAGGAAAGTTGAGCTTTGTCGTGTCATTATGCGGATGAAATGAGACAATCTGTGTGAAGTCCACCTAGAAGGAAACCTGACGTAGGGTCAGTGACTATCTGGGTGGCATGCGATAATCTTTGTTGAAGAGGTTGATATTTAAACTGTGAAAAATGTATAGGATTCCAATATTTTAATACTATAAATATTAGACACAGTTTTTAGCACTTGACTATACTCTTCCTGTTTCTATGGCTACATAACAAATTACCCCCAAACATCATGGTGCACCACAGTCATTTATCATGCTCACAGATTCTGTGAGTCTGGACCAAGCACAGTGGGAACAGCTGGTCTCTGCTCTTTGATGACTGAGGTCTCAACTAGAAGACCCAAAGGCTGGGGGCTGAAATTATCTGAGGGCTCACATGTTCATTCACATGTCCAATGTTGATGCAGTCCATCCTCTGGGACCTCAGTTCCTCTGCACAAGAGCTGTTCCTTTGTCTGTGTGAGCTAGATTGAGCTTCCTTACAATATGGCAGCTGGATTCCAAGCAGCAGTGTCTGGAGAGCCAGGTGGAAGCCATATCCTTCTGATGACCTAGCCTTGAAAGTCACATAGCATCACTTCCAGCATATTCTACAAGTATAGTCACAAAACCCCCAGACTCAAGGGGAAGGGGTCTTAGCCCCCACCTCTCAGTGGCAGGAGATCATGTTGAATGGGAGATAAATAGTAAGGTAGCCATCGTTTTTTTTTTTTTATTGAAGTATAGTTGATTGACAACGTTGTGTTAGTTTCAGGTGTACAACAAAGTGATTCAGTTATACATACATATATATATATATATTATTTTTCAGATTCTTTTCCCTTATAGGTTATTACAAAACATTAAGTATAGTTCCCTGTGTTATACAGTAGGTCCTTGTTGTTTATCTATTTTATATATAGTGTGTATAAATTAATATATATTAATTAAATTTATTAAATATATATTAATTAATAAATATAATTAATTAAATTAATATATATTAATTAGTTATTTATATATTAATTAATTATTAATATATATTGATTAATTATTAATAATATATAATTTAATTAAATATATATTAATTAAATAAATTAATATATATAAATATATTTTATATATAGTGTGTATAAATTAATCCCAAATCCCTAATTTATCTCTCCCCCCTTTCCTCCTTGGTAACCATAAGTTTGTTTTCTATGTCTGTGGGTCTATTTCTGTTTGTATATAAGTTCATTTGTATCATTTTTTTAAATGTAGACCATTCTTTTTTTTTTTTAATAAATTTTATTTATTTATTTATTTAGGCTGTGTTGGGTCTTCGTTGCTGCGCGCGGGCTTTCTCTAGTTGTGGCGAGCAGGGGCTGCTCTTGGTTGTGGTGCGCGGGCTTGTCATTGCGGTGGCCTCTCTTGTTGTGGAGCACGGTCTCTAGGCTCACACACTTCAGTAGTTGTGGTGCACGGGCTTATTTGCTCCGTGGCATGTGGATTCTTCCCAGACCAGGGATCGAACCTGTGTCGCCTGCAATGGCAGGCAGATTCTTAACGACTGCACCACCAGGGAAGCCCAGGGACATACTCTTCTTAACTCCAATTTACAGAAGAGGAAGTGAAAGCTCAGCGAAGTCAAAATTTTGCCCAAGGTCGTGCCTTATAAGTAACAGAAGTGGGATTTGAATTCAGGTCTCAGTGACTCCAAAGCCACCACCGTTACATTTACTGCTTGCCCAGTGAGGACAAGGTTGCCAACGTCAGGTTTCATTTCTTGAGACACTTACTTGACTAGATCCTCCCGGGATGCTATTGAATCGTGGTGCCCTGGTGAATCATGGCTTGCTCTGGTGGCGTTCCAGGCAGGGTCCCCCACACAAAGAAAGGCCCCGAGGTGAGAAGCGGGGTGTAAGTAATTCATTGTGGCGGGGGACGCGGGACGTGGTGTGGGCGATAGGACAAGAAAGGTTGGTTGGGGTCAAATTAGGCAGAGACCTTGAATCCAGGCAAGGGAATGTAGACTTTCCTGGGGCAATGAGGAGATACCAGAGGATCTGAGCAAGCCAGAAAAATTAATCAGGAGCAGTGTGGGAGATGGGGGAGGCGGATCCAATGTAGGCGTTGGTGTAGGGGCGGAGTCCGTGCAGCCAAGTGATGGGGTGAGCACGTGGGTGGGGCCTGGGAGAACAGAGGGGCCGTAGTGTGGGAAAGGAAGCACCACGAAAGGCTCCAAGCATCTGAGCCCAGGTGATCTGGGCAGGTACAGGTGGGGCAGCTATTAGCAGAGCTGTGAAAGCAAGAAGGGAGGCTTGGCAGGGAGGTAAGAAGTACCCAGCATTTCCTGTGGCAAGTTGGGTGTTGAGTGTTGGAGCTCAGGGAGGAGCCAGGGCAGATGTGAGAGCCTTTGCAGAGAGACTATGGCCAAAACCATCAGATTAGGCAAGGCCTCCAAGGGGGAATGTGGCCAAGAAGAGATTCAAGCCCAGGGCTTTGGAAAACGAGAGTGTAGGCCGGTGGTCCTAGGACTTCGGCGTGCAGCAGAAGCCTCGGGAAGGTGAGTCAAGGACTCAGAGACCCAGGCACGTTGAAGCAGGGCCTTTCCGTGCCCTAGGGGACGAGGGAAGGGTGGGAGCAAATTTCTGGGCTTACCGTGTTCCCTAGGGATTCTGAGACCCACCAAAGTGTAAGAACCACTGGCTTCAGCCCAGCGGTACTTCTCGGCCTTGGCTCTTGTTGGAACACCCTGAATGGCTCTAGAAACACCCCAAAAGGCTCTTACCTCTGAGAATATTAAAGGGGGTTCTAAGGGGCAGTCATGTTGGGGACTCCTGGCTGAAGGAGACGAGGAAGAGCAGTGGTCTTGGAGGGGTTAAGAAACAGATCAAAGCAGCAGGAGGCCCATATGGCTTAGCACGCGGCCTCCTTGATCCAGGAGGGAACAGGTGGGCAACGGGGACTCACAGCCAGCTTTCGGTGGTCTGAACCTTACTGCATGTGGGATTCTGATGGGAAGCCCACACCCCGTACCAGGGACATCAGAAGTTTGGGGATGAAACCCCAGCATTAGGTGCTTTTAACTCTTGACATGTTAACTCAGTGACATACAGCCAAGTTTGAGGGCAAACAGTACTTCTTACACTTGGATGTGGACACAGTTGACTGGGAGTCTTGTTAAAAGGCAGGTTCTGATTCAGCAGGTCTGGGGGGCGGGGCATTCCTGAGGCTCTCCCTTTGTGGCAGGCACCCAGGTGGTGCCCATGTGCTGGCCCACGGACCACCCTTTGGGTAGCAAGGATGTGCATTCACTTTAAAGCATTCATTTGTGCTGTTGTGGTCATCAACACAAACACCCCTTCCCACACTCCACCCATCTCCAAGCCTCTGCTCTTAGAGTCAGAGCCCATCCAGATCCCAGCAGGCAGGTGGGCAGCCAGAACCTTCCCACCTGCATCTCCGCTGCTCCCCTCCAGGCTGACGGAACACCGGAGCTGGACCAGCGGTCCCCTCTTTATCTGCCAAGGGGGTAGGCATTCTTTTAAAGGAGCAACGTGGTGTTTGTGTACAACATCCATGCAGCCTCACACACTTCACCCAAGGGCACGGGAAACTGCTCCCCAGATGTGCCCTTCACCCCACACCTAAACCCCTGCCGCACTACAGGGCAGGGAAGGAGGGACAGCTCTGCCTGCCTCCAGACTCTGAGGTCCGAGTTCAAATCCTGCCTCCACCCTGTTCCAGCCACGTGCCTCTGGACAAGTCAACGAGCCTGTTTCAAAGTTCTTCCGTTGTAAACTGTTTGAAATAATGACGCGTGTCTCATGGTTGTTGGATGAATCCATTGCTTCAGGGACATATGGATATAAATGGATACAAACCCCAGAAGTACAAAGCAGAGCGTGTCGTAGTGACGGATGGGGTGATGGGCCCCGTGAGGTAGCCCGAGCATGGTGGCCGTGCTCCACGAGCATCCTGTCTGCCCCGCAGCTTCCTTCCGCTGCCACCACTCCCAGCCCGGGAGCCGGGCAGTCTCGGCTGCCGACCTCCGGCCCCTGACCCCTCCATGTGCCCTTCCCTCCCGCAGACATGGGGAGCTTTGAGGAAAGTCAGAAGCACCAGAGCGTCTCCCACGGAGAAGCGGCCATCATCCGCGCCCCACGCATCGCCAGCTTCCCACGGCCGCAGGTGACTTGGTTCCGGGACGGCCGCAAGATCCCGCCCAGCAGCCGCATGTGAGCCTCCTTGGGGGGGCGGGGGGCTGGCCCCAGGAGAGGAAATGCGGGGCCACGTAGCGCCCCCAGATGCTGAGGACGGAGGGCCCTCCCTGCTCTGGGAGGGAGCCAGATGGGGGACATCCCCGATGAGGGAAGTCTGGTTTCCAGGGACCTTTCTGGGAGAGTGCGGGAGGAGTCTTGGAACCACGACAGCTCCGTGGCCTCCCCGGGGAATCCCAGGCATTGGCTCCACTCTCGGCTGGAGAATAATTCTGCCTCTAAGAGCGCTTAAAAAACCCGAGCTGGTACAGACAGAGGCTCTGTCACCGTGGTTACAGGCCCAGGGATCAGGGCACATGGGAGGGCGCTGGCATCTCCCCGGCAGGGTGTCTCCGCGGTGTGTGTGTGGCTGGGTGTCCACCGGTGTGCACGGCTGTGTGTGTTTTGGCTCCAGGGAGGAGGTGAGGCCAGGAGAGGCGGGAAGAGGAACACACGGTCCTTTCAGCGCTCACAAGGGCCCCTCTGTGCTGCCCGGAAGGGGGTTGTGGCAGCCTGGCTTGTGGGCAGAGTGACAGAAGCAGCGCCTCCACAGAGGGCGAGGGGCAAAGCACGGGGCGCAGCGGCCCTCCTGAGCCCCCTGGGAGAGCCAGCCCAGGCTGTCCTCTTTAGGACCCGCACTCTCCCCTACACTCTACTCCCAGAAGAGAGGAAAGACCACCCTGGTCCCTGTCCACTCGGGCCGCAGATCCATTGTGGGTGGAGCCCATTCTGGTCTCTGTAGGAAGCAGAAGCCGAGACGGACAGTTCTTTCCTCTGGGGAACATGAGGTCCAGTGAGAGAAGCGTGATCTTAAGAATATGATGATATCCTGGCAACGACAGTGACTGCTGTGTTCTCAGGCCTGGGCTAAGCACACCCGCCATCACCCTCTCCTCCAGGACAGACACGCACCTCCCAGGGAGAGATGCTCTGTCTCGTTCCCTTTTCCATCCCCAGATCCACCTCAAGAAATATTTGTCGAATGAATGACCCTCACAACAACCTTACGAAGTGGCTGATTTTACCCCCATTTTATAGACGGTAAAGTGAAGGCCCCCAGAGTTTAACTGCTTTGCTAGATCTCACGCAGCTGGTTCCAGGCTTGCCAACTCCAGAGTCAGGTCCTTAATTCTGCCTTATGTGGAAATTATATGAGAACAGGTACAAAGACATGGGAGCTAAAAAGGATAAAGTGATTGTACTTTTGGAGAATTGGTCCTGCTGATTCTCAACGTGGCTGCCCTCTGAGATGATCTGGGACCATTTAAAATATACTCATTTTCAGATTCTACCCTTCACACATTCTTATTTCATTGAAACGGGGTGTACCGAGGCCTTGGGAGTTTTAAAAGCTTCCCCGTGATTCCAGCATGCAGCCTCAATTGAGAGCCAGTGTCTAGAATGTATCTGTTACCGACAGACCCAATAGTGCTACGTAACAAGTGGTCCCAGTGGCCTGATGCAATAAGCCTGTATTTGTCATGTGAACCGGCAGATTGGTGAGCTTGGCCTGGCTCTCTCACTTGGCTGGGGCTGGCTGATGAGAATGCCTGGGTGACTCAATTCTGCCCCACGTGTCCCAGCCTCTAGCCAGTGGCCCCTAGCGTCTCCTCCTGGCAGTCTCAGAAGAAGCAAAACACAAGCTTCTGCTAATATCCCATTGGTCAAAGCAAGTCACATGGTAGAACTCAGCTCAAGAAGCCAGGAAATTGATTCTGCTCTTGAGTGAGAGGACTACAGGGTCACCTGGCGAAGGTGCTGCTGCAGAGCAGGTGATGATTGGGTATACACACACGCACACCTTCCTGGTCACGCCTACCCCCTCCCCACCTCCTCCAGTCATACCGAACGCACGAGAGAACACTGTGGGGATTTCATCTCAGCAATTACAGCAGATTAATATTCATAACCCAGAGGAAAGGTCCCTGGAAACAAATTCTCTGGTGTCTGTTTGCTGGAGATACGCATCTGATGAGCGCTGTCAGTCGGTGGGGTGCACAGGGTGCTGAAGGCGTGTGCTATCTACAGAGGACCGCTCTCCCTCCCAGGGCAGAAGTGGAGATTAGTAACCCCTGGCCCGTTCCTTGATACTCATTGTTGAAAAGGAGACAAGATTCCCATCAAAGACACACGCTGGGGGCTTTGGGCAGCTTCTAGGGTGATTTATTTTATTCTTAATTAAATGATGAGTTGGGCTCCCGTGGAGCTGAGAAAAAAGGGCACACTTCATAGGAGTGGGAGATGGGAGGTGGGAGGGAGCTGGGCCCATCAAAGCAGCGGGAAAGACCTAGGAAATTGAAACCAGAGGAGTATGGCTGGAAAATACAACCAGCCCCCGCCTGAGAGTAGAGCCCTGATGTCCACGCCCTGCAAGAATTCCAGCAGCTTCCTTCAATGCGGGTGCCTCTGGGGGCAGTAGGCCGGAAGCCCTCCTGACAGCCACAAATAGCTTTGTGCACTTTGGAGGTGAGGGGCAGGGTCGTTCTAGAACCATCTCTCAAGGGGAAGGTCATCCTGCAGAAGGCTGCTAGCCCAGGGACCTTCCTTAGCCTCCTGCCGAGGACAGAGGGACAGCAGGTCAAAAGGCCGCTGGCCCTTCCCCGGCTCTCTGCCTCCTCTTCGCTCCGCACTGGGAACTCGAACCCAGGCCCCGGGGTCCCGGACACAGTGCTTTCCTCTAGTTCCAGTCAAGGCCATGCTAGCTGCATCACAGACAGACCCCCAAATCCCAGGGGCTTAGCGCCAGAGAAGTTTATTTCCTGCCAACTGAAAGTCCCACCGAGGGCGAGGGATGGGAGGGGCACCCTCCTCCACAGCCAGGCTGGTGGGAGCTCCACCCTCATCCACACCGGGCTCCCAGTGGCCCCGCTGGTCCAAGCCCAGAAGCGGCGCACATCCTCCGTATCCCACTAGCTCGGCCAACTGCCCACCTGGGTGCAAGGGGGGCTGGGAAGGGTGACGCCTGGCTTACCGAGATCTTCAGTTCTCTGCAGGAGAGGAGCCAGAAACAGAGGTAGATGGTGACCATCTCTGCCACCTGGATGTGCCGTCCCCCCCGACCCAGGACAGGGTACCGACCACCACACAATCCACACATTCCGTGTTGAACCCCACAAACTGTCGTGCGGGCTGTCTGGTGCGTGGGGGGACACTGCAGCATCCCTGACCACTACCCACTAGTTACTAGTACAGCCCCACAGCTGGGATAACCAAGACTTGTCCAGGCATTGCCAAATGTCCCCTGGAAGGTGAAGCCACCCCTGATTGAGAACCACTGACCTAGAAGGATCCATCATAATATAGACAAAATATAGGCAAAGGAGAGAAAGGGGGTGGGGAGAGTCTGTATGGTCAAGGAGAGAAGGAAGTGGAGGTGGGGGGCCTTCTCTGGAGGCCAGAAGAGGCGTTCAGGACAGACGGGTGTACTGGGGAGGGGGACCAGGCCATGCCCAGGGTGCCCACCTGCCAAAGATTTCATCTAGCTGGCTTCTGCGTCACCAGGGCAGCGGCTGGGGAAGCTGGAGCCCAGGGGGTCCACGCGCACTGCTGCTTGTGTGAGCCCTGACCTTGGACTGTGTGCCTGGAGAGGGCTGAGTGAGAGGGAGGGGACAGCCTCAGGCCACCTGGGAACTAACAGAAGCAGCCTCAGCCTCAGGGCTGGAAGGGGTCTTCACCCGCCTCTGCCTCCACCCCTTACACAGATGAGGAGACTGAGGCCCAGCAAGAAGGAGGCTGTGAGCTCCTTAGAGGCCGGAGCTCCACCCCAGAGCTGCCCCCCTGCCCTGGCACAGCCCAGCCTCCGTTTCGCCAGCCCTCACCCACCCCGACAAGCTCCACTAAAGGACCAGGGCCCCTGCGGAGTCCCACGTGAGGACATGGTCACCATCCCTGTCCCATTATGTCGATTTTAAAATATTTTAGCTGGCTCTGTCCTCACTCCCATCACCTCATTAGCTGGAGGTTAAAAGAGCTCTCCAGGGGGAAAGAAAACAAAAGAAAGGACATCATTAGGGTTCCCAGGAATTGGGGTAGGAGGGCTTTGTCTTCCTGCTTCCTGGAGCTCGGCAGGCAGCCTGAGACTCAGCACGCGAAGCCCCAAAACCAGGAGGAGAGACCTCAGCACAGCCTGGCTGGGAGAGACCAGGCTGGAGAGACTTTCGTGGGGGTGTTTATTTGAGAGCCCATTCAAAACTCTGTTACGTTCACCTAATGGGAAAATTTGAAAAGAATTCAACTGGATTTGTCCTTGTTAAACGAACATTAAGGATGTTTAACAGCTGTCTTGGGCACATCACATTAAAATCCAGAGAGAGACTTGACAAACTAGTGGTTTTGTTTGTCATCAGGAGGATGGGTGAGAGGAGGTGCCTGGCAGAGCCAGGGTGGGCATTGCTCCTGCACCCGCGTCCAGTGGGGTCCCCAAATTCCCGCCTGCAAAAGCCCTGCGCCCGGCCCGCGGACATGGGAGCCAAGGGGCTGCAGGATGGGATCCCAGCAGTGGGAACCAGGCTGGGAGCAAACAGCCCACGTCTACACCCCACTACCCGGCCCGTCTCCTTTTTCCCTCTCCACCAGTCCAGGTGGCCCCTCTTTTATAGATCAGATTTGGGGAGAAGTAAACGGATGCCCTAAGAGGGGGACGGGGGGGGAGATGTGAACCCCAGAAGGCTGTGTTACAGGCAGACTGTAGCCTTTGAATCAACCTAAACAGATTCAGGATTAGGTTAAGGCAGTGATTCTGGAATGATCGTGTTCATTTCTAAATTCGTTCTCGTCTCTCATCATTCATTCATTCATTCACTGATTCTGGTGAATGAATTTCTTTAGTTCTAGACACTCCTGGTGCAGAGATAACCCCACACAGCCATCCACGCTGTGACACAGGAAAGGGTAGAATTCCAGGGGAGCTCTGGCCCCTAACCAGGCCTGGGGGCGGGGAGTGGCAGAGAAGTGTCACCTGGACAGTTTCAGACCCCTGGGCATGTTCTGTATTGGGGTGTGATCCCCAGTGCTGGTGGAGTATTGGGATTCTCTGCAAACTAAACACGGCTGGAGTTCAGGCAGTAAGTGGTTCCAGGGGGCGGGCTGGAGAAGGGGGTCTTGGGGTGCCTGGCTTCACGTCCCCGCTCGCATCCCCAGATGCTCAGGCTTAGCAGGCCCAGCAGAGGCGTTCTTTTCCTCTCCCCAGAGCCATCACCCTGGAGAACGCCCTTGTCATCCTGTCAACGGTGGCTCCCGACGCAGGCCGCTACTACGCGCAAGCTGTTAATGACAAGAATGGGGATAACAAGACCAGCCAGCCCATCGCGCTCGCCGTGGAGAGTAAGTAAGCCGCAGGGCCCGGGACCGATGGTGGAGCCCGTCGTTAAATCTTGGGAATGGGGCTCCGGGGGGTCATTGGGAAGATGGAATGGCGGTGGAGGGGGGAGGCTGGGAAAGGGCGGGGGAGGCGCCATCCCAAGGAGGAAGAGGCCCACCTGGGGGTGGGAGTGGGAGGTGGAGGCCGGGAGGGAGCTGAATTCCGGACCCCGTGCCCGTGACGAGTCTGAGACCCTAGCAGGATGGGGGGACACTTAGCTTGGCTGTTAGCTGGGCCCCTGGGAGCCCAGGGAGGGCGTGGGATATAGGAGAAAGTGTGTGCACTAGAGGATCACCACCACCCCTGGGGCTCAGGTGCTGGTGGGCTGAGCCCGCCAGGAGATGGGAAGCTCATTTTTAAAGAAATGTACTGACTGCCTCTACTCCGCTGGCCTGTAAAAAGCGCCACTTCTACTTGGAGCCAAGCCAAGTTCACCGATGGGAACACTTGCTCTCTGCCCAGGCTCCTGCCTAAAAGTGCCCCTGTGTCCATCCCCAGAGACCACCCCGCACCCTGGAAGAGAGAGGCAAGGCTCTCCCCAGTGGCAGAGCACAGAGGGTAGCAAATGGAAAGGGTGACTCCTTGGGTGTCTTTGGCAAAGAAGTATTTGTCCAGCCAAGGCTCAAGGCAGGTTTCCGATCGGTGATGGAGATGCTGGGGGTGTCCCCCCCGGCCTGGTTCTCCCCGGCCCGCTCCCTCCATTCTCCATCCCTGGGATGGAGAGGTGGGTGGGGGGTCACAGAGTACGCGGGACAAGGCCAGAGCTTCCCGCAGCGGCCAAGCAGCCACACAGGCTGGGGGAGCCAGATGCTCACGTCCCTCCACATCTGCACAACTGCTGCTCCGAAAGCCAGCCTCATTTATCATCCGCGGTCCTGCTGGGACGACCCGCCAGCAGCGAGAGAAGGGTGTCCGCCAGCTCGGAACCTTCCCGTGTCCTTCCTCTGATCCCAGCCTCTGTCTTCAAGGGCCCAGAAAGCCCAGAACATTCCCCAGTCCCGACCTGCCCATTCCTGGACCTCCTGAGCACCAGCAGAAGCCCCTCCCATACGTGCAGTGACCCCCTCCCCCCAGACCACATTCCTGTCTGCCCAGAGAGAAACCTGGGTGCAGGGAGCAGAGTTCCAGTCTGGATACCGACCTATCAGGGTCACGGGTGTAACCTCTGACATTGACCTGGGCCAGGGTCTCAGTCTCGTCCCGGCAACCTGGGGCCTAACCCATGACCTGGGGCTGCTGTTTCTATAGGAAAAGGAAGGTAACCGTCAGAGAGACGTCTGTCCCCATGTATTTTCCAGCGCTTAGAGAGGCTAATGGAATTGAATCGTTTAGTGGGAGGGATGCTCACGGTCCGAGTCAAGGCCAGGCATCTTCCTGGGTGACTCGCTGACCCTGAGACCATCCCCCAGCCCCTCCCCTGGCACCTCCTCCTGGCGGGAATTGCACCAGCTGTTCTCCTGGCCAACTGGGCGGGCTCTTCACTCCCAGCTGCCTCCCCCAGCCCTCCGGCTGGCCCAAGAGAGGCAGGCAGGGTCCCTTGGGACCCCCATGTGTGCCCAAGCCTCGCCCGCCGCACCCCTGTTGTCTGTTTCTCCCCCACCCCATCACCCCCCTCCACCTGCTCTCACGGTGATTTGTACTGGATTGAGAGCGAAATCAGCTGCTTATCAGCTAATTTCTCCTCCCACGAGTGACTGCACTTCAAATCCCAGTTACTGTCACTGACACAAATCCCCCAACTGCCGGCCTGCCGGCCAGTTTCCTAGGAACAATTGCCTCTCCGCCCACCACCGGCTGCATCTCCCCTCATCTGTCTCGCCCAAGCCTCACCTCTCCCTCTGCTCTCCCCCCTCCCCCCTTCCTCCCTCCTCTGCTCAGGTCAGCTCAGCCTCTTAACAGCCCTCAGGGGACATCCATGCTCTTCAGAAATGGAGAAGGAGAGAGCAAAGACCAGGGACACCCCCTGCCCCCAGTTACCCTCTGCCCAGGTGTCACCCAGGTGACCTCACACGGACTGTCACAGCTCTTGAAAAGTTCATACCTGGCTGATGGTCCCACTGGATGGCAATCAGAGCTGCACTGTCCAATAGAATTGTAATATGAGGCACATATGTAATTTAAAACTTGCCACTGGCCTCACTTTTTCAGAAGGAAAAAGAAACTGGTGAAATTAATCTTATTATATTTTATTTACCCAACATATCCAAAATATTAGCAGTTGAACATACAATGGAGAAAATACTAACGAGACGCTTTACACTGGGTTCCTTTTCTTACTAAGTCTTCAAAATCCGTGTGTATTTTGCACTTAAAGCACATCTCAATTTGGATGCTGGGTTTTCATCTGAAATACGTGATCTGTATTTAGATTTCATAAAATTTACAGCTGGAAAGGTGGGATCGTATGCCCAAGTTTTTCCACACATACAGTGTTCTAATCGGTTCTAATAACTGATTCGGGGATCCGCTTTTAATTAAATGTAAATTAGGTAAAATTAAATCCCATTGCATCAAAGGGGCACCAGTCACGTTTCAAGAGCTCGTAGCCACCTGTGGTTCTCGCCCCACCCCTGCCCATGCTGGACAGGGTAGGTCTGCCCTGGGCCCGCGAGTACCGGGAAGCCTGCCCGGCAGAGGGGAGCAGCTCGCCTCCCTGCTCCCCACCCCCTTGACCCGTGGCCCCGTCACGTGGTCCCCAAGCCACAGTTTCCTCGCCTGTGGCAAAGCGTAGTTGGGAAGAGGATTCGATGAGATGACTCGGGGAGAATGGATCAGAGTGGGTGTCCCCCGTCGCGCCTGTTATCAAAATCGTCCTGGGGCAGCAAGACCCAACTTTGCCCCCATGTGGGGAGCCCCTAAGCTTCCTCGTGCCCCAGGACCCCGTCCACATCGCGAGCTCATGCGGAAGATGCCCGTCCTTGCTCTGGTTTGCATGTGGTTTTCTTGCCTGATCTTTAGGGCCCCGTTCACCCCGCTGTCCAGAGCAGTGCCTGAGCATGGCCAGGCTGTCCCCGTCCCCCTGGCTGGCCCTCCCGAGACCCTGAGTCAGTACAGGCCTCCCTGCAGGGAGCGCCTGCTAGAAAGGTGCGTCCTGCCGAGGGTGGGTCCACCCGAGCGGTCCCCCTCTGCCTCCACACCACACCAACAGCCTCCCTTTCCGCCGCCCCACGTGCTGGGCACCAGCCGGCACTCTGGTGCTCCATCGTTACAGCAAACCCTGGAGGCAGTCTGTCATTCCCCTCCACGAGTTACAAAAGCGGGGGAAACAGGCCCAAGAGGCGAAGCAATTTACTTCCCAGCGACATTCACTAATGATGCGCAAACCCGAGAATGGAACCATGTTTCCCTGGCTGCCAAGCTCACCTCGTTAACAGCTCCCCAGACGTCCCAGAGGGAAGCAGATCTCCCTCTTGGCCACTGCCGCCCCCTGAGAGGCACCTCGAGACTTTTCAGAAGTTACCCCCCCCTCCCGAGTCTTTACCTCCCGGTCATGGCTGCCACCGGCTCCCCTGCTTTCTCCAGCCCCTGCCACTGGTGACCTCCTGGTGGCAAACCCACTTCCTGCATCCTGATTCTCCTCGACCCCCCTCCCTGGCACCCCGTAACCTGAGCTTCCTCAGCCCTGCGTGTCTCCCCCTGTTCTCCCGTCTCCTGCTTCCTTCTCCCCTGATGTGAACTAGCTGATGCCTGGTTCTCTGCCCTTTGTGCCTCCCGCTCCCCCACCCCTGGTCCCCGGGGTCCCCCTCGCCCCACCCTCCTGTTCTCTCCGGGCGCGTCACCCCCCGGGGCTCCTGCCTCGTGTTCCTGAATGTCCCCCCTTGAGTACCTTCATTCCGACATCCCACCGCCATCGCCACCCCAGGGCGACAAAACCCCAACCCATCTCCCTTCTTTGAAAACCTGTTCCCCTTGGGCTTAACTTTTCTCTGTAAAGGGGGCCCCACGTCCAGGCATCCTTTCCTCATGTCTGTCGACCCCTCCGTGTAATGTGCCCACCTAGGGCTGACTTCCAGCCCATAGCCCAGCTTGGAAATTCTCAGGAATCTGGCCCTGACCCAACTTCTCCCAGTCAGATCTACTCCCCCTAGCAGGGATGGAAAATGGGATCCACCTCATCGGCCAGCTCTGATCCATTGTTGGTGCTTTGTTAAGAAGGATTCTGAGGACACCTCTGGGCTCAGGCAAGAAAAGCACTGACAATCAGGAAGGCGGGCTGGGGACGGGGCAGCATGTGGGCCAGGGTCCATCACGTCTGCTCTGGGGCTCTCCCCTCTCATCCATCCCAGCACTCTGAGGCCACCCCGGCGTCGCGCCCACATTTACCTCCGGCTCCCCCCATTCAGCTCACCTTCACTCACACAGCGCTTCTGTTCTGGAATGTTCTTCTTCCTCTGGCTTCTCTGAGTTCCACTCAAGTTCCCCCATCTCCTGTGAGTCCCCAGGGAGCACTCGAGGCTTTGCCTGATCTCCTGTAGCCCTGAACACGTGTGTCCTCCTTCCCTCGGTCGAGAGGCCCCTGAGAGTCCATGACTTCCCCTCCTGGTAGCCTCTGGCTCCATCACTTGGTCCAGGCTGGATTGGGGGTGGAGGGAAGAAGCAAGGAAACATGCCCCCACCCACGCTCAGGCAGACAAGTCCCCAGAGGAGGGACCGTCATCTATTGAGGACCTACTGTGTGCCAGGGATTCTGCGCTTACCCCAGAGCAGCTTAGCCGTGCCCCCCCAGGACCCTCCTTCCAACACCCGTCACGCGCATCTTTAATCTCTTAGCCGTCCAAGCGCGGATCTGACTTCTTCCCAGACTGCACGCCATGAGGACAGACGCCCCTACCCATCTCACTCAGCAGGGAATCCCTGGTGCCTGGTACACAGTCTGGCGCACACAGAGCCCTTACCCAGAAAAGCTTTGTTGAGTCGGGAGCTGGTCCCACACAACCCTGAGAGGCGGTGATTTCTACCCCCTTTCTGCAGCTGAGAAAAACTGAGAGACTCGGGGGATGAGGTGACCAGCCGGAGTCACGCCCAGGACGCCTGGGGCAGAGCAAGAGTTTGGGCCAGGCCTTCCTGCCCGCCAGGCCCTCCTTCACTGCATCCGGGGCCCCTTCCCTCGTACCCTGCAAGCAGCCACCTGGATCTGGGCAGGACAGGGTCCCTGGGTGGGTGTCAGTCACCCCTTTAACCTCCTAAAGCCAACAAGGCAGCCCTGAGGTGGGGGGGCAGCCCTGCTATTTTTAAACTCCGAGGGCTCTGTTTACCCGTTGATGCCGTGGGGCTCTGTCTGTCTTCTCCTCGTGCGCCCGTAGTCTGGGCCTCCGTAGCTGCGCACCGCGGCGTGCAGTACGGTGTGGAGCACACGTTTATGGACTCAGCGACATCAGCAGCTTTCAGTCCCGTCGCTCTTTATGGGCGCCTACATGAGGCTCTTATATTGTTGCAGTCATTTTGGTTTATAAGCTTCCTTTCTTCCCCCCTTCATTTTAGTTTACTGTTTACATTTTATTCCCAGCAAGGCCTGGAGGCCCGGCAGGAAAACCCTTCCCGGGGCTGACTGGGGTGGACTGACGTCCCCATAAAGCATGTCCTGTTGCTGTGGCCTGGGGGGCTGTGTGTTTCATTATGGCCTGCACCTCCAGAGCCTCCCAGTTAGGGGCCACCTGGATGGGTTTGTTGTGAGAGCAAGTCCTTGGTGGCTGTATTTCTGGGAGCCATAGAGCAGGTGTACAGAGAATATTGGAGTTTCTGCCAGTATTGGGCCTGCGCTGACCCACAGAGTTAAGAACCTGGCCACTTCTTAAAGAGCTCAAAAACTATAAAAAAGGAAATGCTCCTGCCTCTGTTAGGAGAGTTTGGGGTGTTTTTGGGGTGTTTGCTTTAATAAAGCCCAGTTATGATAAGTTCTCTTTCATTTTAATCGTCGACCCTGGAAGTTATACAACGATAGCTCCAGTCCCATGCGTTCATTCACCTAACAGAGGTATTTGAGCACCTACTGTGTGCTGTGTGGCACGGTTCTGGAAGTGGGGACGAACAGGACTGTCTTGACTCAGGCTGCCATAACAATACCACAGACGGTGGGGCTCAAACACAGGCATTTACTTGTCATAGTTCTGGAAGTCCAAGATGAAGGTACCAACATGGTTGGTTTTGGCTGAAGGCTCTCTTCCCTGGCTTGCAGACGGCTGCCTTCTTACTGTGTCCTCACATGGCAGAGAGAGAGCTCTGGGGCCTTTTCCTCATCTTACCAAGGCACTAACCCTGTTGGATTAGGGCCCCACCCATATGACCTTATTTAACCCAATTACCTCTTAAAGACCCCACCCCAAACACAGGGGAGTTAGGGCTTCAACATATGAATGGGGGTGGGGGTGGGGACAATTCAGTCCAAAGCAAAAACAAATGAGGTTCCTGCCTCATAGAATGTATTAATTTCCTAAGGGCCACAAACTGGGTGACCTATCACAACAGAAATTTACTCTCGCATAGGAGTCTGAAATCAAGGTGTCGGCATGCCCACGCTCTCTCTGACAGGTGTAAGGGAGGGTCCTTTCCTGCCTCTCCAAGCCTGTGGCAGTTGCGGACAATCCTTGATGTTCCTTGGCTTATAATTCATTACTGCAGTCTCTGCCTCTGTCTTCACCTGGCCTTCTCCCCTGTGGGTCTGTGTCTAAATTTCCCTCTTCTTATAAGGACACATATTGGACTTCGGGCCCACCTGATGCAGTAGGACTGCATCTTAACTGGATTGCACTTGCAAAGACCCTATTTTCAAATAAGGTGACATTCACAGCTGCCATGGACTTGGATTTGGGGGACAGTGTTCAGCCAACTACAGGGAGTTTGCATTCTGGTAGAAGAGGTGGCAGATGAAGCAGTAAGCCAACAAGATAAATGCAGGTGGAGGGAAGGATTTTGAAGACAAAAAACCAGGACGGGGGATGGGGACGAGGGAGTGGCTGCATTACCGGAGGAGCGGGAGAGGTCTTGAGGTCTCCAGTGCACTCTCCCTGGACACTGTGTGGAGACCCATCAGCAGAGGAGGTGGAAAGGACCCCGGGGTCCGTGTCTGGAGGTTCGGCTCTGGGGCTGCTGGGGCGTCTGCCCCATGGCCACCTGCCCCCCCTCCGTGAGGACAAAGGTCTCCCGTGGCATCCCTCTAAAGGGGGGTGGGATTTCCGGCCTCTGTTCCCAGCTGACACCTGTCCTCTCTCCAGATGTCGGGAGCCCCGCAGACCCCATCGCTCCAACCATCATCATTCCTCCCAAGAACACCAGCGTGGTGACCGGGACCTCGGAGGTGACCATGGAGTGCGTGGCCAATGCCAGGTGGGCAGTGCCCCTCCCCCACTTTAACTCCAGCGAGCGCTCCTGACCTGTGGGCTCGGAGGAGACCAGTCGGAATTCAGACAGGCCCAGAAGTGTCACGTGAGGACCCATGAAAGAAGATGGGGTATTTAGCCTAGAGGAGGGGTGATAGGTGGGCCGTCACAGAGCCCTCGGATGCAAGCAGGGCCCGCCCGAGGGGAGAGCCCACGCCTCGAGGCATGGCAGCAGTTACGGGCCAGCAGATCCCAGCCCGGGATATTAGGGGCCGGTGGGGGATCCACTCATACTTCCAACGTTCAGAGCAGCCTGGAGATGGGTGGCTCACCTCTGCCAGCAGTGCCCTCCTCGCGTACAGGCATGGGCAAGAGGAAAGCTGTGCTAGGAGACAGGTCACGTGATGCACTTTGCAGGAGGGTAGACCTGGGGTCAGGTGCAAATGCGGCCCCTTCTCAGCCGTGTACGACCCTCACTTCTCTCCCTTGGTCGTGTGTGGGCACTGTGCTACGTGCCCTCCCACAAAACCTCCTTTCTTCCAACAGCTACCCACGTAGGTGTCACTACTCTGAAGCCCAGAGAGGGCAAGCAACCTACCCAAGGTCACCCAGCTGGCCGATAGCAGAGTTGCAATACAACAAGCCACCACCCCTCGGGCCCACACTCACTGCCAGGCTCTGGGCCTTAGTGTCCTCAGCTATAAAATGGGAAATGATGCAGCGCCTAACTCAGCAGTGAGGCATGCAGGTAGAATGCTGGAGCCAGCCCGACCTGACACCTCCTAAGTGCTCCGGAAAGATGATCCAATGTGATGGAGTGGGCAGTTAGACCAGTGACCCCCAAGCTCACCCCCAGCTGAAGTTTCCCGGACAGCGTGTCTCTGTAGCAGTGCTTCTAAAAGTACGCTTCTCAGGGACTTCCCTGGTGATCCAGCGGTAAAGAATCCGCCTTCCAGGGCAGGGGACACAGGTTCGATCCCTGGTCGGGGAACTAAGATTCCCACATGCCGTGGGGCAACTAAGCTCGTGCACCACAACTACTGAGCATGCGCGCCACAACTAGAGAGAGAAAACCCGCATGCCACAACTAGAGAGAAGCCGGCGCGCCACAACGAAAGAGCCCACATGCCGCAACTAAGACTCAACGCAGCCAAAAAAAATTTTTTAATACATAAAAGTACATTTCTCAGAACCCAAGTTTCTCACAAGTAGGGGAAAGGCCGCCAGGATGCAACAGAGCACGTTAAGGGAGCAGAGAAGAACCTACATAACACCATTCAGGCCAGGCTGCCCAAACTCACTCGACCATGAAACCCCTTTTTCATGGGACCCCCTCTGAGCCCCCGGGGAACTAGCACGGACCCCACTTTGGCAGATCCGCCCTTAGGGATCCATCAGGTGCTAAACAGGAGAGCCGGGCCAACCCCAGCTCAGGGGTCCTCGGGGAGCCGGGGTCAGTGATGGAGGAAAGGGGGCCCAGCTCACACCCTCAGCCCTCTCTCTGAGTTGGGGGTGCGTATGTCCACCTGCCTGCCTTTGTTTCCCCATCTCCAAACTTTGGGTGCTTCCCTCCCGTTTCAACTTGTCACTTTCCCTCACCTTTCACACTTTCCTATCCACTGACTTCTATGGGATGGGGCACGGCACGCGGAGCAGAGCAGAAGAAAGAGAGATGCGTGGGAAGGACGCTTTTCTGCCCTCGAAAGCCCCCGCGCACGAGTTACCCCCGGGACCAGGTCCTGTGTGAGTCCATCCACCCTCGCCACAACCCCCAGGTGGGCACGGTTGCCCCCATTCCACAGACGAGGACACTGAGGCCCAGAGCACTGGAGGAACCGCGCCAAACAACGGCTTCACCTAGAAAGTGTCAGGGGCGTGGGCAAACCCAGGCAGCCTGGCCCCGGACCTGCAGTCCTTACCATGCCCTGCCCTGCCTCTCGGGCCTCTGAAGTCTCTGTGGCTGATGGCCTGCCTCCCTCGCACCCCCCCCCCCACCCAGGCCCCTGATCAAGCTGCACATCACTTGGAAGAAGGATGGGGTGCTGCTGTCCAGCGGCATCAGCGACTACAACCGCCGGCTCACCATCCCCAACCCCACGGGCAGCGACGCCGGTTACTACGAGTGTGAGGCCATCCTTCGCGGCAGCAGTGCCGCCTCTGTCGTCCGTGGCGCCTACCTGTCTGTGCTGGGTGAGACGGGGTGGGGCTGCTGGGGTCCCCCAAGCATGGCTAGGGCCTACTTAAGGGTGACCCCCCAAACGGTGGCCATACCAACAGGAGCACAGCTCTGACACCCCCCCCCGTCCCCCCTCCTGCAGAACCGCCTCAGTTTGTCAAGGAGCCAGAGAGACACATCACAGCAGAGATGGAGAAAGTGGTGGACGTCCCCTGTCGGGCCAAAGGTAACGCGGTGGTGTGGATGGAGGGGGACAGGGACCCCCGGACCTTCAGCCGCTCCTGTCCCTGACATGGACTTTTCTAAATTCTCATCCTTCTCATCACTGAGCAGAGAGTCAGTCTGGCTGTAGGCAGACACCCCAGGAAACAACAGGCCAAATTACCATAATCTCAGAGCTGGAAATCAACCCCCTGTTACCATAACTTGAAGGTTACAAATGAATCCAAATTACCGTAATTTCAGGATAGGTGACAGACCTAAATTGCCCATAATCTGAGAGTCGTAGACAATGCCAAATTATCGTTATGTCAGAACTGAGTGCATCTCTGCCTGGTGTCTGGGCCATTTTGCTTCACCTCCTCCCACCATTTTTACTTAACCCCGCCTTGTCAGAATTCTTGCAGACTTTCTACTTTTCCCATCCCCACCCCCCCCTTCAGGTTCCACTGAGCTCAAAGGCACCCCGAAACCAGGGTGAAATCTGGGATGATGGGATGATAGGGGAGAGCGTGCATGACGGGACAGGGTCTGACATTGAACAGAGAGGAGAATGTAGCCCAGGCAGGAGGGAGGGTCCAGTGGAGGGGGAGGGGGGATACTGACCCCGGTTCTGAGACCACACCAGGGGAAGACAGAGATCCGTTCATTTACTGAACAAAGGTTTTGGAGGGCTTATCATGTGCCGATACTGTTCTCGGGGCTGGAGAGACACAGGATGAACCAAACAGCCCAATCCCCGCTCTTACAGAACTTACGTTCTCATGAGGAAGGTAGACAAACCAATAAGCAAATAAAGAGAGCGTATTTCACTTCATCTAAAATGCCATGGGTTGTAAGATGCCCCGTTATTTCATGTGCCTCTAAGAAAGAAAAGGGACTGCCAATTAAATTATGACATGCTGTCGATTGTAAGACACGTCCTGATTTGAGACGTTACAATGTGAAAGAAGGCTCTGCTTGGACTGGATGAACTATTAGAGGACGTCAGGGTTGAAAAGTGCTGAGAAGGAAAAACAACTAGGCTGAGGGGGCTCGGAGCCACGGGGTGGTCTTTCGAACGGGGTTTGGGGACCTTTTCTGTAGAAGTCACATTTGAGCAGAGACGCAGTGGGAGAGGTGAGAGGGCCAGGGGATACCTATGGGAAGAGCATGCCAGGCTGGGGACACAGCTTGGGGAAGGCCGAGGGGTAAGGGGAACCCCATTCACCTCCCTGTGCGACCCGGTAGGAGGGGGCTTCCGAAGGAATGCTGATCCCATCCGCATGCCCCTTGACACGGGGTTCTCTGGTCACCTGGGTTTGTGAAAGCCCAGTTGGAGGTTCCCAGAGCACACAAAAGACTCTGCTAAATATTGCAGAAAAAATAGAGCTTGTCCAGTCCAGCCTTTCCAAGCTAAACTAACCCCAGGATCTTTTAAATTTTCCTGGAACGCCTACTCGACGAGAATTTGAGAACTGTCCCTCTGAGAAAATCTTTCCCCGCTCCCAAGACCAACAGTGGCGCCTCTGAGAAGGTTCTAGAAACCAAGACACCCCAGGGACACCCCGCCCCCCCCCCCGAGGACTTGCTGCCTCAGCCTCTACCTGGGCATCCCTCAGGGGCGGCTGACGGTGGGCGCTCATCTCCCACAGGTGTGCCGCCACCCTCCATCACCTGGTACAAGGACTCGGCCGTGGTGGAGGTGGGGAGGCTAAGCCGCTTCCGGCAGCGAGGCGACGGGGGCCTGCAGATCAGCGGGCTAGTGCCCGACGACACCGGCATGTTCCAGTGCTTCGCCCGCAACGCGGCCGGCGAGGTGCAGACCTCCACCTACCTGGCCGTCACCAGTGAGTCGACCTTTCCTGTCCTGCACGAGCCCCTCCCGCCCAGGACGCAGCTTTCCTCCAAGCCAGGGGCCTCTTGAGAACAGGATGCTGTGCGGTGCAGAGACAGGATCCCAGAAGGCTGTCCCCTGGGGCCGGGTGGCTCTGGCCAGTAACACCTGCTGCTTCTGCAGCCAGCACCGTTTTTTCTTTTACAAACCAGACCCTCGATTTCACATTTGATGAAGGATGAATCCCATTTACCTTGTCATGGAGGGTGTCAGCTGCCCTTGGGGGTCCTCAGTTTCCCCTAAATGGAGACTTGAGAATCAAGGCAGGGTGGGGACTGGTGTCACCTGGGTCCTTCCACGAGGCAGGTGGTAAGGGGAGCCCCTCGTGGGCCTTCCGGGCTTCTTCCCAATGCTGGGGCCCTGTCAGGACACCTGCATCCTTCCCTGCAGAGGGACCCACTTCAGCCAGCGGGAGTGGCAGGGCAGAACAAGGACCTGGGGTGTGCCTAAGAGGCCCCACTGTCTCCCTTCGCAGGCATCGCCCCCAACATCACCAGGGGCCCCCTGGACAGCACGGTGATTGACGGCATGTCAGTGGTGCTGGCTTGTGAGACTTCGGGGGCGCCCCGGCCGGCCATCACTTGGCAGAAAGGTAGCTGAGATAGATCTGCTTTGGAGGGTGTGGCCACGTGACAAAGTCTAGGGCAGTCCTCAGGGCTCAGTTCTGGAGCCAGCCGGGTGGGGTTTCCCATGTACAGTTGGGAAGGTTGTGCACTGTACAACCCAAGATGGTTTCTTTCACACGACGGTAGGTACCACGTGCCACCCTGCCGGGCTCAAGGCTCAGCTCTACCTCTTGTGAGGCCTGTGACCTTGGAGCCTCAAGGTTCCCATCTGTAAAATGGGGACAGTAGGACGCATACCTGGGAGCGGCATGAAAACTAGACGAGAGGATGCTCACGCAGGGCCTGCTCTGTGCCTGGGAAGTAGGGAGGCCCAAACAATGATGGCTGATGTAACAGCCCGGTGAAGGTTGTTCGTACAGGTAGGAGGCCATCCCCGCTCTGCAGGCAGCTTGCGGGGCTCCAGACACCTGAGCCACCAAAGCCCAAGCCGTCTACCTAGGTCCACCCACCCCGCGTGACTCCTCCACACTCTGCATTGTACACTCACCTTCACAGCCCTCCCCGGGGACACACACACATGTACACACACACACACAGAGTCACTCACTTACACCCCCCAGGCCTCTGCTCAGATGAACTTTCTCCACAGGACTCACCCAGGCCCTCCCCCGACCCCCCGCTGCTTTATTTTCCCACCTTCTAATACGCAAGATCATCTGCACCTTGGTTTTGCTTATTGCCTGGCCCCCCACGAGGTCAGGGCTTTCGATTTTGTCCCCTGCTATCTCCGCAGGGCCTAGAACAGAGTCTGACACACAGTGGATACCCCATCACTACTGGTGGGGGGAGTGTGGGCACACTCAGGCCCAGAAGTAAACACACCCACCTAACACGCTCACTTGTTCAGTATGCCCACACGTGTGTGCAGAGGGACCCGCTCACCCCCAGACTTGCACACGGACAGTCCCCTCTGTACAGACAGGTGGGATTTTCTTTAAAATAGGTGCAATCACGAAAACCTGCACTCTCAGACTCACTCACACACGGCGTATCCCCTCCCTCCTCCCTCCCTCCCTCTCCCTCTTTCCAGGCCTCCCTAGGTCCCACTGCAGAGGGAGGTCCGTCCTGACAAGGGCTGCCCCCGCCCTATGTGTCCCTCTCCGCCCCCACCCCTTACTGTCCCCACCCATCACTTTCCTCTGCTCCCCTGCAGGTGGCTCTCCAGAAGCATCCTCCCACAGGAGGCTTGCCGCCACTTTGTCAGAGCTCTCTGTCCCCTCCCCCCAGCCCAGGCGCCAGCTACCTCCGAGGGCTGTGCCCGGCAGCTCAAGGCACAGTGCTGGCTTCCTCTGGTGAAGGGCAGACAGCGCGGTGGGTGGAGACATCAGGGCTCTGGGCCACCCGCTCTGGGACCGTGTGCCCTTGTGTCCATCACCAAGTCAGAAACCGTTCTGGTCCCCAGCCCTGCTGCCACCACCATCCCCCCACCGGTGGCCCTTCCAGCCTTTCTGAAGCTGGGAGCCTGCCTGAGCTCACCCTGCCCCAGACGGGCCGGGGACGGGTGGGAGTGCCGTCCAGGCCCTTGGCGATGCCCGTGTCCCAGGGCGGCAGCCTGAACCCGTGCCCCCCCACCCCGTGTCGCCCCAGGGGAGCGCATCCTGGCCAGCGGCTCAGTCCAGCTGCCTCGCTTCACGCTCCTGGAATCCGGCAGCCTGCTCGTCAGCCCCACGCACACCTCCGACGCCGGCACCTACACCTGCTTGGCCACCAACTCTCGGGGGGCCGACGAAGCCTCGGCCGACCTGGTTGTGTGGGGTGAGTATGAAGGGCAAGCGGGAGCTCTTTAGTTAGTTGGTTAGTTGGCGCTGAGCGCGCGCGAGCCCCTGCAGCTCCACATCCGCGTGTCTGTCCAGCCGGCACGTCTTACAAGAAGGACCTGGATGGATCAATGCAGAGGACAGGCCACAGGAAGGCCAAGGTCCCGCGGGTGATGCCGTGTGAGCGAGGCTCTGGCCGTGCCTGGCCAAGCTGAGAGAAGAGAGAGCTGATGGGCATAGACTTTAGGGCCGAAATCAGCACACTTTTTCTGTAAAGGGCCAGATAGTAAATATTTTAGGCTTTGTGAGCCAAACAGTCTCTGTCACAGCTCCATGAACTCCTCTGTTTCATCAAGAAAGCAGCTGTAGACGGTGGTGAATCCAGCGGGTGTGGCTGAGTGCCAGGACGGGGGAATTTACCCAGCAGGCCCCCAGCTGGGCTCGACCCCAGGCTGTGGTTCGTGACCCCTGCTCTGGGGCAACTTCCCAAGCCCCTTCCCACCCTCAGATGGTACCACTTGGGATCTGGTACCACACGTAGGTGTGGGCCGCCCTTCTAGGCTGAGCGCCAGGGGCCTGGTGGGTGATGGTGGGCATTAGACCCAGAATCAGACGGTCCTATTTTTACCCTGGCTGGACCACTGGTGTGCTGGGAACGCAGCCCTGATCTTTCTTCATCCCTTGCGTGGGTTTGTGGGAGCAAAATTAAAAGAACCCCCACTGTGATCGTGGCTGCCAAGAATCCCATACCGTGGAAGCACATGGTTCTTAACGTTCTGGGACATTGACCACAGCAGACCAGTCCACCCGTAGAATTCAGCCACTCGGGTGCCGTTCACCTGAAGGTCCCCCTCCCCTACACCTGCATCTCACCTGTCTGTGTGGGACCCACCTGTTTCCCTTCCCACCACGCCGTCTCCCTGCTCTCTTTCAGCCCGGACCCGCATCACCAAGCCCCCCCAGGACCAGAGCGTCATCAAGGGAACCCAGGCCTCCATGATGTGTGGAGTGACCCATGACCCCCGAGTGACTGTCAGGTACTCCTTCGGCTGTGGCCCCTTGTAGGCAAAAGGGGAGGGGCAGCTTTAGGGGGTAGCTGGTTGCTGGGCGAGTGTCTACACGGGTAAGTGTGGCCCGTGCAGAGCTAGTGCAGGGCTGGGACATGGGGGATACTAAGTAAATGCCTGGCGGACTGACCAGCCTGAGTTGAATTGGGCAGGGTGGTGGGGGGAGGGGAAGGGGCTGGGGGGTGAAGAAGTGGAGGAAAGGGAGTGGAGGAGGGCGGAAGGCAAGGGATGAGAAAGAGGCATCTGTCTGGGGAGAGGTGGAGGCTCCGGGTTGCTCGGGACCCCCTGCTAGCACCACCCCCCCAGGCCTTAGACCCTCCGCCCACTGCGTGGACAGCAGGGGGGTCTGGGTAAACAGGCGTGGGAGCAGTGACAGGGCTGGGAAGGGAAAGGGTCCTGAGGTGACCCTCAAAGGGACACACGTGAGGGACAGAGGCCCAGCCTGGGGCCACCCCCGCCATCCTCCTTGGGAGCCCAGACCTCGGCCAGCCACTTGGCCTGGAGGGAACCAGGTCCCGCCGTGGAACACCCTGGAGAGGCCAGGGAGCACAGAAGAAGCCGAGAAAGTCACGAAAGCTGGGAACCCTCCCAGGCTGGGCACAAGGACACTTCCTGGAACTAAAACAGGAACAAAATGGTCCCTTCAGGCTCTCCCTTGAGCTCCGGGATGCTGAGTAGAAAACGTCACTGTTTCCTTAGAAATAAATACTCCCTCCGTGCTGCTTCTCTATCTTATGGGCAATGTCACTGCCAAAGCAACTGGCACGGAGCTGGAAGGGCCGGGCACTGATGCCACTTGGAGTAACGCCCGCTCTGCTCAGGAGGCAGTTGTGTCCTGGGGCCCCACCTGGTGGCCAGTGGGTATATGACAGTCTGTCTGGCCGCGACAAATGGGACCCCAGAAACCAAGGTTGGAGGCAAGGGTACCACAACTTTTTTTTTTTTGCTTTATTTCCCCTTTTTTATTTTATTTTTTATTGAAGTATAGTTGATTTACAATGTCGTGTTAATTACTACTGTACAACAAAGTGATTCAGTTATACATATGTATGTATATTCTTTTCCATTTGGGTTTATCAGAGGATATTGAACATAGTTCTCTGTGCTACACAGTAGGACCTTGTTGTGTAAAGGCTGTGTATAAAAGCTTACATCTGTAACCCCAACCTCCCAGTTCACCCTCCCCCAACCCCCTCCCCCTTGGCAACCGCCAGTCTGTTCTCTATGACCGCGATTCTGTTTCTGTTTTGTAGATAAGTTCGTTTGTGTCATATTTTAGATTCCACATGTAAGTGATAGCATATGGTATTTGTCTTTCTCTTTCTGACTTACTTCACTTAGTATGATAATCTTCAGTTGCATCCACATTGCTGCAAATGGCATTATTTTGTTCTTTTTTATGGCTAATGTTCCATTGTGTGTATGTACCACATCTTCTTTATCCATTCCTCTGTCGACGGACATCCATGGTTGTTTCCATGTCTTGGCTATGGTGAATAGTGCTGCTGTGAACATAGGGGTGCATGGATCTTTTTGAATTATAGTTTTTTCTGGATATATGTCCGGGAGTGGGATTGCTGGATCATTTGGTAGTTCTACGTTTAGTTTTCTGAGGACCCTCCATACCGTTTTCCACAGTGGCTGCACCGCCTTACATTCAAGGGTACTAGGCTTTTAGATCCACACCCATTCTCAGAGGATCTGTCTCAGGCCCCAGTTGGAGAAACACCTCATTAAACATTAAACATTGGCCCTTTAGGATACTCATCATCAAATGCAGACATGAGCCTTGAAATCACATAGATGGAGTTAGAACATGGCCAACAGATAATCTAGAAACATGAGCCTTGAAATCACATAGACGGAGTTAGAACATGGCCAACAGATAATCTAGAAACATGAGCCTTGAAATCACATAGACGGAGTTAGAACATGGCCAACAGATAATCTAGAAACATGAGCCTTGAAATCACATAGACGGAGTTAGAACATGGCCAGCAGATAATCTAGAATATGCTTATCCCAGGGTTTATTAGATTTTTATTTAAAAAGTTAATATACCAAGTGTAAAAATGTCTTCCAGGAGAACCCACATGTTCTCCCCATAGAACACTGTTGTGGGTCTCAGACCCATACATAAATAGCTGCTATCACTTTAGCATCCATTAATTGCAAATTTTTATTGTAACGAAAAGCTATATTAAGTCAGTAAAACTTTAAAATAAATTGGTATTTTATTAAAATGTTATCTACAAATACTTGGGGAAAACTTGCACATTTTATTCACCCTCTGAACAATTCTTGTGAACAGAGAGATTTAGGGACCCTTTGCAATATATCTGCAGGCCCACGTTCCGGGACCGCCAGTGAACTACAGATGGGAAATCACTGTTCCAGTTTACTGGAGGGGTCCTCGCCTTAGAGTGGAATTACCCATCTAGGACAATCTTTTTTAGATGGGGGAGGGAACAGAATTGGTCCATCATCCCCCCAAACTGGCAAAATCTGTGGCCAAGGCCACCCCGACATCTCCCACACACGCCTGGTTTCCGTCACCTTGGGGGAGGGGAGCTTCCCGGCAGCCCTCCACCTCCTTGAGGTGAGTCTTAGGGGTGGGGTGGGCCCCAGACTTAAGTATTTTTTTAGAAGTCCCCGAAGTGATTCTGATGTGTAGCCAGAATTAAAAATCCCTGTTCTGGCGGCAGGAAACATACCAGGGGTTCCCTGAGTAGACAGACTGGAAAGGATTTGAACAACCAAATCAGACTAAAGTGGTAGCCACTTAATCCTGGTTACATATCCTCAGAATAAAGCTGGGCTCCAGGGGACGCAGGCTGGGCAGGTGTAGGTGGCAGCATGAAAAACCTCCAAAATTGCTTCTGTTTGGTATCTGAACCCAGATCTAGACTGAATCCGAACAGTCCACCTTGTTAATATTAATCAGTGTTGTTACTGTTTTTTCTTATCATACAGCTAATAGGTATCCGTTTTGGGAGGACAATATAGAAAATGCAGGGAAACCAAAGACCATGGGGAGGGATGGAGAGAGAGGAAGTAGAAAAGGAGATTGATCTGTTTCCTTTCACTAGAGAGAGTAGTATTTGGGTGTCATTTGAAAAAACTAGAAACAGTGTTTTACTCTGGTTTTTCCCTTACGAACCTGTTGTGAATCTCTTCCTCTGTCAGTTATATGACTGTTCAGTCCTCCACTGTGTGGATGCCACAGAATTTGTTACCAGTTCCCTAATGCTGGGTATGTGGATTGTTTCTGAATTTTTGCTCATGTTAAGAAATATCATTCTGAATGTCCTTATAACTAAATATTTTTGCACATCTTTGATCTCCTGAGGACTATAAAATATTAGTTAGGGCTTCCCCGGTGGCGCAGTGGTTGAGAGTCCGCCTGCCGAGGCAGGGGACGCGGGTTCGTGCCCCGGTCCGGGAAGATCCCACGTGCCGCGGAGCGGCTGGGCCCGTGAGCCGTGGCCGCTGAGCCTGCGCGTCCGGAGCCTGTGCTCCGCAACGGGAGAGGCCACGGCAGTGAGAGGCCCGCGTACCGCAAAAAAAAAAATATATATATATATATATATAACAGGCTCATTCTCCCCAGCCATCTCACACTCCCTAAACCCAGAGAGTTCTAGGGCCTTGTGACTCAGCCCCATCACCCTGTCCCTTCATTGAGCGACTGATGGAAAGCATCCCAGCCCGACCGCATTCCTGCCCTGGTCGCCCTGGTCGCCCTTCCCGGGGGAAGCGGCCCAGCATCCTCCCGGGAGCTGGCACCCCGTGTGTTCACGACAATGATTGTGTCTCCTCCAGGGCAGACCCAGGGCAGGTACTGCTCATTGTCAGGCACGGGCACGTGTGTAGTTTCTCAAGTCCCCCTTTGTACTGACTGACCAAAGCTAAAGTGATTTTTCTAGATGCCGAAGTTAATTTGTCACAGTGATGCATTGATCTGATGCTTCCCGTCGTAAAACTAATCCCCACATGTAGTCTACATGGAGACGTTCATTCTTTCTCCAGCCCTAATCTTTTAACCTCTTTGGAAGATACCTTTTGTCCACTCTGCACCGCTTGGTGATGGCTTCCGGCCAAAAGCGACCAGGCTGTGACCTGGACCTGAACTGAAGGTGTGAACGGTGGGTAATGATGTGGTCACGCTCCTGGACCAAGGGCCCCACCCGCAGGCGTGATGGGCTGCAGGTGCCCCCGCTGTGGCTGGGGGCTTGCCCCCTGCCCACCTTTGGAGCTCCCTGCTCCAGACCAGCCCTGGGCTGTGCCCTCCCCAGCAGCCCCCCCCCCACCCTGCCTTCCCTGCCTCTCTTTACATAGCGGTCCTTCTTACTCTCAGGTACGTCTGGGAGAAGGATGGGGCCACACTGAGCATGGAGGGCAACCCCCGCATCCGTCTAGACAGAAACGGCTCCCTGCACATCTCGCAGACGTGGTCCGGGGACATCGGCACCTACACCTGCCGGGTGCTCTCAGCCGGAGGCAACGACTCTCGCAGTGCCCACCTGCGTGTGAGGTGAGGGCAGGCTCCGGGGGGTAAAGGGGTGCAGGCAGCAAAGGGAAGGCTGCGTCTAGGCAGGCCACCAGGCCAGGTGTGACCTGAGCCCGCTCACCTCACCCCAGCATCCTCCAGGCCTTCGCCAGCTCAGTTCGGCCCCTGTCAAGGGCGGGGAGTCTGGGTTATGGCTTTCGCCAGGTGGGCTCCAAAGCCAGTGCACAGAGTCTCCAGCTAGATGGCCCCAAAGGCTGGGTTCGGGGGCCGAGCACCAGATATCATGGGAGCTCAGACTGAGTCCTG
This sequence comes from Lagenorhynchus albirostris, assembly GCF_949774975.1. NCBI lineage: Eukaryota > Metazoa > Chordata > Mammalia > Artiodactyla > Delphinidae > Lagenorhynchus > Lagenorhynchus albirostris. The sequence continues at coordinate 54,586,665 of NC_083114.1, forward strand.
GGTGTCACCTGATTCTAGACCTCACGGGGGGGCCCCGCCACACCTGTCTCCTCCAGGCAGCTGCCTCATGCCCCTGAGCACCCAGTGGCGACTCTCAGCGCCGCGGAGAGAAGGGCCGTCAACCTGACGTGGGCCAAGCCCTTCGACGGCAACAGCCCACTGATCCGCTACGTCCTGGAGATGTCGGAGAACAGTAAGGCTGCTCCCACCCCCTCCGCCGACCGCAGCCAGGGCGACCCCACTTCCGTACCTTTGAGCCAACCCTCTGGACGGCCCAGCTCCCTCATCTGTAAAATGAGCCACGGCATCCTGCCGTCGTGTGACAATTGAACGAGATGACGCACAGGCTGGACTTGGGACCTGCCACCCAGAAGCCTCCAAGACACTGGCCATTAGTTTTTTGTTTGTTTTTTGTTGGTTTTTTTTATTATTATTAATTTATTTATTTATATATATATTTTTGGCTGCGTTGGGTGTTCGTTGCTGTGCGCGGGCTTTCTCTAGTTGCAGCGAGCGGGGGCTACTGTTCGTTGTGGTGCACGGGCTTCTCATTGCAGTGGCTTCTCCTGTTGCGGAGCACGGGCTTCAGTAGTTGCGGCTCTCGGGCTCTAGAGTGCAGGCTCAGTAGTTGTGGCCACGGGCTTAGTTGCTCCACGGCATGTGGGATCTTCCCAGACCAGGGCTCGAACCCGTGTCCCCTGCATTGGCAGGTGGATTCTTAACCACTGCGCCATCAGGGAAGTCCCTGGCCATTAGTTTTGTTTTGTTTTTTTTAATTTTTATCCTCCATCCCCAAGCCATGAACTCCAAAATTAGCAGGCATCATTTGAGTGGTGTTTCAAATACAGTTTGCTAGAGCTCATCAATTTGAGAAAAAACAAAAAAGATAGAAAAGACAAATGCCTCTCAGTTCCCATGAGCCCTTGCTCCCTCCCCAGGACCCCCCAACCCCCTGGGACGTGTGGGCTAAGGGGGACCCAGAAAAATGACGTGACCAGCCTCTACTGGACCAAGCTGGGGAGGTACTACCCTGCCAGCCCAAACGAGGCTGGACCCCTGCTGGGAATGGAGGGGGAAGAAGCGTGCACCCCCAAGATGCCTACCTCAGCCTCCACCCTCTGTCCCTGTAGATGCCCCCTGGACGGTGCTCCTGGCCAGTGTGGACCCCGAGGCCACCTCGGTGATGGTCAAGGGCTTGGTTCCCGCACGTTCCTACCAGTTCCGTCTTTGTGCCGTCAACGACGTGGGGAGAGGACAGTTCAGCAAAGACACAGAGAGGTGAGGGGAGCCGGGTGGGCGTCTGTCAGGGGCTCAACTCACTAACCCAGTTGAGTTGTCCTTCTCACTGTGGGCCATGCAAGTTCCAAGACTTAACCCCATTCTGCTGTACATCCCCATGGGTTGCCATCATTGTTAAACGCACGTGAATTTCCAAAGACGTCTAGGGTCTACACGGATCTCTGTATGCAGTGCCTTGCATGGTGCCAGACCCCATGAAGCCTCCAACAAAGCTTTTTTTAAAATGATGAAAGTTTAATAAAAACAGCAGTTCACGCGTTTTAACACCCACTTGTGTAGGAGGCGCGTTCTAGCCGCCTAGACCCCCATAGAACAGGCAGCCTCCTCTAGTGAGAAAAAAGACATCAGGTCAGAATGATAGTGACACCAATCCCATGCCCCAAAGCTGTGTGCTTTGCTCTTTATTTTTTTATGTGTGTTTTTATTTTTTCCAGATTTATTGAGATATCGTTGACTTGTAACATTATGTAAGTTTAAGGTGTACAATGCGTTGATTTGACACACTCCTCTATGGCAAAATGATTACCCCCGTGGTGTTAGCTGACACCTCCATCCTGTCACATAATTACCGTTTCTTTTTGTGGTGAGAACATTTGAGATCAACTTTCTTAGTAACCTTCAAGTATATAATACAGAATTCTTAGCTATAATCACCATGCTGTGTATTCCATCACCAGAACTTGTTATTCTTATAACTGGAAATTTATGCCTTTTGACTAACATCTTCCCCAGCCCCCCACCTCCTCTATTTCTCTGAGTTCAGCTCCCTTAGATTGCACGTATAAGTGAGATCTGCAGTATCTGTCTTTCTCTGCCTGACTTATTTCACTTAGCATAACACCCTGCTGGTCCATCCATGTTTTTGCAAATGGCAGAATTTCTTTCTCTCTCATGGCTGGAAAATCTTTCACTGTATAGCTGTGTTACATCTTCTTTATCCATTTATTTGTTGACGGACACTTAGGGTGTTTCCATATCTTGGCTATTGTGAATAATGCTGCCGTAAACATGGGGGTGCAGATATGTCTTCGAGATCCTGTTTTCATTTCTTTGGGGTGAATATATACCCAGAAGTGGGGTAGCTGGATCACGTGGTAGTTCTGTTATCAATTTGGGGGGGAACCTCCATATTGTTTCCCATAGTCCCTGTACCAGTTTTTACTCCCACCAACAGTGCACGAGGGGTCCCTTTTATCCACATCCCCACCAACACTTGTTGTTTGTTGCCTTTTTTGTTTTTGTTTTTGTTTTTGTTTTGCGGTACGCGGGCCTCTCACTGTCGTGGCCCCTCCCACTGCGGAGCACAGGCTCCGGACGCGCAGGCTCAGCGGTCACGGCTCACGGGCCCAACCGCTCCGCAGCATGTGGGATCTTCCCAGACCGGGGCACGAACCCGCGTCCCCCGCATCGGCAGGCGGACTCTCAACCACTGCGCCACCAGGGAAGCCCTGTTTGTTGTCTTTTTGATAATAGCCATTCTGATGGGCATAAGGTAATATCTCACTGTGGTTTTGGTTTGCATTTCCCTGATGGTTAGTGACGTTGAGCACCTTTTCATTGACCTGTTGGCCATTTTTATGTCTTTTTTGGAAAAATGTCTATGCTGCTCATTTGCCCATTTTTTGATCAGATTATTTCGTTTTTTGCTGTTGAGTTGTATGAGTTCTTTATATATTTTGGATATTAACCCCTTGTCAGATACACGGTTTGCAGATGTTTTCTCCCATTCCATTATGTCGCCTTTTGATTTTGTTGTTTCTTTTTCTGTGCAGAAGCTTTTTAGTTTGATATAGTCCCACTTTTATTTATTTTTGCTTCTGTTGCTTGTCCTTTTGGTGTCATATCCAGGAAATTACTGCCAAGACCAAAATCAAGGAGCTTTCCTCTTATGTTTTATTCTAGGAGTTTTATAGTTTCAGGTCTTAAGTTTGTCTTTAATCCATTTCGAGTTCACTTTCGGGAGTGGTGTAAAATAGAGGTCCAATTGCCTGCTTCTGCGTATGGTTTTCCAGTTTTCCCAACATCGTTTATTGAAGAGACTATCCTTTTCCCATTGAGAAGAGTTAATATTGTTAAAATGTCCATATCGCCCAAAGCCATCCGTTGATTCGATGCAGTCCCTATCGCAATTCCAACGGCATTTTTCACAGAAATAGTAAAAAACGATTCTAAAATTTGTATAGAGCCACAAAAGACCCCAAATAGCCAAAGCATCCTGAGAACAAAGAACAAAGCCAGAGGCACCACACTTCCCGATTCCCAACTATACTACAAAGTTATAGTAAACCAAAACAGTATGCTACTCATAAAAATAGACACATAGGGAATTCCCTGGTAGTCAAGTGGTTAGGACTCAGCACTTTCATTGCTGTGGCCCGGGTTCAATCCCTGGTTGGTGAACTGAGATCCTGCAAGCTGCAACCAAAAAAAAAAAAAAAAAAAATAGACACATAGACCAATGGAACAGAATTGAGAGCCCAGAAATAATAGCAAATAGAAATAGCAAACAGTACTTGCTAAGGGAGCCAAGAACGCACTTTGCTCTTTAAAAGATGCTCTTTGGTGTGTACACAGACGCCCCCCACTGGGTTTAATCAATCATTGTGGTTTCCCCACAGTTACAATAAGCTTGAATCCCTCTGGCTTTTACTAGGGGGATGCCACAGGGGCTGTGACACTCTAACAGGAGGGAGAAGTGACAGCTAACAGCCTGGCATGGAGAGCAGTTATAGGAGAATTTATTCATTCACTGTTTACTGAGCACCTACTATGTGCCAGGCCATGTTTGGACCACGAGAGGTGGTGCAGGGGAAAAAAATGGACATAGCCCCAATCCTTCAGAGCTACGAAATCCCAATAACAAGAAGCCTCGAAGTGTAGGGAAACCATCCTATAACTTCTCCAGTCCTTCGGGCTTCCCTGTGTAATGCTGATTCATCTTCTTAATGAATCGTCCTGAGTCAGCAAGTAAAAGGTTAGATTACCCTCACTTGAGGCTTTACAAAGCCATGGGAGGGTGCAGGATGTTTTGGAAAAGCTATCCATCAGGAAACAAAAACATAAAACGGGAAAGACATCCATCAAAAATAATCAACTTTTGTTGTTAATGGATGCATGTCAGTTATGTGAAAAATACAGAAGTGGAATGCTGTGTCCCCTGGCCATGCCAGAGAAAGAAATGCAGTAGCACTGGGCTTCGGGGGGTGCGGGGATGCTCAAACTCTCACGCACACACCATGCCACCCCTACCCGGCCTGCCTCACCCCTGCCGGGGCTCAGCTGCTTCGTAAAGGAAGCGTGGTTCAAGTTCACCGCCAGCTGGTAACTGGGAGGTGAGTATTTGACACTCCTGCTTCTAAAATACTTGAACACTCATGACGTCATCAACCCCGACAGCAGCTTCTTTGACAAATGGGAAACCAAGGCCTGTGTCCCTCAACCGCACAGAAACTACATATATCTGGTGCTTTACAGTGTTTTAAAAAGACTTCCATATACATTGTGTCATTCGAGCTTCAACCACTCATAAAGCAGGCGAGTGGACTTTATGATACTGCTTTTACAGGTAAAGAAGCAAGCTCAGAGAAGTTAAGTGACTAGCCCAAAAGCACACAGCAATTGTGCAGAGTCATCCAGGGACAGAGGAGGGTGGGGCCTCTTCCTATCCCATTAAACTCCTGTATTTACCGTGGAGACTAGGAGTGAAAAGCCCTGCCCATTCTTGGTGTTTTCCTATCCAGGGTCTCCCTTCCTGAGGAGCCCCCCACGGCCCCTCCACAGAATGTCATCGCCAGCGGCCGGACCAACCAGTCCATCATGATCCAGTGGCAGCCACCTCCCGAGAGCCACCAGAATGGCATCCTTAAGGGCTACATCATCAGGTAGGCGTCCACACCAGGGAAAGGAGGGGCCGCCCAGACTCAAGAGGAAAGAGATGAGGGAGGGTCAGGGAGTGGATTGGAAAACAGAGCAGATTCATGGCAGGTCCTTCTTCATCAACAAGGACCAGGCAACAAGAAATGCCTACACGACAGTAGGAGGAATTGAAGTTAGACATCTAGAAGAACTTCCAGCAGTGAGAGCCTTGGAAAACAATAGGAATGGTTAGAGAGGAGATACAATGTAGCCTCCTTAAGCCTGTATGGATGGCAGGTCTGCCAGACATCAGGGCTACATAGGAGTAGGGCTACACGGAGACACGTTACTATCCAGGGGACCAACCACCTGGGAAACCAAGAATATTCTAGCAGGCCAGATTTCCCCAGGACAGACAATGAGTGGGCGAATGACTAGGCCAAGAACTGGTTAAAAAGTGGAAGTCCTGTCTTTGGTCCCTACTGCCCAGTGGAGCCCAGTTATATAGCCTTTTATTTTTACATTTGACTGTGGGTGCTTTACTGGTAACCTGAAAGTGTATTACTAAGTTGTTACTAAAATTTGGTATTCATAAAAGAAAATTGGCCTGCTACTTGAAACTTCTGAGAACTCGTGTCAGTGTTCTGAACTCTGGCTGGTTGCAAGATGCTAGGCAGCTTCACACGTCTCTTTCCTGAATGTGTACACTCACAGCACTGGAATTCCCCGATTTTGGAAGCAGTTACTGTTGGTTGGGCTGCTCTGTTATCGGTCAATTTCGTCGTGGGCTTTTTGGTGAATCCTAAAGGGTGGTGGTTCTCAAAGTGTGGTCCCTGGACCAGCAACGTCAGCGTCACTTGAGAACTTGATAGGAATGCAAATTCTCAAGTCCTACCCCTCACCTGTGGAATGAGAACCTTTGGGATAAGCCCAGCAATCTGTGTTTCAACAGGCTTTTCGGGTGTCTTTAATGCACGCTAAGGCTTTGAGAACCACTGCTGTGGGGTTTTGTGAAGCATCAGAATAAGTTGGGGCCTCTGATTTCCCCATAGTTAGACGCTAGAGTATGTGTGCACTGTTGTTCTCCTATGAGCTATCCATCCTCCAAAATTTGCCTGTACGTATCCCATTTCTTTATTACCCTGCGTTCTTTTTTCCAGTGGAAGGTGGAACTTGGTAGAGTACGTAGCCTCAGGTTTTTTTCTTTCCACCTCAGTGAATGACTGTCCAAAGAGGGAGCCCTTCTCCTAGAAGGAGAAAGGAAATGAGCCCGACCTTTGGAGACCACTCTCTGATCAGCGACCCCTCAAAGCTAGACCTGTGAGATCTTCCCAGGAGCTCTCAGCATCCCTGGCTAGCTATCCTACCAGTGTCCTCCTCCCCCGTCAAAAAGAAGAGTCCAGACACATCCCCTGGACTTGCGTCATCCCGTGGGGTAGCCGCTGGTCACTTGCAGCCGTTTAAATTAATAGAAAAGTAAATTAAATGACAAAGGTAGTTCCTCAGTTACATTAAGCACGTTTCAGGCACCCAAACCCACAAGTGCTAGCAGGTTCCATGTTGGACAGCATGGATGTGGGCTTCCACCGCCACAGACAGCTTTCTGGGCACGAGCACAGCAGGCTGACTCCGATCCATGGCATCTTGGCTTTCTCCCCTCAGGTACTGCCTGGCCGGGCTGCCTGTTGGGTACCAGTTTAAGAACATCACGGATGCTGATGTCAACAACCTGCTGCTGGAGGACCTCATCATCTGGACCAACTACGAGATCGAGGTGGCCGCCTACAACAGCGCCGGACTGGGTGCCTACAGCAGCAAAGTCACCGAGTGGACACTGCAGGGAGGTGGGTGGGGACAGTGGCCGTGGAGGAGCTGGTACTTCCCCCTCTCCGTGCCTGATGGGTCCTGACTGTCCAGTCCTGACTGCCTCAACCGTGTCACCTGTTTTATCCAGTCCCAGGCTGTCACATGCTGTGCCCAGCTACCCCGTAGGGTGGGAGGACGGAGGGAAAGATGGATGAAGAGGTTGGGGTGGGTGTGATGAACGCAGAGGCTTCGGGGATACAGGGGCCTTCTGCAAAGTTACCCATTAACTGGATCATGAAACAGCTTACATTTAGCGTTGTACCTAAAAACCACCCTGAGCATTTTCAGATCCATCACTTTTATTTGTGGGTACCCTGTGAAATGGGCCAGACCGGTTTCATTAAGCCCAAACTAATCTGCAGAAAGAGGGCATCTGAAGTCTCCGTAGCAGCAGGGGAGGAGCTGGGGGGAGGGGTGTAAAGCAGGGTCCGCAGACCTCATGTGTTTTCGCTGCTTAACCGGGCCGGACAGTCAGACGGTGCCCCCTCCACACACACCCCTACCTCTCTGCTCTCCTCCAGTGCCCACGGTCCCTCCGGGCAACGTGCATGCAGAAGCCACCAACTCCACGACCATCCGCTTCACCTGGACTGCCCCCAGCCCCCAGTTCATCAACGGCATCAACCAGGGCTACAAGGTACTTGAGGCCTCTCCTTGCCCCGAGAGGAAGCCTGGAGATTCTCGGAAGGACGCAGGCCACAGAGGCAGGGAGAAGGCGAGGAAGGGGGAGGAGGGAGTCCCCGCTCTGTCTCTGAATCATTGGTTCAAGCCAAGCAGAGGATACATGATCAGGGCAAGGGGCATGCGGGCTTTCCCCAGGTCCACGTCCAGGCCACGGGGAGTACGGACACTGGCCTGTCTGTGACCCAGTGCAGGGAGCAGTCAGTCTCGATGAGCCTGCCTTATGAACAAAACCAGGTTTGCTTCAGGTTCAGGGTCCCCGCACAGCCACGGCCCCAGCAGAAAAATCCAGAACGGGGCTTCCCTGGTGGCGCAGTGGTTGAGAGTCCGCCTGCCGATGCAGGGGACACGGGTTCGTGCCCCGGTCCGGGAGGATCCCACATGCCGCGGAGCGGCTGGGCCCGTGAGCCATGGCCACCGAGCCTGCGCATCCAGAGCCTGTGCTCCGCAACGGGAGAGGCCACAACAGTGAGAGGCCCGCGTACCGCAAAAAAAAAAAAAAAAAAAAAAAAAAAAAAATCCAGACCGTGCTTCTTACCCCCAAGCCATGGGCTAATGGGCACTCTGCAGGGTCATCTGTCCTCAGACTGTACTTGACCCTACACAGTGTGTTTAAGGGCAGGAGTAGGACTCAGAAAGCTTAGATTAAAGTCCTGGCTCTGCCTCTGGCCAGGCCCCTGGACAAGTCCTGTAAACTGTCTGAGCATCCTTCCTTCAATAAGTGTTTACTGAGCCCAACCATGGGCGCTGTTCTGGCTGCTGGAGAGCCAAGAGACATCCTGTTTCCTCCTTTGCACACGAAGGTGATGATAATTTCTGTCCCTTAGGATTGCATGAGGATTCAATGAGAATATTTGTAATTTTTTCAGCAGAATGACACCTAAGAAGCATTCCGAAAATGGTAGCAATAGTAGTAGAAATGGATTCGTTGCTCAGGCTGCCCTCACAGAGTATCACAGACTGGGCGGCTTAAACAGCAGAAATGTATTTCCTCACAGTTCTGGGGGCCGGAAGTCCAAGGTCGAGGTGCTGATAAGACTGGTTCCTTTTGAGGCGTCTCTTCTTGGCATGTAGACGGCCGCCTTCTCTGTGTCCTCACGCGTCTTCCTTCTGTGTGTCTGTGTCCAGACTTCCGCTTCTTAGAAGGACACCAGTTCTGTTGGATGAGGACCCACACTAAGGACCTCGTTTTAACTTAATTACCTCTTTAAAGGCTATCTCCAAACACAGTCACATTCTGAGGTCCTGGGGGTTAGGGCTTCCACATAAAAATTGGAGGGGAAACAATTCAGCCATAACAAAAAGCACTAGTAGCGGTGGTGACGGTGATGGTAGTAGATTTGCTATAATTGGAACTGTGCTGCAAGTCGGGACTTCTCAACCATCCCCTTCTGGCAGCCACTCCTGGGTCTCTCCTCTCACCCCACGAGGAGCACGGAGCTGACCTTCCCTAAGAGAATGGGAGATGGCAGATCACAGAGTGTGTGGTCCACGCCGTGTTTTACAGCTTGGCCTCAGCTGAGTGGGGCGGGTGGGAGGAGGCAGTGCGCTCCCTCCGGATGTGAGAGGCATGTCACCAGGAAGCCAGCCGTGGAGGGCAGGGAACCGCGGGCTCTGCTGGCCTCGAGGTGACCGCAGATACTTCCAGAAGATTCCCACACCACCCGTGTGTGACAACAAGGACCATTTCTAGGACTAGCAGCCTTAGCTTTTGTTGCTGCAAAGTGGGGGATGGCTGGACGGGAAGGGGCTGAGATTAAATCACCCAGAGAATGTTCTGCTGGTGTTTCAAGTAAAGGAGGGAGGGTCCAGATCCCGATACACCCCAGCCGCAGACATCTCGCTTCTAGGAAAGTGCGTCACCGAAGCCGAGCGGGGCCCTCCTGGACCAGGGCTGTAGCTGCTCGCCGGTAGTGCCGGCTGGCTGGAGAAACCTCCTAATTGGGACTCTGGGGGGAGGCAGTGGAGGGAAGAGGGAGGCTTGCGTCATGCAGAGGAGCTGAGCTGGGAAGAATTAGCTTCTTGCTGCCGGTTCTAAGTTTCCTTCCACTTTGGGGAGACCTGGGCTGCAAACTTCTAAGACAAATGGCTCCCGGAGGGCCAAGGAGACCAGCTTAGTGGCCGGGACAATTAGGGCAATGACCCAGAGCCAGAGGAAGCTGCAGGAGCCCACCTGATTCCCAGGTCCAGTCTGTGCCCAGCACCCCATAACTGCTCCAAGAAAGTCAGCAGAAATGAATTGTCCAGATAGCTTGAGCATAGAAACTGGTGCGTAAGAAAAGCTCACGCTTTCAGGGCACTTTCTACAGGCCAGGCAGGATGCGTGGGCTTCCCTCACATTCTTGTCTCCTACAAGCTGCACAAGACCCCTAAGAAGGAAGGCGTGTTATCATCACCCCATTTTACAGAGGAGGAAACTGAGGCATGAGGGCCAGTGACTTGTTCACAGTCAGAGTAACTGCAAAGCTTGGCTTCAAACTCCAGAGCCTGCACTTCGTCTTGCATTAAAAAGAAAGTGTTGTATGATTTAATTGTAAATAACTATAACTTGATTTTTTCTAAGTATGAATGGATACAAGTGGGGATTTTGTTTCCTGCTCCTTTGGCCTTCAGTATCACAGGGAGGGGAAAAAAGCAGTGTCTGTCCCTTCCATCCTTCCAGTGAGAAGGGACCTTTTTTTCCCCTTTGAATTGTGAACAATTTCAAACATCTACAAAAGTAGTGAGGAGACTAAGATGACTTGATCAGACCATAACGCACCCTGGCTTCGACAGTTACCAACTCACGGCCCAATGCGTTCCCTCTATTTTCCAGCCCTCTGCTTCTCCCCTAGAATATTTGTAAGGAAATCCCAGGTATTGTAGCCTTTCATCCATAAATATTTCTGCAGAGAAATATTATAAAGTCTCTACTTAAAACCTAAACACAATAACCACATTCCCATTATAGTGCCTTAAAAAATCAACAGTCCCCTTAATAGCATCAGATACCCCATCAGCATTGAAATTTCCCCAGTTGCCGCGGCATTTCTTTTACTGGTTGGTTTATTTGCCTCAGGGTCCAAATGAGAGCCACACAATTGCAACTGGTTGAAGTTTTCTAGGTCTCAGTTGATCTACAGATTCTCTCTCTCCTTTCTCTCTCTCACTCTCTCTTCCTTTTAATTTATTTAGTAAAGAAACTTAGTCAGGGCTTCCCTGGTGGCGCAGTGGTTGAGAGTCCGCCTGCCGATGCAGGGGACACGGGTTCGTGCCCCGGTCCGGGAGGATCCCACATGCCGCAGAGCGGCTGGGCCCGTGAGCCACGGCCTCTGAGCCTGCGCGTCCGGAGCCTGTGCTCTGCAACGGGAGAGGCCGCAACAGTGAGAGGCCCGCGTACCGCAAAAAAAAAAAAGAAAGAAAGAAAGAAACTTAGCCATTTGTCCTATAGAGTTTTCCACAGCCTGGATTTGCAACTGCATCCCTGTGGGGTCATTTAATATATGCCTCTGAACACTATATTTGCAGTAAATTGGAATTTAGAACTAGAGGCTTGATCATATTCAGATTTGATTTTTTTTTTCAAAATATTACTTCCTAGATGGTGCTGTGCATTTTATTAGAAGGCACGGAGTCTACCTGTCTCTCTTACTAGGATGCGGTGACCATTGACCACCCTTGTGTGCTCTATTATCTCAATAGGGGATACTTGAGGATATGAAATGTATTCAAGTATCAAAATGAGGATACTTGAATATTATGATTTCTCCTTGATTTATGAGTTGAAATACTTTCCCCCCAAAAGAATTTTTCCGTTAACAACTTTTTGGTTACCTGAAGGTTTAGTTCATCTAGGAAAAGCATGGTAAATGCTCAGTTCTCTTCCATGACTTAACAATTTTCAGAATAGTGAATTGTTTCCTTAGCGTCTTCTAAGGTGACAGATGAGTTTGGATGGGGGCAGAGGGAGGCATCTTTTTGTTTTGTTTTTGTTAGTATTATTATGTCCTTAAGGATTTTTAATACGTCTGATATATTTCAATCCACTGCCATTATTACTCTTATTGATACCAAATTGACCCATCACCCACCTCTTCCAAGTTGGTGAGTCCTTTTGATATGGCCCCAGGAGTCTTTTTTTTTTAATTCTTTTTTTAAATTTTATTTATTTATTTATTTTTGGCTGTGTTGGGTCTTCGTTTCTGTGCGAGGGCTTTCTCTAGTTGTGGCGAGCAGGGGCCACTCTTTTTTTTTTTTTTTTTTTGCGGTACGCGGGCCTCTCACTGTTGTGGCCTCTCCCGTTGCGGAGCACAGGCTCCGGACGCGCAGGCTCAGAGGCCGTGGCTCACGGGCCCAGCCGCTCCTCGGCATGTGGGATCTTCCCGGACCGGGGCACGAACCCGCGTCCCCTGCATCGGCAGGCGGCCTCTCAACCACTGCGCCTCCAGGGAAGCCCCCTTGTTTCTTTTAATGATAGTTAGATACCAAAATCTGGGCACTGGGGCTGCTCCTGGTTCTAGCATTGGTTGTTGTTTCAAGGCCCTGTGAATGGACAACTCAGAAATACTTTTTTAAAGATAAAACACATACTGATACTTCCAATTCAATTTCAGGACATTTTAAAAATAATCTCATTGGTCTTTTGTCTCTCTTTTCTCCATTCTGAAAACCTAGTTTCTTCCGCAGCAACAGAATTACTCACTACTTGATCCCACAAATACCCACGACAGTTTCAGAACAGCAATATCAACACTGTGATTACTGAAAATAGTTTCAGATTATCTGTACTTCTCAGGAGGTATCCCACCAGGGATACAGTCCCCCCCTTTCTGTGCTGCAAAGTCTCTGAAATGGTTTCTTTCTGTGTAATTTTGCTACAATTCAATATACAGTGAGGTTCATTTGTTTCATTTGGGTTTCGATTTTTAGGGATTGATTTTTTTATTTAATTTTATTCTATAATTATGTAGCATATTTACATGGTTCCAAAGTTAAATCTACAAAGCAAAGTTAATTCAGAAAAAAATCAGCCTGAATTCTGGTCCTCCTCCTTCCCAAGAGAAATGATTTCTTTTTGTTTGTTGGTTTGGTTCAGTTTTCCCTTCCATGTCTTTAACATAAACAAAAGCTACGCATGTTTAAATGTGTACCGTCGCCTTCTTAGATAAATGACAGTGTACTCCACATACTTTCTCCATTTTGCTTTTTTATTTACATTGTATCCTGGAGGTCTCTCTGTAAGAGTATATAGAGATATTCCTTGTCCCTTTTTAAAAAATCTGTATCGTGTTCCATTATGTGGATCTCCCATTGTTTAGTCAGCCAGCTCCCTAGTGATGACATTTTGGTTGTTTCCAGTCTTTTACTATAACAAAGATTTCTGCAGTGAATAGTTTTGTGCCTACATTTTTTCATACTGTCACATATAACTCTGAAACAGATTCTTAGAAATGAGATTGCTGGGTCAAAAGGTAAATGTGTATAATTTTGCTGCTATTGCCAAACCGCCCCCGTTATTTTTTTAATTTTTTAATTTAATTTTTAACTGGGAATATATTTACACGATTCAAAAACCAACAAATGTAAAAAGATAAACTTATAGCAGGCAGACATCCTCCATCTCACGCCATGCCACCCCAGTCCCTCATCTGCCTGGTTCTATCCCACCCAACCTTGAAATTCTCCACACTCCAGGGAACCACTGTTGTTAATTTCTTACATATCCTTCCAGGATGTTTTGTGCGAATCCGTGCAAAAGAGATAGAAAAGTAGAGGGAAAGACAAAGGGAGGGTGCAAAAGAGAATTTCCCCGACTTGTTTTTAACTCCAGAATCTAGCAGGTTATACTCTCCTAGACTCTCGAGCCCGCGATGTACTGCCTCCATCAGAAACAGGAGGCACGTCAGTTCAGCCCTTTTCCCCACAACCATTGAGGTAGCTAATACTGGCTCCTGTAATAGCCTGAGGCTCAGAGAGGTTGAGTGATTTTCCCAGGGTCACACAGTAAATGGCAAAGCTGTGCTCTGTCGTCCTTTCTCTCGGCTTTGGCTGCACATTCTGCACCCTGGCCCCCCCACCATCACACACACACACACACACACACACACACACACACACACCTTTCAGTTACAGGGGTGACCCCCTGGGCCTCTGCTGTCTAAGGTGGAGTTGCCTGTCCCACCATCTAGATCTGAAGTCCCCCCACAAGCACACTCACCCACACACCCCAGCCATGCTCAGGGCAGCCCAGTCTGCTTAGAATCCAAGACCAAGGACCTGAGGAAGTCAATCAGCGCTGACCCCCAGTAACAAGAGCAGGTGTGGAGAACCCCCAGCCCTCACCTGGCAGCTGTATGTACCTCGGCAGATAGAGGGCTGCGTCTAAGGTCTCAGGTCCACAAATCTGAAGCCAGATCCAGGTGGTCCCCTGTGCACTGACCAGTCCTCAACCTTCCTGAGCCTTGGTTTCCTTTTTGTAGCAGCACAGGACAGTGATTCGCACGTCATCCTCATCGTGATGGTGAAACGGGACTGGTCCGTGATGGGCTTAACCCAGTGCCAGGCACACAGGAAGGGCTCATGGGACCAGAGCCCAGTGTGTGTATGGAGCACAGCCTCCACCCCATGGCTGCCCAGAGCCCAGCCCCTTGGAAGCAATAGAGGTGCAGAAGACAATTCTATTGTCTTCCTGGACCTGAGGGAGAGGCCTCTTAACCCTTAGCCTCCTCCTCTTTGGATGCAGCTACAGGACGAGTGGTTCACATCCCAGAGTAAATGTTCTGAAGCAACCCCTGTCCTGCCTCCGTCTTGGACTCTGGGCCTGGACCTGGAGGATGATGCTGTGGTCATGACTCCACCCAACCACACTACCATCACCCTGTCCCCATCTTCTTTGTCATATCTGAAGACAATTCCCTGTGAATGTGCTTTAAGGCACCTGTCAAGACATTCTTTGTCCCTTATTTTTTTAAATAGTAGTGATCACAATTGGCCTAAACCCGAAAAAATAATATTTACCCAGATTTTGCACTTACTGGAGAAGGCACCACACAATTCTAATGGTGTAATTAATTCGCAATTACATTGATTAAAGTATATTAAAACATCAAGCTTGTTTCTTAATCTACTCCAGCAAAGTTCAGCAATTGAATTGCTATGAAACAAGATAACCGAAATGAGGGTATTTAACCTACGTATTAAATACCACTTAGTGTTTCTGATTAGTATTTTTAGGGTCTAATTGGTATCTAATTAACTTGCTATAGGCTATCTTTTCACAATACCAATTAAATTTCCAAACATTCTTTATAAACACACGGCCATGAAAAGGAGGAGATGAAGCATTGTCATGGGCCTGAGTTAATCAAGAGACATTGGCGTGGTATTGTTTTATGTCTATAAATACCCAGGCTTATTAAAATTCATCCAGCATAGCTTTTCACCATTAATTGCTATTTAATCAATTTGAAATAATTGAGGAAATCTGTGAGACCAGCTGTCATTGTTAGAGACAGACAAAGGGCCCAGAAAATAGGAGTGTGGGGCAGGAGGTCAAGAAGCAGCAGGAACGTGCAGCAACACGGATGCAACTAGAGATGTTCCTGCTAAGTGAACTGAGTCAGACAGAGAAAGACAGACACCACGCGATGTCACTCATATGTGAAATCTAAAATACGACACAAATGAAGTTGTCTACGAAGCAGAAACAGACTCACAGAGAACAGACTTGTGGTTGCCAAGGGGGAGAGGGCTGGGGGAAGGATGGATTGGGAGTTTGGGGTTAGCAGATGCTACCATAGCAGATGCTATATTTAATGCTAAAGTATTATATATAGGATGGATAAACAACAAGGTCCTACTGTATAGCACAGGGAACTATATTCACTATCCTGTGATAAACCATATGGAAAAGAATATTTTAAAAAAAGAATGTATAGGGCTTCCCTGGTGGCGCAGTGGTTGAGAGTCCGCCTGCCGATGCAGGCGACGCGGGTTTGTGCCCCAGTCCGGGAAGATCCCACATGCCGCGGAGCGGCTGGGCCCGTGAGCCATGGCCGCTGAGCCTGCGTGTCCAGAGCCTGTGCTCCACAACGGGAGAGGCCACAACGGTGAGAGGCCCGCGTACCGGAAAAAAAAATAATAATAAAAAAAGGATGTATAAATGTATATAAATGAATTACTTCGCAGAAGTTAACACAACATTGTAAATCAACTTTATTCTTCAATTTTTAATAAAAGAGGAAGGGAGGGGAGGTGGGGCGTTTATGCAGTTATGGCTGGGATATGTAGAGTGGAGATTAGAGGAAAAGTGATGCTGAATTTCCAGACGGGGTTTTCTTGCCAGTGCTCCACCTCTAGAGGATGGTTACAGTTGAAATCCCAACTTGGAACAAGTTTGAAAGAGAGAGTTATCTACATACTGGAGTTCTTAGGAGGAACTGCCCCGGCCCAGGCAGAGAAAGGCATGGGAGCCCAGGTGTAGAAGCAAAGACCCTCAGCTACCCAGGAGCTGTGTGATATATTGTAAGTCACTTAGCCTCTCTGAGCCTGTTTCGCCATCTGTAAAAAACAAGACTGGCTTCATGCCTGTGTGGGGGTTCAGGGCTCCACGCTCAGAAGGACCCCACGTTCAGTTAAATGCTCTGCTGCCGTCTCTGGAAATTCTTCATAATTTTTGAACAAGGGGGCCTCCATTTGCATTTTGCACTGGACCTGCAAATTATGTAGCCAGTCTTGGTCAAGTACCTCCCTGTGGGGTTGCTGTGGGAATCGAGTGGGAGAGGACTCACTGAAACCACCCTGCCCGGTACCTTGCTTAGAGTAAATCACTCAGCAAATGGAGCAGCACACCAAAGTGAGCTCCCAGAGGACAGAGGCTCCAGTGGCCTGTGGTATCCGCCCGGCCGGCCCTCCCTGGGAGGAGGGACCCTAGGAAAGCTGGGCTCCTGGACACTCTCTGTCTGTTGGCCCAGCCTGTGGGAAAGCGCTGGGCCTCTGCTGGCGCGTGCTCGCTGCCGCCCTGCTTGAGTGGTTGCCCTCTCCGCAGCTGATGGCCTGGGAGCCAGAGCAGGAAGAGGAGGTTACCATGGTGACCGCCCGGCCCAACTTTCAAGACAGCATCCACGTGGGCTTTGTGTCGGGCCTGAAGAAGTTCACTGAGTACTTCACCTCAGTGCTGTGCTTCACCACCCCCGGCGACGGGCCTCGCAGCACCCCGCAGCTGGTGCGCACCCACGAGGACGGTAGGCAGCGCCCTAACCCCGGCTCCCTCTGCCCCCACCCCCCTCCGCGGGCCAGGCTGAGCGCTCCAGGCCCAGGACGGCCCTGCTCTTGTCTTCGAGCCGGGGGTCACCCCTGGAGCCCCACGGGCTGTCTTGAGGACGGTGGTCTCTCTCCGGCTCTAACTGGCATGGGGTGGGTGGGGGACCCTTTTGGGTACAGTGCCAGGGCCCGTGGGACACCTGAGCTTCACTGAAATCCTGGACACCTCGCTGAAGGTCAGCTGGCAAGAACCAGGGGAGAAGAACGGCATTCTCACAGGTAGGCGCCACGGCATCGCTGCCCCGGGGTGAGACGGGCGGCAAAGGCCCTCCCGTCCATGCCCCTCCCTTCGACCTAGTGTCATCCAGAGCCTCCCAGCAGGCCACTCTTTCTTCGAAAGGACTCATGGGAGGCTCTCAGCCCCTGTGCTCTGAGCCGCATCCCAGATCTTCAGCCGCAGTGACCCACCCTCCCTCCTGCAATCCACACCCAATGAGGGGCACCCACCCAGGTTACACCCGGGGCCCCAGGCACGATGCTCCCACCTCCCTCGGCCCCCTCCTTCCAATGCGTGTCTAACTGCCAGACTAGTAAGGAAGTGAGAAGCAGGGCAGAAGGTTAAGGTCCCAGCCAAGCTCACACCACACTGGGGCCTCTCCCCAGGATATCGGATCTCCTGGGAGGAGTATAACCGGACCAACACCCGCGTGACGCACTACCTGCCCAACGTCACCCTGGAGTACCGCGTCACGGGCCTCACTGCACTCACCACCTACACCATCGAGGTGGCCGCCATGACCGCCAAGGGCCAGGGCCAGGTGTCTGCCTCAACCATCTCCTCCGGGGTGCCTCCAGGTGGGTGCCTGCCCCCAGCGCTGGGCTCCTGGCCTCTTGTTCTCCTGTTCGGGAGGAGGCCCCTTCTTCAGGAAGATTGGCTTCTTCCCACACAGCTCTCCCCTCCCTGGAGTCTGGGGTTCCCGGGTCCTCCCAGGGCCGGCTGCATCCTCGTGATGGTGAGGCCGTGTGGGCTGCTGCCGCTTCCTCCCCTGACTCTCAGTGGAGCCCGGGCCCCCGCAGAACCCCACCCTTGCCTCCTTCCGCCACTGCCCCCTCCCTCTGCTCCCCCATCCTTCTCCAGGCTCTGCATCAAGCAGCGGTATCTATGATTCCGGGGAAGAATTCTCACTGTCGCCCAAAAGGTCCAAACGGATTCCAACCAGTGGAAATGTTGGTTGGGAAGGGGATAGAGCAGGGTGAGAATAACCTCACCCCCGGTGTAAACAGCAAGCTTTGGCCCCCATCGCGCTTCTGCCAGGCTCTGTGACCCTGAGCAGGTCAAGCGTCCCCCTCTGTGCCTCAGTTTCCCCATCTGTGTCTATGGAGAGACACACCGGATAGCCACGTGGTCCTGTCTGGGTCTGTAAGTCTGTGTTTGTGCGATGCGGCCAGAATCCCTCGACCTGCCCACCGAGGTGGTTGAGATACCTGAGCTTCAGTTGACCCCAGGTGATACACTGTAGTGCTCACCTGGCCCAGAGCTCAGTGCATCCGTGCACTTAGCCCTCCCAACAACCCTGAGGTAGGCAATATTGTTATCATCTGCATTTTACCGAGGAAGACACTGCGGCACAGAAAGGTTAGGTAACTTGCCCAAAGGCACACAGCATCAGAAGCAGTGGAGTTGGATTTCAACTCAGACAGTCCGACCCCGGAATCTGTTCTCTCTCTGTTCACCCTGAACCCCAAGGTTCCTGGTCAGAATACAGGGACTTTGGGAATTCCCTGGTGGTGTAGCGGTTAAGAATCTGCCTGCCAATGCAGGGGACATGGGTTCGAGCCCTGGTCCTAGAAGATCCCACATGCTGCGGAGCAACTAAGCCCGTGCGCCACAACTACTGAGCCTGCACTCTAGAGCCCGCGAGCCACAACTACTGAGCCCGTGTGCCTAGAGCCCGTGCTCCACAAGAGAAGCCACCGCAGTGAGAAGCCCACGCACCTCAACGAAGAGTAGCCCCCTCTCGCTGCAACTAGAGAAAGCCCGTGTGCAGCAACGAAGACCCAACGCAGCCAAAAACTAAATAAAGTTAATAATTTTTAAAAAAAAAAAGAATACAGGGGCTTCCTCCCGTCCTCATCCCTCCTTCTAACCTCCCTCAGCCATTATTGGTTTGGGAGGGCTGTAATGGGTTGTGTGTAGATGGAGAAGATTCATTCAGGAAGCCCAGCCCCCGTTTCCTGGCCCTGGGGGGTTCTCTCAGCCCCGAGCCTACCTCGGTCCCTAGTCTGAACACAGTGAGCCTTAGATGCAGGGCCGAAGGCCGTGTTGTGGGTTGAGGCCTCGGCCATGCTCCTACTCCGAGGTGTCTAGGAAATGTGCGACACACAGCCCACTCCCCCCCAGCCCCGTGCCTGGAGAGTCCTGTGGGAGGTGGAAGGACCTTCTTCTCACTCCTTTCCTGCCCTGTTTTCCTTTTCCAGAACTCCCAGGAGCCCCCACCAACCTGGGCATTTCCAACATTGGCCCCCGCTCCGTGACCTTGCAGTTCAGGCCAGGTTATGATGGGAAGACCTCCATCTCCCGCTGGCTGGTGGAGGCCCAGGTAAAGCTGCCAGAGGAGAGCCCTACAGCCTGGGCAGCCTGCTCCCCGGCCTTGGCCGCACGCCTGCTCTTGAGAGCAAATCACATGTGTGTTTCAATCTGTGTGAGTTTCACATGCAACTATCAGAAGGTCAGATACACCAAAAATGCCCACAGTTCCACCTCCACCTCACCTGTGTACACACACACACACACACACACACACACACACTCCTCCTCTGGTCAGGGTGGTGACTGGCTAGCCTAGAGAAATAACCAGCTGCTTGCTGCAGCCCTTTACACCCATGGGTCTCACCTTTGCCTGCACCAGGGGAGTGTTCAGAAGTTCCAGCACCTGGATCCCACCCCCAGAAATTCTGATTTTGATTTAGCTGGGGTTTTACGAAGCATGCCAGGGTGTTGGGGAGAATCACCCGGGAAGCTTACTGTTGATAAATATGTAGGTCCTGGGCACCACCCCCGGGGATTCTGATTGGCTGGGTCAAGGGTAGCGCCCAGGAGTGGGTTTATAATAAGCAGCCCGTGAGATTCTGATGCAGGAGGGCTTGGGGTCCCACTTGAAGGCTTGTTTAAGGGCCTGGAAAGATGGGGGCCCCCTGTGGTGCCCTCCGGGTGAGCCCTGGGGTTTGTGTCAAGACCTTCCCTGGGCCGGGCTGTTCCTCCCGGGAGCTGGGGCTCAGAGCACCCCCATCTCAGCCCGGCAGGCTGGCCAGGCCTAAGGGTGTCTCCATTTTCAGGTGGGCGTGGTCGGGGAGGGAGAGGAGTGGCTGCTGATTCACCAGCTCCCCAACGAGCCCGACGCCCGGTCCATGGAGGTGCCCGACCTGAACCCCTTCACCTACTACAGGTAATGGGTGAGGAAGGGGCGGGGGCTGCCCGGCCTGGGACGGGCTTTGGCCCTGGGGTCCTGCCCTCACCATTTTGCTCACCCGTCTCCGCCCATCTCAGCTTCCGCATGCGCCAGGTGAATATCGTGGGCACTAGCCCACCCAGCCAGCCTTCCAGAAAGATCCAGACCCTCCAGGCGCCCCCTGACATGGCCCCGGCCAACGTGACGCTGCGCACGGCGAGTGAGACCAGCCTGTGGCTCCGCTGGGTGGTGAGGCTCCCGCGAGGGCGGCGGGGGTGGGACGTCTCCTCGGGCCTCAGCACCCTGCAGAGGTGTCACTGCCTCAAAGCAGGCGTCCACGGGATTCCCTCCAGGCCCCTCCTCTGTTCTGAGCATCAGTCTTAGTCCAATGAACAAACGCCCCACGTGAAAAAAAGCTCGAAAATACTGTTCATTGAGTATTGCCACACGCCAAGCATTTTACGTTATTTTTCTTCCATTTAATCCTCCCAGTAATCCTGCAAAGGACATGGTACTCTCCCAATTTACAGCTAAGAAAACAGGCTCCGAGAGGTTAGGAATTCACCCACAGTCACACAGCTCCCGGGGTGGTTCTGGGCTTCGGATGTAAGTTGTCTCACCCACCAAGTCAGAGAGGGAGGGGTTGCTTCTCAGGTTGAGGGGGGGTCGGGGAGGCATTAGGCTCTGTCCCCACAGATCAGGGTTCCACATCGAGGGTCATTACCCCGGTGACCCTGCACGAGTGAGTAATCCGTGCAGAGGGCTTCTCCTCCTGCCAAGCTGGGTTCTGAGTGCTGTCAGAGTTGGACCTTGAACCCTCTCCACGAGCCTGTGACAGTGATCCTGGCCCCCACTTTACAGATGAGGAAACTGAGGCAGAGAGAGGTGGAATAACTGGCCCAAGACCCCCCACACCCCCTAGTTAACAGCAGGGCTCGGGATCCCAACCCAGGGAGTCTGGCCCCCAAAATCCACCGCCCTAACCCCTGAGCCAGCCCATCTTCTGGGGAACAGGAGAGAGCATTTCTCCCCCAGGACATCGCCTGGAACCGCGTTTCCTGGCGCGGTCGCCACAAAGCAGCAACCCAAGAGGAATTCCTAGACGAGCAGACGTGGGGCCAGCACCGAACAGCCCGGCTCCTTAGAGAATCCAGGAATGATAGCTTCAGGGGGAGCTGCCTGCCTCCACTTCACCAGGCCCCTCCGGCCATGCAACTCTTTTTTGCTTCCACTAAAATGTCTTACTAGTTGCCCCAAACTCAACTTGCAAAACCCCGAGCTGTGGGCTGAGGTTTACCAGAAAGTCATTGCTGCCTTCCGCTTGCCTGGACACGCCTGATGGAGGCGCTAATGGCCGTCAGCCCAGACAAGCGCTAGTTATGAATGACGACGCCCCTCCCAGGCGGCTGGGACCAGCGCCAGGCAGAGCTGTCAGGCCCAGTTCGCCCCTCGCCGACCCCCCGCTTCTCACCTCAGCTCTGCTCCCCTCCAGGCTGCTCCCCGCGTCCCTTCTGCATCTCACTTTAAGGTTTCCAAATACTAAAAGGCTAAAAAGTCTGGTACGTAGGGTGGGAGCTGGAGGGGGAATAAAAGGCAGGGGTTGCACTGTGCGGGGCCCCGGGCCCCTCCGGTCCCACCTAATGGCGCATGGCCCGTTGCCTTTCCTTAGCAGGTAGGAGGGCATGTGCTCGAGGCCCATCTCAAGCTCTCAGGCCCATTGATTGCTGTGTTAATGGCCTCTAGTCTGCTTCACTGAGTGTCTGTAGGAGCGGGGGCTGGCAGGAGGGACGGGGGATGTAGGCGGTGAGGCAGAGGCCGAGCAGCCAGAGAAAGTAGGTCAGGACGTGCAGGGCCTGTGGATCATGGGCTCGTCGGAGCCTCTGGGGAAGCAGAATGCGGGCAGGTGAGGGCTGAGGATGCCCCAGCTCCAGCCCTGTCACCTTCAGAGGAGAATCTGAAGGCTGGGCCCTCAGCTCGCGCCTGCTTCAGATCCCAGGCTGCCCCCAGTGTACAAAGACCTCCACCGCTTATCAGCACTGCCCAAGTTCATCCGCATGACCTTGAGCCGGTGACCACAGCCCCACCAGCCTAATCATAGACTCAGGAGATGAAGCTGTCTTTTTTCTCTTCACTGAGACTCAAACAAAAAGGAGGAGGCTGAAACTGCAGCGGGAGAGACGGAGGTGTGCTGGATGGAAGGACCTCCTGACAGTGACTGGAGCTCCGCCCATGCCTGAGATGCTGCCTTCACGTGCCTGCTTCTCCAAGGGCAGACACAACCTGAGACCAGGCGTGCCGTAGGCAGTTAAATACGTATATGTTGGCAGGCTGAGTGAGGGAGTTAAGTGGCAGAGACAGCCACTGCCACAGGTGCTGAGTGTGGGACAGACAGCCTTTATGCCTCTCTTCACCAGGGCCAACTCCCCTGGCAGGGTCATAAATTTGTCACCTGCACAATGAAGAGTGGATGCTGCCTCTCCTCTGAGCCCAGGGTAGAGAGACAGGGAGATGGTGGGACTGTCAGAAGCACAGAGTTACACAACTAAGCCACACCCAGGGGTGAGAGCGCCTCACATGGGCGCTGACGGGCTGGACAGTGGGCTGGGTAATCCCGAAGGCTGCCTGGAAGAGGCAGCACGAGCCAGGCAGTTCTTCCATACGCTAGGTGGGCCTGGCCTCACAGCTGCTTTTCCCACCCCTGCCCTCCCGCAGCCTCTCCCAGAGATGGAATACAACGGGAACCCTGAGTCGGTGGGCTACAAGATCAAGTACAGCCGGGCGGACGGCCACGGCAAGACACTGAGCCATGTGGTCCAAGACCGCGTGGAACGGGAGTACACCATCGAAGACCTGGAGGAGTGGACGGAGTACCGCGTCCAGGTGCAGGCC
Organism: Lagenorhynchus albirostris; assembly: GCF_949774975.1. Lineage (NCBI taxonomy): Eukaryota > Metazoa > Chordata > Mammalia > Artiodactyla > Delphinidae > Lagenorhynchus > Lagenorhynchus albirostris. The sequence goes on from NC_083114.1 coordinate 54,609,944, forward strand.
TTCAACGCCATCGGGAGCGGGCCCTGGAGCCAGACGGTGTTGGGCAGGACCCGGGAGTCAGGTACTGCGCCCTCATGCCAGCTACCCCACCCGCTTCACCGCCCTGGGGCCTGGGGATACCCCCCCACCTTTGTCTCTTTGCCCTCAGGGCCTTCTAAGGGCTCAAAGGCTGGAGCTGTCGTGCGAAAATGTCCTGGGCTCCTTTTCCTACTTGTGCTCAGCGTCCCGCAGAGCACCCTGTGTGTGTGTGGCCGCGCCTTCCAGAACCTGGTTTTCCCAGCACTGCTTCCAGAGGTTCCCAGGAGGGGCTTCCCGCCTCTGTGTCCCCACTTTTAACCCTGACACCCAGCAGTGCCTGTGAGACCCCAAGATGGAGGTGGGGGGGTGGGGAGAGGGTACGGGTTGGGTGAGCTCTCAGAACATTCCAGAAGCAGCAGCGGCTCATAGGGGCCTGGCAAGGGGACATCCACAGAATATGTGCTCCCGGCCTACAGGCAGCCCTCATCCAGCCGCGTGTGGCGTGTAGCTCTGTGGCTTTTTCCTAACGCCCTTTAAATGATGGCTGCTTTCCCACCCTAGCCCCTCCCCCACCCCTCGCTGCTACGGCAGGAAATGCAGCCTCATCCTAACGTTAGTCTGAGGGGGGATAACGGGGAGGCTGATCTGAAGCCAGAAGCAGCATCTGCAACACTCCGGAGCCAAAGGCATCATCGTCGCAGAATAATTTGCTATTTGGGGACCGTGCCCCGTTTCCTTCCTCAGACCCCACTCCACCCCCTCCACTGTCGGGTCCGCTCTGGGTCGTGAGCTGCTTCTCTCCGCTCCTTTCTCCCCCAGTGCCGTCCTCGGGCCCCACCAACGTGTCTGTGCTGGCCACCACCTCCAGCAGCATGCTGGTTCGCTGGAGCGAAGTCCCAGAGGCCGACCGCAACGGGCTGGTGCTGGGCTACAAGGTGAGTCCCAGATCCGAGCAGAGGAGGGGGCTGCAGCCCCTGCACCCACTTCCCTGTCCCGGCGCCCTGTCCTCGCGACCCCCTGGGGCCCAGGACTCTGCCTTCTACAGTGGACACAGGGGATCTGCCGGAGGCATCCGTTGGTCACCATGACAACCAAGGAGTCCTCCCTTGGGGGTGGGGAAGCTTCCCATGAAGGCCTGAGGTCCTTGGGGCAGCTCTACCTCCCCCAGGAGGCCACACTGGGTGCCCCAAGCCTCACTCTCAGCCCCGATGGGCCCAGCTTCAATTTCCATTATCTTCTAGAATTCCTCCCAAAGCTGCACCTACCGCCCCAGCCTGGAAGTCAGGAGACGTAGCTTAACATCCCAGCTCTGCCACTACTGGCTGTGTGACCTTGGGCAAGTCACGCCCCCTCTCTGGGCCTGTTTCCTCAGCTGGATGCTCTCTAAGGAACCTTCCAGCTCCATGGCTGACTGCGTCTTTGTGTCCCCCTCCCTCCCCGAGCACTAGGCTTGTGTAACCTGGGAACCAAGCCCCTCCAGGGAGCCCCAGGTCCACCCACTCATCCTCACCCACCTGGCTCCTGGGGAGGAGATAGGAGAGGTTCTGGCGGGACCAGACCCAGGCCGGAGGCCCTCACCCCTGCGCTGGGCTCCAACAGGTGCTGTATAAGGAGAAGGACTCAGACTCCCAGCCCCGGTTCTGGCTGGTGGAAGGGAACTCGTCACGCAGCGCCCAGCTCACAGGCCTGGGCAAATACGTGCTGTACGAGGTGCAGGTGCTAGCCTTCACGCGCATCGGGGACGGCAGCCCCAGCCATCCTGCCATCCTGGAGCGGACGCTGGATGACAGTACGTTTCCGTCCCTGGGAGCCTGGGGAAGGCTGAGAGCTGCGCTTTGTCCACCCCTACCCTGCCCAGCCCTGCCCCGCCCCTCTGAGGTCTCTCTCTGCCCCAAAGGGAACCGTGGCCTCAGGCTTCTGCTGGGGGAATCAGGTCACTGAGGGCCACCAACCCCACTGCAAGGGATGCTAATTACAAACTGCGCATCCCTAAGGAAGAAATGACAATGCAAGGGCAGACTGGCATCTGATCCAGTCTCTCTGGGACAGGTGAACAGAAAAGAGGATTTGTACCCGCTTTGATTTCTTGTTCACCTGGGGCAGGCTCTCTCTGAGTGCAGGTCTGTGCAAGCGAAAGGCTTGATTTTTTCCTTTACACAAGACTACGGGTCCTGTTAGCAAACGAGTGACCCCTGCCGGGCTCCAGGCATTCATCTCTGCAGCAAAACTCCCCATCGGAGGCTGATCTGACAGGTCCTTTGCCCCCCTTTCTCCTCCCCACACACATCCTCACATACTGCTCACCAAAAACACTTGTGGGGTCGGGACGAGAGTGCAAAGCGAAGCCCAAACACCATATGTCTCTGTTCTAAAGTGATAAATGAAGCTAATGATCTGTTAAATTAAATGTGTTCTACGCTCCTGCCGTGACAGATATACCCTCCTAATGACCTGGAAGGCCAAGTTCAAGTTTAGAAATCTCAGATTTCTTGGCATTCCGAATTAGATCGAGGCAGCCTGGGAAGAGCTGCCCCCTCAGCCGTCCCCCGACTCTGCCACCCTGTTGTCTCCCCCCGCCCCCATCTCCTCTGGCCCATACCATCCAGTTTCCATCCATTTGCCCAAAACACCTGCCTCTTGGCCATCCCTCCGTCCAGAGGGACAAGTCTACACCCTCAGGGGGGTGGTTCCGGGCCCCTGTAGAAGGGAAGCATGCCTGGGGCTGTTTGGGCAGGGAGCTCCAGACCCGCGGGTTCCAGAGTGAGGTCCAGAGAGAGGAGCGGTGGAGCTCCAGGCCCACGGGTCCCAGAGTGAGGTCCAGAGAGAGGAGCGGTGGAGCTCCAGGCCCACAGGTCCCAGAGTGAGGTCCAGAAAGAGGAGTGGTGTGTGCTTGGGGTTGGTGCTTTCATTTGCCCCAAAGCTGGAGCCTCGGCCCTGTCTAGTTCCTGCCAAGTAATGCATAAACCTCACTGATAGCATCTCCACGTCCTGTGTGAGGACACGGTGCCAAGCACAGACACACACTCCTCAGAAGTTCAGCGAGCAGAGTGACCCCTTCCCCTGCCCCCCGCCGTGCTGCTCTGCCGGAGCCGGGCTGGTCTAGGGGCTGAGCGGCAGCTGCAGTGTCCCCTGCTTCTCCTCTGTCCCCTCCAGTCCCGGGACCACCCATGGGCATCCTGTTCCCGGAGGTGAGGACCACATCGGTTCGGCTGATCTGGCAGCCCCCCGCCGCCCCCAACGGCATCATTCTTGGTAAGCCTGTACCCTTCCTGGGCCCTGGCTGCAGGAAGAAGGAGGTATAAGGTGTAAAGGAGGCTGTTCAGTCTTGGCAGGAGAGAGGCTAAGCCCAGGACAAGTGTCCACATTCCTCAAGAATGGTTGTGAGGGCTTCCCTGGTGGCGCAGTGGTTGAGAGTCCGCCTGCCTATGCAGGGGACACGGGTTCGTGCCCCGGTCCGGGAAGATCCCACATGCCGCGGAGCGGCTGGGCCCGTGAGCCATGGCTGCTGAGCCTGCGTGTCCGGAGCCTGTGCTCCGCAACGGGAGAGGCCACAACAGTGAGAGGCCCACGTAACGCAAAAAAAAAAAAAAAAAAAAAAAAAGAATGGTTGTGAGTCTAATTTCTCCTACTGGAAATCTCAGCCCGTAAGATTATCAGCCGGAGGGCAAGGTTGGGGCTCAGGTGTCTCAGGGACCATTGGTCAGCTCTGTGCCTCCACGTGACCCAGGTCCCCAGGGGACTGGCCATCTGGTGACCCTCAGCCGCTGTTCCTAAGTGTAGCCAGGTGAGGGCACACTGGCTGGCTCAGCCCAGCCGCGCCCACAGGTGGGAAACGAGGCCTAAGGCACCCAGGAGGGATGCTACAGGTTGGAAGCATCATTTCGTAGTCACGGTTCCTACTAACACACACACACGCAGACACACACACACACACACACACACACACACGAGAAGACTCATAGGCTTGAAATGAACAGCTGTGTGAACTTGAGCAAGTCGGCTTCCCTCCATGGCCTCAGCCCCTCACCTGTAGAACGGGGGATCGGACCACCTATGCCAGTCCAGGGCTCAGTCCTGGCATCGTGCAGCGCCCGCCCCCTGTGAAACCTGTGCCTCTGGAGACAGAGTCGATGGGGCTGGGGGTTGGGGGGTGGGGGGAAGGCGTTTGGGCTTAGAAAGACCTGGGCTGGAATTCCAGCTTGGTCAATTCCTGGCAGGTGGCCTGGCCTCCCTGAGCCTCAGTTGCCTCGTCGGGGGCTGGGCTGGGGGTTGCAGACGCTGCATAGAGCACCTGCTCGTGCCCCCCGCAGCCCCACCCCCCAGGTGACAGCTGAGGACGCGGGAGCCACCCACAGGGCTTCGAGCAGACCAGCCACAGCCAAGGTGGCCCAAGGGCAGACACAGCGGTGGCCGAGGAAGGACTGACCCTGCTCGGGGCTCCAGAGCAGCTTGCCCCACCTCCCAGCACGGCCCGTCTGCTTCCTTCCCCGCAGCCTACCAGATCACACACAGGCTCAACGCCACCACGGCCAACGCTGCCACGGTGGAGGTGCTCGTGCCCAGCGCCCGCCAGTTCACGGCCACCGGCCTCAAGCCAGAGTCCGTCTACCTGTTCCGCATCACGGCCCAGACCCGCAAGGGCTGGGGAGAGGCCGCCGAGGCCTTGGTGGTGACCACGGAGAAGAGAGGTGACTGCCCACCGGGACTGGGGAGGCCTGGGGGGCCTCGGGGGGGGGCACCCGCAGCCGGCCCGGGAGCTCACACCATCTCCTCGTGCATGGCTGGGGGTGGGCTAGTTGTGAGTCTCTTGCCCTGGTCCAGAAGGGAAAGTGGGCTCAAATCTCTGAGGCCAAGGTCAGCAAGGGCTCCAGCAGACTTCCAGAGCTGATCTGGGAGTTCCCCTCCCCAGGGTCCTGCCCTGCCCAGATTTTCTAAAGGGCGAGCCGGTGAGACCAGCTTCCTTCCTCTCTCCCCTCCTTCTCAAGAGGAGACCGTGTCCAGTTGGGTGGAGGATGGGACTGCAGCCTAGAGCCCTGGCTGCCGTCGCCCTGCCTCCCTGAGCCGGCTTCTCGCCCAAAGTTGGGTTCCCCAGAAGCAGGCCTGTGCCCCAGATCCCTGTGAGCGTGATTTATGAGACAGTGTTCCCAGGAAAAACCAGGAGGACAGTGCTTCTCAGCCAGGGTGCCCTTGCCTCCACCCCGGGATACTGGGCAGAGTCTGGGTGTCACAGGTGGAATGGAAGTGCCCCTGGCATCTAGAGGGTAGAGGCCGGGGTGCCGCTACACATCCTGCGACACACAGGATAGATCCCGCAATAAAGACTCATCCACCCAAGAGCCAGAGTGCTGAGACCAAGAATCCCGCCATGGGGCGTGGGGAAGTGAGCAGAGGCCAAGCCCTCGCAGGGGACAAAACCGAGTCCCACCGAGGGAGATGTGGGCTCAGCCCCACCCCACTGGGGACAGTGTAGGTCCCATCTCAGCACCGTGCAGACCGGGGCAAAGGAACTGGGGCGTTCACACCACCTTACTGTCAGCCCTGTGCTGGGGCTGCCCTCAGGGGGTATAAATTCCCAGGCACCTGGGCCTCGAGTAGCCCAGGGACAGTCGCTGGCCAGGAGCCACGGTGCTGACTGTTGGAACCTGCGTGCAGAAATGGGATGGGATGGGGGGCATCAGTGCTCCCGGGGGCCGAGAAAGTGCACCCCCACCTCCGCCGTGGCCTCACCTGCTCCTCCCCGATCTACCCCCTCCAGACCGCCCGCAGCCCCCCAGCAAGCCCGTGGTGCAGCAGGAGAACGTGAAGGCACGCAGCGTGCTCCTGTCCTGGGAGCCCGGGAGCGACGGGCTGTCCCCCGTGCGCTACTACACCATCCAGACCCGCGAGCTGCCCAGCGGCAGGTGGGCCCTGCACTCAGCCTCTGTGAGCCACAACGCCTCCGCCTTCGTTGTGGACAGGTGAGGCCCCCGTGTGTCCGCCAGCATCTCCGCTCCGCCCCTCCCGGCCCAGACCCCGCCCACCCCCAGATCGCTTCCACAGCCCGCATCCCCAGGGACCTCTCCGCATCCACGCTCATCCCCTCCAGTTCTGTCCTAACCTCCCTCCCCACCCTCTCTGGAGCCTTGTTAGGGCTGCCTCTTATTATCTATTTCTGGAGCCTAGAAGCCCCCTCCGTGAAAGGCTCGCCATCCTTCATTAGCTGGATTTCTCCAGCCAGGCGGAGCCTCCCTCTCCATCCTTAATAGGGGAGTGGAGCTTCGCTCCAAAGTTCTGCCTTCAATTTAATTCCTAGTGGGATGTGGGTTTTTTGGGGGGGTTTTTTGTTTTTTTTTTTGCGGTACGGGCGCCTCTCACTGTTGTGGCCTCTCCCGCTGCGGAGCACAGACTCCGGACCCGCAGGCTCAGTGGCCATGGCTCACGGGCGCAGCCGCTCCGCGGCATGTGGGATCCTCCCAGACCAGGGCACGAACCCGTGTCCCCTGCATCGGCAGGCGAACTCTCAACCACTGCGCCACCAGGGAAGCCCGGGATGTATTTTTAACATTCCAGTTGATGAGACCGAGAGTTTTGAGCAAGATTTTTCTCCTCACTCCCCCTCCCACCCTCAATAAATCAGAAAGGAAGCTGTTTGCCTGCAGAGGAAATGAGACTTATAGAGATGAAGTGCTGGTTAACTCCTGAGACCCTCAGCCCTTCCTGAATTCACTAAATGCAAGAGAGGGCTGGCAGTCTTTGGGGGAGGTGTCAGCTCTGAGGGGAAGTTACTGGAGCTTTCCTACCTCCAGGCCCCTCTGAGATAGGGGATATGTGGACGTTTCCACTTGGGGACCTTTGGCATCTAGCTGCGGCCAAGGTGAGGCCACACCCTGAGCTGGCCTGGTCTAGGGCACCCCAGGGCCTGGCCTGAGCTTGTCGCTTGCGTAGCAGACCGTCCTTCTGAGCCTCTACATTCCCGTCTGTATGATGGACCCACAGCTGCTGGGGCTGCCCTGGGGAGATGGGAAGCAGAGGCGGTGGGGCAGGGCCATTAGGGGACACCTCTGTTCATCAAACCCGATTCCCCTACACAGGCTCAAGCCCTTCACGTCCTACAAGTTCCGAGTGAAGGCCACCAATGACATCGGGGACAGTGAGTTCAGCAAGGAGTCGGAACCACTGACCACCCTGCAGGCCGGTCAGTGCCCTCCACTGGGGTCTCTTTCTCTTGGTCCCCTGGGCACTTGCTGGGCCCTGGGCATTCTCTTCTGGGGGAGGAGCCTCCAAAGATGGGTGGGGCACTGGGCCTGCTGGGCCCTTGGTCTGGCTCCCCAGGCAGAGTCCCAAGGAGGTTTGGGCCAGAGGGGCCTTTGCCATGGGCTCAGGACCCACAGCCAGCCTGGCATCCTCGTGTGTTTCTTCTCTGTCCTCGAAGCTCATGGCCGACCCCAGGAAACCTCAGTGGGAGTGGGGAGGCCTGTGGCACTGGGTGCAGAGAGGAGGGGATCTGGGCCTTTGGGTTTGGGCTGGGGTCAAGGTCCCGGCCCCTCTCCCACTTTACACTGGCTCTTTGTTGTAAAGAACTTGGGGCGGTGGGCATGAGGAGGGGCTTAAGTGGGACCAGTGTCTGCAGAATCTGGTCCCATGGCTCCCAGGGGGCCTAAGTCCCACCCCCCCCCCAGAGCTCACCTGTCCGCCTCTCCCCCCAGCCCCTGATGAAGCACCCACAATTGTCTCGGTGACACCGCACACCACCACCTCCGTGCTGATCCGATGGCAGGTACGGCCGGGCAGGCGGGGAGGGGCCCGTGTCCCACGAGGACTCAGACACACCCTGTGCTGGGACCAGAAAGACAATAGCCCCCGCAGGGCTGGAACACGGCACCCACGTGCGTAGACACGCACACGCACGCACACACACGTGTGTACACATACACACCCTTCATTCCACCTCCAGATAATACGGTCCTACCCTATACCCTTCTGTGGATGAGGACCCAGACTCGGGGAGGTGACAAGAATGCCCCAGGTCACACAGCTACTAGGTGGCAGGGCCAGGTTCGGTGCCCTTACGTCAGCAGAATCCTTGCACAGAGAAGGGCTGGGGGCTGTCAGGGCCTCCAGCGTCTCTGTGAACCCCAGCCCCGCTCTGAGTGAAGGGATTCCCGACAGAGACCAGTCACAGGTGTGCCTGCCTCACCTGCACCCAGGCTGGGCTTCGGTCCTGTCACCGTGAGCAGGAACCCATCATCCAGGTACAAAGAACCAGCCTCCCACCTCTCCTCCGCCAGCCACCTGCTCATCCCTTCACGGCCTGAGGAAGACCCGGGACGCATCTCAGAGACCCAGCTGCCCGTGGGTGCCTTTAGGACCCTCCCCAGCCCCTGAAGCCCAGTCCAGGGGCTCAGCGGGTCACCCACGGAGGCCCCAAAGCCCTGAACTCCTGTCTCCGTTTCTCAGGATTAGAGGGGCAGGTGCCAACCTTTGCCCACCTGCAGCCCCCCTGAAGGGAAAGCCCTTGAAGAGAAAACAGGAGGGACCCCCCCGACCCCTCCCACAGCTCAAGGCCCCACCTGAGAAGGACAGTCCCTTAAGTGAAAATGACCTAGTGCAGCGGGGAGCCGACCAAGGCTGGAGCAGGTCGGGGCCATCGTGATGAAGGGGGCAGGGAGGCACCAGCTGCAGCCAGGAATACAGTTAAGGAGCTAATAAAAGGCTGAGCCATTTCAGCAGGTTTTTTAGAAGAGGCATCATAACAAAGTAGTTTCTGGGAGTTCCCTGGTGGCGCAGTGGTTAAGAATCCACCTGCCAATGCAGGGGACACCAGGTTGGAGCCCTGGTCCGGGAAGATCCCACATGCCACGGAGCAACTAAGCCCGTGCGCCGCAACTACTGAGCCTGTGCTCTAGAGCCTGCGGGCCACAACTACTGAAGCCTGTGTGCCTAGAGCCCGTGCTCCGCAACAAAGAGAAGCCACCGCAATGAGAAGCCCACACACCGCAACGAAGAGTGGCCCCCGCTCGCCGCAGCTAGAGAAAGCCCGCGCGCAGCAATGAAGACCCAACGCAGCCAAAAGTAGATAAATAAAGTAGCTTCCACCTTCTCCAGAAGCCTGTTCTCCAACTCATCTGAGGACGGGAGCAGAAAGCAAAGAGGAAAACGATCAAGGCAGAGAGGGGCAGCGCACGAAGACACGCCGCCCTCGTTCTTGCTGAAAAGCAGGGCGAGGACTCTCCCTAATTCCCGGGAAACTCCAGGAAATCCTGGCCAGGGCACGTGATCATGTGAGGAAGTTTCTAGACAAGGAACAACTCTTTGAGACGGTTCTGCGTCCAGAGTCATGCTCAGGGCCCCCATGATGCTGTGTGACCTTGGGCAAGTTCCTCACCATCTCTGAGCCTCACTTTCCTCTCTGTTCAGTGGGGATGGCATGATGATTCCCGCCCTGCCCTGCCTCCCAGGGAATGCTACAGGGATGGAGTAACTTCGTTGGAAATGCTTCGTAAATTAAGAATGCTCAATGCCACTTTGATTCCTTTTCCCGGTTAAGACACAGTCCCTGCTCTGTGGCTGCAGGACGCAGGATGGGGAGGGAGGCAGGGGCGGAGGGGAAGGGGATGCCCAGCCATGGTCCAGCCCGGCCGGCCCCACCCCCACTCCCTTCCCTGCAGCCACCATCAGAAGACAAGATCAACGGCATCCTCCTGGGCTTCCGGATCCGGTACCGGGAGCTGCTCTACGAGGGTCTGAGGGGCTTCACACTGCGTGGCATCAACAACCCGGGGGCCAAGTGGGCAGAGCTCACCTGTGAGTGACAGTGGAGGGAGTCGGGGGCGGGCGGGGGCGTGAAGCTCTCAGCATCCTGGAATCACACTAACCCGAAACCCTGGCGCCCTCCCCTGTGTGTGCCTCTCATCCCATCCCATTCAATCCCCAAGTGCATGTTTATTGAGCACTTTCTATGCTCCAGACACTGGGGGGACACCAGTGAACAAGACAGACAAGGTCCCTGCCCTCTCAGACAGCTTGCAGGCTGGGGGAGGAGCCAGGCGCTGGAGAAGAAAACCCTGCTATAGGTAATCTAAGACCGTCGGCATGGCCTCTGTGAAGCACGTATTCCAGGAGATCCTAAAGCAGGTGTCAGAAAAGGCTTCCCTGGGGGTGGCTGTGGTGCCGACACTGACGGATGATTCCAGGTCAACCAGTCCAGAGGAGGTTGGCGGGGGAGGGTGGATCCTGGCACGTGCAAAGGGCCTGAGGTGGGAAGGACCCAAAGCAAAGCCTGGTCATGTCCCAAGGGCAGCAGTCTGGCCCCCTCTGGTTCCTCAGGGAGATGCCCATTCTGCCCTGGGGTCCCCGGAATCCAGCCTGCCTCTGCAGCAGGAAGGAAAAAATTCAAGAAGCCAAGTAAAAATCCCAGAGAGTCACACACAAGCAAAGGGATGACACGTCGTACTTCTGGGTTAGGATGGTTACTTTGGGGTCTTGAGGGCCATGGCTGGTGATGGGGTCCAGAAGCAGTGGCCCCAGTTCAAGGCGAATACAGTGACGGAGGCAAGAGCATGAGGTTGGTGCCAGGGCAGCCGGCGTGAGATGCAGTCGAGGGCCTGTTTGGGAGATGTTGTGCTCTGAGCCCCACCACACACACGCGCACTGATTCAAGCTGGGGAGAGGGAGGCCGGTGGGACGGGGAGGGATCTGGAGGATTTGGTCCCCAGGTGAGTGGTGGTACCAAACCAGAGACACTGGGAGAACAGGAACAGTTTAAGATCCTCTGTGTTTTGATTTTTCCTCCCATCCTTCTCGTAAACCCTCTGCACCTTGTCTCCTAGCAGGTATTAACAGACAGGATGATTGAACACGTAGCCAAGGAAAATTAATAGAAAACCTCAGAAAGAGCTGATACAGCAGCTTGCATTATTTTGTTTTATTTTTTGGCAGACGTGCTGGTCGTTGTGATTTTATAGGCCTGTGTATAATACAGTCATATTTCCTGGTAGTAAAATGGGTTCTGGTTCATATGAGGAAATTAACGACACCACTCTATCATGGCAGGAACTCAGCCTTAGACAAGGGAGCAGAGCTGTCCCCATCTGGGGATGCTGGGCTCCCAGGGGCTCCTGTGCCCTGTGACCTCCAGCAGGTGCACACCAGGACGGGATGGCACTGTCCTGGAAGCTGCCTCTTCCCGCCCCACATCCCCGCTCCCACCCTGGCCCCTCACTCAGGAATCTGGAGGGCCCTTCCCTCTGCATGCGTGTTCCCATCCCGCCCCCCTCATCGGGGTCTGTGTGGCCCGGGGGTGTGTGTGTACTAACCTCCTCTGTCTGCTGTCTCCCTCCGGCCCCCTCCACCCCACCCCAACCCCGTAGCCTTGTACTCCGTGCGGGACCTGAGCCGGCCCAGCCTCACGCAGTACGAGCTGGACAGTAAGTCCCCCTGCACGGCGGCTCCCCGACGGGCCCCGCCTTCCACGGGGAGGGGAGAGGGGCCTCCGAGGACGCCTGACCACAGCTGAGTGGTGCGCCCACCTCAGGCTGCTTGAAGAAGGGGAACCCCCTGCACACGCGTGACTTTCCTGAAATACACAGAAAAGCAGGGGGTCGCCAGGGAAGGTCTGCTCCAGGCCACCGTCCATCAGTGCAGGACAGAAAGGGAAATGGCTAAGGCCTCGTCCTCCTGGGGGGCGGGGGACGGCGAGAGGAGGTGCGCGGTAGGGGCCGGGGGTCCACGGGCAGGCGTCCACGTTGCTGCCGCTCTGTCTCGTCCCATCAGAGGCACTTGTCAGCTCAGCTCTGTCTTTCAAGCCAAGGCCCACCCTGGAGTGAGCAGAGCCCCCGTCTTCCCTCAGGGACCAGGAAATGTCCCCACCTGGTGCCCCGAGCCCTAGCTCTTTCCTAACGTCCCAGAGGACATTCGGTTCTCCCCGAGGCCCGGAGCTTTGGACCAGGGGGGCCTCCCGTTAATAGCACGCGTTTGACTGAATTGTGCCTCTCCGTCCTTCCTGAACCGACAGCCCTCGCGGGTGCAGGGCCAGGGCTATCGGGGTGCTTAGGGCTTCCACCTGGGGAGGGGGAGCTGTGGAGGGGAACGCAGAGGAGACTGGGGGAACGTGTCAGCCACCCCCCAGCAGGGACGGCAACTCCCACCCAGGGTGTCGGGGCCTGTTTTCCTGCAGCTGCTCCCCTGTCCCAGCTTCCGTCTAAGCGTCTCCCCCCAAGCACCCCAACTGAGCAAAAACAGAGAGTTTCTTCGCCCCAGATTCGCCTCCAATGAGCCTTTTCTCTTTAGGGCTGGGCCCTGCCCCCCGCATTAAGAGCTGGTTGATGGAGACGTGGGGGCGGGGGGAAGCTGGGAACTTGAAGCATCTAAAGTGGCCAGTGTGTCCAGGACAGGCAGGGAAGGAGGGACCTGTGACCTGGCGCCTCTGGGACAGTTTTGGTTCACACCTGTTGTCCCGGCATAAATGTTAACAGTACACCTTTCGGTCTCAAAAATGCCCAAGGTGGTCACGCTTGGCCAGGACGCCACCCAGTGTCACCCTGTGTTCAGATTCCCAGAGCATCCCTCTCCCCAGTGTCGGCTGCCCCACCTCTTACCTGTTCTTTCCTGAACCTGCACTCAGGGGTCCAGACTCGCAGGGGTGCATCATCACAGCGCCCCCTGCAGCCGCCCCCCTCCACGCCGCCCCCGTCCACTGCAGGGCCAGTGACCTCTGTGTGCCTCTCCCCTCCCCCACTCTCACCCCCAGACCTGAACAAGCACCGGCGCTACGAAATACGCATGAGTGTGTACAACACTGCGGGCGAGGGGCCCTCCAGCCCCCCACACGAGGTCTTCGTCGGGGAGGCAGGTGAGCGCCGCTGCCCTTCCAGCCCCAGCACACCTTTCCCACGCCCCGCCCCGGAAGCCCAGTAGGAGGAGAGACGGGAGCTGGGGGAACTACACCCCGCCCCCAGCCCACCTCCTCTTCCTCCTCCCTGAGGTCCCCTCACGCACTCACCACCCCTCTCACCCTCCAGTGCCCACGGCAGTGCCCCGCAACGTGGCTGTCCACGGCGCCACGGCCACGCAGCTGGATGTGACGTGGGACCCACCCCCGCCGGAAAGCCAGAACGGAGACATCCAGGGCTACAAGGTACAGGCGCTCCGGCGGAGAGCAAGGTTCAGAGGGACACAGGGCCGGGTGGTGGTTGGGAGTGACCCAGCAGTGGTGAGGCCCCGGGGCTACACCTGATCCCCTGGCTGTTTGCACCCGATCCCCTGAAACACCTGCAGCTGGAGCAAGACTCCGCCCATCCCCCCCACCCCCGGCGTCCTTGGGGCAGGAGGCACTCAGATGCTAGAAATTCAGGACACCCCCCAGCTTGTATCATCCCTGGGCAGTACACCCCCCCGCCCCCCCCCCAGCCCACCAGCTCCCGATGCCAACGTGAGACCTCTCAAAGTGGTTATCTGGCCAACCCTAGTCACCATATGGATGCAAATTGAATGGCCAGTTAGCAAAGGACCACCGGCCAGGTGTTGGTAATTTCTGTTTAAAGTTATTTCTAGATTTTAGGCAACATCTTGTGTTATGGCAGGATTCAATTTGTCTCCAAACTTCGCAAAGCCCCTTAGAGCTCCTTAATCCTCCTGAAAGCCCAGTCAAGCTGGTAGGTTATAATGTTTGTGCCCGTTGTACAGATGAGGAAACGGAGACCCAGGTTAGTGGTTCAACGAGGTCACAGAAAAAGCAGATAGATGGCAGAGAGTCAGATTCCAGGTCTGCTCGCCGTCACCCTGTGAAAGGTGGGGAGGAAGCGCTGAGCACGCAACCGCTGGAGGAGACGGCAATAACAGTAATAGTAATAATCACGTGCTGCTCGTTTGGACGCTCAGCCCGTGGCCATGTCTGAGGCCTACCTCCTGTGCCGCTGTCCAGCGCCGCTCTGATTCCTGGTGGTTGTTTGTTATTCCGGAGAGTAGCCTAGTGCAGTGGCAAGGTGGGAAGGGTGGGAGCACCCAGGAGCTTCCCGGCTTCCCCGGCTCAGCCCTCGTCCCACAGGCAGAAACTGAGTTTCCACAAAGGTAAGGGCCTTGCCCGGTCCCACGGCTTGTGGAGACCCCATTTCAGACAGAATCTGGTATAGGAGTCTGGTTCTGTGTGGGGTGAAGGAGGCGGGAGAGAGGAAGAAAGACGTCTCGCGAAGGATGCTCTGAAGATGGATGACGCTCCCGCGCAGCGCCAGCTGGGAGAACTAAACGTTGCGCCACTAGCATATGCCTCCCTGGGGAAGAAGAAGGAGTCGGGCAGGGCCTGCAACAGTTTGGCAGCCACCAGACTGGGGAGGTGTGGAAGTCTCCAGTTAAGGGACGGTCCCAGGAAATGTGTGGTTGCCCAGACATCACACAGCAGACGTCCACGTGCTCAGGGAAACATCATAACCAGCCATGGACATTGACAAGGGAAACAGAATTGCCACCTCCCAGACCTGCATTAACATCCGCGTTCACTGACCTTAACATTAACCACACATTCACACCACCAGCCAGTGGTTGCACCAGAATGAGCTGTGACGTGTGCAGGGACAGGCACGTCCACGCATCCGGCCTTTCAGGGATGCGTGTTTATTGAGTAGTTACTTTGTGCCTAGCAGTGGCCTCGGTGCTGAGATGAAAGCAGAGACAACGTGAGCTTATTTAAACTGTAGGGGAGGAAGCCAGTGATGCAAAGCAAAGGGCACCTCCAGGTGGTGGTAAGTGGAACGGGTCCAGGAGCAGGTTTGGCATTTTAAATAGGGTCGTTGGGAGAGCGCTTCATGAGAAGTTGCCACGTGACCAAAGATGAAGGCGAACAGGGCGTGAATCACGTGGATCTGGGAGAAGAGTGTTCCAGGAGGAGGGGGAAGACGAGCAAAGGCCCTGAGATCCGTGGGTGCTTGGCGTATACAAAGCCCAGCAAAGAGCCCCACGTGTCCCAGTGTGATGGGGCGCATCGCTTGGAGTCCTCAGGGGCTTTGGCTGAATGAGATGGCAGCCACAGGGACTTGGGGACAGAAGAGGGACATGGGTGACTCGGGTTTTTAAAGGCTTGTGCTGGCTGTTGCGTTGAGAGTAGCCTGAAATGGGGAAAATGCAAAACACGAAGAGGCGGCAGTATCGTCCAGGTGATGGTGGTTTAGTCCACACAGCAGCAGGTAAGAAGCATCTGCTCTTGGTTCCATTTGAAGGGGGTAGAGCTGATAGAATTTGCTGATGGACTAAATGTGGAATGTGAGAGAAGGAGAAGCAATAAGGATTTCCAAGCAGTTGGATGACCGAGCTTCCAGTTACAGCGCAGGAAAAGGGGAGACGGTGGGAGGGGGAGGCACGGAGGGAGAGCTGGTTGGAGACGTCTGTTGGACTTCCAAGGGGAGACACCCGAGGGAGCTGGACACACAGGTGCGGAGTCCAAAGGAGAAGGTCCAGGATGGAGGTGTGAACGGTGGGATCCTCAGCATATAGATGGTCCTGAAAGCCCAGAGACTACATACAAAACACCAGAAGTCTGAAAACGGAGCCCCGGGACCAAAACAAGTGATCGAAGTCTCAGAGCCCACATGAAGAACGTGCTTCCAGAAGGAGGGAGGCAGCAGATGTGCCAACTACTACTGAGAGCTCAAACAAGATGAAATCTAGGAAGCAATTATTCAGGGATGGGCAGACAGCCCATGAGCCTAATCCGGCCCCCCACTTGTTTTTGTAAATAAAGTTTTATTGGCATGCAGCCACACCCATTTGTTTACAGATCGCCTTTGGCTACTTTCAAGTCACAGGCAGAGTTGAATAGCTGCAACAGAGACCGTGAGGCCTGAAAAGCCTAAAGTATTTCTTACCTGGCCCTTTACAGAGGGAGTTTCCAGAGCCCTGGATCAGCATTAAACAGGCCAAGTTCACAGGTGACTCTGATAAGAGCTGGGGGCGGGGAATGCCTGCTTGGAGTGGGTTCACGAGAGAATGAGCAGAGGCAGCCAGTACCGACATCCCTTTTGAGGAGTTTTGCTTTAAAGGGAAGTAACAAAATGGGGTAGAGACTGGAAAAAGACAGTCAACGGAACGGAGGCGGTTTTAAGATGGGAGGAATAACTCATTTGTGTGCGGATAGAAATGATTCTGGAAAGAGGAGGAATTTGGTGAGTCAGGGAAGAGAGGAAGCTGTGAGGGGGGCTGGGATTTAGTGCAGTAACGTGGGGCCCGCCTGAGTAGGGAGCCAGCAGTTCAGCCCTGGTCACAGGAGGGAGGCGGAGGGTAGGGACACAGGGCAGGAGGTGGTCCAGCTGGGCGGGAGCTTGTGGAGTCTTGTGTGATGGCTTCCGGAGCTCCGTGAAGGGTCCTGAGCCAGGAGTGAGGTTGGGGAGGGAGGGAAAATGGGGAAGGGTTGTGTGGAGACTGCAGAGAGTGGACCAGGCCAGTGTATCACGGTGGCCGGGCCACGCAAGGCTGTGCTCGTGAACTGAAAGTGTGGCTTTCCTCCAGCGACAGCCAGCGATGTGACATGTGGGCATGAACCTGACTTAACCGAGGCTGAAGTTCGGCCTGTTGCCTGTGGTGAAGCCCGAAGGGGCAGGGAATTGAGACTAGGAGAAGGTGGTGATGACGAGTCACTCCTACACCTGTTCCCGTCTAAGGACGGTGTTTATCCATTAGCAGATATTTATTGAGCATGATTCTAGGCGCTTGAGATGCAAGGCAGCCAAGGACGTGGGCCCTCCAGGGAGCGTGTTTTCTAGCAGACACCTGGCTACCCATCAGCAGGCACAGCAACTCGGCTGTGTGCCCTTGGGGTTGGGGTCAAGCCTCAGCCCCTTGTGCTATTTGCACAGATGTCACTTAATCCTCATCCAACAAAGGTCTGCTGAATTCGGTTCACACAGGTAAGACCTGCCTGCTGAGGGTGCCCGTTTATGTACGTGTGGTGGCCCTGCATCCTGGACCCCCCTCCTCCCCTTCCCAAGAACGTGACGCCAGCCACTGGCATCCCCTGTCCTGCATTGTCACTTTTCTCATGCTGAAATATGTTGCATCTTTCAAATGCCTCTTCCTGGCCTCACGTTTGCTTCAGCCATTTTTCTGGTTGGTCCCTTTATGGCAGAAACCCTCCCAAAAAATGTCTGCCCGCTGCCTCTGCCCCGTCTCTCTTGAATCCACTCCAAGTAGGTTCACTCATTCATTCCAAACAGTGAATGAATGAATGACTTCATGTGTGACTCTCTACCTGTATCAGAAGACTGAAAAAAAAAAGAAGAAAAAGGGAGGGGTTAGAGAAAAGCAAGGATTTGATGGTACCGAGTCGTCCTAACTGCCGTTCACACATGCCAGGTGGGGACACTTTTATTAGCTTTCTCGCTTTTATGAACTTTCTCCAGGCAAATTGAGAAATTGAGAAGCCTTTAGCGTGCCGAAACCCCGTTGGCCAGCAGGTGGCGCCAAATGCTCTCTAGTCCTCTGCGGGCCAGGGACTTGTAGCTTTCCCAACGCCTCGATTCTGAGTTCTAAAAGTAGTGAAGCAATGTTCATTGCAGCACTATTTGCAATAGCCAGGACATGGAAGCATCTTAACTGTCTATCGAAAGAGGAATGGACAAAGAAGATGTGGCACATATATCCAATGGAATATTACTCAGCCATAAAAAAACGAAACAGTTATTTGTAGTGAGGTCGGTGGACCTAGAGTCTGTCATACAGAGTGAAGTAAGTCAGAAAGAGAAAAACAAATACTGCATGCTAACACATATGTACGGAATCTAAAAAAAAAAAAATGCTTCTGAAGAACCTAGGGGCAGGACAGGAATAAAGACACAGGGGAAGGGTAAGCTGGGACAAAGTGGGAGAGTGGCATGGACGTATATACACTACCAAGTGTAAAATAGATAGCTAGTGGGAAGCAGCCGCATAGCACAGGGAGATCAGCTCCGTGTGCTTTGTGACCACCGAGAGGGATGGGATAGGGAGGGTGGGAGGGACACGCAAGAGGAAGGGGATATGGGGATATAGGTATATGTATAGCTGATTCACTCTTGCTATACAACAGAAACTAACACACCATTGTAAAGCAATTAGACTCCAATGAAGATGTTAAAAAAGATAATTTAAAAAAAAATAAAGTAAAATTTTGTGTAGATATCCAAAATAATAAAGAATGATACAGTCAAAAAATAAAAACAGTGAAGGATCTGCTGCTTCGCTGGCGATGAGTGGGTGTTAACCCCCGGTGAATATGAAGTAGAGTCGTCCCTCGGAATCCGCGGGGGATCAGTTCCAGAACCCACTGTGGATACTACCAAAATCTGCGGGTGCTCAAGTCCCAGTCGGCTCTCTGTATCCGCAGTTCCACATCCACGGATTCAACCAACCGCAGATCCTGTTGTACTGCGCCTGTCTATTGAGAAAAATCCACGTAGAAGTGGACCCGGGCAGTTCAAACCCGTGTTGTTCAGGGGTTCAACTATTATCGGAAGCACTGTGGACACCTGCTGCACTCCTGGACTGAAACTTTCTGCAGAATTGCCGTGTCTTCCTTCTTTTTACAACCTTTGCACGTCACCTTGGTTTTGGGAAGTGGGTGTCTGTGACCCCCACTATACGGACGACACAACTGCGGCTCAGAGAAGTCACCTGGGCAAGTCAGTGGTGCGCTGGGGTCAGCCCAGGCCTGCCTGCCTCTACAGCGAGCTGTTCCAGCTGTCATGTGTGTCCCTGGGGCCCTTGTCAACCTGCAGATGCTGATGCCACAGGTCCAGGGTGGGCTGACACTGCATCCCTAAGCAGCTCCTAGGTGATGCCGATGGGCTGGTCCTCAAAGTCGACTCTCGGCTGGGTTTGAGGTAGACTTCACGCCAGCAGTCTACCTACACTGCACTCAGGGTCCTACAGAGCAGAATTGAGTTATTCCTACAGTGGCAACATTCTGAGGGCCACCCGTGCCCGCACTGTGCTCAATCCTGCAGGCACTGCACTGAACAGACGCATGGGGTCTCTGCCCTCATGGGGTTTACAGTCTAGCAGAGACTGAAGGATTAGCTGTGAAAAGGAACGCTCTGGAAGGGTTTCTAAAACACCTCTTAAATACACCTATACTATTTCCTGGGCGACCTACAGCTCCCATCCAGGTGTGTGGATGGTATGAAAGCAGGTGTGTCTGAGACCCTGGGATCAGGCGGGGGCAAGGGGGGAAGCCGGGGGACTGTCTCCCTCACTCCAGATCCTCTGTGCCCACAGATTTATTTCTGGGAGGCCCAGCGGCGGAACCTCACGGAGCGGGTGAAGACGCTTTTCCTGGCCGAGAACGGCGTCAAACTCAAGAACCTGACCGGCTACACCACCTACATGGTCAGCGTGGCGGCCTTCAACGCCGCGGGGGACGGGCCTCGGAGCACGCCGGCCCGGGGCCAGACCCAGCAAGCAGGTGGGGGACAGACTGGAGGGACAGACGGCAGGGAGGGCGGGGGGCACCTGGCGTCCGCAATCGTGGGGGCGTGGAGGCAGCTGAGCGATCTGGCCTGGGTCCCCGGGCCCCGTGGGACGCCCTCCAGAGTGGGAGAGCACCGCCCACCCCGAGGGGCCTAGATATGAGTGCCCAGAAGAGGGGCACTGTCCCCAGAAAGCCTTGGAGAGGCCCCCGGATCTCGCCCTTCCTCCCCCCATCTTCCCCCAGTAGCCCGCCTTGCCGATGGCCCGTCCATGCCCAACCAGCCGCCTTCTGCTCCCGGTCTGTTCCCATCTGACTATCTCATATCTCCCTGGCTTTGTTCCCTCCACCAGTATTTACTGAGCATTCTCTGTGGGCCCGCACCGGGCCATATGCTGGGAACACGACAGTGAATGAAACCAACAAGGGCCCACTCCTAGGGAGGGAGTCGGATGGTAACCAAGCATCTAGATGAATTAACCTCAGGTGGTAGTGGGTGTGAGTGAGCTCAGGACTGAGGCAGGGAGTGGACAGATGGCTTCCGATGGGTTTGCCCGCGGAGGGCTCTCGGAGTGGCTGACATCTGAGCTGAGATTTCGGTGAGAAGAAGCCAGCCGCGGGAAGTTCTGGAGGAGAGGGGTGTTCCGGGCAGAGGGGCCAGCAGGTGCAAAGGCCTGGAGGCTGGAGGGGATTAGAGAACAGAGAGAAGGCCAGGTGGCTTGAAAGAACGTGAGTAAGAGTCAGGTGGCAGAGGGTCTGGGGACCTTGGAAGGAAGTTTAGGATTAATTCTAAGCGTGCCGGGGAGCCGTTGGTGGGGATGAGCATCTGGGCAACAGGATCTGTTTGTGTTTATAAAAGATCGCCCTGGCTGCTGTACCAGGGACGGGCTGATGGAGGGGAGAGGAGGGAGGCAGGGAGGCCAGTTAGGAGGCTGGGCGGCAGGGCGGGGCCGAGGAGCGGGCGATGCTAAGAACCCTGCAGTCCACACGTGCAGAGCCAGCCCTCTAGATGGTATCTAGAGGCACTTCTCTGGCAACAGTACACTTGACCTTTCCGGAAGCCCTGAGGACGGGCAGGGCAGGAGTTACACGGTTTCACGATGAGCAAGGGTGGCCTGGGAGGTGATGCTTCTCCCCTAAGGTCCCCCAGCTGGTCCATGGGGGAGCAGAGACTGGGGCCCAGGATATCTGAGCATGTCCTGGGCTGTCTTCATGGCACTGGTCCCCTTCTTTGCCTGCCATCGAGTTTTCTCCACGTGGATTTGAATACAGGCCTTTTGGCCTGAAGCATCTTTTCCAACCTGCTGTTTCCCATTCTGTCAATTACCTTTCTCTTAAAGACAGAGTGAGACCCCGTGGAGTCGGTTCCTAAGTATTGCCCTCTTTGGGGACAAGCTCTGGTTCCCGAGGGTCGATCTGCCTGCCTGTCTGTCCCGACCGCTCTCTGTCAGTGTCATCGGCCGGATGTGGGCCCCTGGGAGCGTGGACGCTTCCGTCAGCAGGACAAAGTGTTCTGTCTCACGTCCCTCTAACAGAGGGGAGGCAGGAAGGGCCTCCAGAGCTGGCCTCCGTCCTTCAAGGACGGCTCCCTGACGCTGCCTCCCGGGGCTGGAGCGGAAGCCGGCCCAGATTAGCTCCGGCTCCGTGGGCGGGCAGCTCCGGACAATAATAGCCCGGTCGTCCCACTGGAGCCAGCTCGGGACGCCGCGTGGTTGATGTTCCCTTCCCTTCCTCTCTGTCCTCCCCCTCCGACCTCTCCCCCCCTCCGATGTTTCTGGGGTCACTCCGGGATTCTTGGGCCAAGAAAGCTTCTCTTCCAGAGCGCTGAACGTTCCTGTGGTGTGGTGTCTCTCGGCAGTAATCCCCGGGGCCCCAGGAGCAAGAGAAAGTCCACGTCCGTGGCAGTTCTGGCAGGTTGTTTAGGGCCCACCCGATGCTCTGAGGCCCAGGCACCCCCCAACCTCCTCCACCAGGGAAGCCAAGGCATCGCCCGGCTCCGCAGTGACCCCGGGGCTACCGTCCAGGCGTGTCCTGCGCTCTCAGCCAGGGCTCGGGGCCACTTAGCAAGAGGAAGCCAGCGTTCTCCAACTTTAGGGAAAAGAAAGTCCCCTTTTCTCCCAGTACTTGGACTCTGATGTTGGAAAGAATGCTAACGACCTCAGCGGGGGAGGGAAGGGGGCCCAGTGACCTCTAGTGACCCCTCCCACCCTCTCCGGCACGAAGCCCTGCTTTCTGCTTCTTCCCGGGCCCAAACGCCCCTGCTGGTTCCTTGGAACCAAACCCAGGGCTTTGAACCTCCAGGAAGGAGGAAACAAAGCCCCTCTGCTGTCTCCCCCCAGCCCCCAGTGCTCCCAGCTCCGTCAAGTTCAGTGAACTGACCACCACCTCAGTGAACGTGTCCTGGGAGGCTCCGCAGTTCCCCAATGGTGTCCTGGAGGGCTACCGGCTGGTGTACGAGCCCTGCACCCCCGTGGACGGTGAGTGGGGCCCTCCCTCCCGCGGGGCTCCCCGAACCCACCCTCTGCACAGGTCCTCTCCGTGATCACCACGCAGAGCCATGAGCCCCTCCCCGCTTACAAACGGGAGACCGAGACCCCGACAGGACAGGCCGGGGCATCGCCAAGGTGAAACAGTGGCAAGTTGGAGGCAAAATTGCAACAGTAGCCCCGGCCTCCTGAGTCCTGGGAGAGAACTTTAAAATACATTCTCCCCTTCAGTGGATGGAAGCGGGGAGGAGTGGAAGGACCTATCCCGAGATGGATAATAGAGATGGGCCATCCCCCGATGGTCCCGTCCTACGTGTGCCCGCCAACCTCAGGGGCTCACCCTTCCTCCGGGTTAGTTCTTCTCTGCCTCTCGTGGGGGCAGGAACCCCTCTGAGAATCTGATAAGAGCCTTGGAGCCTCTCCCCAAAAGGCGCACGAGTCCGGGAATCACTGCGGCCCCGCTGCCCTCTGGGAACCTCAGCTCAAGCCTGTTGCTCGGCAACTAGCCTCCCTCCCGCTTGCCCTGAGCCCTGTTCCTCAGTGCCCTCCCCGCAGCCCCGCCCCATCCATCCAGACCCCCGTGGGGACCCTGCCCCACTCCTGGGCCCCTCCACCTGCTGCCCCCCCTCGGCCAAGATTACTGCTGTTTGCTTAGAAAGGCAGGAAGGAGATTGCACCCCTGGTGGCCTGTGTCCAGTTCCAGAGCCCAGTGAGGCCTTGGGGGTATGGCTGGCCTACCAGGTGGCACCCTGGTGGCTAGAGGTGACCGCTTCTGGGGTCACCCCTCCCCGACAGTGGAGCCTGACCAGAACAAGGGGCGGAGCCCTGGGAGCCGAGGCGGCCAGCAGTTCTGGGTCAGCGGCGGGAACAATGGCCCTCAGTCTTCCCGGCCCAACCTGCATGCCAGCAGTTCACCGGGTCTGGAGGTCCCGAGGGGGAGCTGGGCCCCAGGAAGAGGGGTGGTCAGGTGCAGGACACAGGAAAGGGGCCATCTCTCCCACGGAAGGATGGAGAGGGCAGAGGTCACGGGGACGGGACGCAGGGGGACAGACGGCTCCTGTTGCCGTGGCACCAGGGGACCCACACCTGGCGAGGCATGGTCACTTGGCCTGTCTGTTCCTCAGTCCAGCAAACAGGCCCCACGAGGATGCAGCAACCCCTGCTTCTCTGTAGGGAAAACCGAGGCCCAGGCCAGTGAAGGGTTTGCTCAGAAAAGTCGAGGGGCCAGGTACCCAGGGCTGCTGTTCCGGGTCCCAGGGCGCATCACCACGTGACCCCACGGGTACATCGCTCCTTCAGGAAGCCCCTCGAGATCGCCCACTTTTCTGTCCATCAGGACTTCATTCATTCAATACATTGGGCCCCAACCCTGAGCCAGACGCTCTGTTATTTTATTTAATCTCGTAACACCTGGCCTAAGATGCCATTGATACCCTCAGTCAGTAGAATAAAGCGAAGCCAGGGTAGGAGACATGCTCAGAGACCCCCTAGGCAGCTCTGGGGTCTGAGCCCAGCCTGCTGGCCGCAAAGCCTGTCTCCTGGGGGTGGCCGGCTGCTTGGTGTGCATGAGAGAGGAAACCCGGTCCTGGGGAGGCTGGCGGTCGGGAGGATTTTGACTTGGGACTCACAGCACGCAAACTCTCACCTCCTGGAAGCCATCCAGCCTCCCGTCTAGTTGCCGAGATTTGGAGTGCTGTAGCGCCCTCACTGTTGCCCTGAAGAGCCTGGCGGGCTCAGCTGGTGGAGGGCCGGGCGTGGGCTCCTGGCTCTTGCTGGTACAGGAGGAAGGAGGTTGTCCTGGGCTCTAGGGGCAGCTGCACCGGTGTCCCCTCCAGCTCTGGACGGTGGTGTCTTTACAGAAGCACTCGCCGGAAGATGATCCTTGGGGTTTGAATTCTATGGGATGGAACGTGGGGGACCAAAAACAGGGGGTGAAATATGTTTGGCGTACAGTGGTTAAGTTAAGCGAGATGGTGAGTTGTTTTTTCCCTCCAGATGCTGAAGGACCCTCTGGGTTTTCAGTCAACAGCCAGACAGGCAGGCAGGCAGGTAGGCAGGCAGGCAGGCAGGCAGGTAGGCAGCCCGCGGGCTGTGTTCTGAGAGCAGTCTGCAAAACACTCTGTGTGGCCAAGGGTGCTTGTCCCAGCCTGACTCCAAGGGGGTGCAGCCCCTGGCCAGCTCCTCCCCCATGGCCTCCCCCGGCCCTACATGCGGTGTGTCCCCCTCCCCCCCAGGAGTCAGTAAGATCGTGACGGTGGATGTGAAGGGCAGCAGCCCTCTGTGGCTGAAGGTGAAGGACCTGGCGGAGGGGATGACCTACAGGTTCCGTATCAGAGCCAAGACCTTCACCTACGGGCCCGAGATCGAAGCCAACGTCACCACGGGCCCCGGAGAAGGTAGGGGAGCCTTGGGCGGATGCGGGGGCTGCTGTCTCCATACACGGTGTTCAGCCCCCCAAGTCGGAAGGGGGTGCCCAGAGCCGTGCTGGAGCCTGGGGGTGCAGAGTTGAGCAAGACGGGGTCTCTGGTGGAGCACGTGGGCCCCTGGGGTTGTAGGGGGTGGGCCTGGGGGGAGGAAGGGGGGAGGAGGGGGGGTATGTAAAGGGGGAGATTCCAGAAGACTCCATGGGGGTGAAGTCATCCATTCAGATGGCTGCGTGGGAATACAGACCGGCATCTGCAGAATTCTGAAGCTGTGGTGGAGCAGGATGGGAAGGGGTGGGTGTCCAGGTGTGAGGGAAGGCCGGCCGGGCTGTGGAGTGTTTCTCAAGGTGCCACTGATGTCAGATCCCCCGGGGTTCCTGTGATAAGTACAGATTTCTGGGTCCCAGGAAGTTCAGCATCTCTGTGTAGCCACCCTGGGAATGTGCATTTGAACGAGAGCTGAGGTAGCTCTTTGCTACCCACTGTGAGAACCCACGCTCTGGGGGTCTTCAGGCTTGGGAAGATGACACTGGGCAGGGCCAGGGGGCACCTGCTGGCTGCATCCTTCCTAGACAGAGGGGCAGGGTTGGGGGCAGGGCAAGAAAGGAGCCAGGCAGTTACAGGCCAGGCCCTGTGCACTGGGCCTGGGGGGAGGGGAGGGGAGGGAGGGGAGTACCGGGGACCGGGGAGGAAAGAGTGCCTTGGTTTGGGTTTTGCGATGCCTCTTGGGGTCATTGTCAGGCTGGGGGAATTCTTCTGGGCAACTTGAGGTTGAGGCTTAGTTCCCCAGCGTCTCTGTCACCGTGCAGTGTGTCCCAAACATAGAATCCACCTCCCAGCCACTCTGAACTTCCCCCTCGGAGAAAGTACACAGCCCACCCCAGACTCCCCCTGAAATCCCTCCTCCCCATCTTCCCCGCCCATCAGCCAGGAGTGGAGGAGGCCCCAGCTCAGCCCGGGGCTGGGCTGGGAGAGCCGCTGCCCCCCTGCCGGGAGAGCTGGGCCTGCAGAGGCTGCCTCACCGGCCTGGCGGGTTTGCCCAGGGGCTAGTTCAAGGTGGCCCCCCTTCACTTTCTCTTCCTGGGCACTTTGTATTCCCTGCCTCTTGTTCTGCAGAAAAGCCCTCTGGCCCCTGGGCTCTGTTGGAACAAAGCCTGCAGGGCTGCAGGGGGAAGATTGCCAGGGAGCTGCCCCCTGCCCCGCCTCTGCCCTCCCCCTGCCTCCAGCCTTCCCCCCATCCCCCCAGCACCTCTCACCTGAGCCAGCTTGGCTTCCTTGGGAGACAAAAGCAGGAAGCTAGCCGGCAGGAACAAGAAGGACAGTGCGGTGGCTTGGGGACAGGAGAGGGCCGCCTGGAGGACAGGGGGTTCTAACCGGAGGCTTGAAGTGACCCAGGGTGGGGGGGGATCCAGAGGGGGACGGTACAGAGCTGGGGGGAGGGGCCTCTGAGAAAGCACTGAACTGCGCCCACCCGGCGGAGGAGGGGTCAGCAAGGGCAGATTGCAGCTGGGTGTCCTTCTCCCTCCAGGCTGGGCAATGCTGGAAATGCTGGAAGCTTCTAGTCCAGGAGGAGATGACAGCTCCTCTCAGCCCCGAGGGCTGTCCTGTGCGGAATGAGAACTCAGGGTCCCAAGGGCCCCTGCCCCACCCTTCACATCTCCCTCGGGCTGTGTCCCACGCCCTCCATCCCTCAGCCGCCTTTGCCCTGTGCTGTGGGCAGGATGCTCGTTAGGGGAGGAAGGGGGACAGGAAGGAAGGCAGTGAGGCCCTTTGAGGTCACGGGCGGTGCTGGACGCGGGCTGGGCAATGGGCCGCCACGCTCTGGTAGTGAGTCTCTGGCCTGCTGTCCGGCTGCAAGCCTTCACAGGCCCCGAGGATCTTCAGTCTGAAGCTGGGCTCTCAGCTCCTTTCCCCGCAGGCGTCCACAGGGGCCACCAGGCCAGCCAGTCACCCACCCCCTCACTCCCTGGCTCACTCCCTTGTCCCATAAGCACCTAGGAAGCACCTACTGTGTGCCAGGCCCTGGGGGTACAGGGCTCCAGATGTCGTGGGGAACAGCAGACAGGGCCCTGGGGGCAGTGGGAGCCGGTGCTGCAGGGCACCCCAGGGAAGAAGGGGTACAGGACTCTTAGCAGATAGCACGGGCTCACTCCTCTCACTACGGAGGCGAACGTCTGTCTCCTGCTCTGGCCCCTGGGGCCAGTAGCCCGCGTGGCCGACTTAACAGAGCCAGCAGCGGGGCCAGGTTCTTCTTCCTGTTGGACGCAAAGCTTCCAGATCCTCCTGCAGCCCTGGCCTCCTCTCTGGCCTAGGCTTAAAGCAAATGCAGCTGGGAACCTTTCTGGCATCGTCACATATACCTCTCCTGGAGTGCAGGGGCTCTGGGTGACCTGGCAGAGAATAAGTCAGACCCAGCAGGCCTGGGCAGGAGGCACTCCCGGGGCCTCGGCACACGCAGGTTCCTGGAGCCCCTGGCCGAGGTTGGTTTTGACGTCCAGCACCTCCTGCTGGAGCTCAGGAAGACAGCCTGGGCGCCTGTTCTGGCTCCCATGCATCCTCTCACCCACTGTGTGCCCTTCACAGGTGCCCCCGGGCCGCCCGGAGTGCCCATCATCGTGCGGTACAGCTCGGCCATTGCCATCCACTGGTCCAGCGGAGACCCCGGCAAAGGCCCCATCACCCGCTACGTCATAGAAGCCAGACCTTCAGGTATGTCCCGCCCGGGCTGAGCCGGCTTGCCCTCGGGAACAGAGTGCCTCCACTTGGGGCACTGATGTCGCGTGAGAAGGGGCTTGTGCTGCCCCAGGTGAAGCTAGAGGCAGCCCTGTGACGAGTGGGAAATGGGACTTGCATCCTTAGTTAAGGGAAACCCAGGAGGCCCCGGAGAACAGCTATAATCACCAGGTGAGGACCGACTCATGTAAGGGTCATCCAAGAAGCCAGAGAACAAGGCTTCCCTGGTGGCGCAGTGGTTGAGAGCCCGCCTGCCGATGCAGGAGACGCGGGTTCGTGCCCCGGTCCAGGAAGATCCCACATGCCGCGGAGCGGCTGGGCCCGTGAGCCATGGCCGCTGAGCCTGCGCGTCCGGAGCCTGTGCTCCGCAGCGGGAGAGGCCGCAACAGTGAGAGGCCCGCATACCGCAAAAAAAAGAAGCTGGAGAACAAAGATTTGGGCTCCCATCTGCTAAACACCCATGTCCTCCACACGACCCCACTGACGAGTGCCCCACAAGGAGGCTGGCTGTCCCCCGGAGCCCCAGCTGCCTCTTTGAGGCCCGTCGCCGCTATCATGGCTGTCACTGCAGTTCCTGTAATGTCTCAGTCTCTCCTCTCAAGCCTGAAATCGAATCACAAGAACTTCCAAAGCCATCAGGAGATGAGCGGTTGATAAGTCGCTGCAGGGGGCTGTCCGCCGAGCTCCTGTTTCACAGTCGAGGTGACACCTGCTCCTGCTTTTCCGGCTCCCCTTACCCCCAGGAGCTCCCCTTACCCCCAGGAGCTCCCGGCCGCAGCCAGCTCCCTCCGTTGCTAGGTTTCTGAGTTAATCAGAGATGCCAGAGTCGGCTCAGGCTGGAGGCTTGTTCTCCGTATTCCGTGGATCTGTGATTAGGTAATTGAAGTTGAGAAACAAACAAAAAGACTGTGTTGCTCCAGCACGAATAGCAAATACTAATCAGAGCAGGAAGCCAGCATCTCAGTAGCTAATACTTCTAATAGGGTGCTGACACATCCCAGCGACGTGGTTAGTACCGCGGGGTGGCGGAGCGCTGAACATCTCAATAGCAAATAGTTCATTCCAGCGGTTCCAGGAAGGCGCTACCACCCTGCCATTGCCTTAATCTGGGACTAATAACTGCAGGCACAGATAGCTATTACATCCCGCAGCTCAGATCCAACGTGTAGCCGGAAGATACGCGCAGCCTTGGCGCCCTCCCCTCTCCGGATGGTCCCTCCCTGGCCCGCCAGGGCCAGCTGCTGACTTGGCTGGGAGACCTCCGCGTGCTTCTCTCAACCAGGGCCTGTGCCTGTTTCTCCCATCCAAGTTGGCCTGCCGGGGCGCCAGGCTCTGGAATGTTGGCGCTGGACTTCAGCCCTGTGGATTTTCCAGCGTTCCCTGGGAGGCCCGGCAGGGGACCTGGTGTTCCAGGTTTGGGGGCCGCGACTCGGCGCGCACACTTGGGGTCAAGGACTGAGTGTCAGAGGAAGGATCAAGCCAGGACCCCCTGAAGGGCGGGGATTCGGGGTGGTACCCGAGAGCTGGTGACGGGAACACGAGGGGAATGCCGTGCTTCTCCCCCCGGCTGTACATCCTCTTCAGGATGGAATCGCTCGCGTCCTTGGCTCTGCCGGCATCGCCTGTGCTCCCTCCTGGGCAGAATCAACTAAACATGAGAAGCCAGACGCTGCAGACCAGGGAGGGACTCTTTCGGGCCAACTCCCAGGGCTGTAGGCCAGAGACACAGCATGACGCTCCCTCAGCTTCCGGCCTGGCCCCGTCGCCCCGGCTCCACCCTTTGCTCCTGTGTGGGGAGGAACAAGGAGGGTCAGACAGCAGGCCGGAGCCCCCAGCTTCTGGGAGGCAGCGGGGTCCTGGCCGAGCCCACCTGGACACGGTCATGATGGTCAGCGCCCGCCGTCCTGGGCACAGGGAGGGCGTTCAGCGCTGGGACGAATCAGGCATCTCAAGGCTGAAGCACCAGCGCTGCCACTGTGACCTCGGGAGGATGAGCTCAGCTGTCTCCACGCCTTGGTTTCCGCATCTGTAACATGGGTACAAGTGTTCTTCCTTCTCACCGTTGCTGCCAGTAAAGCCCTTGGAACCAGGATGCTTGATAAGGAGTGAGTGTCGCTGTTTGATCATCATCATTGGTATCATCACCGTGCCTGTCATCAAGGGTGAATGAGAGAATTCAAAGTCACAGGAGGAAAATGGATTTGCACCCCAATACTTGTATTTCGGGGCCTGCAGTACTGAAATCGGGGCCTGTGTTTCATGATGCTATGGAAAGGCCAGGGAAGAAAGGTTTGCACTCACTGATTCAAAAACACTTCAAGTCTGCCTGTGCTGGGTGCTGGGCTACAAAGACAGATTAGGCACGATCCCTGCCCTGGAGGACTTTCACAGCCTAGCAGGAGGAAGAGAGACAGTCAACAAAAAGATGTGATGTGTATGAGGCAGGCACCGAAAAACAAATCATTAAGAGGGAAGGTGAGGACCCTGGAGTCTTCTAAGGAGAGCAGAACGCAGACGGGCCGCCTTTCAAGCAGAGGGACCCAGGCAGGAAGGTGGCCTCCACAGGTGCCACCACACTCCTGGTCCAACATTCAGAAATGATGATGGAGTTACGGCCACTCCACCGGGATTCCTGACTTGGGTGGATCTGTAAAAAATAGTGTGGGGAAGGAAACAAGCAAAATCCATCCGCCCCGGGGAATGGCCGAGCTGGGAGCAGCCTGTGGGCCAGAAAGACAGCTCTTACGCCAAGGAGTTGAGAAGCAGACAAGGAAGGACGGTGAAGCCGGTGGAGCGGAGG
This sequence comes from Lagenorhynchus albirostris, assembly GCF_949774975.1. NCBI lineage: Eukaryota > Metazoa > Chordata > Mammalia > Artiodactyla > Delphinidae > Lagenorhynchus > Lagenorhynchus albirostris. The sequence goes on from NC_083114.1 coordinate 54,639,809, forward strand.
ACGTGCTGTGGGAGCTGGTCCAGGCCAGCGGCAGCTGCTCAGGATGAAGACCTGGGCACTCAGCCCACCAAGGCCCTTCTGAGACCCCTGGGCCCCTGGTCCATGTGAAAACGGGTCCCGTCCAGGGCCCAAGTGGCTTGACACTTTGGTTGCTGAATCAGCCCTGCACTCACGCAGGCAGGACTCACCCTCCTCCCCAAGCCAGGCCAGCCCCATGGGCCCCACACAGAGCATCTACGGAGGATGCCACTGGGCCCTGGAGGGTGCTGCTGGCCTCTTCTGTTGCATGGGCAGCACGCTCATTCCTTTTGAAGCAGGTGGAAATGAATGATGGCCCAAGAGGACAAGGCCCAGAGAGCCACGGACAAAGGGGGACAGGCCTGAAGGTTAAGTCAGGAGCTCAAAGGATGGGGGTGTAGGGGGAGAGCGGACGGAGTCCCCTCCAGCTCTCACTGCTCCCTCATTCTCGTCAGATCTCCTCTCCCAAACGGAGCCCCATCACATCCAGGCAACTTGACCAGAACCTCACAGGCAACCCCCGTCCCTCCTACAGCGATTGTTAGAAAGTCCTGTTCTTTTTGTCTGATGCCACTACTGTGGGTGTTTTGAATAGGAAGGGGGATCAGAAAAATAGGGGCCTGGTTAAGTAAAGGAAGGCCTACCCCCATGATAACACATTAGGCAGCCTCTTAAAAGCATCTGACCAGCGTGCTTTACTGACAGGGAAACGGATCTGTAGATTTCTTCTGCACAAAGTGCTGGAATGGTGAGGCTCCTTCTCTGCATGGTGATATTGGGTTGGGTGTTAAAGGAGTTTCTGCCTATTATACATTTTTTTATTATACATTTTTTAATGTTTTACGGACATTTTAATTAAAAAGAGGGTGTTCCCAGGTGGTCCAGTGGTTAGGACTCAGTGCTCTCACTGCCGGGGCCTGGATTCGATCCCTGGTCAGGGAGCTAAGATCCCACAAGCTGTGCAGTGCAGCCTAGACAGATAGAGAGAGAGAGAGAGAAAGAAAGAATAAAAAGTCAGATACTTTTTGTAAATGTCTCCTGAGGACCTGCTAGGTGCCGTGCACCGGAGATTCAGTGTCGAAGGGGCAGACCCAAAAGGCCCCAGCATCAGAGCACCAGTTAGGGTCGGGCAGGGCCCCTCCTCACGGGCACCTCCCTCTCTGTGCCCCTGCAGACGAGGGGCTCTGGGACATCCTCATCAAAGACATCCCCAAGGAGGTGACGTCCTACACGTTCAGCATGGACATCCTCAAGCCAGGCGTGAGCTATGACTTCCGGGTCATCGCTGTCAACGACTACGGCTTTGGCACCCCCAGCAGCCCCTCCCAGTCTGTGCCAGGTACTGTGGCCTGCGGGTGAGGGGTGAGGGTGCCCCATTGAAGAGCCTTGTGGTGGAGTCTGGGGCAGGGATGAAGGAGGAGAGGTAGCAGCCCCAGAAGACTGGGGTGGGGACCGCTTCAGTTCTCTAAAGCAGAGAGCCCTGGGCCAGGGCCTGAGTCAGCCTTCGACTCTGGAAGGAGCTGGGGGCCAGGGGTCTTTTGGGTTCCTTTTCAAGGACTCCAGAAGCCCTGGGCAGGGGGCCCAGTGGGCTTGAGGATGAATCAGCGGAACCAAGATGAGAGTCTCCCTGAGCTTGTCACCCAGGAGATTCAAGGGCACCAGGCCATAAACTGCGTGTTTCCGCGGAAACCTCCCCCCAAAACTGAGCCAGCAGCCTGTGAAGCGCAGGCCTGAGCAAGCAGCTCCCCGATGGGGCAGGACCCCATCCCTCCCCTGCCTCCTTGCCTTTCTCTTCCCACTGTCTCCAAGCTCACAGAGGATGCCAGTGTCGAAACCCATGACCCCAAATCTAACCACTAGCCACTTTTAAAACCGAGGGCTCTTCCCTCGAGGCAGGAATATAACTCAAAATGTCTACTCACCAGGCAAGTTTCACCCTTGCCCTGATAGAAACAAATCATGGTAAGTAAGCACTTCAAGATGAAACAGAAGAGCCAGCCCCCGTCAGGCAGCAGCATGGATTAGTACCGGCCGGGTGCAGGGAGCACAGTACTGGGGGCTCTGGAAGAAGGGGAGTCTCCCTGGAGGAGGCTTTCTGAAGACCCATTCATGTCCACCCTCCCAGCTCCCCCGCCTTCTGCTACCAGAAAAAGATTTCTGTCACAACTGAACCTTGGGAGAAACTCTCCCAGGCCCATCACAGACCAGGCAATCGCCTTTCCAACCACATTGCTGTCTGTCTGTCAAGGTAGCCCCTGGGCCACGGGTGGCAAGGAAAAATAAGAAAGGAAAGATAGCAAGCACACTGCAAGTCCTCCCTCCTGTGTCTTTAGCAGACATCACTAATCAATCCCAGCCCTCTTTCCTAGGGAGTCTAGAACCGACCTCAGAACTTTTCTCAAAACAGCCCTCCAGGCAGCGCTTTACTGATTGCTCAGAGCTGGCCCTTGAGATGAAACCGTCCCTACCAACCTCAGGTTCTGCCTCGTGCAGAGGGCACAGACCCAGCTACCGTGAAGTGTGAGAGCAGGTGGTAGGGTCCCAGCTGGAGCAGGAGGCTTGGAGGCAGGACGGAGCTGAGCGGTCCTGGCCCTGACCCCCGCCCCGTGCTCCAGCCCAGAAAGCCAACCCCTTCTACGAGGAGTGGTGGTTCTTGGTGGTCATCGCGCTCGTCGGCCTCATCTTCATCCTGCTCCTGGTCTTCGTGCTCATCATCCGGGGCCAGAGCAAGAAGTACGCCAAGAAGACAGACTCGGGTGAGCCGGCCCTGAGCCCTGCCGGCTGCACGGGGACTCTCACGCGGCTCCCTCCCTTTTGGCAAGGGCGGGGTCTTCCCTCTCCTGGAAACGCACTTGCTCTGATGGGGGAGGGGCGGCGGCAGCCTAGGGTTCCTACCCGCCATCTCCATCTCCTGTTATAACAAGAGAAGGGGGGCAGCCCAGCCATGGGGGCGGCAGGGAGGCCACCTGGTCTGAAGGGATGGAGTGAGCGATGGATGTCAATCCCCCCCCCCTTCCCAGGGACCAATCCCAAGTCTGGTGCCCTGGGCCATGGGGAGATGATGAGCTTGGACGAAAGCAGTTTTCCTGCCCTAGAACTCAACAACCGGCGGCTGTCAGTCAAGAACTCCTTCTGCCGAAAGAACGGCCTGTATACCAGGTAGCGGGGCTGTCTGCGTGGGGGACCGGGGGATGGAGGCTTGGGGGCCAGCTGTGCCGAGGGACTGGGGGACTCCTGGGAGGGCCACAGAGCAGGCAGGACCCTGTCCTGGAGCGGCATCCACTGGGAATGGTCATGAGGAAGACAGAGCCGGGCCCAGGCAGCTCCACAGGGGCTGGGGAGAAGGTCACAAGGAGGTGGGTACAGAGGGTTTGTGCCAAACACAGCGGAATACAAATCACTTGCACCATTCTGCAAACCACCGGCTGCTGTGTGGGGCCAGCTGCTTCTAGTACAGGCCTGAAGCCGCGATGGTTACTGGCCCTAAAGGCGAGATGCGCCCGGCGAAGGTGGGCCAGGCAGGAGTCCCCCCGTGACTGCTTATACCTTAACTTGTCCTCCTTCCGGAAAGAGAGGGCCATCGCAGTGTGGACGCCCTCTCCCCCGGGTACCTACTCATACCTGCTGTAGCTGTAGACAGTTTTCTCCCACCGGCCCCCCAAGTCCACAGGCTCAGCGTCATCCTCAAAGGGCAGCATCTTGAGAGCAGCCAACCAGGGGAGGTCTAGGCGGTCCAGCTCCTGTCTCCTCCTGACACCTCTCCAGCCCCAGGCCCCTCCTAGCCCCACTCGCTGCGGCGGGCCGGGCTGCCTGTGTCCAAGGGCAGGGGCAGCTGCTTTGGCTCGTGTGAGCCTCACCTGATTGACCCGGCAGTGTCGGGCTCCCGGGAGCGCGGGAGCATTGGGGCTGCGGCCCAGGGGCTCCTCTCCCCAGCCTCAGCCCTGTTCACATTCCCGGCTCCTTGGAGGTGCCCGCGGGAGTGGGGGATTTGCTTCTCCCAGGCACCGCTCACAAAGCTTCCCTCTGTCTGGTCCTGGAAGGAAGAGCGACGTGTGTCTTCAGCGGGAGGACAGCGGGAGGGGTGTGCAGGCCGGCCAGCCCCCCCCTCTTATCCGCTGCCAAAGCCAGCTTTCCAAAGAAAGAGCCGTTTGAGGCCGCAGTGGCCAGCCAGGCTCTGGGGCCCTGCCACGTGGAAAAAGAGGACGTTTCACCCACGGCCTGGCCTCGCCTGCCTCTCACACCCCCGGTGTCCACACACTGCGGCCCCTACCCCGCTGTGTATACACAGAAGTCCGTGGTCCCCAAACCAGCCCCAGGCGCCGGGGGCCCGACCCAATCACAGTGACACATCGGCGCCCACTCAGCCTGCATGTCGCCAAGACTGTCTTAGCCTGGCGCCCCATTTTCTCCCTCCTGCCACTGTCCTGCTTTGCCAGTCTTGTCTGCGTGAAGCTGCTGCCGGTTCTGCCATCTTACTCTTAAGTAGTTTAAGGACGCAGCTTTGTTGATTGGAATAAAATGCATGCAGATACAGTACAAGAGGTTGGAGGTAGCAGGGGGCGTTGCTTGTGACACAGTCCCAGGCCACCAGATCGTTCTCGGAGTGGCATTTCGGCAGCAAACCGCCTCCAGCCCGGGCGGGACAGCTGGGGTTCAGGGCCTCGGGGCCATAAACGCTTGCTGGAGCAGGGTAGGCAGATCGTGGGGGCATCAGGCCCTGGGCAGGGCCCCCTTGTACCCCACCCTGAGAAGACACAAATAGGGCAGAGTCATGGGGGACCCCAGCCACCTGCCCAGGGCCCCTGGGAGCCTGCCAGCCTGCTTCCCCTGCCCCCATCCTGTCCCCCACCCTCTCATGCACCCCACGACAGGCAGAGTGCCCGAGGCGCCCTGTCCTGGCTGTTTGTTCAGATGACTCAGAGCCAAGCCCCTGGGAAACGCACAACTTTCTCTAGGGCTGATTTTTCAAGGTAGGGTGTGACTTAGCCTATCTCTGGTCTCTGAGCAGATGTGGAGGGAGGGAGGCCATGAGTCTCCTTTTTTCCCTAATCCTCTGTGTTAACTCTCAGAAGCTCACTTTGTGAGTTTAGGAGTCACACGGGGAGTTTGTCTGCAGGGCAGGTGTCCAGACCTCACCTGAGATTCCGATTCAGGAGGTCCCAGTGGCGCCCAGAATTGCTTTGCAACATTGACTGCCAAGCGCTCCCAGTGCTGGGGCCTTAGAGTCAAGGTTCTCCTTCCCCGAGCCCCCCATTTCCCTGAGCTGGTTCGGGAGGCTTGTCCTAGGCCTTCAAGACCTGGGGCGTCCCCAGCCAGGCAGGGCCTCCAGCCCAAGGCCCAGGCCTGCCGGACGAGCAGACCCGGGAAGGAGGAACACAGGACGGAGGAACACAGGACGGAGGGGTCTGAGGGCCTCCAGCCTCCCCTGTGCCTTCCGGGCTGGACGAGGCTGCTGTGAGGGAGGCCGGGTCTCAGCTCTGACCCCCCGCTCCCACTCTCTAGATCTCCTCCTCGGCCCAGCCCGGGCAGCCTCCACTACTCCGACGAGGACGTCACCAAGTACAACGACCTCATCCCAGCCGAGAGCAGCAGCCTGACCGAGAAGCCCTCGGAAATCTCTGACTCTCAGGTGAGGAGGGCCAGGTGCCCCGGAGAGGGAGGTGAAGCAGCCTACCCCGGAGTGTGAACCTGCCCATCACTTCCTTCCCTCCTTTCCTTTACGGGCAGGAAAAACCAAGGGGTCCCAGAAAACTATCCGGAAGGTGTGTGTAGGCCAGCTGCCACCTCCCAAGCTCTGCTCAGAGTTTGCACCCTGGGCTAGTGGGGTCCCTGGAACCCCCAAGAGCATGGCCCTCTGGATTTGCAAGGGTCACCCCACGTGCTCCGTCCCTCAGTAGCTCTGGGCTGCAAAGGAGCATGAAGACGAGGAGAGCGAGGTTGGCACAGCAGCCCTGCTTTGCCAGAGCCCGGAGAACCACTGAACTTGGCTATTCGGGGTCAGAATGAGCCCCAGAAATGGGGGACTGTGTGCCCTGGACCCCCTAAGGATGGAAAGCAGTGTAGGCCGTTAAAGCGTTAAGCTTTGGAGGTTCAGACCTGAGCTGGATCCTGGCTCTGCTGCCTAGGAGCCACGGGCGTCATGGGTGTGCTAAGTAACGTCTTGGACCCTCAGTTTCTCTATCTGTAGAATGGGCTCATGGGGTTGTGGGGAGGAGTTGCTGAGGTTACATTCCATAAATGCCAGCTCTTAATATTGAAAAGGGGATGGTGCCTTCGGGAGATCCAGAGCTTTGGAGAGGCTGCCATTAGGCGGCCACGCGGGGACACTGCCCCAGACTTTAGGGACAGCGGATTGAGTGCATTCCAGCAAAGTGATGTGACGGCCTCTTACCCAGCCCGCTCGGCCTTGGCCAAGCCTGGCGGTTGCCGAGGAAGGGGCAGCAAAAGGCTACTGTGTCCCACACCCTGGACCTTTCTGCCCGGTCCTGGGAGAGGATGAGAAGGGAGAGGCGCCGGCAGGGAGCGGGGCTGCTGGCCGGGCGGGATGTACCGGCAAAGCCTGGGATCCAGTCACGGCCCCGTGAACCGGGGGCCTCTTGCTCACTGCTGTTTTGTTCAGCCAGGGTTACTGCTGGGCTTGGCAGAGCCGGGGAGGCTGGAGCTGACACCCCAGCTCAGAGCTGGCAGGGACCGAGACCCCAGCTTAGCCTGGGTTACACGGGGACTCACGTGATTCAGGTTACGGCATCCTGTTATGCGTATTTAACTCTTTGCAGCCGCGTCCGAACTGGGGGCTTCTCCCCAAAGATGGTGATGAGCATTTGGCTTGTAGGTACCCAAGGTAAAATTCAAAAAGATACAGGGATCCCCTGTGCCCGTGGGGTGGTAACAAAGGGCTGCTCGAGCCCCACCCCTGTCTGTGGAGAAAGCAGCGTGGTGCCTGGTGGAAGGGTTGCTCTGCTCAGCCCCCCTTGACCTTCCGCAGAGGGCATTATTATCCACCCTCGTCAGCTGAGCCCCGACCTTTCAGAGAGTAAGCCACCTGAGGGCAGACGATACTGCCCGATGTCTCCGGAGCTTTCTGTGGCCATCCCTGCAAGAGTCTGGAGGACCTTCACATGGGATACAGAGCTGGTCCCTGAGGCCATGCCAGGGTCCCCCAGCCTTGAAGAGGTTGCTGGGAGAAGAATTCCCATCCCAGGAGCACCCTGCTTCAGCAGTTACCCCAGGGCGGCAGAGTACCCGGAATCCTCCATGTAGCTATTGGTCTTCTTTGTTCAGAACAAGCCCATCGCTTGAACACTGTTTCCATAGCATCCTGGAACCAGCCACCCCTTCGGGGAGCGCATACCCTAGAGAAAGGAGGCTTCCTGGTTCCGGAATGCCCAAACCGAGGACCACAGCCCAGGCCTGGAGTTGCACCTGCAGCGTTTGGGATGCTTCTGGATTTGATTTGGGGCTGAGCTGAGTTGAGTTGGGTCTATGTACTCTGAAAGCTAAGTTGCATAAGAGCAGGGACTCGTGACAGTTCTGATCACTGCTGTGTCCCCAGAGTCCTGCACGGCACTGGCATGTGGGCTCCCTGGGCGTATCTGTTGAGAGCATGAGAGGGTCACTGGGGAAGGTAGTCAGGTTGAACAGACTCAAAACCGTATATGGTTAGCGGGTTACAGAAACAAAGATTCGTGGAATAACCAGCATCAGATCTCAGACATTCATAGAGGCTCTTCAAAGTTAACGCTGATGACGGAAGCCAGCCACCCCTCACCCCGCCCGCTGGGCCACACTCAGCATCCCAAGTGCCTCGCCACGGTGTATCTTCACACCGACACTCCAAGGCAGACCTTGGTGTCATCTTTTTTGTACAGATGGGGAAGCTGAGGCTGGGAGAGCTTAAGTGAGTCGGCTCAGGTCCAAAAGTGCAAACCCAGGCTTCCAGATTGTAGAGCCAGATGCTACACACAGGCCTTAGGATGTCAGACCCCAGATCAGCCCCGCGGTCCTACCCCCGTCCTGAAGCCGGTGACGTTGCCCTCGTGGCAGACCTTTCTGGAAAGACCTTCAGAGCTAGCTGATGAAACAGTCTTGAGGATAAGCAACTGGACTTTCTAAAAAATAAATAAACTCCAGCCTGTCTTTAAAAGATAAAGACAGGGCTTCCCTGGTGGCGCAGTGGTTGAGAGTCCGCCTGCCGATGCAGGGGACACGGGTCGTGCCCCGGTCCGGGCAGATCCCACATGCCGCGGAGCGGCTGGGCCTGCGCGTCCGGAGCCTGTGCTCTGCAACGGGAGAGGCCACAACAGTGAGAGGCCCGCGTACCGCAAAATAAAAGAAAAAAGAAAAAAGATAAAGACAGACACTCAGAGGAACGTGCTACAGGCACTAAAATATTCCCCAAGAAAGACACCCTAGCAGCTTGGGACAATGGGTCACCGCAGTGATTCTCCAGCCGCTTCTGAGGCTGCTCTGAAGGGGGACACTTGTTTGAAAATCTGCAGCACTTAGTTGTGGTTGGTGTGTGACCCTGGACTTGAATCCCAACCCACCCTTTACTGACCCTGGGGTGGGGGTGGGGGAGGTCCTTCAAGTCCTCACCCACACAGCACAGTAGGACCGTCTATCCAAGGGGCGGTTACAGGAGTGCGTTAGGTGAGATGCCGTCGGGCCTGTGCAGTGCCAGGTTCATCACAGGGGCCCTAGAAAAGGCAACCAGGATCACGTGGGTTATTTGTTCTAGAATTGTTCTTGAAAACCAGGCAGTTGGCTTTAGGGTCACGGCAGGTCGGTCATACAGGATCCAGGAGGCTACTGTCAGAGCATTAGCGTCCTCTGACATGAAAGTGAAAGGGCCCGGGAGGACCCCGAGAGGTTCAGCCATCAGTCACCCGTGTGCCCCCAGCCCGAGGGCACTGGTACGTTGTGCGTCGTTAAATGGTGACAATTCCCTGGCGGTCCAGTGGTTAGGACTCAGCCCTTTCACTGCTGGGGCCCTGGTTCAGTCCCTGGTCAGGGAACTAAGATCCCACAAGCCGTGTGGTGTGACCCAAAAAAACAAAACAAAACAAAAAGTTGAATTGCTTCCATTACCTGTTGGCAAAGAGCCCCCTCCCTGAGCCCCTAAGTGTCACCGGGAGGACCCAGGAAGCGTGCTCGATGATTCTGCAGCTACAGGTGGGGTCATGCCTGGTTCAGCCAGGGCCACTCCTCTGTGCCTCTGGGGGTCAGATCGAAGTTCCCGCCTAAGCGGCTCAGGAGGCCTGGGTGTCAGCATTTGCCCGGGGCTGTGAGGGCAGCTGCAGCCGGTGCAGGCGGCAAGCAGACCGTGACTTCTCAGCACTCACCGTGAGGGCCAGGAGGTGATGGAGACGCAGTCCTGCCTCCCAGGGGCTCCCTGTGGGCTGGAGGGGACAGACTGGGGACAGAGCAGCTGGCCTCGCTCTGATGCTCCTGGGGCTGCTCGCTCGCCCCCACCCCCCCGAGAAGCAGCTGGACCGCACATCAGTGTCTGGAACGTGCGGCATCCACCGTCACGACTTTCAGCTCGGGGCTCGCGGTGGACGCACCGTTAGCCCTGCCCGTGTCGTTTCTGCAAGGGCACATCCCTAAGGGCTGCAGCGACACAGCCAGCCCCTCAGGCCAGCTGTCTTTGCGAAGTCCCCAACCCCCCCCCCCCCCCCCCCCCCCGTCCCCGGAGAGTAAATTTTGTCTGTGCCGCCTGGCTGGTATTCTAAGTCAGACCACCCAAAAGTCAGTCTCCAAAACTGGAGGAAATTTGCCCAGCCATCTTCCTGTGATATGGTAATAAACACCAAGTCGAGGTTTCTTATAAACAAACACACATGATACAACATGGGAAAGGCCATAACAGGGCTGTGGGTGGAGGCAGAGGAAGGCGGGGCTGGCTCCCTTCAGGCGGCATGGGGTGGGCTGGCGGCTGCGTCTCAAGGGGTACAGGAGAAGGGGGTCCAGGCAGGGGGACCCACAAAGGCTGAGGCTGGTCTGAGGGAACTTCTAAAAAGAAAGTATGGCCACTGTCCTACGTCATTTCAAAATCAGAGCCCACACTGGGTAGAAAAATCAGTTAGCGCACAAGTAAATGTCAGTGGGAAAGGAACTCCAAGCCCATGGCAAGTCTCTTCTAATCGATACTCGGTTCTTTGTGATGTCTGGGCAGCCCCTTTAAGCTCATTATAATGAAATTGAACCTATGGGAAAAAGGAAGTATATAGGCCATATTAGATTTTAGACACTGGTTATTGAGCACTCCATCAGAAGAGTGAACTTTTTCGAAGGCCTTACTAGGAGCCAGGAATGGCTCTAAGGATTGTTCGAGAATGGTACCACTTAACCCATGAGCCCTCTGGGAGGCCTGGTGGTGGTAGTGGCCACACACAGGTTGGGCTCTGCGTGACACCCGGCAGGGGTAAGGAGCCCAGAGCCCCGGAGAAAAATGTGCCTCAAGGAGGCATCTCCCACCCCCCACCCCACCTCTAACCCCCGGGAGGCAGCAGCCCCTGCAGGAGGGGCCCCGTGAGAGCATCCAAGGTGACAGACTCCCAACTAGGCTTCAGGCTAGACTCCGCGCAGGGAGCCCCTGGACCACGGGCGGGGGAGGGGCTCCAGCTCCCAGTCTCCCAAGGAGCTGCACAGGGTGACCTGTCATCTGGGGCAACGCGTTCCTGCCGGAATTCTTGAGATTCAACAAGATAAGGGCACCCTGCCCCGCCCTGGGCTCTCAACACCGGTCCCCAAGCCCAGGACGGCACCCGCCCACCCTGTCGCCTGCTGAGTCTGATACAACAGTTCCTCCTTCTAGAAAGGAACAGAAAAGCTAAAGGCTTTCCATGGCTCCCTCTCTTTTGTCTCCGTCCTTGCTCCGGGGTCCTCCCTCCCGCCGGTCCCCATGCGGCTCACTCCCATTGCCAGGCCTGCTGTCTGCGCTCCCTCCTCCCCAGACCTTGGTGATTGCTGATGGAGTGGCTTTGAGTTGCTGTTAAGAGGCCGGGGAGCTGAAGCAGTCACCTGATTGCTGGCAGCCTGGAGGGACTGCCCGTGAAAGGCCCTCTTTGTGCTGGGCCGGTGACTGGGAAGCTGCATTCAATTACCGAGGGCCGGGCGAGAGTTGAAAGCCGGAATGGGAGCCCCTGGTCCCCTCTCGCTTTCTTTCTTCTCTTCTCACCCCACCCCCATCCAGAAAAGAAACAGATGTTCTGGGAGGTGGAGGCGGAGAGGAGGACGGTGCAGAGACCCCATCCTTTGGCGCTGGAGAGCTGGGGGAGGGGCAGAGCAGACTGTAGCCCACACCCCTCCCCCAGCGCAGCCTCCCAGCTCCTCCTCCGGCTTTCCCATCCCCACCGGGACTGCTGCCCCACAGAGCGTCTGGTGCACAGTAGGTGCTCAACAGAGGGTAGGAGACGATTTGGATGAATGGGCTTTGGTCTGGGCCCCCGGGAGGGCCAAGGAGGCCCATTCCCTACCTACTAGTCATCCTTGAGGGTTGGGGTTTTGCGGGGAAGCAGGAACCGTACATTCTTTTCTTTTCCCAGCTGAGCCCTGAGTCAGCCTCCCCCATCCGTGGCCCCTTCTGATCCCTCCTCTGGGGGCTTCGAGGCCCCATCTCTCCCAGACACCCCCTCACTGTCTCCCTAATAATACCTTTCCACTATTCTCTCATCCATTAGCTCACTTCATCCTGTGAACTGCGGGATCTACCCATTTTACAGACAAGGATACTGAGGCTGAGAGAGGCTAAGAGATGGGTCCAAGCTTACCTACCTGGGAAGAGTCAGGACTTCACTGTGCCCCCGCGCCCTCTCACCCCGGAGACTCATTCACTCTGGGCCCACGGTGATTTGGGGATTTCTCCTCAAGACTGGGGCCTGGGGCTGGCCAAAGTTCTAGAACCGCTAGCAATGATTCCGGCCAGTTGGTAGGTGCCCTCCCAGAGAGACCTAACCTGTAGGGAAAACTGTGGGGCGCCCCTCTCACCCCCCATACTCTCAGACCCTCACTGCTCCTGGACCGGAGGGACCCCAGCCTCGTCCTCCACAGCTCGCTCAGACTTTTCCTGCCCCTGGGCCAGCCTCACCACAGCCCCAGGCATCAGGTGCCCACCCCTCCGCCCCTCCCCTGGGCTCCTGGCATATGGAGCCCTCCAGTCTGCCCAGCCCCTTTGTTCCCTCCTGGGCCGGCAGCTGGGCCGTAGGCAAAGAAAGGGCTTGTATTGTGCCGCTCTGCGTCACGGGAAGAAGGGTGAGGGACTTTCCATTGTCTTGGGCAACCGGCTCTGCCTGCCAAGACCATCGTGTCCTGGGGGTGTCTGCTGGGGGCAGTGGGGACTGTGGAAGGGCGGGGGTGGGGGGAGGAGGGGAGGGGCCAGGGGACATGAATTAGCAGATCAACCAGGGAGCAGTTAATCCCCCCGGGAGGGTAGAGGGGCTCTCCTTCCTGTCTCGTGACCTCCAGGCAGGAGTATGGGAGTTCAGAGCATGCGTGGGCTTTGGAAAATCAGGCAGATCTGCGTTCAAGTCCAACTCATCATTTCCTTGGGCAAAACCCTCACCCTCTCATCAGCGCTCGAGTAGGGTAGTAGCTACGGCACAGAGGTGTGAAATTTAAATACGAGAATGCAAGTCAGCGTTTCCAGAGTTAGTATCATTTTAGTTCTTTGCATTGTACCTATTTCTCTTGAAGGTTTACATGCCATAAAGAACTTTGAGTTCCTGAAAACAAGCGCACATTACCTTTCCCACAGCTCAGACCTCCTGGGCAAGGTCAACTCCCCATTCTCTTTACCTGTGAAGCAAAACACAGGTGATCGTCCCAGACTCGTTTGTATTGGGCTCACCGGGCTGCAGGGGTTTTTTCAACGTATATTTTACTTGATAAAATTAACCTCCTGCCTCCAAGCATGTATTCTCTGGGCAGAGACGAGGCAACCCGGGCGCGGTCTTCTGCACCATATTCCTTGAGAGTGTACTCTTCACTAAAATCAGTGCATGTCTTCCAGAGAGTTCTCAGGGCCTTCCCATCTGTTGTCTTACTAGTTCTCAAAACATCTCTGGGAGCTTGGGATGGGGGAAGGGGTGCGTGGTATTTTTAGCTCCGCAGTTGGGAGCCGAACTGCCACTTTCCAACGCAGACCGACTCCTTTGCTGATTTCCCCAAAAGGCAGATAGAGCACGTGCCAAGGACACCAGAGTATCACCGTGTTCAGGACAATTTAATTTTTTTTCTGTTTCTCCCCGACAGCCTCAGGGTGGTCATCGTGTGAAAATTCTGAACTCCGTTGATCTTTTTCTCTTGCTTCTTTTATAACCGAGTGTTGCTTTTATTTTGGACCACACACGGGTGAGCATCGCCCTTTGTTCAGTGCCAGGAGCCCCTAAAGGTCTTCTGATCTGGTCCCGGCTTTGGCCCCAGTCACAGTAAGTCAGAGGCTGGGTCTGCATTAGAACTCAGTATATCACGCGTGAACCTCTGTTTTAAAATGTAGGTTTGTTATTATTCGGGTGTGATGAGGCCAGCAGATCAGGAGATGACCACCAATGAAAAGATAGTTATTCACGGTTCCCAAGAAGAGGGGACACACCAGGCCAGGTGGGACCACACAGGGAGACACCCAGTTTGGTCAGGAGCCGGAGGAAAACAGGAAGACGCAGGCAGGAGCCTTTATCGTGGTTCCCACAGGAAAGGCATGGCAGGGCAAGCAGGCTTAGGCTAGTTTGGATAAATTCAGGGGGCCCTAGCGGGTAGGGGCTGCCCCTGGTTGTCTGGTACCTGCCCCTGGGGTGATTAGGGACAGGGAATGATGGGTCCGAGTCGGTGTGTAAGAGCCCATTAGAGGAGGTGGTATCGGCGTGGACTCTGGGTATGAAAGGCTGCTCACTCTCTCCGGGAACTGGCTAGTTCTGGGGGGGGGGGCGGTGGGGGGCAGTCGTCCCAGGGTCAGCAAAGGCCCCAGATATCAAAGCATCAGAAATCCAGAAAGTGAAAAGACATGATGAATTCAACGTCGAAAAGCAAACATTATACTAAATGAAAGAAGCGAGACACAAAAGCCACCTGTGGTGTGATTCCGTTTTGATGCGATATCCAGACGGGATCAGTCCACGGAGACGGAAAGTGGACTGGTGTCTGCCGGGAGTGGGGGTCGGGGGGAGGCTGGGGAGGAAGGACAGAGGAGCGACTGCTTCGTGGGCACAAGGTTTTCCCCTGGGGTGATGATGAAGATGTTGTGGAATGAAAAGGCGTGATGGTCGCACAACACTGCGAACGTACCGAATGCCAGTGAACCGTACGCTTGACAGTGGTTAACCTCATGTTATGTGAATTTCACTTCGATTTTTCGTAAGAGGTTAGCACTCAGGTCTTCTGCCGCGCAGGGTCCTCAGGCTCTGTACCAGCCCTGAGGTAGAGGCTTCATACACATCACGAGCTCTGAAGGTGCATAAGAAAGCGGGCGTTATACCACCTTGGCAGAGAGGGGGCTGAGACGCCCACGGTTCGGGGCTCGGAAGCGGCCGAGCAGAGATTCAGGTCAGAGTGTTCTGTGCCTGTCAGCCCTGATCTTGCTGACCTGTCCCCGGGGCCCACTGACACCCTGATTCTCTGCCATCCCAGGGAAGCGACAGCGAGTACGAGGTCGACCCGAGCCCCCAGAAGGCCCACTCTTTTGTCAACCACTACATCAGTGACCCCACCTATTACAACTCGTGGAGGCGGCAGCAGAAGGGGATCTCGCGGGCCCAGGCCTACAGCTACACGGAGAGCGACCCGGGCGAGCCAGACCCCACCGCCCTGTCCAATGGCAGCAGCGCCCAGCAGGGCAGCCTCTTTCGGCCCAAGGCCAGTCGGACCCCAACGCCCCAAAACCCCCCGAACCCCCCGAGTCAGCAGAGCACCCTCTACCGTCCCCCCAGCAGCCTCGCCCCTGGCTCCCGGGCTCCTATAGCAGGATTTTCATCATTTGTTTGATGTCATCCTCATTGTCGGAAGAGGAAAAAGAAAGAAAACACAGCACCAAACTCCCCTTCCGCCCCTCCTCGCACCGCCTGCCAGAAAAGAGAAACACCAAGAAACCAAGTCAACTTTTCACCTCCTGAGTTTATTTTTCCAGAGATTCCAGGGCCAGCAAAGCCGGTGTTGAGAAGGATGGAGAAAAACCACGAGAGGACGTGTGTGGCTTCGAGACTGTGGGGTTTGCTGCTCCTTCGGGGGGCTGAGCAGAGTAGGGGGGCTGGCTGCGGTGGACACGAGTGGGTTGGGCCCCTGGAGAGAGAGGGAGGGAGGGAGGGAGGGAGGGAGGGAAGGCAAAGCCTGGAGGGCTGTAAGGCGGGCGTGGCTGGCGGTGGTGAAGAAACTTCTGGAAGTCCAGCCGGCTGCTCCCTTCCGGCATGTGCTGGAGCCCTGGGCCTGCTGCTGCCTAGTGCTGCGCCAGGATGGGCATCCCTGGGGGCAAAGCTCCCCTCCCCCCTGCACCCACACTCCCACCCCACCCTGTGCAGCCCTGCTTCTCACCCTCCACTACCCCCTCCCTGTTCAATGTCCCCACCAAGCATTTGGTTTATTTAGAAAAACGAACCCAGCTGAAGGATGAGAATTTGCCTAGCTAGCTCCTTTGCTCCTAACAGACTTCTCTGTTGTGAACCCAAGGTAGAGGGCCCCTGGGGGTTGGGGAGAGGTCCCCCTGCCACTGAACCCCGCCATCCCTTTCCTTGAATTCACTTTCCTGAGCACAGACTAGGAGAGATGAACTTGGGGAACAGAGATGGGGGCACTGGCCCGGCATCACTGGGATAACTGGGCATAAGGCAGAATTCGGAACCGGAAGGAGGAAGCTTGGACTTTTCCTTTTCTTCCAATTCAGGTACCACCTGACCCCCTTCTTAAAGGGAGAGGGAAAAGGGAATTACAGAGACAAGGAAAGTCAGCTTCTGTGGGGCTGAGGGGCTAAATGGGGGTGAGGCATCGCCGTGGCAGACGCGCCCCTCTCCCTGGATAGACACCTTCACGCACACGCACACGCACACGCACACGCACACACACACACCCCCATGCACTGGCAAGGAAAAGGGTCCAGAGATCCTCTCCAAGGGAAATCCCTTTGGGTCCTCCTAGCCAGCAGGACACTCATTTTTAGATCTGTGTCTCTCGTTCTCAACCCATAGTCCTCTGTGTCTAAGACCCCCGCCTCCTAAGTCCAGGGGCCCAGAGGGGCGGGCCAAGTCTCCGGTCCCGAGGCTGGATCTCCCAGCACCCGATTTACAAGTCAAAGACCATCCCAACCCCCATTAATGTCTTCCAGACTCGGCTCAGCTTGCCAGAGCTCAGAGCGAGGAGGGGCCCCGTCCAAACTGAACACAAGCTTACACGATGCACAGCCAGGCTGGCCGGGAGGAGCAGGTCAGATGGGACCAAGGGGCAATTAGAGCTGTTGGGAGACAGAGCTTTACAAAGCTCCTTCTGGCGGCCTGCATCTTCCCATCAACTCAGACCTTCCGGATGCAGGAGTTTAAGGGGGAGCCTTTCCAACTAGTGCCCTGGGTGCCCACCGGCCCTGCAAAGCAGCCCATCCCCCAGGGTCGGGGACGGGCCCCTGCCTCTGGAAGAGAGGATGGCCCGGCTGGGGCACATTTAGTGCATCTCGGGGCCCCTTAGTGGCGCAGGGCTCCCTGGAGGCGCCAAGCGTGGGCACTGCTGCCCTGCCTGGGAGGAGGTGATGCCCCATTTTGAGGGGTAAGGAGAACAATGGAGGATTTGGGAAACAAGCCAAGGAAGGAGTGGGCCTATACCCCTCCCCACCGCCCCGAATCAGGTTCCTGGGGTGGCAGCAGGGCCAGGGGCCTGAGGAAAGGGCACACCCAGCTCTGGGCTCCCAGGCACTGGGATCCCCCCGAAATGTGATGGGGAGAAGTTGGAAGATGGCTCCGTAGACGGGCTGACCCGGCTCCGAGGTCCAAACAGCAGCTTCTCCACTAAGGGGTTCTAGAAAGGGAAGCACAGCCTTTCCCCTGTAGGAGGACACAGGCCTGAGGTTCTGCCCCTGTACACATCTGGCGTCTCCCTAGGGGAACGTGCACAGCTGCGGGCCATGTGATGGTGATGCTGCTTTGTCTTTCCTTATCTCTCTCTCCCCTCGCCCCCCCCCCAAACAGTCTCATCCTTTCCTCTATCTGCCGTGTGTTGAACCATTTAAAGCCCTTTCCGGTTCGGTGTTTGTTGCGTAGCCCAGGGAGGGATGTGGGAGGAGGAAGCGGGGGTCAGTAGAAACGCTCTGTCCGCGTGTATGTATTTCACGAGGCCAAATTCCCTTTGCCTTCTGTGAATCACCTTGTGCATTAAGATGCCTGCCCTCCCCTCCCCACGTGCTCCTTCACACCCATGCTGACACACACACACACACCTGGGCCCGTGCACACACACGCCGATATACACAGAATGCACAGCGTCCGTGTGTCCGCAGCCCCCTCGGAGGGCTGACGCCGTCTCCTGTGCGGGGCACAGGCAGCCTGAGTCACTCCCACATGTGGGGCGGGCTGGGTTCTGTTGTCTGAAAGGGCAGAACTCAGAGAAGCTGGGAAGGCGGGCCGGGCAGAAGTGAAAGTCCCAGCCTCAGTCCATCCCCACCCACCTGAAATGGAGTCTCCACTGCCCCAGCCACATCTGGAAGCCCAGGTCCCCAGCTGTGGACCTCTGGATTTCTGAGAGGACATCTCTTTGCCCTTGTTTACATACCTGCTGGGGCAGCGGAGGCTCCCGCCCCCCACCCAGACGCCTGGCTGCTTTGGAAAGGTGCGTGGGCACTGCCCACGGGGCACAGGGAGCCTCCCTGACCTTTGGTTTCTTGGGCCAGTGATGCCAGGACCCGTGTCTGTGTGACGCCACCTGAAGCGGGTTCACATCAGGACACTCGCTCGCTGGCTCCTTCGGCTTTGCCTCGCCGTGCCCTCGGGAAGTCTGGTGTTGCGCCCCGCAGCGCACGCTTGGCACACCAGGGCTGCCTTTGCCCTCCTGGCCACACCCTCCTGTGTTCACATCAGCTCCACACCCAGACTGCCAAGGTGAACCGAAAAGCTGCTCCGGGTTCCAGAAGCACCTTCCTCCCAGGGCTCCAGGGAGTTTGCAAACACAGGCTGCCTCTCCTCCAATCACCCCACCTGGCACTGCCGTGATTCAGAGGAAACAGGGATGCTGCCGGCTGCCCCGCCCTGCGCACGCCGGCTGGAGGCCTTCTGTCTGTCCACACCTCCCTGGGCAGAGCTTTTAAAGGTGCCAGAGCCTCCCTAAAGCCCACTCTGGGCAGAGGCTCCCCTTCCCTTCCCATGGTGCACATCTGAAGGTGCCCACACTTGGTGAGGGGCTGGAGGGGGAGGGGGGACCATCTGAACGGCAGCCGTCTGCCCCTGAGTGCCTCTGTGCGGTCCTGGGTAGCGGCAACCCTGACCACCACCTGAGCACAGGTGCCCTCTTGGGACCAACCCCCTTCTCTTTGTTTCTGTAAGAATAACCAAAAGCATTTAAATGTGTTACCTTCTTTTACGCATATAGACTCCAAAAACAAGAACCAACACAAATCTTTATTTTTTTGATTTAAAAGATACAATGAAAAATTATGGGGAGAGTATTCATTATGGCAGGTGTCTGTCTGTAAGAAAATATATATATATATGTCATATAGCTTGTTAGCAGGTTTATTTTTTGAATGAAAGGTAACAAAAAAAATTGATTTGAAATATAGACCACGAGAAGTCCCATGTCCTGTCAAACTGGTCAGTATTTTATAAATAAACTTTTTTTTTTTTTTTGGAGTCCTGAAGCGATGTTGATTATTCTTCTCCCTGGAGGATAAATGCGGATTCCCCGGCCCCACATTGCTGTCAAGTAATCTGGTCCCCAAACACCCCTTTTTAGCCTTTCTGTGGTGTTGCAGTGTCAAGGCTTCAAGTTTTTCTGCTGCCTTAATTCATAGGTGAGTGAACATTTGTGCCTTCAAGTGCAATGCACTCTTTTATTTATTTTACACTTTTAAGAGAAGAGCTTCTCAGATTACGCCCAATTAGAGGCACAATGGTAATGATGAATAATAATAGTAATAGCAATAGCTAACGCTCCTATGGCATTCACCCTGTGCCAGGCACTGTTCTAATCACTTTACACTGATTAACCCATGGCATGCTTGTGCCCACCCCTTAGGAGGGAAACTGGATCAGGGAGAATGTAAGTGGCTTGCCCCTGGGAATTAGAAAAGCCAGGATTTGTTCTAAAGCAGTCTGGCTCTAGAGACAGATGCTGCCTCTCCTATGTGTGAAGGCAAGTTTCTTGCCCGTTTTCACTTTAATTTCGACAAAGCCAGCACCTCAGGCCCTAGTGACCTTGATGTAATAAGAACCACCCTGGCATTTGGTGGATCTAACAGAGTTAATCCACCCAGATTTAGAATTAGGGCTGGAATCGCTGAATTTCTGAGTACACTGGCGTTAGAATAGACCACGCTTACCTCCCAATAGTTAAGTCAGATGGATTCCAATAAGAGAGAGTGAAGGAAAAACCATTTTAATGGTACATGTAAAGCCATTCAGTTTTACACAGTACACTTATTTTATATAGTCTACATTGTTTAATGCATATTAGACATTTATTCATATGGAGGCCATTCAACTAATCAAAACATAATTAAAGCAGGGAATTTAAAATACCTATTACGTAGGCACCTTCTCCACTTTATTTTTACTTAAAACTCACAAATGTCAATTCATCCACCAATCCGTTCATGTTGGGTAGAGCATTTTTCCTTTTTTTTTTTTTGAGAATGGGCTCAATGTGTAGAGTTCTGGTCTTTCTTACACATCTATAATATATCATCAGTGGACTCCAGTTTCTATCTCTTTAAAGCAAAAATATACAGAAATTTTGAAGTGGAGACTTGCGGTTTCTGGCGTGTGAGGAGCTTGGAAGTTGCCAGCCCGTCCTAACAATGGGTGGGAAACGAAGCAAGTGGAAAACTCAACACCTCTTCTTAGATCCATAGAGAAGAGAAGTCACAGGACCAACTGCTGCTCCTAAAATTAGGTGAATACAGAGAGTCTTCACTTACCAGAGTAGAAATGATGGGTTTGATATAAGAGCAGGGATTTTATTACTCTTTCCTTAATATCTTACTGTACTTGTCCCTAATTCAGCACTCTTTTTATTTTTGCAACTTTGCTTTATCAAAGTAACTCCTTTTCCAAAGCATTCGATGTAATTTTCAAAGAAATAACTGTCCTCATTCTGCCCGCTTATCCTATCCACTTAGATCATATTTCATTAAATTACATAATTACTATAAAAAGCATGACTGGCATAAACAAGTTTGGGAACAGTGATGAGTGACTCTGTAAACATACAACTCAATTTGGTAGGAGCAGGAATGTGTGGGCATCAGAGAAAGCAGGACATAAGCCTTCAGTTTCCAGGGTATGATGGGTTTCTCCATGCTTTGCAGAGAGAATCAATGAATATCGCTAATATTTGTTAAGTGGAGGTCAGATAAGAGACCTTCTGTATGTATTACAGTACAAACCCTGCACACTGTACTTTATGAGTAGTTTTCAAGGTGGTTAAGGGATTTTCCAGGGCAATTTTGACCACCCATAATCTTTACATTGTACACAGTGTGGAACCCAAGCCCCACATTAGCTGTGACCCCCCACAACTGATTTGAGGATGTTTGGTTAAAGGGTAGTAAGGGGAAGACATTCCAGAACTGGAGTCAGAAGTGGGGGTTTGGTTCTAGAACGGTCACTTGCAAACTGAGACTTGAAATGCCTCTTTTTTTTTTTTTCTTTTTGAAATGCAGTTGATTTACCACGTTGTGTTACTTTCAGGTGTACAGCAAAGTGATTCAGTTATACATACATATATGTCTTTTTTTTTTCTTTCAGATTCTTTTCCCTTACAGGGTATTACAAAATATTGAGTCGAGTTCCCTGTGCTATACAGTACGTCCTTGTTGGTTATCTATTGTATATATAGTGGTGTGTATCTGCTAATCCCAAACTCCTAATAACCCCTCCCTCACTGCCCCCTTGAAGTGCCTCTTAGTTTTCTCATCTACCACCAACCAGACTGACAGGAAGATCCAGGGAAATAATGAGATTTGAAGGAAAGGCTTGCACCGTCAGAAGCGTGTCTTCCCGGTGGTAGAGGTGTGTTTGTTCTAGACCCGGGGGGAAACCTCCTGGTATTCTGGAATTCCAGTCTTCCTCCTCATCATTTCTAATCCCAGACTGGCCCCTCCCTAACTGTGACCAGTGGGCATGGACCTTGGCTGTTTCCAGCAACAATACCAGTCAAATACACTAGGAGGAAAAAAAAAGACAATACGTTTCTCCAAAACAATAAGGAAGGTAAAACTGCTGAGAAGGAAGTGGGAGGGCAAAGGAAGGTGCTTTCCAAAGCCAAGGAGACATCTGGTGATACAATGTACTGGCTTGGATTATACATAACGTTCCTTCTCTCTACTGAGCAAAGGTAACCTCACCCAGAAAACATCAAAGAGGCCTCTCAGATTTTCTTTTCTCAGAACTCCCCGAGTTACCAACCAGGAAGAGCGCTTTTGACTGGCAAGGCTAATCAAAAAGAGCTTGGGGCTGGCAGACCTGGGTTCACACAGATTCCAGCTTGAGGTTGAACTTGAGTTCAACCTCCACCAGCCTCCCCTCCCTCATCTGTGGAATGGGTGCAACTTCTACCTTTTCCAACCGCAGACTCATGTCACGAATGAAGCGTAGGGAAATAACCTCTTAGACGGAGACGCCATCCTGACCCTCCCTTTCCCAGTTTCTCTGTCCTGCACGTGGAAGGGCAGGTCCGGAACTACCAGAGCTGCGTTTTTTCAGTTTCCCAATCTTGATGGCAAAGCACTTTGGCAGCGAGGCTTGGCTGGAGTCTGCAGGTGGAGAAAGCAAGCGATGTTTTTCTTTCTGTCATCCTAGCTTCTGGCAGGGAGGAATCGCTCAAAGCAGCTGGCTCTGGAGGTTGGGTATGGAGGAGGTCGTGTTAGCTGCAGTGTAAGGAGCGGGGATGGGCCAGGGGCGGGCCTCAGAAGTCGGCTCCAGCTCGGTCAGCCCATTGGCTCCATCAGACTCAAGAAGGGCTGACCGCCTGCCCCAAGGCTCCCAGCACAGACCACACCCACCCTGCTCAAACGCTGGCCCTGAGAGGCCCCAGGGAAATCCAGGAGGCCTTACCACTTCCCAGTGGGGCCATTCGGGTTGTCTAAAGCCAATTGCTCAGCAGCTAAGCAGCACCCTGGGAATGGAAATAACTAAATAGTGTTTGATTCACTTTCCTCCCAAAGTTGACCGTCCCAGGCAACCAAGCCCTTCGGGGTGGGGCTTATTCCTACTTAGCCAGAGCTTCAGCCAGGGCCCAGGTTACCCCAGAGGACACAGGAGGTCAAAGCCCAAAGAATATCACCCATTGCTCCAGAGGATCTGAACGCAGGGACACCCTCGGCCGTGACCTCTCTGGACTCTGCCCTGGAGGCTGGTGCGTGGACGTGGGACCAAGCTAGGAACGACCTGACTCCAAACTGAACAGAAGGCCTCCTTCTCGTTGCAGCTGGGCGCGGGGGGCTGCTGCAGGACAGGGGGGGACTGGGCTGGCTGCACCTCCCTCTGTTCCAACTGCCTGCAGCCTCCTAGTCTTGGAGGGTTTGGAATCTGCTCAGCAGCGCCCTGTGGGACCCGGATAAAGTCGCCGATGAGTAGGGCCACTGCAGGTCCTTCTCTGCACCTATTTTCCTTCTGTAATCATCTGTGGCGCTCCCTTTCACTTTGGTCTATAAATGATCTGGTCCTCCTACTGATGCTTGGTACTTGACGATGGAGGCAGCCTGCTGGCCCAGCTAGAAGCGCCTCCTACAGGTGGGCCCTGGGACGGCCATGTTGAAGGTCTGGGAGGACCCAAGGACCATCTCCTGGACACAAATATGATCTGAGTGGGACGGAGGGGCCAGCACGTCGGGTTTCGTCCAGCGCTGGATCTTCCGCTCAGTTCGGCCTCAGCCAGGAGGGGATGCTGTGACCCCAGGTTCAGAGGGAATCTCATCCCCCTTATAGCTTTCTCAGATGCTTTGTCCTGCCACTTGAGGGTCTGTGCTGTCCCCAGGCCAGTGTTCCCTACCGAGGGCTCCAGGACACAGGCACGAATGTCTGGGGACACAGCCTTGCCCAGACTTTTCTGATGGAGGGGGTCTTGTTCATAGACTTGCCTAAGAGAACAAGAGATAGATCCTCCTTCTATAGGATCTCCCCGCCCCCATCTCCACACCCACTCCCCGAGACTGACCAATTGTTGGTGACATCTGGTAGAAATCCGGGGGAAATCCACGCGGATGCCAGGCCATCTTCAGGAATCTTATTGGTCAGTATAATTGATATGGCAGAAAACACGGGCCTTGGACATACCAAACCTGGGATCAACTTAGGGTTGACGGATAAAAAACAAACCAAGTTTTGCATGGGACATATTTATCCTAAAACGTTATGTGTCGTTATCTGACGTTCATACCTAACCGGGCATCCTCTATTTTTTATTTGTTAAATCAGCCACCTGGCACAGATCCTCACTATATACCAAACGTGGGCATTCCTCCTCCAGAAAAGGGGGATGCTGAAAACTGCGCTGTATCCCTCACCAAAAGCGTGCGGGTGTTAGCAGGGAGATTACCCGTGAGCACAATCTGTAAGCCATACAACACGCTACACATGTAAGGGATCATTGCTGTCGTTCGTGGATAAAATGACATTTATGTGGATCATCGAAGAGCTCGTGGCTTCAAGCACAATTCTGATTCCGTCAGTCCCGACTTCCACGCCTTTACCATCTTCTACCCAGCCTCAGGACGCTTCCCAGCTGGAAATGTCAGTAGGAAACTTCTGCATCTCAGAAAGGGGGATTTTGCAGGGGAGAGTTAAACTGGCTTTCTAGAGCCATGTATCAGACATGCTGGAAGGCAACAGAGCCGTCAGATTCGGATCGTTAGAGGAGAGTTTCATAAAAAGACCACTCACCAGGTCGTGATAAGGTTTGGGGGAGCTAGAAGGGGCACTGCTGGACCCAGGGTTAGGGACAGCTGGGTACCACTACCACCCTAAGCCTGCCGTGGCAGACAGTGAAGGAAGTTTCTAGAACCTGCAGACAGAGAAGGCGGGATGGAGACAGATATCGCACAGGGGCAGCTCGGGGGCTGGAGAACCACCCTCTCCCCACTGGCTCTCCTTCTGTCCTCCCCCCTCCTGCTGGTGTTCCTTGTGGTACAAACTCAGCGGGTAATCGGGGGCACTGGGATACCATCCATCCAGGCCAGGCTCCCCTGGGGGCCAGCACAAGGTGGGCCCACAGCACCTGTGCCTTCTGATGGTGACAACCCCTTGGGAAGTCCCACTCTGACACTCAAGCAGAGCAGAGAGGCTCGCCTTCCTTTTCTCAGTGTTGATCAGGAGTGAAATTAGACCCAGGAGGCTTTCAGGAAGTTTTCACCAGGGTAGGTGGGATTTTCTGGTGGGTTAGAGAATGTAAAAAGGTCTTGGCCATTTATGGCCTGTAACCTCCTGAGCCGGCCGGAGCCGCACGACAAAATGACACCAGCTGATCTTTGTTGACTAGAGCCCCGCCCACCACTGTGCTGAAGGCGTTTTCTGCAGCCTTGCCTCGGTCACAGCAGGCTTACCAGGAATGCAGGAATTTCACCACTTCCCCGTGTAGCAGATCAGGACACCTAGACAGTGGAGAGGCGAGGGACCTGCCTGCTGCGTGAGTGCCAGAGCCTGGATCCCACCCCAGGCCCACCTGGCTCCACTGTGCCCCCTCTTTAACCACCAAGCAGCCTCACCCCTGGTTCAGACGCTGCTGGGTCTGGAGGAGGAGACCTGGGCCCTTGGAGAAGCCTCCATCCTCCCAGTGGCCACAGACCAGGCAGGAAACATTGTTTCAGGATAACGGATAACAATGTCCGCAGGGCTGGGCAGAGGTTTTTCCATACAGGGCCAGATAGTAAATGTTTCAGGCTTTCTCGGGCCATGAGGCCTCCCTCCCAGCGAGGCAACAGCCAAAGGCAGTACCTAAATGAAGGTGCCTGGCTGTGTTCCAATCAAGATTTATTTACGAACAGTGAAGATAGAATTTTCTATCATTTTCACACACAATGAACTATCATTCTGGTTTTTATTTTTGCTGAATCATTAAAAAATGTGAAAATTCTTCTTAGTTTCCTGGGCCACACAAAAACAATCCGAGGTGCTGATTCCTGATCTAGTCCAGACTTTCTGGAAATTTACAGGGTTGTGGTGTGACCCCAGATGAGGTAGTCGAGGGTGCTGTAGTGGGTTGCATAGCGTCCCCTCCAAAATTCACGTCCACCTGGAATTGCAGACTATGACCTCATTTGGAAGTAAGGTCTCTGCAGGTGTAATTAGTTAAGTTGAGAGGCGGTCATACCAGATTAGAGTGGGCTGTGAATCCAATGATTGGTGTCTTTATAAGGAGAGGAAAGGACCCAGGAGACACACAGAAGGGCACGTGAAGAAGGAGGCAGAGATGGCAGGGATGCAGCCACAAGCCCAGGATGCCAAGTATTGTCAGAGTCGCCAGAAGCTGGAAGAGGCAAGGAAGGATTCTTTCCTAGAGCCTTTCAGAGGGAGCGTGGCCTTGCTGACACCTGGATTTTGGACTTCTAGCCTCCAGGACTATTAGAGAATTCAACCACCCAATTTACCGTCAGTTGTTACGGCAGCCCTAGGGAACCGATGTGCAACATTTATCTCTGGGAGTTTCGGTTCAGTGGGCTCGCAGAGGCTGGCAGGGGCCCAGGGCCAGGCACCTCCCAGACCTCGGGCCTCGTTCCCACTCCTCCCCCAGCAGTTTTAGATTTCTGTAGAAAAGCGCCAGCCAGCCCTGAATTACATTGGCAATTATGGGAAGCTTGTTTTCCTGTTTCTCCCCAACCTCCTCCCCTTCTCAAATTGTTTCCACCTCTAAGTCAAACAACAGTCGTTCCCTGAGGTCAGGAGAACCCTCACCGGCCACCAACCTGCAAAATATTAATCACAGATGCTGGTGACCGGAACTCTGGGGGCCTCTCTCCCTTCTGTGGCTGTCACTGGGTAAGCACAGGGGGTTGGGAGAGCGGCGGGGTGGGGGGCAGGGGGCTCGTACGTGTGGGGGGGCAGGACCCACCTGTCTTCTCGACCTGACATGGTGTCTGGTCGGTGGAGAGACTGGGTAGGCTTCTATCCTGGTACCTGGGACCACACACCCTCTCAAGGCAAAGATCCACATTCCCCAACTTCTACTAGGACCTGACCACAGAGCCACCCTGGAGGACCCCCAAATGCCATCAAGGACACACGTAAATAAGAATAAGAGCTCGCACTTAGCCAGACACTTTCCCAACTGTTCTGCATCGATGAGCTCATTCAGTCTTACCGAGGCAGGCACGGAAACACAGAGAGGCCCAAGTAACCTGCCCCAGGTGACAGGGCCAGTGTCTTCAGTGACATCCCCAACGCCCGGGGACTGTCCGAGCTCAAACGCTGTGTGTCCCAGCTTGAAGGGAGCTCAGCGCTCCTCAGGGTAAAGGGGCCCTACCCACAGCCTGTGGGAGACCCCAGCTGGAGCCCTGTCCCTGACTCCCGGTCCTGGCCTGCTTCTGTTCCACTGTCTCTTCTGGAGAGAAAGTCATTGCTCAAGTTCAAGGCTCTTGGGATGACATTGAAATATGAGCGGCAACCTTGGCTTCGTTTACTTTAGTGGCATGTGTTGTAAAGGGACTTGGCCAATAGCAAGGAAGATCCAGGAAGGCTCTAGAAGATGTGGATGGCTGGGCATGGCAGGAAGGCAGGGAGACCTCCTCAGAAGGAGCCCCCATGTCATTTCTTGGAAGGAGACCCATGCGGCGGGGGGCAGGCGGAGGCGGTGGGCTGCTGGGGCCCCGCGAGGGTGGCTGTGACCACGTTTGTTCGCATCACCCTGCCCTCTGTAATCAGCCAGCTGCCTGTGCTTGTCTGGCCTCGTCCTCCTGCCTGGACCAGTCCTGCAGACACGGGGGCCGTGAATCAGAGGCCGGCTCCTTTCTGTTGTCCTTGGGATGGGGGTGGAGTTGCTCCAGTCACGACACCAGGATTTCACCCCAGGGGGAGTTCTGCCCTCAGGAAGGTGCCTCTGCCTGGCCTGGACCTGGGGGCACACACAGACCACCCCCCCCTGGGGAGTGGGCAGCAAGGACATACAGGAGAGCGGCAGGCGGAGTGGGAGGGAAATAACAGCCACGCACAGTGATTAGATGTCAACTGACACTGGGCCTCGGAAGAGGGAGGCTCAGGAAGTGGGTCAGCTACGGAACCCGACAGCCTCCTACAAGGGGCAGCTCTCACTGCTGCCGGGGGGAATGAGAGCCCCGTGTTGTCAGGTTCTTCTTATTCTTCACGCACCAGAAATCCACATTTGGGGACTTCCCTGGCGGTCCAGTGGTTAAAGACTCCGCACTTCCACTGCATAGGGTGCGGGTTCGATCCCTGGTCAGGGAACTGAGATCCCGCAAGCCATGTGGCACGGTACCCCCCCCCAAAAAATCCACATTTTATGTGACTCCCCCTTATTCTTAGATATTAGCAACTAAAAATATATATATACATTTTTTTCTTTAAACATTGTCGTGGCCGACTGTATCTTCCAAAAATGATTATAACAGTATCTCCCATCTCATGTGCTCTTCTTATCGTGTATCTTGGACACTCCTCCATGGAAAGGTAGAGTCAATGTTCCCTCCCTTGCATCTGGTGGGAGGGGCTTGTGACTACAGCAGAAGCGATGCTATGTGACTTTCAAGGCTAGATCACATTACAGGTTGAATCATTCCTCCCCCCACCCTCCCCCCACCCACCTGCAAAAGAAGTCGAAGTCCTAACTCTCAACACCTGTGAACGTGACCTTATTTGAAAATGGGGTCTTTACAGATAATCGAGTTAAGGTGAGGTCATTAGGGTGGGCTGTAATCAAATGTGATTGGTGTCCTTATAAGAGGGGGGAATTTGGACACAGAGACAAACACGCACAGAGGGAAGAAAATGTGAAGACACAAGTAGAACGCCACGTGAAGGTGAGTTTAGAGAGATGTGGCTACAATCCAAGGACTGCCTGAGGCTACCAGAAGCTAAGAGAGAGCATGGAAACTATTCTCCCTAGAAACCTCAGAAGGAGCCAACCCTGCTGACACTTTGATTTGGGGTTCTGGCCTCCAGAACTGGGGGGGCAGTAAATTCCTGTTGTTTCAGCCTCCCCAGTTTGTGGTACTTTGTTACGGCAGCCCTAGGAAACTAATATAGTCATAAATGGTCATATAGAGTTTTCACCTGGTTCTCTTAAGATGCTTGCGCTTGGTACTCAGCTGCCATCTTGTGAGGAAGCCTAAGCCATCCCGTGTGCAGAGGGTACACTTAGGTGTCCCAACTGACAGCCCAGCTGGGATCCCAGATGACAGCCGGCATTGACCACCAGACATGCGAGTGAAGATGATCCAGATGATTGCAGCCCCCAGCCCCTGAGTCACCACCAGTCTTCACGTCTTCCCAGCTGAAACCCCTTATTTCATGGAGCAAAAACCAGCCATTCTTTCTGTGCTCTCTCCAAATTCCTGAGACCCGTGGAATCCGGAAGCATAGTACAATGGTTGTGTGGGGAGGAGTTTTGCGGTAAAAGTGACCGGAATGATTGCGTGTGCCGAAGAGAATGTACCCTCAGGCTGCGTGCCACCCACAAGCCAGCAGTTTGCCTTCGGATAAGACCAGCAAGACTGCCTGTGGACTCTGCAAGTCTAAAAAGGTGCCCCCCCTGGAGCCATGCTTTTTCCACCCCTCTGGTGAAGGGGGAGACAATGGTGAAATGAAAAGAGGGGAAAGAGGGAAGAGGAGATGAGATAGGGTGCTAGGACTGGATCATCCAGGTGGGGATGGTGTGTGGACTCATGAGGTCATCCTCAACTAGCAAAGATCCCATTTTAAGAGCCCGAGTGCCAAGAGACGCTCTTTGCCAGGGAACGTAGATAAGGGAGCTCTGTAAAGAACCTGTACCCCACTGGTGTAGGATCTCCTGGGGGCTTTTTTGGAGAGCAAATGAGCTAATACATGCAAAACTCTTAAAAGAGTGCCTGGTGTCTTACGGAAACTATGTACTTAGGGCTTACTATTGCTAGGATTAGTGTTGGGGTTTTCAGACAGTGCCGTGAAGCCTCAGGGTCTCCCAGAAATGCCCCAAGAACTGCATTAAAAGGTAAAGCAGGTGGGGTTCTGGGACCCTTGCTCCACTTCAAACACAACAGAACCACCTGATCTGTTTTATATAATATCGTGTACAGTTTCCTTTAGAGGGTGGAGGGAAGGTCTCCTCTGCTTACAAAAATAAAATGCTTGAAAAACCAGCCACTTAGTAGAACAAGAACAGCCCTGGGCTTAGAAGAGCTCACGTCTTGTCCCAGGTTCTGCTAGTAGCTGGCTGTGTGACCTTGGACAAGTCACTTCACCTCTCTGGATTTTATATTCTGTTATATAAAGTGAGTGGCCTAGGTGATTGGTAGCATTAGCCCAAATATCTGCTCAAAAAAAAGGGAAAAACATTCTCTTCTGCAAATTTCCATGTAATTAATTTCTTATAGATTCCATTTCAAGACCTATAAGCCTTCTCACCCCAGGTCGCTCTCCCAGTAAACTTCAGGTGGCCTTTTTTTTTTTAAATATATATATATATTTATTTGGCCTCTCACTGTTGTGGCCTCTCCCGTTGCAGAGCACAGGCTCCGGACGAACAGGCTCAGTGGCCATGGCTCACGGGCCCAGCCGCTCCGCGGCATGTGGGATCTTCCCAGACTGGGGCACGAACCCGCGTCCCCCGCATCGGCAGGGGACTCTCAACCACTGTGCCACCAGGGAAGGCCTTATTATTTGTTTTTCATTTTTGGCTGCGTTGGGTCTTTGTTACTGTGCACGGGCTTTCTCTGGTTATGGCGAGCAGGGGCTACTCTTCGTTGCGATGTGTGGGCTTCTCATTGAGGTGGCTTCTCTTGTTGGGGCTCTAGGCGTGCGGGCTTCAGTAGTTGTGGCATGCGGGCTCAGTAGTTGTGGCTCACGGGCTCTAGAGCGCAGGCTCAGTAGTTGTGGCACGTGGGCTTAGTTACACCACGGCATGTGGGATCTTCCCGGGCCAGGGCTCGAACCCGTGTCCCTTGCATTGGGAGGCGGATTCTTAACCACTGCGCCACCAGGGAAACCCCCAGATGGACTTGAACAAGAAAGTTTTTCTTTGCTGGAGTACTCCCTAGACGCCACTCAGCTGGGATTTTGCTTGCTACTCAGAAATCTGCTGCACTGGGCCTGGGGCAGTCTGCTGCCTGAAACTCACTCCTCGTTGCCCACTCACCTAACACATCTTTCGCCTTCAGCTGCGGCTGCTTTCTGGGGAGCAACTGGCTTGTGGCAGGGACAGAGGGCTTGGAGAGGGGACACAGCTAGCGTCCTGCAGCATCAGGCCATCAAGCTGGGAAGTGTAAATTAGCCTTGCCATCTGGCTGGGAGGCGTTATTGTTATGACTCAACGGCGTCACAGGAGCAGAGGAAGGACAGACACACGCACGCACACACACACGCGTGCCAAGACCACACTTAGGAAACTGAAAACTCTGGAGAAGAGAAAACAAACTCTGTGGCCACCATGATGAGCTTTGACAATCATACCCAGCCCACAGACCTGTTTCTCTGCCCCTCTTATTCTCCCCACAATGAGAAGAGATACAGAGATGTCAGACCCTTCTCCACTCTCACCTCTTCTTTGCAGCCGTTGGCTCAAGACATAATGCCTTCGCCTTGAACGTGGGCAGCAGACTCAGGAGGGTAAGACAGATGTCCCTTAAAGCTCCTTGCTTGCAGAAGAGCCTCCCTTTGTGTGCCCAGGGGGCTAGGGAAGTGTAGCGAGACGCCAGACAGAAGTGCATAAGCAACAGATGTTCCGCCCAAAGGTCTAGGATTTGGGGGGCTCAGTGCAAAGGAAGGGAAGGAGGTGAGAGCACCCCAACGAAATACACACAGACACCAGAAGCTGCGGATTTGAGAAGGCTGTTCCTTTAAGCGCTTGGAACATCTGGGCAGATGTGTCAAATCACACTGGGACAGAGAGGAGGCTGAGTGATGCCTTCGGTTCCTCTCCTCTCCAAGCCTGGGCTGTGCACTGGGCCCCAGGAACAGATTGAATTGAGGCCTTTGGCGTGAATGTGGGCTGGGGAAGTGTGGTGACAGGGCAGAAGGTGTTGATACTATCGTAACTGCCTTGAAGCAGAGTGTGTCAGTTCTCCTTGAAACAATGTGGAACCTTCTCGGGCAGATGGGAGTCGGCTTGGTGAGATGGTGCCCAGTCTCCTCTAGCGATTGTCCCTTGCCCGCCGTGGCTCTATGGTAACAGGATCGTTCATGCTTCAGCCAGAATCTGTTTCCTTTCCTGCTGTCTCGTGGTTTTGTGGCTGGAGCTCCAGGCTCCAGAGCCCCACTGCTTAGGCTTTCCCATGTCTTAGCTGTGAAATCTTGGGCGAGTTGTTTAGCCTTTCCTGTTTTTAATCTGAATAATGGAACTCATGCATGATAGCAACGAGGATCGCGATGCAGAATTCCTAACCTCCAGTAAAGTCTCAACACATGGCAGCAACCCTTGCCTTTTCTAAGTGCTTTCGATTTAGGCTGCATGTGCCTCCGAGCCGGTCTCTTGGGGAGAAGGCAAGCCTTTTCTGGGCACAAACAGATGCTCTTTCCTTCCTCCAGTCCCTTTTCTGTCCATCTCTCCGGAGGCCCAGGAGGGCATCTGGTTGTCAGGGGCTGCCCTGCAGCAGAGCTGGGGCTCTGCCCACCTCTCCCCAGAGACAAGAACAGAAAGTGCGGCCATCTGCGGGAGCCCTCTCCTCCTCAGCCCCAGAGCCCGACAGACACCTTTATCAGAAGCCCAGGACGGCCTCTTGCAGATAATGTGGTTCATCTTTCTGTTAGCTCAATTCTGGGAAACACAAGCGGGGATGGGCCCACTCTGTGCCCAAGGACGGACGCTCAGCAATAAATTTGTTCTAGAAAGTCTAACTTGGCCCTTAATTTTGAGACTGGGCAGTGTCCACCTGGGGGGCCCTCGGTGTGCTCTGGGCTGTACGCCGACCTTTGACCTGAGTTATCCACCAACCTCACACCATGTGGTCCCCATTTACAGATGAGAAAACTGAGCCCCGGGAGCTCAAGTGACTTTTCTCAGGTCAGAGAGTGACAGTGGGATTGTCACACCCAGGGCCTGTGGTCCTGATCCAGAGGCAAGGGGAGGCCTCGGGGTGGGGGGGGGCATGGGGGTGGCTGGCGGGGGACAAGGCTAGGCTCTCTTGCTTGTCCCAGGGGTCACTGGTGGGTGAAGCTCTGGGCCTCAGGACTCTGGGGACCACATGGAACATTCCTTCCAGGGTCCCTGTTTCCCAGACTCTTTAGCTGATGTCTATGCTAAGGCTCTGTGGAGCCCAGGGCTCTGGCTGTATCTTTCTTGTGCATTCTTTTCTCCCTCCTGGATAAACAAGACATTTAGTGTCACCACCCACCTTTCTGGAAATGTCCCAACTCCCAGTGGTCAGGGCAGCGTGCTGATAACATGATGATGAACAGTGACAGACAGGCCTCCTAAGTGGGGCATGGGGCGGGGAGGGGGCTATGTCATCTGTTCTTTCCCTGGCAGGCGGATGGAGGGGCCACAGTCCCCAGAAACCTGAAGTTTGACTCAGCAATGATAATATTAACTGTGGTTCCCTTCCCTCGGACTAGACAGTTCACAGAGCAAGGCCACATGCTTGTCTCCTTCCACGCTCCTGATCACCTCCTGTCTGGATTGTTACCGCCTTACAGATGTGACTCAGACCAAGGTCACACAATCCAGAGGTTCTGACTCCACATCTGGACATCTGGACTCATTTCAGCAAACTCCATGGCCTCTGTGCTCTGCCACCACCCCTTGACCCACACCCCCGTCACCTTGTCCCGGCTCAGCTCAACCCTCCTGCCACCTCCTGTCCCCAGAGAGTCCCCAGCCTAGTGAACAGTGTCTCTCCCTCTAGGCCAGGGGTCTTCTGAAACCCAGTGTCTCCCTCACCCTCTGAGTCCTTGGGGGCTGCCATCTCAGGAGGGTAAACGAGACCCAGCGAGCTCATTGGGGGGTTACTAAACACGGCTCAGTTCCAACCCGCACCGGGGATTCAGACACCAATCAGACACCATCCTGTCCCCAAGGATCCCATGGGGACAACCTGTTGTTTTATTCTCTAGGTGCACTGGCTGCCCCAGAGCCCTGATGTGTTACTCTCAGGGTGGGTGAGGGGGTGGGTTCACGTGCCTGGAGCCTGGGGCAACAGAGCCCCCAGAGGTGGCCTTTGCAGCACATAGTGGAGGGCCTCGCCCTGAGCCCCAGGCCCTCTGCCAGTGGCCTGGTATCCTGGGGATTTTCCCAGGTTGCACTGCAGAAGTTGCCCAGGCCCCCGAGAAAGGGCCCCAGGTGATTCCCAAGAACAGGGAACCAAGGAATGAAAGAGCCTCTGCCCAGAACAGTGGGAGTGAAGGGCCCAGGGAGGGGGCAGGGCCTCAGGTCACCGAGGCTCCACCCCAAACTGTGCTGACGTCAGGCCCTGGTGACACCCTGAGGTGTCCATCCAAGACCTTCTCATCTAACCTTGGGAGAAGGAAATTCAGGGGGTGGGGGACTCAGAATAGATATGGGCAGTCATAGAGCATTTGTGTGGGAAGGAACCTTCCAGAAAGTGACAGGATCTGCCCAGCGTCATGCTTTATGGCAAACACCAGACCAGAGTGAGTGAGGTCTTCCAATTCCTCTATAAGGGAACAGGATTAACCAACATAACTGACCCTGCTAGGGTTGGGGCCAAATTATGCGAACCAAAATGCTCAGAACCCAGTGTTCACAAACGCTGGGATGTGTGTGTTTGGGGTGGGTGGACAGGTGTGGGAAGACAGGCCCGTGCAGCTGTGAGAATCACACACGCCCAAGTCCCATGGGCAGGTCCCAGCAGCTAGAACAGGCAGAGACACACGTCCCGGCCTAAAGGCTTATAGGTCAAGTTACACCAAAGGTGCAGTTAAGACCTCAAATCCTTCTCCAAAGTCAGGGGCTTGGAACTTGCCAGAAATTTCAAGGTAGGTATTCAAGCTTCAAGTTTTCCATTTTGTTAGTTTCCTCTGATTATCTGTAGGCAGCTCTAGTCTGATAGCTCGAAGCAGAACTTAGCCTCAGCAAAGGCCACTCGAATTTCACAGATCTGGGATTCCAACCATCAGAGAAAATTAGCACTTTGTTTTTATTTCATTTTTTTAATTGAAGTATAGTTGATTTACAATGTTGTATTAGTTTCAGGTGTATAGCAAAGTGATTCAGATATATATATATATTTTTCAGATTCTTTTCCCATATAGGTTATTACAAATATTGAGTAGAGTTCCCTGTGCTCTACAGTAGGTCCTTGTTATCTATTTTATATACAGTGTGTGTATATGTTACTCCCAAATTCCTAATTTATCCTTCCCAGCACTTTCTTTCAATCAAGACTCCCTGCCAGTGTGCTAGCAATGCAGGGGTGACCAGTCTCTAGAAGCATCTACTGAGCTCCTTCCCAGAGCAGCCTGTAACCACTGAGGGCATACTGAGGGCAGGGATTGGACCACTGAGGGCCTACTGAGGGCAGGGATT
Source organism: Lagenorhynchus albirostris (assembly GCF_949774975.1). Lineage (NCBI taxonomy): Eukaryota > Metazoa > Chordata > Mammalia > Artiodactyla > Delphinidae > Lagenorhynchus > Lagenorhynchus albirostris. The sequence continues at coordinate 54,674,627 of NC_083114.1, forward strand.
GGACCACTGAGGGCCTACTGAGGGCAGGGATTGGACCACTGAGGGCATACTGAGGGCAGGGATTGGACTTAATTCACCTTTATCCCCATAGGCAAACTTCAATGAACGTTCAATGTTTGTGGAAGGACAGACACCTGTTAAAGGAGAACCAATTACTAACAGCTAGACCTAAAGACAAAATAATTGGTTAACAATGGAGGGAAAGAGAAGTGGTGGGGGGAGGTGCCTCAGAGAATCAGGAAAGTTTTAGGGCACAGATAAGACTTCAGCTTTGATTTTAGGTGGAAGGGACCTCAGATACCAGCACTGGGGGAGGGTTTACTGGGAGTCCTGTCCGGGAAGGTACCAGCCCAAAGGGACCCACTGAGAGGTCCCATTGAAGGTCAGTGGGAGGGAGTCTGGTGGCCTCTGCCACCCGGATCCCCTTCTCTTAAAACAAAAACCCAGGCGAGGGAGCTGCTAACAGCTAGGGAGCTTTCACTTTGTGCTGTGTACTCTCCTGGGCCACTTTATTAGTAACGATCATTTACCAATGGAAGTTATTCCTCTAAAAAGATTCTCATAGGATTCAGGCCGCGGGTCTCAGGAGTGCATCGCCCCTGAGGCTCACTTGGAATAGAACTCCGTTTGGGAGGCTACTCAGGAGGCAAGGGACACAGGGGAAAGCAGGAGGATCAAAGGCAGGTCACCAGGCCCAAACCCTTCTTACACCCGCTCCGGGCCTGGCCTCGGGGCCCGGCTCCTCCCCCATCTCGTTTCCCGTAAGAGGCTGGGATGGAATCCACACCCAGGCGGCGCCGACCCTGGGGGCTTCCATCTCCCTCGTCCTGGGTCGGGGAGGGAGGGAGCAGAAACGCCCCGGGGCGGGGGCTATTGTTGTCTGGTCACTGCTCGGAAGGGAGAAGAGCTTCAGGAGGGTCTCGTGCTAGGCCCCCGGGGGGAGTCGCGCCCCTGACCCCGTGGCCCCAGGTTGGGGGGGGGTCAGGGCCGGAGCGCAGCCAGGCGGGGGCGCCCCGGGGCCCCACCGGCCCGGGTCCAGGATGGCCTCCCGGCCGAACCGCCCCCCGACGAAGCTCCCGGGGTCTCGGGCTTTCTGATTTGAACCGCGGAGGCCGAGCGGCCCGGCTGAGGTTCCCAACCGCCATTGGCTGCGGCGACGCGGTGACATCAGCGCGGAGGGGCGCGGGAGGAGCCTGGAAGGGGAGTGTCCGAGAGGCTCCCAGCCCCGAAAGCCCGAGAGCCAGAGAGAAACCGACGCCGCGCGGACATGGGTCGTCAGCCCCGGCGCCTCGCGGAGCCCACGGAGGGGAGAGCGCAGCCGCGCCGGCCCGGCGCTCACGTCTCTGCGGACCCAGGTAGGCGACGGGCACCCGCTTCTGGCCGTGACAGCCACCTGCGCTCTGCGGGGCCTGGGTGGGCTCGGTTGGGGGACCTCGAGCCGCCCTAGGGAGCAGAGGGGATTGAAAAAACCGCGATAGGGACGGTGGAGAGGGGAGCGGGGCAGAGCTCCCCACTTCTGCGCCCGCCCCGTGTGGCAGGGCTGGGGCCCGGGCGCGTGCGGGGCGGCCCGGGCGTCTGGGACCGGGGCCACGCACCCTGTGTCCGTGCAGAGCGGCTGGGGAGGACGGGGTGGCAGAGAGTCCGGCGAAATCCCGCTCCCAATCGACTTCCTCTCCCCAGACTGGGATTCGCCGGTGCCGCCTCGGGCGCTGCTGGGGGTGGGGATGAGGGTGCGGTGGGACGGGGGACCCGGCTTTTAACGTACCACCCCTTTGCCCGGGTGTGTGTCCCTGGAGGCAGGAGCACAGCCCTCGGCGGCGCGTGGCCCGCGGTCTCCCCGAGGGGGGCGTGAGTGCACAGAGTACTCCATGAATAATAACCGGATTATTCGCCCGTAGTGGCGGAGGCGTGTACACTATCTCTCGTACGCGCGCTGCAGCACACGCCGCCCAATGTCACCGGGCCGGGGAGAAGAGGGGCGAAGAGCTGCCTGGAAGGGGAACGGCCGAAGGAACAAATGCTCTCTCCCCACCCCTCCCTCCCCGCCCGGCCCCCGCCCCGCGCGCCCGCCTCCTCGGGAGACCTGGAGGCCGAGGCGGGGGTAGGCCGAGGCGCCGACCGGCGGGGTGGGGCCGCTTCCGAGCCCGGGAAGGGGCTACGCGCGGGACCCGGCGGAGCGCTCCCGGCCTGGCCACGAGCCGGGAGCGGTCGGTTAATGATTTAATCGCCCGCTTGGGGCGGTGGAACTGGGATCGGCCGTCTTTAGCTCCGCCCCCTCCCTGGAGCGCCCCCCGTCGGGGGCACAAAACTGCCCCCCTGCCCGGGCTGCGGCCCGTTGAGCCACTCTGCGGGCCGGGCCGCCTCCGGTGAGTGCTGAGCGGGAATCCGGAGCGAGAGCTGGAGGGCCGAGGCTAGGCGGGCTTCCTGGGGGAGGCCGGAGCCCGAGCCGGGGCGTGTGAGCGTGCGTGCGTGCGCGTGTGTGTGCGCGCGTGTGTGTGTGTGTGTATGTGTATGTGTATGTGTATGTGTATGAGAGAGAGACTGGGGGAGGGGTGCTCTCTGCTAACTCAAACCAGATTCCTTGTTTCCCGATGAGACGCCGCAGCCTGCGCTTTGGAAGTTTTCTTTTCTTCCCCGGGAGAATGGAGGGGAAATACAATGCTTTTTCTTTTCTTCTTGCAGCCCCTTGCAATCTGACAGGCTCCCACGTCCCTGGGCTGCGTCCACAGTGCCTATTCTTTGCTCTCTATCTGAGCAGTTGAACGGGGCAAGGGTCCCTGAGCTGTGTGAAGCCCCCAGCTCCTCTTTAGGGTGTTTGGGTGCTGGGGGGGGAGGAGACTCCCTCATCCTTACCCTCAGAGGCCATCTGGACCAGAGCAAGCTCTCCCCATCCAGCCCGCGTAAACAATGAGAGGCCCGGTTACAGGAGGGCTTCCAGCAACGCAACTTCTTTGCACAGTCTGGGTTTCTAATAACTCCCCACCCCCTCGGCCCCCTTTCTGAGGCTGGGGTGGAGGAGGGGACCACCGGCAGGATGGACTGAATTTTAAGAGAACAAAGAACAAGGCACAAAGGAAGGGGAAAGCCGAGCTGTGGATTTCCCCCCAGGAACGGGGAGTTTGCTGGACCGGGGCTGGACCCAGCCAAGCCTGTAGGTGCCCCAGGGCTCCCGAAGCAGTAACGGGGCACCCACTCGTGACTTGGGAGGCTCCGTCCCTGGGGGGAAGCTAGGACCCTGTGTGAGTCTGGGGGTGCCTGTGGGTTCCAGCTTACATCAGCTGCCCTGTGTGAGCTGCCATGTGACGGACCGATTAGTGTGGTTTATCTCCTCCGAACTTGGACTCTGCCCCTCCAGTCCTTGGGGACAGCTGCTCCTTCCTACAAACGGGGGGTTCAGTGAGCCTTGGGAGATACCCAAGTGGGTTCTCCTGGTCTTCCCAAGGATCCCGGTGACCCTTGCAGGGACTGAAAATAATACAGTGGTTTGGGGTCTCAACCCCTCTGCCATCTCCCTGAGTTCCTGGAGTCCCTGCTCACTGATGACCATAGCTCACGTGACACTCCATAGCTCAGGCCTGGACCTTGAGCATTCCTTCCATTTTTCTGGGATTCCCACCTTTCTCTTTCTTGACCCCGCTCTTCCATTTCCCTCTCATTTCTCTCACCCCCGCCCACTCACCGATTCTCCTTCCAGTCCGATGTACGGACACACCCAGCCTGCTGCTGTCCTGCTGCCCTCACAGGACTGGAGCCCCCAGCACGTGAGAGTCTGGTCTACAAAGTGGGGAGGTGGGGATGGGCAGATGTTGACCTGGGAGAGGGCTCGGAGCCCCTTCTTTGCATGTCAGGAACTTTCCCAGCAGGGCCTCAGGTTGGCTCTGGTTCAGGGATCCTAACCGCCTCCACCTTTGGAGTGGTTGATCGATTTCTGCGGCCAGGACAGGCTGTGCCCAGGTGTGGCAGACAAGGTGTTTGCAGCTGGCCACCCCTCTGTCGCCCTCTTCCCTGCCCCCTCTCCTCTGAGTTGGAAGCGGGGAATGGACACGGCTCAGAGGCCGGAACCGCCTCCTGTGGCTGGAGCTTCCACAGGCTCCGAGGATCTTGTCCCTGTAGGAGGAGGGAGGAGTCTGTCCCTTGGAGGAACAGGACCTGGGTTGATGCCAGAGATAAGGCTTGGGGGCGGAGGGAGAGGGGTTGAGCAATCTGGCCCTGGAAGCTGAGAGAGCCGCTGTCTTCTGACCTATGTACTGGAGGCTTTTCCTCAACCTTGGGAAAAGGAACCGAGCCCTGGACCCTTCTGGCAGAGTGTCCTGAGGGCCAGCACCTCGGGGGTGCTCCGGAAGGCTGGGCCCCTGCCAGCGTGCTCTGGACAGGGAGCTGGGGTGCAGGACTGTGCTGGGAGGGGCTCATGTGCACGGCTGGACCTGGCTTTTTCTTGGCTTGCAGGGTGTTGGGAAGGAAGTTGAGCCGTGAGCATCCCGCATTCCCACTCACTGTGTCCCTGAAGCTCTAGCTTAAAATACAAGGAGGCTTGGGCTTCCTTCCAGTAATGTACATCAGAGTCTCCCCCAGGCACTGCCAGCTAGCAGCTCAGGACTCCCGGCCAGGGTGGCAGCACCGACATCCAGAGCCCTCCTTTGCCAGCAGGTGGGGCACTGGTGGTCTCCACTCAGCCTCCCAAACTGCAGAAGGGTCTCCCTTTTGGGTCAGGTGAGCACAGTTTGGGGTTACCCAGACTGTAAGAAACTGCTGGCATTTCCCCCCCATTCCTTCATCCCAGGGGCTGAGGGCATCTGAAAAGCCACAGTGCCAGGGCAAGAAAGATCCCTGGGGCTGTATTCAGGGACAGCATCTCTTGCTCAGCCAGGGCTGCTCAGACCACCGTCTTCTGCCCTGGCCATCAGGGGTGACAGATGGTGTCAGCCAGGGCAGCCTCTAGCCTCCCTGGGAGAGTCTCTGGGTTCTTATACCTGCATCCAGGCAGTTCTTGGGGTAACTGAACTTGGTCTGCAGACCCCAGCTTCGGATCTCCCCAATGTGGTGACAGTGAAGCCAGGCTCTGTGTTCCGGCGTCTGTTCCCTGACCTTCCTTCCCCTCCACACTCAGGTTTCCACTCCCTGCAGCCCTTCTCTGTTCCTCAGAATGTTGCCCTTGGTCCTGAGGGTTTAAGGCTCAATCAGATGGTGGGAGTAGAGAGCCAGAGGGAGCACAGAAGAAACTTAGGGCTGGCAGTACCATTTGTGGACACCTGTAATGAGAATCAGGTTAGGTCCAAAGGACCAGGCTATATTTTATTGGGGGCTGACCGTGCTGAGATTTTGTGCATTATTTGTTGCTGGTAGCTGGTCCCCCAAATTCCTACGTTTGCTAACCCACATCCTAGGGAGGAATTGGAGGGCTTTCTCTTTTCCCACCTCCGCCTCATCCACCGTGTTGAACTGAGATCGGAAGGAGCTGAAGTCCTGTCTAAGAAAAGCCGGGCTCCTCCCGCATCTTGAAAAGGTTAAAGGAGAAGGGAAGGCAGATAGGGAAAGAGACCAAGTCTCGGGGCTGCTCGATCCCACTGCTGGTCTGGACGACAATCTATAGCTGGGCTTCGGACGCCCAGAGGACACCCACCGCCCCGCCCCACAACAGTTCATCTTGGGGCCCCCAGGGACTTTGAAAGGGGTCATCCTGGGAGCCTTTTGGATTAGGTGTCCTCAGGTGACACTGAAGGTATGTGTCCTCTTTGAACTAGGGGAGTGACCGTGGCCAGAGCGTCACTGGGGATGCTGGAATTCTCCTACCTTTCAGGGTATAGACATGAGGCACCTGCTGAGAAGGAACACGTTATAGCATCATTGTCGCAGCAAACACGTTACGAGTGCTCATCCCTTATTCATCCTCGTGTAAGGGCTTTACCTGTGTTAGCTTATTTAATCCTCACAGTAGTTCTAGGAAGTACACGGTATTATCAGTGGCTTTGAAAACTAATGAGGAAACCGAGGCACAGGTAACTTGCCCGGTGTGGCCCAGCCCGCTCGTGATCAGGGTGTCTGGCTCCGGGGTCCCCCAGGCTTGCACGTTCCATCTTGCAGGGTCAAGGTGGAAATTCACCAGCCTGCCCCAGAGCAGTACCAGATGCACCAGGCTCCCTCTGGCGACCCACTCCTCAGCTGAGCGCTGTGCTCTCGGTAGAAGCGAAGTGAAACCAAGCAAGGTCGGGCTGATCTGATTTCAAGCCCTGCCTTCTGAGGCCCCAGGCAGGAGGGAGGAGCAGTGAGGCTCCCACCAGGCACCCCTTCCCTGGTTTCTGGCCACACACACACACACACACACCCCTCCCTCCCTCCGTCCCTCCAGGAAGAGCCTGTAAACAAGGAAAGTTGCTGAATGCCCTTGAGCTCTGGAGTCTTGGCTCCAGAGCTGTTACTTCCTGTAACTCCCAGGTCACGGCTCACTCCTGTCCCTCTGGAGCTGTTGTAATGGGGGGTTGGGGTGGGCGTGGTCCATATTTCCCAGCATTTATCTGTACTTTCCCTGGAGTGTGGGAGAGCCCAGACTCAGGATATTTTAAGCCAAACGCTATGCAAAAGTGTTTGCCCCGTGGATGTTCACGCGTCCATAACTTTCATCAGATCTTAGAGTCCAGCACCCCAGTGATGCTTATGACACGCCCCTGATACACCTTTCGGTAAAGTGGGAAAAGCCCAGGGTTCAGAATCAGGCAGACTTCAACAGCTCTGTCCTTAGCAGCTGTGTGACTCGGGTGAAGCATTTAACTCTAAGCCTTAGTTTTCTTGTCTGCAAGATGGGGATGATGATGATAACTCCAGGGGATCGCTGGGAAGAGTACATGTGATAAAGTCTTTCAGATGCCTAGGACAGAGTGATTACTTGGCCCCCAAAAGGCAGTTTAATCAAAATGAAGCAGCTAGCTTGGTACAGAGTAAAGGCTCAGTGAGGTTCATTCCCTTTCTCATACTTCCTCTGTGACCCATGGTCCAGGGAGGGCATATCCACCTGAGCTTCATGGGTAGGATCTAAGATATCATTTCCCACTCTTTAAACTAGACTGGACATTACATTTTCCAGCAATCAAAGGGTAAATTAATTATCCAAGCTACAGTGTGTTTTCCCACAACTCAGCCTGTCTAAGTGACTGGTATCATTTTCCTAAAACTGTAAGAACGGTAACTTCTCTGAGATGGTTGAGAATACCTGCATGAAACCAGTGGTGAGTATCATGATGAACAGAAGTACCCCTAGAACAGCACCACTGTCAGTAGGAATATAAAGCCAGGCACATAAAGAACTTTTCAGTTTTCGAGTAACCACATTTTTAAAAACTACAGACAGGTGAAATCAATTTTAATATGCTTTACTTAAGCCAGTGTGTCAAAAATACTGTCCTTTCACCATGTAATCATAAAAAAATTAATGAGATATTTTACATTATTTTTTCATACAAGGCCTTCAAAAAGCCAGTGTATATTTTACAACTATAGCACATCTCAATTTGGAACCTACATTTTATAAATAACCAGAATTTGGATTTCCTAAAATGCGCAGCTAAAAGGGCAGATTCACACACTCAAGGTGTTTTAAACGTACTTCAGTTTTCCAATAACTGAACCAAGCATTAAATTTTCATTTAAAATAATTAAAATGAAAGAAAAATTAAAAATTCAGTTCCTTGGTGGCACCAGAAATATTCCAGGCATTCAACAGCCTGATGTGATTAGTGACTACTGTGTTGGATGACTTAGGTTTTGAACAGCACTGTAAACGCCAGGAACAGAGATCTTCATTGTCAGTAGTAGTATGCAACATTATGTTGGCAAGTGTAGCAAATTTAACGAGATAAGAATGAGGAATGGGGGAGGCAGAATTATTATTAGTTGCAGATGATGGGCTGGTCTACTTGCAAAGCCCGAAAAATTTAATTATACAGTTGATTAGGGTGTGTAAGATAGTACAAGCTTAGTAGGGTGGCCATTAAAGAGAGATAAATTTTATTTATTATTTTTTCCTTATACATTTATTTATTTATGGCTGCATTGGGTCTTCATTGCTGCACGCAGGCTTTTCTCTAGTTGCGGCGAGCAGGGGCTACACTTTCTAGCGGTGCGCGGCCTTCTCACTGCAGTGGCTTCTCTTGTTGCGGAGCACGGGCTCTAGGCACGTGGGCTTCAGTAGTTGTGGCTCACAGGCTCTAGAGCGCAGGCTTAGTAGTTGTGGCACCCAGGCTTAGTAGCTCTGCGGCATGTGGGATCTTCCCAGACCAGGGCTCGAACCCGTGTCCTCTGCATTGGCAGACGGATTCTTAACCACTGAGCCACCAGGGAAGCCCAAGATACAAATTTTAAAATTGTAGCTTTCCCACATACCAGCTACAACCAGTCAGAAGCTATAGCTACATAAAATGGGCAGGGTACAAACCGCTTTCACAACGAGAGGCCATAACATAACTCAGGATAAACTTGCAAGACGTGTGTAAGGCTTGTAGGAAGAAAACCCACAAAATTTAATGGAGAATGTCTAAGAGACTTGAATAAATGGATATGAAGGCGTGATGCTGTGATACAGTTACTTCTTCCCAAATTAATTTATTGTTTGCTTTCAATGCCAATGTAATTCCGTCAGGATTTCTTTTGGAACTGAATAAAATGTTTCTAAAGTCCAACTGGAAGACTAACTGCATTAGAAAAGACAAGACATTTTCAGAGAAAAGTTAGTGTAGGGATATTATTCTACTAGATACTCAAAACATATTTTACAGAGTTGACAGTATAGACCTGGTTTAGGAATGAACAGAGATCAATAAGCAGAAGAGGAAGTTTGGAGAAACCGCAGGGAGTATCTGTATATATCTGACGAAGGTAGCATTTGACTCCTCACTCATATTTTATAGCAGTTTTATACAGAACCAGTAACGAACTTTACTGTTATATTTTTAATTTCTTATAAAATTGTGGGTCATTTAAAATAAATAAGCCACAGACATCTTTGTATTTCCTTTGAGTATTTTTTCTCCATGAGTAGTTTTTCATTATTACCTTACCTAGTCGTTTTAGAAGGAGTGAATATTTTCATAAAACTTGGGAGTGGGGGAGGTCTTTGCTTCATAGTACTAAAGCCAGACATTGTACAACAGATTTGACCGTGTAAAAATTAATAAGCACTCTATGGAAAAGAAAACAACAAAATCACCACATGGAAAATGGGCCTATGATACATTTGCAGGAATATTTGCAAAATATAGTCAACATTTTTAAGAGCCTTCATATTTTAAGTCATGCAAACCCATTGGAAAAGGTGAAGCCGCCTTGCCCCCGCACAGAAAACGTGCAGAAGCCTTCAACAAGCAGTTCACAGGGGAGATGATATTCTTTTTAAATGCTCACCCTCTTAGTAATAGAAGGAATGAAAATTATAAGTTTGAACATGGTGCTGATTGTGGTTTTGTTGTTTCCAATTCAGCTGAGGACACAGTAACACCTGTTGTTGGACACCATCGTCCTGTGTTGGTGAGACTGCAACTTTGTAAAACCTTCTGGAGAACAAGTTAGGAAGAAGAAACAAAAGTAATTTTACTCACTTATAAATAGGTATCCTCCAGAAATAAGGACTTGGACAGACTTAGCCAGAAGGCTGTTTGTTACAGCGTTTGAACAAAACTGAAACAACCTAGCATTCAGCAGTGGTCTGCTGGATGTAAAACTGAGGCTCTTAGGACTTAACCTAAAATAGAGTAGCATTAGTTATGAACATGGAACTGTTTTCACTCAAACATAAACAATGGCTGGCTTTATTCATCCCTCTACAATGGAAAGTGCTGCTTGTATTAAAAAAGAGGGAACATGTCTAAATCAGCACAATCCCAGAGAAGCAGCACACCAAGTCCCTTACAGAATGTACAGTTTGAGTAGATACACTTTAGAAAGTAACAAGAGATAGGTGAAACGAACACTTTCTTTAACCCAGTATATTCCAATTTTTTTTTTTTTTTTTTTTTTTTTTTTTTGCTGTATGCGGGCCTCTCACTGCTGTGGCCTCTCCCGCTGCGGAGCACAGGCTCCGGACGCGCAGGCCCAGCGGCCATGGCTCACGGGCCCAGCCGCTCCGCGGCACGTGGGATCCTCCCAGACCGGGGCACGAACCCGCGTCCCCTGCATCGGCAGGCGGACTCTCAACCACTGCGCCACCAGGGAAGCCCGGGCCCACTCTTTTAACTTTGCTGGGCGAGCCCTGGCTTCTGCTTCAGGGTGGTCCTCCCCCCCTCTCACCTCCCGGGGGGTCAGAACATTGGGAGGGTCCTCAGAGCAGGAAGCTGGGATGAGATCTTGTGTAAGGAGGAGCCCATCCGAACCGTCCCTGGGAGCAGGTCTCTGATGGGGGAGTCAGTCAAGTGAGTCTTGGTCCCAAGGTCTTACCTTAGATGACCAGCCTCCCTAATCCCACCCTACCCCCATCCCTCCGTCCATGTGCCGTGTTCTCAGCTGCGGACATCTGAATAAGCCACAGAGCATCACCTCATACAGAAAAGCTTGTGCTCCAAGGTCTGCCAGAAACGGGCTCACACCACCATTTAGTAGCTGGGAGAGTGAGCGAGGGCATTCGTTCCACGTGAGCCTCAGTTTCTCTTTACGATGGAGGCAATCGTGACACCCTCCTTGCAGGGCCCGAGGCGCAAACTTAACGAAGTCCGCACAATGCCTGGCGTGCAGCAGGCTCCCAATCAGTGAGAACTGCTGACAGCACTGCTAGTTCTGCCTTACTGGTGGTCATGGGCAGCCAGTGGCTGGAGCGCGGGGCTGTCCTTGTGTGACCCCGCCCCTTCTCGTTTCCTCTGCTCCTTCGTAGCCATCAGGAGAGCTGAGCTGGGGCGGTGCAAGCAGCAGAGACCGAACCTTCACCTGCCCAGGGTTCCACTGGGGGATGGCCGTGTGGGAGGGAGGCTGGCCCCCAGCTTAGGGCCTCAGTGTCGCTGGAAATTGGCCATTCTCCGGGGGCGGGGTGTGGGGATCGTTATTTTTCACCTGCTCGGTTGCGGAGGCCCAAGCAGCTGTTGGGAAGCTGGTTCTTTTGGGGGGTCCTAAGCTCCCTATTTCCCCTGCCACCAGGTTTTATAATAGATTGCCTACTTTCTCCTCCCAAACAACTTAAAAATAAAACGAGGATGTGATAAACTTGTCCATCTGGGGTAGATGCAGATTTAGGGGGACGGGAGAGAAAGAGAACGGACCTCGACGGGAGATTTTTCGATATGAGAGTGTGTGGTCTGAGCCCCGCGCTCCCCCGCCCGGCCCCCACCTGGCGCCTTGTATGGGCTGCAGCTGCTGGACCCTGAGAACTTGAGAGTTTAAAGCTGGTTTGGAAATTAAGTTTTTTTTCCTTAAGCCTTTGATGCTTCGGGATTTTTACTATTATTATTATCCAAACAGCACTACCACATTAAAGGAAACTTAGAAAGAAAAGAGCCCGTTTTCCTCTCAAGCCTGACATCACTCCTGAATCTCTCTGCCTGCCCTTTTGCCTTTATTCGTGAACGTGTATGTGTGTGTAGTGTGTGATCACTGTGTAAGCAAGCCTGAATTCTGCCTTTTTTCCTTACACTCGATGCCGTCTGGTAAACAGTTTTCCACGTCCTGCGTGGTCTTCGCTGACCCTGCATTTCACGCCTGCAGGACAATCTGTTGAGTTAATGGCTCCTAGTCTTCTCAACCATTTTCTTCTTGTTGGGTGTTAGGTTGTTTCCAGTCTCTTGCTGTTATGAATAAGACTTCAGTGACTGTCTGTGTCAGGGACTTTTTTCTGCTTTGAAATAGTTCCATAGGGTAGGTTTCCCACCACGGGCGCTCCTGAATCATTCTTGACTGAAAGTCTCTTCAAAGAACCTGCCGTAATTGCCGATGCCCCAAGACCACCCTGTCCTGGGACCACTGTCTCTGAGCAGCATTTGATCCCTGTTTTTTCTTTTCTTTTAAAATTAATTTATTATTTATTTATTTATTTTTGGCTGCGTTGGGTCTTTGTTGCTGCGCGCGGGCTTTCTCTAGTTGCGGCGAGCGGGGGCTACTCTTCGTTGCGGTGCGCGGGCTTCTCATTGCGGTGGCTTCTCTGATGCGGAGCACGGGCTCTAGGCGTGCGGGCTCTAGAGCGCAGGCTCAGTAGTTGTGGTGCACGGGCTTAGTTGCTCCGCGGCATGTGGGATCTTCCCAGACCAGGGATCGAACCCGTGTCCCCTGCATTGGCAGGCGGATTCTTAACCACTGCGCCACCAGGGAAGCCCTGGTCCCTGGCTTTGTACCACTCTCCCTGCCTGGTGGCACCTAGTACCTGCTGTTGGGTGGGAGGGAAGTCCTTCCCCTCCCCTTTCCAAGCTCAGTGCCGCCAAGATGGTAACAGACACAAGAAGGTCTTGTGTCTGGTGCCTGGCAGTGAGTCAACCCCCGTGGTATCTGCAAAGGACCTTTAGCGATTGGGAGACAGGGCACCTGGCGCCAGTGCCATCTGGGCCCCTCACCAGCTCCTTGGCCTTGGGCAAGTACTGTTCTCCACCCCAGTCGCCCGCCACCGGGCTGGATAATCTCTGGGTGTCCTCCGTCTCAGTCTTAGAAACTGCTGAAGTTGAAGGCATCGTGGATGCCTCCGTGGCAGTCACGTGACATCATGGGTACCGTATTGTGGCACCCGCAGGGGTGTGCAAAAAAATCCACTGAGATGTGATAAGAAAACACCAGAACTTCTGTGTCACGTATTGACTTTCTTTAAAAGAAGGAAAACTGAAACATATTCGTTGCTGCATGGATTGACAATGGCCACATATATAAGCTATAAAAGATACACGTGTGTGTGTGTGCGTAAATTACACGCTTCCTGTTTTGATGTGTGGAGGCCCCTGCACTTTGGGTCCTGCGGGGCTGTTTTAGTGGCTGGAGCCCGGGTGTGGGAATAAAGGCTTCCGTCCATGACCCAGGGCAGATCTCTGAATTGATCCTCTCTGTCTGAGTGGGGTTGCTCCACGCCCAGGCATTTTAAGGCGATATTTGACACAGATACACAAGTAGTACAGGAGTTATAATAGTGATATTTCACGTTTCTATCCTGGGCTTTTTTTTTTTTTTTTAATTTACATGTGGATATTCAGGCTCAGTTTATTTTAAGACGGTGCTTCCTACCACCCTGGTGCAAACGGCGCACTTTCAGATATGAGAGGGCTTGCGGCAGTGTTAGTGAAGGAACTAAAAGCTTCTAAATATACTGAAGTCAGCTAAAAATAACCACACGGCCCCCACTGAAGTTCCTCCTGTTGTGTGTAGCAGTGTGCATCAAAGCACCCACAGTTCTCATCCTTTCCCTGTGCTGCCCATCAGCTGTTGGAATGAAACAGTCTTCCCCTTTCTCTGGGATTCCTTATCTTCACAGGATAGGGCTGGGGAGCATTCCAGAAAGCGCTGGAGCTTTCTCTGGCGACAGAAGCCAGAGCCCCTAACCTCTTACAGGGCATCGTGGCCCGCGTCGCGCTGCGTTTCTTGCACAATGCCCTGCAGCCTGTTGTTCCAGCTGACAGATGTTGTGTAGCAGAATGCTTCCCCCGTTTTGGCAAAGTCAAGTTCTTCCTGGCGGCAGAAAGTTGGTTGCACCCCGAGGGAAAGGTCCCTGGCCTGCCGGCTGAGACGCACCCCTGGCAGAGGACTCCTGGGCTCGAGCTCCCCTTTGAGCCCGCCCTCCCTCTCCCCCCCTCTCCGGGCCCTCAGCTCCTGGTGTCTCCAGCTCCAAAACCTGCCCTGGATGTGCCCCACTCTGTCCATCTCCTTAACCACACCCTCGTCCTGGCCCCCATCCTTTGCCTGAATTCCTGCTTCCCCTCCTCCGTGCCTCCAATCCAGCCACCGCCATGGGAACCTCCAAACACACAGATGGAATGGCTTCCTGCTTAGGGAGGTTTCCTTTGGTACCTAGAACGCCATCCAAACTCCGGCCTGGGCTTCCTGTGAGGGCCCCGTGTGACCTGGCCCCTGGGTTTTCATTCCGTTCCTCAAACACAAGCTTGTTCCCCCCTCAGGGCCTTTGCACGTGCTGTCCCCACAGCCCGCATGTTCTTGGCATGCCTGGTTCCTTCTCGTCACTCGGTTCTCAGAGGGGCCTCCCAGAGCCCGTAACTCCCGCGCTCACCCTCCCTCGTTACCCCCTTGACCCTGAGGACTACGAGATACTGTTTTATTCGCTTGTCTACAGCCCCGTCGCCCACCCACCCACACTCACACCACAAGTGTGCCCAGGAAGTCTGGGCTCATCCACCTCGTTATTTTCACTGCTGTGTCTCCAGGGCCCAGAGGAGTTATGGGGAAATTGGTGGGTGTGCAGTAAGTCAGTGAGTGAGTGAGTGAGTGAGTGAGTGAATGAATAAGGGAACGAAGCCACTTGTATCCAGTCCAAGCCACAAGCCACGACCGAAGTCATCGTGTCAAATGCCGCGTTGCTGGGGGCTAGAATCGGACAGGATGGGTGGCGAGAAGGGGGCATGGTGATGGAGGGGCTGGCTGCCCGGTGGCCGCGGCAGTGGGCATTGAGGCATGTGTGCTCTCTGTGTCAGGGTCAGCTTCCAGGTCAGCTGCACGGCGGGAGCCCTGCCTGTCTTCCCCGGGAGAGCTCGGGTCTGTCTGGGAGCTGCTGGGCTGAGGTGGGAGGGCAGTGCTCTCTGGACGGCCCGCCGGGGAGGATGAGAGAGGGTCCAGGCCAGGGCTGTCCTATCCCGTCCCGGGAGCTGAGCTGAGCTGAGGGTGTGCTTGGTGTCGTTGCAACCGGGGGCCTGGCCTTGCAGGGAGGGCTCGTCACCCCTGGCTTACAGGAATGTCCTGTGGTCAGTGGGCCGAGGGTAGCAGGATCTGATTCCAGCAGAGGCTGGAGAGATGCGAGTTGCTGCTCCGTTTTCCCTTGCTCTGCCAGGAAAGGGGGATGTGGCTTCCGGGGTGGCAGGGTTGGGGAGTCCCCCCGAGGGCGGGCTGTGGGGAGCGGCTGCCTGTCATCTGGCGGTCTGTTTTAGCCACTTCCCCAGAGCTGGGTCACAGGGCTTAGCCACGCCCCCTCCTGAAGCCGCGGCTCTCTGTGCACAGCCCCTTTCCGGGTGGGTGCTCAGGTCCCCCCAAACTTCCCCCAGGACTGGCCCAGGGCACCTGCTCGTACTTGTACTCAGAGTTCCACCTCCTCACCCCCAAATTGCTCTGTGTTCAAAGCTTAGGGTGACAGTGTCATGAGGGTACCATGAAACCAAGGATTTAAAACAACCCGGTGAGTGAGCTCTTGCCGGCCCTGAAGCCCGGCCTGACCAGCCTGAGCTCTAGCTGTAGGGCCCCAGGGCTGCTGCAGCCCCTCCTTGCTGGGCTGGGGGACCAGAGGGAGCTTCTCCGGAAGCTCAGGACTCGGGACATTTTCATGCTGGATGCTGAAGATGGTTTGCTTTTTCACAAGCTGCAAAGCCTCGTTCCCACACCCCCAGGGAGCGAGACCACAGACGGCAGATAAGCGCTGGCCGGACCTGCTCTACCTTCCTGGGCTGTGGGGCTGTGCAGGGGCCTAGGCACCTCCCTGCCGGCCCCTCTTATCCAGATCTCGAGCTCTACCCTCGAGGACGTGCCAGGGATGGGGGCCCTTCTGTCCTGTAGCCGCGATGGCCAGGATGCCTGGTCCCTGCCGGTGGCCACAGGGGTCTGCACCATCTCTGCCGAGCCCTGGGCAGCTGGGCCTGCGGTTTCCCTTTCTGTTCTTTTTAATAAGCACTTAAGATCAGGGAAACCACAGCGCCTGGCGCTTACTGGCTCTGGGGATTCCTGCCGTTACTTTGAAACCCTTACGCAACTCTGGAGCTTCACGTCACTGATCCTTTACGTTCCCTCCCTTCCCTCCCTCCCTCCCTCCCTCCCTCCCTCTCTCTCTCTTTTTTTTTTTTTTTTTGCGGTATGTGGGCCTCTCACTGTTGTGGCCTCTCCCGTTGCAGAGCACAGGCTCTGGACGTGCAGGCTCAGCGGCCATGGCTCACGGGCCCAGCCGCTCCGCGGCATGTGGGATCTTCCCGGACCGGGGCACGAATCCGCGTCCCCTGCATTGGCAGGCGGACTCTCAACCACTGCGCCACCAGGGAAGCCCCTCCTCCCTCTCCTTTTTATTCTTTCTTTTTTTCAGTTTTCTTTCTTTCTTTTCTTTTTTTAAATTTGTTTGTTTTTCTGTTCACCTGGTGATTACTATGTGTTTTATTTTCACATGTGCGCACTCACTCCAGGGCAGGGTTGCCCCCCAGGGGACACTTGGCATTTCTGGAGACATTTTGGTTGTCACAAGCAGGGAAGGGATGCTACTGGCATCTGGTAGGTAGACACCAGGGATGCAGCAGAACATCTTATAATGTGCAGGACGGCTCCCACAGCAGAGAATTCTCTGGCTAAAGGTGTCAGCAGTGTCAGAATCCGCTCCAGGGTAATACAGGAATCTTCTTGAGGCAGCGGCCAGGCTTCTCCTTTCTCTGGACTCTTCCAGCCAGAAGTGGGGAGGGTAACTGACCGGAGATGCTACCCACCAAAGGCCAGAAAGAGGCCTGGCATGGAGTAGAGAGAGCACTGGACCAGGAGACCGACTTCCAGCCCAGCTCTGCTCTTAGGCACATACATCTGGATAAGTCACTTTGCTTCAGTGAACTTGTTTTCTCATCTGGCAAATGGAAGAGCTGAAGAGCACAGGATTCCGTGACCAGAGCCAGGAGCTGAACTGCAGGCAGGTTGATGTGGACCCTTTCTGTTCTTGCTTCACTGCGCTGGTGGCAGCAGAAGCCCGAGGGATTCTCCAGTACCAAGAGTGCCTTAGAAACCTGGTTTGATTTTCTTCTATGCCGAACGTGTCTGAGGCCGACTCACTCCATCCTCCTTCTGTCTTGTTTAGCCAAAGAGAGTTTTCCCCAACGTTGGTCTGAGAGCCCATGGCTGGCCCAGAGGGTCACATATGGTGACTCTCTCCTGGAGCGATGTGGAGGGGATGACCCTAAGGCCAGTACTTTTCATGTGTCTGGTTTAGGCGTCAGCAAACTATGGCCCAAATCTGGCCCACCACTTGTTTTTATATATAAAGTTTTATTGGGACATAGCCATGCCCATTTGTTTACATACGGTCTACTGCTGCTTTCCTACCACTGCGAAGGTGGAGCTGAGAAGCTGGGACCAAGACTGTGTCAGTCATGAAGCTGAGAACCTTTGCTGTCTGGACCTTCATGGAAAACGTTTGCCAAAACCTGGTCTAGCTGTTCCGTGACTTAATTGTTTAGACGTTAGATCCCAGGGCATGGGCAGGAGCGAAGGGCCGGCTCAGAGGTAGGGGAAGAGAACTTTCCTTGAGGGTCTCGGGGGAAGGAGGAGAGAGAGGAGGGGGAGCTGAACGACTGTAGTGGGTCATCTCAAGGCCTTTCAGGAGTCCTCACCTGAGTCCGCCCAGCCGGGCTCACCTGTGTGGCAGGTGAGCCCCGGTGTCTCGCCACCCTCCCCTGCCCTGGAGCGACAAGCGCTATGACTGCCTGGGGGTTGGGGGGGACCATCTGGCTGGGCATCACCAGCGGGACAAGGAACAAAGAACGAGAGCGAGGGGAGGGGGTTAGAGGGCACAGAGAGGTCAGGCTGGGAGCCCTGGAGCCGGGCCGTAGGCTGAAGTGACCTTGTCCTTGGGCTCAGGAGGGCAGAAAGGGAGCAACCCAGGGGCTGGGGTGGAGGTGGGGGGTGGGAGGGAGGTGTTAGCCTTTCAACAGGTGTTTGAGGATCGACTGTGCCACGCACTGCTGGACGGGATTCAGCGGTGACAGGCCCTTTGGAGCCCTCCGGAAGCTCATAGTTCAGTGGGAAGATGACAGTCAGGCCGAGCCGGCAGTGGTAGAATGACAGAGCCAGTGCCTGCTGGGAGCAAGGGCGTCCACAGTGCTGGGGGTCGGGCAGGAGGTGGTCGGGAGGTCTCACCCGGGCTGAAGCAGCTTTACTGGAAGAAGTGACAGCTCAGCTGAGCCCCGGAAGACGTTGGGTGAGCCAGGTGACAGGTATTCTAGCGGGGAGCTGTGCATGTCCAGCCCTGGAGTCCGGGAGACGGAAGCTCAGGGCCAGGGTGGACCGCAGGGGTAGGGGAGCAGCGAGGAGTGAGGCGGGGACCGGGTGTCGGATCGGGGGGTCTGCACTGGGGACCGGGTTTTGATTTAGCCAAAAGGTGAAGGATGGGGGAAGGGGAAGCAGGGCCAACTGGGATGTGGTGGCCTAGCTTAGGGCAGCATCGGGGGTGAGGAAGAAACCCGGTGGGACATCCTGGGTTGCCCTTGGCAACAGGGAGGATGGGCCTGGAATGTGGGGGCCGATGAGAGCTGTGCTGTTAGCAGGACTGGTGGCCCAGGACCACCCCCTCACCCGCCAGCCTTGGTCAAGTCCCTGCGCCCACATCACCCCACTCTGCTCAGCCCTGCGCTGCTGGGTTTAGCACTGGGGGCTGGTCTGGCTTCAACACTGGACTTCAGCTTGGCCCTTGCCAGGAGCTGCATGGGTGGTACCTGCCAGGAGATTACAGAGGCTCTCCTGGCCTCCCTGCTGATGCTTTTTGTTTTGGCTCAGGTTAATCACCTGGGGGTCTGCATTCCCAGGGCGCCTCGGCCATCTAGGGTTTAGTCTCCGCCTCCCTGCACCCCTAGTGATTGAAGACACTGGGAGTTTCCCAGTCTTGGTCTCTGAGAGGCGGAGGGTGGATCCTTGGCAAAGAGCTCGGGGCTCCACTGTGGAGACGTCGCAGGCAGGATCCTCACCTCCGGGATCCTCGGGACACCCACCACGGGCCGGAGGGCTGGGGAGCTGGTCCTGTGGGTCCCGGCAGCTCCACCCGATTCTGATTCAGAGAGTGAGCTGCCGCCCACGTCTGTGGAGCACGTCTGTCCCAGGCAGCGCCTCCCTGGGGCCTGTGCTGTCCTCTCCCTCCTCTAAGGACCGTGACTCAGAATGAGGTGTCCACTGACTCCACAGGGGCTGAGGTCAGGCAGCAGGGAGAACTAACTTACAGCGTGTCTCCGGACCGGCTGTTCACTGGAGTCACGTCTCTCCTGGGTCGGCTGCCTGGAGCTGCCTGTGTGCCTCCGCCTCTAGGGGCGTCCTGGTTGCGGGGTGCGGGAGGCACTGTCCTTTAGAAGAAGGCGCTCTCGCTCAAGTCTCAGGGAGAGCGTGCCTGTGGCTACTTGAGCTCAGAAGAGGTGAGCGGAGGTTTAAATAACAGCCACCCCTGAGCAGATGGGCTTTTGTGCTGAGCGGACAGCTGGGTTAACCCTTTCCCTGCTGTTCTCTCCTTGCAGCCCTATGATCTCCTTATCGCCCCCTCCGCCCGCCGGACTTCAGATCTGACCTCAGATCCGCCTGCTGTCTCTGGAGGGGACCCCCTCCTCCCCTCCCCCGCCCCCCGGCAAGATGCCGATCCTCAAGCAGCTGGTGTCCAGCTCCGTGCACTCCAAGCGCCGCTCCCGAGTGGACCTCACGGCCGAGATGATCAGCGCCCCGCTGGGCGACTTCCGCCACACCATGCACGTGGGCCGGGCGGGGGACGCCTTTGGGGACACCTCCTTCCTCAACAGCAAGGCTGGGGAGCTGGACAGTGAGTCCGTGGACGAGCAGGCCGCCGCCTCCTCCAAGCGCGGCCTCCTGTCCCGGAAGTTCCGGGGCAGCAAGCGGTCGCAGTCAGTGAGCAGGGGCGACCGGGATCACAGGGACGTGCTGGGCCCCCTGCGGGACTCGGCCCTCTTCGTCAAGAACGCCATGTCCCTGCCTCAGCTGAACGAGAAGGAGGCCGCCGAGAAGGGCTCCAGCAAGCTGCCCAAGAGCCTGTCCTCCAGCCCCGTGAGGAAGGCCACGGGGGAGGGCGGCCCGGAGGAGGCGGGGCCTCGGCGGAATGGGGCCTCCGCCCCCCACTCCCCAGACCCCCTCCTCGACGAGCAGGCCTTCGGGGACCTGGCGGATCTGCCCATGGTACCCAAGGCCAGCTTTGGGCTGAAGCACGCTGAGTCCATCATGTCCTTCCACATCGACCTGGGGCCCTCCATGCTGGGCGACGTCCTCAGCATCATGGACAAGGGGGAGTGGGAACCGGAGGAGGAGGGGGAGGCCGGTTGCCATGGTGACGAGGACCCAGCAGGCGGCCCCACCCAGGCTCCCCCGCTGGCGGCGGCAGCCCCTCTCCCGGCAAGGCAGGAAGGAGCGGGGGGCCCGGACCTGCCCGCGCTGCCGTCGCGTGCGCTGCCGGAGGAGGGCTGGGCCGCGGGGGCCCCCAGCCCCGGCTCGGCCCGCAGCGGGGGCGGCAGCCACACCACGCGGGACAGCAGCTCCCTGTCCAGCTGCGCCTCGGGGGTCCTGGAGGAGCGCAGCCCCGCCTTCCGGGGGCCGGACCGGGCCCGGGCCGCTCTCCTGAGGCAGCCGGACCCCGAGTTCTCCTTCATGGACGAGGAGGAGGAGGACGAGATCCGAGTGTGAGGCCGGCCGGAGGTGGGGGCTCTTGGCTTTGTCTCCTCCCTGTGCCCCCAGCCCTGCAAGGTCAGCCAGGAGCTTGGCTGCGGGCCCCAGACAGACCCTGGACCTTATGGATAAGGGGCGCTGGCCGAGCCTGGGGGCCCTCGTTGGACTTGGAGCTGGCTGGGGTGCCTGACTGCTTTGCACACCCTGCCCTGCCTGAGCTCGTAGGACGGGGCTGTGTTCTCGCAGCGGGACTCGGCTTTCCTCTCCCTCTCCCGGCCTCCAGTGGATTTCCGCTGTCAACTTGAGTCTCTGCCACGTGCAGCGATAATAGGGCAGCCAGGGGCGGCCCAGGGGCGCAAGGGCTAAGGACACTTGACCTGCCTCTTTACTCCTGGCGTTTCTGTTGTGACGGAATAAACGCCCGTGACGGGTCACAAGTCCCGGCCCCTCCCTCCCTCCATCCCCAGCTCCTGCACGGGGAGCCCCACGGAGGAAAGGCGGACCGAATGTGTACAGTGAACGCGACCCCTTCCGCGGGGTGAGAACAGGATGCAGAACGGAAGGAAGGCCCCGGGGCATCTTGAATTTTCAAGAGGGGGCCCTTGCAGGATGACACTAGGACAGGCTGCAGCCCTTGCTCAGTCCCTCTGGGTTTGTTTGTTCTTGTTGTGTTTAAATCTTTTTAGAACGATACCAGGAACGTGTTTGTAGGCCTGCCACCAGAAGGAAAACGAATCCTTTTAGAAAACCTTTATACTAAGTACTTCCAAACTTTATTTAGAACCGTATGGGGTGGAGGTCTGTGCGTGTCTGTCCTCGGCCCCCTCCCGCATAGCTATTAACAACAACAGGCAGCCAGTGTAGAAAATTTCTGGAAAATGATTATTAAAAAAAATGTCATTCCTATGGGGGGATAAAACCTCTTTTGACTGGGTTGTTCAACCCCCGACTGACTACGTCCCTCTGCCAGCAGAGCCCCCTTCCCCACTTCTGAGTCAGTGGTCCTGAGGGTATAGGGTTGCCAGATTTAGCAACAAAACAAAAACCAGAATGCTGAGTTAAATTAGAGTTTCAGGCATGCAAAGGATGATTTCTTAGTGTAAGTATGCCGCATGCCATGTTTGTAACACACTCATGCTAAAAACTTAGTTGTTGTCTTTCTGAAATTCAGCTTTCACTCTGCGCCCTTAGAACCCCGCCCAAGGGGATCGAGTGGAGGTTGGGTGCGAGCCCCCAGGATTCACAGATGAGGATTTTTCTGTCCTGGCAACAGGCTGATTTCACCTTCTCCTGTCGCCTTGTAGCCAGTGGAGGGAGGGGGGCGGACAGAACCGCCGCGGGGTCCAGCCAGGGCTGGCGGCGGGTGTAGCTGCCCTAGCCTCCGCCGCGGGGTCCAGCCAGGGCTGGCGGCGGGTGCAGCTGCCCTGCCTCCTGAGTTTTGCCAGATCTGGACTCAGACACCACCTTAGTTCTTGAAATGGGTGCTCACTGGTTTCCAGCCGTGCAGCCCCTGCCAGCTGCCGCCCTTGAAACCCATCTAGACAGCGCTCAGTTCCAGATTCTAAACTGTGTATTTTTTTTTTCCGTGAAAATGTTAAAACAGCAAAGAAACATTAAAATAAAAGGCCTTACAGCATGCCTGGTGTCTGTGTCTGCTTTTTGTCGGGGAGGGGTGGATAGGGGTGAGGGTGCGGATTCAGGGTGCTGGGGCTGCCCGAGCCCCGACGGCACTCGGGGGCCTGAGGGAGCTTCTCTCTCTGTCTCTTTGGGGCCCGCCCCTCCTGCACTACTCTCCAGCTTCTGGAAGGACAACGCCTCACGTGCCCATCAGCCTGGGCAGGCCCTTGTGGGCTCTGGGATTTGGTGTCCCGACTGCCACTTACCACTGGGGGCCCTCGGGCACTTAGTCATGCAGCCACTCTGTGCCTCATCCTCCCCATCTGTTAAATGGGCATCGTGCTGTTCTTACAGGGCTGGGCTGCAGACACAGTCACTGCCGTGGTGTTTGCCAAGGTTTTTTGGGTTTTTATTTATTTATTTATTTGTTTGGTTGCACCAGGTCTTAGTTGCGACAGGCGGGCTCCTTAGTTTCGGCTTGCCGGCTCCTTAGTTGCAGCACGTGGGCTCCTTAGTTGTGGCAGGCAGGCTCCTTAGTTGCGGATCCAGGGCTCCTTTAGTTGCGGTTCGCCAGCTTCTTAGTTGGGGCACGCAGCCTCCTTAGTTGGTGGCATGCAAACTCCTAGTTGCGGCACGCATGTGGGATCTAGTTCCCTGACCAGGGATCGAACTCGAGCCCCCTGCATTGGGAGCGCGGAATCCTATCCACTTCGCAACCAGGGAAGTCCCCCAAGTTGTTATTAAACCGAGGGAGGTACCGGACCCGGACCGTGTGGGGCTGCAGCCGGGAAAGGTGCCGCTCTCCTTCCCCTCGTCCCTTTCACCATCTGACCTGGAGAATCAACTTACAGGGGGTGTGGTCTCCGTTCAGCCTCGTGGCCCTGGTAGGTAGACTCTGGTGTCCCCATTTTATAGCAGAGATGTGCTCCAGAGGCCACATGGCCACCTTCTCCAAAGTCACCGAGTGGCAGAGTCAGAACGTTACTGATTCGAAACCCTTTCCACACTCACAGGCACCTCAAAGCTTCTTTATTTGGGGAAGTGAGAAGGGGGTGTGTCAGCCCTGGGTGGGACCTGGGAACCCCTCCAGCCCCTGGTCCAGCTCCTCCCTCACCTCTTCCCCTCTGACGTGGGCACGTCTCTAAGGAGAGAACGTCAGCCTGGGTGGGTCCGTCTCTGCCCCTGAAGCCCCTTGTATGCCCTCCTTTTCACCTGGGGGCCCCAGTGCAGCTGAGTTCCAGGAAACCCTGCCCCTCTCCCGGGGAGAAATTTGGGCATGTAGTCAGCCTCCCCCTGGGAAGCAATTAGAAGCATAATTAAAATGTCGCCCAGGTCCCTCTGTCCCTAGATTGGCTCATTAGAGGTAATGAGGGATGTGGCTAAGACAAGAGTTATGAGTAGGTGGGGTGGTGGCCCCGGGGGAGGGAGGGGGGATGGGCACACACCCAAGCCCAGCGGGAGTGATGGGGTCCCCCAGCTCTGGGGGGAAGGCTCAGGGGGATGGTACCTGGGTGACAGCTGTGCCTCCCAGAAACTGTACCGCCCACCCCCCATTCCACCCACATCCACTCACCCAGGTTCTTGAGGGTCTGGGAGCAGCCAGCCTCCCCAGGGCTGCAGACCTGCTTTTTGACTTGATGGGAAAGCGCTAGCTGTTTGGGGAGACCCAGGGGCCAGCTGGACCCACACTTTGGGAGCACGCTTTCTGACTGGGGGCTCAATGGGCGCGCCAGACAAGCATGGGATAACCAGACGGGACGAGCCTAGCCACCAACTCTAACCTTGGTTTGCTGTGTGGACTTGGGCCAGTTATTTTCCCTCTCTGGGCGGCTTCAGTTTCTCCATCTTTACAGTTAGGCACTAGCTCAGTCGTTTTCAGCTTTTTACCAGAAGTTCTGTTTGTCATGAGGTACCCAAACAGACTGAACAAGAGCTTCCCTGGTTGGGGGCGGATCCTTTCTCCCTCCCCTTTGTCTCTGGGTTTTGCCGGAGAAGCCTAGGGCCCCCTCAGGGCACATCTTACCCTAAAGATGTTCTGTAGGGCCCCTTCTACCTCTGACAACTCAAAGCAAGAGCTGGGAACTCTTTCTGGGTAATCATTTAGTAATTTTAATTCAGATCGCAGCGAATACTTCCAAAAATGTGATGGGACCCCAAAACCTTCTGCTTCAGGCAAGGCTGCAGTCATGGCCCAAAGATGCTCTGGGATGAGTCCCACCCTGGTCCAGCCATCACTGGGGTGTCTCCCCGCCGCCTCCCCAGCTCCTCAAGGAGTTCTGTTCTAATCTGTTGGGTACATGCTGTTCTGCACTGTTCACATGATAAGGGCTGTGTGTTCTAGGACTGCCACTGGCCCACCGGGCTAGCAAGTGGAGGAAGTGGATACGGACCCACGCGCGGGCTCCAAAGCCCTTCCTTGCAATCACTGTCCCAATCTGGTGATGTCCGCTTTGGGGCCCGAAATGACCAGGCGGCGCCAGTGACCTGCTGGGCAGAGCAGTGCAGAGAGAGGCCGAGCTGACAGCCCCGCTGGTAGGGGTGTGCCCAAGAGAAAGGGGGCTGTGCTTCCTGCCAGGTGAGGCGCTGGCAGCTCCAGGACCCTTTCAGCAGCTACTGCTGCTTTCCATCATCCAAAGGGCCCCGCAGGTAGTGCCAAGTGTGCTGAGCAGAGCAGCCCCTGCCATTCCCAGGGTCACTCAGGGCTGGCCTCTGTCTCTGTCCACAGCCTCAGGGCCGTGCTCCTGCTGGGGTCCAGGCTGGTCCCATAGGGCTCCCCTTCGACTCCATTCTCACACCCCAGCCACCCCCTCCTCTTCACCAGGGTTGCACCATGTTCTCAGAAGAAAGTGGACACAAGGGATAGGAAGGGAATAGAGGGGTTCAGGGCACCTGCGGGAAGGGGGTTCGTAGGATCTTCACATTTTAGCATCTGGTTCACCACCAGCCTCCACCCATTTTACAGTTGGGAAGACAGAGGCTGGAGAAGGCGGCACTGGCTGAAGTCTGGTGAGTGGAGCAGAGCAGAGGCTGTGAGATGGACGGGGCTGGGTTGGCTCTGTGGTGTGACAGACGAGGGAAAGGCTGAGCCGGTAGACTGCGTGGGGCAGAGCTGGGAGTGCGGTCCTTGTCGGGGTGGCAGAGGAGGCGGGGTTGGCTATTTCAGGTGTGTGTGTGGCACCCCCACCCTTCCCCGGCTTACCTCGGCCTTCACACAGCAGCCTCCCAAATGCCCGGACTCCACACTTGGGCGGGGACCCTTCCTGGCGCAGCGCTAACCTGCATGCAAAGTGTCCCTGGACCCCGGAGACGCTGAGTTAAGATGCAGGAAGGCGTGGATAAACAACAAGGTCCTATTCTATAGCACAGGGAACTATATCCAATCTCCTGGGATGAACCATAATGGAAACCATAATTAAAAAAAGAACGTATCTATGTGTATAACTGAGGCACTTTGCTGTACAGCAGAGACTGGTGCAACACTGTAAATCAGCTCTACTTCAACAAAAAAAGAAAGAATTTTTAAAAAAAGATGCAGGAAAGCAAGTTAGGAATAAAAGCAGGAGAGCTTATCTCTCTACTTCCCCTTTGCAGGCTTCTCAAGGCCTTGTGGCTTCCTGCCAACAGCCAGATGGGAGACTGGGAAGAACGCTTTGGGGGAGGAAAGGTATTTGCAGGCAGATGGAGGTTGGAGGCTTTGCCTCTGAAGCCTGTTGCTCTTACACACGGAGCTTCTGTTCTCCAAGACGGAGACTCCCAGGAGAGGCAGGAGGAGCCAGGGAGAGCTGCCTTCCCGGCGGGACTCCAACCCTGAAATGATCTTGCTCTGTTAAAAAATGCCCACCAAGGGCTTCCCTGGTGGCGCAGTGGTTAAGAATTTGCCTGCCAATGAAGGGGACACGGGTTCGAGCCCTGGCCCGGGAAGATCCCACATGCTGCGGAACAGCTAAGCCCGCGGGCCACAATTGCTGGGCCCGCGTGCCACAGCTACTGAAGCCCGCGCGCCTGGAGCCTGAGCTCCGCAACAAGAGAAGCCACCGCGATAAGAAGCCCGCGCACCACAGCAAAGAGTGGCTCCCGCTCGCCGCAACTAGAGAAAGCCCACACGCAGCAACGAAGACCCAACACAGCCAAAAATAAATAAATAAAATAAAATCTATCTTAGGAAAAAAAAAAAAGGCCTGCCAAGCCCACAGGGCTCTGCTGAATTTTGTTTTGTTTTGTTTTGATTTGTTTTTACCCTGCTTTGTTCCAAAAAGGATTGGAGGCAGCTTACAAAAATACTTAAAATACAGTAGGACAAAAAATAGATCAGAGAGAAAACAAGCCTTGAACAAACAGAACAATGAACCAAGAGTGTGGTACACAGAAATGTGCTCAAAGTGGACTGAAAATTGGGCTCTGAGCTTCCTATCAGTCAAAGCGAAAAGGGAAATCCACCCGTTACAAGACTCACGAAGTCTATGAGGTTGGAACAATCCCAAAAGAAGCTTTTTCTGACACTGAGGTCTGAGAGGGATCCCTGTGAGATCTCTGAAGGGGACAGGGGTGGGGTCCCAGTCAGTGTCTTCAAAACAGTCTCATAACAGATAAGGTCATCAAACCCCATGAAGCTGCATTTCCGCTCAGGGTAAATCAAAGACTTGATGCAGATCAATAAAACCAACTCTATGGCGCGTCAGACCCAAGCCGTCCAAGTCATTCATCCAAGAGATGCAATTTATTTATTTATTTACGGCTGCGTTGGGCCTTCGTTGTTGCGTGCGGGCTTTCTCTAGTTGCGGCGAGCGGGGGCTACTCTTCGTTGAGGTGTGTGGGCTTCTCATTGCGGTGGCTTCTCTTGTTGTGGAGCACGGGCTCTAGGTGCGCAGGCTTCAGTAGTTGTGGTGCATGGGCTCAGTAGTTGTGGCTCACAGGTTTTAGAGCGCAGGCTAGAGCTTAGTTGTGGCGCATAGGCTTAGTTGCTCTGTGGCATGTGGGATCTTCCCGGACCAGACCTCAAACCCGTGTGTTACTATGTGGGTATTATTTGAGAAGCAGCCACACGGAGGTGGCTTTCTAATTTCTCATCCTGGGGTCAGAGTGAGGAGTGTGTTGAGAAGGTCGTCCCACAGTGTGATGGTATTAAGAGGCGGGGCCTTGGCGAGGTGATTAAGTTTAGATGAGGTCATGAGCGTGGGGCCCCCATGATGAATTAGTGTCTTTATAAGAAGAGGAAGAGAGACCAGAACACGTTCTCTATCTGCCATGTGAGGACACAGTGAGAAGGCAGCCCTCTGCAAGCCAGGAAGAGAGCCTTCACCAAAAGCCAGCCATGCTGGTACCTGCATCTTGGACTTCCAGCCTTCCAAACTGAGAGAACTAAATATTTGCTGTTTATGCCCCGTCCGTGGATCCCGAGCTGACTGAGACAGTGGGTGAGTCCCCACGTGCTTGGAACCATTCATCTAGATGGGGAGTCGTGGGCCAGAGATGGAATTCAAAGCCAAGCGAAGGAGCGAGAGCAAGGGCAGCTGGGTGGATTTGATGGGCAGCTGGGTGGATTTGATGAACACCCAACAGGAGGGAAGGTCAGGGTGAGCGAGCTTCTCCCCCGGGGCCCTGCCGTATCCCCCGCCCCCCACCCAGGGGTCAGGGTGGTTTGTCCAGGCAGGGAGCGGGGAGGGGTTGCCCTCTGCTTGCCCGCTCCTGCCACCCACACCCGCTGGGCTTTGTACACAGCGTGGGCACCATTGATTCCCTGTCAACAGTCAGGCCCTGGAGGGTTTTTCCATCTGTACCCTGTCTGTGTGCCTTGTGACCCAAGAATCATTTAGAGATAACAGACCGGAGGGCAGTCTTTCGTGATGAAAATGGACTTTTTCTTCCCAACTCCATTGACCCAAAGGCAGGTCAAACCTGTGACCTTGACCCCAATTCATCACAGTGAGTGCACCAGGCCGGGGCAGGGAGAACCAATCCATCACGGTGTCGGCAACCAGCTGGCGGCCTGTGTTCTAGAAAAACCTTCCCCTCCCTCCTCCAAGTGAGGGTGAGGGGCTCATGCACCCCAGGAGGTACACAGGACCATTCACCGGGACGCAGGAATAGATATTAGAACTTTGCTCATAATTATGGTTTATCTTGACTTTCTACCCTGAGCAGACCCAGTGCTGCCAGCTCCTTCTGTGAGTCCCAAGGCCTCAGAGTCAAGGCCCTTCCCAAGCCCCCAGCACCTTGAACCTCTTTCAACAGCCGACCTGCCAGATTCAGCCCTGCAGAACCAGAAGCGGTTTCCCAAATGCACTGCTGCTGCTGGGAACATTGTCCTTTACCACCTTGACAACGCTCTACCTGTCACAGCTGTGTTTCTCATCCTCGCAGAAACCTGTCCTTGCCATCCAGGTGAGAGCTAAGTGGTCTTGTAGTAGTTCTGCAAATGCCCCTGTGTCCCACATCGTAGGATTCAACTGCCTGTTTATCAGTGACTTTCCCCTCTGTCGTCATTTCCTTATTGTTACTGTACCAAATTACTACAAATTTAGTAGCTTGAGACAACACAAACGTATTGTCTTATAATTCTGGAGGTCAGAAAGGGCCTTCACCGAGCTAAAATCATGGTGTTGGCAGGTGTGCTTTCCTTCCGCAGGTTCTAGGGGAGAATTTGTTTCCTTGCCTCTTCCAGCTTCTGGAGGCGCCTGCATTCCTTGCTTCATGGTTCCACCTTCCATCTTCAAAGCCAGCAGTGTAGTATCTTCAAACCTCAATCTCGGGACTTCCCTGGTGGCGCAGTGGTTAAGAATCCGCCTGCCAACGCAGGGGACACGGGTTCGAGCCCTGGTCCAGGAAGATCCCACATGCCGCGTAGCAACTAAGCCCATGCGCTACAACTAATGAGCCTGCGCTCTAGAGCCCGTGAGCCAAACTACTGAGCCAGCATGCCACAACTACTGAAGCCCGTGCGCCTAGAGTCCATGCTCCGCAACAAGAGAAGCCACCGCAGTGAGAAGCCCGCGCACCGCAATGAAGAGTAGCTCCCACTCGCCGCAACTAGAGAAAGCCCGCGCGCGGCAACAAAGACCCAACGCAGCCAAAAATAGATAAATAAATAAATTTATATTTTAAAAAATCTCAACCTCTCTCTCTCTCTCTCAGTGGAGGAGAAAAGCTACTGGGACACCCCTGGGCCGAGACTGACCCCCTTGAGCCCAAAAGGGCCTGTCTCCTTGACTCTCTGGCTAGAAATATAATCCACATGCCCACTGATAGGCCCGGGCACAGGCCTCAGGGGTCTTGGTCGTCTCACCAGCCTGGCAAGGGGTGGGGCCCTTTCCTGCACTGCAGCTTGGTCAGCTGGAAGGAGCTTGGCTTTGGGGTCATGCAGACCGAGCTGATGGTCTTTGGGAAGCTCGGGTAAGCCACTGAGCCTTGGTTTTATCGACTGTAGAAGAGAAAGAAGAATGCCTCTTTCTGGGGTTTTGTGGGAATTAGAGAGAATGCAGTGTACATGGTGACACTCCCCTGATGAAGTCCTAGTAATTAGGAGCAATGGTTGGGAGTCTAGGTCCCCATTCCGACATCTACTGGCTGTGTGAGCTTTAAGCAGTTGCTTCACCCCTCCGGGACTTGGTTTCTTTATCTGTAAAATGGGCAGAAGCAACTTGAGTGGTTGCAGTGAGGACCAGAGGAGGCCCTGATGAGAAATGTGGGCAGGGTCATTTGTCCTGTTACTGGGCCCACGCCCCTAGGGAAGAGGGATGCCTTTTCCAGAGTAGAGTTTCTAGAACCACCGGACTCCCAGAGGCCAAGCTCCCGGGCAAAGACAGAGCAGGACCATCCCAGCTGCTGGACCTCCCTGCCCTGCACTTCAAGTGGCTACTGGGAGGCCAACAGCTGTCCCCGCCAAGTGGCATCTCGGGCACAAAGAGCAGTGGAGGGGGCAGGACACGCTGGCTCATTGTTCCTGGGCCAGAGCAGCAGCTGTGGGTCACCCAGGGCTCCTCTGACCTCCGGCCCCTCCCAGCGGCTCTCCAGCGGCAGGCCCGTCCCTACGGGACTTAGAGCAGCCCCTCCAGTGGCACCTGGACAGCGTGGAGTCCCCTGCCCCTCACAGCACCTGAAGGAATAATACATTTGGAGAAGGGGTGGCCCCATGGACCCAGGGGCTTGTACTTCACGGCACGTACCTCCGGTGTCAGGCTTCCGCGTGGACTTCTCACTAACCTCAACCCCCCAGGGAGGTCACATGTGGGTCCCATTTTACTGATGCAGAATCTGGAGCTCAGAGGGGTGATTAAATGACTGGCCTGGGGTGGCAGACTGGGGACAGGCAGAACCAGGATGTGAACCCTGATCTGTCTGATGCCAGCCCGCCCCTTTTCCACCAACTCAGGTCCCGAGTGGGGAGTGAGGCAGATGCACGGGTACCGGGGTGGAGGGGGCGTGGCCGCACTCTGCTCAGAAAAGCACCGGCTGGGACTGATCCATGGCTGGGCCGGGCGGGATGACCTCGGCCAGTTCCAGGCGGCCAGAGAATTCCAGAGCTCCCTGCACCCACTGCTTTTCAGAGCTGTGCATTTATAAAGGGAAGGGAGCTGGGGAATGATGATTCGGGAAATCTGAAGCCAGAGTTAAACGAGAACCTCATAATGATGGTGATGAAAAATTCACGCCACTGTTTGTGCAGTGACTTGTGCGTCCACTTCGCAGCCATGAATTAATTGAGAAATGGAAACACAAATGCTCGGGACCAGCTGCAGGGCGCAGAAAAGCGGATGGGGAGGTTCCAGAGGGGACACCCCAGAGCCGGGCCCCCTGCTCCCAGGCCGGCCCCTCCTCCAGGCATTGCCAGGATTCCTCTGGCCTGGGGCTCGCTTTGTGTCTTTGCACAGTGAGGGTGATGGTCCACTTGGGAGCCGTGAGGTAGGAGTATAAATGGGGGGTGTCAGGTGGGCAGCTCCCCCGGTTCTGAGAGAGACAGAGGAGAAGCAAAGTGCCTGGCAGGTGGGAGACCCAGATCCGATTCTGATGCTCATTAGCTGTGGGACCTTGGCAATCACCCAACTTCTCTGCATTTTTACTTGCTCATCTGTGAAAGGGGTGAGGACTTCCGAAACTCAGTTTCCAAGTGGGAAGGTGTATTCGTTTCCTAAGGCCGCTATAGCAAATGGCCACAAAGGTGGTGGCTTAAAGCAATAGAAATTTACTCTCAAAATTGAGGTGTCATAGGTTGGTGTCTTCTAGAGCCTCTTTTTTTTTTTTTAGTATTTATTTGGCGGTGCTGGGTCTTAGTTGCAGCACGCGGGATCTTCATTGCCCGCGTGCGGGATGTTTAGTTGCGGCATGCAGACTCTCAGTTGCGGCACGTGGGATCTAGCTCCCTGACCAGGGATCAAACCCTGGCCCCCTGCATTGGGAGCGTGGCGTCTTAGCCACTGGGCCACCAGGGAAGTCCCCCTTCTGGAGCCTCTGAGGGAGGAGTGGCCCGTGCCTCTCTCCTGGCTTCTGGTGAGGGCGGCCACCTGTGGGGTCCCTCGGTAGCTCTACACCTCCAGTCTCCTCCCGTCTTTGCGAGGCTTCTCCTCTGGGGCTCTTCTGTATCTCAGCGTCTCCGATCTCCCTGTCTTTTCTCTTATAAGGGCACCAGTCATGGGTTCAGGACTCACCAGAATTCCAGGATGATCTCACCTTGAGATCCTTAACTTACTTGCATCTGCAAAGACCCAGTTTCCAAATAAGGTCACGTTCACAGGTACCAGGGGTCAGGACTTGGTGTATCATCCTGGGGCAGACAAGTCAACCCACTGCAGAAGGTATTTTGGGGAAGCAAAAACCATGCATGTGGGCCCGCTCGCCGCAAAAATAAACAGTAAGGCAGCGGGAGGAGGGAGTCCCTGGATGCCACACCCTGTGCATACCTTCTGGGAATGGAGCCCGTGTTGGGCGTGGGACCCTGGCTAGGAGAGGAGGGGAGCTGCCAGGTTGGGTGTGGATGGAGGGCGGGGTCTCCACGGGGCCTCCTTCCTTCTCCGCCCTCCTGATGAACTCTATGGGCCACCAAGGTGCTGAGAGGCACCCCCGCTGATGTCTCCGGGGCTATAATTCTTATTTTTTATCATCACTAAGTGGTCTCCCCACACTCCATTCTTCAGGGTGCTGTGTGCTGCTCTCCTAGCCCCGCAGGGTCTCCCCGCTGGCTTCGTGATAATAACCGAGCCCTGAAAAGCACTCTGGCTTCGAGGCCTTACTTCCTTCTCCAAGTCTTGTCCCCACACTGCCCTTCTCTAAACCCACGCTTCGACCGAAACGAACCCTTGCCCGTGCCCCTGCCCTGCCATGTTGCTTCGTGGCCCCATGCTTTCACACCTCTGGCCCCTCCTCCGCAACACTCTGCCACCCGTCTCTCCTCCGAGAGCCCTCCCCGCCACCCGTCCCTGCCCCTGCACAACGAGCTCCCCTCTCGGCATTTGTCCCTCTGCTACCAACACCTGCCGTGGTACAACCGTGCTGGTGAAAGTCTCCCCCACTTGACTGGGCCATCCCTGAAGGCAGGGACACAGTCCTTTGTTTTGGGGTCCCCAGTTCCTGGCACAGAGATGCTCTGGGATGTTTATGGAAGGAAATCACCAAGAGACCTGGGTTTGAATTGCATCATTATTACCTTCCCAACCATGTGCCCTTGGCCTTGCTGGGCCTCCATGGTCTCACGTAGCCCCTGCCAGGTTGGCAGGAAGGAGCCTGACATGAGCCTGTGTCCACAGATGAAGGTGTTTTGGAGACTAATCAATGTACATGGAAAGGGCCAAAGAAGCAAGGCCGCCTATCCCAGGGACCCTCTGCCCCTCTGCCTCCCTGGGGTGCAGTTGGAGGGAGCTCCCAGCTTCGGGAGACTCCGGGATCCCTTCCCTGCCCCTCCCAGCGCCGCCTGGGCTCCAGGTGTCTATCTCTCCAGCCGTTTTCTTTTCTGATCCAGGGTTCAAAAGAACGAGTGTGGGAGCCACAGCCAGGCGGAAACAAAAGCCAGCAGGCTCCCTCTTGCTGGCCCGGCCGCAGGCCTACAGGGCGCGGCCCGCCTCGCCCTGCTGCGTCCAGGAAGGAGGGCGCTTGGATTGCGGGCATCGCCCCCCAGCAACTCTGAAACCTCAGCTCCATCGGCAGGGAAGGCCTGCTGGGGGCCAGAGCAGGGGCAGGGGGAAGCCTGCCCCAGTTAGAGCCCGCAGTTGCTCCTTGGAAAGCCTTTTCCGACGTCCCCAGCCTTGGGGGCAGGGGTGGTGTAACGATGATAAAACAACATTTGCACAGAGATTTCGTTTACAAAGCACTTTCTCAGGGGTGGGAGGCGCCGGGGTGGCGGGCGGAGCCCGCGCTGCGAGGCCGCGGCCTCCGGTTGGTCTCACCTCCCCCCCGCCCCCCGGCCCAGCACCGGATCGTGCGCGTGGTAGACAAAGCGCTATTCATCCCGCAGTTTCCGAGTCCTCGGGAGTCGGTGCTTTTCCCTCTCTCCCGTGAAGAGCTCACTCTGGCTTGTCGCTCAGGCCAGAGGAGGGGCGTCAGGAGTCCCAGAGGGAGGGGTGGGCTGGGGCCTGATTGAAGGGAAATGCGGGGGCCGAGGGGGGCTCCCTCCTTCTGCACCGCTCGCCCCGCCCCCAGGCCCTCCGGCTCCCAGGCGCCAGCTCGCGCGAATCCAGAAGACTCAGCGCAGCCTCGCCGGGGCTGGGTTGTGCAACTCTCCTCACAGCTCACCTGTGGCTGTGTCTTTACATTAAAAGTACGCGCAGGCCACACGGGTTCGAGCCCCGGTCCGGGAAGGTCCCACATGCCGCGGAGCGGCTGGGCCCGTGAGCCATGGCCGCTGAGCCTGCGCGTCCGGAGCCTGTGCTCCACAACGGGAGAGGCCGCAGCGGTGAGAGGCCCGCGTACCGCAAAAAAAAAAAAAAAAAGTACGAACAGGGCTTGGTAACGTCTGCATGGGCGTCTTTGGGAACATGTAGAGATAAGCAGCGTGTGGGGCTTTGCTCATCCTTCCCCAGCAGCGCGCATTGAGAGTGGGACTTAGGTACAGGTGTAGGGGACTGGGGCCCTGGGGCGTCTGCACCTGCATCAGGTAACGCCTGTCTAGCTGTGCCTGGGGAGTATAACTCGGCAGTCAGCCGGGGAGATGGGGTTCCGCATCAGAGCCTGGCCCCTTAAGGGCCTCTGATGAGCTATATTAGGCCCATCTGCAGGCGGCTTGAGCAACTTTTAGTAGCCCCAGCAGGAGAGAGAGGATGCAGGAGGTCATTGCAGGGCTGGAGCAGATCACCTTCACCTTCGAGAAGGATGTAGAGATGCAGAAGGGCACTGGACTCCTGCCTTTCCAGGGCATGGACAGTGAGTGAGGACGGGGACCCCGCCGCCCCCCCTGCCCTCCCCCTCCCTCCCCGCCCCCCCGCCGGCCTTCTCTGCAGGCCCCTCTGCTTGGCTCCCTGATGGGGCGGCCCCTTCTCTCTGCTGCTCGCCAGGGAGGAGCAGGGGGGCTTGGGCCCGCCATCTGGGAGCCCCAGCTTAGCCCCTCGCTTCTCAGGCCCCCCCTTACATCCTTTCCAGGACTTCAAAAAAAAAAACAAAATGGGGCTGGCTTCTGGGCAAGCAGACCCGAGAGAGGTAAATTGAAAGAAGTTGGGAAGAAGCACACTGGCCTCTCCAGCTCCCAGGGGGCCTTGCGCCCTTCCAGCACCTCCGTTTCAGAGTTGGGGGGGCTTAGGTGTGGAGGCTGAAGGCTGGCTCCTGAGGCCGGCAACCCAAGGGCCAGGACGTGAGGACCCCCAGGCCCAGGCCTTGGTGGGTAGAAGGGAGACGTGCTGCTGGAGGGGTGAGGGCCCTTTGACAGCCACAGCCTCTGGAGAAGCTGCCCCCCTCCTCTGCCTTCTTCTCCTTCCAGAGTCCGGCTCAGCTGTGTGCAACTTCTTCGCTAAAGGGCTCTGCGAGAAAGGTGGGTCAGCAGGTGGGGCTGGGGTCGGGGCTGGGTGGCAGCGGGGGCTGTCTAGGCCACACGGGGTTCAGCTTGGCCTGGAATAGGGTGTTGGATTTGCACCTGGGGAGGGGAAGGGGGGACGGGGCAAAATTTTAGTCTTATAAAAAGTAGGCAAAGGGCAAGTGGGGGGCTCCGTCCAGAAGCCTACCTTCCCCCACCCCCCTAGCATTTCCCTGATTCACTAGCACTGATTAGGGCAGGCAGGGCTGCCCTGAAGGAGACATTCCCTTCTTTCTGCCCTGCTGGAGGTGGGGTTGTTTGTGGGTGTCAGCTGTGTGCTCCCAGGAGGCCACCGACTTATTTATTTTCCCCCAGTAGGGGGAGTGCTTTCCTTCCCCCTACTCTTGTCCTCCGAATTAATTTGGGACCTGCTCAGCTGTTCCATCCATTTCCTTTTTTTTTTTTTTAATAAGTTTATTTATTTTTGGCTGCGTTGGGTCTTCGTTGCTGCACGCAGGTTTTCTCTAGTTGTGGCGAGTGGGGGCTACTCTTTGTTGCGGTGCGCGGGCGTCTCATTTCGGTGGCTTCTCTTGTTGCGGAGCACGGGCTCTAGGCGCGCGGGCTTCAGTAGTTGTGGCTCGCGGGCTCTAGAGCGCAGGCTCAGTAGTTGTGGCGCACGGGCTTAGTTGCTCCGCAGCATGTGGGATCTTCCCTGACTAGGGCTCGAACTCGTGTCCCCTGCATTGGCAGGTGGATTCTTAACCAGTGCGCCACCAGGAAGTCCCTGCATCCATTTCTTGTGTCCTAAGAAAGCTCTGGCCACAGTCTCTGAGATGCTACAACAAGCATCCTTATTTCTCCCCCATCCCAACGTGGCTCAATCTTCCATGGGGACGTCCCTGGCGGTCCAGTGGTTAAGACTCTGAGCTCCCAACGCAGGGGGCGTGGGTTTGATCCCTGGTCGGGGAACTAAGATCCCTCATGCTACGTGGCGTGGCCAAAAGAACAAAACAAAACGGAAAAACTGCTCTTCCAAACGCTTCTCCCCAAAAGCAGCGCTTCGGGGGGTGTGGGGTACCTGACTGAAAAGCAGCGGCTCTCAGCTTTGCTTCTGCCTCCTGAACCACTCACGGGCTCTTCCGATGGAAACCCAGTTGCCCCCAGTTGCCTCCAATTTGGGGGTCTCCAGTCCCCCCTAGAGATCCAGGTTAAGAAACTCTGAATGAGTTTAGGACCTGCTTTTGGGATCCAAGTGATTTTGTTCTTGGGAAGCTGGGAGGCCAGGAGGGGCCCAGGCACAGGGGGGACCTGGGGCCATTTTTGCCACATGCCTTGTCCGTGTTTGGGGCAGCCCTGGACGATGGGGTGAGGAGGGAAATGAGCTTGTCGGCCACTCCAGGCTTTGTGAAGCCAGGACTAGTGATGCCTCCTGGAGTCCTGTCTCCTCAGCTTGGTCCATCCAGTCTCTAGAACAGTGGTTCACAGAGATACCCTCTTGCAAAGAAATAAAACTGTTCTTAGGTCTGGAACGTCAGACCCAGGCAAGCCAATGGCCAGGGCTGGAGGGTAAGGCTATTTAAGAAGAACACCTCCCCAGCACCCCACAAATTCTATCGGAGAGGTGGCCAAGCACGAGACGGGTCCTGCTAAGAAACCGAGGGGTGTCTTTCCTGCCGACGGCAAGACCACCTGAGTGAAGATGACAAAGGGTGAAATGTAGCATTTCCAGTTCCTTCTGAATTGTTACCAAGCTGGCTCCTATGTCACCATGTTAGATCTCTGGAATCAGGAAACAGAACATTTTTTTTTTTTTTTTTTTTTTTCCGGTACGCGGGCCTCTCACTGTTCCTCTCCCGTTGCGGAGCACAGGCTCCGGACGCGCAGGCTCAGCGGCCATGGCTCCCGGGCCCAGCCGCTCCGCGGCACGTGGGATCTTCCCGGACCGGGGCACGAACCCGCGTCCCCCGCATCGGCGGGCGGGCTCCCAGCCGCTGCGCCGCCAGGGAGGCCGCATTGGGTTTTTAAGACGTGAATCCAACAGGCCCTTTACGAGCCTCGCCTTGTGCTGGCGCCTTGCTAGGATGGGTGGCGGCTCGGGGGGCCGGGGCTGGAAACCGGGGCTCTGCTGTCTGGTAGGAGCACCCCGTCAGGCTGGAGGGGAGGGGTGTGGAAGGTGCTGCAGAAGGCGTCCTGACAGCCTGGGGGCTCCCCGGGGTTCGAGAAGGGCCAGGGCACCATGCTAGGCAGAGAGGGCTTTGAAGCTGTGTTTTAAGCCGTGTCTGGCCCCCAATTCTAGCCTCCCCCAGGCTCCAGGGGAAGGGGCGGTGGGGCTTCCTTCCAGGGGTGAGCTGGGCTCAGGCTCTAGGCGAGCGGGGACCCCCAGCTGGGTGCTCTGGTGTCCCCAGGGAAGCTGTGCCCCTTCCGGCATGACCGAGGGGAGAAGATGGTGGTGTGTAAGCACTGGCTCCGGGGGCTGTGCAAGAAGGGCGACCAGTGCAAGTTCCTGCACCAGTACGACGTCACCAGGATGCCCGTGTGCTACTTCTACTCCAAGTTCGGTCGGTAATGCCCCTTCCCGGTTCCCCCACACACACCCCGGAGGGTAGCAGTGGGGGCCGAGGGATGGGATGAAGTCGGGGAGGGGCCCCCAAAGGAGGCCTCGCGTGTCCCAGGTGGGCAGACCAGGCCGCGGGGGCCCTGCTTCTCCAACCCCCTAGAAAAATTGGAACTGTCCTCTGAGCCCTGCTTCACTGCCCCAGCAGGCTCGGGCACACGCAGCCGGTCCCGCTGGCGGAGGGAGAGGGCTGGAATCAAAGGCTGAATTGTTGCCCTCCCTGGTCCACTCCTGGCTAATCACGCACCCAGACGGGCTGTCTGGAAACGAGCCTTGAGCACGCCCTCTCTCAAGCCCCGGGATGGGCTGGGGTGGGTCGGAGCCAGTGTTTCCCAAACAGCAAGCATTTTCACGGTGCTCCAGGTCTCCACAAAGCACCTGCCCCATCGACGCGCACCATCGCCTCCTCTTTCGACCGTCTTGCTATTTTTAACTCCTCTTTTAGAAGAAAACTTTACATCGCTTCGGTAAATGGAAAACTGGCATCACTGATTGGCAATAGAAAGTCACTGTAAACGGGAGATCGCGAGCTTCAGAAGTTTGGCCCCTGAAATGACCTTGTGTGGTCAGGTCTGGACCCGCATGTCACCCCCCTCTGACTCAAGTCTTTTGTCATCTGAGGGGCTACATAGGGGGAAGCCACTGCCGGTTTAAGAACGGGATCTGTGCATGTGTTTCAGGTCTTATCTTTCTCCATAAACTTTTACAGTTCAGTGCTTTTCAGAGCTGGAAGGAGCCTTAAGGATGATCTAGTCTAGTAGTTTTCAAACTGTATTCCGAAGAGGGACTTGGAGGGAGAGCTGGGCCAGCCTCCAGGGACACCTCTGACTGAGGCGGCCTGGCTTTGAAACGTCGGGGGGCTGTGGGCAGCTGTTCCTCATTAGTGTCCATGGGGGGGCATTCCTGGGTATCCAGGAAGAAGGTACCCCACCCCCCCAAGGTCAGTAAGAGCTTCCCCCAGGCTCAAATTCTTTTTTTTTTGGCGGTATGCGGGCCTCTCACTGTTGTGGCCTCTCCCGTTGCGGAGCACAGGCTCCGGACGCGCAGGCTCAGCGGCCATGGCTCACGGGCCTAGCCACTCCGTGGCATGGGCATGTGGGATCTTCCCAGACTGGGGCACGAACCCGTGTGCCCTGCATCAGCAGGCAGACTCTCAACCACTGCGCCACCAGGGAAGCCCCCAGGCTCAAATTCTGTTTCCTGCCTTCTCCTCGGACTTGAGACCTGGCGGTGGCAATTCATGAGGGTTGCCCGCATGTGTCCCTTGTAAGAAAGGACAAAGTGTATATGAATCCTGGTCCCCCTTGGTCGCGTCACCTAAAAAGCTCTTAATTTAAAATGCCCCTTTATTCTTTCAAAAACCTTGGTTGGCTTTCTTTGGGGGATTGGGGACGTGCTGGGCATGGATACGGGAATAGAACTAGGTCCGCTCTGCTCTCAAATAATCCCTACTGTGAGGGCGGACGTATACACTGGTGGTTACAATAGGTAACCCGTGTTTTTTGCTCTTGGAGTAAATGAATGAATACCTTTTTCTAATATCAAAGCATAATTACAGTTCTCATTGGAAGTAAATCGTTTTACTTAAAAAATATTGTTGGGGATGGGCTTCCCTGGCGGCGCAGTGGTTGAGAGTCCGCCTGCCGATGCAGGGGACATGGGTTCATGCCCCGGTCCGGGAAGATCCCACATGCCGTGGAGCGGCTGGGCCCGTGAGCCGCCGCGGAGCCTGAAAAAAAAAATTGTTGGGGAGATGTAGGAGTGGGAAAGGGCAGTTGAACGGAGCTAGGAAGCCCGGGGGCTTTGGTTCTGCTCTGGGATGTGCTCGTCCCAAAGGTACCTTGGGCAGGGGGCTCTGACAGGCAGACGGGCGGGTGGGGTGCGGTGCCACCTGCTGGCCGAGAGACCTGGTGTCCTCGTTTGTGAAATGAGAGAACTGGGTAAGAGTGGGGTTGAAACTCTGGGGAAGGAGTGGTACTCTTGAAGGTTCAGGTGGAACCTTGCTTTGCACAAGCCCAATGTAAAAAATAGATCTCTTTGGAGCTGCTCGGAAACCAGTGGAATTGACACTATGGCGTTCCTTTTGGCTCTGAAAAGCGCTAAGTTGTAGGCTTTAATTAATTAATGTATTGAAGTTTAGTTGATCTACAATGTTGTGTTAGTTTCAGGCGCACAGCAAAGTGATTCAGTTCTATATATATATTCTATAATAGATGTATATTATTTTTTCAGACTCTTCCATTATAGGTTATTACAAAATATTGCGTAGAGTTCCCCGTGCTATATAGTAGGTCCTTGTTGCTTACCTGTTTAACATAGAGTAGTGTGTATCTGCTAATCCCAAAGTCCTAATTTATCCCTCCCCTCTTCCCCCTTTGGTAACCATAGATTTGTTTTCTCTGTCTGTGTGTCTATTGCTGTTTTATAAATAAGTTCATTTGTGTTTTTTTTTCCTTTAGATTCCACATACAAGTGATATCATAAGGTATTTGTCTTTCTCTTTCTGACTTACTTCACCTAGTATGATCATCTCTAGGTCCATCTATGTCGCTGCAAATGGCATTACTTCATTCTTTTTTATGGCTGAGTAATAGTCCACGGTATGTATGTACCACATCTTCTTTATCCATTCATCTGTCAGTGGACATTTGGGTTGCTTTCCTGTCTTGGATACTGTGAATAGTGCTGCTATGAGCATAGGGGTGCATGTATCTTTTCGAATTATAGTTTTCTCCAGATATACGCCCAGGAGTGGGATTGCTGGATCATATGGTAACTCTATTTTTAGTTTTTTGAGGAACCTGTTCTCCATAGTGGCTGTACCAGTTTACACTCCCACCAACAGTGCACGAGGGTTCCCTTTTCTCCACACCGTCTCCAGCATTTATTATTTGTAGACCTTGATGATGGCCGTTCTGGCCAGTGTGCGGTGATGCCTCACTGTAGTTTTGATTTGCATTTCTCTAATAATTAGTGATGTTGAGCATCTTTTCATGTGCCTAATGGCCATCTGTATGTGTTCTTTGGAGAAACGTCTGTTTAGGTCTTCTGCCCATTTTTTGATTGGGTTGTTTGTTTTTTGGATATTGAGCTGTATGAGCTGTTTGTATATTTTGGAGATTAATCCCTTGTTGGTCGCATCATTTGCAAATATTTTCTCCCATTCTTTAGGTTGTCTTTTTGTTTTCTTTATGGTTTCCTTTGCTGTGCAAAACCTTTAAGTTTAATTAAGTCCCATTTGTGTATTTTTGTTTTTATTTCCATTACTCTAGGAGAAGGGTCCAAAAAGATACTGCTGTGATTTATGTCAAAGTGTGTTCTATGTTTTCCTCTAGGAGTTTTATAGTATCTGGTCTTCATTTAGGTCTTTAATCCATCCTGAGTTTATTTTTGTGTATGGTGTTAGGGAGTGTTCTAATTTCATTCTTTTACATGTAGCTGTCCAGTTTTCCCAGCACCACTTATTGAAAAGAGATTATCTTTTCTCCATTGTTTATTCTTGCCTCCTTTGTCATAGATTAATTGACCATAGGTGTGTGGCTTTCTTTCTGGGCTCTCTATCCTGTTCTATTCATCTGTATTTCTGTTTTTGTACCAGTACCATAGTTTTGATGACTGGCGTTATAGTCTGAAGTCAGGGAACCTGATTCTTCCAGTTCCATTTTACTTTCTTAAGATTGCTTTGACTATTTGGGTTCTCTTGTGTTTCCACACAAATTTAAAAAAATTTTTTTTGTTCTAGATCTGTGAAAATGCCATTGGTAATTTGATAGGGATTGCGTTGAATCTGTAGATTGCCTCGGGTAGTACAGTCATTTTGATAATATTGATTGCTCCAATCCAAGAACACGGTATATCTTTCCATCTGTTTGTGTCATCTTCGGTTTCTTTCATCAGCGTCTTATAGTTTTCAGAGTACAGGTCTTTTGCCTCCTTAGGCAGGTTTATTCCTAGGTATTTTATTCTTTTTGATGTGACGGTAAATGGGATTGTTCCCTTAATTTCTCCTTCTGATCTTTCATTGTTAAGTTGTAGGCTTTTAAGGAGGATGAGATTGGAAACACCAATTCTCTACTTGAATGAGGTGAAAACAGGGCTGAATCTTCCCCCTTGGTTCCTTCAGAGCCCCTGGGTCCCTAAGGGGAAGCTAAGAGTGCTTAGACTCCCTCCCTAACTCCTGTGGTCTATGCAAACAGGGCTGGCTCCTCCTAGGAGCCCGGGGTCTTGGTCTAATCCACAGACAGGTTACGGCACAGGCTTTGCGAAACTACAGGTGTCCCTCTGTGTTGCATTTATCTTAATCCCTGTGCCAGCTTTGAAGCAGTGCTCTGCTCTTCTTGGCATTTCCCCCAGAAAGAACTGCACCCCTTTACTCTGGAAGCCATGGAGGTTTCATCATAGAGATGAAGCTTTAGCCACGTGCACAGCAACACCTTCACGCAGCGTCTATGCCTTCCTGGACCTTAAGCTGCTGGCTCTGGGTCTCCCCTTCCCCATCTCTCCTCGTTCCTTCCTCCCAAGTAGTCTCTAAATACCTCCGGATATCTGGCCCTGCCCCAACTCTAGCAGATGTGTGTATTCACACCCAAGTCCCGCTTAGCCAGTACGATTGCGATCCGCCTTTCTTAGGTTGCAGGAAGGTTTAGAAATATCTTGCTGTCCTCAAAAAGCTGCTGACCACCAGAAGGCAGAGAAGTGGCTTATACGCAAGGGGCAGGGTCAGTCTTGTTCCGGGAGGGCGGAAGTGACTGCAAACATGAACCCACTTATGCACAAAGAACTCTGGGATTTTCAGGTGACTGCAGCAACAAGGAATGTCCCTTTCTCCATGTGAAGCCGGCCTTCAAGACCCGGGACTGTCCGTGGTATGACCAAGGTTTCTGCAAGGACGGTGAGGCCCTGACAGAAAGGGGGCTCTAGGGGACATGGGGGAGTCTCCCGGCAGGGGAAGGATGCACATTCCTGATGCGGCCTGTGGAGGTCCGCCCCAGGTTGAAATCCCACAGCAGGCCTCTGTAGCTCCCCCCAGTGGAAACCCTCTGCAGTACATGGTGGGCTTCTTGGAGCCGGCTCACTGCGGTTCAAATCCCAATGGCTTCAAGAATGTATTGACTGTGTAACCTTGAACAAATATGAAAAGGGGACCAGCTCCCCTGAGGGCCGTTGGGCCAGGTGGAAGTAGGATCCCTCGGGCAGCCCTGCGCATCGGGTCTGACCCATAGGAGACATTTCTCTGTTCCTTCCCATCTGGGTGTCACGTAAATACATTTCACTGTCCCTATCTGGCCAAAGTTCGGAGGCA
Source organism: Lagenorhynchus albirostris (assembly GCF_949774975.1). NCBI lineage: Eukaryota > Metazoa > Chordata > Mammalia > Artiodactyla > Delphinidae > Lagenorhynchus > Lagenorhynchus albirostris. Next base: position 54,717,578 of record NC_083114.1, read on the forward strand.
GGGCCCCCGTTGGAGTCCCCGTGCTCTGAGCACCGCCGTCCTTTCTCTTCCGGTATCCGGGTGTGGTGTTCTTACTGAGCTCCTGGCAGCCCTGGTTCGGGGAGGATTTTAGGGGAGGGCGGCTGAAGGAGGATTAGTAAGATGTGTGATTGGCTGGCCTTTGCTCAGCCAAACCTGCTACAGCTAAATAAATAAAAGCATGTTACAGCCCACATCCATGGAAGTCCTCCAAGACAGCGCGTTAGGGACACTTCTGACGCTACTGTTTCAGGCCTGGCCAGCTGACACCTACTCCCCACACATTCTGAGGCGCCCTTTCCCATCTCAGTCATGTGGCTAGGAAGTTGGTGCTTCCCCTTGCCGGTAAGCTTTGACATGTGTGTTTCCCCCACTAGCTAAAGATCCTTCTAGCTGTTTTTTCTTTGCCCAGCAGGTCCCCTGTGTAAATATCGCCACGTCCGCAGAATAATGTGTATTAACTACTCAGCTGGCTTCTGCCCTGTGGGACCCAAATGCCAATTTGCACAGTAAGTGTGACTCCCCCGAGTGCTGGGCCCACTCTCTGGCTTCTAGACCTAGATCCTTCTGCACCTTCACTGGCCTGAGGTGGGGAGTGAAGTGTCCGGCGAGCACCTACCCACGGTGTTCTCGCCCACCCTACGCCCACCCCTCCTGGTGCTGTCGGCTGCACTGAACTCTAACCCATCCTGTTAGTGCCTATCCATTGCTGGGGATGGGTGTATAGCTCTTAGAAACAGGAGTAGAGACATTCAACACCTACCCGCCACCCCCATCCTCTGCAATTCTCCCTGGCTGGGGTGCCGGCTCCTTCCCTGTGGGGCTCTGAGAACAGGAAACCTGCCTCAGGCTGGTGCAGGACGTGTTAATGAGCAGTGAGCTTGGGCGGTGCCTAGAGCCCGGCTGTAACTATGTCTCTCCATGCCTCCCTCAGCCCCAAGATGAATCTTTTATTCAACCCAAGTTACCTGAAGGTGAGTGCAGGTAGGAGGGGGGCAGATGTGGCTCACTCCTTTACTGCATGGTTCCCTGGGGAACCCTTGCTCCCCAGCCCTGCACTCTTCCCAGGTGCCCTCACTCTCACACCATCTGCCCCGGATCCTGGGAAAGGCACACATACGGGGTCGCTCCTCCCAGACCCCCTCGGACCTCCGTCGTCTCTGCTTCAGGCAGAGCTTCTTGGCCCCTGAGGCTTTCCTTCTCCTTAGCTGCAGAACACAGGTGTGGTTTTTATTCAAGAACCTGGGGTCTAGCTGAGGACCCATGGTCCAGAGTTGTTCTGAATCAGGGCCATCCTGGTTGTGCCTGGTCCCTATGGGAACAGATCTGCCTCCCACTGATATCAAGTCTTGATACGAGAGCCTCCATCCCGGCTCAGCAAGCCACAGCCTGTGGGGTCAAATCTGGCCTTTTGCCTGTTTCTGTACAGCCTGGGACCTAAAAATGACTTCTTAAAGGTGGCGACAGAAAAATCCAAAGTAACATTTTGCAATGTGTGGAAATGCAAATTCCAGTGCTCATAAATAGTTTCACTGGAACAGGACCAAGCCCATCATTTACATACTGTCTGACTGTTCCTCATGCTTACGATGGCAGAGTTGCGTAGCTCCAACAGAGACCAGATGGCCCGCAAAGTTGAAAATATTTACTGTTTGGGCTCCTGCAGAAAAAGCTTGCCGGTCCCGGTGGGGATGTCTGCATGCTGGCCTGCCAGTAAAGTCTGACAGAGGCCAAAGAGGGAGCACGAACGCCGGGGGGAGCACCCGAGCTCTTGCTAATTAGGGGCTCTGTACACAGCCCTAGGCTGGGATGGCACTGGCACATGAGGAGGGCGACCCCTGCTGGCTCCCAGTGGGATCGCTGACAGCGGGTGGGAAGCGATCGTCAACACTGGGGAATTCACAAGCCCATTTCCAACGTCCATCAAAAGGTACGCTTTCGGCAGTTAAGGCGTAAACGAAGGCATTTCGCAACCTGGTTTCAGTCTGAAGGCCTGGCCGGAGTCCCTGCTCTCTTTCTACACAGGGAGTGTCTATAAATGTTTCCTTTTGGCTTCACTTTCTCTGCAGCTTGTCATCCGGCCAGTGGGTTCGGCACCTCCTGCTTCTGCCTGGGAACCTCACAAGCCCCCTTCCCCGAAAGAGTGTCTGCTTCTCCACCCTCAGATGAAGCCCCAGGAGCCCCCGGTCACTTACTGCCTGGGGCTCAGGGCCCTGGAAGAGGGCCCGTGTTACAGGGTGAGTGGTGATGAGCGGGGCTACTGCTCTGTTGAGGGCAAGACGAGGGGTGATTAGCAAGATAAAATCGGACGGAGGTTTAGGAGTGCAAATTAAGAGAGAATGGGGGAATTTAGCTGCGAGACCAAACTGTTCCAATTTTAAGGTCTCAGTAACCTCATCTTATTTGCATTTCCTGCCAGACAAGACTGTTTATTTCTTTAAAAGGCTAATAAGTTAAACATCTTTCATGCACTATTTTGCTACCTGACAATCCCTTGAGTTGTTTATACATAATAGCCTTAAGACTTGGCACAGTCTTGGTAAGGGGCGGCTTGGTAAGGAAGGGAATGCCACACCTTACATTTCTTGGTTGTTATCTTCTGGTTCCTCAGGAAGAAAATCATGTTTTACACTCGTGAGATGGCCTCTGAACTGTCCTGACCTTTGCCTTCTCTAGTCTGCAAGAGAATTGTACTATCAGGCCTTGCTTTCCTCACACGATGGATTTCCTGGTCTTCATGCATCCACAGCCCTGTTCTTTGGGTTAGTGGTGATGGGGCTTGAACCTCAAGGCCTTTTTCAGGCCAGAAATGGACCTTCATTTATGAGCAGAATCCATCACGTTCCTCAGAAAGCCAGCTAACCAGCTCCTAGGGTGCCCTAGACAATTTAGGATTTTTCTCTTAGGATCTGAATTTACTAAAAGTCACACCATTAACTTTTTCTCTTGTAGTGTTGAAAAATGAGCCATTATGCCAGTAAGAGTCAACTGGTAGAAGTTACCAAAAAATACCCCTGGTCGGTCTGGGGAACTGAAGGACCTTCTAGTGAAGACGCCCAAAGGCCATCCTAGGGGATTCTGTTCTCAGCTAGCCCACTGCCTGCCTAACCAGGAAAGGAGGTGCAGAAGCAGCCTGCTGTGTTTCAATTTCCTCTTCTGTACGTGAATGAGCTACTGAAAATATAGCAGGAGTGGAGGCTGACTGAGTGTGGCAGGAACGAGGTATTCATAGAACGGGGGAGCACAATGTAAGTAAAACCAAGAGCTCGAGTGTATGGGAAACGGTCACTGTCCTGTGCTCAGCTCCCGTCCTGCCGCCGACAGTTCTGGGCGGCACGTGGCCTTCCTGTGCACACGGCCTCAGCTGCTGCTGTAAACGAACAATTAAATCAAGTGGTTTCTTTAGCATGACAGCTGCTTCCCTATATGGCTTCCCTAAGTGTAAGACGAGATTCTGTGCATGCCTTCTGTAAGGAATTACAGGGAGGTGGATGGTACGAGTGAGGCTTATCCCGGGGACGTAAGGAAGTGACATGGATCACTGAATGCCGTGTGGTCTCGGTCACCGTCTGAGTCAAACCCCAATGCAACTTAATCCACGGGGAAAGGAGCAGGGAGGCAAGGCTGCGCCTTTTGGAGGAGTGGAGAGAAGAGGGATGACACACAGTGCGCGGTGGGACCAGGCCCCTACCTTCGGCAGACGGAGGCAGCTGGCTCATCCGGCCTGGAGCGGGAGGGTGAGGCCGAGGCTAAGAGGACCTGGAGCGGGAGGGCGAGGCCGAGGCTAGGAGGATAGCCGGCCCTGGAGACAGATTCGGGGGTCTGAACGCCAGCTCCACCCTGGGCTGCTATGTGACAAACCCTACACAGCCATGCAGGCAAATTACTTAACCTCCTCGAGTCTGCTCCCTCATTCTAGAAAACGAGTGTGGTGGCAGCTCTGGCCTCACAGGCTGGAGACTGCAGGTGAAGAAGGCTGCACGGCGCTGGGCTGACAAAAGTGAGCACCCAGGTGGTAGCTGGATTTTGGCGTGGATTGTGGTGGGGCCTCTCTTGCTTAGTTCAAGCTCAGGATGTGAACGAAATAAGAGGCCACAAGAGGTTAGAAAAGCTGTTGTTTCATTCCTATTATGTGTGACACTTCGCTGGAATTAACAGATGCAAGACTTTTAATTCAACCAAATCTCTGCAAAGTAGGTATAATCATCCCCATTTTACAGTCCGGACCAAGGAGGCTCCAATTAAGTCAGATAACTTGCCCAAGGACACACCTACTACCCATTTCACAGGTAAGTGTCTGGGAGAGGCAAATAACCAGAATAGAGGACTATTTTTTGAACATATTTTTGTTATGAAGGGTGGTAACAGTAATACGTAGGACGAACATGGCGGGGGTCGGGGTGGGGAGCAGGTACTGAGAGTAACTGGATAATCCGTAAATCAGGAAAAACAGGACCGAAAGAAATAGTAGCAGCAGATAGGGCTTCCCATAAAGTATAAAACACTCCACTGATAATACAAAATGATTTATTCTTAATAGCTGAATATTTTAATATATATAGAAAAAAGGCAGTGTTTCAGGTATCACTCAGGATTAAACTCAAGTAGGTAGCAGAGATAACCCACCTTACACAGACCATGTGCGTTACAGCAGGGTGTCCAGACGTGCCTGTGAATGTTTGCAGCCTCCAGTAACCGAACCTTCCCGGTAAATCTTCGAGGATGGAGAGAAGCCTGGGTACCACCGTTAACTCTTCTGCAGGGTGGATGGGAATTCTCAGGCTGCGTTTCTACACACATTGCTGGAAGCCGTGTTTGGGAAGGCACGCGGCTGCCCTGGAAGCAGAATCTAAGCACTGCTGTTTACCCAGGGAAGCTCCCACCAGTGCCAGGGAAGATGTGGAGCACAATTTAAGAGACAGAATGTAGGAGGCTGTTTAAAACGGAACAGCATGGTAAGAGCATTCCAGACTTCTCTCCTGGCTTTGTGGAGACACGAGCTCCTCTCTCCTGGCTGAAGCACACTGGCTTTGCATGGAGCAGAGCCTCACCCATGGACAACTCCAGCTTTGAAAAGAACCTCTAGTCTTCCTAAGGAAGCCTGGAATCTGCCAGCTCACATAAATGGGTGGGCCTGGCTGTGCAAACAAACTTACGTCGTAGTATGAACAACAAATGCATCCTCGTAAGGCAAGTTTACAATATTGCGAACTGGAGCCAAGAGGCATACCCCTGGATCATGCTGCGTTTGTTTAGATCTGAATCTAAGAAAAGAATCAGTTATCAGCTGACCTTAACTCTCAAACTATTTTGAACATTACTAAGAGATCATTAAAAGACTCGATAAAAGGTCGTCAAGGATTTCCCTACCTCAGATGGCAGCAATGCGTAGATAGGGAAACCTTTCCCTGTTACTTTGTGGACGTAATCAAATAATTCCAGAATCTGGACAAACTTCAGACGGCTTTTTCAAAGTCACCCACATCATTTTAAGAATCAATGCTCAGCTCATCTGCACAGGCACATTCCTGGGGTCAAGGTGGAGCTGGTCTGGGGCTGTCGACTGCTGTCTCTCTCTCAACATACAGCTGCCAAGCATCTCTGCCGAACACCAGGTGAGGACACCAAGGCACAGAGAGGTTAAGTCACTTGCTCAAGGTCACAAAGATCGTTTACACAGATATTCGCACTGGAAGCCCAGAAAAAAGAGATAATTAAGTACATTCCACAACAGAAACTGAAGAGTAACTATTCCTTAGGTGATGTTAAATACGTTGGTACCTACAACTGAAAATGCTATTTTGGTTGGAACAGAAACAGACTGGGAGATATCAGAGATCAAGGCCCTGCTAAACTTGATCACTTCATTCTGATGGCTTACCAGCAGGAGAAAGCCATTCAGACTAGAGACAAGATGGCAGAGTAGAAAGGACATTGAGCTCACCTCCTCTCACGAGCACACCAAAATCACAAATAACTGCTGAACAAACATTGATTAAAAAAAGACTGGAACCTACCAAAAAAGATATCCTACATCCAAAGACAAAGAAGGAAGCACAACGAGATGGTAGGAGGGGGTGCAACTGTGACACAATCAATTCCCACACCACCTGGGGGGGTGACCCAGAGACTGGAGAATAATTTTATCACAGACTTCCTCCTAGAAGAGTGAGAGTTCGGGGCCCCACATCAGGCTCCCCAGCCTGGGGGTCTGGCAGTGGAGGAGGAGCCCCTAGAGCATTTGGCTTCGAAAGCCAGCGGGGTTTGACTGCAGGAGCCCCACAGGAGTGAGGGAAACAGAGACTCCACTCTTGGAGGGTGCAGAGCACCAGGACCCAGGACGAAAGCAGTGACTTCGTAGAAGCCTGGGCCAGACCTACCTGGGCAGCCCTCTTGCTTGGGTAATTAGCACCAACACCTGGGCCCACCCAACAGCCTACAGGCGCCAGTGCTGGGAGGCCTCAGGCCAGCCAACCAACCAACCAACCCAGAGGGAACACAGCCCCACCCATCAGCAGACAGGCTGCCTAAAAACTCCCTGAGCCCACAGACACCTCTCAACGTGCCCCCTGTTACAGCCCTGCCCCACCCAGAGGGCAGACACTGGCCCCTCCCACCAGGAAGCCTGCACAAGCCTCTAGACCAGCCTCACCCACTGCGGGCAGACACCAGAAGCAAGAAAACTACAATCTTGCAGGCTGCGAACCGAGGCAAAGAACTTGGGAAAAGAATGCATGCAGAGTGAGGAGCTACAAGAAGTTTTAAGAAAGAGAAAATAGAACAACCAGAGTTGAGAATACAATAACTGAAATGAAAAATACACTAGAAGGAATCAATAGCAGAATAAATGAGGCAGAAGAAGGAGTAAGTGAACTGGAAGACAGAATGGTGGAGATCACTGCTGTGTAACAGAATAAAGAATGAAAAGAAATGAGGACAGTTGAAGAGACCTCTGGGACAACATCAAATGCACCAACATTCACATGATAGGGGTCCCAGAAGAAGAAGGAGGAGGAGGAACACGCCGAGACACACAGTAATAAAAATGACAAAAATTAAAGATTAAGAGAAAATATTAAAAGCAACAAGGAAATTCTCATAAGGTTATCAGCTGATTTTTCAGCAGAAACTCTGCAGGCCAAAAGGGATTGGCACAATATAAAGTGATGAAAGGGAAAAACCTAAAACCAAGATTACTCTACCCAGCAAGGCTCTCATTTAGATTTGACAGAGAGAGCAACAGCTTAAGGACTGGCACCACCAAACCAGCTTTACAACAAATGCTAAAGCAACTTCTCTAGGCGGGAAACAAACATGTGGAGGCTAAACAATATGCTTCTAAACAACCAATGGATCACTGAGGAAATCAAAAAACACCTAGAGACAAATGAAACCTAAAACACAAGGATCCAAAACTTACGGGATGCAGCAAAAGCAGTTCTAACTGTTTATGGTGATACAAGCTCACCTCAGGAAACAAGAAAAGTCTCAAACAACCTAACCTTACACCTAAAGCAACTAAAGAACAAACAAAATACAAAATAGGTAGAAGGAAAGAAATCATAAAGGTCACGGAAAAAATAAATAGACTAATAAAACAAAAAGATCAATGAAACTAAAAACTGATTCTTTGAAAAGATAAACAAAATTGCTAAACCTTTAGCCAAACTCATAAGAAAAAAAGGGATAGGGCCCAAACCAAAAAAATTAGAAATGAAAAAGGAGAAGTTACAACTGACGTAGGAGACCACTACAACAACTCTATGCCAATAAAATGGACAACCTAGAAGAAATGGACAAATTCTTAGAAAGTTACAATCTCCCAAGACTGTACCAGGAAGAAACAAAATATGAACAGGCCAATTACAAGTGCTGAAATTGAATCTGTGATTAAAAAACTCCCCCAAAATAAAAGTCCAGGACCAGATGGCTTCACAGGCAAATTCTATTGAACATTTAGAGAAGAGTTAACAACCATCCTTCTGAAACTATTCCAAAAAACTGCAGAGGAACGAACACTTCCAAACTCATTCAATGAGGCCACAATCACCCTGATACTAACACCAGACAAAGATACCACAAAAAAAGAAAATTACAGGCCAATATCACTGATGAACACAGACGCAAAAATTCTCAACAAAGTACTAGCAAATTGACTCCAACAGTACATTAAAAGGATCATACACCATGATCAAGTGGCATTTATCCCAGGGATACAAGGATTTTTCAATATCTGCAAATCAATCAGTGTGAAACAGCACATTAACAAATTGAAGAATAAAATCCATATGATCACCCCAATAGACGCAGAAATAGCTTTTGATAAAACGCAACATCCATTGACAATAAAAACTCTCCAGAAAATGGGCACAGAGGGAACCTACTTCAAGATAATAAAGGCCGTATATGACAAACCCACAGCTAACAGCACACTCAATGGCGAAAAGCTGAAAGCATTTCCTCTAAGATCAGGAACAAGGCAAGGATATCCACTCTTGCCACTTTCATTCAACATAGTTTTGAAAGTACTAGCCACTGCAATCAGAGTAGAAAAAGAAATGAATCCAATTTGGAAAAGATGTAAAACTGTCACTGTTTGCAGATGACATGATACTATACACAGAAAATCCTAAAGACTCTAACAAAAAAACTGCTAGAGCTCATGAATGAATTTGGTAAACTTGCAGGATACAAAATTAATACACAGAAATCTGCATTTCTAAACACTAATGATGAAAGATCAGAAAGAGAAATAAAGGAAACAATCGCATTTACCATCGTATCAAAAATAATATCGGGTTGGCCAGAAAGTTTGGTAAGATGTTACGGAAAAACCCAAACGAACTTTTTGGCCAACCTAATAAAATACCTAGGGATAAACCTACCTAGGGAAGGAAAAAATCTGTACTCTGAAAACTAAAAGACACTGATGAAAGAAATCAAAGATGACACAAACTGATGGAAATATATACCATGTTCTTATATTGGAAGAATCAATATTGTCAAAATGGGGCTTCCCTGGTGGCGCAGTGGTTGGGAGTCCACCTGCCGATGCAGGAGACACGGTCTGGGAAGATCCCACATGCTGCAGAGCGGCTGGGACCGTGGGCCATGGCCGTTGAGCCTGCGCTCCGCAACGGGAGAGGCCACAATGGTGAGAGACCCACGTAACACACACACACACACACACACACACACACACACACACACACACACACACACACACACACACACACACACACACACACACACACACACACACACACACAATATTGTCAAAATGACTATACTACCCAAGGCAATCTACAGATTCAATGCAATCCCTATCAAATTACCAGTGGCATTTTTTGCAGAGCTAGAACAAAAAATTTTACAATTTATATGGAAACACAAAAGACCCCAAATAGCCAAAGCACGGAAGAGTAAAAGCAATTTTGAAAAAGAAAAACAGAGCTGGAAGAATCAGCTTCCCTGACTTCAGAGTATACTATAAAGCTATAGTCATCAAAACAGTATGGCACTGGCACAAAAGCAGAAAGATAGATCAATGGAACACGACAGAAAGCCCAGAAATAAACCCACGCACCCATGGTCAATTAATCTATGACGAAGGAGGCAAGAATATACAATGGAGAAGATCTCTTCAGTAAGTGGTGCTGGGAAAACTGGACAGCTACATATAAAAGAATGAAATTAGAACATTCTCTAACACCACACACAAAAATAAACTCAAAGTAGGTTAAAGACCTAAGTGTAAAACTGGATACTATAAAACTCCTAGAGGAAAACATAGGCAGAACACTCTTTGACATAAATTGCAGCAGTGTCTTTTTGGATCTGTCTTACAGAATAATGAAAATATAAACAAACAAATGGGACCTAATTAAACTTAAAAGTTTTTGCACAGCAAAGGAAACCATAAACAAGAAGACAACCTACAGAATGGGAGAAAATATTTGTAAATGATGCAACCAGCAAGGGATTAATCTCCAAAATACACAAACAGCTCAATATCCAAAAAATAAACAACTCAATCAAAAAATGGGCAGAAGATCTAAATGGACATTTCTCCAAAGAACACATACAGATGGCCAAAGGCACATGAAAAATGCTCAACATGGCTAATTATTAGAGAAATGCAAATCGAAACTAGAATGAGGTATCACCTCACACTGGTCAGAATGGCCATCATCAAACTCTACAAATAATAAATGCTAGAGGGAATTCCCTGGAGGTCCAGTGGTTAGCACGCCATGCTTCCACTGCAGGGGGCCCAGGTTAGATCCCTGGTTGGGAAACTAAGATCCCACATGCCACGGGGCAGCTAAGCCCACGTACTCTAGAGCCTGTGTGCCACAAGTAGAGAGAAGCCCACACACCGCAACAAAAGATCCCCATGCCGCAACTAAGACGCGATGCAGCCAAAAAAACCCAAAAAACAAAAAGGATCAGTACAGATAAAGTAATTGTGAATCTATTAAGGTGTTGATTAAAAAATAAAAAGAATGTATTTTAAAAAATAAATGCTGGAGAGGGTGTGGAGAAAAGGGAACCCTCTTGCACTGTTGGTGGGAATGTAAATTGGTACAGCTACTATGGAGAACAGTATGGAGGTTCCTTAAAAAACTAAAAATAGAGCTACCATATGATCCTACAATCCCATTCCTGGGCATATATCTGGAGAAAACCATGATTTGAAAAGATACATGTACCCCAATGTTCACAGCAGCGCTATTTACAATAGTCAGGACATGGAAGCAACCTAAATGTCCATTGACAGAAGAATGGATAAAGAAGATATGGTACATATATACAATGGAATATTACTCAGCCATTAAAAAGAACGAAGTAGGGCTTGCCTGGTGGCGCAGTGGTTGAGAATCTGCCTGCCAATGCAGGGGACACAGATTCGAGCCCTGCTCTGGGAAGATCCCACATGCCACGGAGCAACTAGGCCCGTGAGCCACAGCTACTGAGCCTGCACGTCTGGAGCCTGTGCTCCGCAACGAGAGAGGCCGCGACAGTGAGAGGCCCGCACACCGCGATGAAGAGTGGCTCCCGCTCGCCGCTACTAGAGAAAGCCCTCGCACAGAAATGAAGACCCAACACAGCCAAAAAAATAAATAAATTTATAAAAAAAAAAAAAAAGAACGAAATAATGCCATTTGCAGCAACGTGGATGGACTTAGGAGATGATCATACTAAGTAAGCCAGACAGAGAAAGACAAATATATGATATCACTTATATGGGGAATCTACAAAAAATAAATGATACAAATGAACTTATATACGAAACAGAAAAAGACCCACAGACGTAGAAAACAAATTTATGGTTACCAAAGGGGAAAAGGGCGGGGGGAGGGAGGGGTAAAGTAGGAGGTTGGGATTCACAGATACACACCACTCTATATAAAATAGATAATCAACAAGGACCTACCTGTAGCACAGGGAACTCTACTTGAAATTTTGTAATAAACTATAAGAGAAAAGTATCTGTAAAAGAATACGTATACATAAAACGATAGATATATATGTGTAACTGCATCACCATGCTGTACGCCTGAAACTAACACAACATACCGGGCAATAAGCAGCAGATATCCCTTCAGGACTGATGGGTCATTAAGTAGTTCGTTTTTCTCATTAAGGAACTTATTTTCAGAGATGTAAAGTATTCACTGTGATCTAACGGAGTTAAACCCTTTCATGATGTTTTAGCATTCTGATTGCAACAAGTGGCTCTAGTTTACTTACAGTAGGGACAAAAATGATCTTGATGACAACCCTGGGGGGCTGTGAGCTTACTCTTGCCGTCACCACTGCACTCACATGCTGTGGGGAGCTGAGGGGGCAACACTCAGGCACTTAGGTACTGAGTCCAGAAAGGCTTCTCCTCCTGAAACGCGTTTCCTAACTAAATGCTTCAGAGCGGAGATCCCCAGTCCTCTTCATCCCTCCGACACAGGAGCCCGTGAGGTGTCCTGTCCATCTGGGGCAGGGCTTGGCACGCTTTCTGTAAAGGGCCAGAGAATAACCATTTTCAGCTTTGCAGGGTCTATGGTCTCTGTTGCAACAACTCAACTCTGCTACTGCAGTGTGGAAGCAGCCACAGCCATCACCTAACCAAAGACGCAGGGCTGTGTCCCACGGAGACTTTATTTACAAAAAATAGGCCACATGCTGGCTTGTGTCTGTGGGCTGTCGCGGTCTGCTGACCCCTGGGCTCAAGGGGATTGGGGAAGAGGACATAACTGAGAGGTCATTCTCACCTACCTTTGTACCCTGAGCATTTCTGATCTAGAGTAAGGCAAAGGGGCAGGTGCAGAAGACCCCTCCCTGACCGTGTCTCTTACAGGGCATTTACAAAGAAAGACCACAAAGCCTTTCCTAAAGGCAAGATACTGTTTTTGGAGTTCTGAAAATTCTGTCATATTAAACTAAAATAACTGCCTCTAGTATACTCTTCCTCAACCATGAATTTTTCCTTATGGAGAATTCTAGCACACCTTTTCCTTAACCGTAAGAATTTGATGCAGAATTAAATTACTCCCACTGGGGATAATTAGAGAGGCGGGGGGGGGGGACAGGGGGCTGAAGAACAGAAAAGGGAGATACAGCAGAAGATAAGTCAGCATCGAGTTCTGGGAAGAGAGAAGGAAGAGCTGTGCAAATACATGAATGCTGGCCTTAGAACAGCACACCTGCTTTTTCATAGTTTTGAAGGAGCTGGGACAAAAGAGGGACTGAACACATGTATTTTGGCCTGAGGATATTACAAGCAAAGGGAAGATACAGACAGACCCATCGACTGATTGATAGGGGCATATTGCTATCTGATATGTAATCAACCTCTGATGTTGGAAAAGAGGTTGAAAACCGTTATCCATCTGTGAGATCTACATTACATTTCCATGAAGCCTTTGTAAGTACCCAAGTTATTTTCTAGGGGCCAAAGCAGAAAATTAGAAAAAATATGGAATATTCTGATGAGGGAAGAGACCTAAAAGCCCCACCAGCCAAAAACAACCCTAACAAAGTGGGAGGAATATTTGAGTATTGCACTGAAATTCTTGGGAAGGGATAGGGGTGGAGTTCTGAAAAGCTTCCAAGAAGACACGATAAGCAGAAACCATTTGCTCACTATTATACTCACTTAAGATGTGGAAAAGGTGATTTAGGCTTCTGTTTAGTGTGCTGCTTTAATTAGCTTAAAATATAACCTGCCAAGGATTTTTCAGAGGCTCACCTGCAACTCTGAACCCACCCTCTGCTTTTATGTTTCTGACACCTGCCAAGATGTGGTCAAGGACCCAGAAGAGTCTAACCATTTCCACGGGGAGGGGTCTGATGTGTGCTGATCTCCTGCCACTTCACATACTATTCTGTACCAGTGTACATGTAGCCGAGTATCTAGTGGAGATGAACAGTAAAATGCCAAGATATAGAGAATAAGTTTAGAGAGAAAGATTTAAAATTGAGATATGAGCTATTAGGAAATAGCTATTAAAAAATTTTAATGACGAACTCTGCCATCTTCTTGTCTCCTTGAATAACATCAGCCTTTATGATTAAACAAACTGAAGTTTTTTTCAGTAACTGTCACTTTTGAGAACAAGCCAAAAGAAATATCCAGACAGAACCAGATCTGTCCACATTAAAAAACTGGCTTCCTACAGAGTTGCTAGATTCCAGTAATTTTATTCTTTTCACGCTCTCCCCTGCCCCCAGTACGTTTCCACTGTTAAATTCGCACCGCAGCCATCTCCACTGTTCCTGCCTTGGAGCGCCAAAGCTTTCTTACGTGGTGTCCAGGTCAATGCTACTTACACCAGTGCTGCAGCTCTTACGATAAACACAAGGATCTAAGAGGCCATTCTGTTGACTGTTTCTACGTCTTGACTCTACAGATCATTCTGTTATATTTTTGTTTTGTAAATTTAGAAGTAAAGTCTTAAGCAAAATGAGAAGTTTCTGTCTCACTTTCTTCAGTCTCAATTTAGAGATGTGAAAAATAACCTCAAGCATCACCTAAATGGTCTCCTTCAGGCGGGTAGAACTTTCAGGGAAGGCTTTTTCCCTGTGAAAGAAATGACTTGGGATTTTAGGCATCTCCGTTTATGCCGGGATGATCAGAAAGGAGTTCCTCTTTCTCACCGATGGCCATGCATATTAGACAAGGGCCAGCAGCTATGCCCTGCTAGTCAGGATGGAAGAGTTTGGTGCAGACACATTCCCGCTGCTTGACCTGCGCCCTATGTACTGGTACTGAATTAGCCAACAAATCCAGTTAGAGTCAAATCTGACATTTTAGAAGCTTGTGAATTCTACTGGCCTCCAGTGTTAAGGATTATCTTACACTTTTACACTGAAAATTTTCATCTGGAAAGCGTCTGGGTTTTTTTGTTTTTAAATTGTGGAAGAATACTGGGCTATTTCTGTTTTTCTTCTTTCATAAAACAATACTTTAAGAAATGAGCAAAAGTTATCTGGAACTAAAAGAGCAATGAAATCTAGGCATTTTCCTTCTGGTAAGATTTGGAGCAAGCTGAAACGCGTCACTAGAAAGGTGTTGTGCTTTTAATGTTAAAAGTGGAGTAAATAAAACAGCTCTAAGCCTTAAGACACACGGATGAGTGACAGCTGTATTTTGCTTCTCCTCCTCTCTTTTGGGGGATAAAGCTATTTGGCTTCAATCCTAAAAGGAAGCTCTTACATAGGAATTAAAAAGTCACCTCGGAGAAGAGCCCTGATCTTCTAACAGGCAAATAGCTTTAAGGAGAAAACACAAAGCTTTCCAGATCTCCAGTGACAATCTTAAATGGAGCATAACAACAGTTATGTAAATTCTAGTCAAATCTTATAAAGGCCACTATAACCAAAACCTCCACTAAAAAAACCTCCAAAAGAACCCTCTCAGGCAACAGCTCATTCTCTAGGGCATGTCAGATAATGCAAAACTGAAAAACAAAAAAGCAGTTGGGAAAATCCCTTGGAGGTGCTATAATGGGATGTGACCTGTAATTTAGGCTAAAAATAGAGAAAGGCTTACTCAGATGCTTGAAGCTCCAGCTACAACAAAGGACGAAGCACCCTGTGAAGAGCATCACGATGCCACCGACTCCTCTGTTCTGCACGGTGGTGCGACACCTGATCCAGCCTGTTCAAAGAGAAGCAGGTCTCACTGTTAGAGGCAAAGGCCCCTAGGGGCCCTTATCTGTGAGGGACTCAAGTTACCCGGTTAGCTTAGGCAAAGGAATTGCAAAGAATTTACATACCACTATATTGCACATATGATGAAAAGGCTAAAACCCAAAGACCTTAATTTTAATAAATTTAAATTAGTCACTCTTATTTTGGGGAGTTTGGTTAAAGTCTTTCGTGGGGAGGAGATGAATACAGCTGGTCTAGTTGAGGTTGCGCCTTCCTGGCTTGGGGACAATCAACGTGGGGAAGGCAGAGACGGGCGGGTGGCAGAGAGGCAGGGGTAAGTCCTGAATAAATGAAAGCTGCTCGATAAGTGGTAGCTGCTATTATTAGCTTCGGTGCTTTTAATTACATGAGCCTCCCGGATGAAAACAGCCAGGCAGGAGAGCAGTAAGACTACAAGGGTGTCCTCTTCTCTTTCTCGAGGCTGCTGTAACAGCCATGGCTAAAGGAAGAGAAAGTTCTCCAAATGCTTGGAACCAGCAACAGAGCCCAGCAGTCGTGATTCCAGCCTCACCTGTTTGGACAGCTCCCAAGAGCCTCCTTAGAGAAAAGCTGGAGGTTGTGAGCCTGGCCGGGGCTTCCAAACTTCTTACCGCCGTCGAACTTCTTTCCAACAAAGGAACTAGGGTTCCAAACAGTCACTGTGATAATTCATTTAAATCCATCCTCTTCCCCAACACTTAGTGCCCAAGGTTCCCAGGGCGAGGCTGCAGGAAAGGTATATTCTAAATAGGTGGATTAATGTCTGCCTTGGGCTGCGGCTAACTGGTAACCACTGAAGGTCAAAGCTGTCTATTCCACATCAAGAAAAGGTTCTTCGACAGACTAAGGGACCCTGGGGATCAGGACCTAGATCCATTTCCAATCCGATGAATATAGTGCCCAGATGATCCAGGGATACATACTTAATGAAATGAATCATTTATACTTCCTCTCACCTGCTAAACATCTTATTAGCAAAAAGTATGACTTTCTACTGTCATGTTAATTATTGCTACTTGTCACTACAACAGTCGACAAGCCAGCTCTATCAGCCCAGCCCAGCACGACTGCTGACCAGCACACTTCTTATTTATGTTCAATACATGAATAACTATAAAGTAGAACCAGAAAGGAGGGTTTAGGCTATGTATTTACATTTTCCTTGCCCCTGTTATCTTCCATGTTTAATGACAGGCAGGGAATCTCTACTATTGCTGGTTCTCTGGTCTTGGTTTGGTTCATTAGGATAAAGGGTAAATTAAGCAAATATTTACAACGGGTTTACCAGGTGTGGTAAAAGTTGCTGTGGATGTAAAAACACTACCCAAGGGCTTCCCTGGTGGCGCAGTGGTTAAGAATCCTCCTGCCAATACAGGGGACATGGGTTCGAGCCCTGGTCCAGGAGGATCCCACGTGCCACGGAGCAACTAAGCCCATGCGCCACAACTACTAAGCCTGCGCCCTAGAGCCCGCGAGCCACAACTAGTGAGCCTGCGCGCCTAGAGCCCATGCTCCGCAACAAGAGAAGCCACCGCAATGAGAAGCCCGCATGCAGCAACGAAGACCCAACGCAGCCAATAAATAAATAAATACATTAAAAAAAAAAAAAACCCCACCTCACACGGATACCCTACTGATGGAAATCCTGGTTTCACGTTAGAGAACAGCCTTTATTTAGCTGTTTCTTGGCCTTTAAAAACCCATGACCTATAAAGTTTTCTCACTTGACCTTCTGGTAACCCCGTCAGCCATATTTTGCTTTTTGTAATTACACAAAGTTTTTTTTTTTCCCAAACCACCTTCTCCCCTGCCACAATTTGAGAACAGCCCACTGCTGGGTCTGAGGCACCTGCGCCAGGGTCATCACCTCCAGGAGCAGTTCTCAAACTTGGCTGACCTTCAGTGACACCGAGGAAACGTCTGAAAATACAATTCTGAGGCCTCGCTTCAGAATCAATCTCTGGGGATGATGCCTAGCAATCTTTACTCTTAAAAAAAAAAAATGACCACGTGAAACTGTTAACTGTCCAGATTTGGGAACCGAGGACCTAGATCTCTTACACTTTCAGCCCCAAAGCCAAGGCACCTGAATTCTGTAAAGGCCCAGCCAGCCCTCCCAGCTGAATGCTCTCAAGGCGACTGGGACTCTGAGAGGTTTCCTTTGAACGAAGTCCTCTATTGCTGAGAGCTCTCAGACCCTGGTACTTGTTGAGTCTCCTGAGATTTAAATCTTGGATTTCTAAAATCTGCTTTCCCTCAGGCCAGGAAAATTTACTCCTTCTGGTAGTGAGGTCCACGAGAACCTTTCTCCCTGAAGCTCAAAAGATTGCGCCTAGCGCTGCCGAATTCCATGAGCCCCATCCCGGCTCCTGATTAACTGCAGCCCACCTTGGTGGCATCCTCAGAACCATCAGTCTGCCTCGGGATTTCCGAGCCTAGGCCCTCAAAACACAGCCATTTTTCATCGGCCGTGAGAGCTTCTGGTCCTACCTTGTTTCATCAAAATGAAGGCCCTAGGTGCCTTTCCAGCTGGTAGAATCACCTCACCTAAGTTTACTCAGGTACCTGATGCACGAGGACTAGCTGTATTTCCCCATGCAGGAAAGAAAACTGACGACATCCTGGAGCCCAACGGTCCAGTGCAAGAAACACTGCCTGGAAAACCTTGGCAAAGCCCATCAGATCACGTTAGAAACTGGATACTGGGCAAGTTACTCATCCTCTCTGAAACTCAGTTTCCTCGTCTGTAAAAGGGGATAATACCCATCTCCCAGAACTGGTATACGATTCCTTAAGATAACTTAGGTAAACATGCAGGTATCACACCTGATATATAGTTAACTTAGTAACTCTTAGCTCACTGGCCCTGCCTTTAAGTATCAAAGGGATGAGTTGGTTTCCTGAGATAGAGGAGGAGCGGCCCATCAAAGGTTTTGCCTGAGTAAGGGCACATATAGCCCAAGCTCTTCTGCAATGACTGCTGGGAGGTCAGTCTGACCCTGCAGTCACTGGGGACAGTCATTGCCAGGTGAAGGTACAAAGCTGAGGAGCCACGCTACTTTTTTATCCTTGTAGATTTGACGGCCTTGAAGTCCCTGGCCAACTAAGGAATCAGGTCTTGACCTTAACTGAGATCCTGGGGTCTCCTCTAGTGTCTCCTGTTCATTTGGTAGCAGCATCCCAGTCTGGCCGTTAATGGTGGAGCCAACTTCCAACAGTTTTTCAGTTTACAACAGAACTAGAGGCACAGTGATGGCTACACGATCCCCGATACAGGAACCCAAACTAATCACACATTACAGACTGTGACCAATAAAAGAGAACAAAATCGCTTTTAGCCACTATCCTGGAAGAACTTACTATTAAAGGAAAACTTGTATTTTTCCCCCATATTCAATTTCACAAGCCTATTGATTTAGTAACATGGGTTACTGTTATCTCTTACCTTATTATTACTGTAATCTTGGGACCTATTAAAGGGAGTGTTACTAATAACTTAAATCAACCATGATATTGACCACTAACTGCCCTAAAGTAAGCCTGAGGCTGAGTTTAAAGACCATGGATGTACAAGCCAGACGGACCTGGATTTGAATCCCGACTGCCGCTTACTGGTGAACGTGGGCAAGTCACTGAGCCCGCTGAGGCTCAGACTCCTCGCCCACAACAGAGGGCAGTCTTTGGCAGTGACAGCCCCTCAGAACCCTCAGGAGGATTAAAGGAGATAATTACACCAGGCATCTCGCACAATGACCAGAAACCGCCATCACCCGATAAACATTCTTAGTTCCCTCCCTTTTCCCACTAAAATGAACTCACCTTCGCACTACAGAGGGTAGGACAGAATACAAAGAAGCCCTTCTACATGCTAGAGATTTGCTATGGGCTGTGTGTCTTTACGCCACTGAAAACCACAGAGAAGCTCGGAGATATAAACAACACCTGTGTGTCTAGCTGTGGCGCATTTTCTACAACATGGTTGAGTGAAAGCTTTAAACCAGGCCTCAGGAAACGGGGCTCTACTTGCACCTCTACCACTTACTGGCATCGCCACCTTGGACAAATCACTTATCCCCTGTGCCTGTTTCATCACCTGCAAAACAGAGAGAAAAGCACTCTGCCCACATCTCAGAGTGGTGAGGCCAAAATCAGAAGATAGGTGAAGCACCCTGAAAACCACAAAGCAACACAAATGTGAGTATATTAATTCTATGTTAAGATGGAGTAGGGACTTGATACTACAACTTTGTAAAGACAGTGAAGATGTTAGACCTGTTCGTAGAAAACCCGGTTAACCACTGAGGCAGCTGAAGGAAACATAGCTTTAAGCTAGCAACCCTCTTAATACATGTCCATTTTGAAACCTTTAGAAAGGGATAATTAAAATACAAAACAAAATGCTTGGGCTTCCCTGGAGGCGCAGTGGTTGAGAGTCCGCCTGCCGATGCAGGGGACGCGGGTTTGTGCCCCGGTCCGGGAAGATCCCACATGCCGCGGAGCGGCTGGGCCCGTGAGCCATGGCCGCTGAGCCTGCGCATCCGGAGCCTGTGCTCCGCAACGGGAGAGGCCACAACAGTGAGAGGCTTGCGTACCACAAAAAAAAAAAAAAAAAGCTTTCCACAACAGCCAAACTGGGGCTTAGTGAATATGTGATCATTCACAAAAAAAACAGTAGAGGGGAAAAATGTATCCTTTAGGAAGGGATAATACAAGCTTTTCTGCTGCAAGCCTATTCTGAGTGGCTTTGTGTCTCCTGTCAAAATAACCCGAAAGCACCAAAGAACACTAGGCAAGAGATGGGAAAAAAAAAAAAAAAAAGAGATGGATGCTACTGTGACCACGCCTAACCACACCCCTAGAGAACCCAAACAAAAAGAAGTAATCCAAAGCTTCTGGGGAGGAAAATGGAGACACTCTATGTTCCGTAACTAGAGAAGCAGTTCAGTAACTAAAGGTGAGAGCAGAAAAAAGCAAGGGCACTGAGGGGGCCGTAGGGAAGCTCTTGGCTCCTACCCGGGCCCCCGTCCTGCCCACTGCTGAACCCATTCCAGGCACCAGCAAGGAGCATCCAGGGAGCTTCGAAGAGACAGACTCACAATCCAATCAGTCTTGATGCCCAGCCTCTCTCCCCCCATCCTTCTTACCTAATCTCTCGTGTCTTGAGGCTCCATCTTTGGTCCTATTCTCTGCCGCCTAACTTCTCCAGGGCATGGATTTCTGCTCCCTCTTGGCCACACCCTCTGCTCCTGATCTTCACCGGCTCATCCCTGAGGCCCCACTTCCACCTGCCTTGACTGCCACCCCAGCCTGCCCCCAAAGACAAGAACCCCATCTGCTCTTCCCTTCTGTGCTACTCTACTTATTATTATTTTTTTTTTGCAGTACGCGGGCCTCTCACTGTTGTGGCCTCTCCCGCTGCGGAGCACAGGCTCTGGACGCGCAGGCTCAGCGGCCATGGCTCACGGGCCCAGCCACTCCGCGGCATGTGGGATCTTCCTGGACCGGGGCACAAACCCGCGTCCCCTGCATCAGCAGGCGGACTCTCAACCACTGCGCCACCAGGGAAGCCCCCTTCTGTGCTACTCTAAACTGCTAGATGCTGCATCTTACCACACGTCTGGGACCTATTTTCTGCCTGACCTGGTCCTGACTGAAATCCGAGCGCGGCGCTTGTTCTGTTTAGGCAGACCCTCAAGTCTTCCTGTTTTTCCCGAGTCTCTTCAGCTTGAATACCCACCCAATTTCTAGAAGAGGCCGTGCCTCTTTCGAATGTGGGCGGTCAACTGTTATCAGCATCACCGGCCAGCCTGTCGTAGTCCAACCCTCACCTCTCGGTGGAGGGGAAGGGAGAGTGATAAACCCGTTATTACTGACCCCTGGGAGCAAGAAGCCACGTTCTGAGGACACTCACAAGTGCAGCGCACTGGAGTGCCCAGGTACGAGGAAGGTCAAGTGAGTGAGAATGTGGGCGTTCCGAACCTCACGGATTCAGAAGGCACAGAGCTGTCTGGATGAGCTTGGACGGGAGCGTGCTTACCTTGTGAGCAGCTTCCCCCCTGGGTACTGATGAGCGCAGGCTTCTGGGCCAATGTGCCCCAATGCTGAGGCTTCCCTGGCAACACCCCGAGTCCAAGATAACCCGGATAGAGCTCTGGAAACCACTCCAGCCCCAGGGAGCTGGATAGGGTCTTTCTGTCGGTGGCACCGATCTGACCTGTGAAGGGGCCTTTAGAAGCGTGATGATGGGTTGAATGTGCAGAATGCTGGCCCCTGGGGTGCGATGCTGGTGGCCGACGGCCCGACTTGGGTGTCAGAGAAGCTTGTTCCTCACTCTTTGTCAATGCCTTCATAGCAGGGACTTGATTACGGCTGCAGGCTTCTGCCTTCTCTTCTTGGAGAAATTTCATAGCCAGAGAGGCAAGACTTTGATTACGTGACTGTGATACAGAGAGAAGCTCACTGCAATTTGTCCCCGTTGGCGTGAGCAACTCTAAATTGGGGCCTTCACCTCGAGATTTCCTCTCCATGACTGAATCATCGCTCACGGCAGCCCACTCCTGCATTTCTGTTGCAAATGTGCTTTTCTCTGCATTTCCTTGGCTCCCACGTGCCTCTGCTCCAAGGTCAAGTCCTTTTCCCTGGTTCTCCTTGACCTGGACTTTACCTAACGGGCTAACTTTAAAAGCTGCAATTTGTGATTCTGTGTTCTTTTCCCAAGTCCCAGAGTCTCTAGTAGAGACTCCCAAGAGGTGATCCCCGGCCTTGGAATCTCTCTCACTGCTTGATGATGTGCTTACCCTTTCAACCCCGTAATTGAGATTCGTGGGAGAACTGTGATAATCGCCCAGAGGCATATCTAGTAATTTTATGAGAAGGTTCTGTCTTGGGGCATCCACTCTGTCCAATCTTAAATCAGCAGAAGTGGCTTGTACATCATTAGGGAAGGCCGAAGAATATTTCCTATCTTGATTTGACAGAGAAGGTTCCATTGGGCCAAGAGCTAAAGAAGCTTCAGTCTCTGAAGGGTTATTTCTACTTTCCCCTGATTTAGACAAGTCTTCGGCAAGCTCTTTTTTAGGAGTGGTGTTTTCTGATGCAGAAAACTGAGCTGTAGTTTCTCCCTGGGAAGTAATCTTCTGTTCAGTATTTTTTAGCATTTTGAGGGAGGGTTGAATTTGATTCTTGAAGTCTTCATCAGCCTTTGTATTACTTGTTTTTTCCATACCAACAGACAGTCGTGGAGAGGACTTAACTGTCTGTTGTTCTGATCTGTCCCCTTTCAGTTCAGGATTTCTTTTCTTACTATCTGTCCCTAACCCTTTCTCTTTTGCTTTAACTGAGTCTCTGATTGGCCCTTTGAATTTTTTAGCACGTGCGAGTGTAGCCGGCTTGGCCTGACAAACAGCAGGCACAGCTGGTCCTATCATCTTACAGTACGGAAGATGGGATTTTAATCGTTTAAATGGCTTCTTACAGTAAGGACACACTTCCATTCTGGATGGAATAGCTCTCCTATTCCTGAAAAAGAGAAATGTGAGGTTACGGGGAGCACACAATCCATAGAGTAAATACTAATACTTTATTTAGGTGTTGTAGCTTTTAAATTCATTTGAAAGAAGCTAGGTTGAAGGACATTTTAAAAAATTTCTTTGGACCCATTCTTTTTCTTCCACAGGTAGAAAACATAGTTGGATTTTAAGATCAATATTCCTGGCTCCATTTCTGCTTGGTATTTCACACTTCTTAAGGTCTCTTAGGAATCAGTCATTACAAAAGACAACCAAAGAGGTTTTTCAACATCCCTAACTAGGAGGTGAGCCGGACCAAAAAACTTAAGTCTAGTGAATTAATGCTTAGTGGAAGGAAAAGATGTCCAGAATGCCAATCAGATAAAATGCCAATAAAATGTCTGCTATTTAACATTGTAGCAAGTCAACTGGATAGCACATGAGTATAAAGAAACTGTTATAAACCCTTAAACACATCATTCAAGGGAAGAATGGTGAAGAGTGAAAAACTCAGGCTGGGATTCCAAGGTGGCTTAGACTAGTATTTCCACAGTGATATACAGAAGATCCACTGGGGCAAGAAGAAAATATTAGCGCTTCTATTGTCTGAGCATGAAAAACGAAATGCTACTGACATTTAACGCATTAGTAATAAGCATATATGCATACACATACACAGAAGTACAGCGAATGCACAAATAATACATAAGTGGAGGTGACATGGTCCCCCATTTTTTACTTGCAGTATGTAGTACAATGGATTAAGGACAAATTTGTCTAGTTTGACACTTTTGTGAAACTTATGCCACATAAAAACATTTTAAAAACTTTACACCATGTACCACTGCTGCCTCTATTATTCTCTCCAGTCAGGAAAAGGAAGTATTTCATTCCAAAGCTCAGATGAGTTAATTCTGTTTACACTTCTTATTCTATCAAGTTCCAGAGGGCAGGGAACAGGTGGACCCTGTGCACAGCTGTATTCTCAGAACCGAGCACTGGGCCTGGCCCTGGCCAATCCGTCAGACCAACCGACCCACCTTGTCTTACATGAAGTCACGCAAAACACACCAACAAAAAAACTCACAAAAAACAAAACCGTCTTCTGCCAATAGACTTTCCAGCAACTATTCTTACTTTGGAGCTACCCCTGTGACAATATAATAAAAGTTAGGGACTGTTTATTTCCAAAAATACACACAACGGAAGCCAGTCCAAGGGCCTTAGGCTAACGACTTTAGAAGAGACCTGTTAGAGGCATGTGCTTCCACACCGTGCCATCCTCACACTTAATCCGACTGAGATCTTTCCCGCACCCTTGAACAGTAACGTCTCACCATGGATGCCTTAATGTTACAAAGTTCAAGCTCACCCGCTCACCGCAGGACAGGCCAATAAACCGAGAGATGAGTTCTTGGGGCGAGGACTAGGGAATTTGTTTGGAGAGCTGCGGCAGACTGAGATGGGGGACTCGCGTCCCAAAGAACCATCTTGCCTGAGTTAGAATTCAGGCATCCTTTATACTAAAAGGGAAGGGAGTAAAGCCGAACATTTCCTGGAGTTCCCATCAGCCTCCGGAGGGGGTGTGTTAATTTCTTCCTTCCTGCAGTGATTCACAGGTGGGCCTGGTCAGGCTGTTTCCTCTGAGCTAAACAAAGGTATTTTAGCTTCATGCTCATGACCTGGGAGGCAGGGTTCCCAGAGATGGGCCATTAGGTGTAATTTAAGCTTACAGGCAACATCCCTTTAGTGATTAACTTGTAAGAGAATACAAACGTTCTTCCCTATTAAATGCTTTCTTACCAAAGCTTTTCTAGAAAGATACTGATTTTGCGGTTGTTTCTCCTGGATGAGCAGGCCTCGCTCTCCGTTCTCCAGTTGCGATTTTAATGTCGGCCTCTGAAAAACACAATCAGGGAAGTCACTCGACAGCACATACAATGAATAAATGTGGCAAAGTGCTGGGGCAAATTCAAATAACCGAGTCACCTGTAGGGAGGGCAGTGCTACCTCGGTGTTCCAGAAAGCAGACTTGACCACCCTCCTGGGCACAGGGCGGACCTCAAAGTTAGGATATCTTCGCCCGCCGCTCCTGCGCTCTCCAGCGGACTTCCCCGCCCCCAGCAGTACTGTCTAGCGTACCCCCCTGCCCGTAACGTTTTCAGGAAAGCAGTCCTGCTGCTTCCTGGTTGGGGCCTCCCCGCAGCCCCGCAGCCCCCCAGCCCCAGGCGCCGGAGCCGCTGGGGCGCCTAAGGGGGCGGAACCTTCGGCTTCAGGAAGCCCTCCCCCCACTCTCCTCTTGTCGCCACATTCGTCCCCAGACCTACGGCGGAGGCCCTAGGAAACATCCCCGCCCGTGGAAACTCCCCCCACGGCAGCGCCTCACCTCGCAAGACAGATAAGCCCACGAAGCCCCGCGCCAGGCCCCCACCCCCACCCCCACCCGCCCCCAGCGCAGCCCACGCGCCGCTTCCCAACTCTCAGTCCTGGGACCCGGGGCAGGCCGTCCGCACCACTGCCTGATGCTTCTCAGCTATTTAAAAAAAATTGTGACCTCACAGGGATTTAACTCAAATACTTGTATCATATTATTCTGATATAGTTTAATTTAATTTAAAGCTGGCTTGACTCTTAAGGTATCCCCGCTCGGCTGCGAACAGGCGAAAGCTCGGGCGACCTCTAACGAGGTCTTCTCTCCCAGAAGCTCCTGGTTGTTCCGAGCCCGCCTTTTCCTGTGGGCGGGGTTACCAGTCGGCGCGGCCGGGGTCGCACCACTGCGCAGTCGCGGGTGGGCGGTACCACGGCGGCTGCGACATGGGGGGGCGCGGATCAGACGCCGGAAGTAGAGGTGGTACGGGTCCCACAGAGGGGTACTCATCGCCGGCCGCTTCCACCGGAGCCGCGGTGAGAGCCAAGGCCCGAGGGTGTGGGCGTGGCGGCCGCCGGAACACAACACCCTCTGTTTTCTCTCTTCGCGGAGCGGCGCCGCGTCGCTCGCCTCCATCAGCTAACATGAGCGAGCGCCTCCGCCCCAGGTGAGACCGTAGGGGACCCTCTTCCTTTCCAGCCCCTCGCCGGTTGCTGTGTCTTGGCGGTTGGAGCCGAGGGGGCGCGTGACGCGGGGTCCGAGCAAGCGTGGGCCCGGCAGGTCTCCATCTGGGTGCTTTGCAGTCCGAGGGAGGAGGGGAGCGGGATGCGCGGGTGATCGGGTACCTGGTCCCTGGGGGCGCTGAAGGAGTGACTCCCCAGGGCCCAGGTTTCTCTCGACCCCATCTTTTCCCCCCATCTTTCCCTATTTGGAATGAAGTCTGATCGGTCCCGGAAGAGAGACGATGGCCCTAAAGCTTCCCTGTCCTAAATTTAGGAGGGTAGGGGGATGGGAGGAATGTCTGATCTTCGAGAGGAGCCCCTAGGGCGTCTGTGAGAGGACGGGGCGGGGAGCTGGTCTCCCCAAGGTCAGAAAGAAAGCTTGGGCTTAACCCCGCAGCAGGAAAGGGTTAGGTTAGACCGAAGAACTTGTGTCCTGGGCGGTTGTGAACACAGAAGGGCCGAGGACCCAAAGTGGCTTGTGGATTCTCTCTCGGCTGTAGCATTAAGAACAGGCAGGATTCTAAACTGTTGGGGTGCGGAGCCGTTTGACTCGGAAGGCGGGAGGTAGGATTATATCGTGATGCACTACTTTTTCTCCGAGCCTAGGCCCCGGTCTTAATTTAGGGGGTGTTATGATTTCTTGACACGGACGGAGGACAGTCCGGACCAAGCTGCGAGTTTTCTTTTTCTTTTTTTCCCCTTATTTCCCCCTGTAAACAGGTGGGGAGGGGAAAGTTGGGATTGTACCCCAGAATGAAGAGGATCGGCTTTATTCGAAATTAGAAAAATCCCTCATCCTGGAGTTTGAACTGAAAACTGTAGATCAGCAAGTTCAGTCTTTCATATTTGTGATGAGGAAAGAGATTTAGAGAGCGCAGTGGGTCTTTCTAGGTTCACTGCTCTTTTCCTTTATTCTGTAAAATCTCAGTGAGGCTTAAGTGAATAAGATAGGATTGCCTTGGTAGATTATGCTGGATCTTTTCTTGTCTTTCTGTGTTTCCATTGGCTTTGAATGTAATTGACCGTCTTTCCACAAGGACCCTACTCTGGAGCATGGTAAATTCATGGCATTGAGATTCTCGTAAGCACCCTGAAGTTATTTGGGCCAATAGCGAAAATCTAGGGTTCTCCAAACTTCTGCATATAGACTTGGGTCATGCAGTGAGTAGGGCATAAAGCCTCTATTTGTATATTAAAGAAGAGTGGACTAAATTTGAAATTAGGGGCCAGGTGTACCAACTTGCTACTGGAATTAGTCACAGGATCCTTAAGTACAGTAAGCTTGATCTAACTGCCATTTTTTTCCTTCCCAAACCCAGTTCGTACTTCCAGTAGTCCCTTGGGGTGTCTCACATATCTGAAAAAGTCGAAATGTTTCTTAGCAAAATATTTCTTTTATTCTGTGCTATATACACGGGTAATCTGAATGTGTTTATACTAGTAACAGATTCTTTTTATCTAGTTCACACAATCTCAACATGGTAACTTCTTTACTATAAAATAAGTCATTTGATTTGGCAGGGTTTTCTCTGCACCCGTGTGTCGTGGAGTATGATGGACCAGCTCCAGCTGTCTTAGCATCTCCAAGTCAGTTCTGGTCTCTGGATCTGTTTCCTCAACTTTAAGATGAAGGGTTGGTCTAAGACGGTGGTTTTTCAAACTGCAAGAGGGGTGGGTTTGTGGGAGGGAGGCTTCTACTTTAAAACAGATCCTTTATCTCTTATGGAAATAGAGGGATTTTTTTTTTTTTTTGGCAGGACGTAAGAGTTCTGTTACTTTTTTTTAAAAGAATTGAAAACCACTAGTCTCCGTACTCTAGGATTTCTTCTATGCTTGATCTCTAGGAGATGACAGGAAGATTGGAGAGAAATGAAATGAGGAAAAGGGATGTATTTCTGCCATCCTTAGAAGTAACAGGTGCTAAACAATAATCTGTAACTAGATGGCTAGGGAGAATGTAATCAGTTATAGGGTGGCTGCTCAAATTATAACCTGGTCTATGGCATTAATGTTAAAAGTTACAATCTGACTGATTGTGTGGAGGGGGTTAAGCATGAAGCTGTAGTTTTGACAATTATTAATGTTGTTGTTGAAAGAGAAATGTTTCAAGGGTGAAATCTGCAAAGAGCTTAGAAAAAGGAGAATGAAGAAGAGGTAGGGCTCCTCCTTAATCTAGTGCCGCACAAAGAAGAGGACTCCCAGGGGGCCAAAGAGATGATTCTGGTACCTGGAGAAATCAACTGATTATGAGGCAGGGATATTTCATGAGACTTTCCCAGAGTTTAATTGAAATCTTCAAAACCAGCCTATCCTCTTGACATTCATAGTCTTGTCGCTAGAAAGATGTATCTTATCTCCCATTATAAAAGAGGAAATTGGAAAGTTTTGGTCAGGCTCTTGAGTTTGGTTAGAGTGACTCAGCAGCCCAGGCACAATCAGCTGTTGGCATACTGATAAAGGAGGAGTTTGGGGACCAACACGCTGTCATTTGAGGAGTTTCTCTTTGCGCGTCAGCTGGCCTTCCATCAGACGGTGTGCTTTGTAAGTGGTCATATTAGAACGAACGTAGCAATTTCTTGGTTCAAGTAGCACATCCATTTAATGATGATTAAAACCTGATATTTATCTAGTTTTTAACCTCCAGTACTTCAGGATAAGATCTAATCCCCTGAGAGAAAGATAAGGAGATCTTATTTTATAAACAACTGAGTCTTAGAATGAGGTAAATGGTGTAGCCCTCTGCAGGTTGGTTAATGCTTTATCAAAACCGCACACCCATTATTTATCACTCCAAGCCTAAACTATCCATACTCGTTCATTAATAATGTTAGGTGTATTCACAAGTACAGAGGATTGAGCTTGGGGTGATAACTTAAATTTTCTCCGATGTCCAGACCTCAACTCAGAGCCTTAGGGTTAAGGGCCTACCACAGTAAGCCACCCTACTCACATAGAAAGTATAACTGTATAGAAGATACTGTATGTTCAAATTCAGTACTTTCCAAAAAGCTCTTTAACCCTCTAGCTATAGAAACTTGAACCTTGAAAAGATTTCATTATAATAGATTGTGCTGCTTTGTATAAATTGGCCTCTAGCCAGCACTGCCCAGTAGAATTTTCTACAGTGGTAGGAACATCCTATATCTGTGCGGTCCCATACAGTCGCCACTAGCTATGGGTAGCCACTGAGCACTGAAAGTGTAGCCAGCGTGATCGAGGAACTGGGTTTCAAATTTTATTTAATCTTAATTAATTTAAATTAACACATATATATTGTGGCTACTGTATTGGACAGCACAGTTCCATGTAATTTGACTTAAAACTATACCTCCTTTAATTTATTTCTGATTTCTAACTGGGGTTTGGAAGTCCTGATAGCACTTGATTCTTGCATAGAAAACATATAAATTTTGTCTTTCTTGTACATCTCAGAACACTTGACTGAGAAATATGTGTGATTTTTCTTGAAACCTGGACATTTTAAGTGGCTGGTGCTACCATCGCACAGTAACAACCTGGTGAAGTAACTTCTCGTAATACCAGGTGGTGTAGCCGGAATAATCAAGTTAATGTGTCCAAGAGCAGCCTTTCCAGTGATTGTCCAGAAAAGTAATTTAATATGTTAGAGGGCAGAGAGGTTTTGTGTTAATGTGATAATTGGGGAAAACTCAGGGATGAAAGAAAATGAAAGATTAGAGTCTACCAGAACCTCTAATGCTCTTCCTGTGTAGCACCATTTTTATAAGGATTTTAAGTGTAAATAGGCAAAGGCAGTCACTCCTGTCTTAGATGTTGTTGTACGGACAGGAGTTAAATTAGGTAACTTGGAATCGTAGCTTCAGGAGATGTAGGAAAAGATCACATTAATTAGGTGGCGTTTGAGAGCTTAGTCCTTAATGTCTTCCTGATCTTATTTGTTCCCAGCAGGCATTTCAAATCGTCAAGCTTTTTTTTTAGAAATGAGTTTTACTAATTTAAGCTCGACCATACTGCTGCTCTTTTATATTTTTGTTCTTCGTGCCTGGCGACGGTGTACTTCTAACTTTTTTTTACCTATTGGGATATCATATGATGATTTATCTTTTTTTAGGCAAGAGGGCAAATTTATATGTTGTCATGGTTTACAGTTGGAAGTGTCCAGAAGGTCAATTGTTGAATTTTTTTTTTTTCTCCTTGTGATTTAATTTCAGGAAAAGGAGAAGGAATGGCAGTGAAGAAGACCACCATCTCCCCCCACAGACCAAAAGGAGTAGCAGGAACCCTGTCTTTCACGATTCCTGGGACACAGAGGTAGGAAGTATGGTCCAGAGTACCTGCTGTTTTCATTGCTTGAGCTAAATAACCCAGTTACTTCCATGTAATTAAAATTTTTTTGAATAAAGAAAAGTGATCTTATTTGACTGCAGTGTTTTTAACCTCTTTTTTTTGAGTCATGGCCTTTTTTTTTTTTTTTGTGGTACAGAAGCCAGCTTATTGTCTAATCGTTTCTAAACATTAATTGTCCTTAAGACAAGTATATTTTGCTGCTTCCATGTCTCTTAAAGATAAGCTTTCCATGTTTTTAAGAGAAACCGTACAAGCATTCGGAATATATAATGTATGTGTATGCGAAGTCCTATTTTTAATTGTGTTTATGTTTTCATTATGTTGTTCTGAAAAGAGCACCTGTGGGAAGCAGAGTGGAGTGGGGGGAGGGGGAAAGGGCAAAGTTCAAACTTTGGTTTGAACTTTGGTTTCCTGGGTGCTGCAGTATGCCTCCTGTGCACTTGAGCACCTGGTCTGCAGTGGGGCAAGGAAGCTGACACTGAAGGGATGCTGCTATTAAATTATGCACCTAAAGATTTGACCCTCAACAGTTGTCACCCTAAGAGAGAAACTCCTCAGTGGCAAAGATTCCTAAGCCCTAGTCTCATCATTTAAAGCAGAATTCCATAGATCACAGTTCTTCCACAGCCAAAGTAATTTGTACTTTAATTAGTTCTCAGTAATAGGATTTGACCTATATCCAGTCTTTACCAGAAATCCAAAGTAATTCTCTCAGGGAGAAAAAAAATCAGTAACTGTCATGTAGGTAATACTCAGGAGCAGTTGATGCACCAGTGCAGACTAGATCCTTTTACATGGAGACTTAAATTTCTATAGCTTTTATCCTCCCTTTTAAATCTTCCTATCACCTTTTTTTTTTCTTTGGTTTTTTTTTTTTCTCCCTTAAGATTAACAGAAAAGTAATTGAGCTTTTGGTTAAACTAGGGAATCTCTTTTTTCTTTGGAAGAAAACCAAAGATTAGAGGCTGCCATGAACATCTAATTATAAAACTAACAGAATTGAGTCTCCATTATTCTTTTGAGTTATAAGACTATTCATTAAAAAGAGTATGCGGTGATTACTTTCACGGTATCACCCTGAATATTTCTTTTTTTTTTTTTTTTTTTTTGCGGTACGCGGGCCTCTCACTGTTGTGGCCTCTCCTGTTGCGGAGCACAGGCTCTGGACGCGCAGGCTCAGCGGCCATGGCTCACGGGCCCAGCCGCTCCGCGGCATGTGGGATCTTCCCAGACCGGGGCACGAACCCGTGTCCCTGCATCGGCAGGCGGACTGTCAACCACTGCGCCACCAGGGAAGCCCCTGAATATTTCTTTACTTGTGTCTGTATGTCAGTCCTGTTATATGATGTTTGCATTAGTTCAAAGGTACAGTAGATCTTTTTTGTATTGATCTTTTTTCCCTATATCTACAATTTTGATGTTTGAGAACAGGAGTATAAATTGTCATTTTTTAAAAAATCAAACATTTCTGATCTCTTATTTTGAGTAATACTCCTTAGTATTACAGTTTTGGTTTGTTTTAATTGCTGTTTGTAGAGAATGACCTTCACTCCCTAATACCTTTCTTCTTCTCACAGAAGAGAAGTGTATTGTTATTCAACCTGTGGGTTCACATGTCTGGTTCTTACTTGTCCAAAGAAATTCAGTGGTTAAACCACTCTGTAATCATTAGTCTGAAGGATAGACTGGATTGCCCTTGTAATAAGTAACAGTCAATACAGGTACTTTTTACCTGTCACGGTAATCTGAACTCACCATTAGATCCCTCACGGGCGGTCACGACCCTCCGACCCTCCGTTTTAGCACATTTACTGACGTCTGGTGCCGTCGAGTAATGAGTCTTTTTTTTTTAAATTAATTTTTATTGGAGTATAGTTCATTTACAATGTTGTGTTAGTTTCTGCTATACAGCAAAGTGATTCAGTTGTACATACACGTATATCCACTTTTTAAAAATTCTGTTCCCATATAGGTCATTAGAGTATTGAGTATAGTTCCCTATGCTGTACAGTAGATTCTTATTAGTTATCCCTTTTATATATAGTAATGTGTTTATGTCAACCCCAGTCTCCCAATTTATCCCTCCCCCTCCCCTCGAGTAATGAGTCTGAGTGAACCCAGGGAGAACTAGAGCAGCAAAAGGCAGGGGAAAACTTTAAAATGGAAAGTTAACTACTGAATAATTGAATCGTGACCACTGGAGTAGATCATTATGTTTATGGCATAAAAATATCCAGTTTAGGGACATTTGGCTGCTTGTTGACAATTGTGTATAAAGGGGGAAATAATAAAACATGTCATTACTAGTGGATTCTTAATTTTATTAATTTACATGACAAAGTGTATTGTTAATGAAAACAGTATCTTTTAATTCTAAGGTAGGGCCAACGGGGTAAGTTTCCTTAAGAGACTAAGTTAAGAGGAGCCATTTCCTGTGTCTTTATTTTATTATTATTTTTTAAAAATTTATTTTATTTATTTATTTTTGGCTGTGTTGGGTCTTCGTTGCTGCGCGTGGGCTTTCTCTAGTTGTGGTGAGCGAGGGCCACTCTTCGTTGTGGTGCGCAGGCTTCTCATTGCAGAGGCTTGTCTTGTTGCGGAGCACGGGATCTAGGCGCGCGGGCCTCAGTAGTTGCAGCACGCAGGCTCGGTAGTTGTGGCTCGCGGGCTGTAGAGCGCAGGCTCAATAGTTGTGGCGCACGGGCTTAGTTGCTCCACGGCATGTGGGATCTTCCCGGACCAGGGCTTAAACCCATGTCCCCTGCATTGGCAGGCGGATTCTTAACCACTGCGCCACCAGGGAAGCCCCTCATATGTCTTTCTTGAGATACTTAAGTTTAGAATTTTTTTCTTGTAACATAAAGAACTTTCATTTGGAAGTTTATTTTCATTGTAAGGGAGATTTAAAACTGTCATTTATAATTAATTTCCAGAACTCACCTTTTTCTCCTAAACGTGATAACATTGGCAAGTACTGGGAAATAAGACACGAGGTGTTTGAATTGTTTCGAACTGTGCCACAAGTAAGTCATGTTTATCTGTAAAATGGAGATAGTATGGGCCTCTTTTTTTCCTAGATTCTAGGAAGCTGAAGAACGTGAATTGAAGAATGTGAACCGACTCGCCAGATGAGTTATGTAAAGAGAAACTTTGAATCTACTTGTACATTTTCTTCCTGTCAGTTTGGTGGTTATTATGATCTCTACTTTTCAGATGGAAAAATTGGGGCACAGAACAATAAAGTCCCTGGCCCAAAGATACATAGCTGGTGAGAGGCAGACTGGGGAGCCCCAGAGTCTGAGTGTGAGCTACGGGCTCCTGCCCACGGTGTGTGCCGCCTCCCAGAAGACAGATCGGAAGCTCTGAGGGACTTTGGTACATATATCCAGGGCCACTAGGTTCTAGACTTGTCTTGAATCATAGGAACAGAGAAGAATAATTTTCCTCCCTCTATCTTTTAGCTGGAAAATATTTTTCTGAGTAAATGCTATGACATGGTATTAGCTGGAAAGCAGTTTTAGATTTCTAGCTACAAAAAGTAAGGAAATGGGGGTCTAGTGGTTTTTCTCATGACTCGAATCTGTGTTTGCATTGAAGATCTTGAATTTTAACTCCAGTGACTTAGGTTTAATGCCTTGTGAGCCTTAGGATACTGGTTTTTAAATTGAGATATAATTACAGGTATAGGAATAAAAAGGTTTTTTGAAAGGCATTCTAGATGATTCCTGGTAGTTAATGTCTGAGGCAGGTTCGTTTTTCTCTCTGGTGAGCAAGGAGTGAAGTGATTTGTCACTCTCCATCTTCCTGTTGGGTCCTTTACAAAGGTAGCTCCCTTCCCTGACCTCAGACAGTTATTGGATGGGTAAAAACTAGCTAGATTTAACTTATTTAAATCCATTTTCTTAGGCTGGCCGTTTTGGTTTGAATTGTAGCTTCACTTGTAGGAATAATGCTCTTTATTTTGAGCTTGAATATCTACAAATTACATTAGACACTTCCAGTAAATCTGGCTTCTGGTATGCAGGTATATGCCTTACAAGAAGTACTGCTACCTGAGTGAACAAAAGCAGTACCTTTTTCAAATACAAAGACCCCAACTTTTTAAAAATACCTTTAACTTACCAAGACCGTTTTGATTTTTTAGATCACTACGAAGTAACAGCAAGTAGAGAGCGAGAAGATGTGGAAGTAAAACAGAGGTCGCTTAATTGGAACAGCCTCTGTCTTTTTTCTTGTCTCTACTAGAAGGGAAAATCTTTGATGGCATGACTCTAAAATCCCAAGGGTATTCTTAGTTGGCGTGTAGAGGCATGGCAGATAAAAGCATTACAGAACCAGGGGAAGCCATGTATCATTAAAATTAGGATTCTATAAATCCATTTGTTTTAACTGATAAGAATTGGCAGTATGTTAGGTGATTTTTTTTTTAAAGCACTGAATTTAGATGACCCTGGGAATATTTTGCATAATTTTTAAAGAAGGTATTTTAACACTCTTTGTTTTTGTTCATTCTCATCATTAATCTGTCCTAGTAGTAGGACCAGCCTAACAGACAAAACTGTTTTGGCAGATTCTGGGGTAAGGTGTTAAGGTTGTGTGTTTAAAACCCTGTAGCAAATTAACTCTGAAATTAACTTCTCAAAAGGTCCATTCAAATGCAGGAACAGTCCTTTCAAAAGTTAACCCAATCTGTAGTGTCCGTCTTTAGAAACTTCGCTCACAGTTCAAGTCCTTGAAATATTTGTAATATGTTGCATCAACTCACAGCAAGAAAAGCCACCCCAAGCAGTTTCATATTGAACCTGAACGTTATCTGTTTAGTAATGAGAATACATACATGTTTTTAGGCAGAAACTTCAAACAGATGATGTGGTCCAATTTTATCTTGTAAAGATATGCCATTTACTCATTGACACAGAAAAGTGACCACCTGTATTTTCTTCCCTTGCACATTTAGAAAGTGGTTTTAATTAGCCCACTGAATGCATTTGGAGTCTTATGGTCTCACTGGTATTAGCAGATCTGGAGCTCTCTTAAATCACTGGGCACTTTGGAAGCACAGAGTTTTACATTAGAAGCTCTGATAGACTTGGCTAGGATCATCCCTTGCACTTAATTCAGATTCTGCAGTGGCCTTAGGGTGAACTTCATTCTGACTCCAGGGATGGACTGTGTAATACAACGAGCAAGATTTCTTTTTTCGTTTGAGGCTCACATAAATTTAAAAGCACCACTGGATGGGGAGATGGATGTGAAGGGAAGCTGGGGCTTGAAAGAAAATAAAATACGCTGTTGATCTGCTTTTCTGACTAACAGAAAGCATCCAGCTCTAGGTAATAAGTGTACACATACACTCTGGCTCTCTTTTTATGAAGCAGAGACTCAGTAACAATCCCACCTGGGGGACTTTCTAAAGGTTATTAGTAGAAAGTGTCTTTAGAGCTATTTTGTTTCTACCATGGGTATAAATGGGCTCTCTCTTAAACTGACTTCACACCCTGGGAAAATAAAATTCAGGGCAGGCCTAGCTGAGGGGTCAGAAGCTCTGTATGATTTGAGCCCTTGGGACTAAGAAAATGAACTTCAGCTTGTCTGCCCTCTGCTCCATGATTTATGTATATTCTTTCTGCTAAAGACAGTGCGTGTTCTTCTGCCTTTATCTGCTCTACTTTCTCTCAAGACTCCTGAAAGCTCTTTCGAATACTTCTCCCTTCTCTTCATCTCTGCCCCCCCAAGCAATCTGATACAGAGAGGCTCCACTAAGCAGGGGAAATACAATTTTTTCCATCTCGAGTTTTTTGGTTTTATAAGACAAAACGATTTACTTCTTCATACATCTTAAGGCTCTGATAGAGACTTAAAATTTGGTTTTATGCTTTTAGGGTTAAAAGGAAATAATGGTCTTTCCTTTATCCTACAAAGTTGGACCACTTTGATGGCTGACAGCGTTAAGACCCATTTCAGTAACTTTCAAACTTTTTGACCCGGTCCCACAGAAATGCCATATTTTGTGACCCAGTATATACCAAATATACTTGTGCATCACAAGAGAAGTTTCACAGAACAGTCACCCTTAGCACGTTGCACTGCTTGCTTTTATTCTGCTGGTTGCTGCTTGGCCATCTGTAGATGGTGAGATATTCCCTAAAGCCCCTCAATAATGCCAAGACCCGTCTGAGTGGGGTGAAAATAGGAACCAGTGCACCTTTGAAAGAGATGTATTGTTCTTACCTTTAATGACAGTAGGGTGTAATGTTTTATGTGTATTAAAATAACGTGTGAAGTGCGTTCACCCAGATTCCCAGGTTCTGTATAGGTTCCCTCTTCTTAGTCTAAGAGCATCATCGGCCTGCTGTCTGCCACAGTCAGCTGAAGCAGTTTAGGGGTTCTTAAGCTGTCACGGGAGGCAAACAGCCTTCCTAAAATCTTGCAGTGTCAGTGTTTTCTTTAAGTCTCAGTCTTGAAGCTACGAGTGACTGGAGACCTTACTCTCTTTTGTAGTAGCACTCTTTAGTTCTCTTACTCATGACTGTATTTTGCCCTCAAAAGAAGTATTTTTTGTAGAAGCTATAGAAAAGTTTTTTTAAAAAGTAGGAGGTCCAAATTCTAAATATTTTGGCATGTATATCCTTCCAGAATATTTTTGGTGTACATATATGTATACATTAAAGAAAACACTTTAAAAACCAGTGGACCTGCTATACGTTGTTTTGTAACCTATAAAAAAGATGTTAAAGATCTCTTTCTACCTTGGTGTATGTACATCTCTTATCCTCACTGTTACCAGCAGAATAGAATTTCATCGTTACGGATTATAATTCATGTATTACACTTTATATACATATACCATAGTTTAACCAGTTTCCCTATTTTTATTTTATTTTTTTATTATTTTTAAAAATACATTTATTTATTTATTTATTTAATTTTACTTTTGGCTGCGTTGGGTCTTTGTTGCTGTGCGCGGGCTTTCTCTAGTTGCTGCGAGCGGGGGCTACTCTTCATTGCGGTGCGCGGCTTCTCACTGCGGTGGTTTCTCTTGTTGCGGAGCATGGGCTCTAGGCATGCAGACCTCAGTAGTTGCAGCACGCGGGCTCAGTAGTTGTGGCGGGCTCTAGAGCGCAGGCTCAGTGGTTGTGGCGCATGGGCTTTGTTGCTCCGCGGCATGTGAGATCTTCCCAGACCAGGGCTCGAACCCGTGTCCCCTGCATTGGCAGGCGGATTCTTAACCACTGCGCCACTAGGGAAGTCGCAGTTTCCCTATTTTTAGACATTTAGGTTGTTTCCCATTTTTAGCTATTATAAACAGGGCCACACTAAACAGTTTTATACGTGTCTTTAAAAATCTGAGTTACAGGATACTTAAAATGGACTAGAAATTGCAGGTGTATTTGTCTCCCTCTCTCTCCTTTTTAACAGTTATTGTACAGCAATCTTCTTTAACCTATTTATTTTAAAGAATTTTTATCTTTTCTCAGAATAGTGTCACCTTTGTTGTTACAGTGTGAAGTAAATATAATTTGAGATGGAAACTTGACTTACTAGAAACTGATTCTAGTTCTTGCCTTAATTTTCAGACAGTACCTGTAACGAGAAACAGGAAAGAAAACAGACTGAGAGGAGACAGAGTGCTGTGGGCCTCCTACCCAGTGTGGTGACCTGCTCGTCACCGAGTAGCGGCCTTGCCGAGCGGCAGTTCTAGCTGATTCTGTGCTAGGTTAGGGGAGGCTATTATGGAACACAGCTTTTGTTTTTGAATTGGCTTTCACTTAAGTCTTTAAGTAAATGTGATTGCTGCTGCTGTTAACCCTGCCATCTGACCTTATTCAGCCCATTATAATGCTTTCATCAATTTTGTTTTTAAGAAGATAGATAGGTTGTCTCCTACTACCTGGGGGCAGTGGGCTAAGTGACCTGTTAAGTGTGAGTGCCTCCAAATGACCTATGGACCATGATAATTCTTGGTTTAAGTGTTAAGACTGGATGCCTTTCGTGAACATTGCTTTCTTTGCCATTTTAGATAAGTTTATTTACGTACATATTGTTTATGTACACATTGTTAGGTATAACTTTTGATCAAAAAATGGATAGAACTAGTATTTTAAGAATCATTTTTAAAGTATCTATGTAGAAACATTTTATTTATACATTTACTTTTATAATGAAAATAGATAATAACCACATTGCAAAAAGTTGCAGTAAAGGGTAGCAAAAATCACCATAACCCATCCGTTTTGACCTAACTACTGTGACCTGCTTCTTGCCAGTCTTTTCCCTTACATGTAGATTTCATACGGTTGTAAGCAGGCATTTCAAAACCAGTGTTTTTGTATAAACGAATATAACTTTAGAAGTATCAAAGGGTAAAATTTTAAAAAGTTATACACCAGATCATTAACCTCTAGAATTCTAAATGTCTCATGCATTGATTCCTTCCAGCACAATATTGTGTTGAGTTGTAAATAGAGAAGTGTGCTGTTAATCAAGTTTTTGGGGTTGCCATTTATTAGAAATAGTCAAAGACTGTAATTTGGAAAAGGATCCATACATTGCCTTCCCTCTGAAGATCCTCGCATCGGAAGGAAGGAGATTTCTGAGAGTGACTCTTACCAGGGAACTCTGAGTAGCCTCTTCAAGATGACTAAGACACCAAGTAACATTAGGGATATTAAACAGAAAATTAGGCACATGTGTGCACGTGTGCACATGCGTACTCATAGCGAACTGCAAAAATGCTAATATAACTCTACAAGAAGTATATTCAAGTCTTTCAGGATAGTACAAACTACTAGGTATAAAATAAGCTACAAGGATATACTGATCAACACAGGGAGTACAGCCAATATTTTATAATAACTATAAATGAGGTATATAACCTTTAGAAATTGTGAATCAGTATATTGCACGCCTGTAACTTATATTGTACGGCAACTATACTTCAATTAAAAAAAAAGTCTTTCAGGCTACGTGTTCTGCCTTCAGGGAGTACGGTTTTGTGCCCATGAGATGATAACCACAAAGCTGTCAAAATTTTCACTTGTGCCCAGAAGCCACCTTACTTGTTACGAGGGCACCTGCTTCATACCCTGTACCAATGACTGATGCTTCCCTTTGGAGGCTGAGAACTCCCTTCTGTGATTATTGGAAATGATGGGAACGCGTGGTGAAAGCACGCAGGGGAGATGCGTAAAGGAATGAAGATGTAGCGGAAGGGATTCGCGGTCGGAGGGCCCACGCTGGAGTCTGGACCCTGCCTCTTCCTGGGGGGGTGTGTTGGGTCATCACTCCACTTGACTTCGCGGGTAGGTGTGAGGACAGAATGAAGTATCTTAGTGAAAATGCTTTGTAAGCTCTAAAGCCCAGTGTGTGTTTTCATGCTGATCCTCCTCAAACTGAGTAGGAAAACAGTCCTAAAGAGGGTATTTGAAGTTAACCCCCGTCAAGCTCCTAAGCCCCGAACAGCCTAACTGTGATGCCGTGTCTTTTTCCCCCGTTCCAGTCTTCAAGCAGTGACAGTGGCGGGAGCAGCGGCAGCAGCAGCAGCATCAACAGCCCGGACCGGGCCAGCGCGCCGGAGAGCGGCTCAAGCCACCCCACCGCCCGGTCCAGCCCCCACGGCCCACAGCCCGCGCCCGTGCCGTCCGCGCTGTGCCAAAGCCCGTACTTCCACATCAACCAGACCCTGAAGGAGGCCCACTTTCACAGCCTGCAGCACCGAGGACGGCCTCCCACATGACGTGCCGGCACTTTCTTGCCTTCTGTGAAGGGACCGCGCTGCGCAGATTTGATATTTCAACTTAACGATGTTTTAAAAAAAATTGCACAAAAAGATGCCTGTTGGCTTTTCAGTCTATATTTGAAATAACAGGTTAACAGGCCGTTGTTTACTTGTGGTTTTGCTGCACTATTGCGATTTCAAAGGGGCTTTGAAGCAGTTTTTTATAGGATTCTTTCGAGGGTGGGTATGAAATCCAGGGCAAGTCAACAGTAGGAGGAAATCTCATCTGCGTGTTGAATCCATAGTTTGTCCAAGTCAGACTGATTTCCAGATCTGTCACTTAGAAATTCTACTTTCTGTAAAAAGGCCTTTTCATTTTGCGGGATCTTCAATTTTTTAAATTCAATAAACTAGTAAAGAGTATCTACTTTCCATGAAAAAACCTAAGTTTTTTTCCAAAACATAGAAAGCTTGATTCAGTCTTGCACTGAAATTGCCATGCTACCTCTTAGTATGTAGGTGTCCTGTTGAAAGTACTCTGTCCTCTGTGACAGGAGAACCACCAGATTGCAGTCAGACTGTATGATAAAGTCAGCACCTGCCCTGATAACCGTCCTCTCTCTGTTATATATTTGTATTTCCAGAGAGAAGGTCTCTCAGACCCTTGGATCCCCAGATAAACTTGTTACCGTTATTCCTCCAGAGCCTACATCTCAGACTTAGAAAACACTGCTCAGTTCGGACAGTCAAGGAATACGTAAATGACTTTGTCTTATTCACAGACTTGTCCAGCAGCAGCCTGTGTGTGCTCTCTGATAATCCCGCCTTGTAGTGTCGAGAATTAAGGCGCTGGTGAAGGCTGACACAGTGTAAGCTCTCTGAACTGGTGTCTGAAGTCACAAGTGTTGTGAAACTATTGGACAAGGATTCACTTTATGCTTAAAGTAACCCCCAACGGGAACCAGGGGGCCCCATTCCACCACGGCAACTGGAAAGACTGGTGTGGCTTAGAAACGAATGAGCAGAGGCGCTGCTAAAAGAAATAATGCAGGAGTATTTATTTAGAGAGACGGATTGTCCTGTGTCACTTGGTCATACTAGAGAGCCACCCTAGTTTGAACAGTGAGGGCGCAGACGAGTCTTCCTCCTCGGCGACAAGCTGTCTGAACAAGGAGCCGGCGTGCGTCGGGTCATCTGCTCGGGAGAGTGCCGGGAGGACAGCAGCCTGCCGCTGTACGTAGAGGAAAGTGCCTTAGCGTCCACTGGACCCCCGGCCTGGTCGCCCTCCACTCCGCTTGGGGTCCACACGGCACACACAGCACATCTGAGAAGCACGGACAGCTCTAGAAGGGGACTCTGCTCGTAGGCCAGATTGGGGAAGGACACGGGAGACCGAGACTCTAGCACGTGACGGAAGTAAAATCTGAAGCTGAGGACCGTAGGAAGAGGGCAAACGTGTACCTTCTCTCCACGGTTTGTTCCTCTCATGCGGGTAGAGCTGAAAGGTCAGTTACTTGAAGCAGAAACCGAGTGTTGTGAGGGAAAGGTACAGCACAGGCCTGGGCTTACAGAGTGGGAGGCTTGT
Organism: Lagenorhynchus albirostris; assembly: GCF_949774975.1. Lineage (NCBI taxonomy): Eukaryota > Metazoa > Chordata > Mammalia > Artiodactyla > Delphinidae > Lagenorhynchus > Lagenorhynchus albirostris. The sequence continues at coordinate 54,759,012 of NC_083114.1, forward strand.
GCAAAAACTTTTTTTTTCCACTACCATCTCCCAAGTTTTAAAACCAGATGTTTGACGGAGGATTTTGGATCTTACTGGGTTTGATGGCAGGGAATATGGAAAGGATACCTGGCAAATATTTTGTCTAATCAGAAAGCAAACAAGGATTAAATGCTGGAAGGAGGCAAGCTGTTGGAGCTCTCAGACACATGCGTACACAACACACTTCAGAAATACCCAGGAGGACTCCCGCAGGCTTAACGGATGGCAGCCTACTGAAACAAAACGTGTGTTAACAAGAACATGTAAACTTGAGAAAGCGCATTTCCTTGTACTTCCCACCCGACTAAAAGAAATGAGAGGTGAAACCATCACTGGAACAAAGCAATTGTTTTTCCAAATAAGTACAGTCGTAGTGCAGGGTTAGCAGTTAACTCTCTTACCCTATTCAACACAAGCAGCGTTCTCCATCCCGTCCTGCATATTTGCTACAGCCTTGGCAGCCTGAGATACATTTCTATTATGAGGCTACTTGATAGTGTCAGTGGGCATCTCCTAAAACCTCTTATTAGCTCAAGCGAGTAACACCGTGTACTTCTATATTGCGCCGCCATTAAAAGCAGCACTAGTGCATCCTGTCATCTGGTTCTTTATTGGTTACTGAAAGGGGAGCTGACGGGTGGTTTGATGGGAGACGGGGCAGGATCGATGGGGGTGAACCTCTCGTCTGCGCACTAACCTGGGCTCTGGTTTCAATGCTTCTGCCGGCTGATTTGGCCTTTCGAGGGCTTGTCATGCTCAGTGGAAGAAGTCCAAACCTCCAAGACAAGAGGAGGGCATTTCAGTAGAAGGACCAGGAAGCTTTGGGGCCCCAGCAGGAACCACTCAGAATCATTACCTGATCTGACTTGATGCTAGTGGCAGTACGTTATGGGCTTCCTGGGAGCTGAACGTACTGCTTCTGGGGGTGAAGTGATTCTCTGTAGCCGTCACCAATCCAAAGAGAACCTGCCAGACGAGAGACGGGGCACAGTAACAGGCTGGGTGTTGGTACTGTCCACTTAAAAGGAAATTCTGTCAGTAATCAGTCACTACTTTGTTTCTAGCCATCCTTTTGGGGAAATGCTCTTTTGAGTGTGTTCATGCTCCACGATTACTTTTATCGCTGCCCACAGGTCAGAACCTCCCCGTCCATAGCTCTTTGTATTCCTCTCTCTGAGGCCTGGATAAAACCTGAATAGTCCTTATTCACAACTAAAGGGGTCATCCCGGGGTTGCCTCAGCCCTGAGGTTTGATCTAATCCTCTTTTCGGCCCCTGTAACAACTCAGCTCTGTGTCTTAGCCCCTCTCCCCACTGTGTCCTGGAGCGTTGTGTGTTGGGCAGGTCTGTGCTGTAATCTGAGCCCGAGGCGCTGCGTTCACGTTCACGGTGAGCGTGTTCTCCCCGGCTTACAGAAGTCCGCTGCACCAGGCGGTTGAGGTTGCCGTGGAGGTGCGGTGTGAAAACGTCCAGGTCAAACGGGTCAATGAGCGCTTCAAGGTAGTCAGCCACTTTCTCAACTCTGCAAAAAGGATCGAGTGGGTCATTCTCCACGTTTTGTAGGACAGAAACCAATCTTTGGGTGTCGTAATGCTAGACAAGCCCTGGAACTGGGTCTGTTCTCCTTAACTGCTGGCTTAGCCCCACTTGTCACTGATCGTTGAGCTTAAATGATCCTCAGGAGGTTTCACCAGATGGGATGTCTACGTCCAGTCCACAACTTCCCCAGGTTGTTTCTGGGGAGGGTACCGGAGGTTCAGATTACACCCAACAGTTGGTAGGCTGACTCAGAAGAGAGGCATGAGATTCCACGTACTACACTTGACTGTGGAATCTATCCAGCAGGTGGTCGTTCTTTCTCTTGCTAGTAACATGAGCCCTTACTGTTGAAAACAAACACAACTAATGGGCAACGTGAGGCTAACTCCAGTGGCTTCCCAGAAAAGGGCTGTGCAGGTTTGGGAGAGATGCACGGGAGGGCGAGCATACCTACCTGGGGTCCTGTTTGCTGCGGCCACTCTTCAACTCTTCACCCTTGGTCGTCAGAACGATGTTGAGATAACGCAGATCGTAAAGCAGCTGCAGTGCCCGATTCTGGGTCATTGGAAATGCACCTTCTTTCTGCAAATGAATTTCCCCGTCCCCACCCATTAAGGGAGATGACTTGTTATCTGAGAATAAACAGCTTCAGGGTTTGGCTGCGTTTCAGCTGGTTATTTCAGAAGCTTTTTATACTCAGAAGGCCAGTTTAATCTCATAACAATAACAAAAATAAGTTATGTTAGATACCTGGTCTTAAAACGAAAAACCTAATGGCCGGGAAGAGACCCGGCCCTTAAAAAAAGGTCTCAGGTGCTGTAGACAGTCATTGTAAAAGAAAAAAGCTCCTGGCACGAAGGAGAGGCCTTTTGAGGAAGCTCAGGGGAGAAGACTTAATATGAACTCCTTCGCAAGTCAGGAGTTGGTCCTGTCTTAAAAACGTTAGTAATGCAATGGGAGTGCGCGCCAAAGGCAGAGGGCCGCAGAGCAGTAAGGGAGGAGGGCTGGGCGACAGGAGCCCCCACCGCGGGTGTGCTGGGCTTTGCTACTGTTCCTGAGCCTTCACACTACCCCCCACCCCCCCAAGCAGCGCACGTGACCCCGCTGCATCCTGAGGAAACAGGTTAATGATCTGCCCAAAGCCTGCAGTGACCACGTGGCAGTGCTGGGCTTGGAAAGCAGGTCTTTTTAAAAAACTTTGAGGCTTTCGTCCTCGCCACTGGTACGGAACTGCCTTTTCAGTGATGACCAGCTTGACCCTTGGGAATGGGTGTGATTGAAGTCGAGGAGCTGGAAGCCGCTACCGATTAGATAGCCCGGGGCAAGTGGTCCTTATCACCTGGAATCCTGGGTGTGAAGCGCCCAAACCCAAGAAAAAGCTACAGTTTTTGTTTTTAATGGGAAAAAATTCACACACCTACCTTCACCTGTTTTTCTTCTGAGAGTTTCTCATAGGCAGCTACTACTTGAACCAGACAGCTTTTCAGCATCTCCTGCAGTGTCACCTTGGGCAAGGCATGGCCTCCAACCCGATTAATTTCCTGGCATAAGCTCAACAGGAAGGACTGTACATACCAGGACGGCTAAAAGAACAAAGGAATGTCCAGTTGCCAACTTGCCCCAATGCAGCGAGACGGGCTAAGAGTGGATTCATTTACCCTACCTAGGCTTATACGCCAGGACCTTGACCCCTGCAGTCGGCCCCTCTCCGAGCAGAGACCCGTGAACAGATACAAGTGACGGCTGCTGTCATTCCCTTGGTGGCCTGGCACCGTGTTTTCCATTGCTGTTTCCTCTTTAGGGTGAGTGGTTCTCTAATTAGCACAGAGTCTGTGCTGCAAAAGGCAAGACTCATGAACTGACTCCTCGAACAGTCTCCTATTTACTCGGCCCTACGCCCTCTTTGCTCCCAGAGTAGAAAGTTACACGTCTTACTTGCAGCCCTTCCTCAGAAGCTGTATGCTGAATGATTATTTCTCAAGTCTCGGTCCTTTCCACAGAGCATGTTTTCCCCTTCCCAGTGGCGGGCCCCTCGTGGCGGCCCTTACGTACCTGGACGGGCAGTCGGATCTTGGACGTGACGCTGCTGCCAGACTCCGCTTCCTCCTGGATTTCTAGTTCATCCCAACTGGTGGCCGTGGCCAGGACTGAGCCAGCATCATCTAAAAGTAATGACTGGGTGAATCCATGAGCCAAAACCTGGTAATAGAAAGCAAATATCCACATGGGCCACTCAGATCCTTTGTGGAGTTTGTTTCAAACTACTCGAGCCATCTTGAGACCAGCTTCTGCTGCTTGCACTGTGTGCGGGATGGCGAGTGGCACACCTCCCTTTTCTTCTAACTGCTGATGCCAGCGACGGGGATTTCATTGCCAACTACCCTACAGACGTCAGGGGCCACCTCTTAAGACACCAGTGGAGATGATGACATTTAGGTTGAAGAGCAGAAAACAGATACCCTTGTCCAGGGAGAAAGTCTTTCATTCTCATCAGATGGAAGGAAAAAAATCCAGGGTTTCTGTCTATAAAATGTAGGCTAAAACGAATAGAAAAGTTTTTACATTTGAGCTATCTGGCAGAGATAAATGAAAATAACTGTGTGAAATAAGAATTGTTATTCCCTTACTATTGAAAGGTCTTATTGAGCTTGGCCAGCCTGGACTATGACAAAAAGGGGACAGAAATGGGGACTGCCTGGCGGGCACAGAAGGAATACGTTTACGTGTCACTCACTTTCACAACCGCCGAGCTCCAGACCCTGTAGCCCATCACGCTTTGCTGTAGGAGGAGCTCCTTCACTTCCTGCCACTTGGCCTGCATGGGAACTATTTCCTGAGTTTTCCCCTTCCCCTGTTTTTTCAGAGCTCTCGAATCCCTTGCTGGTTTCTCGGTGCTCCCTGACTTTCCCAAGATGCACTGCTTCAGGTGGGGACACAGTTCTCCCAGTGACTGGCAGAGTCTGGCCATGAAAAGGACCGAGTGTAGCTTGACCCCGTCGAGAGCGTCCTGCTGCACTTGTATAGCCTGCTGGATGCGCTGCAGCTCCGCCTGGACGCAGTCCGTGATGTGCCTGACACAGGCCGTGGAGTGCATCCGCAGCATCTCCTGCACGGTCCCCGCGTCTGCGTATCTGTCAAAGGCACAGTTCCTGGCTTGAGTGGGGGAGACGTCCTTCGGGGGTGACGGGTCACCAGAGGGAAGGTAAGCCAGGAGGTCCTCCAGTTTCACCTTCAGTTTCGAATCTAGGGCAGAACAGAAGCTCTGTACACAAGGGCTAACGGCTTGTGCTTTCATGGAGAGCCCACTGCCCGGAAATTGAGCCCGGTTTGACACGCTGACCCAGGCAGCGTCGGGAGGCAGGTCGCTGGGACTCTCGGACCAGAGGAAGAGAGACATGTTATGCTCGAAGTGGATGTGCTTATTTGAAGTGGAGCTGCCGGCGCTACTTTCAAGTTCCCGCAAGGCTGAAATGAGGAGCTCTTTGGAACTACTGGAGATGGAGTCAAAGCCTTCTTTTGTCAGAGTCTGAAAGCAAAGGAGAGAAGAGTTCTTCAAATCCCAGTTCTTTCCAGGAAATCTCAAAACCAGAGCACTAACTGGCAATCTATCCCAACATCCAATGTTCTCCGCCACGCTCAGGAAGATGGCATGGTGGTGGCAGAGAACAATGTCATCACTGGTGGATGTGGACATGTTCCCAACCACCCGACAGACGCCTGGCCTCTTTTTCAGCACCAGAATCCGTTCATCTTTATGGCTCATTATCCAGAAGAGTCAGCCCTGGAGTAGGTCGGCAGGGAAAGAATATACTTAGGAAGTGGTGGGAATCTCCCCAGACAATCAAAAGATCACACCGGGACTGGCCACCGAACAGCTGGACCACGCGATTTCCCACCTCACCTGCAGTCGGTCCAGGAACAGCTGCTGCATCAAGTCCTCCCAGAACAGGAGAGGCCTGTCCAGAAGCCGCCGACATATCACATCCCAGCTGTGATGGATCGACTCATTGGCAAGTAACTCCCACGTGGCGTCCCGGATCGCCGCCAGACCTTTCATGCTCGTCACGTACATAAGCAGGTTGCTGATCCCATTTTTAATGTCTTCATTACACCTGCAACAAAATCATTTTTCTTGGGCTTCATTAGTTTCGTGGTTTTCACACCTTTATTAAGAAAAATAGCTGGACTCCACTTGAGAACCTCTTACCTGGGTCCTACTATGTAAATATCTATCATGTATCAGAGTGTTTATAAATACATAAACACTTCAAGGAGTTTGGGAATAACATGTTCACACTACTATACATAAAACAGGTAAACAAGAACCTACTGTACTGCATAGGGAATTGTACTCAATGTCATGTAATGACCTATAATGGAAAACAATTTGAAAAAGAATATATATGTGTATGTATAACTGAATCACTTTACTGTATGCTTGAAACTAACACAATATTGTAAATTAACTACACCTCAATTAAAAAAAACAAACACACACGACACTGCACTAAATAAAAGCACAGGAGTGGCAGAACTCTAACATAAAGAGGGTCTAAAATCCTCTTCGTCACGTGTTGAAAGACAAATTCCCTCTTGGTTCTCCCAGCGGAGGCTGAGCGCCGTGAGCACAGTGAGAGATGGCTGAGGTGGGGCTGGCCTGGCCCAGAGCACCAGCCATATGGCCAGGGCTCTCCCTCCTTCCTGTGGTCACAGGCGAGGCTGGGTGGGTCCTGTCCCCCGCCAGGAAAGCTCTGGCTACTTACATGTGGATCCACTTCTGCAGTGTGTCTTTCAGGTACTCCTGGCTGATGGGACGCGCAAGCGTGCGGAGAGCTGGCTGGAACTCGACGACGGACGTGGGCAGGTGTTTGAACCAGCTGCACAGCTTCATGCCCTCCTGCAGGACACCAATGCCCTTTCCTAAGGAGAGGGCCAAGGGACAGGTCATCGGGACCATCCTTTGAACAGCAAATTAATAAAGGACCTGGAAGGAATTTCCAAAAATCATCCAGTCTTCCTCTGGGCAGCCGGACTAGACCCCTGAAATAGGGGGAAAAAGGAAGCACAGAGTATGTCCAGGCCTCCCCTCATCAGGGAGGGAGTGTGGAAGCTTCCCTCCAACTCTGCCATCCTATTGGTTGACAAGGCAAAGGACAGAGAGGAAAGGAATGGGGGAAAAAAGAGAAAGGAGGAAAATGAGGGCTATGTAATGCTTGGTATTTTAAAAGTAGAACTTCCGTTGAAAGTTCTTCCGTCGGGAGAACTTCCGTTGAAAGATTAAGTAAGCCAGAAATGAGACTGTTTAATACACATCTCTGTCTGAAAATGACCTCCGGGCTGTCACCACATTCTGCTCGTTTCCCTTCTACCTTCAGCCGTGCCTCCTCCGTCTGACCTCTGAGTTCTGGAGTTTCCTGAGGCTCAGTCCTCCGTCATCCCCTCCCCTTACTGACGTCATCCGCCCCAAGGCCTCAAACAACAGCCACTGCAGACGCAGCGTGTGTGTCGCCCCGGCCAGACCGCTCACTGCTCTCTTCTGGACCCACGGTTGCCTCTCCACTCCACGTTCCCACTCCAAGGTCTCAGCTGTCTCCAAGGCAACATTTTCAAAAGTAAACTCAGCAGCAGCCCTTTCAAACCAACTCCTTGTCGAACCCTCCTACACTGTCAGTGGGAACGTAAATCGGTGCAGCCACCATGGAGAGCAGTGTGGAGGTTCCTTAAAAAACTAAAAATACACTTGTCATATGATCCAGCAATCCCACTCCTTGGCATATATCAAGACGAAAACTCTAATTTGAAAAGACGCACGCACCCCAATGTTCACTGCAGCACTATTTACCACAGCCAAGACATGAAAGCAACCTAAATGTCCGTGGACAGATGAATGGATAAAGAAGATGTGGTACATATATGCAATGGAATGTTACTCAGCCATAAAAAAGAATGAACTAATGCCATTTGCGGCAACGTGGATGGAGCTAAAGGTTATCACACTAAGTGAAGTAAGTCAGAGAAAGACAAATATCATATGATACCACATATAGTGGAATCTTAAAAAATGATACAGACGAGCTTATTTACAAAACAGAAACAGACTCACAGACATAGAAAACAAACTTACGGTTACCAAAGGGGAAAAGGGCGGGGAGGGATAAATGAGGAGTTTGGGATTAGCAGATACAAACTATTATATATAAAACAGATAAACAACAAGGTCCTACTGTATAGCACAGGGAACTATCTTCAGTATCTTGTAATAAACTATAATGGAAAAGAACCCTAAAAAGAATATATAACTGAATCACCTTGTTACACACCAGGAACTAACACTGTAAATCAACTATACTTCAATAACGAAACAAAACAAAAAACTCCTTTCTAGTAAACTTGGATCCCTTCCTTCCACACCCTCTGCAGCCAATCCCTCACCAAACTGTCTTTTAAACACATGTCCGAGTTGCCCAATCAGCTCCATCTCTGCTGCCCCCATCGTCTGTCACCTGGTCACGGTGAGCTCTCAGCATCCACTCCAGCCCCAGGGGGAACCACTGACACATAAAAGCCAAACGCATTTAATTCCAATTGGGACAAATCCTGCCAAATAAAAGTACAGGGTGCACGGGAACATATAACAGGAGGACCACCAAGCCTGGAAGGTCCTAGAAGGCTATCCACTGCTCTGTTCACACAGCGCTGTATTCTCTGGTCCCAAATGATAAACTGGCCACGTGTCTTCTCATGCTACTCCTCCCCTCACCCACTTCCCCTCAGCTTCCCCTGCTTTTTTTCAGTTCCTCATATACTAACATCCTCCTTGCCTCAGGACCTTTGCACCTCCTCTTCCTTTTGCCTGGAACCCTCTTCTTTGCCTGACTAACTCTTACTCAACCTTCAGGTTTCACTTTAAATATCCTGTCCCCAAGGAAGTCTCCGGCCTTGGTCCCTCCATTCAATGCTACCAAGTCAAGTTGTACTCTGCCTTTATAGCAATGGCCAATATTGATATGAAGCAGATATCTGCATATCCACTAGACTCTGACCTCCAGGAAAGTGGGTCCATATCTGTCCAATTCACTGCTGTGTCCCCAGAGCCCAGCACAGTAGCGGGCAGATGGCAGATGCTCAGGAAATGAATGAACCAGAAAATAAAAGCGGTTGGCTCAGAGCTCACCAGTAGGATGCTGGCCTGTGATGTTGTCCAGAGTAGAGAGGAGCATGCCACATGGCAGGGAGGGATCTGGCAGCAGACCTTCCGGTAAAGTGTAGAAAAGAGCATGAGCTTGGTTCAGAGTGGTGGCCAGCAACTCCACTAATGAGCAAATCTGAGACTTGACACCAGCACCTACGAGAAGAAGCCATCCTTTTTTAACAATTTGCCTTCAGTAAAGTTAGAAGCAGAGAACGCTGTGGAAGCTTCGGCCTCCCTCAGCTTGTTCTGCTCCATCCCCGGGTTTACGGCCCAAACTGTGGAGAGCAGCCATACCCACCGTGGTGCTGCTGGTTGAGCAGTTTCTGAATAGCTGCCTTTCTGGCCAACAGGAAGTCCGCTAGGGCTTGGCGCGGAGAACTCTCTTCTAAGAGCATCACAGAGCACAGGGCCTCGGCCACGGCTTGGTCGGCCACGGCTTGGCATGTAAGCAGCATCTTGCTCTCATGCAGGATGGCTGACCTAGAGAGAGGATGACAGGGGTCACGGGGAGCTTTTTACATCTTGGGAGAAGAACCCCAGTACATCAGGAAAGGAGACACACTCCATAAAATTGGAGGGGGGGAGTATGGCCATCACCAGAGCAGGTCTTTTTACCGGAAGTGGCTGGCCGCCGCCAGCTGCTGGCTGAGTATAGGGAATCGGGAGAGGACAGGGCTGTATCGGGAACTAGAAGGATCCAGCTGGAGCAGCTTGTGAAGGTGGCAGCAGAGCAGGTAGAGCTGTGTGGCGTGGAGATACTCAGAGGCCTCCGTGGAGCTCCAGATCTTCTCAGGAATTTCCAGCAGTAGCTTGATCTGGGCAGCCATGCTGTAGAACTTCTCCTGGGACGGCTGCTGTGGCTGTGGGGAAAGGCACAGAGCTAAGTCAGGACAAACAAAAGCGAGGTCAGCGTGGGGCCGGCTAGGGGAGAAGTATAGGGCTATCTGGGGGGCACAAAGCTTCCACGAAGCCAGATTCAATGCCGCTCAGCAAGGCACCAAGGTTCGTGTAGCAGAATTACTGGAGTCAAGCTTTTCCTACCGGTTGCACCTTTGCTCCATCCCATGGAGGGGCAAACCGAATCTGGTCATCGCACAGACAGGGTATCAGGGAGCCGATGCTCCGCCCCTTGAGTGAGCTCTCCCCTTCCCGTGCTTGGCGCTTGCCCTCCCTACGTTCTCTCCTGCTGCTCTGAATGCATCGTGGGCTTCTCTGCTGGCTGCTTCTCTTCGCCAACCTTCCACCAGATCTTCACGTTCCACTCACCTCGGTCTGTCCTCTTCCTTCACGATTCTCCTCCCTGAAGCGTCAGCTCCAGGCAGATCACCACTGCATCTTGTAGTCCCCCCGCTGCCCTGAATCTCCGTCGAGCCTTTTCTGCCGCTGCCAGACATCTCCCCTTGGAACTTTCGCTGCTATTCTATAATCAGTATATCTAAAACTAAACTCATCTCCCTATACCAAAAATTTTAGCCATCTGACCTCCCTCAACATCTTCACATATACCATCACTCTGTCCCCAGATCCCAGGAAATTCAGGTCCTTCTGACGGTTCTGTCGACATCTCTACGACCTAGGTTTCTGCTACCACTTCCATGATTCTACCGCGAGTCATCATCATCTCACACTTCGATGAATCCAAAAACATTTCGCTTGCTTTGTGTTTATTCTCTGTCCCCTCCAACCTATCCTTTTCCTTTGCTGTCAAGTCAACCTTCTTCACAGGCCATTTAGATCGTATCTTTGCTCAGTTCTAAAAGGCTCCTTGCTGCCTAGTATCTTAGCCTGGTGGTCAAGGGTCTCCTGTCCTTCCACTGCTTTCTTCCAGGGACCTATTCTTTTTTAAAAAATATTTGTCTGTGCCGGGTCTTAGCTGTGGCACACGGGATCTTAGTTGCGGCACGCGGGATCTAGTTCCCTCACCAGGGATCGAACCCAGGCCCCCTGCATTGGGAGCATGGAGTCTTGACCCGTGTTTAAGACAGGACTACCAGGGAAGTCCCTCTAGGGACCCTTGAATCCATTGGTTCTCATGTGTGGGGAGGAAGAGGATTTCATCCCCCAGGGAACACGTGGCAATCTCTGGGGACATTTCTGATTACCACAGTGGGGGACAGGAGTGCTACTGGCATCTAGTGGGAAGAAGCCAGGGATGCTTCTAAACATCCCACGATGCCCTGGATAAGCATCTCCAACAAGGAATGATCCAGTTCAAAATGTCAAGGGCACCAAGGTTGACCAACCCTGCTTTAATCAAATTGATACTTGGTTTTAATTGTCTTTACATACTCCAGACCCCCTATTCCAAATCTCATCTATCCTAAACGCCTCTCCTAACTGAGAAGGACCCAAGCCTGAAGTGACTTCCTTCAGAATTCCTATGGTAAATGTACACAATTATTCTGGGAATCAATCACCCATTATCCTAAAATGTCTTCTTCTGCTATTCTAAATTGGTTACATTTTTCTCATCAACTTTCCATGGATTTAATTTCTCAACTAGATTGTAAGCTCCTTTAGAGCAGAATTCTGATTCTTTGTGCCTTGAACACAGAAGGCGCTCAAATTTTTGTGGGTTTGACTGAGAATAAATAAGATATAACAGGAATAAAAATAAGTATGTTTCCAAAAACAAGCCAGCACAAATTAGCTTAGGGAGGGATGAAGTCTCTCATTTCAGAAGTTAGCGAAGAATTTCCAATCTTCTATGGTTCTATCGTGTGAGCCCAGCCTAATGACCTGCATTTTTCTAAAACCCAGACTGTATTAAAAAGCTCCAAACTGGACCTAAACTGTACTTTTGCAATTTCTTCTTCCACGTCGCTGCAAGGATCTTCTCCCAGGTTTAAGGACAAGTGTCTACCTTTCTCACTCTCCGCACCCTTTCACTTTGCCACCCTAAGTCATCGTTCTTTAGGAGCACAAACGGCTGCTCCACTTTTAGGATCAGCATTTTTCCACGCTGGGTCTCATCATTAGCGTCTGGGGCGGGCGGCAGGGGGGAACACTTCGGATCACCTAATTAGAAAAACCTGAGTTCCTTAAGATGAAAATGTTCCGCTATTAAAAGACGAGAGCTGGATGGGCTGGTTACTAGCCTCCAACGACTCCCACAGAGGGGAGCAGAGCTCTTTGGGGCCGTGGGAGTTATTCTTGGGAATGGGGTGGGGGCGGGGCTGGGAGGAAGATTGGGAGGAGGAAGGAACGACTTGGGGGGAAGGTGTCAACACGGGAGAACTCTGTTCCAGCAACAATGTCAGGAGACGTGATACAGGGAACGAGTTGAACAGTCTAGCGAGACACCCCTGGCGTCTCCATCTCAGGTGGGAAGACAAGCCCGGCGACCCCACGGGTGCGGTGAGGGGGGCGAGGCCCGCAAGCGCGGGAAGGCCCCCGAGGAGACGGCCGAGGGACCGTGGAGAACGGGTCAACAGCAAGGGAAGGACCGCGGGCGTCCCCCCAGGAGCCGAGCGCAAGGGGTGGCGGGAGCTCTTCCTGAGGCAGGTGAGGCCCAGCCAGGGGCGCCGACCGACCCGCGGGGGGGAGAGCGGCCGGGCCGGGCGCGGGGGCCCGGGGCTGACCTGCGGGTCCCGCGGCGGCCGAGGCGCGGCCGAGCCGGCCTGGCGGAGGCGGGAGCAGTACTGGTCGGTGGCCTTCACGGCGCCCACCAGCCCCTCGGCGCAGCGGCGCATCTGGCCGATGGTGTCGGCCGCCTCGATCAAGTCGCGGTACCGCTCGCCCACCATCTGCCGCAGCTCCTCCTTCTTGTGCTCAATCTCGGCCCGAACCTGGCGCTCCAGCCCGCGAATCTCCTCCGCGCCATGGCTCTCGAAAAGCGCTGCGGGGTCCCTAAGATCCAGCCGCTTCAGAGCGGGGGACGCGGCCGCGGCTGCCATGATGGACTCGTCAGCCGCCCAACAGGCTACTTCCGCCCGGGGGGGGGGGAGGAGCCGCCCGGCGGCCATCTTGGTTAGGGGCGGAAGCGCTTCCGGCCTGCTGAGGGCCATGCTTGTTCGGGGGCGGCCGAGGGGCGGGACCGCCGATGGGCGGCACTTTTTTAAAAGGAAACTGTGTGGTGGTTGATTCGCGAAGGCTGGCGGTTCCTCTGCGGGTCCAGCCTCTAGTGGATTTGAAGCCCCTCCCAGCGCGGGTGGAGCCTTCCCAAGTTGGAGGTAATTATAACCAAGCGCCCGCGGTCTGATTGAAACGCCTTCTCGGGATGCTTGGGTCCCTCGCTAGGTCTGTCGCGGCCCCGGGACAGGGGTTCTTCTCTTGAGACGGCGCAGTTGCACTCTCGGCCGGTCCCCTTCCCCTAGGCTCCCTCGGCCGCCCCTGTGTCCTGGGCGGGCTGGGGAGCCGGGTGGGCGCGCAATGCTGACCGTAGGTGCTGGACCCTCACCCCTAGCCCTCGGCGTGCAGCCTTCTGGGGCGTCCTTGTTATTCGTTATTTACTCTGGACATCCACCGAAAGCAATGTTAGGAAAAGGGAAGCGTGAGTCCGTTTTTGTTCATTGGAAAGTAACTTCACAGATGCTCTGGAGCGGGCCTGAGCGCCGGCACAGGCTCTCTCTTAAGGGGTGTGTGCGCGCGCTCGTTTGCTTCTGGTTTTCTTTTGTTGTTGCTTATTTTGGGGTTTTCGTTTTGTGTTTCAAACCAGTGTTATACCATCAAAGATGTCTTCCCTGATATAACCTTACACTGGCACCAGTCTGGAGAGGAGGGTAGTGGGCAGTGAGGAAACGACCTAAATGCCTGAGAAAACAACGCTTGGGGGTGGGGCAAGGGAGCCGGGTTGGGGGGAGGACGCCTAACACTGACTCAGTGATAATGAAACTTGGAGAGTGTGGCCTGTCTCTTCTAAGTATTTCCAAGACCCTTCATTAAAAAAAAAAGCATTTATTATTGAAGATTTCATATCCACACTAATGTAGAGAGAATGGTATAATGGGCCCACCAGCTGGGCTTTACACTTACTAAGTCACGGTGGGTCTCATGTATATCCCTACTCACTCCCTCCCACCACCTCCATTATTTTGAGGTGAATCCTGTAAATAAATCATTCATTTATAATATTCTAGTTTACCTCACAATAGCCCTACGATCTAGGGAATTTTACAGGTGGATAACCTGGGCCCCAGAGAGGCAAACAGATTTTACTCAGTGTCATTTTCAAAGCCTGTCCACAAAATGCTCCGATACACTTCAGACCTGCAGAGTAGGTAGGAATAATTATTCTATGCATGACAAAAAACCAGAGAAGCTTGTTTATTCCTGCCCAAGTCACATGGTTACTAAGGGACAGAATCGGCCCTTAGACCTAGAACTCTGAATTCCTTTTCTACTTTGTCACACAACTTCCCACAAACTCAAAGCACTCCCTGGTGGCAGGTCTGCACTTTGCTGTCACTGCAGTGCCATTCTGTAGGGACACTTGTTGGTGTTTGACTTCCCAGCACCTGCAGAACCTCTTTTCTGTGTTTGAGAAAATTACCGCCTTACGGCAAGATCTGTTCCCCTTACAGCTGAGCTGGGATCAGCCAATCAGACACAACCACCTAGGACTTTATTTTTTTTTTATAAAGATACTTTTCATTTATTTTTCATTTATTTATTTTTGGCTGCATTGGGTCTTCGTTGCTGTCTGCAGGCTTTCTCTGGTTGCGGCGAGCGGGGGCTGCCCTTCATTGCGGTGTGGTCTTCTCACTGCGGTGGCTTCTCTCGTTGCAGAGCATGGGCTCTAGGCGCGTGGGCTTCAGTAGTTGTGGCTCACGGGTTTAGCTGCTCCGCGGCATGTGGATTTTCCCGGACCAGGGCTCAAACCCGTGTTGCCTGCATTGGCAGGCGGATTCTCAACCAGTGGGCCGCCAGGCAAGTCCCACCTAGGACTTTATAGATGGAGAGCTAGTTATGTCAAGGAACAGGGACAGTGGAGACTGCGTTTTGATGGTGACAGAGGCGTCCCCTGCAAACATCCGGTCTCCAGGGGCAGCAGAGACATTGGACCCAGCTGCAGCGCTCAGCTGCCAGTACCAGCGGTGGCGCTGGTGACAGCTGTGGGTGACCAGAATGGCGCCCTCACCAGAACTGCCCTGAGGCGTGTTCTGACTGGGTTCTGAAGGTTAGCTTCCCTTTGTCCCTGTCTGTTCGCTGAGCCGGGTTCCCCAACTTTCCCAGAGATTCTATGAGTCGTCTGATATCTTATCGACAAATTTCATTTCTTTGAAAAGCAAAAACACTTTCAATTGCTTGCCTTAGAGACCCTAACTGACCCAGACTCCCCGAATTTCCAGCTCCACCAGAGTTTGGCTGGCCTCTTTCAAACGGCAAGAGGGAGGAATGTGAACAGTCAGCTAGGGTTTGCACGGGGGGGGGGGCGGGCACTTGCGCACACACCTGTCATTTCAGGTAGAGGAAAGGCAACCTCGTCAGCTGACATCACCGCAGAGTGTGTTCTGAAGGCAGGGCTTTCCCTACCCCTTCTCTCTGCTTCCCTAGCCAAGTTCACCGGGCTGCCCTGAAGATGCCACTGTTGCTCTTCTGCTCGCAGATCCAAGTGCCTAACAGAGGCTGTTACCACACCGGCTTCTTGCCTGGGTACTGTGAAAGCTCTGTGTCTTTGACTCTTTATTCTCCACACCTGCTTTCGCATTCCCCCGTCATTGAAGAGGCAGCCCTTTCTTCTTGCGCCTTCTGCGTTGTCGCCCCATAAAACCAGGATGTGGGCAAAGAGCTCAGCTTCAGCAGCTGGGCAGGGAACTGGGCTGAACCAGGGGCAGAGATGAGAAACCGTCTTTTTTTTTTTTTTTTTTGTCTCAGGGAGGCGCACAAGTAAGAGGCACCTCCTCGTTTTATTGCCATCTTTTAATTTTGGCTTAGAGATGAGTGCGTATGTGTGTATCTTGTGGCAGTCTTGATGTCAGATTTTCTTCCTTTCACGTTAAATCTTTTGGGGTAGAATTTTAAGCATCCAGTATTTAAGTTCAAGAGATTCCATGTAGATCACCCTGGGCTTCTGAAGTCAAACCTAGGCATTCTGCCAGTTATATAATATAGCTGTAGTTTGGAGCACCACCTAGGCACTCCGCATATATCTTTAATTCTCGCAATAATTCTATAGCATAGTTGGTCTTACACTCATTTGATTGGTAAAACAAGGTTCAGCAGGACCAAGGCGTCCGCCTGAGATTACGCAGGTAGCCAGCGGCTGAGTGTGTCTTCAGATCCCAGTTAGTTTGACTCTACAGTCCTTGATCTTTGTTGTATCGTTAGCTTCAAAGAAAATTTCAGAACATCAAGAGGCAGAAGAGCCAAACAGTTCTGAAGCAAAATTCAGATGGTACCCACACTGCCTCCTGCCCTTTGCCCAAAGGTGGGGCTTTACAGGTACAAGCAGGGACTTCCCTGGTGGCGCAGTGGTTAAGAATCCGCCTACCAATGCAGGGGACACGGGTTCGAGCCCTGGCCCAGGAAGACCCCACATGCCGCGGAGCAACTAAGCCCATGCGCCACAACTACTGAGCCTGCGCTCTAGAGCCTGTGAGCCACAACTACTGAGCCTGCGAGCCACAACTACTGAAGCCCGTGTGCCTAGAGCCCGTGCTCCACAACAAGAGAAGCCACTGCAACGAGAAGAAGAGTAGCCCTGGCTCGCAGCAACTAGAGAAAGCCCGCGCACAGCAGCGAAGACCCAACGCAGCCAAAAATAAATTAAAAAAATAAATTTATTAAAAAAAGAAAAACAAGTACAGGCAGTTGGGGGACCCAAGCTGGAGCGGCTCTCCAGTGATTTGGGGGACAGATGACACATGGGGTGGCCATGCCTGGGAGCCAAGTTATCTGCATGCTCGAGGGCCCTCTTTTAAAACTGGGAGCATGTTCTGATAGTTTCACTTTCTCTGGGCCCGTCAGCACTGTTATCTCACTCAGAACATTGAGGGGGCGGATTTCTCCCTACTTGTTAATAGAAATGTAGCAAGCAAGCCAGCATCATGCCTAAAATGGAATGGTTTTTTGAAAACAGATTTTTGCAGATACCACATGTCCTCCTCCTTTTATGCATTATGTGGTCTAGCATCTGGACCTTGGCTCTCTGAGTAAATGATTCAATAAATATTTGCAAAATGAGTGAATGGCGTCATACATGTATGTCACATAATCACAAAGTATCTGCTCAAAGGACGCATTGGAAAAGGCAAAAGAATCTTTTGCCATCAGTTGCCTAACAGCTGAAATGCTAAAAGCAGTAAGACAGTTTTCACCTATGTCACACCCCCTCCGATGCCTTGTTTCAATACCTCTTCTTTTAGGGAAGGTAGCTGTGTCTCTGGCCTGTCAGAGTGCAGTATGAAGCGTGAACCTGCTGAGTCTTACATCTGTCTGTACTCGGATGATGTTGGAGGGAAGGCTGTTTTCTCATAGGATGAGGGGGGAATGGGGGCTGGGCACACCAGAGGAGAGATGATAAATGGAAGAGCCAAAGTAACTGAGGAAAATGAAAATAAATTTAACTCGGGCTCAGCTAGGAGAAATGGCAAGGGAGAAAGCAAGATGGTAGAAAAAGAAAACGGAGAGGAATCTGACAACAAATCAACAGAGGGCAAAACAAAGAAAGGGAAATTTGATCTGGTAAAGGATAGACTGTGTCAGTAAAAGGAGTGTGAGGTTTTCTCAGGGTACATGCCCAGTAGTGGGATTGCTGGGTCATATGGTAGTTCTATTTGTAGTTTTTTAAGGAACCTCCATACTGTTCTCCATAGTGGCTGTACCAATTCACATTCCCACCAGCAGTGCAAGAGTGTTCCCTTTTCTCCACACCCTCTCCAGCATTTATTGTTTCTAGATTTTTTGATGATGGCCATTCTGACTGGTGTGAGATGATATCTCATTGTAGTTTTGATTGGCATTTCTCTAATGATTAATGATGTTGAGCATTCTTTCATGTGTTTGTTGGCAATCTGTATATCTTCTTTGGAGAAATGTCTATTTAGGTCTTCTGCCCATTTTTGGATTGGGTTGTTTGTTTTTTTGTTATTGAGCTGCATGAGCTGCTTATAAATTTTGGAGATTAATCCTTTGTCAGTTGCTTCATTTGCAAATATTTTCTCCCATTCAGAGGGTTGTCTTTTGGTCTTGTTTATGGTTTCCTTTGCTGTGCAAAGCTTTGGAAACAACCTAAGTGTCCATCATCGGATGAATGGATAAAGAAGTTGTGGCACATATATACAATGGAATATTACTCAGCCATAAAAAGAAACGAAATTGAGCTATTTGTAATGAGGTGGATGGACCTAGAGTCTGCCATACAGAGTGAAGTAAGTCAGAAAGAGAAAGACAAATACCATATGCTAACACATATATAAGGAATTTAAGAAAAAAAATGTCATGAAGAACCTAGGGGTAAGACAGGAATAAAGACACAGACCTACTAGAGAATGGACTTGAGGATATGGGGAGGGGGAAGGGTAAGCTGTGACAAAGCGAGAGAGTGGCATGGACATATATACACTACCAAATGTAAAGTAGATAGCTAGTGGGAAGCAGCCGCATAGCACAGGGAGATCAGCTCGGTGCTTTGTGACCACCTAGAGGGGTGGGATAGGGAGGGTGGGAGGGAGGGAGACGCAAGAGGGAAGAGATATGGGAACGTATGTATAACTGATTCACTTTGTTATAAAGCAGAAACTAACACACCATTGTAAAGCAATTATATTCCAATAAAGATGTAAAAAAAAAAAAAAAAAAAAAGAATGTGAGGGTCCGGACAGAAGATCAAGTTACGCACTGCTGCCCGGTGTGATTGAGACATTTGGTGTTTGCCCTTCCCTTGGCTGACATGCCAACAGGATAAGAGAGCCTCGGGAGAGGTAGTCTTGACATCTTCACGTCAATGTCTATCAGCCTGTGTCAGCTGGAGGTGACATTTGTCGTAGAAGGGATGGTTATTTGACTTAACTGTTTGCAGATAACTGAGCCCCTGCCTTCAACAAATAGCCCGGCAGGCGTCACACCTGATAGAGGGAGCTTGGATGTCTGGGCTACACACATTCTCAACACCTTGACTAGAAAGGGTGGTATCGAAAAATCGCACTCCAAGCATTTTACCCTTAATTAGCATGTATTCGAGTACCTACTGCCGTAACTAGCTCTGTGTTGGATGCTGTGGAGGATATAAAAGGCATTTGATGAAAAGTCAATGATTCTGACACAAGCTCTCACTTCTCTTCAAGCCTCCTACACTGTCTTTTCCCCTTTCCCACCATTCCACCCTAGCTGATGAGCCTTCCCACAGGTATGGAGACAACAGAAGTAATCAGGAAAGTCCTCATGTTAAATCTACTAAATCTAACTCTGGACCTCACCCCTCCCACCTCTCAAAGATCTCACCCCCTTCTCTCTCCTCCATCATTTTCTCCTTCTCAGCTACATTGTTCCCATTATCTCAGAAATATTCCCTAGTGTCTCCCATTTTATAATCATGCCCTTTTGTCTCCCAGTCTCCTTCCAGCCCCCGCCCATTTCTCCTTTCCTCATCACAACAGATGGTCTTGACCTTTGGTCATTGCTGTCTCCACAAGACGCCTTCCATTCTCTTCTCCAACCCCATCCATTAGGGATCCTCGCATCATCACTGCATCCACTAAAAGACCTCCCTCCCCATCTTGTCAGTTTCAGTAGTCACTTCTCAGTTTTTGGACCTTTCAGCAGCACGGCTGACCTGCCCCTTGTTGACACAGTTGCCTTTTGATTTCTCTCGAAACACGCTCCACTAGCTTTCCTCTTACCTCACTAGGCCTGTCTTCTCAATCACTCCCCCCACCCCCTCACCGGTACACGGGCCTCTCACTGTTGTGGTCTCTCCCGTGGCCTCCAGATGTGCAGGCTCAGCGGCCATGGCTAACAGGCCCAGCCGCTCCGCAGCATGTGGGATCTTCCCGGACTGGGGCACGAACCCGTGTCCCCTGCATCGGCAGGCGGACTCCCAACCACTGCGCCACCAGGGAAGCCCCACAATCACTTTTGCTGGCTCTTCTTCCTTTGTGTAACGTCTTCACGTTGGATGGACCCAGGCTCAAGCCTTAGCACTGGTCTCTTCTTGGTCTTCAATCCCTGTCTAGGTGATTCCATCCTGTCCTGTTGCCTGAAGAGTTAGAGCATTACTCCAGTGGTTCAGATGGAAATTATGATGGCAGTGGAAATGGAGAGAACGGAACAGATGTTTGCAGATGGCTCCGACATTTGTTACTACAGCCCTGTGCTCCTGGATTATATATACATCTAGCCACCTCCTTAGACTCTCCACTTGGATGTCTAAGAGAAGTCTCAAATCTAACACGTCGAAAATAATAATTCTCTTCCTGCCACATCCATCCTGAACTCTTTTCTAGCCAACCCTATCTCAGGAAATGGTACCACCCAGTTATTCTGGGCTAAAACCCAGGAATAATCCTCCATCCCTGTCTCTCACCATCCACACCCAATCCATCTACAAATCCTATTGACTCTTCCTCCAAAACAGGGGTTGATGCAGTTTAACTATCCAGAGGCAGATAGTCAGTGGGTTTTGCAGGGCCTGTGGTCTCCATTACGACTATTCTACAAGGCCCTTGTAGCAGGAAATCCGCAGCAGACAGTACGTAAATGAATGGGCGTGGCTGAGTTCCAATAACATTTCATTGACAAAAGCAGTCAGAGGGCCAGTTTTGGCCCACGGACAATAGTTTGCTGACCCCAGATCCAAAATATATCCCTGTCCTTTTCCATCTCCACTGTCACTAGCCGAGTCCAGGTCATCAGCTTCTCATCTGAGCCACTCGGATTACCTTTCTTTTCCTTTTAGTTTTTTTTGTTTTTGGCCACCCCACATGGCACGCAGGATCTTAGTTCCCAGACCAGTGATCGAACCCGCGCCCCCCGCAGTGAAAGCATGAGTCTTAACCGCTGGACTGCTGGAGAAGTCCTTCAAATTACCTTCTAATTCCTCCTGATTCTACTCCTGTCCCGTTAGTGACTCTCCTCACTATAAAAGCAAGCTGAATCTTTCAAAAGTATAAATCAGGCCTTGTGTGTCGCCTGCTTTAAACCTCCAGTGTCTTCCCAGCCCTCTGGGTCAGGTTCCAACTCCTATCAAAGATCTTCAAGACCCTACATGACCTGGCCCCATCCCATCCCACCCCTCTCTTGCTCTATTCCAGCCTCACTGGCCTTCTTTCTGTTTCATAAACAAGGCTTGGTTCACTCTTTTCTAAGGCCTTTGCTCTGACCGTTTCTTTTACCAGATCTTCACATGGCGGTTGCCTCCTCTGAGAAGCCTGCCTGGGCCACCCCAATCTAAATCAGGAAATGTTAACATTTATAAAGCGCTCACTATATGTTAGCCAGTGTTATAAACTCTGAATATGAATTACCTTATTCAGTTCCCTCTAGTTCAAAGCCCTCTGAACTAGATCCTGTTCTTATCTCCATTTTATTGAAGAGGAAATTGGGGCCAAGAGAGATTGTATAATTTGCCCCAAATGATTGAGGAAGTAGCAGAGCTGAGATATAAACCAGGCTGTCTGGCTCTGGGGTCCATGACCTTAGGCACCTAAGTAAAGACAGGCTCTTTACTGTCTATGTATTTTTATCATAGCATTTGTCACTGTGTTGTGATTACATGTTCATTTATTTGTGCTTTTGTTTGTTGAGTGTCTCCCCTACAATAAAAAGCAGAGATCTCGTCTGTCTTTTATCTCATCAAATTCCCAGCTTCTAGAACAGTGTCTGACACACAGTAGACATTCAATACTTGCTGAGTGCATGAACAGTAATTTAACTTTGTAGGAAAGTAACAGTAGACATTCAATACTTGCTGAGTGCATGAACAGTAATTTAACTTTGTAGCAAAGTAATTTATTGATATGCTGACAAATCTGTAATATTCAAAGTACACCTTACCTTAGAATTCCTATGAAGGAAAGGAATAGATTCATTACTCTAATTTCAGCAATGTTGCATTAATTCATAATCTGATCAGCCCTCCCCTCTCCCCCAAAATACGTGAATTCTTTGGAATTTTTAAAAAATAAATTTATTTATTTTTGGCTGCATTGGGTCTTCAGTGCTGCACGCGGGCTTTTTCTCTAGTTGCGGCGAGCGGGGGCTACTCTTCGTTGCGGTGCGCAGGCTTCTCATTACGGAGGCTTCTCGTTGCGGAGCACGGGCTCTAGGCACGCGGGCTCAGTAGTTGTGGCGCACGGACTTAGTTGCTCTGCGGCATGTGGGATCTTCCCGGAGCAGGGCTTGAACCCGTGTCCCCGGCATTGGCAGGCGGATTCTTAACCACTGCGCCACCAGGGAAGCCCCTCTTTGGGTTTTTGAATGTTACTTATGGAATTAGAATAGACTCCTGTCCATTTAACCTTCTTATTCCCTTATCCTGTTGCTTCCGGGCTATGTGTGAGTGTGTTCATACACGTTGATACTCCAGGACAGCAAACCTGAGGGTCAGGATAAGTTCAAGGGAAGGTGGTCCCTTCCAGTGTGGCTGAATGTTTTCACCTTAAGGACAGATCTATAAGAGAAGTTGTTTTATTACAGTAATCCTGCCCTTGCCTTACCTAGAGAAGTACTGTGGCCAGGCACCCGTAGCTGCCTCCGGAGAATATTCAGCTGTAATGATGACGGTTTGGTGGGGTATTTCCCTCTTGGATACAGCATAACTGGAGAAGTAGCTTGGGAGGAAGCAGTTTTCAAGTGTACCTTTCCTAGGGATGAGCCATTGTGAGGATCACGTCCCATCCTGGGATTCACACAACCTAAAATTATAAATGTCAACTAAGGAGGTCTTAGAACATTGAGCGTTCAAAGACTCCAACTGGGGAAATCAGATCCCTGAGGAAACTGCAGGGTTTTAGGAGGAGGTATGCTTGCAGGAAGCTCTATTTCTACTGGGACGTGAAGTTTGTTTGTTTTTGTTGTATTTGAAGTTGTACTAGGTAAATCAGAAACAACCTGCTTGGCCCAAGGTTGGATGATAAAAGACTCTGAATCCTCAGGCTCCAGAAAGTTTGCAGTTTGGGTACTTGCAAATAGAGTTTGGGGGAAAATGCCACCAGTTGACTAGAATGTATTGAATTGCCTGGGCTTTTTTTTTTTTTTTGCCGTACGCAGGCCTCTCACTGTCGTGGCCTCTCCTGTTGCGGTGCTCCGGACGCGCAGGCTCAGCGGCCATGGCTCACGGGCCCAGCCGCTCTGCAGCATGTGGGATCCTCCCGGACCGGGGCACGAACCCGCGTCCCCTGCATCGGCAGGCGGACTCCCAACCACTGCGCCACCAGGGAAGCCCGTAGCCTGGCCTTTTTGATATGCTTTTGGTATAGGTGGCGGTTGTGGAAGCGTGCACTATTTGACCTTGGAATTTGAAAAATCGTGCTGATGAGTTTACATCTTGTGAAGGGAGATCATAAAGTTGCATTCTGCATCGGCCATGCCCAAAGCAGCATCTTCGGATGTTGACCACCTGGAATCCTGTGTGAGCGGGTGTTGCTCTAATCCTTCATCCCCTCTGCAGCTCCCAAGCTGTCCGGTGGTTATATTCTGAAAATCCAGTTTTTCTTCTCGGAATTTAGAGGGTGCTTTTAACGTTGGAAGGCCCCGAGGGCCTCTCAGTTATGCCTGTACCTTGGTGGAAGTTTAACGAGCCTGTTCCAGCTATTCCAGTAGACGGTGGGCAGCCTTGAGAGTGCTGGGATCCCGGGAAGGGGGCTGTCTCAGGAGGGGCCGCATCCTGATTCTCCATCCCTCACGCCATCCGTTCTGCGCCCCTCTCTGGAGGCGGCGCTCTCTGCACTACCTCCTTTGGCCCTCTTACCTTCTGGCTCTGGTTGAATTCAGCCACGGGAGTGTTCCCGACCAGGGCTCTTGGCCTCCTTAATCGATAGAAGTTGATCAGAGGCCAGACAAGAAATTCAGGCAAGGCTTTATTGGGGTCCCTGCTGCAGCAGCGGAGAGTGAAAACAGGTAACACGTTCCCCTGCTCACTCACCCTTTGAGCTGGTTCCTTATATGGGGTGAGGGTGGGGTATATCCAGAGTTCGGGCCGGAGGGGTGGCTTGGGGGTTTTGCCCACCCCCTTGGTGGTGCTGTGTGCAGGCGGCCTGCACAGTACCCTGTTTTTGCTCCCGACACCCTGTTTTTGCTCCCAGCCCCTCAGAAGTGTCAGTTGTGGTTTTGGTCTTTTTGTATCTTGTTGTTCATAATTTGCCCCAACTGCTCATGAGCGCAGTTATTTTTAGTCCCTTACAGTTTCTTTGTATTTTGTTGCTTGAGGAGATGTGTGTTTGGGGGCAAGCAGTGAAGCAAAGGGCCCCAGGTCCCAGCCTGTCTCAAGCAGTGAAGCAAAGGGCCCCAGGTTCCAGCCTGTCTCAAGCAGTGCAGCAAAGGGCCCCAGGTCCCAGGTCCCAGGCTGTCTCAGGAGGAGAGCAAAGGGATGCACTGCGATTCTGGCCGATTTACTTACAGGCACAGCTCCCGTTGGGTCTTACCTTCCTCGTGGCTTCTGCTCTCACTCGGCTGGTGAAGTCTTCCTTCCTCACCTGGTCTCCGGGCCCCTCATCCATCTCTTGCTGATTCCCTGACACCCCCCCACCCCTCTGTACGCAGCTCCTTCATTACATTCATTTTAGTTAAACCCCTCTGAGTGCGCCATCTGTTTCCAGCTGGACCCGTGAGCGATACAGATGGTTATAGACCCGGACTAGCGGCATGATCCTCTCCCTCTGTTTAGCACCAGGCCCCAGGCCAAACCACGTTTTCACCCTGGAGGAAGAACAAAGAACTCAGCTATTTAGAACATGCCGTGAACCCTAAGTTTCTAGAACACTTGGACAATATGAGGCTCTGTTTACGGAGGTGAGACGTTATATCCCTGGTCCATTCGGGCAGAGACCGACGTTTAGTTAGGCTTAGCCGAGGAGGAAAGCCCTCTAGCCAGAAAGGAACACTCTGTGTAGACAGAAATCGTGTAGCACCTTATCGGCAGACACGTAATGCATTTACTTTTCTGCACCGGACTTGCTTTCACCTTGCATCACGTGGTCGGTTGTGTTAGTGCCCGCTGAGCTTTCCTGATGGCAGGATGAGAAGCCATGGTTTAATATTAGCCAATTTGGAAAATCCCTGGTGGTTTAATAGCCCAAAAGTTCCTGGTCTTCTCTTGCTGCGATTCAAGGTGAGGGGAATTTCATGTTTACTGGACACCCCTGTGTACCTGGTGATGTGATAAATTATTTAAAATATTTTATTTCAGGTAGTCTTTATACCACTCTGGGAGGTAGGTGGTGTGATCCCTATTTTGCAGACAGGGAGGCAGGGGTTTGGGAATGTCAGGCCCAGGCTCCAGGTCACACCTCCCATAGGTGGAAGTGCAGTGATGTGGTTAAGAAATCAGGTTCTGGGCAAGTGATGTAAGTACTCTATGCCTCCGTTTCCTCATCGATAGAATGGGGGTAACAGCTGGACCTACTTCATAGAGCTCTTGTGGTAACTGAATGCAATGATGAATATAAAGTGCTTAGAACAGGACTCAGTGCATCCAAAAGGCAGCTAATTTTCTTTTCTGATTTTAACAGTCTAATGCATAGTTAAGATTCTGTTTTAAGCACCTGGAAATTTTTGTTATGTTTTGATTTTGAGTGAAAGAAGTGATCAGAAGGTGATAAAAAGTCATTTTCTTTGACCTGATTTTAAAACTCTTGATATTTCTCTGTCATCAGTTTTGCTGTCAGCAAAGCTGACATGTCTTTATGACATTTTTAGAGCATCCCTTTCATCATCTGCTTTACAATGACTTAGTCATGCTATTTAAATCAGGTTACAAAATCTGGAAGAAATCAGATGAGGCCGTTAAAAACTGTCTGCGAACAAAATGGGACTCACTGGTGGTTGTTTTTTTTTTCTTTTGCTACTGGACAAATGATGGCTAAGACATCTAGAAAATGTTTTGTACACTCTTTTGGGGGCTGGGAGTTTTAAGACAAATTGTAAAATTCTAAAGGTTACAGTTCCGTGTTTTAGGAAACCTGGGGAGTGTGGGTTACGTCACCTAGGACTCTGGCCGATTTTCCTGAATCTCTAAAGTCTTTTCCGGAAGTAGGTGGGAACCGAGGTGAGTCTGCATAGCTGGCCTCTTGAACAAAGTTCACCCTGAGTCCCTTAATTGAGAGTGTGATTTCACGTGAAGGTAGTTTATAAAACAGTACCCTTGCAAAAATAAATAAAGTCACTAAAAAACTGTTTGCTTTCTGCTTTCTAGTATATAGAATCAATTATAACAGCAAAGATCGAGGTAAATTTATCTGACAGGAAACACATGCAATTACCAAGGCTGGTGCAGCTTATTTGAAAACACAAGCAGTATTAGCTATTTTGTCTAAATACCGGACGCTCAGGAATGACAAATTAGCAAAAATAACCACATTCAAGATATCACGAGAATAGTAAAAATATCTGGCTTCTGTGCACACCTATGCTCGGCATATTAAAACCATCCATCGTGGCACATAATTAAAACTGTTTTTGCCGTTGGGGCTGCTGAAAGCTTTTTCTGGATGTCCCAGGTTTCCTCATATGCGTAGAGCATGGAAGGAATTTCTTTATCTCCACCACCTTCAGAAAGGGGGGGCCAGGAACAATGCTGGGACCTCTCAAAGGAACAGAAAAGGGGGCGAATTGCACGTGAGAGCGTGTGTGAAGAGTCTTCAGTCTCCTTTGATGATGATTGATCTACTGTTTGTCAAAACCTGCTGTTGTTTACGGTGAGTGACAGCTGGGGAGTGATGGATAGATCAACTATGGAAGACGAGTGAAGGATAATTTAGGAAAAAGGCACTGCCCACTAGACGATCTTCACCACGTCCTAAACGTCAACACCACACATTCCGCACTCTGTTCTTCCCTAGTGAGATGGTTCCCAGGCTGCTGGAAACTCGAACGGAGGCTCCTCCTGGGGAAAAAGCTTTCAGATCATTTGGGTAGTTGAATCGTCTGCCGTTACTTTCTTTTTTGTAAATTTTTATTGGAGCGTAGTGGCTTTACGACGTTGTGTTCGTTTCTGCTGTGCAGCCTACTCGGGATCAGATAGGGTGAGCTCGGTGGCCCTGTGGGGCTGCACTGGCTGGTTTCCTCCTCCAAACAGACAGGAAACCAGTCCTCGTTAGCAGGTGGTTCTAACTGGGAACCTTGTCCTCCCACTCAAACACGTATTAAACTGCTTCTGTCTGAGGCCGCGCAGTGATGGAAAGGATGGAGAGACGGGGAAGAAGAATGAACGAGGCCTGGCTCTGGACCATCCACCCGCAGGAGTACATGCCTCTCTGCTGTTTCCTTCAAAATCCGTTCCCAGCCTTATTTAAAAAATATATATTTATTTAGGGCTTCCCTGGTGGCGCAGCGGTTAAGAATCCGCCTGCCAATGCAGGGGCACGGGTTCGAGCCCTGGTCCGGGAAGATCCCACATGCCGCGGAGCAACTAAGCCCGTGCGCCACAACTACTGAGCCCATGAGCCACAACTACTGAGCCCGCGTGCCTAGAGCCTGTGCTCCGCAACAAGAGAAGCCACCGCAGTGAGAAGCCCGCACACTGCAACGAAGAGTAGCCCCCGCTCGCCGCAACTAGAGAAAGCCTGTGCGCAGCAACGAAGACCCAATGCAGCCAAAAATAATAAATTAAATTAAAATTTAAAAATATTTATTTATTTATTTGGCTGCGCTGGGTCTTAGTTGTGGCACGTATGCGGGATCTAGTTCCCCGACCAGGGATCGAACCTGGCTCCCTTGCACTGGGAGCTCAGAGTCTTAACCACTGGACCACCAGGGAAGTCCCCCAGCCTCATTTTCTGAAAATGAAGTGTCCCTCTCTATTTAAAGGTGGGCAGGTGGAATGCTCAAAAGGAGAAATCATTTCAAAAATTTCAAATTTTAAATGTAAATATTAGAGAACACTATTTGGAAAGATGGACAGAGGAAATAAAGGAAATGAACTCTGATAGGCTAAGTTTTAAGAAATGTGCCCCTGTCTTGACTGCACAAGACCTGGACCCTTACTGACCTTGACACCCTTTAAGAATGGAGCTGCTTGGGGGCTTCCCTGGTGGCACAGTGGTTGGGAGTCCGCCTGCCGATGCAGGGGACGCGGGTTCGTGCCCCGGTCTGAGAAGATTCCACATGCCACGGAGCGGCTGGGCCCGTGAGCCATGGCTGCTGGGCCCGCGCGTCCGGAGCCTGTGCTCCGGGGCGGGAGAGGCCACAACAGTGAGCGGCCCACGTACGGCAAAAAAAAAAAAAAAAAAAAAAAGAATGGAGCTGCTACTTCCGTGCCTTGCTTTGGTTCTTCTCTAGCAATTAGGATTTACTTTATCAGTCCCGGAGGCTATAAGGAAGCCCTTGAGATCCCAGACCCTCTAAATACCCATCTCCATGTTGGCCCAACAGCCCAGAACCATGTTGCCGATGGCAAACCAGATTTTGGGTCTGCTCGGCTGTTCTAGAGCTGTTCTGTTCAAGATTGAGGAGGAATGGGTTTCCTTGGTTGCAGAGATAGCCCCCAGCAACACGCCGTGTGGCTGAGGATGCGACGGGTGCCACCTTCCAGCCCTCAAGCCCTTGGAGCTGGGAACAAGCAGAGGGGGTTGCGTGAAGGTGCAGGAGAGAAGGACAGTGAAACAGCTGTGGTCTGTCGCTTCCCGGAACGAGCCTGCGATAAACAGGGCCCATCCACCTGGGCGAGCTATTTAGGGGACTGTTTTATTTTATTTTGTTCACTGATGAATCATTTATTCGAACAAGACAAAAACGTCTCCACATTGTTTCCTTTTATACAGAAATTGGAACATTTCAAATATATTACCTTTTCTCTTTTTCAACAGATCTTATTTGAGTCTGGTCCCAGGAACTTCTTTTCATTCTAGGATTCACGTTTTAGTAGCACACATGCACCCATTACAGCCAAAACAGCACACTTGAATTTCGGATAGTCATTCATTATTATGGTGACAGTACCAACATACGGCAAAAGCCCTCTGGCTCTCCCCACCACGTCCTTCTTTTCGAGCCAGTTCTCGCCTTCTGTGTATGAACCTCTATCATCAACTTTAATATTATCTCTTTTAGTCAGAAATTCGATGTCTCCATTATCTTTCATGAACTTTGATTACTCTGTGTACTGTTGGAATGTAGGAGACTATTTTAATCTGCAAAAAAGCGTTTAAGTGGAAGCCAAAGTGAGTCTTCATCCAGTCTGAGCCTTTGCTCCACAAGTGTCTAGACTCCCAAGTTGACAGTGCAACTGGGACTAAGCTAACTTTAGATAATCTTGAGCATGAACCCTGGAGACTCCTGTTCATCAAAAAAGGCTGTAAGAAGACACTTCCCCATCACATACTGGCTGGTACTTAAAATGCACGCGACGAGCTGACGTAGGCATCCCGAGCCATGGAAATGGACTGGGGTGGGAGCGGCGGATGAAGGCAGGACTTCTTTTATCTTGAAGACACTCTTTTGTGGAAGTGTGTTCACAGCTGAGAAGGAGAACTGTGATTCATTTTCTCGGTGGCCAAGCATCTCAGCTTCCCCCAAAATGTTCAACCTAAGATTTGCATTAGGAGGCGTGGCGGCAGGTGGGGAAGGCCTATGAAAACACTGTCCTTGATGAGAATCAATTTAAAAATTATTTGGAGTGACTTTTCTGCAAAGAAGTTGTCTTGTTTTTCTTATACAAAATTATTGCTGTGAGCAGGACCTTCACTTTAGGTTGGTTGACTGGTGAGGATGATAACCCTTTTGCCAACCCTGTTTTTTTTTGTTGTTTTTTGTTTTAATTTTGAGGTGTTATTGCAGGGACAGCTGGCTGGGGCTAGGTGTGCAGTGTGTGACCTGGCATGGAATCCTCCGGGTGAAAAATTACTGCAGGCACAATGTCCCTCTCCCCCACCAGAAAAAAAATGACTCCAGGGCTTCCCTGGTGGCGCAGTGGCTGAGAGTCCGCCTGCCGATGCAGGGGACGCGGGTTCGTGCCCCGGTCCGGGAAGATCCCACGTGCCGCGGAGCGGCTGGGCCCGTGAGCCATGGCCGCTGAGCCTGCGCGTCCGGAGCCTGTGCTCCGCAACAGGAGAGGCCACAACAGTGAGAGGCCCGCGTACCGCAAAAAAAAAAAAAAAAAAAGACTCAGTATCCTTAGACTTCAAATGAGTTAGTCAGATTCTAGTTCTCTTCCTCAGTTGAAAGCCTTGGAGAATCTCTGCATTGGAGGTCTTGCCCAAAAGATACAGAAGGTGCGTTGTGTGTGCACGTGAGTGTGTGTTACACGTCCGCATGCATGTCACGTGCACACGTGTGAATGTGTCCTTCACGTGTATGTGCATCACATGTGTGTGCATGTGCTCCGTTGCGTCACCCGTGTGTGTCTGAGCGCACCCAGTGCAGCGAAGGTACCAGCTGAGCTGAACTTGAGAACCTTGGAAGACAGTCCATTTCTCCGGAGTAGTGGGATTCTGGTTAATGTTAAGAAAACAGCTAAGGCTTTGTTTTGTTATTTGAGAAGCATTTGGTGTTCTTGTTAAAAAACAGTGTCCATGAGAAAAAATATCGGCTCTCTCAGGAATGACTATGTTGCCTGGCCTGGAGGATGAGGGGTCTCAGAGGAACTGATTCCCAGCCATCGGCCAGGTTGGGGGCGCAGGACGCACCGTCCAGGAGGGCACTGCTGCTCCTTTGTGGTATCTGCTGCGACTACACGTAGTCCTGCTACTGGTGGCTCTTCTTCTCTTGAGACTAGCAATCTTCTCTCAGGGGCCCCGTACTGGCTACCTAGTAATCTTTTCTTTGTAAGGACCTGGGACCCCTGTGTCTTCTGTGTCCAGGCTACAATAGCTCACAGCACACCCCTCTTTTTGGTAGCTCACAGCACACCCCTTATTTGGTAGCTCACAGCACACCCCTCTTTCTCTCTTCGGGGACTGCCACTGCCAAGGGACCTTCTCTACTGCTTAAGGGATTGGAGGTCCCATCACTGAATAACTGGAGTCGGTAAAGCCCTGGGAAGCCGTTTCAGATTTCTTTTTAAGTGGGCCTTGCCTCCCATTCCTCGACGGGCTTTTCGAAAAGGATGGGGCAAGTTTATCTCTAACCAGTACATTCCTTTTCTGCTTCCAGTCCTTGTAGGATCAGGGTCACAAATAAGCCCCCTCTCTGGACCAGACACATATCCTGGCAAAGAGGTCTTTTCCTCCCCCGAGTCTGGCCCTTCAATGATGCCAGGAAAGGAGAGAGATGAAAAAAATAAAGCCTCTTCTTCTCCGTGAACACTCCCTCTCTGCCCACCTGGACCTGAGCCTCTGTGTCATCAGCTTTCTCATGCTGAACACCTTTGTCCTACGGGAGCAGATGTTCATGGAGCCCAGCGATCAAGCTACAGCGTTTCATTTAATGATATTATACTCACTTTCAATCTTAGGAGAATCGATCATGTTTTCTATTTAACTTGGTTAAGTCTTGGTTAATATTTAGCTCTGTTTTGAAGCCTAGTCCAGATATCTACAACCTGACACATCTAAACGAGGAAACTAGGTGCCCAGCCTGTGTTCAGTCACTGCCGAGTTAAAGGAAAGGGTGGGCAGTCACTGCAGTTGGCGGTGGGAGTGGCAGGTGTGAAAGCTTGGCCTTGAGCTGTTATTCTTAGCTCTGATGGTCTGCGGACTTGGGTAACTGCTATAAAAGCTTTCTAGCTGTAAGCAGAATACAGTCCCTGGTGCCTACTTTCTAGAAGAGCTGCTAGGGGAAAAAAAAAATTAGAGGCTCTGCCTATGAGAATGAAAGTTGTTTTGCTTCTAACATATTAGACGCAGAACAACTACTTAGGTGAAGGTTTGCTTTGCTAGAACGTTTGATAGGAAATTTGGTGTTTTTGAATCTGGCAAAAAATATGGATTAGAAAAGTGGCTGATTATAAGTTATTACTTATAAGCCCAAATGCTTGGTCCGCTAAATATTGTGATTTTTTTTGTGGTGATGCATGTTTCAGAAACACTCATCAGACCTTCTGCCTCATATAAGGAACCTTTTGAAGGTTCTCTTCCACCTTTCTTCAACAAGGCCAAAGTTCGTTTCTGTCTTTCATTGTAACTTGATGGTCTTGATTGGACAGCCACGTCTGGGGCTGATTACGAACATCTACCTCGACAACCACCTACTTGCTGCCTTTGTCAGTGACCAGGCTGTACGCTTTTCCAGCACGAGGCTCCTACTTAGGGCAGCTGGGGCCGAAAGCTTCAATACCTGTATTCTGTCTTGGAGGAGAGGATGAGTTTGTGTAAGCAGACTCCAGCTCACTGCCAGCTCTGAATTCCCAGCCACCAGCCTCCGTCGTCTTCTCTGCCTACCATTTATGAGAGATAAATAAGTTTATGCAAAAACAAAAAGAGGTACAATTATAAGATGACACTGTAGGGAAAGTTGTTACACAAAAATGCATGCAATAAACTATTATATATAGGAGGGATAAACAACAAGGTCCTACTGTATAGCACAGAGAACTTATTCAATATCCTATGATAGGATAGACCTAGAGTCTGTCATACAGAGTGAAGTAAGTCAGAAAGAGACAGACAAATACCGTATGCTAACACATATATATGGAATTTAAGAAAAAGAAATGTCATGAAGAACCTAGGGGTAAGACAGGAATAAAGACACAGACCTACTAGAGAACGGACTTGAGGATATGGGGAGGGGGAAGGGTGAGCTGTGACAAAGCGAGAGAGAGGCATGGACATATATACACTACCAAATGTAAGGTAGATAGCTAGTGGGAAGCAGCCGCATAGCACAGGGAGATCAGCTCGGTGCTTTGTGACCGCCTGGAGGGGTTGGATAGGGAGGGTGGGAGGGAGGGAGACACAACAGGGAAGAGATATGGGAACATATGTATAGGTATAACTGATTCACTTTGTTATAAAGCAGAAACTAACACACCATTGTAAAGCAATTATACCCCAATAAAGATGTTAAAAAATATATATATATATCCTATGATAAACCATCATGGAAAAGAATATAAAAAATATATATAACTGAATCACTTTGCTGTATAGCAGAAATTAATGACTTTGTAAATTAACTATATTTCAATTAAAATATTTTTAAATGCACGCAGCAAAATCACACATGATTACTCAGGATCAGCTACGAGTTCAACTCAGAACTGCCCAGCAGTCACAGCTAATGGAGCGCGACTCCTTCTCCTTCTCTTCTCTTCTTCATAAAAACAAGCAAAAGAAAGAAGTGCAGCGTCCTTCTATCCTTCAGTGTCCTTGTCCTCGTGTCCTCTTAGACTGTCCCAAGCTATGGCATGAACCTCACCAAAGTTCCAACCCCATGTCCAATATTACTCAGCTCTCTGTGTTAACTGAAACACAAGCTAACATCATATTCCACACAGGCCCCAATGTCCTATCATCTCTCCTGATACCTTTCTCACTACATCCGCTTAGGTTTAAACCGCTCTTCACCACCCATGAGAATGGAAGGTAAGTAGTAGCTTGCATAACCCAAATGCTCAGATATCCTAAAATCAATGGAGTACATCACTTTTTACTCTCTCCTGGCATCCAGCCGATCTGTCTTCATAATTACATGTTGAGTGGAGGCTAGGATTATTCTTGGTCCCTTGGAATCACTTCTCTAAGTAAACGTCAGCGTTTATGCAAAGACCCAGGAACATCACATATTACGATAATGGTAAAGTTGGGTTTAAAGCATTTCATTGCAAAACTTTGCTTGTTGTTATGAAAGAGGAGAAGGGAGGAGGAGGGGGCGTCACTGTCCATTAGTTGCGGCTGCTAAGAGGTCCTGAGCTGACCTTGCAGCTGACCTTTCCTTTGGTAACCTTGTGGGATTTTACTGAATGCATTTTTTTTTTTTTTGCATGTGGCATCTTAGTTCCCTGACCAGGGATTGAACCTACGCCGCCTGCAGTGGAAGCGCAGAGTCTTAACCACTGGCCTGCCAGGGAAGTCCCTATGGCATGCGTTTTGTGTAACAACTTTCCAGATAGTCTCATCTTACAATTGTACCTCTTTACTTTTGCTTGGATTTATCTATCATTATTTATTGAACATATCTTCTGGGCCACGGTGCTTTTGGGAATGAGGTGGCATGAGTTACATAGGCAGATAGAAGAAAAGCAGCACCGTAACCAGAGGTGGAGCTCTTAGTCATTCTAACTGTCAGGCAGCCCTTGCCTAGGGAGCCAGAAGAGGCAAGCTCACTCATAAATATGGTATAATTGATACGTGAGACACTGAGAGTGAGGCTTTCATACAAACCTAGAGACGATGGCATCCTTGCAAACACCCGAGCCTGTCCTTCTTTGTACTCTGGAAATTGTGATCAGCCAATGAAATGGGCATCGTCTCTTTTCTTATTGCTTGTATACAAGCCCAGCTACAATTTCAGGGACAGAAAAACGTCACTGATGGTGTGAAGCGCCTGTCTGTAACAGTGCTTGAGGAGTAGCCCAGGGAATCCGTGGATTAAAGGTCGATGTTTAGTGTGTCTGTTGTGGGTGAGCAAGGTGGCATGGCCATACTTTTACTTTCTTTTTTTTTTTTTTTTCCAAAAACATACGGCCATGTGAACATACTGCCAAAGCAAGAGAGACCCCTGAAGCTTAAACTTTATTGGCTTCAGGGTAAGTCCATTCCTGCGGGTACCATATTGAAATAAATGTCCACCTATGCTATGCACATTTGAACTTTCTACTTGTGTACATGAACTCAGGAAACGTAGGTCATGACTATACAGGGACTAGATAGGAACAGGCAAGTATAAATGTAAGACCACAAGACTACAGATTGGGCTTTAAACACACAAACACACAGAGAGGGTTTTCTGTTTTTGTGGAACTTCAGCGCCTCCAAAGATCACCTCTCCAGACTCTGCATTGTCTGCCTGCATTGAAATGTTCACTTTAAGGGGGAGGTAATCAGCTTAATACATTGTCATTCACTCAGACAAGCCGGACTCAAACACCATTCTCTGAAGAGGACTCATGCTGAGCACTTCCATATTCTAGAAGCCAGGTGATGGGGGAGGGAGGGAAGGGGGTGGGGTGCGGAGCACACAGCCGGTCGCAGAGCTTGGCGCTTGATTGATTGATTTTTCAGGCAGTTCAGATACTGGTCTGGAGGTCTCCATTGAGGAGGGTCCTCTGGGTCTCCGTGGTCTCATTCAGCCGGGATTTGTCCTGCTTACTGTCACTTCGTTCCCCGTCGTCTGTGCCGCTCACCTTGACCAAGCAGAGGACATTCTGGAAGCTCTTCTTGAAGTTGTCAGACAAGAAGGCGTACAGGATAGGGTTGGCACAGCTGTTAGCATAGGTGAGGGCCACCACAAAGTCAAACATGCCCTTAAGGGCTGGGGTGGGACTGATGGCCACGGACACCGAAGAGACATTGAAGATGTAGAAGGGGAGCCAGCAGAAAATGAAGACGGCCACCACGATGGACACCATCCGGGTGACCTTCTTCTCAGACTTTTTCCTCTTGGAGGAACCCACTCGGATTCCAGAGGACTTCACTTTGATGATAATGAACAGGTAGCAAAGACAAATGATGGTGAGGGGCACCAGGAACCCCAAGATGAAGGCATAGATGATGAAGCCTGTGTACCACGCCCCGGATTCGCCTGGCCAGTTGATGGTGCAGCTGCTCCTCCCCCATTGGTTGCTCCGAAGGCCAGCATATATCATGATAGGCAAGATGACCAGCAGAGAGACCCCCCACACAGCCACGTTGATCATCTTGGCTGTCCGGGGTCTCCTCCACTTGGCCGACTTGATGGGGTGGACCACAGCCAGGTATCGGTCAACGCTCATGACTGTCAAGCAGAAGATGCTGGTGAACTGATTGATGCCATCCACAGTCATGACGACCCGGCAGATGGCCTTGCCAAAGGGCCAGTGGACCAGAGCCACCTGCATGGCCAGGAAGGGCAGACCCAGCATGAAGAGTTCGTCTGCGATGGCCAGGTTGAGGATGTAAACGTTGGTGATGGTCTTCATCTTGGCATAGCGGAGGATGACATAAATGACAAGCGTGTTGCCACACAACCCAATGATGCAGACCACAAAATATATGAAGGTGAGGACTGCATTGCTGGTCAGGTCATAGTATGGCTCTGTTTGGTTTGAAATGTTGGCTGTAGCCACGGAGCCACTGAGGTCGAATGGAGAGGAAAGCCAAGGTTGGGTCCCATTGAGTAGCTCGTATGCCACATCCATGGCTGCCTGACAGCTTAGGCTAGTTCCAACCAGCCAGAGACCTTACTCTCACCTTCACGGGTCCTGGAGGCAAAGGATCCACTGTGGCATCTGCAAGGAAAAAAGGAAAATTGATTCATCAGTCAGAGGCCACTTAAGTTCTCACCAGCTTTCCGTGTTTCTGGGTTGCCTTGTCAGATGCTCTTCAATTGGAAAGTGTGTTATCTTTCACATCAACGTGAGCCTACCAGCCCATTCTCATCAGCGTGCAGGCTTTTTGAGTTGTTTGTCCACTGGGGGGAAAGGGTTTGAGTCAAGTCATCAGAGTTTATCTTGTCACCTTTGGTGATGCACACATGGGAGTTGGCGGTGGCTGCAACACAGCGATTCCTAAGAAGCTAACTGGTCCGGACCTCTCCAAGCTCTGTAAAAAGGCAGAGCTTGGGAGAGGTCTGACCTCAGAGGAGTCTGACGCCGGCATTCCTGGCCTTTTCCCCTTGAGGAAATCTATGTTGGCTTGTCGACTGCTTTGGGGTCTTTCCATTCTGAAAAATCCCATCGTGGAAAAATCCCAGACTTCAGAGGTGAAAAAAACCTAGGGTCCACCCATGGAGCCCACGTGACCCCGCGCCAGGCACTTAACCGCTCTGACTCTCATTCGTTACAGTGGAGGTGTCATGAAGGCCAAGTGATGTGGTGGAGGTGAAAATGCCCAGCACTGTGCTGGCTTCATCATCAGAACTCTAAAAAATTTTATCTTGTTTCCCTTTTTCATCTACCATTTTACTTATTTCTAATTTATTGAAAGCTGCCTACATGAGGAACCAATTTATAGTCTTAACTATTAAAAATAAAGATCTGGCTTGCTTTTATTTTTCAAATGTATGCTGTAGTTGATTTTTGTTTCTTCCGTTTTTGTTTCTCGTTACTCCGTGCTTGACCTCCTCATGCCTCGGAGAGTCCTTGCCCAAGTCCCTCGGCAGGATGCTCATCTTTTCACACCCCAGAGAACTTGCCTGTGATCCCCTGATTACGCATAGAAACAGGAACCGGTGTGAGGGAGGAAGGCTCATTCACAGAAGTGAGTTCCAAACACAGATGTCGCTCGTTCACATCCGCTGTCCCCTTGACCTTGCCAACCATCCTATGAGGTGGGGATAATTATCCCCATTTTACAGATGAGGAAACTGAGGCTTAGAGAGTTTAGGGAACTTGTTCCCATTCCCTTGTACATCATTGGTGGAGCTGGGATTTGAACACAGGACACCCAGGTCTTCTGCACTTTTCGCAGCATCACAGCTGCTGCTCAGTGGACTAGAAAACTAGTGGCTGATAACCGGGCTTTGGTTTGAAGCAGCTGACTCCTGTTTTACCTCCATGCCGAGAAAGTAATTGTAACACTGTTGGCTTGGCCTAAGATATAGAACAATAGCTCATCACATAATTAAATGATTTATCTACGGTCATTCAGAAAACATCACTGGGGGGCTTCTTTGTTCTGGATACCAGGGGTACAGGAATGAACAAGATATGGAGGTGACAACTTAGGAGGGGAGACAGGAAGGATGCCAACTCTTACAGGGTGTGAGTTGCATGGAGATATGAACAAAGGATCTAAGAATGCCTTTCTCTGCTGGGGGATTCAGAGGAGGCTTCACATGAGGAATGTTTGAGCTGGGTCTTGAATACATGAAGCCGGGAGGGCAGGTAAAGGTCATTCGGGGAAGAGGGAGGCTGCAAAAGGGGTGATGTGCTGAGCTCATAGCGGGAATAGTTCATTTGGTGGACACATTTCCTCTGAGCAGGGCGCTTTTCCTGGTGCCTGAGTGAAGACTGGAGATAGCTCCTTTCTGCTTGGAGAGACTGCTGATGAGTTATAGGGGACTTAGCCAGCAACGAATGCCTCAGGATGCTTGCCCACCTCTGCCTCCGGTTCATTCTGCACCGCCAGGCGCATTGCTCATCCTTTCTGTGCTGATTTCCCCACTACACAACTGCCTGTAGAGTGGGGTCTGGGCTTTGTGACTGATCTTTCTGCAGGGTGCTTTGGGGACCCCGGATTCAATGTCTGCACTGGGTGAAAAGCATAAACTGGCAGCTGTTAAAAACAGAAGCTGTGAAGAAACCATCTTTGGCATCCCTGAGTTAACATAGGTTGTTTCCAATATCATTTCTATCTGTTTTGCTAGTTACTTAAATTCTTCTGACCCAGAATCTTATTTAAGGCGCCTGCATTGGAGTATACATTTATCACTAGCATTTCCAGGGTCCCATCTGTGTGATGTGCAAGGTCACACTCCTATGTCTGGGTAAAACTGAAGACCTCTGGGCTGCAGAAGCCCTGTGTAGAGCTTTGGGGATAGGGGTGATGATGCAGGTGAGGGTGGGTTGGTTGAATGCTGGCCTCCAGCCCTGACTCTGCCTTTTCCGCTAGAGTCTCACACAATGGGATGGAATTGCATAGGGTCATTTTTTTTTTTTTTTTGAAATTAGGCTGAGAAACTGCATTCTCCACTTTTGAGAGAGGTAGCAACAGACAGAGTTCAGAGCTTGGTGAAGGTGGCAGAGATGATAAGCTGGGGAACCAGTCCGGAGTGAGAAGCCTCCTCCAAAGAAGAAATGAGTTTGAATCACAGTGAATCTTATTGCATCAACAGCGAAGTCAGCTGCCTAAGGTCTCTGAGTGACTTTGCTTCATTTGTGTCTCATTGAAAGTGGAGTCCGATGCCAGGCATCTGTAGTTGCTGGATTGTGGTTAAATGCACCAGGAAGTTTGGTTTTTCTGCTGTATTTTTTTTCCAGCCTAAGAATTGTTAGATACTGGACATGCCTGGTTGTTGGTTTCCTCTGAGACTGACTCCAGCTCTTTTGGAGAGGAGGGTGAGAATGGTCTAGAGCATCCCCTCCCCTCCCAGAGGGGCTGTGGTTCCCAGCCTAAGAATGTTGGGATGGGGACCACGCATCCGGGGTGGTCCTAAATCCTGCTCAGCTTCAGTTTTTCCCTTCTCCCCAGCATCTTTCCCTCCATTCAGGCCCCACCCCACTTCCCTCGGGTCTCCTAAACCCCAGTGGGTCACCGGGCGGCTGAAGCGTGAGCCCCACAGGTGGGGGGGAGACTCAATAGCCAGGTGCCGGCCACCGAGGTGCTGGTGCGCCTAGGAAAAGCCGAGGCAGCGCTGGCTGAAGGGCAGTGGGGAGAGGTGAGACTCCGGACCGCCCAGCTGGCTCTCCAGGCGGGCACAGAAAATCCTCCTCTGCGCCATCCACCTCGCTGACCATCAGACCCAAGGGTTTCCTGAAGGATTCCCTTCTATTTCCAGGAGGAGGAGATTAAAGATTGTCCTGCCAGCACCCTTGTCTCTGAAGGCAGAGAGAGGCCGGGGCATCAGGCACAGCTGGGAGCGGGCGACAGCCGCTTGGGGATTTGGCCGGCGGCTCGCGGGCGCAGGCCAGTCAGAGATTCGGTCTCTCAACACCTAGGCATCCTGTTCTCTCCGCCCGGGCGCTGGGGAGCAGACCCTGCACCGCTCGGGATCCGTGTCCCAGGCCCGGCGAGAAAGAAGAAGGGAGGAACCCCTTTCCTGCTCCGTCGCTTCCCACTCACAGACTCGGATCCCGGGTGCGCATCCGCAGGAGCCCCGGCGGTGTCCCCCGCCCCGGCCTCGCTCTCCTCGCGTCCCGGCTCTTTTGCGGGCGAATGGGAGAGGAACTGTCGCCGTCGAAGCTGTCACCTGGACACTCGGCTGGGGGACCAGGACCGCACAAGGGCGCACGCCACGCACACCAGCATGCAGCTGTGCGGACACGTCCGTTCCAGCACACACGACCCACGGCGCCCCACTCACGCCGGGACACCCGCTGTCGTTCATTCCCACCAAAATCACCCCCAAAAACACGAGGGTGGAGAACCACGCACCAGGACCTACAGTCGGGCACACCGACGCGCGCACCCCCATGCAGCGCAGACGCACCCAGGTGCCCAAGTGCTTGTCTCTCTCTCTCTCTCTCTCTCTCTCTCTCTCTCTCTCTCTCTCTCACACACACACACACACACACACACACACACACACACACACACACACACACAGAGAGACAGCTCACCTTTGCTTTTCCGCTGCAATCCGCCAACTCGGTTCGCCGGCACCCAGCGGCCGTCCCCAACCCAGCCGGGTGCGCAGCCGCTTGGCCGGCGCTCGGCGTCCAGAGCTGCCCGCTCCGCTCGCGAGTCGCACCGCCGAGAGTTCTGTGGGCCCACAGATCCCGGGCGCCGAGCCGCGGACTGAGGCTCCGGGCGCGAGTGACTGACCGCGCGCGCGGGTGGCTGCGCCGCCTGCACTGGCCGTGCCGAGCGCGGGCCCCTCGGCTCATTTCCCCACGCCCCCCCATTACGTCACGGCAGCTCGCTCCGCCCTCCCGGTCCTGTGGGCGGACAGGGGTGAGCCGCACCGAGAATCCTGCGGGGGGCTCCGGGCGGAGGTCGTGGGCGCCCGGGGTAGAAGGGGACACGCGTGCGGGGCGCGAAGGGTCGAGCGATTTCGGCCTCCCCAAGACCGGTGGCAGGGACACGCGCTGTCTTCCGTCCGCTTTCACAGAGTCTGTTCTGTTTCACCCAGCCTATTCCAGGCACTTGGAGTGGCGCCCGGCGACCCAGACTCGCTCCGCGACCTCTGCCATCTCTGCATTCAGACAAGTTTGCAAAGCAGTGGGTCATCCCCGGGCGCAGGGCCAGGGGATGGAGCGGGAGAAAACGGGTCCGGGGAAGGCCCTTCTCCATGTGGTGACCAACGCCCCTCCGCACAGGGTGTGAGCCCGCACTCGGGTTCCAAAATTCGGGTGCGGGAGCAGTCAGAGGCCCAGCAAGGGAGCGTCTCATCCCAGCCCTCCCAGCTTTCCACAGCTTGGAGACGCAGTGGCCGTGCAGCCCGTCCCCTACCTTAACCTTGACCGTGGGCACCTGCTGGTCGGACTCGGCACAGCCCCTCCTCTTCCCTGCTGTGAGGGAGCAAATGCATACAAACGTGCATGAAGTAGGTGCTGTGTCCCGTACAGGTAGAGCTATTTATTTTTTGACTGTGATGATTCAGCTTCTGTTCCAAGTTTAATGTCATAATTGGTCCTGCAGCCTCTCCTTCCTCACCCTCCTCCAAGTACACACACGCACACACACACACACACACACACACACACACACACACACTCACCATCCTGAGTACAGTATTAGAAGACGGGAAACAGAAAGCAAACGCCAACTATAGTTTTTTTCTGTGGGCTGAGCTGGCTCTGACTGTGCTATTATCTGATTTGCAATTCACCAGTGAAAGTTACAGTCCAGAGGCTGGTTAGCAGGTACGGTGAGCCCTAGAGATGGGTGAGTGACCTGGGAAGTTGGAACCACCAGGTAAGGTAGTAATCAACTGCTAGTTTCTATCTGGGCAAGTCTGTGTCTTGGGGTACCCACCGCAAGGGTGGAAATCAAGGGTTATCACTGGATGTGTCTCTTTCTGAGATGTCAGTCCTAATGGGGCTTGAATCGTTATCCGGGTAGCTCAACAGAATAGAGGTGCCCCTGCTCACCACCAACTGGAAGAAGGAGGGGTGGTCATAGTACCAGGAGACAGAGTGGAATTGAGCTCAAGAGAACCCTGCATGCTTGGGGTGGGGGGGTCGGGGGGGACAGAGCTGCTGCAGTAGTACCTGTTGCAACTTCTAGTTTAAAACCAATGACCCAGGGCTTCCCTGGTGGCACAGTGGTTAAGAATCCGCCTGCCAATGCAGGGGACGCGGGTTTGAGCCCTTGTCTGGGAAGATCCCACATGCCGCGGAGCAACTAAGCCTGTGCGCCACAACTGCTGAGCCTGCGCTCTAGAGCCTGCGAGCCACAACTACTGAGCCCACGTGCCACAACTACTGAGCCTGTGCGCCACAACTACTGAAGCCTGTGGGCCTAGAACCCGTGCTCCGCAACAAGAGAAGCCACCACAATGAGAAGCCCGCGCACCGCAACGAAGAGTAGCCCCCACTCGCCGCAACTAGAGAAAGCCCACGCGCAGCAACGAAGACCCAACACAGCCAAAAATCAATAAACAAAAAATAAATACATTTTTTAAAAAATTAAAAAAAAAACAAACAAAAACGAATGACCCAACAGGTTTCCAGGAAAAGAGGAAGAAAAGGAAGATCCAGGAAATTTGAGGCCTATTCCGGCCTCAAATTCCTTTCCCGGGAACCATATTATCTTTTCAAAGGTCTTGAGCTGTTGGTGCCGAACTCCTGTGTTGTTTTTTTGAAAAAGAATCGGTTTTCTAACCTATACAAGAAATGAACCAGTGGCTCTCAATGTCCCCCTTCCCGTCCCCTCCCAACCCTCAGGGTAACCCTGATGCAACAATGCTTTTGTTTTAGTTTTATATAAGTACTACCATCAAAAGCAGACTGCCCCTGATGGATCGGCTGAATAACCATCTCCCTTCAAGGCAGCTAGCTGGGGCGATTAGTAGTCGTCTTGGGTGTAACCTCAGGGGTTTCCCAGGTGAAATTCAAAACCGCCTCCCCTGGACACGGAGGGCAAGAAGAGACGGAAGAAAAGTAGCCACTGAAGATTGGTGGGTGGCAGTTTTAAGAAGCAAGAAAGTCACACGTGAGGCTTATCTTGGGTGCTGCAAAATGCATAGATCTCTGCTCCCGCCCTCCAGAATCTTAGACATTTATATAAAGGCCTTAAGGGGGTTCAGTCGTGTGTTCATTCTGGATGGTCTCGACAACACATTGCTCTGAAGGCTTTGAGATGGTTCCTAGCAAGGGAATGTACATTCCAAGGACAGGGGAGGGGGCACCGAGCCTCAGATTGCCCTGGTCCGGCTCTCAGGTCAACCGGCTGACATGTCTTCTCCAAGACCTCCTCCAACAATGCTCTTTATCTCGGATGATCTGATCCAGTGAAATCCCCCTTCGCTGTCCTTTCCTTGTGAAGCCTCCTCTCCCCCGCCTCCCCATAAGGCAGGTGGGGTGAGTCCAGCCTGGAAAAAGTACTGGCCTGATCCATCCACCTCAGGCACGCCTGTCTCCACCGCAGGGCTGGATGAGTGGGTCTGAACAACCTTGACCTTGACAGCAGAAACTGTGTAATCTAGAACAATTGTTGGTTTTGTCCGGACAAGGGAGGCTTCCCTCTCCCGGCTTTGAATGACTTGAGAGAGCTGTTTCATTTTGCTGCCACCTGCACTTGGCGGCTACCCTCAGGGTTCCGGTCCCTCTTTGAGTCCTGATGGCTGTTCTTCCGACTTCCCCTCCATCTGCCAAATGAAGTCTGCGCTGTCACCGGCGGGGCTGCCTCCCCTTCCTCTGCAGTTTGCTGAGTAACTAAGTAACCAGACCTTGAGCCAGAAAAATAGAAGGGCTGGAGAGGAGATAACCTCCACCCTGGCTTGTTTGATATCTTTGAAGCAATTAAATAGTACCTTTCCCTCGTTCAGCACTTAGCAGAGAGACAATAGGCAGCAGGAAATTAAGAACAGGGTCAGGACCAAGGACAGGACCAGTGCTCTGCCTGTAACATGGGGAGGTGCCGCCGAGTTCAACCTTCTGTGAGAAGTTCACAGCCCAGGGGCTCTGATGTGAATACAGAAGTCCCAAGTAGGTCATTGTGTCTCTTAGTGGTGTAATAAATTAAATGGGGGAGGAATCGTGACCCTGCAATCAGTTTAGTGGAAGGAAGTCTTGCAGTTAAGCCTAGGGGAGAGCCGGAGAGCCCTGGGAGGAGGCTTGGACCCGGCTGGGAGAGGTGGATGCCCATCCAAACATCCGGGGTGGTTTTTACTGTCTCCATGGGAATGCCAAGGCGGAGGCTCGTCACGTCTATAGATGTGGGAAGGGCAGCGCTCCTGGGGTGGAGAACATACAGATGTACAGAGGAAGGGATGGTCCCCTGCGTGTTGCTCATGTTACGTGGACTTCTTGGGATACTCCTGTTTTCAGCTGTTCTGTCCCTTGTCACCCACAAACCATGTGCCTCTTACCAAAATTGAGAATGTCAGCTTCCGCATTCCGTCTCCGAGGC
Source organism: Lagenorhynchus albirostris (assembly GCF_949774975.1). Taxonomy (NCBI): domain Eukaryota; kingdom Metazoa; phylum Chordata; class Mammalia; order Artiodactyla; family Delphinidae; genus Lagenorhynchus; species Lagenorhynchus albirostris. Next base: position 54,803,108 of record NC_083114.1, read on the forward strand.
TGCATCTTGTAACCAGTGGCACGAAAATCCCTTTCTGACATCATGGGTCCTGATGATCAGTTTGGAAAATATGACATATGGTCACCAGAACTCTTCTAAAACTCTGACCTTTTGGCGTGGTGGGTTGAACAGTCTCTTTAGATACAGAAGGGGTTAACGTGGGCCCTTTCATCCCCTCTCTCTTCCCCAGCCCTTGACAGATAGGAGTTTGGCTAGACACTCAACCATTTTTCTCTATGAGATTCCTCAATCCATAGGGAATGCAGTGGCTGAGTGAGTGAGCAGACGTCAGAACCTCTCTGAAAACCACCCCTAATAAGTCTAGAATCAGGGATCGTGGTTAGAAGACAGTATGGTTTAGATAGTGTTCCTTTTTCTCTGCCCTCCCCCACTGGGGTAGAACCGCACATCAACATAGAATCCTGGATCGAGAAGGGACCTTAGAAATGCTCAAGTGTATAGCCCATGTTCCATCATTATACAGGTGAATAGATACCAGGCTCAGAGGGGCCCGGTAACTTGCCCAAGGTCACCCAGCTAGAGAGTGGCAAAGTCATGCCGAATCAGCTCTTTTGGATCCCAGACGCCTGCCCCTCCCATGGGGACACAACCCTGCACGATGAGTGTGGGAAAGCTGGAGGAGGGGGTTCCCAGGTCTCCCCACCCTCCAGCCCAGCACTTTCTTCCATCCATATCCTTTTCCTGATAACCAAATCCTTGTAGTGCTCACCCTGGCCTAGATCCTTTCTTTCAGCCCCTTGGCGACATAGTTGGAAAACACGAGGCCATCCCCCTCTGGAGTTTTTCCCAGCACGTGCTTCCTATTGCACAGATTCTGCCAGATGCTCTGTAGGAAAAGAGCAGGAGTCTGGGAAGCGCTGCATGTCCGCTTCTCTTAAAGATCCCTCCTCCCCGCCCCCGTGCTTATTAATAACACTCATGGGTAATGTTTATTAAGTACCCATTACGTGCATGGTGGGGACTGAGCATTCCACACCATCATTTCATTTAATCTTCTCAACCTTTGAGGTCCATACTATTATTATTATTAATATTGTTATTCTGAGAAATCTTTTCATGAAGAAATCTATTTATCTTCAGCCCAGTGTTTTCCCAATTCATTTCGCCGTGGGGAATCTTCCCTGTGAATAATTTTGAACACTTGTTGAGTGTTTACTGTGTGCCAGGCACTGTAGTGGACACTTTATGTTAACCATGTAATCTTGCTGAAGCCCTAGGAAGCCTGTCACCATTCTGACTCTCCCCATTTGTGAATGAAGCAACCAAGGCACAGAGAGGTTAAGTACTCCGCTCAAGGCCACACGGCGACCAGTGCCTGAAGCAGGATTCTGCAGGATTATGGTGGAGAAGGGGGTCCTTCCTTCCTCCAGTCACCCCCGGAGGCTGATTGAGGTGGAGGAGGAACTATGAATACCTTAATTGTTTTAAATTCTTCTCCCTTCCATTTATCCCCTAATCTCAGGGTGTTTGTTGATGAGTTCTGGATTGTTTCCAAGTTCTCCGAGGCCCAGACAACCATCCAGTCTTTTCTAGGACCCTTTTTCCTCCCCCTTCCAGGTCGAGCCAGGTAACATGTGTCTGGTGCTCTCCTGCTGTGTGACCTGTCCCCTCCCACCTCCATGCTGAATTGCCTAATTAGCTTGCTCTCTGGGCAGGCCTTTTCCTGGGGAAGAAAGAGCTGCCTTTAGGGTCAGATTTATAGATTCAGGTAAGCCAGATGGCCCTCGGAGAGCAGCTAGTACAGGGCTTCACGACCAGGTGGCACAGCAGAATCACCTGGGGAGTTTTAAAAACTAAAGTTGCCCTAGATCCATCCTTAGCGATTCTGATATAATGGACCTGGGACGGAGACCAGATCATCTGTTTTAAAGTTCCCCAGATGATTTTAATGTCAACTAGAGCAGAGAACCTTCGCTAGTTAAACCTTCTCATTTTAAACATTTTTTTTTCTGTAAATGTATTTATTTTTGGCTGTGTTGGGTCTTCATTGTTGTGTATGGGCTGTCTCTAGTTGCGGCGAGCGGGGCCTACTCTTCGTTGTGGTGTGTGGGCTTCTCATTGCAGTGGCTTCTCTTGTTGTGGAGCACAGGCTCTAGGCGTGCAGGCTTCAGTAGTTGTGGCTCGTTGGCTCTAGAGTGCAGGCTCAGTAGTTGTGGCTCACGGGCTTAGTTGCTCCGCGGCATGTGGGATCTTCCCGGACCAGGGCTTGAACCCATGTCCCCTGCATTAGCAGGCGGATTCTTAACCACTGCGCCACCAGGGAAGTCCAACCTTCTCATTTTAGAGGTGCAGGAACTTTGGATCAGGGAGGGGAAAAGTCTGTCCTGGGTCAGACAGCAAGCAGCTCATCTCTTTACCGGGGCTGCTGTGGACTCACAGTGCAGTCCACAATTCCAGGAATCCTGTGTCACTGGTAGAGGGGGCGCTGGGCGGGATTGGTGCAGGCGTGGGGCCTGGGAGCATCTGCTTTACAGGCAGATGGAACCAGAGTTTTTCCCTCATAAGGAAAAGTGCCACTGAGTAACGAACACCCTCGTTTCGTCGAGGGGTACCCGGGTGACATGGGGGCGGCAGCACCTTGGTGCCCTTTGGCAGGTACTCGTTACTGATGCTCTGTCTCTTGTAGGCATGGGTATTTCACAGGTTCTGAGAGGTGGGCCATGATCCCACAAATGGGCTAGAACCAGTAAATGGGTCTCAGTGGTTTTGTTTGTGTTTAGGTCAAGGAAGATCAGAGCCAGATTTCATCCTGGCCAAGTTAGAGAATCACTGAGCTGGGTCAGCCTCCTGTCGCTGGCATGTTCGCTCCTGGGGTCTGTGCTCCCCTGTCACCAGCAGCCAGGGACCTGTGTGAGGAATCCCACTGTGTCCTTTTCCCACAGCTAACTCCTTCTGACTGTGACATCCCCCTTGTCCTTTTTTTCCTGTGTTAGTGGCCACAACGTTAGCTCACCCTTCATAGGACATAGAATATTCACATTTTAAAGGGCTGTGAGGGAGGCACAAACCCACAGGAGAGGGTCTCCAAGTGGAGATGCCGGCCTGATGTTGGGAGAGGGGTCTTCATTACGAGAGGAGAGCCATCTGTCTCTGATGGCAGAGCACATACGTATCTCGCTGTCTTAGGATCAGGAATTTCAGATGCACGAGGGCCTCCATCCCCCACGAAGCAAAAGCCGGGAGTTAATTCAGCAACTGCAGTTGCTAGATTTAAATGCTCTTTCCAAAGAGGCTGCAGTTCCTCTGCTGGCCCCAGGGTGGCGTGAGCACACAGAACTCACCGCCCCAGCAGGCCTCTGCCAGCTTGGGCCCCAGGGCTGGCAGGATGGGGGCCCCAGCTCCAGACCTTGGCTGTTCTTTTCTCTCTTTCCTTCCCTCCCCACCCTCCTGCCAGTCGGGTTTGGGCTGAAGATCGCAGTGTCTGGAACCCAGACTTGCTGCAGATTCTGAAATCCTCCGGATAAGTAGCCTCCCCCGGCTCCCCTGCCTGTGGTAGCTTTACCTCCTCTGGCATCGCTGGCAAGGATCCCCCTTTTCCCTGGCCCCTATACCGCTGGGCGGCCTTGCTGCGAGTGAGGCAGCTGCAGCTTTTGGTAGCCTTGTCTGGGGTGAGATGTGGAGGCCCTGAGGGCGGATGCAGATCTGCCAGGGGAGGTTTTACGGGGCCGGATGGGGTTGGCGCAGGGTTTGGAAGAGCTCTCTCGGGAGCCTAGTACCTGCCCTCGGGCAGCGCGCTGGAGCCTCAAGAGGGGCTGTCGCTGGGTGGTGCAAAAGTTTCCTTGAGGCAAAGAGGATAAATTGTCCCTCCTTTCTGTGGGAGGATGCTCCGTGAAGACTTGTGGGCATTGACACTGTGGTTTTTTTATTTTAATAGAAGTATAGTTGATTTATTGATACAATGTTGTGTTAATTTATACAGTAGAGCAAGGTGATGCAGTGATACATATAGATTCTTTTTCATATTCTTTTCCGTTCTGGTTTATCCCAGGATATTGAATGTAGTTCCCTGTTCTATACGGTAGGACCGTGTTGTTTATCCATCGTATATGTAATAGTTTGCATCTGCCAGTCGCAAACTGCCGCTCCGTCCCTCCCCTGCCCCCCCCCGCCCCGCCCTCTTGGCAACCACAAGTCTGTTCTCTATGTCTGCGAGTCTGCTTCTGTTCCGTAGATAAGTTCATTGGTGACACCGGTTTTAACTGCGGCGCCAGGAGGGACTACGTTGAACTGGGTGAGGCTCCAGGGATGGGGCCTGGCCACTTCCCAAAAGTGAGAGACAAATGACGCTTCTCCTCGTTCCTTGTGGGGAAGCCGGCCTGTTGGCTTTGTTTGCTGGTCTGAAGCTTCACAGTGCCTGCCTAGTGCCTGAGGCCCCAGAGCAGATGGCTGGACTGGGGAGGGAGCCCTGAGGGTTCCATCCCCCACAAGTCATTTGTGTGTCCGCCCCCTCCCCCCACCTTCTGCAGCCAAATCTCTTCTCTGACAGATTGTCCCGTGGCTGCCACCAAACGTTAATTTCTCTGTGCCACGTCAGACACCCCATCTTCCTCCCTGGCAGGACCCTTTTATTGGGGTTGTGAAGTGTGGCAGTTGCTGGGTTTTGTTTCTAGCCTGCTAGCACATGGAACCCTTTTGAATAATTAGCTTCGCGGCGCAGAAGGGGTTTTTGCTCCCGGTAGAGGTAGGCGGGCACACTGCGGAGCCCTAACCCCACCAGACAGAGCAGGTGACGGGGGAGCTAGGGCTTGGCCTCGCCATGGGACTCTGCAGTAGGACTCACTTTAGAGATCTTTCAATAATAAGCTCATTTAAGCAGAGCTTATCTCACATACAACTATTCTAAGTATACACGGCGTATATAAGTTTGAAACTACTTAGCGGATTACGACTAGTTCCAGAAACCAGCCCCGGCCCTAAGAGATGATTTGTCACCGGTGGGTCTATTCTCAACATTCTGCTTTGGGCTCCCAAGTGAATTTTCAAAGAGGAGTTCCAAAAATGATTTGGCAACAGCGATGTTACATGCATATTTAGTTTTCCAATATGAGCACTTTTGTTAGACTATTTAGAAATAGACAACACTTCCTTTTTTTTTTTTTAAGTTATTTATTTATTTTTGGCTGCATTGGGTTTTTGTTGCTGCGTGCGGGCTTTCTCTAGTTGAGGAGAGCGGGGGCTACTCTTCCTTGCGGTGCGTGGGCTTCTCATTGCGGTGGCTTCTCTTGTTGCGGAGCACGGGCTCTAGGTGCGCGGACTTCAGTAGTTGCGGAGCGTGGGCTCAGTAGTTGTGGCTCGCGGGCTCTAGAGCGCAGGCTCAGTAGTTGTGGCGCAGGGGCTTAGCTGCTCTGCAGCATGCGGGATCTTCCCCGACCAGGGCTCGAACCTGTGTCCCCTGCGTTGGCAGGCGGATTCTTAACCTCTGTGCCACCAGGGAGGTCCCTAGAAATAACCAATACTCCCTTTGATGTACAGTTCTGATGTGATTGGCACAAAGAAGCAAACCCAAAATGTAGAATGGGCATTGACAACATGGACATGCTTCTGAAGATTATATCTGAACATTATCCTCCTACAGAGGTACAGACCTTCATTCATTCGCTCATCCATCTGTCCATTTATCCAGTAAACAAACAGCCATATCAGAGAAAAATGAAGAAAAATTGTTTTCTAAGTTCTGTGATCAAACTTTGGAGTGTGCTTTCTCAGGGTGAGAGAACTCAGAAGCCCCTACCTCGCACCCTAATCCTTAGCAAGTGCTCAGAAAGCCTGCAGGGTAATAACTGCATTTGACGTACCTCTGGATCTTTCCGAAAGTAAATGTTTTTTTCATGGTTTCTTACAACCCACACGGCAAAGAGGCTAAAAAGGGCTGTCATCTAAGACTGTCTTTGTCCCTGTTTCTGGTATCTTGCCACAAAGCAGGCAGTTGGTCAGAAAGCAATTAGCGGTGCTTGATTTAATGAGCACTGATGCATTTTTTCAGTGGGGTAGGAGGGCAGCAGTGGAGCCCTGTGGAGCCCGAGGCTGCCTGGTGGGCTCGAATTACTCATCCTGGTTAATATCTTCTAAAATGATATCATTCTCCACAATTTGAGGTCCAGATAGTAAAATGTAGGCTGATAATATATGCTGATCTTCAGTACAAGCCGGTAGAAGGAATTGCTTGGCCAGTAAAATCTTTTTATTTTTAATTTAGTTTAATTTTTATCAAGTAATGTATGTACATGGTCAGAAAGTCAGTGGTAGGATTAAGCTTTTAATGAAAAACAGCATATTCCTGCTCCCTCCTTCTCCATTTCTGACAGTACCTAAGGGCAAATGCTTTCAATTCTTTTTGCTGTTTCTTCTACTTATTTACCTCCTTGTTTCTAAATAACACACTTGCATTTCCATTTCTTGATTTCTGTTTTAGATTATTTGGATTATTTATTCCTGCCATAAAAAATCCCCAGCTCTTTACTCATACAATGAATTTCCCTACCCCCGTCCCTCTCATCATAGTTACCATCCTTTCTGTCAAATCAGTGGTCAGTGTTTGCATTATTATAACTATGTAAATATTACCAAAAGCTGAGCCAGGCACTATTCTCTGCTGGCCTCCTCTTTCTTTCTTTCTTTTTTTTTTTTTGTACCCATGTGACCCAAAGCAACAAGAACATTTTCAGCGAGTGATTTGGAGAGTAGATTTTTCTGCCTTCATTCAGAATGTTTTCTGGCTCCTAATTTACTGGCTGCTTTTTTCATATACAAATCCTTATCTACTCTTTCTGGTCCAACTCAAATGTCATACTTTTTTTTTTTTAATTCTATTTATTTATTTTTGGCTGCGTTGGGTATTCGCTGCTGTGCGCGGGCTTTCTCTAGTTGTGGCGAGTGGGGGCTAGTCTTTGTTGTAGTGCGCGGGCTTCTCAGCGCGGTGGCTTCTCATTGCGGAGCACGGGCTCTAGGCGTGCAGGCTTCAGTAGTTGTGGCATGTGGGCTCAGTAGTCGTGGCTCACGGGCTCTAGAGCGCAGGCTCAGTAGTTGTGGCACACGGGCTTAGTTGCTCCGCGGCATGTGGGATCTTCCCAGACCAGGGGTCGAACCCGTGTCCCCTGCAGCCTTTTGTTTTCCATGGAGTTAATGATTACCTCTTTCAAAAACAAAACAACTTGCTTACTTGTCTATGTAACTATCCACAGTTCGTCTCCTAGTTCTGATAGAGTTGAAAATCTTCTCTATGAATTTATTCAACATATTGGTTCCATTTTGGGGTGAGGGCTTGGAGGCCTCCTTCCTGGATCCCTTCGTCCTTATGCTCAATGTGGACCAATTGCCCTCTAAGTCTTCTGTGTAACTCTTCTCTCAGGACTTCTCTTCACCGTCATCCTGAGGATTTTCTTTCTTGCTTTCAACATTAGTCTTCCATTTCCTCTCGCTCTGTGTCTGGCTTACTTTTTTGTCTTAGTGGAGCATCTCCTCCAGGAGCTTCTTGAGAAGGATATGTGGTAGCCAGTCTCAAAGACAACCCTCAGTAAACCCCGTCTCCTGGTGTCCTCCCACATTGTACCAGGATAGGTCTGTGTGAACTCAACCAAAGTTGAGTCTGTGTGGAACTCAACCAAAGTGATGGTACATCACTTCAGGGATTAAGGGATAAAAGACACTGTGGCTTCTGACTCTCCAGCTTGCTCTCTCCTCTCTCTCCTCTCCCCTTCGTCCTCCTGGTTCCCTTCCTTCTCCTCCCCCCCCCACCCCATCTACCATGAGATCATCCCTTCTGAGGAAAGCCAGTTGCCGTGTTGTGAGCAATCCTACAATGGTGAGCAACTGGGACCTCCAGCCAACAACCACATGAATGAGCTTGGCCATGGGGCCTCCAGCCCCAGCCTCAGAGGACTGCAGGTCTGGCTGACACTGTAATGTCTCCCTCATGAGAAGCCCCCAGCCAGCGCCACCCAGCTAAACACTCTCAGATTCCTGACATACAGAACATGGGAGATAATAAGTGTCCATTGTTTTAAGCCACGAAAAGTTGGGTGATTGGTTATGTGGCAATCGATATGACCATGGTAAATTTTTTGACACTGGGCTTATCTGAAAATGTCTTTCTTATATCTTTACATTCAGCTGATGATTTGACTGTGTGTGGAAACCTCCTCCCTCTGAACTTTGAAGGCATTCGTCCATCGTATCCTGGCTTCCAGTGTGGACGTTGGTGTGTCCAATGCCTTTCCTTTCCCTGTAATCTGTTTGAATCCTCTCTTCACTGCAGGTGTTATGACATTTCACAAGGCTATGCCTTGGTGCGAATCACTCTTTTATCATTGGTTGTGTTTGGCATTCAGTGGGCTTAATCTATAATCTGGAAACTTGTGTCCCCTATTTTTGAAAGATACTGTTAATGTTAGTTTTTTGAAGACTCTTCCACTTCTGTTGTCACTGGTCCCTCTTTCTGTCATATTATTCAGAGAGACCATTTCTCCAATTCCCTTTTTTCTTTTCTATCTCTTTGTTGTTTTTGTTTTATTTTCTGAGTGATCTTTTATCTTCTAACGCTTCTATTGACCTTTTATTTCAACGGTTGTATTTTTAATTCCTAAAAGCTTGTTCTAGTCTATATACACTCTCTTTATAGCTTTCTACTGTTGTTTCATGGATGTAATATTTTGGTCACAAATTTCTAAGGATTTTACTAATTTTAGTTTCCTTCTACTTCTTGCTTATCTGTTTCTTTCAGATTCCTTTATCTGTTTTTATCTGTCTGCAGATGTCCTTGGCGATCCTTGATTGGTTGTATTTAAGCGTGAAGTACTATAACGTGTATTGGAGGGTCTTTGCACACAGGTGTGGCTGTTGACTGGTGGACTCACTGTAGGATTATCAGGTGAGGATCGGGTCACTTGCTTGGGGAACCTCCCTGATCTGTAGGTTGTTTTCATCGGGCTGGTTAGATTCCCGGGAATCCCCAAAGCTTGGATCTTGGGGCTCTATAAGCCTGGCTAACAGTGCTATTAGAGCAAAGTAGGAGAAGATGGTTTAGGGTTTCACTGTTCAGTATGTAGATGTTTGTCTAGTTTCCCTGTTCGTAGTATTGTAGCATAACCCCACCTTCCAGTGGACCTGGTGTCCCCAAGTCCAGAGACTGGCTGTTTCAACCACTTCACAGAGTAAACTTTATTTATGTAATTAAACTGGGTTTAAGGGAGTGTGCAGAATGGATCTAAGGATCTAACTACTTCTTTTTTAAAAAATTAAAATGAAGATTAAGGGAAGTATTGACTCATTTTTCAAATCGCTGTAAAATTGGTATATAAGATTGTATAAGTTTTAGGTGTATGCCATTATAATTCAACATCCATGTACATTGCAAAGTGACCACCACGGAAAGTGCAATTACCATCCATTACCATATAATTGATCCCCTTTACCCATTTCGCCCACCCCCGCACTCTACACTTCTTATAAAGTCATTTAACCATCCTCTTTCCAACCCTACCTGGAGCCTCTAAGTCCTGGATCTTTCTGGAGTTCTGCCATGTGAATTGGCTTCCTTTCTGGTTGGCTTTACCCATTCGGAGTCATATCTCACCTTGTCAGTTCTACAAAGTCAGTTATCTCCCTGTCTGTTTTCCAGCTTCCAAATTTTTCTTGGCATTTTCTTGTTTGTTGTCATTTCTTCTGTCATTCTCTTTCTCCTTAAACAGTTTTGCTTTTTGAAATTTCTTTACTGTCATTTTAGAGGAATTTGGAAGGGACAAGAGAAAACTACGTGTGTTCCATTTGCCGTATTTAACCAGATGTCCTTACAGGTGGTCTGCACTTGAGTTTTTATTCATTTGTTTGGTTCTGTTTTGCTTGCTTATCTATGTGAGTGTTTTTAGTTTTTGTTTGTTTTTAACCAACTAAGTATTAGTGATTTGGTTAGCTTTGGACTTGGCTATTGACTTGGTTAGCTAAGTGTTACTGAGCGTGGATCAGCTCACTGCTTGGTCCCAACCCACAGGATGACTTGCTGCCCACTCTGTAGCTCACACTCTATAATCTGGTCGTGGTGGGGATGGTGGCCACTGAAGGGCCCAGCTGGGAGTGGAGCTGGAATGGTGCCTGTCTTTTCACTCTGGACTTAGCTTCTGATGACTAGAATCCTTTGCTGGGAATTGGACTCTGACTAGCAAAGTGGAGTGGCCCCCTCAGATATGTGGAAATGTACCTTCTTTCTAATTAGGGTGTCTACACATGGCAGGTGGTTGTCAGTTGGCCTCAGGGCCAAATGATGTAATTGACCACCTCCTTCTTCTTGAAACTGTCTCTTCCATGAACCTGCCTTCCCACTTGCTACCTTACCCTGTTTTCTGTCCCCTGCCTCTCTGACCCTTCATCTGTCCATCTATTCACTCAACCAAATCGCTTGAGCACCAGCTATGTGCTAGGTCCTGTCTGAATAAGGTACAAACGTGTCCATCATGGTGTAGACACAGAGGCTATCTTGGGTGCACAAGGAAGGGCCTTAAACCCAACTTTGAGCTGGAGGTAGAGGGTTTAGGGAAGGATGTCCGGAGCAGGGTCACTGGCTGGGACTTGGAGGATGAATAGGAGATTTTAGAGTAGAGAAGGAACTTAAAGATGCTCCAGGTAAAGGGAACAGTGTATGCAAAAGCCCAGAGGCAAAGAAGAGCCTGGTGACAGGCAAAGAGTCTTTATGATTGGTCCATAGGGTAAAGGGGGGGATGGATGGCAGGAGCTGAGACTGAAGAGACGGTGCCCATGCTACATATGTCTTGCTGGATTTTATGCTGAAGGAAATGAGGGGATGTTGGGGGTTGTTATTAGGAGGGTGATGCAGTCAAGTTCTCCTTTCATGGAGACAACCGGACTAGACGTGGAAGAGTGGATCAAAAGTGATGACTTTTGGTTGGGGGAGGGAAGGGACCAGTTAAAGTCTGTTGGGGTGATTCAAGAGAGAGCTGTTGAGAACTTGAACTGCAGCAAAAGGTGTGAAACAGGGACACAAATTTGAGAGCTTTTAGAGGGAAGACTCAGGAGTGCTCATGGCCTATTGGATCTAGGGGATGAGGGAGTGGGGGTGTGGTGGGAAGACGAGGACCCCAGATTTGTGGCTTCAGTAACTCGATAGATGGGTGCACCATTTACCTTAAGAGGAACAGAGGAGAGGAGCACACTGTGGGCAGAAGGGAGTGAGTTCTGTTTTGCTTGAACTGAGTTTGAAATGCCCGTGGGATGCTGGAGGGAGTGCCTAGTAAACAGTTTGATCTGTGAGTCTGGATACCTCGGGGGAAGGAAACTGAGCTAGACATTTAAATTTGGGAGTTATTATCTAAGGGTGATAGTTGGAAGTAAGGGAGAAAATGTGGTCATCCAGAGAGAATATAAGGATGAGAAAAGAAGAGAATGGGGAATGCCAACATTTAAGAGATGGGTCCTTTTAGAGACAGAGATAGAGAGAGAAGTGGTGGGGGGGAGAAATGGGGAAAAAATATATAGAGAGAGATGGAGACACACACACACACACACACACACACACACACAGAGGCAGAGAGAGAAAAGCAGGAAGGAAGCCTGGTTGTGTCTTGGATGGCAGGGGCAGAGAGAGTCTCCCAGGGAGGGAGGGTGGAGGAAGTAGGTGATGGAAGAGGAGAACTGGAAGGTGAACGTTGGATTTGACATCCAGGAAGTCACTGGCGCCTTGGGAGGCGGTGTGGGCAGAAGGCAGATGGCAGCATGTTGAGGAGGTGGAGGTGTGGAGGGAGAGGTGGTAGAGACACGAGTGTAGTCAGTTCTCAGCAGCTTAGTTGAGGAGAGGAAGGAGACAGCGATGGGTAGAGGAAAGCATATGGCTGGGAAGAGTTTTTTTAAAGGTGGTAAATGTCACGTATCTGTAACAGGACAGAGAGAGGGAGGGAGAGGGAGATTGAAGACATGGGAGGAAAGATAGACTTGGATAGCAGGTGGGGCTTCTCCTGCGTTGTGTTTGCAGAAGCTCACCCAGCCGGGAAGCTCCTGCGGGCGTTACAGGGGGTTGTGGGTGTGGCATACAGAAGAAGCAGGGAAAATTTGACCATATTTGGTCCATGAGTCATCCATATAGCAAACACGTTTTGACCATTTACTCAATATAGTTCCAGACGTTGTAGTTCTCGCTGGGACAGGGAAATGAAAAACACACCCCAGCCTTCAGGGAGCTCGCTGTCTAGGGGGGCAGACAGAGAAGTGGGTAAAATGTCAGGGGAATCCTGCCTGTGCCTGGAGAGGGGGGTGGGGGGGTGTCGGGAAGCCTTCATCAGGTGAACTCTGGTGCCCCCCCTGAAGTGAGGTCTGAAAGGAGGAGAAAGAATTTTCAGGGTGGACAAAGGGTGAAGCATATGCTTGGCTGTGCAGTTTAACCACAAATATTTATTAAGCACCTGCACGTATCAGGCACGATGCTTGCACGCTGGGTGTAAAGGCAGATGCGCCTGGCGTTGGGCTCGCTCCCACCGAGCGCTATCAGCATTGGGTGGCGGAGGCTACAGATGGTCTCAGTGTCTGTCATGTGCTTAGAATTCTGACAGTAGGAAGGAGGTCCTTTTGGGGAAACAGAATGTAGTTTGGTGTGAAAGGAAAAGAGAATACGGGAGAGGGAAAGGCAGGCAGGGCCAGGGTCAAGGTTTTAAAGGTCTTAGGTGCTTAGGTATAATGGGTTGGCTTCCTGGACTGGCTACAGGCTATAGGTCAGAGATCTGTTTTTTTTGTTCTGTTTTTTTTTTTTTTGCGGTACGCGGGCCTCTCACTGTTGTGGCCTCTCCCGTTGCGGAGCACAGGCTCCGGACGCGCAGGCTCAGCGGCCATGGCTCATGGGCCCAGCCGCTCCACGGCATGTGGGATCCTCCTGGACCGGGGCACGAACCGGTGTCCCCTGCATTGGCAGGTGGACTCTCAACCATTGCGTCACCAGGGAAGCCCAGAGATGTTTTTATATACGGTCTGGCCGTTGCCTGTTTGCATATCAGTCTCTCACAAGTTACGAGGAGGTCATTAGGGTAGGTCCTAATCCAGGATGACTGGTGTGCTTATAAGAAGAGACACAGAGATACAGGCACACAAGGAGAAAGCAGTGTGACAACGGAGGCGGAGATTGGAGGGAGGTGGAGATTGGAGGGATGCGGCCACAAGCCAATGATTGCCGGCAGCACCAGAAGCTGGATGAGGCCAGGAAGGATTCTTCCCTAGAGATTCCGAGGGAGTATGTTCCTGCCAAGACTTTGATTTCAGACTTCCAGCCTCCAGAGCCATGAGAGAATACATTTCTTTGGCTTTAAGCCATCAGTTTGGGACTTCGTTATGGCAGCCCTAGGAAACTCATGTGGATAATCTATTGGTAACTGGCGGAGGGGCAGAGTTTCCCGTGCATGTGGTCTGTGGGCCACTGGCTTTAGACTCACCAGGGGGCTTCCTAAGATTGTTGAATCTGGGCCCCTTGCACATACCTATGGAATCTCCAGAGAAGGATCTGGAGAATGTGGATTGTAGCAAGATTCCTTGGTGACTTTTACACTCACTAAAATTCCAGAACTGCTTGTGTTCAAGGGCAGTCAGGCAAGGGTTTGGGGGAAGGGAGTAAAGCAGTCAGACTATATCTAAAAAAGATGATTCTATGGAGCAAACCATCCGTTTCTTCAACAAATATTCTGCAAGGAATCTAAACACGAGATGGAGGGGAAACCTGTAGATTACAAATGCCTGAAAAGACACATCAACCCATTCAGTGGTTCGAAAGTGACAGGGCCAGGTCTGTCTGTCCCTGCAGCCTAGGAGCACTGCATCCACTCCAGTTCTCAGAGAAGCCTTCCTGACCCTCCCCCACCCCACAACTGAAACACACCCCCTCTTTTGTATGGGGAGCAAGCTTTGCTCACAGGTCCTTCACCGTTGGCCGTTTCTTGTGTCTCTTTTGTCTCTCCACTGGCCCTCAAACTTTAGTGTGCACAAGAATGGCCTAAGATGCTGGCCCAAACCCCAGACTTCCTAATTTAGTGGATGGGGAAGGGCCCAGGAATCTGCATTTAAACCGTCGCCCCAGGAGATTTCTCTGAGGTCAGCCAGTTCCTGGTGTGCCGTCGACACTGGTGCACGAACAGATGAGTCATGATCGCATCACTTCCCATCCGTAGGTGGGATCCAAGTCTTCATCCCACCCTAGTCCTTTCTTCCATATTCTTGCCACCTGTCTTAGTCTATTTGGGCTGCCATAAGAAGATCTCACAGGCCAGGGGAGCTTAAACAACAAACATTTATTTTCTCACGGTTCCAGAGGCTGGAAGTCCAAGATCAAGGTGCCAGCAGATTCGGTGTCTGGTGAGGGCTCTGACCCTGGCTTGCAGATGGCCACCTTCTTGCTGTGTCCTCACATGGTGGCGAGAGAGAGATCGTCTTTCTTGTGTCTTTCCTTATAAGGGCACTAATCCCATTCATGAAGGTTCTACCTTCATGACCTAAGCTATCTCCCAAAGACCCCACCTCCAAACAGTCATCCCACTGGGGATTAGGGCTTCAACATGGATTTGGGGGTGGGGAGACGAAAACATTGAGTCCATAGCGCCACCCCAGGAGGGGATTGAGGCTTTGGGCCCTTTGGGGGGCAGGATAGAGGTGGTGGGAAGAACCAGCCCCGTGTTTTGCCCCCATGTACATTTTCAAGAGAGATCTTGCTTGTCCTTTTCCTTCCCAGCCCCCACTCCTGCCCATATCCATTTTCCTGGTGATCATGATCATAGCACGAAAGAATTTGTGCTCAGTGACGAGAACTTGGAAAACACAGAGGAGCACAGAGTAAAAAACACAAACAAAAAAGCTGGGTTAGGACTTCCCTGGCGGTCCAGTGGTTAAGACTCTGCGCTTCCAGTGCAGGGGGCACGGGTTTGATCCCTGGTCGGGGAACTAAGATCCCACATGCTGCACGGCATGGCCAAAAAACTTAATTAATTAACAAAGAAAAAAAAAAAGTCTGGGTGATCTTCTTACCCGTACCAGCCTCTGTAAAAATGCTCTGCGCAGCCTTCCGGTGTTTTCCATGCGTGATGTGGCTCCGTATAAACATATCGTCTTCCTCCAGGCACATCCAGCAGCGTGGTTTCCTCAGCCTCCCCACTCTCCTTAGTGCCCAGCGTGCTTCCAGGGATCACAGACCCACCTGTGCCGTCCGCCAGCTGCCGGGTCCCTCCCTCGCTCACCCCTCCCACAGGAGTTACTGTCTTTGGGGGCAAGTGCTTTACTGACAGCACGTAATACCCCATCTCCCCTTCTCCTGTCTTTCTCCCTGCCCAAGGGCTGGGGGCTGGGGGCGGGTGACATCCTCTGTATTAACATTGTAAAATGTTGGACAGCCAGTGAAAAAAACCAAAGACCTAGATTCCCTCTGCTAATTGAAAATTAAACAGCTCTGCAGGGGCTATTTCCCCGTGTCCCTCTCTTCCCTTGGCAGAGATGTCCTCTTGAAACCTACAGACAGGCTCGGCTTTGTCCAATCTCTCGTTAAAAACTCGGAGGCTGGGGCTTGCCTGGTGGTGCAGTGGTTGAGAGTCCGCCTGCCGATGCAGGGGACGCCGGTTCGTGCCCCGGTCCGGGAAGATCCCACATGCCGCGGAGCGGCTGGGCCCGTGAGCCGTGGCCGCTGAGCCTGCGCGTCCGGAGCCTGTGCTCCGCAGCGGGAGAGGCCGCAACAGTGAGAGGCCCTAGTACCACAAAAAAAAAAAAAAAAAAAAAAAGAAGGAGCAGGAGACAGGAAGCCTGGCAGGGTGGTTTGGATACTGTCAATGTGAGGCAGAATAACAGCTTCCTGCTTCCTCAGCATTGTCAATGCCATATTTTCACATCGTGTTTAAAATCCTACGTTGAATAGTCCTACCAGAGCTGGCAGAATGAGTGCTTTACAGATGAGCAGCTCTGAAGTACACAGAGAATGGGTGAAGGGCGAGGGGGTACAGATATCTGCCGTGTGCTCTCTGCGCCTCCCAGGGATGTCGCTTTAGGTGCCACATCCCATCCGATCCTTAGAGCAGCACAAGGATTTATCTTCCTGGGAGAAATGAACTTCCCACCTTCATTCCAGAGAGATCAAGGACTTCCTTTAGTTCTTGAAGCCAATTAATGCAGAATCGGAGCTGCTTTGACTCCCAGACCCTTGTTTTTTTTCCCCATGCCCTTGCTCACTTTCCCAGATCACTGAAGGAGCCCAAGGGGAAAGTGTCAAGGTTATCCCACAAGTTCAAAGAGAATATTATCATCTAATGGAATATAAGCTAATGGAAGGGCCCCAGCACTACTTGGAAACAGAACTGAGTTTCCAGGAAGCAGAGTTGGAAAGGATAAGGCCCCGCAGGGCCTCCAAGGGTCCACAGAGGTGCTTCTGGAGGAGGGCGGTGCTTTGGGGGAATGGCAGCAAACAGATGGTCCAGGCGCCATTTCAACTTCATCTTCGTGACCAGCTGTCACTAGGGAAATGTGCTCTAGGCTGGAAAGGAGCCAAAGGGAGGGGAGAAAAATGCAGACATCCAGAACGGGTTTATTATTCTATCTTCTCCCACCGCCCCAGTGCCAGACGGTGGTGGTCTTTAGGGGAGTGTAGACAGCCAGCAAGAACCTTCCAGGTCAACCATGGGAATGTGGGTTTGCTGGCTCTGGGGTTTGCATCTCCTGGAGGGGATCTGTCTGCCCCACCCCATCCGCACCTGCTGTCGGGTCATCCCCTGTGGTCCATCTGTGCTGGGCCGCTGTTCGCATATGCTGGTGCTGGGCCGGTACCTGGCCAGCAGGAGACTGCAGGACCCAAAGGGGCAGCCTGTGTGGCGGCAGCATTGCTGGGCAACACATGAATTTCCCACAGGTCTGACTTCAGCGGTGGAACTCCTGGCAAAGCGCACACACAGTGTTTCAGAAGTTCACTTTGCACCAGGTGTCTGCTCACAGCTTGGCAGACCTTATTTCTTTGAATCCATACAACTACCCTATAAAAGAAGGGACATTAACATCTTTTTTTTTATATATAAAAGAGAAAATGGAGCGTGGAGAGATCAAGGAATTTGCCCAAGGTCGTGGGGTCTTAGCTCTGGCAGTTTAAACCCAGAGCCTGTGCTCCAAGCCACTGACCTCAAGCTAATGGTACCTGTCATTGAGCAGTCAGACTGTGGGCATTTTAAAAAAAAATTTATTTATTTTATTTTTGTCTGTGTTGGGTCTTCGTTGCTGCACACGGGCTTTGTCTAGTTGCAGCGAGCGGGGGCTACTCTTTGTTGCAGTATGCGGGCTTCTCACTGTGGTGGCTTCTCTTGTTGTGGAGCACAGGCTCTAGGCGCACGGGCTTCAGTAGTTGTGGCATGCGGACTCAGTAGTTGTGGCTCACAGGCTCTAGAGCACGGGCTCAATAGTTGTGGCTTGCAGGCTCTAGACAGCAGGCTCAGTAGTTGTGGCACGTGGGCTCAGTAGTTGTGGCTCATGGGCTCTAGAGTGTAGGCTCAGTAGTTGGTGCACCGGCTTAGCTGCTCTGCGGCATGTGGGATCTTCCTGGACCAGGGCTTGAACCCATGTCCCCTGCATTGGCAGGCGGATTCTTTTTTTTTTTTTTAAACATTTTTTATTGTTATTTTATTTATTTATTTATTTATTTATTTATTTATTTATTTATTTATTTATTTGCAGTACGTGGGCCTCTCACTGTTGTGGCCTCTCCCGTTGCGGAGCACAGGCTCCGGACGCACAGGCTCAGCGGCCATGGCTCACGGGCCCAGCCGCTCCGCGGCATGTGGGATCTTCCTGGACCGGGGCACGAACCCGTGTCCCCTGCATCGGTAGGTGGACTCTCAACCACTGCGCCACCAGGGAAGCCCATGTGGGCATTTTTATATTTGTCTTTTCTGTATATTCTTACTTTTAACATGTACACATTCCTTTTGAAACGGGGGGGACCTCCCAAATTATGTAAAAGTAGAGAGGAAATAAACAATAAAAGAAAACGTCTGAATTTTTTGGGATGGGGAGAGTTAAAAGATATTTCAACCCACTTTCGTGCAATTATTCCTGCTTTGCTGTTTTGGCAATGCTTGTCAGTTTTTTAAAATTTGCAAAGTCGCTGCAATAACAAAGTATCTGTTTATATCTTATGTTGGTATACAGATTGCTTTGTAATCTCCCCTAATTCGTTTGAATGAATTGGTGGATTTTAAGGCTGTTTCTGACTTTTCGCTGTTCTGTATACGCAGGGCTCAAAGTAAATTAGAAGCAAAAACCACAAGGCAGAAAAAAAATTGAATTGCAGAAAAAATAAAGTATTATAAAACCACTTCAGGGTGTTCCAGAATGATTAATACTTGGGGAAAACATGAGGACAGTAGTTGGATCAGACTGTCATCCTGATAAAATTACATTCAACCAAATTTTTTTATTTTTAAATTTTTAAAAAGTTTCTATTGGAGTATAGTTGCTTTACAATATTGTGTTAGTTTCTACTGTAGAGCAAAGTGAATCAGCTATACGTATACATATATCCCCTCTTTCTTGGATTTCCTTCCCATTTAGGTCTCCAAAGAGCACTGAGTAGAGCCCCCTGTGCTATAGGGTAGGTTCTCATTAGTTATCTGCTTTATACATAGTATCAATAGTGTATATATGTCAATCCCAATCTCCCAATTCATCCCCCCCTTTCCCCCTTGGTATCCATACGTTTGTTCTCTATGTTTGTGTCTCTATTTCTGCTTTGTAAATAAGATCGTCTATACCAATTTTTTCAGATTTCACATATATGCGTTAACGTATGATATTTGTTTTTCCCTTTCTGGATGACTTCACTCTACATTCAACCAAATTGCATTGTGATGGATTCTCGTCTTTGTGGTTGTCCCTCTGTCCCCCTTCTGAGACAGAGCTCACCTCTGGAATAACCAGATATGACATTTCCTAGCCTCCACTGCAACAGGGGCATGGGTGCCATGAGCTGGGAAATCCTAGTCATAGGTATCTGCACATGGTTCTGAATGAGAAGCTGGCGACAAAAAGAAGAAGGGACCATGCTGAATCATTCATTCTTGTGAAGGTGGTGGCAACAGCAGTGATCACGTCCAGGTTCGAGACTGCAGCATCCACGCCCTGAGAGGGGCCGTGTTGCAGGACCACTGGCCTCACTGGGTTAGTTCTGTGGTGTAATTATAGGATTGCACCTGGCTCTCTACCCCTCTTTCTCCTGAGGATTCTGCGAGCAACTCAATAACCATTTAATACATTTTATTTCTGTTTAAATAAATCAGAGTTAGTTTCTATTTCACGCAACTGAAAACTCTGATGGATATTCACACATTACCATTTATTTCTATATACTTACCATGTATACCTTTAATCCAATAGTTTCTTTATGCAATAAAATGATAGTAGTGCCAGGAAATGCATTAAGGATCAAGAGAGTTTTTCAGAATTTGGGAGCTTTAAAAATGACTACCAGATATTTGCATGATTTATAGTTTATGAGTGATTTAAGCTTAAACTTTTATGGAAGCCACTGAAAAGAATTCTAGAGGGATTCTTGTTTCTTTTAGCTAATAAATTGGGTCCTATATCTAAAGTTGCAAAGGGCCATGAAGGTTGGGATGAAAACATTACTTATAATGAATCTCATCCTTAGTCATTTTCCCAAGTGGTGGTACATTTACATAATAGTAGGAGTTCTGTGATGAAGTCTTGACTTTTCATGTTACTGCAATTCTAGCTCATTTAATCCAATATGATATTATTAATAACTCATCTTTATACACCATGGAAATCTCAACGTCTGGGGGATATCCAAGAAAAAGAGGATATTCTTTTTCCAGCCATCCTCCCCTTCTCTCCAGAAGTATAAAACTACATATAGATGTT
This sequence comes from Lagenorhynchus albirostris, assembly GCF_949774975.1. NCBI lineage: Eukaryota > Metazoa > Chordata > Mammalia > Artiodactyla > Delphinidae > Lagenorhynchus > Lagenorhynchus albirostris. The sequence continues at coordinate 54,823,007 of NC_083114.1, forward strand.
CCCAGGTCAAGGATTCTGTGAGTTTTTTAACCATGTATTTTATTGAGGCTAGTGAGGGAAGGAAATTCATGGGCTAGAGTCTAGAGTGCAGGGAGTTGGTCAAATATATAGCAAGCATCCTTCCAGCAAGCTTTCCGAGTCCTTCTCAAGTGCCTCAGCACCTGCCTGCTCTAGGTGCATTCATCACTTATGATTAAGTTCAACTCCAAGTTTAGAGAACCCAAAAGAACCATGGCTTAAATTAGGTAGAAAAAGTCTACAAGGGTCCAGGGCTGATTCTGTGTCCCACAGTGTGAGTGACCCAGTCTCCTCCAGTCTTGTTGCTCTGCTGGGGCTTGCTCTCATCCCCACGTCCCTTGTGGCCCAAGAGAGATGCTACAGTGACAGCCATCACACCACGTTCCCACCAGCAGCAAAGAGGAAGCAGAGAGGAAGGGCACGCTTCCTCCTCTTAGGAAAGTTCTGGTTAGAACTTAGTCATGTGACCTTGCATAGTCGCAAGGAATCCTGGGAAATGTAGTCTTTATCCAGGGTGGCCATGTGCCCAGCTAAGAGCTGGGGTTTCTTTAACTGGGGACAAAGAGGAGAATGGATTCCTGAAGACAACTGGCTGTGTTTACCCCAAGAAGTTATAAAGAACAGGGTGAGATTATTTTCTAAGAGAGGAAATCAACATGTACACTTATTAACTACCATCCGATGTATTAAACGTTTTAACAGTGATGTATTTGAAGGGCATGGGAGGGTAAGAAGGGAGAGGCTGCGTGGTATAGTGTAGAGACCCATCGAATCTGGTCTAGAGTTTGGCTACCTGGGCGTGAATGTGTTTTTGACATCTTCTAGCTCTGGGACCTTAGGCTAGTTCTTCCCCCACCCCCTGCTTCCTAGGGCTGCTACATAAAATACAGGATGCCCAGGGTCCTAATATTTGAGACACGCTTAAACTAAAAAAAATTGTTATTTATTTGAAATTTAAATTTAACTGATTGTCTTGTATTTTCTTCTTTTTTTTTTTGCTGTACGTGGGCCTCTCACTGTTGTGGCCTCTCCTGTTGCGGAGCACAGGCTCTGGACGTGCAGGCTCAGCGGCCATGGCTCATGGGCCCAGCCGCTCTGTGGCATGTGGGATCCTCCCGGACCGGGGCACGAACCCGTGTCCCCTGCATCGGCAGGCGGACTCTCAACCACTGCGCCACCAGGGAAGCCCTTGTCTTATATTTTTATTTGCTAAATCTAGCCACCCTCCTACCCCTTCCCCATCTGTAAAGTAGGAATTATTCAACTTAATAAACAAATAGTTAGCCAATGAATATACAAATGTATATTCTCTGAGAGCTTACTGTATGCTGGATACTGTTCTAGAAATGGGGATAAACTTACACTATGGGATTATTTGAAGATTAGACAAGAAAATTCATGGAAAGGGCTGGGCCTGGCCCAGGATCAGAGCCTGTTGACTAGTTATGTTGCTGCTACCCTTGCTCTTTGGCCTGGGGAAGCTGTGATGGAGAAGAGGCTGAGGGGTCCCAGCAGAACAACTTCTGATAGTGACGCTTGGGAACCCATGACAGGGTAGACAGACGCTGACCATCTGGAATGGCCACTGGGCATGTCCTGCCCATCCCGACGTCCGGTCCATGGTCTCACCTCTCCAGAAACCCTTCTGGATCGCCTCTGGAAACCATCTTCCCCTCCTCTGGGGAAGATGGTCTTTTGGCCATTAAGGACAAAAATGTCCTTATGTCTTTCATCCCGTAAAAGACTTGAGGTTCCGTAGTTGGCAGTTTCTCGTTGACCGCACGGGCACTGTTCTCTTCTCTCTCCCTCTCTCTCTCTCACTGTTATTTGATGTTCTGTGGTCTCCCTCGCTTGTTTGCAAGCTTCCTGAGTTCCAAGGCCATGGCCTACGGTCCGCAGAAAACATTCCTTCCACGTTTAGTAGCTTCAAGGTGCCTCTGCATTTCCCGAGAGGCAGGCCCCACCAGTCTTTCAGGTCTTTGGCTGGAGGGTAAGTTTCAACCCCCCCTTGCTCTCCCTGGGCATCTGCTGGAGAAGCCTGTGGAGTTCTCTTCTGGTCTGGCCATCGGCCACAAAGCTGTCATCTCTGAGTTTGCCTTTGCCTTCCCACCTTGCCGTCAGCGGGGTGGTGGAGGGGTGCTCTGGGAGTGTGGGTGCATCTCCACGTCGGTCTAAATCATGCATCATTAGGAGGGTAAAGCTGCTGGGGGAAGTAGAGGGAGATGGACGGCTTCTGTTCGCATCTAAACTCAGTTATAAGTGCCTTCGCGTTATCCGCGGCTTGGATTTCCCTTGCCATCGTGTGCACCGTTGGGAGCTGGCTGAACAGCAGAGGAAGCAAAAGAGAGCAGAAAACTTGTTGGCTCTGGAATAAGGAGTGAAACGTCTGCCCTCACCTGCAGTAGGACACTGGGTTCTTTCACTACAGGAGGGGTTGGCAAACTTCTGGAAAGGACCAGAGAGCAAACGTTCTGCTTTGAGGGCCATGTGGTCTCCGTTGCAACCACTCAACTCTCACCTTATAGTAAAAATGGCCCTAGACAACCCATACATGAGTGACCGTGGCTGAGTTCCAATAAAACTTTATTTGTAAAAACAGACGGTGAACAGATTTGGTCCCAGAGCTGTAGTTTTCCCACCCTTGACCCACAAAGTTCACGAGGACCCAGTTCACCCCTGTGTCATCCCTCCCTTTGAAAGTTTCCAACAGGGCAGGTTAGCAGGCCCCCCTGGTTCCCGCTCAGTCCCTCCTGGGTCCTATTGCCTTCTGGGAGAAACCCACTTTGATTTGTCAATGGATCTTGACATTTTCTGGGCCGTGTTGTGTGTAGCCTAGTTCTCGGCATAGAGAGCTTTAGCCAGCTTTTCTTGTTAATGACTCTTGTTTCGTAAGCCTGTTTGGATGGTACCCCTGCAACTCCATCCAGCTATGTAACGCTTTTCCAATCTGTGCTGATGGGTTCCTGGACACCAGAGATGAAGCCCAGGACTCATCAAGGGTGTTGCTGTCCAAAGCCTCACCCACCAGGGTGGTCCCACTCCAAGCCAGGCAGCAAGGGTCTCACGGGTGCAACCGCCCTCTCACAGGCCCATTTATGAAAAAAAAAATTAAAGATGGATAAGTATACATTTATCTGTATGTATGTCTACAGCTTTTAAAAATTGTGGTAAACACAATTTACCATCTGTGAAATGATAGAAAATATATATATTTTGCTCTCTGCCCCTGGTTCTTCGCACAGAGGTCCTGAAATTCTTGTAATTTCTTAAGGAATCAGAGCGCTAGGAACATCTCGTTTTAATCTTTGGTTTATGATCCCATCCCTGGCACAGGAAATCCTTGTGAATTCCTAAGTGATAAAAGTACTAGGGCTTGGGATTAGCGGATGTAAACTAGAATAAACAATATAAACAATAAGGTCCTACTGTATAGGACAGGGAACTATATTTGATATCCTGGGATAAACCAGAATGGAAAAGAATATGAAAAAGAGTATATATACGTGTGTATAACTGAGTCACTTTGTTGTACAGCAGAAATTAACACAACATTGTAAATCAACTATACTTGAATAAAATTTTTAAAAAGCACTAGGAGCATCTTTTGTTCTGATGAAATGACTCTTGGTGGGCTCCTGGATGGCTCCTGGATGGGGGCTGGTCACCAGAAAGACCGAGCCATGATTGGAAGCATAGAACTTTCAGCCCCCTTCTCCCCGCTTCTCCAGAGAGGGGAGAGGGTCTGGAAATAGAGTTAATAATTGATCATGCCGGACTTCCCTGGTGGTCCAGCGGTTAAGACTCTGCGCTTCCAGTGCTGGGGACGCGGGTTCGATCCCTGGTCGAGGAACTAGGATCCCACATGCCGTGCGGTGTGGCAAAAAAAAAAAAAAAAAAAAAAATTGATCATGCCTACGTGAGGAAGTCTCCATAAAAATCCGGATAGTACATGGTTTGGGGAGCTTCCAGGTTGGCAAACACATCCACGTACTGGTAAGGGCCTCCCCTGCTCCTTGGGGAGAGAAGGTCCTGTGCTCAGGACCCTCTTGGACCTTTTGCCCTGTGTATCTTTTCATCTGGCTGATCATCTGTATCCTTTCTCACATCCTTTCATGAACTGGTAAACACAGGTGTTTCCCTGAGTTCTGTGAGCAGCTCTAACAAATTAAATGAACCCAAAGCAGGAGGTGGTCATGTAGCCAAGTCGGGCAGAAGCTGTGGGTAACCTGGGGACCCATTACTTGTGATCTGCGTCCGAAGTGGAGTGGGGAACAGCCTTGTGGGACCGAGCTCTTCACCTGCAGGATCTGATGTCATGTCTGGGTAGATAGTGTCCGAACTGAGTCCAGTTGTAGGACATCCAGCTGGGGTTGTGGAGATTTGCTTGGTGAGGGACCCACCCCGCATATTTGGTGACAGAAGTGTCTGTGAGAAGTGAAGTGTTCTGTGGGAGTGTAAGGGCAACACGCAGGAGGGAAAGACCGAGTTTTCCTATTGCACCGTCTTAACCCTTTTTAAGCATACAGTTCAATATTTTTTACTATCTGCACATTGCTGTATACTAGCTCCCTGGAACCTTTTCATCTTGCAAAACTGAAAACTCTATACCCATCAAACAACAACTTTTCTTCCCCTCAGCCCCTGGTAACCACCATTTTACTTTCTGTTCCAAGAGTCTCACTACTTGGGATATTTCATGTGAATGGAATCACACACTTTTTGTCTTTTTGTGTCTGGCTTATTTCACTTAGCATCATGTCCTCAAGGGTCATCTGTGATGTAGCGTATGTCAGAATTTCCTTTGTTTTTAAGGCTGGATAATATTCCATTGGTTGTATATCATGCATTTTCCCTATCCACTCATCTGTGGGTGGGCATTTAGGTTGCTTCTACCTCTAGGCTATTATGAATAAAGGTACAATGAATGTGGGAGTGCAAATATCTCTTCAATATCTTGTTTTTAATAATTTTGGATATATACCCAGAAGTGGGAGGGCTGGATCATGTGGTAGTTCTATTTTTAAGTTTTTGAGGCGCCTCCTTACTGTTTTCCATAGCAGCTGCACCATTTTACATTTCCACCAACATATTTATAGCTTTTTTTTAAAGGAAAAAATGTAAACAGGATAGTCTGTATAGTTTCATTCACTCATTCACTCAAAAATATTTATTGAATGCTTACCCATGTCCAGTCACTGGGTTACTGTGTTTTTTTTTTTTTTTTTTTTTTTTATTTGCGGTACGCGGGCCTCTCACTGCTGTGGCCTCTCCCGTTGCGGAGCACAGGCTCCGGACGCGCAGGCTCAGCGGTCATGGCTCACGGGCCCAGCCGCTCCACGGCATGTGGGATCTTCCCGGACCAGGGCACGAACCCGTGTCCCCTGCATCGGCAGGCGGACTCTCATGGGTTACTGTATCGAACCAGGCAAATCCTTGCCCTCTTGGAGTTAGTCTTGTCGGGGAGACAGTTAATAACAAATAGACATATAATTCCGCTAGAGAAATAAGAGTTTAATTTAGCTACGTTTAGAAGGAAAAAAACTGACAGTGGGGTTTCCCAGATAGAAATGGAGGAAGTGGTTCTGGAAACCCCAATGTCACTTTGTTTTCTTTCTCCCAAACTAAATTAAAGTCGTCTCTTATTAACCCTTCCCTTACCCTTCCCTAGTTAGGTAAATACATCTGCAGAAAACCACCGCTGGAGCTTAACTATGGTGAACCCACATCTCATAGACTTCTAAAAATATTGGGGTGAAATTCATAAACCATATAATTATTTTAACTGAAAAATTCAGTGACATTTAATACATTCACAGTGTTGTACAACTATCATCTCTGTCTAGTTACAAAATGTTTTCCTCACTCCTGCTTTCTGTTTCTATGGCTTTACCTACTTTGCCTATTTCATATAAATGGAATCATACAATCTGTGGTCCTTTGTGTCTGGCTTCTATCACTGAGCATAATGTTTTTTTTTTTTTTGCGGTACGCGGGCCTCTCACTGTTGTGGCCTCTCCCGTTGCGGAGCACAGGCTCCGGACGCGCAGGCTCAGCGGCCATGGCTCACGGGCCCAGCCGCTCCGCGGCATGTGGGATCTTCCCGGACCGGGGCACGAACCCGTGTCTCCTGCATCGGCAGGCGGACTCTCAACCACTGCGCCACCAGGGAAGCCCGAGCATAATGTTTTTGAGCTTCATTCCCATTGTAGTATGTATCAGTACTTCATTCCTTTTTATGGGCAAATAGTATTTCGTGGTAGAGATAGAACCCATTTTGTTTATCCATTCATTCGTTGCTGGATGTCGGGGATGCTTCTGCCTTTTGGCTACTGTGAATAGTGCTGCTATAAACATGGGTGCACAAGGATTGGTTTTGTTACTGAAAGTGGGGTCTGGCTGCTCACCACTCAAAAGCAAATAAAGAGGCAAGGTTGGTGGAAAGGAAACTTTGCTTTATTTCGGATGCCGGCAACCGGGGGTGGGAGAGGGAGGGTGGACTCCTGTACAAAGGCCAACTCCCCCGCCCCCCCCACCTCCAATCAGTGGGCAAGAACTTTCATAGGCAGAAGGAGGGGCTACATGCAGAAACAGCCCAGTCGGCTCTGACAGTCGTCTTGAAATTGGTCACGCGGCGGTCTGATCAGCGTCGTCTTGATTGTTTCGCTTCCATGTCCTGGCAATTGTAAATCGAGCTGCAGTGAACATCGGGGTGCATGTGTCTTTTTGAATTATGGTTTTCTCTGGGTATATGCCGAGTAGTGGGATTACTGGGTCATATGGTAGTTCTATTTCTAGTTTTTTAAGGAACCTCCGTAGTAGCTGTATCAATTTACATTCCCACCAGTAGTGTAGGAGGGTTCCCTTTTCTCCACACCCTCTCCAGCATGAGCTGCTCGTATATTTTGGAGATGAATCCTTTGTCAGTTGCTTCCTTTGCAAATATTTTCTCCCATTCTGAGGACTGTCTTTTCGTCTTGCTTATGGTTTCCTTTGCTGGGCAAAAGCTTTTAAGTTTAATTAGGTCCCATTGTTTATTTTTGTTTTTATTTTCATTACTCTAGGAGGTGGGTCAAAAAAGATCTTGTTGTGGTATATGTCCAAGAGTGTACTGACTATGTTTTCCTCTAAGCGTTTTGTAGTGTCTGGCCTTACATTCGGGCCTTTAGTCCATTTTGAGTTTATTTTTTTTTATGGTGTTAGGGAGTATTCTAATCTCATTCTTTTACACGTAGCTGTCCAGTTTTCCCAGCACCACTTATAGAAGAGATTGTCTTTTCTCCATTTTATATTTTTGCCTCCTTTGTCATAGATTAGGTGACCATAAGTGCATGGGTTTATCTCTGGGCTTTCTATCCTGTTCCATTGATCTATTTTCTGTTTTTGTGCCGGTACCATACTCTTTTGATTACTGTAGCTTTGTAGTATTTGATTGTTTGAAGTACAGTTAGTCTTTAATTCCAGGGTCGGTTTGTTCCCATTTCTTTGAGGCCAGTTCTTGGAATTGTGGCAGCTTATGTCATGGCTACAGTCTGGTCATCATGTCGTTAACTTCCTCCACCTGGTGGGGCTTTCAGTATCTATAAAACAGCTCACAGGATATAGCTCAGAATATTATCTGTAGCCCTTGAAGAAGAACTAAAGGTCCTTGACTTTGCTTAATGGCTAAACTGTTATTATTTGGTCTCGTTGGACTGTTTTCCTTTGTTACTGCATTTTCTCACTTCTCTGATTAAACTTATTGTTTGGCTAAAGTTTTTCCACAGGCAAAAGGCAGGCTGAGGACATGGTGGGGAAGGACCATAAGGTCCTGCTCTGCTTCAGTTTGAGTACCTGTTTTCAATGGTTTTGGATCACAGACGTTTGCCGCTTGGGGATCACTCAGGGTTCCATCCTGTTATGAGAAGCAGAGCAGTGATGTGACTTGCCCCGGTGAGCTGGTGGGAAATCTAGCGCGTGAACTGGGCTGGGACTTCCAGGCACTCTCTCCCTCACCTTCTGAATCTTGAAAATCTCCTACCCTCCTCACACAGTCCCCAACCCCCATAAATCACCTTTAATCAGAGAGAAGAAGAATTTACACAGTCAGCCATCCTGGAATCCCAAAGCCCCTGCCTGCTCCGGGCTGCCTGGTTCCCATCTGTGGCCTCCGCAGGGTCCCCTGGCAGATGTGTCCTGAGGCTGTGACTTCCCTCTGTCCTTTCTAAAGGGGTTGGAGGTGAGGGTGTCCTTGGGTGTGGGAGAGGTGGGATTGGACTTCACATCTGCTCCGTGGAAGTCCTTTTGGGAGGTGGGCTTTGCTTGGGGGCAGTGATAGATGTTATGGGCCAGTAGACATGACCAGGGGATGTTGTAGGGCCCTTTCCCCAGAGGAAAGGATGGAGCCTCCTCAGTGGATCCCCCTAGTGGATCCCCCAGAGCAGGGAAGAGCATTTGTCCTGGGATTGATGTTCAGAAGATTTTAGGATTCTCTAAACAGGTGCAGAGGAGGCCACAGCCCTTGGTTCTGAGCTTCTCTTCTCAGCTGCTTCTACTTCAGGGTGAGTGATTCGTTAAACTCCAGGGGTCACCATTTGGTGATTTCTGGGCTGCCATCATTGGTAGGGTTAAATATAAGCAAGAAAGAGGAAGATGGGACAGTGGGAGATAAAGAATGGAGGAGACGCAGTTGAAGGAGAGAAACATGCCCTGGTGGAGAGGGTCCTGCCTCTGTGGGCTCAGCATCCCAGTTCTATCCCATGGCTTTGACCTCGAGGGGCTGAATTCTCTCTCGCGTGTGAGCGTCTCCAGCACTTCCTGAAGAGCCCAGTGTTCGGTAGATGCTCAGTAATGAGTCCGTTAATGTAAATGAATGACGTCTTCCATTGAAATGAGACCAACATGGGACATGCGGAGCTCACCAACGTGCCACCCGGCCCAGACCTTTGGGATGTTTTTCCCTGTAAGATGGTAAATCACTTATTGGGCATCCAAGTAACACAGTTACCTCTGCTCCAAACGGAATTAAAATGAAATGTCAACTGGTAGCTTGGTTTCCATTCTGGAACTAATCATGTTTCCTGCCCAGGTCAGCCTGGCTTCAGGTCCTCAGTGGTCTGATTGACAGGGGTTGCGAGAACTCTGTATTCACTTATTAGTCTAATGAACAGGCTAGATGGTGGCTTCCCAGGGCAGAGCTGCTTTTATGGTCCCCGGTATTCCTTGGGCATAACTTATCACTAGGGAACATCTGCATTATCTAATGTGTTCCTTTGAAGCACTTCATTCCTGTTGATTGCTGCTTAAAGGTCATTTCCAAATAAACATGGAACGAAAGGTCCCTGCACCCAGCAGAAAAATCATCAGGAAGCAGCTTTGGTTCTGTTCAATGCCAATGCCAACCTCCTCACTGGCAGAGCCTGTTCTTCTGGTTGTATGTGGCTAATTGTGTTGCCGTTTACTTCTGGGCTCTAGATTTGGGGATGGGGGTTAGCAGTGGGGTGGCAACAGGGGCAAATCTTGGTTTATGGAAGTGCAGGCCCACGTGTGGGTTTAGGGAATGGGGGTTAAGTCATTTCCAGAGGTCACCAATAATACAAGTTCTGGCTGACATTACTGAACAGCTATGCTCCTGGCCCAGGTGAGTTGGATGCCTAGAGACTTGTGGATGAAACTGTGAATTTGCTGAGTAGGATTTTAGAAGAACACAAGGAAGGGAGGTTATGGCAGAAGACAAGGGACGTTCACCTTAGTCTGTGTTTTCCAAATAGTAAAGAAAGACTTCAAACCAACGCTTGTCAATTTACCGCCAGTCCCGGGGTGTGTTCTTGGAACAGATTACTCTATAGATGGTTTGTGTGCTATAGATGGGGAGAAGCTGCATTGGTGTCATCCATCAGTTTTCTCCATTGGCTTAGTTGGCTGGTAGATGTGCTGTGGACATGGTACCATGGGATTTTAACAAGGCATTCACCAAGTGGGCCTGATGCTTGGGCAAGCTGGGTGGGCTTGAGAGCTGCCCACAGGGGCAACATCCCAGGTAGGTGTGGGTCCAAACAGAGGGAAGGGGATCTGCACATAAAGATGGGCTACCAGGATCTACATGGATGGACCTAAAGATTATCATACTAAGCGCAGTAAGTCAGAAAGAGAAAGATAAATACCATATGATATCACTTATGTGTGGAATCTAAGATACAACACATATGACCTTATCTACGAAACAGAAACAGACTCACAGACTTAGAGAACAGACTTGTGGTTGCCAAGGGGGACGGATGGATTGGGAGTTTGGAGTTAGCAGATGCAAACTATTAGATATAGAATGGATAAACAACAAGGTCCTACTGTATAGTACAGGGAACTATATTCAGTATCCTGTGATAAACCAGGAAGGAAAAGAATATGAAAAAGAATTTGTGCATATGTGTATGTGTGTGTGTATATATATATATATATATATATATATACACACACATACACACACATATATGTATGTATGTATAACTAAATAACTTTGCTGTATAGCAGAGACTAATACAACATTGCAAATCAACTATACTTCAATTTTTTAAAAAAGATGGGCTGCCAGGATAAGAAAAAAAGAGTGTAGTCAGGAAGATCAAGAGGATTAAGGAGAAAGACAAAAAAACAAAGAATAGTGGGAGAACCAGAGGTGAATTGGTGGTTGGGAGAAGTGAGAGAAGGAGATGGCTCGTGTAGGATGTATGGAATTCCACGGACTAGCTTACATTTAAAGAGGGGGGCAAGGGTTCTGTGCTAAGTGCTGTACCTGTACCATTCCTGCCTCATGGCAGCTCTGAGTTCTCCCATTTTATAGATGGAGAAATCGAGACACCGTCAATAAAAGGTAGAGGCAGGGTGAAAACCCTAGGGCTTGTGCCCTCAACCACTGAACCCCGTGTTTCTCTGGGGACACAGCTGGTACATTCACATAGGAGGGCCCCAAACATTGGGGGAAGGTTATCCATGAAGTGCTGTTATTCCCTATCATATTTGGAAAAGAAAAAGAATTCCCACTCACTGATAATGCAAGTGGAATTTGGAGAGCTCTTTCAGAAGTGTTATCTGCTGACGTCTGTCAGGAGAAAACCTGCACACACCTAAGGGCCCAGCTTGCACTCAGGAATGCATCCTGGGGAAGTATCCTCATCCACACTTCAGGATAGAGACACAAGAGTAATCACTAGTGCATTGTCGATACTCGCAAGAGATCAGAAACATCCTAGAAGTCCTCCAGGAGGGGACCAATCAGTTAAAATACAGCTCATCTCCGCAGTGGAATCCCACACAGCGTGAACAAGAAGGAAGAGGTAATGGCATATGGACCAGCTTGGGAGATGTCTATGGTAAGAAAAAGAAGTTGTGGAATTAGATATATATATGTGTATAAAATAAAATAATGTGAGTGTTCTGTACAATAATATAATAATTATGCAATATTGTAATAGTAATATAATAATTGTATAGTTTTCATATAAATCAATTTATATTTATAAATTTGAATTATATAAGTAATGCATACAAATATATAGCATTATATAATTTAAATTATATGTATACACATGTTTGTGTGTATATATGTATATAAACATAGATATGTGAATATACATACGTGGATATGTAAATGTGTATGCATGTATATAAACAAATGTACATACATACACACCTATATACACGTATACAAATATACACATGTGTACATATGTACATGCATATATAGCTGTGTGTATATACATACATATACACATCTATATACACATGTATACATATACACACATGTATATGTGTACGTGTGTATAAGCATGTATATAGGTGTGTGAATACATACATATACACACCTATATACATATATACACGGGTATATATGTATATGTGTATATAGGTGTATGTATACCTACATATATACCCACATATACACATGTACATATATATATACACACACACACATACACAGAAATATATGGGACAATTTTTTTGTCTTTTTTATTCTTTTTGGTATTTTCCAAATTGGAAAACAGTGAGGGAAAACATGAGAGGAATCAACAACGCTGCATGGATGGAAGCTTTGTGACACTAGCAGGGCAGGCAGGGCCGGGAGCTCTCTGAGAGGGTGTTTTTTCAGCTGTACCACACCCTGAGGGAACCAGTGTGGGTGGTGAGGGACCTGGGCCAGGTCATTGGGAGAACAGTTGGAAAAACCCATGTTTAGGTTGGAAGAGGGTAGAGTTGGGATGAACTGAATGCTGCCTTTAGGTCACAGGAAAGAGATGTAGGAGCCTCCAGAGGCAAAACTGGACCTACTGGGTGGAAATTCTATGGGGAGAGATATAACGCCTTCACTAGGTTGGCGGTAGGGTCCCCGTCATAGGTGGGGTTCAAGAAGAGGCCACACGTCCACGTCTGGGGGATGTTGTAGGGGATGCTTGTCCTTTTGGGTATGCCACGTCCCAACTCAGCAGATGACCGCTGATTTGGTTCAGTCGTTAACTTAGATAAGCCAAGGCGGTGGCTCTCCACTGTGTCTCTGCCCTGACACGCTGAAGGATTTGTGGCCCTCCCACCCCCAGCGGTGTCCCCACGGCAGTTATCCTCAGTTACAGGACCTTGCCAGTTGAGATGTATCTCAGACACTGTAATCATTAGTATGGGGGCATGCCCCATCTCTTTATCTGTAAAGTAGGCATGGTATCAGCCACTAGCCTCATTAGTTGTTGGGAAGATCAGATGGGGGTTAATTATTTAAAATGGTACCCTGGGCAAGTAAAGTGTTAGCTATTGTATGTAATTCAAACAAATTCCCAAGGTGATCCTGATATATCTCCCTGCCCTTTCCGCCCCTCTCCCCAGCCTGACCAGTTGAGAATCTTCAGTCTAAGCTAGAAGGAGGGCTTTGAACCAATGGAGTCACTGGTGAATTCAGCAGAATTATTTTTGAGCACCACAACCTGTGCGGGTTCATTTCCTTCTTTCGTTGTTTTTTTTTTTTTTTTTTTTTTTGGCCATGCCATGCGGCATGCGGGACCTTCCTCGACCAGGGATCAAACCTGTGCCCCTGAATCATTGGGAGTGCAGAGTCTTAATCACTGGACCGCCAGGGAATTCTTTTTTTTTTTCAGGTTCATTTCTTTAGGGGCTGGTGATTCGAGGCTGAACACTGTTTTGGGACTTTCATTCTCGTAGGGAAGACACAGCCCACTAAACAGCACAACAAACACCCGTCCCCTTAGCCACTCACCGCCCGCAAGTGAAAACAGATAAATTGCACGTTGCAAGTTATTGAAGTTTTCGTACGCTGATCCCAAGATCTACACCCTTATCTGGGACCCTTTCATTCAATGAATGTTGAACATCACCTCTAAGTATTTAAAGCCACTGTGTCGTATGGTGCTCAACGCCGAGGTCCGTTTGGATGCCTCCTTAAGTCCACCTTTGCAGCTGAACTTTCTGATTCTCTGCCGCCCAAAGAAAAAGAGGGCCTGTCTCTCTCTCTCTGGGCTGGGCTTGCTTCCAGAGGCCAGGCCAGAGGGCTAAGCCCACTGCTGCTTCTTGTGTCATGTAAGCCACCAGGCTCCTATCCTGTTTCCCTCTAGGTTGTTTTTATCTGGCTGCAAAGCAATTATTTTAGCCTCTAGTCAATTTCTGTCGGATTACCAAGGGACCTCAGAGCTCTCGCAGGCCCTGAGAGAGAAGTCAGGTTGAAAGGTCCAGGAACTGCCGACTGGCAGCCTGAACGTCACCGAGGGCCGCTTCTCATGCTGATGTGCTAGCTGCCTTCTTTGGTTTCCCGACGTACCTGAGAACTCTGGGGTGCTAGGTCCTACAGGGGGCTTTGTTTCTGGGTTCACAGGCCCTCGCGGATACCCTAACTCCGTTCATTTTCAAGGGTTGCAGCCGGCCTCTGCCAGCAGTGCACAGCTGTCATCCAGATGTCCAACTCAGCCTGGCGGCTTACCCCATACTTTACTGTAGGTGCTCAGAGCATCCCAGGAAAGCCACAGTGATACTGAGAGGATTGGGGCTGATGCGGGGTTCAGAGCAAGAGCAGGGTTTCTCTAGTTGGGGTGAACGGCGGCTACTCTTCATTGGGGTGAGCAGGCTTCTCACTGTGGTGGCTTCTCTTGTTGCGGAGCACGGTCTCTAGGCGCGCAGGCTTCAGTAGTGGTGGCACATGGGCTCAGTAGCTATGGCTCGCGGGCTCTAGAGCGCAGGCTCAGTAGTGGTGGCGCACGGGCTTAGTTGCTCTGTGGCATGTGGGATCTTCCCGGACCAGGGCTCGAACCCGTGTCCCCTGCATTGGCAGGTGGATTCTCAACCACTGCCCCACCAGGGAAGCCGTGATGTAGCATTTCTTAAAAGAATCCATAAAACAAATAAAAGCCATTGGTGCTAACCTCTTGATTAAGCCAACTTTATAGATTTAAGCCAAAAACCTAGAGGAGTGCTTCTTCAGCCTGGGCATCATCAGAATATCCCGAAAGGCTTGTAGAAACACAGGTTGCTCGACCCCATTCTCAGGGCTTGTGGTTCAGTACGTCTGGGGTGGAGCGTGAGAATTTGCATGTCTTTTTTCTTCTTTTTTTTTTTTTTTTGCGGTACGCGGGCCTCTTACTGTCGTGGTCTCTCCCGTTGCGGATCACAGGCTCCAGACGCGCAGGCTCAGCGGCTATGGCTTGCGGGCCCAGCTGCTCCGCGGCATGTGGGATCCTCCCGGACCGGGGTGCGAACCCATGTCCCCTGTATCGGCTGGCGGACTCCCAACCACTGCGCCACCAGGGAAGCCCCAGGGGCCACATTTTAAGTGTGGACGTAGGACTGGCCCCCTCTGCTTCCTTCAGGAATGTCACTCCCTACCTCCTCACCCGTTCTCCGTGACCGTCTATCTCCCAGGGGCCAGAAGGGTCCCCCTCTGTTCCTTCCCAACTTCCAAGGCCCTACTGAGAATCTCATGCCTGTGCTTCCGATGTTGGAGCCTGAGCAGGCTGTGATAGCCGCTTCCCACCTGCCACCTGGCTGATGGCAAGTGTAACGTTGCGAGATGAATCAGATTTCCAAGATGCCAGATTGGGGGTGGGGTGGTGGTTCATGTATCTTCCAATGAACAAAATAGAGTCGTTCCTTCTCTACGTTCCTTGAGCAAGGGTGAGGCTCAGGCTGGCCTGGAGGTCGAGGTGGGAGCTTCTCCCCTGTCCCCAAATTTTCTGGGGCCACTCAGACAGTAGACAGCACTGCCAAAAGTAGGGATGGAGCTGCCAGTGCCCAGGGCTTGATGCCTGGTTACTAGGGCTGAGGACTCAGCCAGATGGTTGACTATGGTGATTCTAACAGAAACTACCCAGTCTTTTTTTTTTTTTTTTTAAACAGCGCTGTTAGAAATCCTCTGATATCATTCAGCATGGCGCTCTACTAAGAAGGCAGAAAGGCCTTCCTTGTCTCTGCGGTTAAATACTAATAAAGAGCAGCTGGAAGTGGAGGGGCAGGCGGCCTGAGCCAAGGGCCGTGGGGCCGCTCGTCTTCATTAGTGTCACCGCAGACAGTGTCGCGTGGACATGGGCTGGGCCTTAGGTCACCCAGCTGGTTTTCTCCCGGAGCCTGCAGGGATCAGCCTGGCCTAGTTTTCGAGACTTGAACGAACTCCCCGGCAGGCAGAGCGCCCTAATCTGTCCTCTCGGTTCTTGTCGCCCTAATCTTTTCTTTGTCTGAGATGGTGGTGCTCAACTGCGGGCTGTTTGGCCCCTTAGGAGACGTTACTAGTTGTCGCAGCTGGGACGGGCTGCTACCGGCATCCAGCGTGCAGAGGCCGGGGATGCTGCCAGACATCCTCCCATGAACGGGGCAGCGCCCCCCTTGCCCCAACAAGGAACAATCGGGCACAGAATGTGCACAGTGCTGCAGCTGAGAAATGCTGCCCTAATAAACCAAGCGACCACTGAACCTGAAACGTTGTTCTGGCCTGTGGCAGGCTCTTTCTCGAAATCTGGAGAAGAGATTGAAGAGAAGAAATAAGATGACTCTTTTTTTTTTTTTAGCAGATGTTGGGGTAGGAGTTAATTAATTAATTAATTAATTTTGGCTGTGTTGGGTCTTCGTTTCTGTGCGAGGGCTTTCTCCAGTTGCGGTGAGCGGGGGCCACTCTTCATCGCGGTGCCCGGGCCTCTCACTATCGCGGCCTCTCTTGTTGCGGAGCACAGGCTCCAGACGCGCAGGCTCAGTAGCTGTGGCTCATGGGCCCAGTTGCTCCACGGCATGTGGGATCCTCCCAGACCAGGGCTCGAACCCGTGTCCCCTGCATTAGCAGGCAGATTCTCAACAACTGCACCACCGGGGAAGCCCCTAAGATGACTCTTGAGGCAGGATCCCCCGTGGCCTTCCTGCAGCGGGATGCTGTCATTGCTAATAAAAAGCTGTAATTCACTCAGCACCACTTTTGGATGGTTTCCCCTGATATTGAAATGAGAAAAGACATAGCACATGCGCAGACGCACGGACCACTTAAGGAACGAATTTTATCCCTAAACCTCCTGCCCCTCGGGGTTGAACGGTGGGTGTCATAATTCCAGTCCCTCTGTCTGGGATGGAGTCCCCAATCTGGTTACATGTAGGTTCTGATTCGTCACGTTGGGGCAGGGCCTGAGATTCTGCATCTCTACCGGGCTCACCCCTGCCCCGGGGGCTGCTAGGTGGAGCCCTTGCTGCAAGATCATAGGTCAGTCGTTGGGTAGCAAGGTACTAACCTGACCTTCGAGATTCCTAAGCCTGTGGAGGGACTGGAATTATGGTGCCCACCATTCAATCTGGATAATGGAAAATTCTAGCAAAGCTCTGTGCACGAATAAGTCAGCTTCCCTTCACGTGAATGATGTGATATGGAGAGACCCACTCATCCTGGTGTGCCCAGAACTGTTCCAATTAAAACCCAAAGTTTTGCTTCCAAGGAACCCATCACTCCCTTGAAACCTGGATGGTTGGTCACCCTATGAGCCCCGCTATAACCCCAGGAAAGGCAAGGTTGGAATTTTCAAATTTCCTTTAATAAGGAAGGCTCTGAGTCCCGTGCTGTGGGAACTCAAGGAAAGCCTTTTATTTAGTTATTTTAGCTTCTCTTCTGTTCTGGAAATAGCAGCAGGTATGATGTCAGGAAACGCCACCGCCTAACGTCGGGGCACATTTTGTGTCTCCAGGAAGATTGCGTTTCTCTCCCTGTGAATTGTATTGTTCTCTGAACACCCTGCCTTTTCTTCCTCCCATCCTTGTTACCCACTGCTTCCAGATTCTTCCCCACCTCCTCCTCGGAGCAGGACACTCCACTGCTCTAAAACTTTCAGCATTTCCTGACTGATACAGTTGTCAAGGGTTTTGCCCTCAAGGAAATAAGTTTTGTGGTGGGTAGAAAAAAGTGTAAGATGTTACCAAGCTCTTAAGTAGCGTATATTCCTAATGGTTGACGAATATATGACTCTTTTTTCCTTTTTCTTTGACTGCGCTGCGTAGCTTGCTGGATCTTAGTTCCCTAACCAGGGATTGAACCCGGGCCCTGGCATTGAAAGCACCGAGTCCTAACCACTGGACCGCCAGGGTATTCCTGTGTGATTCACTTTTTTAAAAAAGGTCCAAGGTTTTATATAATTAAGGGTTACCATGCTAGATGGAATGTAGGGTCCGTGTTGATGTGACTTTGCAGATGATTTAGGTTGGACTCAGTAAGCATGCTGTCTAAACCCTCCCTGCTATGGCTTGGCTAGTTTCTGTGTAGTTTTCCAAACATTTCGCCTAATTTCTGTCTCTGGGTCTTTGGGTCTCCCATCAAGAATGCCTTCTCCTTTCTTCTCGGTCTACCCCACGACATCCTTCACTGTTCTATAGGTTCCCACCCTCACTATACCAACCCTTAATGATCTCTGTTTTAAAACTTTTAGCATTTAATGGGTGTGGCACTGATTTCCAGCTGAGCAGTAACTGCAGTCTTGCCCATTAAGGGTTCAAAGATGGGGAAACATCTTCCAGAGAAGAGAATGAATAAGCATGTACGGGGAAGAGACCATCTTAGGGTGAGCTTCTCCCCCAAGTCCGCGGCCAGCCTTGTCACCTCAAGTCTCACCGGCGTCCTGGAACAGCAGCTGCACTGAACTTCTTTGATGAATTTGGCATTTAGAGGTCTTGGTGAGATCACGTTCTAGAAGTCTTGCCCGGGAGTGTGCGCTGTAAAAATTAAGAGTCTTTAAAAAAATGCTGGTCACCGCTCGTTTATTTGACGAGTGTTTATGAAGT
This sequence comes from Lagenorhynchus albirostris, assembly GCF_949774975.1. Taxonomy (NCBI): domain Eukaryota; kingdom Metazoa; phylum Chordata; class Mammalia; order Artiodactyla; family Delphinidae; genus Lagenorhynchus; species Lagenorhynchus albirostris. The sequence goes on from NC_083114.1 coordinate 54,841,289, forward strand.
GTCTTCTCTGTTCACCCAAGGGATGGTACACATTCACTATCATTCTCTTTAGGGTTGAAAACCTCATGGGTAGCCACGTTAGAACAGCAATGGACAAGGGTTGGGAGCTACTCGCATAGTTAATTGTTTGGTGTGGATTTATTTGTTGTTTTCCTGGCTTCTCAAAGTCAAGGACTATGTGTTTCATTTATTCCCCACCCCCTGCAGCCATGATTCCCAGCCTGGGGTTCCTGAGCTTGAAGGGGCTGGCTAGTATGGTGTTTGTCCATTATTAATACTTCCCAAAGCCGAACGAGGCAAAGTCAACTTCAAATCCAATCTCTTCTGCTTTTGGTTGGAGTGAAGGCCTCTCAGTTCTGTGGCCCTGGTATCTCATGTTGATTTGAAGCTCTGATTGGTAGTTACCTCAGTGTGTCTTTGATGAATTAAAAAGCGAGGAAAGGGATGAATTCTTGCTTTAACATCATTTGTTTGACTCAACGCTTTCAAATTATTTTTTGGAGGGGAGTGCAGTTGGAGACGGAATAACAGGTGGCTTAGAGAGAGCACAGAGGTGGTTACATACTAGATCATCCATGCTTGTTGTAATGAACCCAGAGTAGATTTTGGTGTTAAAATGGACTAGAGAGTGCTTCCCTGCTATGGCTGTGGAAGGTTCTGGAAGAACTCAGCATAGCCCTCTCCACCCCAGAAGCAGGCACCTCCGGAGACATTCTGAAGTCCAGCTGTCATGAGGCCCCCCTGAAGGCAGCTGGGTAGGTGTCAGGGGCCCCGTGTGAAGGCCCGAACTCTGTGCTTTTCTGGGTTTGGGGATGGAGGAGAAGAGGAGGCTTAGGTGTGAGCGCTGTGCCCTGAGCGCATGGTCTCCTGGGAGTATCTAGGGGGCCTTTGAGATGGTCAGAGGCAGGGCCTCCGGCGGGCGGTGGGAGCCCCCACGTCTGCGGGCACCCCGGGGCTCACGTGTTCTGTCCAAGCCAAGGCCCCGCCAACCATCTGTCTGTGAGCTGCAAGACAGGAAACGTGACCTGCATCGTGACAGCCCTGCCTGGTGGCGACAGGCAGTCCCAGGGGCTCTGGGAGGAGCATGTGCGTGGGAGGGTGTGTGTGTGTCGGAGGGGAACTGCCTCTGGTTCTCGTCATGGGCAGACGACCTCATCCTGCAGCTGGCCTGTTGGAGAGCTAATGAGGTGAAGAAAATCCATGGGAAATGACCGATTAAAACAAATCGTGGAAATTTTCAAGGGAACCTGGCTTTCCGAAGCATCCAGGTGGTTTTGGATATAAGCACAGAGTCTACGTTATTGACTGGGAGTCTTGTGCATAGAAGTAGTAGAGTCTACGTTGGGTTTCACTACTGACCTTAAGTCATGTTATTTAAGCTCAGTGAGCCTTGTTTTCTGGATTCATCTCCTTTTATACCTGCTTGAAATGTGTTTAAATTATAAAAAGAGGGGACTTCCCTGGTGGCGCAGTGGTTAAGAATCCACCTCCCAATGCAGGGGACACGGGTTCGAGCCCTGGTCCGGGAAGATCCCACATGACGCGGAGCAGCTAAGCCCGTGTGCCACAACTACTCAGCCTGCTCTCTAGAGCCCACGAGCCACAACTACTGAGCCCACGTGTCACAACTACTGAAGCTCGCGTGCCTAGAGCCCGTGCTCTGCAACAAGAGAAGCCACCTCAGTGAGAAGCCCGCGCACCCGAAGGAAGAGTAGCCCCTGCTCAACGCAACTAGAGGAAGCCCACGCGCAGCAACAAAGACCCAACCGCAGCCAAAATAAATAAATAAATAGATTAGAAAAAAAATTTATAAAAAGAACATAACGTTGTAGAAAGGGGGAAAAACTCTACACTCTTATCACCCAAGTACTTTAATTTGTATGAATTTTAGTTTTCTGTTATTTGTGTATTTTTTGCCATTGTAATAACAAATGGCATATATTTTTGTATATTGCTTCTTTCACAAAGCACCTTATCATGTATTATTTCCTCTGCTGCTACAGAGGTTATCGTTTTGACTAACTGCCTAAAAGTCTACTGCCTTTACGTTCTGTAATGTATTGAACTATCCTTCTCTTGTTAGCATTAGAGTGATCAACATCTTTTCTCCTCCCTATATTTTAAATCATTGTATTAAGCGAGTTCCTGGGAAATCACACTGATGGATCAACCCCATTAGCGGAAACAGAGGTTCCAGGACAGTTTGCATGGCTCCATCATTCCATTTAATTAGACAAATGATTTTTTTTTCTGAGTGCCTCTTATGTGTGAAGTTTTCTGTCTGTATTGTTATCTGTAGCTGGTCCCAGCTGATGTTTCCAGAATATGTGGCAGGACTGTAAAACCTCACCAATTACAACAACTTTGGGTAAAAGGGTGAGTCTTTGGGTGAGTCTGTGTGAAGTCTCAGTGAAATAGTATTTTTAAATAGTTGTAGAAGTCTGTCTCACCATGAAAATAACTATAGTATCTGTACCTCTTGCTTGCTGGATCATTTAAGATGGGGATTGGAAATGTCAGTTGTTTGTTAGTGGGTCCTCCTGGAAAGTACTCGAAACATTTTTATGACATTTGGTATTCTTTCTTTCTTTATTTTTGGCTACGTTGGGTCTTTGTTGCTGCATGCGGGTTTTCTCTAGTTGTGGCAAGCAAGGGCTACTCTTCATTGCCGTGTGCGGGCTTCTCATTGCAGTGGCTTCTCTTGTGATGGAGCACGGCTTCTAGGCGTGTGGGCTTCAGTAGTTGTGGCTCACAGGATCAGTAGTTGTGGCACATGGGCTTAGTTGCTCTGCAGCATGTGGGATCTTCCCGGACCAGGGCTTGAACCTGTGTCCCCTGCATTGGCAGGTGGATTCTCAACCACTGCGCCACCAGGGAAGCCCGAGCTTTGGTATTCTGACCCATTTCCCTGTAGTCTTGCTTACAGTAATCATTTTCATGGTTGAGCCAGAAAGCTAGGACTCTGATCCGACAGCCCGGGAGGATTAGGGACTCACAAATGTGTGAGACATGGGAGAAATGGGGCTGGTGGGAGGTGTGGGTTCCAGCTCTGCATCCAGGGTTCCATCTGTGAAGCAAGGGGACGGGGCCAGAGGCTCTTGGAGGTTCTTCCTGGCGCTAAATTTTATGGTGTGGCCTACAGTGACCTTTAGCCCTGTATTAGTTTGCTAGGGCTGCTGTAACAAAATACCACAGACCGTGACTGAAACAACAGAAATTTACTGTCTCACAGTTCCGGAGGCCAGCAGCCCCCAGTCAAGGTGTCGGCAGGCTTGGTCCCTCCTGAGGGCCGTGGTAAAGGGTCTGGCCGGGCTCTCTCCCAGGTGTGCGGATGGCTGCCTTCTCCCCGTGTCTCTTCATGTTGTCTTTCCTCGGTGTGTGTCTCTGTGTCCACATTTCCTTTTTATAGGGACAGCAGCTCTATTGGGTTAGAGCCCATCCTAATGATTTCACCTTAACCTGATTACCTCCGAGAAGACTCTGTCTACGAATAAGGTCACATTCTGAGGAACTGGGGGTTAGGACTCTAACATGTGAATTTGGGGGGTGCACAGTTCACCCATAAGAAGTCCAAGAATGGAAACCGAATTAGGAACCCTCCCTGTTAGGTTGAGATAGTTCGCATGAGCACAGAGAGGTGATTTTTGTCCCTCCCTCCCTCCCTCCCTCCTTCCCTTCCTCCTTTGCTTCCTTCTTCCTGCTGCTGGTCCCATTCCCTGGGGATGATGGTGACAGTAGGAAACAATCATCCTTTCCGGGTAGGCTCACCCAGCCCTACTTTGTCCCTATCACCAACCGTCCGCAAACTACAGCAAATCCACGTGAAATGAGTTTTGTTTCTGCTCCCACTCGGAGAGAGAAATAAAGCTTCTTGGAATCCAGCCTCCCTTCCCATTCCCTGGGGCCTCTTAAGGTCTCTGTAGCTCCCTAACGACTCCTGCTTTTGGAGATCTCACCCCATATTGCCCTAAGCGTATTAAAATGCTCCCACATTCCACATTAAGTACTCACCCCCATAAAATAATCAGAAAGATTTTTTGATAATTTTGCATTTGAAATAGTTTGTCTCGAAGCTTATTTAATTTATGACTGTGATTTCTTGGCCACTATTGTGCCTACTTAGGAATTCTCTTGAAGGGAGAGACGCTAAGACTCAGATTGTTTTCCAAATGTAATTAAATTTTTATGAATACCAAAGTCAACAATTAACAAAGTTTTATAGACATTGCGTTAAACACTTGTTAATTTAAATTTCTACCGTTTGTTTTTTGGGAACCAAAACCCAATATGTTTTTTTTCAGTTCGTAACCATTTTTTTTTTTTTTTTTTTGAGGTATGCGGGCCTGTCACTGCTGTGGCCTCTCCCGTTGCGGAGCACGGGCTCCGGACGCGCAGGCTCAGCGGCCATGGCTCACGGGCCCAGCCGCTCCGTGGCATGTGGGATCTTCCCGAACCGGGGCACGAACCCATGTCCCCTGCATCCGCAGACGGACTCTCAACCACTGCGCCACCAGGGAAGCCCAGTTCGTAACGATTTCATAGGCCCCTGGAAAACTTGGAGACCCCAGATACTGGTCCACTGGTTTCTGGTTGCTGAGATGATCCTGCTTATTTTCTTGCCTAATCTCTCCTTCCCAGTAGGAATTGGAATATCTCCTTCCCAGATCGCAGGCTCCCTCTGTGGGGTGTCCAGCCCCTATTTCCCGTCTCCTGGGGTGTCTACGGCTTCCCTCCCTGGGCTGGTTTTGATGACTTTGGCCTCTAGTTGTGGTCTTGTCTGTACTTTCCCTCCATCTTCAACACCCTAGTTCTCAATCTCTCTGTGGACTTTTTTGCTGAATAACCAACCCTGGCCTGACTCCACCCACCCACCCCCACCCCCGCCCCCAAAGGCTCCATGCCTGTCACTGTCCTGAGATTCCTAACAATTTTATCTCTGAACTTGTGTTTTATAAGCAAAGTCCGATGGGACCATGGAGTCTGCAGTGAGCAGATGCAGAGAAAAGGAAAAGGCTTTATATTTTAATACTTTTAATGGCCTTTCCCCCCACTGCCTTTTGATTAAGGGGCCTCCCATTTTCATTTTGCACCAGGCCCCCAAAATTATGTAGTTGGTCCTGCCGAGTGGACTAAGGGTGAGGGTCCTGGTGGTTTATAGTTCCACTGGGGAAAGGTGTCAGTGAAATGAGATGCTTCCAGGCAAAAGAAGTGTATTCGTTTCCTATGGTTGCTGTAACAAATCATCACAAACTTAGTGGCTTCAGACAACATAAGTCATTACTGTTGTGGATGTGGGAAGGGCTAACATCAAAGTGCAAGGCCACCTGTTCCTTCTGGAGCTTCTAAGGGGACTTGCCTTTTCCAGTTTCTAGAGGCTGCCTGCATTCCTTGGCTTGTGGCTGCACTACTCTGACCTCTGCCTTCTCTCACTCTGACGTGCTGCCTCCCTCTCTTCCTTTATAAGGACCTTTGTCATTACAGGGCCCCACCCGGGTAATCCGGCATAATCTTCCTATCTCAAGATCCTCAGTCACGTCAGCAAAGACCCTTTTGCCGGTCAAGTAACACACCCAGGTTTCAGGGATTAGAATGTGAACATCTTGGCGTGGGCGTGGGCAGGGGCACTGCTCTGCCTGCCGAAGAAAGCTGTTTTCTAGCTTCAAATCTCCCAACACTTCAGATCTTCAAATCTTCCACCTGGGGCACATCAGGTTTTGTGGGTTCTGAAGTTCATGCCATTTTAAGGTGCCCCTTGAAGAAAAAAATGAGAAATTTTGGTATTAAAGTGAATATTCCTTTAGAATCAAAAAAAAAAAAAAATCAGTCTTAGACTGAGTTCCTTTTCTTCCGAGGCCTCTTCGGCAAGTATCAACAATGCTGATGCTGGTGTGTCCCCTGGTGTCCTCGCCACCTGGGACACTCTGCTCCTAGCAGCCCCCTTGCAGGTGAGGGCCCCAAGCTTGGCTGTGTGGGACGGTTACCTCTCTATCCACCAAAAGAAGGAGGTTTTCTCCTGCTGAGTTTTCCTCACTGGCTGGGGAGATTGCCCAGCAGTGGAAGGCATGGGTGTTTCTTTCCTGGAGAATAAGAAAAGGGAAGAAGCAGCCGGATGATACCATATCACAGCTTTCATCATAAGCCTTAATTTATAACACACACTCAAGGCAATGCCTGCAGCGTCTGCACTGGCAGCATCGTGAGGGCACAGGTTGTCTCTGTGTCCTTTGCTGATGTGTATCCAGTGCCTCAGACATGCCTGTCACATAGTAGGTGTTCAGCAAACGTTTGCTGAGTGAGTGAGTGAACCAACAGGCTATTCGTGTGATCCCCAGGGCTCTAAAGGAACAGGCTTGAAGTAGAATTTACTTGTTCAGTGATTCCCCTTAATAAAACCGAGCAAAGTGGACTCCATAGAATTACTTATGAGATGCCAGGAGAGTTGTTTGAAGCCAATGTGGAAAAGATGGAAAGTGGATTTATGCCAATGATCATCTTGGAGACAGGGTTGATTTCATATGTAATCAGTGGTGGTTTTTACCTAGTAATTCCATATCTTTTTTTTTTTTTTTTTGCGGTACGCGAGCCTCTCACTGTTGTGGCCTCTCCCGTCGCGGAGCACAGGCTCTGGACGCTCAGGCTCAGCGGCCATGGCTCACGGGCCCAGCCGCTCCGCGGCATGTGGGATCTTCCCGGACCGGGGCACGGACCCGCGTCCCCTGCATCGGCAGGTGGACTCTCATCCACTGCGCCACCAGGGAAGCCCGTAATTCCATATCTTAATTAAGCTGGTGGTTGAGCTTACTGCAAACTTCTCTCCTGATAATAGGTTCGTATAAAGTCAGTAGAACCTGCATTTTTCTTTTTTTTTTTGGGGGGGGGGTTTGAAATATTACTGTCTTTTAAAAATTTATTTATTTTTAATTGAAGTATAGTAGATTTACAATGTTGTTAGTTTCAGGTATATAGCAAAGTGATTCAGTTATACATATATATAATAAATCCATCCTTTTTCGGATTCTTTTCCATTATAGGTTATTACAAGATATTGAGTAGAGTTCCCTGTGCTATACAGTAGACCCTTGTTGGTTATCTGTTTTATATATAGTAGTGCATATATGTTAAACCCAAACTCCTCATTTATCCCTCCCCTCTGCTTTCCCCTTTGGGGACCATAAGGTTGTTTTCTATGCCTGTGAGTCTATTTCTGTTTTGTAAATAAGTTCACTTTTTAGATTTCACATGTAAGTGACATCATATGGTATTTGTCTTCCTCTGTCTTACTTCACTCAGTATGATCATCTCTAGGTCCATCCATGTTGCCGCAAATGGCATTGTTTCATTCTTTTTTATGGCTGAGTAATATTCCATTGTATATATACCACATCTTCTTTATCCATTCATCTGTCCATGGACATTTAGAGAACCTGTACTTCTATACCCTCCCTCCAACCTAGCTGGTGCAGGTTCAGAATTAATCAGTTGGACAAAGGTGAGAAGGGACATGCTTGCTGCGTCCGTTTCCCCCTCAAGCCCTCGAGGGCAGCTCGTCCCTGTACGAGGCTCAGAAAACTGGCATCAAGTCGCCGTTGGCTCCTTTGGATGGTGCTTAGATTAAAAGACGGGTTAGAATCTCCCCTTCCTCAGCTTATCAGTCACATCGGAGAGCAAATGTTAAGAGCAGTTAGACCTGTTCCACCTGCCAAAGCCGTTCCAGGCATTTCCATTTAGGAAGCTCCGTGATGTCATAGCGTCCTGACGTCAGAACCTTAAATAATCAAAACCCAGGAGGGTCGAGGGAATTGAGCACCTAGGAGGTTTGATTGTAGGTGTATCTTTGCAGTGATGGGAATATAAAGATTGGCTGGACAGTTGGTTCTCTTCTTTCTTGCCTTTTAGGGTGAATCAAGTGCTAACTAGTGCTTTGACTGAGGCTGGATGCCTCTTGAAGGGTGTGTTACATTTTAAAGAGTGCGTTTTGTCATTACTTCATAGTAAGAAGAGTTATTTTGTGGGATTACACTAGGGCTTCTCAATCTTGGCACTATTGACATGTTGGGTCAGATAATGCTTTGTTGTGGAGGCTGTGAGTAGTGATGGATGTTTAGCAGCGTCCCTGGCCTCTACCCACTAGTTTACTCCAGAGGCGAGGAGGAGCTCTCAGAGGCTTTGCAGTAGTAGACTGACGTGGCTGGACTTCTGTCTTTACAAGATCACTTTGGCTGCTGTTTGGAGGACAGACTGGGGGCGGGGATGCACGGTGGGAATCAGGGCAGGATGATGAGTCAGAGCTGTTATTTTGGGCAAAGTGGATGAGTTCTGGATATATGGGTGGGGCATACTTAGACAATCTCCTAAAAGAACAACAAAAAACCCCTGACATTTCAATAGCACTTCTTTGAACTGCCTATTACTTTCACCTCTTTAATCCCTTCAGCATATCAGCACCAGTTCAGCTGGGTTTATCATCCGCACTTGGAAGGAACCGGCGCCCCAGGCTCAGAGGCTTATCTTGGTCCTCGTGATGTGTCAGTGGTCAGACTTCAGGAAAGGAAAAGAAGTGAGAGGCCAGAAAGGCTGGACCAGGTCACGCTATCTGTGTGTAGCTGATCTCCGTGTGCCAGGGCCCAGCAGCGCCAACAGAGGCCCATGACGTATCCACTGGATGAATGCATGAGCGAATAAACGAAGGAAGGAGTGAGGGTCCAGGGATAATGATCGTTCAGCCTGCCGTGATGGGTGCCCTGCTGGATGTTGGGCGCTTTGTTCCAGTTCCAGTCACCTGTAGAGAGAGCACAGGGTGATTACTCCCAGACCCAGGATGCGGAGACTGCGGCTGAGAGGGGTTGGGGAATTTGTCCAAGGAAACTCACGTGCCAAGCTGGGCTTCTTCCTGGGCTGTCAGATTCCAAAGCCTTTGCTTAATTGCTGCAGTACCTCCTAAAAGAAACAAGATTTCAGAGAGGAAAGGAGGGAGGGAGGGGAGGGAAAGCGGGGGCAGAGAGACAGAGAGAGAGAAGAAGGAGGAGAAGGGAGGAGGAAGGGGTGGGGAGGAGGAGAGAATAAGAGAAGCAACAGTGAAGACATTGAGGACTCACTGGGCTGGACCACTTGTGTCCATCTCCTGTCCCTTCTCCATCTCCCCCAACACTTCCTGTGAAGCTGTCTCCGTCCACCCTCTGCCCCGCCCCGCCCCACCCCGCCCCACCCCGCCCCATGCTCCAGTGGGAGGTGCTTGCTGCTGGCAGGTTGCTTAACCAGATAAAGCTACAGCAGTTCCTCTGGAAAGGGCCACCATCCCACTGCCCTGCTGATACCTTGCTGACTGTCAAGTTCGTTCTACGGCCTTTGGACGTTTGGGAGGCAGCCCTCTCTGCCTGCACGGCACCCGCCACCTTTTATTCATTTTATTATATTTTAAATTTTATTTATTTATTTTTATAAATTTATTTTATTTATTTTTGTGTGCGTTGGGTCTTTGTTGCTGCGCGCGGGCTTTCTCTAGCTGCCGTGAGCGGGGGTCTACTCTCGGTTGCGGTGCGTAGGCTTCTCATTGCGGTGGCTTCTCTTGTTGCGGAGCATGGGCTCTAGGCGCGCAGGCTCAGCAGTTGTGGCACACGGGCTTAGTTGCTCCGCGGCATGTGGGGTCTTCCCGGACCAGGGCTCGAACCCTTGTCCCCTGCATTGGCAGGCGGATTCTTAACCACTGCGCTGCCAGGGAAGTCCCCCCCCCCTCCACCTTTTAAGGAGCCCCTGCTAATTAGTCTGTTCTTACACACTCATCTCTCCTCCCCCAGCTTATGGAGGCTGCAGGGCACAGTTTGCTTTGGAGGGAGAGAATGGGAATGGGCTGGGGATGGGCTGGAGGTAAGAGCCAGTGTACTTAGCTTTAAGGAAACATTTTCTTTTGGGCAACACTTGGGCGCTTCTTACCATCAGTGAGTGCAAGAAAGACAGAGGCAATTTGTATGTTTGGGTTGGTGGTGTGTGTGTGTGTGTGTGTGTGTGTGTGTGTGTGTGTGTGTGTGTGTGTGTGTAAGGGGTTCAGTGGGAAAGATGGGAAATGGCAGGATTTGTCTCCTGGGGGTTGGCCACCCTGCTTTAGGGCACTGGAATGGCTCAAGGGAAGAGAGACGTTTTGCTGATCAGGGTGTCCCATCCCATCCTGTGAGTCCTGAATGTCTGAGGCAGGAAGAACACCATCTCTGGCGTCAGCTGGGCTTGGTTTTCCATACCTCCCTGTCAACTTGGGCTCAATACAGAGCTTTCCTGAGCCTCAGTTTTCTTATCTGTAAAATGCGGTGTCTTAGTCCCTTTCGTGCTGCTGTAACTAAATGCCACAGACCGGGTAGCTTATACACAACAGAAATTTATTGCTCACAGTTCTGGAAGCTGGAAGTCTGAGATGAGGGTGTCAGCGTGGTTGGGTGAGGGCCTTATCTGGCTTACAGACTTCTTGTGTATCCTCACATGGCAGATGGGGCAAGGGAGCTCTCTGGAGCCTGTTTTATAAGGATAACAATGCCATTCATGAGGGCTCCACCCATGATATTCATATGCCGAAGCCCTAACCCCCAATGGGACTGCATTTGGAGATAGAGCTTTTAGGAGGTAATGAAGGTTAAATGAAGCCATAAGGGTGGGCTTCTCATTTGATAGGATTGGAAGCGTTATAAGAAGAGGGAGAGAGAGAGAGATCCCTCTCTCTTCCTTCCTGTGTGTGCACCAAGAAAAGGCCATGTGAGGACACAGTGAGAGGCAGGCATCTGCAAACCAGGAAGAGACCCTCACCAGGCTCTGAATCTGCACCTTGATCTTGGACTGACCTTGCACTTGCAGCCTCCAGAAGTGTGAGAAAACAGGTGTCTATTGTTTAAGCCACCCAGTCTGTGGTATTTTCTTATGGCAGCCCTAGCTGACTAAGCCAGCTGGCCTGGCTCTCTCCCTGGTCTGGGAATCTCCTGAAGGCAGAAACCAGCTACTGTCACCACGCCGTCTTCCCTTCCTGGCCCAGTGCATGGATCTGGTGCAATCATCAGTGCCCACAACTATGGACAAAAGTGGTCTGCTCCTATTGGATCCTCTGGTCTGTGGCCACTGTGATTACGGGCAGTGTTTCTGGTTACCCTCTGGTAGGGTCATCAGATAAAATACAGGACACCCGTTACATTTGAATTTCGGATAAGCAACAAATATGAAATACGTTTTTAGCATAAGTATGTCCCCAATACTGCCCAGGATATACTTACACTAAAAAACTATTTGTTGTTTATCTAAAATTCAAACTTAACTGGGCATCCTGTCTTTATTTTTGACTAAATCTAGCTATCTTACCCTACAGTCTTTTTGTAGAAGGCCTGGAGAGCAAAGCAGCAGTTCTCAAAGAGGGGTCCCAGGACCAGAGCAAAAGCAACAACTAGTTCAGAACAGAAAACCTCGGGCCCCACCCAGGCTTCCAGAACCAGCAGCTCTGAGGGTGCCAGCATTCTGTGTTTTGACATCTCTCTGGGTGGTTCCACTGGGCGCTGTAGTTTGAGGGCCACTGACCTAGCGAAGGATGCTGATGGTGGGAGATTCCATTCCCCACCCTCTCCAAACGCTTCCTGCTCTGTTGTTCACCCAGGGCGTTGGACTCAGCTGCCAAAGTGTAGCAACATAAACGGTGTCAGGGACGTTGCGAAAGGTGTCCCTTCCTTGGGTGTCTGGGGCTTCTTGGAAGATTGCAGAGGGTTCTGCAGGGCTCTGTTCCACCCGCCCCGATCTGCTCCCGAGCCCGCAGAGGCTGTGAACCAGAGAATTTATTCTCCCGGCCGGATCTGCCAGTCGCAGCGGCGGGGGCGGGGCCTCGAGGCCGGGGGACAAGTGTGCCGCGAGGGAAGCAGGAAGTGACCGCGGAGTGGAGCCGGGGAGCCAGCGGTTGCGGGGCTGATGGAAGTGGAGTGGGGGCTTGAGAGGGCACCGAAGTGAGTCGGCTTTTCTCTCCTTCGGCGCCTTCGGTGGGGCTGGAGGCCCGGGGGCTGGGGCCTGCGCGACCAGAGCGTGGGACTCGGAAGGGCAGCCCCGTGCAGTTTGGAAGGGGGTGTCCCTGGGAGAGGAGGGGGTCGGAGGAGAAGCGGGGCGGCCTTGGCAGGTGGCAGAGGAGGGGGAGGGGTGCCCGGAGCCCCACCTCGGCCCCTCTCCAGGGCGAGCCGGAGGCTGTTGACCTGCCTTCCTCTGACAGCGGTTCCCCAAGATCTCCTTTTCATTTAGTGCTTCCCGGTGGGCATGTGTGGGGGGCCCGGGAGCCCAGGGAACGGCCGTGGCTACAAGTCCAGCTGCTCCGAAGCCCCTCCCTCTGGTTCTGGGGGTCAGCGGGACCCCTTGAATTTGGCTGGGAATCGGTTAAGTTGCAGCAGGCCCGAGAGGGTGATTTCTAATCAACCCGCAGGTCGGCCGGTCCTCGGACCACACTTTGAGTAGCCAGGTGTTAGAGAACATTCTCCGCAGTCACGTCAGCCCAAACCCGAATCATTTTGCTCAGTTCCACTCTCGAAGTCAGGACATGTATGTAGGTTTCGTGAAGTGCTCTTTCCACCTCTGCAACTTTTTCATTGGCATCTTGAAGCTGACTCTTGGAAGCAGGGTGACAGGTTTAAAAGGAAGAGAAAATAAATTAATTCTCTATCAGCCAGGAGCCGTGTGCTGCTATGTGTGGCGTGGTGCTGGCATCTTTAAAGCCGGACCGGGCAGAGAATAATCCTGCCTTCCGCAAAGCAGCCCAGGTTTATGTATTAGTATCAGCTCACGAGGAAGTCTGAGCCCCATTGCAGAAGCGGCTTTTGAGGTGCCCTGGCTGACCTTCCCTGCTCCCAAGGCGCTCCTGGTCTACCTGCTGGAGAAAACTTTCTGTTCCCTTGGGTCTTTGTGGCGGTGGCCCTGCTGATCCCTCTTAGGGCAGGAGAACTCACTTTCTAAGTTCTTGGTCTTGTAGAAGTTGTTCCAGTTTTAGACCTGTGCTTTCCACTTTGATGTGCATAAGAATCCCCCATGGGACTCGCTCAAATGCAGGTTCTGATTCAGCAAGTCTGGGGTGGGGCCTGAGGTTCTGCATTTCTAACTTAGCTCCTAAGGGCGCCTAGCACTGCTGGTTCTGGGACCACCCTTTGAGTAGTGAGGATTTAAAACAGCAAATGGAGGAAACTTCTCCAAGGGGCACTGAGCTTGCGTTGCTGACAGATCTGCTGTTGTAGGGATGGGAAGGATGGCGGCTTTGGTCTTCCCTCTGTGTCCCTTTTTCTTACATCTCAGGGTGCTCGGGTGTCAATGGGGTCTTGGAAGGGTGTTTTCCCCTCCCACTAGCCCCCAAGAACACCCACGAGCTCCCTTGTTTGCCAGCTCACAAAATCCGTGTTGACTTTGGCCCGTTGGTGAATGTAAACGGTTTCCTCTTTTCTGTAGTTATTAAAAGGCACATTCAACGCTGAAAAACAAAGTTGTTTTTTTGTTATGACCTGTCTTGGACGGTAAGTACTGAGGAGATGATAGCTATGTGCCTTTCTTTGTAAATGCCGTTTGAAATTTTATCTGCGAGTAGCTAGAAGGAGAAGGTTGGTGTAATGATCCGGATGTCTCTGTTTAAAGACAAACGTGGACCATTGTCTGTAGGGTACCTTAACTAGATGACATATGTAAAAAGGTGGCTTTTTTCTAATATTTGCTTTTCTTTATTTGGTGCAGTCATCATTCTGAAGTCCACTTAGACTCTGGGGACCCAATCGGAATCCAGAGATTCTGTTTCTCTCCAAGGATTCCTGGCACCTCGGCTGAGCCTGGGCACAGCTGGGCTCACCTGGGCTTATCTGGGTTCACCTGGACTCGCAGCCCTCCTAGGTCTGAATCCTGCTGTGTTGTTGACCCTCGTGGCATAAGAGGGCCCTTCCACCCTCTGCCCTGGTTTCCTTCCAGGGTCAGAGGCAGAATCTTCAGCTTTTGATCTGCAAGCCCAGGCTGCTGGCTCCTCTCAGACCACTCGGGCCTGGCAGGGCTGAGCCCAGCGGGGTCGTGTCCAGCCCTGTGGTTGCTGGAAGATGGCGGGGGCGGGGGGCGAGCTGAATGAGCCCTTTGAGATGAGGCCCTGACCCCCAGTGTTTATGTACCAAAACACAGGGCTTTTCAACCAACAGGTTTCTCCGCCTCGTAACTTTCCACAGGGAGCGTCTGATTCCCTGTCATTTCAGAGCTAGAATTGAAAACATGTCAAGTCTAGAGGAGATTCCCCAGCTTCGGGAGCAGGCGTGCTCAGTGGACTGGCGGAAATGCCCCTTGGGTCTCTGTTTCCTTGTTCTTGCTGAGTGTCTTATTCAAGTTAAGCTGGCCCTTTTCAATTCAACACATAGTTTTGGGGTGTCAGAAAGCCCTATTTTACAGGGGTGTCAAGTGTGAAAAAACATCATCCCTGTTTTTAAGCAACAAATGATATAAAAGATGAAGGAGGCAAGCCCACACAAAGAAAACACCAAAGGTGTGTCCTCGGACGGGAGTGGAGAGGAATCAGGGAAGCGTGGAATTGAATTCGGTGTTAGGTGGGCAACAGAGGATTCACTGGGTCTGATGGCTGGAGGGTGCGGAGGAAGGCATGCTGGGAGGAAACTGGATAAAGAGAGACTTGGAGTAGGACCATCTGGGGCTTGTCAAAGGTTCTGGGAATAATTGGGTTGAGTTGGAATACGATGCCCACGCGGGGTGCAGTAGTTGAACAGTTATTGGGCTAGTTCCAGGTCAGTCTATGGCGTGTACCCTTTGCAGGCCTTGGGAACCGCCGTGGGAACTGCCCCGGGGAGTTATTGAAAGTGTGATCAGGATGTAGGTGGAAGAACTTCAAGAGGGAATCGGAGCTAGTCACCTGTGTTTGGAGGAGACAGAACCGCTGATGGATGGTAGGCAAGGCCAGGTAGAAAAGGCAGAATATGCTGGAAGGCTGCAGTCGCCCGACCCTCCCATGCGCCCTTCCTCCAGGCTAAATAATTCACATTCTTTGCGCTTCTTCTCTTTGGAACTATTTCCCAATGTCGTCCCTTCTGTCGTGGTGTCTGCTCCTCTGGCATCTCCCTGTGTGTCCGCATGTCCCTCCTTTTGGAGTTAGATGATTTCCAGTACCCGGGGAGAAGCTGGATGAAGCCACCCGACCTGCGCCGGGTCATTGAGGTCACTGCGGGATGGATGGCGGAAGGGTGCGCACCAGCAGCCCAGACGTGGGCCAGCTCGGGTGGAGGGGCCGCGGGTGCTGACCCTCTCGTGCTCCTCTGCACACAGCTGTATCCAGCATGCTCCAAGGCCACAGCCCTGTGTCCCAGGCCTTGCTGGGGACCTTCTTCACCTGGGGGATGACGGCGGCTGGGGCAGCTCTTGTGTTCGTATTCTCTAGTGGACAGGTGAGTTGCCTCGGTTCGGTTCTGGGGGTTCTGGGGGTTCTCGGGGACTCTCTTAGCGAGCTTTGAAACCAGCCCCTTCCGCCCAGCCGGGCTGCAGACTCGCTCGTGCCGCCGGCCACAGCTCCAGGTTGGGATGACGTTGGTTCTGGCCCCTTTCCTCCCCTTGTCCCCTCTAGCTTTCTGCGCCCGTGCTCCTGGGTCCCCTGCTTCCCTCCTCCTGACTCAGAGGGAGCAGTAAGTGAGAAGACCAGGTACTGAGCCTCCTTGAGCCCTCTGCCTGATTTCTATCCTCCGTCTAGTTTCTCTTGGGTCCGGAGCAGGTGGTGATGTGCATGAGGTTTGTACCTCTCCTGCCCTGTGGCCTTGAGTTAGAGATGGTTGAAAAGACCTTGGGGAAAAGGAGAGTGGGGGGCGTCTGTCCACTTCCTCTTTTACCCCATTTCCAGGCTCTTCATGGACTCCCTCACCCTCTTTGGGATGAATACACGCACACCTGCCTCCCAGGCTCCTATAGACCCCACATCTGCCTACCCCTCCCACCCCTGCACCCCTAGATCCCCCAGACCCCACCTCTCCCTCCGCCACACGCTACACCCTCCTACACACTCCATGCAAACTCCCACGCTCCTCTCCCTCCCCTCCCCCCCCCAGACCCCTACGCTGGCCCTGTGCATCCCCCTCACATCCCCAGGGCCACCCCCCCCGCCCCGTACACACCCCCCCCTCCCCTCCCCACGCCCCCATCTTGTGCCCGGAAGTCCTTTCTTTCCTGCAACCTTGACCGCCCCCCCCCACGGCCTGGAGCCGTCAGCCATGGATGCCTTGATGAAAGCGAAGCCCCTGCGTGGCTCACGCAGCCACAGACACTGTAGGGGTGGTTAGCCAGAAGTGTGCTGGGAGGCCTACCTGGAAAGCAAAACCCATCTAGGAAGCCGGCCAGCCGGGCAGTCTTGTGTTAGAGCCTGGAAAGCAGTGTTGATGTTGCCAACAAGGTGGGGCCTCCCCCACTGCCCTCCCCTGCCTGGGGAGGCCCACAGCCCCGAGGAGTCCCGGGTTACTGTCGACAGGTGACCTAACCCTCCTCCCGGTTCCTGACAGCCATGCCAGGTCTTCTGGGGTCCTGTCCTCGCGCCCTCCTGGCGCAGAGCACCTTCACCGTCTCATCTCATCTCATCTTCACCAGTTTCTTTCGCGTTGAGAAGGCGAGATCTGAGTCGAAATAGCTGCGGTCTAGCTGGCCCACCGGGCCCTGGAGGCCCGAGTGGAACCCCACAGCCCCGTGTGGCCCCGGCCGATGCTGTGGAGGCTCCTCAGAAGGGAGAAGCCATCGCAGAGGTGCCCCCTTCCCCTTGGGAGCCGCGGAGCCGCTCGTTTGTGTCGTGTTAGTGTGATCCCCAGGCCAGTAGGGGGAACTGCTGAGTCCTTTCTCTGTGTGGAGGCACAGGGGCTCCCCGAGACCCCTCACGCGGTTGGTGATTCGCTAGACTCGGAGGACTCAGCATCGAGTCGTTCTCATGGCTCAGCTTTCTTACAGCGAAAGGACACACGATAGCATCCGCAAGACAGAGACGGTCAGGGTCTGGAGAAGCCTGTGCCCAGATTTGGGATCCAATGCCCCCTTCCTCCCGTGAGGGGGCGCAGAGCGTGCTCATTCCCCCAGCGACGAAAATGCAGTAACACGTGGACCATGTGTCAGCCCAGGGACGCCAGGTCAGACTCGGGCCCCAAGGTTTTTACTGGGGACTGGTCACGTGGGCATCTGTGCTGAGCTGCCAACCCAAATCCCAGACTTGAAGAAGGAAAGCAGGTGTCGTGCACAAGTCACCTTGTTTGTGAAGCAGGCACCGGGGCTCCTCTCCCTCCCCTGCCCCCAGACCCCTACGCTGGCCCTGTGCATCCCCCTTAGCCCCGCTCAGGGAGTGGGGCGAGCAGTCCCAGTGCCAGCTTCCCAGAAGCCAGCCAAGGGCTAGCCTGGAGAGTGGGCCCTAAAGACAGCAGGCCCAGCTGGGCTGTGTGAGCCCTCTCTGCACAGGAGGGGTGCGGGAGGAGTGGGAAGGGGCTGCAGCACGAGGGGATAAAGCCAGCCGTAGACGTGAGCGCACAGGGGTTGCCTCTTCCCCTTCCCCTCCCCGGGGAACCTCAGTTTTCGCCCAGCTAGAATGGGGGCTGTGGTGACGGTCCCTCGGGATAGCAGACACCCAGCCACCCGCCCTCTGCTCTGCTGCCCTTGGCAGCATGGGCTCAACCTCACTCAAGATTCATTTTCTCGATTGAAAAACTCACGTTGTAATTGTAGGAAGCTTGGAAAATATGGAAAAGCTGAAAGAAATAATAAAAAAGTTCGTGATCCCGCTTCTCTGAAAGGAAAACCGAACATATTTGTTCAAATGTATTCAGCTGTATTTGAGTGAACATAAGTACAGACATATCTGTTTTCTTTACATAATGAGGAGCAAACTGTCTGTGATGTTTTATAACCAGCGTTTCTCGCTGGATGTTGTAAGTACGCCTCCCTATATCCCTAAATGGTTTTTCGATTATTTTGATTTACTCTGGTTACTTAAATGGCTGTACAATATCCCGCCATAAAAATGCATTGCAGTTGAGTTAGCCAGTCCCCAACGGCTGGACAATTAGTTTATGTCTCTTTTTCTTGCTTCTAGAAATAGTGTTACGATGAACATGAATCTTTGAGCACACATCTGATTAGTTCCTTGAGACAAATGTCTGAAAGTAGAAGAACAGGTTTACTGATCTTCAGAAAAGTATAATGCTTCTCCTTTCAGGATCCAGAGGAATGCTGAAAGGATGATTCTGCTGACTTTTGAATTATATCTGTCTGCTTTGATTAAATTAGTCGATGAGACCAACTTGGCTTATGTCGTGGCAGGGCTAGAGAAGAGTGTCATTTTGTGTGGCTCACTGGGGTCAGATCCTTCCATCCACCCCTTAGCCACACAGAGGTGGGGAGAGGGTGCCTGTAGCCGGTGATGATTACCTGGCAGCACTAGCTTCCCAGACCTCACTGGGAGGCTCAAGGATCGGGGTGATGAGCATCTCAGCGTGTCTCTAGTGTGTCCATGTGACTGTAGATTATATCCCTAACTTAGGCCACTTCCTAAAAAAACAACAACCTTTTTATTGAAACCTAGAAGCAGATAGAAAAATGCACATTTTATAAGTGTGTACAACTTTTCACCAGTGAAAATAGTACCCAGATCAAGTGCTGGAACAGGACCAGCCCCCCCATCCCCCCGCTCCCACCAGCCCTTTCAGGGTCCCTTCCAATCACTGCCTCCCCACCCCTTACCTCCACTCCAAGGGCAGCCCCTCTCCTGCTCTCCAACGGCAGAGACTTGTTTTCTGTGTTTTGTATAGTATATAAATGGAGTAATCGTATAGTATATGCTCTTCTCTGTCGGGCTGATTTCACCCTATTTATTTTCCAGTCTGCTGAATGCCTCTGCCCGACTGTGAGCTCCATTCACCTATATATGTGTGTTCTCATTTCCATGTGGTGTTCTCTTGTATGCCTACAACCTAATGGTGTATCCATCCTGCTCTTGGTGGGCTTTCGGTTAGTTTCTAGTTTTCGGCTCTCACAAATAATGCCGCCAAGAGCATTTTTGTACACGCGTCTGGTGAATCCAAATATGCATTTCTGTTCGGTGATTATGCGTGGCACTGCTGGGTCAGAGGGTATGCTTGTGAAGGTTTAACTTCTAGTGGGTGCCGCCAGCTTTGCCAGGTGGCTGTACCAGTTTGTACTCTGCCTCTTTCAGTGTGGGAGGATTTTGATTGGTCCACATGCTCCTTGCCAGTACTTGTCACTTTCCATCGTTTAGACCAGCTCCTTACTAAAGGTTTATAGCCATAATTCACAGGGAGAGCCGTGGAAGAGGCAAAACACGTGGACCAATGAAAAGCAAGGGTCACACTGAAAGAATGCTCTGATTGGCTGTGGGATGGATGGAAGGTTTCAAAAAAATTTTTTTCCCCCTGGTTCTTGGCCCACTTTATAAAGGCTTGGGTCCAGGATTCCAGATAGGTTCGCAGAGTGAGGCATGGGCTAGACTTCATTCATGTGGCTCTCTTAGGCCTATGGTTTCCTCTTATCCCACGGAACATCCCTTAGAAACTGAAACATCTTGTTTTCATTTTCAGAGGCGGATCTTAGATGGAAGCCTTGGCTTTGCTGCAGGGGTAAGTAGCACGTGGTAGGAGGGATGTAAGTGGAGGATGTTTATTTTGTTATTTCTCTGCTAAGGGGTATTTCCAGTTTCTCCGCATGCGGCCAAGCTGCATCTCTGTGATCTACAGGTGCTAATGGCTCCCTCTTCTTGCTGACCCTGTTTGCATCCAGTGTACTGAATGCCCCTGCCTCTCCTTAGACAGTGAAAGAAGCTTGTTGGCAGCTGTCTCAGGACTTGTAAATAAGTATTTCCAATAAGATAATATTTAGGAAGGGCTTAGCACAGAGCTTTGCTGGCACTAATTAAATATTCTCTTTCTCTCCTCCTTCTCACCCTTGAAAGACCTTATATTATAGACATTATCTTTTTTTTTTGGCTGCGCTGGGTCTTTGTGACTGCCCGCGGGCTTTCTCTAGTTGTGGCGAGCGGGGGCCACCCTCCTTTGCGGTGCGCCGGCTTCTCATTGCGGTGGCTTCTCTTGCTGCAGAGCATAGGCTCTAGGCGCACGGGCTTCAGTAGTTGTGGCTAGTGGGCTCTAGAGCTCGGTAGGTGTGGTGCACGGGCTTAGTTGCTTTGCAGCACGTGAGATCTTCCCGGACCAGGGATCGAACCCGTGCTCCCTGCATTGGCAGGTGGATTCTTAACCACTGTGCTACCAGGGAAGTCCCCAAGGCAGTTTCAAATGTGTAATAAAGTGGAGCGAATCCTATGAGGCAGCCCAGGTACCCACCACCCAGCTTCAATCATTATTGACATTTTGCTAATCTCAATTCCACGTGTTTTCCCCCTCCTCCCACCCCATATTCTCGGGAGGTGGAATACTGTGTAAAAGCAAATCTTAGACATCATGTGATCTTACTTGTAAATTCAACGCACAACTCTAGTTGAATGACTCTTTCTCTCTTTCTCTCTACCTTCATTCCTTCCTCCCTCCCTCCCTTTCTTTCCCTTCCTCCCTCCCTCCCTCCGTTCCTTCCTTCCTTCCTTTCTCTCTCTCTCCCTTCCTTCCTCTCTCTCTCTCCTTCCTTCTTTCTTTTCTTTCTTTCTTTCTTTCTTTCTCTTTCTTTCTTTCTTTCTTTCTTTCTTTCTTTCTTTCTTTCTTTCTTTCTTTCGTTCTCTCTCTCTCTCTCTCTCTCTCTTTCCCTTTCCTTTCTCCCTCCCTCTCTCTCTCTCTTTCTTTCTTGCCTCACCACGCGTCTTGCAGGATCTCAGTTCCCCGACCAGGGAATGAACCTGGGCCACAGCAGTGAAAGCACTGAATCCTAACCACTAGGCAACCAGGGAACTCCCTGAATGACTTTTTTTTAAAAAACATAATCACCATGGTATTATCACACCTACCAAAATTAATAATTCCTTATTATTATCCAACACTTAGTTCACATTCAAACTTCTGCCAATTTAAAAAAAAATTGTCTTCTAAAATTTTTTCTTAGAATCAGGATACAAACAAGATTTTCATATTGAATTTGTTTCATACTGAAACAAAATAAAAAGTTCAAAATAAAAGTCGCTTTTATTCTTTAGCAGTGCCCCCCACCAGCCCCGCCGCCCCGCGGCCTTTTTTCCCCATGCTCGTAATATGTTAGAGAAACTGGATCATTCATCTGTAGAGTGTCCCACATTCTGGCTTTGGCAGATTGCTTCCTTATGGTGCTGTTGAACTCGTTCCTCTGTTCCCTGGGTCTCCTGTAAGCTGGGAGTTGGACCTCAAGGCTTACTTAATGCAGATTCCATTTTCCAGGCATGAATCACTGTCACAGTGGTGCTGTGTATTCCAGTCACATCAGTCACATCAGAAGGCTGTTAATATGTGGTTTTCCCTTTTGGTTGCTCAGATTTGGTTCCTTTCTCCTCTTTTTGTAGTTCTGTGATCCGCAAAACCTGACCCGGGTGTGGGCCCTCCCGAAAGTTCTCTAAGTCAGCAGCTGTGAGACTGGCGTCTATGGAGACTTTCTGGGTGTTTCACAGGGCAGGGAGAGTGGTCAGAATCAATTCCCAGGTCCTCAGCTTCCAGTTTTGTTCTCTTTCCCCAAACTGCTCTGCCTGAGAATTCCCCAGTGGCAGGTCCTGTCTTCCCACCTTCCCCGACACAGTCGTCCTCTCCTACTTCACGAAGGGAAGATGCACTCTTTTCTTACTTCCTTGTCTTTGGGTAGCCACATCTCCACGCACAGACGGAGAGACCCTTGGCATGTTGGTGCTCGGGTGGAGAGAGTGAAGGACTTGAACCACTGATCGCCGGACACAAATCCTTTAGCAATTCGGAGACTGTCCCGTCCTTTGAATCAAACTGTTAGCAGAGAAATCCTTTAATGTAGGGAATTCCCTGGTAGTCCAGTGGTTAGGACTCAGCACTTTCACTGCCAAGGGCCTGGGTTTGATCTCTGGTCAGAGAACTAAGATCCCGTAAGCTGTGTGGAATAGCCAAAAAAAAAAAAAAAGCCTTTAGTGTAAATTTCCATGGTGGACCACTCTGGGATTTTGAGCCTCCTTGGGTAGAGTTCAAAGAACAAAATGACAATATTATAACAATATATCTATTTTTTTCTAGCTTCTTTACATGAACACGTTTTCTCTTTGTTTGCTTTAAGAAAAGAAAGAACCCAAAGAAAAATAGAAATAAAATTGATGCTTAGCCCTGTCTTATTCTAGCAATAACTTATTAATGTTTATTCACAGTCATATGAATGAATTGAAAATATAAGAAAAAAAGCCTCATCCATGAGAAGATGCATTTCCGAGAATATTTTACTTCTGAGTGTCTAATAATTATGAAACAGCATATTCAATTTTTGTTATTATGAATGTGTTCTTGACCACTAATAGTTCTAAATTTATTTATTTATTTATTTATGGCTGGGTTGGGTCTTCGTTGCTGCGCGCAGGCTCTCTCTGGTTGCGGCGAGCGGGGGCTACGCTTCGTTGCGGTGCGTGGGCTTCTCATTGTCGTGGCTTCTCATGTTGCGGAGCACGGGCTCTAGGTGCGTGGGCTTCAGTAGTTGTGGCACACAGGCTTCAACAGTTGTGGCTCGCGGGCTCTAGAGCGCAGGCTCAGTAGTTGTGGCGCATGGGCTTATTTGCTCCACAGCATGTGGGATCTTCCCAGACCAGGGCTCGAACCCGTGTCCCCTGCATTGGCAGGTGGATTCTTAACCACTGCGCCACCAGGGAAGCCCCTCGACCACTAATGTTTCAACGGTCACTCAATCCAGGAAATTGTTATTTAAGCAGTTGGAGCCCTAGGCTCACAGGGAATTTTTAAAAATTAAATGGAAATGAATAGAAATATTTTTTTGCAAAGCAGTATGATAAAGAAACCAGTGACAGACTTTCTAGCATACAATGTAAGTTGCTCTAGGATAAAATTCTGTGGGGAAATGCAATTGAAGTACAAATCAAGGAGAAAAGAGAATGATGTACGTTTTTTGACTTTTGAAGAAGAGCTTGCACGTGTGGTTTTGCGTGTAGAATGTAACCCTCGAACAGAAAAGTGCATTAGACATAAACACACAGCTTAGTTTGTGTATATTTTTAAGTGGATAATGGGAGAGTCAAATCCCTGTGCTGTTTATTTTTACTTATTTATTTGGCTGCAACGCGCGGCTCGCAGGATCTTAGTTCCTCCGCCAGGGGTTGAACCTGGGCCCCGGCAGTGAAAGTGCTGGGTCTTAACCACTGGACCACCAGGGGATTCCCTCTCTATGCTGTTTAGATCCCACTGGGTCCATTTAAACTACCGATGAAGCAGTTTTATTTAACGACATCAATATTTACATGCCAGAACTTATGTCTTTTGCGACTCCTTAAATTTGAGATGAAAATATTTATTTTTTATTTTTTGAATTTTATTGAAATATAGTTGATGTACAGTGTTGCGTTAATTTCTGCTCTACAGCAAAGTGATTCGGTTTTACATATGTATATTCTTTTTCATATTCTTTTCCGTTATGGTTTATCACATGACAGTGAATGTAGTTATCTGTGCTATACAGTGGGACCTTGTTGTTTATCCATTCTGTATATAATAGTTTGCATCTGCTAATCTCAAACTCCCAATCCATTCCTCCCCCATCCCCCTTCCTCCTTGGTAACCACAAGTCTGTTCTCTGTTTCTGTGAGTCTGTTTCTGTTTCGTAGATAAGTTCGTTTGTGTCGTATTTTAGATTCCACATATAAGTGGTATCATATGGTATTTGTCTTTCTGACTTAACTTCACTTAGTATGATGATCTCTAGGTCCATCCATGTTGCTGCAAATGGCATTATTTCATTCTTTTTTACGGCTGAGTAATAGAAAACATTTTAAATGTCAATTTCAAAATGAGTGAGAGGATACTTAGTTTTTCAGAATTCTTGTAGAGGTTACACAGATACAGAGTTTGCAGAACTGTGTTCTGTGCTGACCTGCCACTTGGGTGTCCTGATCTAGTTTACTCTTTTAGGCCAAAAGCCTCTGTAAGATTTATATAACAAAAGACAAAACCCAAGATGAAACAAGGGGGGAAACAAAAAACAGGTAGAGTATACCAGTCTTCAGGACCTGTAAGAATGAATTTGGGAGCGTTAAACCATGAAAATTTAAGAGTTCCTTAAAAAACATCATCAGACCAGTGTTTTATGTTCTTTTCACTATGAGGATCTAAAATAGTTTACTTCTGAGTTTTAAAATAGTTGGTGGAAAAAAAGAGGTTCTAAAAGTTATCTTTGTGTCTTTATTAGAAAATAAGTCATTTATTTTTCTAACCGTGACCTTGAGAATATGCTAGTTGCACAGAGGAGCTCCTGACCAGTCTCCCGATGCAGGGAGAAAAGTACAAGCTTGGTGGGGGAGACAGATGGGACTCAAACTCAGGAAAATTCAGTGGCATTGGTGACTAGAAGTGGATTCTCATAAATGCCTCCCCAAACTAGAGGAAGGCAGTAGAGCCCCAGTAGTCCAAGCTGTAATAATTGCTTGTACTTATCATGGACCGATTTATATTTAATACAGTCAACCTACTGTGCACTGCAACAAAGAGTAGCCCCCTGCTCGCTGCAACTAGAGAAAGCCTGTGTGCAGCAACGAAGACCCAATGCAGCCATAAATACATAAATAAAATAAATAAAAATTTAAAAAAATCTTAAAAAAAAAAAGACAAAGAAGAAAATCCCCTTTTCTTTCCTACTAGCTTCCCAGAGGTCACTGCCATTAACCCTGAGTGTGTATCTTTGGAGAACTTATATAATGCACGTACAAAGTGTCAGGACGGTTAGGTGTGCCATAGTGCCTGATACCCTGAAGGCTTTGCTTCTTCAACACTGCTTTCGGGTGCTTTGAATCTAGAAGAAGGGAAACCTGGCCACCAGACACTTGACTGGGGTCCCATGGTACCTTGCACAGACATAACGTGTTTCTACAGTCAGTTCTGCATACATTTAGGTATGTGTCATATGTATATTAAAATCTGTCTCTAATATAATGCTGCAGTGACATATTAATACAGTATATAACTGTGCACTGCAACAAGTGTTTCTGTGAGAGAGGTTCCCAGGACAAAGGACATAGGTATTTTTTTAAAATTTATTTTTATTCTTAAAAAACATCGCTTAGATGTTGCATTTATTTTATTTATTTTTTATTTGTGGCTGCCTGCGGGCTTTCTCTAGTTGCGGCGAGCGGGGACCACTGTTCGCTGTGGTGTGCGGGCCTCTTACTGCAGTGGCTTCTCTTGTTGTGGAGCATGGGCTCTTGGCGCACGGGCTTCAGTAGTTGTGGCACGCGGGCTCAACAGCTGCGGCTCGCGGGCTCCAGAGTGCAGGCTCAGCAGCCGTGGCGCATGGGCCCAGTTGCTCCGTGGCATGTGGGATCTTCCTGGACCAGGGCTCGAACCCGTGTCCCCTGCTTTGGCAGGCAGATTGTTAACCACTGCGCCACCAGGGAAGTCCCTCTGATGTCTCTTTTTCTGTGAACTAACAAGGAATCTCTAAATCAGCGTATATTCTCTCTCAAGGAGGAAACACTTGTGTGGAATAAATATGACCATGAAACTGCAGAAGACAAAGATAGGCTACCAATCAAAAAGCTTACTTCTAGGCATGAAAAGGCAATTTAGTATCTATTATTTAATCCCATAGGGAGCTGGCTCCTTATGAAAGATGTGATTTTTCTTAAGGAGCTTTTGGCTGAGTCTGCTTTTGTGCCACAAGTGGTGCGTGATGTTTTCTCCAAATAACTGGCTCGCTGTTGGAAGTTAATGATGCTCTCCAGTGACGGCCTTTGAGTCTGGAGGGATGATGGTGACCAGCTGTTCTCCATTTCCATGGAGAAATGGATGGGAAGAAATGGACTTAAATTGTAGCATGAGAGACTCAGGGAGGAGATTCCAGCCAGATCCATCGGAAAGGTTTCTTCTAGGGTAAATAGGAGAGAGAGAAGGGCCAGAGGTGCAGAGTAGCCATTGAATTGGGGCTTCAGAAAGCCTAGCCTTTATACTCCTGGCTCTGCAGCTCCTGGATTACGAAGTAATAATTGCTCTTACCTTTTCTCCTTCTTCCTGCCTGAGAGATAGGGAAGCCTGATGCGTCCTAATGGAGATTTTCCAGTGTGAGGTCTTCTGGACCACACTGAAATGGGCTGGGCTCCCACCAGACAGTATGAGTACTCTAATGGGCTCTGATGAGGCTCCTGCAAAGATCATTGCTGTCTGTTTCTCTCATTTTCCTCTTTGTGAGGCCGAGTGAGATGAAGGGCCCCTGATGGCCTCCTCGGGATGCTGGAGCTGTGTGGACCTTGAGGAGGTTCCATCCCCAGCGCCACCTGGACTGTGGACAGGTTACCTTGGAAGTTTCATGGCACTTGTCCCACGCGGACTCCTCTCTTAAACCTGCTTTTTCAAGATTTGAGGAACCAGGGAGCCCCAGGGCCTCCTAGATTTTACTCTCTGCAGCTTTTCTCTTGCCCTGGGATGCAGAGACCAGGGAGGGGATGTTGGTCTGTTCTAGGGCTAAGGCCGCCCTTTTGGGGGGCGCTCAGTGCAGGGGGGGCATATTCCAGGGTGGGCTTGGTGGGACTTTGAGCCTCCTGTCACGGGGGTCTCGTTTGACGAGGTGGATGTGGCCCGGTGCAGGAAGAAGATGTGGGGCTGGGCCCTCCTCTTTTCTTATTATGGCCGTGCCACATGGCATGGAGGATCTTAGTTCCCCGACCAGGGATCGGGCCTGCGCCCCCCGCATGGGGAGCGGGGAGTCTTAACCACTGGGCCCCAGGGAAGTGCTGGGAAGGGCCCTTCTCCAGCCGGACCGTTCACTGTTCAGGGCTTGTCGTCAGGGGGCGCCTGCCGCTTCTCCCCGAGACACTTGCTTTTCAAGGGTCTCAAATGACCAGCTTCCGGTGGGAAACTCCTGTGTCTCAGCTGAGTGTCCTCAAGCCACGCCAAGGCCAGGCAGGAGACACTGAACGCGTCACAGGGGACAAGCCTGATTTCTGGCCGGTGCCCCAGGCCCCCAGACAGCAGTGTTTCCTGTGGGCGCGAGGACAACGTGGTGACAGCTCTGCCCCCCGGCCCTCCCCTCACCCTGTGCACACATGCGGGGCAAGATGAGGCCCTTCCTTCCCAGCACATCCTGACTCCACGTTGTGGGGGGGAGCGAGGTCTTGCTGCAGGGGGAGGGGGCGGCGAGGCGAGAGGGGAAGAAAGGAGAAAGGGACATCCTGACTCCACGTTGTGGGGGGGAGCGAGGTCTTGCTGCAGGGGGAGGGGGCGGCGAGGCGAGAGGGGAAGAAAGGAGAAAGGGACATCCTGACTCCACGTTGTGGGGGAGGGGGCGGCGAGGCGAGAGGGGAAGAAAGGAGAAAGGGAAGAAACACGCTCGGGAAGGAGGCAGATGATGATGGTTATGCTTGTTGTGTTTTTTCTTTTCCATTTCATGCTTCAGACTTCCAGCGCCCTTGTAAGCAGTGCAGGGGAGGAGGTGATACGTGTTGCCTTCTCTCTGCAGTGATGGGAAGGAACCGCGTTTGCGTTGGTGGCAGAGCCCACGTGTCTGAGCACCTGGGGTGGGGTAGGCCGGAGCCTGCCCAGGGCCCCAGACGGACGTTGCTCCCTCTCGGCCCCCGTCTCGCCCCATCCCCTGTCCTCTCCTTCCCCGGGTGCATCCTTGGGCAGCCTCCACTCTCATGGCCTGGCAACCCGTTTCCCGTTTTCTTCCTCTGCTTTTCTTTGTGGTCCTGGGCCGACTCTACAGTTGAGCCAGGGCACCATCCTTGGGAATATCTGTGCCGCTTTGTCTGGGGGCCTCCTCCCCTGCACCCATGAAGGAGGAGGTGTGAGTGTATGTCGGTGGCCAGCAGGGCTTCAAATAGTCAGATGTGAGTGCCCCGAAGTCACAGTAACCCCTCCCCTCCCCTCCCCTCCCCTCCCTTCCTCTCCCCTCCCCTCCTCTCCCCTCCCCTCCTCTCCCCTCCCCTCCTCTCCCCTCCTCTCCCCTCCCCTCCTCTCCCCTCCTCTCCCCTCTCCTCCCCTCTCCTCCTCTCCCCTCTCCTCCTGTATTCCAGGCACTGTGTCAAGTGCTGAGCAGTTGAAAAAGTGCCAGGAGAGAGGGCTCTGTCTTTAAGGGAGCTCTGATCTAGCGGAGGGGTGGGCACACTACACCAGTGGTCCGAGTCCAGCCCTCTGTCTGTTTTTCCCCCACTGTCTGCTTTTGTAAATGGAGGTTCGTTGGAACCCAGGCACGCCCACTTGTTTACATATCAATATCATCAGCGGCTGCTCCTGCATGACAACAGCAGCCCTGAAAAGCTGCAGCAGGACTGCGTGGCCTGCAAAACTCTGGCTTTTTACTGAAGTTTGCTGATCCCTGATGTAGTTGCAGGTAGGTGATGGACCCCGGGGACCACAGCTCTGTGCTGTGCAGGGCCGCAGGCTGCAGGTCGTGGAACATTCCCTGGAGTGTCCGACGTTCCCGAGTCGGTGATTTTCTGGGGACCTGGGCTTTGCTCCTGAAGTCAGTGCTACTGCTTCCCTTTGCTGGAAGGGGGCCTTTAAGAACCTCCAGGGAATGGCTTAGCAGTGAAGCCTGTTGAGTTATGTGGACCTTTTGCTCTGTTGTCCTTGTCACATAAGGCACGCTGTGGCCATCAAGACGGACAGCCACAGGTGAACGTGTGCAATTTGAGTTGGTGAAATAAAGCCAGGTGTCCCCCAGCTCAAACCGAGCTCAACTTTGCCACTGTCATTGGCATCCATGGTCTAGCAGAGTGAGCTCACTTGGCCTAGCGTCCTTGGTGGTTTGATTCCAGGGAGCTCTCTGGCTTTGGGGAAGCTCCCTTCCTTCCGATGCGGTGGTTCGCCACCCTGGCTGCACATTAGAATCACCTGGAGAGATGTGGAAAGCCCCATGCCCTGGACGCACCCTGGACTACATCAGAATCTCCAGGGGGTGGGATGAGGCTTCAGTAGTTTCTAGAGCCCTCCCCTCTTCAGTAGTTTCTAGAGCCCCCTCCTGTCCCTGTGATTGCATGGTGCCAAAGCTGAGAACCCGTGTTGTGATGGGAACCGTGGTTTAGTGAAGGGTGAGCTGGTGTTTTGAAAGAGCAGACTCCCTTCAGAGGCTCCATGCATCTGTGGGGCTAAGGATCCAGCTGAGCCAACACGTTGGGTTGGGGTCATGGTTAGAGGGGCACTGGACGTGGAGGATGGGGCCTTGGAACTCGGATGGGGCGCCCAGGAGGAGGCTCCTGCCTCTGGGTCCATGGAGGCTGCCATGATGGAGTCCACCATGCACTTGGCAGTTGGCTCCCAAGGCTGGCTGGTTTTGATACCAGCCTGGGGTGGAAGGGGACGGTTGTTGTACGAGAGAGGTGTATTTTCCAGTTGGTCAGGCGATGGTGGACATCCGCCATCTGGGAACTCAGGCTCTTCCTTGGGGCTCCTTGGAAGATGGGAGGCAGAATCTTTGCTGTTTGGAGACCTTGAGCTTGAGTTTAGATTCTCCCTTCACGCACTGTCCTCCTTGGATCACATATTGCGTCTGAAAAAAAAAAAAAATCTCAGGACTGGTGGGCCCTTCTGGGAGTCATCTCAGGCACCCTCTGCCATCAGACAGGGCAGTATTTCACCCAGTCCACACGGATGGTGGGAGCACAGCTTGTTTCCAAAGACTTTTGCGAAGAAAGACTTTATACACTTTTTCTTTTTGGGTGATCTGAGTGTTTAGCTAGCTTATTAGAAACTTACCTAACCTAAATGTCTTCTGCAGTTTAAATAAAAGAGAGGGAGTAGCTGACATCATTTTTCATAGGCATCTTAGTACAAATCACATTAAAAAGCATGTATCGAGTGTCAGCTCTTTTGCAAGATACTCTGAGCACAAGGGATCCAAGTTAATATCGGTTAAGTTTTGTCCCTGAGCCTTCTCATGCCAGGACCATATCTATACATGTTACTCACATAGCGCTTTGTGCCAAGGCTGGTGTTGGGTGGCGTGTGACTGCTTTTCCCCAGTGGCTAGTTCACCAGGGGGGAGAGGAGCGAATAATCAAAGCTTTGTGAAGGGCCCGTGTGAGTTTAGACGTGGCCCAAACACGTGTTCTCTTCACAGAAAAGCCCTTTGTCTTGGACAGGGAGAGAATCATCTTCAGGCCAAGCCATCTCACCATGTCCTGAGCACCTACTGTGTATCTGTGGGGAGTACGCAAAGAAGTGAGGTATAATCCCGCTCTGCGGGGGGTTTAAGGTGGGTCAGGGAAGAGAGGTCATATTCACCTGTACTCAAGAGACAGGTCAACGTGTGGTTGTAAAAAGGTAATTGACGACAGGTGATGGGAGCCCCCGGGACAGGGAGGTTATTTCTAGTTGGGGAATAGAGAGCACTTCTCTGTGGACGAAGCTCAGGTTGGAAGGATCCGTAGAGTCTGGGGGTGGGGAAGGAGGAGGGGAAGGAAATGAATTATAGGCGGAAGAACAGCAAACTGGAAGTACAGAATGGAAAATACAGGAGTGGTGATTGGTTTGGTTGGAAGGTGGTGCCGGAAAGGTAGGCTGGGCCCGATGTGACCAACCTGGGGTCCTGTGGAAGGGAGTTGGTGATCTGTTCTCTAGATCGATGGAGGAGACCCTGGAGGCTTTTGAGAGGGTGACCTCAGAGCTGTGCTTTCAGGAAGCGCGTTCTGTTGGTAGCAGATAACGTGGCCGTGGGGAGCTTGGAGGGGGAGGCTGGCTGTGGGCAGGCAGGCTGGAGGCTCTTGCACTACTTTAGGTGATACCTTGACTCACTGGAACCCTTGACTTTGGGCAGAGGCAGAGGAGTTAGGAGGGGAGACAGCAAAAGACATTCCTGCTGGAGAACTCAGGGGCTTGGCAGTCCTTTGATCATGAAGGTAGCCCAGGAGGTTGAAGACCATCAGAAGTACTGTGTTCCTGGGGCTACCTCCCCTGGGGTTGTTAGAGAATTTAGCTTCACCATCCTGCCTTAAGGGCTGAGGGGGACTCTCCCAGAAATGGGGAGGTGGGGAGGGGTCTCTTAGGTTTACACCAGGCTCTTCTCATTTGAGTGGGTTTGTACTTTGGAGTCTGTGTGTTGGGATGGTCTCCATGGCAACCAGCCCCCTACAGGTAGTTGTACTGATGGTGGTGCTTCCTGCTGCTCACTCTGTTTTTAGTGATCTGTATCCGTCAGGATTAGGTTTGACTGAGAGTAACTGAGACCGCAAAATAGTGACTTAAATAAGAAAGACTCGTCTGATGTAGAAGAAACCCAGAGACCGTGGCTGGGAGCATAGTTCCATGGAGTCACCAGGGATCTAGACTCCTTTTTTGTTCGCTGCTTTGCCCCAAATGGGAGCCTTTCTCTTTCTGGCCCAAGGGAGCTGCTAGAGCTCAGGCCATCACATCTGCCTTCCAGGCAGCAAAACGGCAGGAGGGAGGGAGGTTCCTTGCAGGTCTTGCATGCATGACAGCCCCATTTACAGCTCATTGGCCAGAACTTATTCGTAAGACTGCATCTAGCTGCAAAGAAGGCTAGGATACATGGTCTTTACGCTGGGATTCTGTTACTGAAGGAGAGAGAGCAATGGAAACTTGAGCAGGCAGTTAGCACTCTCGGCCATACAGCCTAGTGCAGAGAGAGCTTTGAGCCCTAAGATATCATTGATTTACCTTCTCTGTGTACATTTTCTATATGCTCTTTTAGAAAATGGGCTGTGTTATTTCTTTCTTTAATTTCTTTCAAAATGGAGGAGTAGTACACGAACTTGGTAAGAAATTCAAGTAGTACAGGGTACACAGTAAAAAAAATAAGTCCCTCCATCTCTTTGCACCAGGCAGGGCCTTGGCGGGGTGGGTGTGGGTCACAAATGACAAAAACCTAACTCAATCTGGCATAAGGAAGAAAAGACATGTATTGGTCCATGCAGTTAAAATGTCCAGGCATGGGGACTTCCCTGGTGGTGCAGTGGTTAAGAATCCACCTGCCAATGCAGGGGACATGGGTTCAAGCCCTGGTCCGGGAAGATACCACATGCCGTGGAGCAACTAAGCCCATGCCCCACAACTACTGAGCCCGCGTGCCACAACTACTGAAGCCCGCGTGCCTAGAGCCTGTGCTTCGCAACAAGAGAAGCCACTGCAATGAGAAGCCCGCGCACCGCAATGAAGAGTAGCCCCCGCTCGCCACAACTAGAGAAAGCCTGCGTGCAGCAATGAAGACCCAACGCAGCCCAAAAAAAAAAAAAAAAAAAAAAAAAATGTTCAGGCACAAGAACTGACCTCAGAATCTGCTACATTCTGGATCAAAGGCCATCACTGGGACCTGCTTTTCTCCATCTCCTGGCACTGCTTTTCTCTGTGTGGCTCCATTTTCAATAGTCTGTTCACATCCTCTCAGGCTCAGCGTCCAGATGAGCGAGGTCTTTCTTTCACACCTCTTGGAGTTGAGTTTCATGGGCAGCGAGCAACTGACCTGACTTGGGTTATGTGTTCAACCCCTGAATGCTAATCCCTGTTCCCATGGGGATGTGGCATGTGCCCTGTGGCCAGGGCTGAGCATGTGCCCTCACCCCTGCATTAGATAAAAAGCAAAGACTAATCATGACTAATAATGGGGCGGGGGGGAGCAGAGATGATTTCTCCAAAGCAAAACCGAGGTACTGTCGCCAATGCAGGGGCGATGGGTGTTGAGTAGCCAGCACACGGCAGATGTGCCCCCCACGTTCCTCGGCTTGGTTAGAAACCACCCCAGGACGTCGTGACTTAAGTCAACAACATTCCATTATTCCTTACGATTCTGGGTTGGCTGCACTCAGCTGGGTGGTTCTTCTGGGCTCGCCTGGAGTCACTCTTGAGGCTGCAGGCATCTATCTGGCAGCTCAGCTAGGCTGGAGGGTATAAGAGGGCCTCACCCACGGTCTAGGGCCTTCATGCTACCAGTTAGTTGTCTGGCCCTCTGTCCACACATGGGGTCTGTCCACCTCATGGGTCAGTAGCTTAGTCCAGGCTTCCTTACAGGGCAGTGGAAGAGTTCAAGAACGTGCAGGTGGAAACTGCCAGGCCTCTGGAGGCCTGGACTCTACACACAGTCACTCCTCCACGTTTTATTGGCCAAAGCAAGTTGCCAGGCCCCACCAGATTCAGGGGCTTGGGAAATACTCTCGTTCTTAGCGGGGGGAGCCAGCAAAGCATCACGGCTCTGCTCTGCCATCTCCCCCCTTCCCTTGCAGAGGGGAGGCCTGTTGACAGTCTACCCTTCCAGAACCAGTCTTCCTGTTCTGTTGCCTAGTGCCTTCGTTGTTGCCATTTCCAGTGGTCACTGGACCGCTTCACCGGAACTCTTTTTGTCTTGTTTTTCCACCTGCCTCTTAGCTTCCCTCTGGACTTCCCACCCAGTGAGACAGAGTGCTGGCTTTCTGTGTTTCCATTCGGTTTGTTAAACACCCGAGGAAGAAATTCGAAGAGCCAGTGAAGCTTAATTTCTTTTCTGTAAGCAACAGAGAAGCAAAACCTTTATGAGAGGGATGAGTCATAGGTGCTCTGGCCTCCTGGGAGGAAAGGGCTCCGGCTCAGTTTTTCTCAGTACAAGGGCTACATTGTTCTAGAGGCAAGAATTAGCTCAGTATTGAGTGAGGTGGCCTCCTGTGACTAACAGTAGTATAATCTCCCTGGAATCATTCTGTGGGGAGACGCTTGGCTTCTTGAGAGTGGGTGTGTCCGGGCCGTGGATTTGGAAGAGACGTGGGTCAAATACTGCTTTTGTATATCCCATATGCTTCAGCATTTCTTGGTTTCATCATCCTGCACCTGTATAACCTTGATTTTTTTTTTTGAGTCCCCAAATTTCCGTTTTTTTTTTGTGTGTGTGTGTTACGCGGGCCTCTCACCGTTGTGGTCTCTCCCGTTGCGGAGCACAGGCTCCGGACGCACAGGCTCAGCAGCCATGACTCACGGGCCCAGCCGCTCTGCGGCATGTGGGATCTTCCCAGACTGGGGCATGAACCCGTGCCCCCCGCAACGGCAGGCGGACTCTCAACCACTGCGCCACCAGGGAAGCCCCCCAAATTTCCTTTTAAATTCAGGAAGCAATCTTCTTCCCTCTTTGCAGAGGAGTCCCCGCCTCATTTGGTGACCGTAAGTTATGGTTGTAAAGAGCCTTTTGCTGAGGGCAGGAGAGATGGAGAGAAAGCCCGTCCCGGTGTGTCTCGGGCAGGTGTGTGGGCAGCGCATTGGGTGGTGCCGAACTGTGGATTTTACTCCTCTCGTTGCCCCCCCCCCCGGCCCCCCCACGAGGGTGGTGAGAAACGTGGAGCTCAGAGGAGCCACGGTCACGGGCTGAGCGTCCTTGCTTGCCGCCTTTCCCAGGGCCTGGAGAGGTTTGTCAGACTCAGAGTCCAGGGTCGGATGTGGGATGGAGGTAGGGCCTCCCTCCCCACTCCCTCCTGATGCCTCCCAGCCTGAGGAATTGGACCTCAAGAGTGATGTCTTCCCTGGGGGAGAGGAGCCCCTCTTGAGGCATCTGAGGCCAGGAAGCAGAGCTCTGAGCCGACGACGCAGTAGTAAAGGGAGTGTTTGGGCTAGGACAGGGAGTCCTGAGGCCTGGGGTGCATTTCTAGCTGAGCTGCTTAGGATCCCCATGATCAGTGGCAAGTCCTGTAACCTCCAGGCAGGCGTGTCACGGCTCCACCGAGACTGAAGTCCTTCCCCTCCTACCTTGAGAACATGGTGGGAGGAAAAATCCAGTCATGACTGTTTAATGCTTCTGTGCTCTCTGGAGCAAAGAGAGAACGAAATCCCAGGGAGACAAACATTTTAATAGCTTGCCCGTGGAAGCTGATCTTTGCTGTCAGGGTGCCCTGGCTTTCAATCCCACATCTGACTTTGGCTCGAGGCCAGGAGCTGATACCCTCCTGGACTTGCAAATAGTGAAGGGAACAGAACCGTCAGGCCTGATGGAGATCCAGCTGCTCTAGAATCATGCAACTGACAAGCAAGGGAAGGGAAGGCTTCATCTTACCTGTACACAGATTTTCTTTTCTTTTTCTTTCTTTCTTATTTTTTTTTGCTATAGCATTTCATTTCTTTGGAAACCTTTCTGTTTCTGAAGCTGTCTCTGGTCTTCTGTGAAGAAATCAACCACGACAGCCCTGGGGCTAAGTGAGTGAGTTCTCCAGGAGGGTGGAAAGAATCTATATCTGTTAAATGTATAAACCAGGGGAAAACGGATTAGTATCGTATTTAAGGCAGGAGGAAGGGGCACAGAAGTCATTGCCTATGCATAACCTTTAAATAGATTTTACCAATTTGAATGTGCACAACACTTTGTAATTATGCATAAATAAATCCATGGGGAGGGGCATGTCCATGTGTGCACTTCAGGGGACACTTGCATCTTATGGGCTTATGAGTCCCAAATACTATTATATGACATTGGTGTTTTGCTTCATAATTTTCAAAGCCCTTTCCCATCCATTACTTCATCTGACCCTCCCAGTAATCCTGTCACTTGCAGGTTTTATTATTTGCATATAATAGATGAAGAGTGTGCCGTGTTCCATGCTGGACTCCTTTGTCTGACCTGTGCATGGGATGCTTAGGGCAGAAGGGGAAACAAGGGAGCCTTCAGTGGTCCTCCTGCCCCCTCGCCCCAGCCCAGGGCATGCCAGGGACTGTTTTATGCACTGGAAATAAAACAGTTAACAGAGCAAACAAAACTTCCTGCCCTCCTGGGACTGTCACTCTAGGAGAGAGAGTCACATGATAAAGAAACTCTACAATGAAACATACAGTATGTCTGACAGAGATACATGTGATGGAGAATAAAGGAAAGGAGGAGGATTGAGAGTGCCCTGGCAGGGGTGGGAGTCATGCATAGTGCAATTTTATTTTATTATTATTTTTTAAAAAAATAAATAAATTTATTTATTTATTTTTGGCTGCGTTGGGTCTTAGTTGCTGCGCACGGGCTTTCTCTAGTTGCGGCAAGTGGGGCTACTCTTGATTGCGGTGCGTGGGCATCTCATTGTGGTGGCTTCTCTTGTTGCGGAGCTCTAGGCGCATGGGCTTCAGTAGTTGTGGCTCACAGGCTCTAGAGCACAGGCTCAGCAGTTGTGGCGCATGGGCTTAGTTGCTCCGTGGCATGTGGTATCTTCCCGGACCAGGGCTTGAACCCATGTCCCCTGCATCGGCAGGCGGATTCTTAACCACTGCGCCACCAGGGAAACCCACTGCAATTTTAAAAAGAGCAAATCAGTAAAGAGACTAAGGAAGTATTCCTGACATATGGGAGGCTCTCAATATTTTTTTTTTGATGTAGCGAACAAACAAATGCCCAGATGGATGGGTGGATGGGTAATGGATGGATATGGATGGATGGGTAGATGGATGGTTGAATGAATGGATGGATGGATATAGATGGATGGAGATGGATGGATGGATATAGAGGGACAGATACATGAATGGATGGATGGATAGATGGATCGATGGATGGATGGATTTGGATGGATGGAGATGGATGGATGGATGGATGCAAGAGGAAGGATAAGTCCTAACCGCCCCGCCCCATAGATTTGTGCTTCCTTTGAGAGCCTTAGTGTGCCTGAATATTTTCGTACCCCCATTTCATGAGTCAATGTGGATCATCCTAGGTGCGAACTTACCTCATGTAGTCTCTGGAGAGGGAGAGCCCCTCCCTGCTAGTGAGAGCCAGCATACAACTAACTGGCTTGGAACAGGAATGCGCCTGGCACTGTGCAAGTTGAGTTGGAAGGAAATTGTTGCCAACTGTTCCAGGGAGAGTTTGCCTATCATTCACTCCACCTTGTCTTTCTCATTATGGACCTGGTTCTGAAAGCCCTGAGGATTTGCCTGCTCTGTCCCTCTGGGAGCCTGGTCCCTTCCAGATCCTTGCCATTGAAAGTTTCCTCCTTAGGGAAATTGACATCTCATTTTCTCCACTATAATCTCTCAGCCCCCTCCAAGATGGGACTTAATACCCCTTGACAAGCATCTGTAGCTCTTTGTACTTACTCTGTATTGCACCTGTCTCTAGATGCTAATTGCTTGTTCATTCTTCTTCCTTCCCAAAGTAGAAGTGCCTAGAAGGCAGAGGCTGTCATTTTCACTGTTGAGACTTGGTCCCTTGTAGACGGTACTTTTGAGATAAGTGTTAAATGAATGCGGCATGTGCGTTTGAGATTTTCTTTGGGGTTGGCTGCCTACAGGCCCAGCCCAATTTCTCCAGATCCTCTGTGTGCACTAATTTAGGTTCCTGGAATCTCAGAATGAAATCTCCAAATAGGCAGTGAGAAACCCTCCCTGCTGAGTCTGTAAGGAAATCGGTCTTTCTGTTTCTTCCAGTGAAGGAAGAAACTAATTGAATGTAAACTCATTACATCTCTGAAGCACTTTGAAAATTTCCCCACGATTTAATTATGATGAAATTCTCAGGATGTAGTCATGCCAGGAAATGTCGCAAACCGTCAGCCGTGTGGGTTGAGCTCAGGCGGGAGGCCCTGGGCACCGAGAGGTAAACCTTTTTCTTAGCAGACACGTACTCTGGTGTTACAATGAGCCCTGGAGTCACCTGGCTTGGGTTCGGCCCAGATTTCTCAACTTACGAGTTGTGTGAGCTTGGGCTAGTTACTTAGGCTTACTAAGCCTCAGTTTCCCCATCTGTTAAGTGGAGATCATAGTATTGTCTCCGTCATAGGGTTGCTATGCAGATGAAATGAATAACTGTGTTTGAAGCACTTAGCACAGTGATTGGCACATTGCAAATGTCCATTGCCCGTTGATCATTCTTATGTCATGTCAAGGGAAATGGTGGAGGACACATGAGGAGTTTGGGATTGATATAAATCAGTGAACTTGGGTCTTATGGTTTTGGAAGAGTTTTCCTCCACTCTGTGGTCCTCGGTGTTACTAAACGTCCCTCTTATTCATCCCCAGGAGACGCCTCCAGATCCCTCCTCTCAGCAACATACTCTTCTGTACTTTCTTTGTTCACACATAATTTTAAAAATGGGATCATGCCATACAGAATGCTTAAAAAGTGTTCTTTCACAATAAATCTTGAACTTTTTCTTATTTTGGGGGCTGCATGGTACTCCATTACACAAATTGACCATAATATTTGTTTTCATCTTTATTGAGGATAATTGAAGCACATTACACTGCACACATAACTGTGGTATTTTTCACTAATGACTTTTTGGACATAGAAGTGGGGCTCAATTTTTGGAACCATTGTTTATTTTTATCAGAGTAATAGATGCATCCATGTAGAATGAGTAAATGTTAATAAAAGGCTTAGAAAGAAACAAACAGCAGTCCCTCCACTCCCCGCCCCTGCGCATGGCCCTGTCCTCTTTTCTAGAAGTAATCACTTTTGTCTGTTTCTTGAGAAATTTTCTCCCCCATTTTTGTGAGTAAATTTATTCTGCAGTTTCTCGATTTGGAAGCCAGTGTCTTTTAGTTCTGGTAAATGCTATTTGATGTTCCTTTAATAGCTTCCCCCCGCTGGTCCTCTAGTCTCTGTTTATTAGTCTTATTGGTTGGCTATTGGACTTCCTGGACCGAGCTGCTCATTTTCCTCTCCTTTCTCCCGGTTTCTTATAAAACCTTGGCTGTTTTATTCTGCATGGTGGGGAGTTTCATCGACTTTAACGCCATAAAAAGAGCAAATGTTTTTTTTTTGTTGTTGTCTTCAGAGTTTCCATTTCTGAAAACGATTTCTTGTTCTCCTGTTTTTGGTTTTTTGTTTTTCTCCAGTGTCCTGTGCTTTTTCATGGATATAGTCCCTGCATCCATAGCTCAATGATAGTAATGATAGGTTTTTCTCTTAACAGATGTTGTCTCCCTGAATCCCCTGGGTTCCCTCTGAGAGCCTCCATTTTTCCTGTTTGGTTATTTTCTTCAGTCATTGGCTCTTATCATAGGCCACTTTTTTATTTTTTTATTTGCGGTACGCGGACCTCTCACTGTTGGGGCCCCTCCCGTTGCGGAGCACAGGCTCCGGACGCGCAGGCTCAGCGGCCATGGCTCACGGGCCCAGCCGCTCCGCGGCATGTGGGATCTTCCCGGACCGGGGCACGAGCCCGCGTCCCCTGCATCGGCGGGTGGACTCTCAACCACTGCGCCACCAGGGAAGCCCGGGCACTTTTTGTGCTAAGTGTTTTAGATGCTTTATTGCATTTAATCCTTAAAACAGCTCTAGGAGATAAGCACCACCTTGGGGACAGTGTTATGATCAGGGACTCCAGAGCCACACTGGCTGGGATTGCATCTTGGCTCTGCTGCTTACTGTTGTTAGTAACGACTGTGAATGACGTAACCTCTCTGTGCCTCAGTTTCCCCATCTCTGAAGTAGAGATAATAATAGTACCTGACTCTTAATGTTAGGAGGATTTAAGAAAGTTCCTGGCATACACTCGGTCTTTATGTAAATGTTGTTGTTATTGTTATTAATCCCATTTTATTTCTGTGTGTCACTATTATTTCCATTTTCCATATGAAGAAATAGGAGCCCTGGAGAGATTTACCCACGGTCTCCCAGCTGGGAGCTTGATGTGGTAGACCTTGAATTTGAATCAGGTAGTCCGACTCCAGAGTTCTGCCTTCTATCCACTACGCAGTATTGCTTTTCATAGAGAGAGAGAGAGACAAAAAAAAAAAAAAAAATAGATGGAAGATCTGCCCCAGAATTGCTGGTGGGGCTAGCCAGGGTTACCAGATAAAATATAGGATGGTCAGCTAAATTGGAATTTCAGATAAATAGTATTTAGTATAAGCCTGTAATTTCTATCACCATAAATGGGTTTTGCATATACTTGTGCTTTAAAGGAATCACACAGGCTAGGGCTGTATGTGTGTGTGTGCATTTATATACAGGCTTCTTTCACTCAAATAAAAAAAATGTTCATTGTGGGACTTCTTTGGTGGTCCACTGGTTAAGAGTTCGCGCTTCCAATGCAAGGGGCGTGGGTTCCATCCCTGGTCGGGGAACTAGAATCCCTCATGCTGTGCGGCCAAAAACTTAAAAAAAAAAGAAAATTCATTGTTTATCTGAAATTCAGATGTAACTGGACATCCTGTATTTTTATTTGCTAAATCAGGCAGCCCTAGGTGGGATTTTTTTTTTTTTTTCATCCTCCACCCAGTCCCTTCTTGAGATTGTGCCCCGTTACTCTGGACCTGTTGCCCTCCATCTCCCAGGATCACAGCCACGGTACTGATGGCAGTCTCCTGCATCCCATTTGACAACCCAGGTTTTCACGTGTGGCGAAAACAAAGTGTGATTTCGTTTGGAACGAGGGGCGGCATCTTTCCTTCTTGACCTTGAAGATCCCGTCCCTAAGCCTCCCTGACGATTTCTTTCGAGCCAGGAGGGAAGCCCCAGAGCCGGTGGTTTGGTGGTTTGTCCCCTCTCTGGAGGGGGATCAGCGAAGCAGCTTAGACCTTGGAGTTTTCTCTCCACGGAGCCAGATGGCTCACTCTTTTCTTCTCCTTCACGTGTTCGCGGCTCTTGCATCCCAGCCAGATCTGGAGCAGATTGGATCAGCGTGAGTGAGTGGTGGTGTTGGGGTGAGGAGGCTTGACCAGCTGGTGCAGTTGTCCATCAACAGGCCAAAGTCAAGAGGGTGCTGATGGGTGGGTGGCTGGGTGCCACGGAGAGGTTGCTTTGGGCAGCATCACGTTCTCACTCTCTTGGTGACCAGCTGGTGAAGAGATTTGATAAGGACACCACCCCCCCCCCCGTTTTTTTTTTTTAGTCTACACAGAGTTAATGATTTTGGCAGGCTGAGAGATTCTGGGAGTCCTCCCACATCTAGCTTGGCCGAATGTGCCTTGAAAGGACTAATGCATGCTTACACCTCTCTGTTATTCACAGCGGCGGGTCTGTGCAAGAGGAATGGCGAACACAAGCAAAAGGTCTAAGTATTATTTGACTTTGGAGCATCATGGTCTCATTTTAAATGTAACTAAGGTCATTGCTGGTAGGCGCTCCAGTCTAGGTGGGCATCTTACACACTGTAGTTACTTAGTAAATGTTTGTTGAGTTGAGTTCCTCTTGGGAACTTAGATTTGGAGCAAGACTGAGCTCGATGGCTAGCTCTTTTTTTTATTTATTATTATTATTTTTTAAAATTTTATTGGATTCTAGTTGATTTACAATGTTGTGTTAGTTTCGGGTGTACAGCAAAGTGATTCAGTTATACATATACATATATTCATTATTTTTCAGATTCTTTTCTCATATAGGTTAACACAGAATATTGAGTTGAGTTCTGTGTGCTCTACAGTAGGTCCTTGTTCGTTATCTATCTTACATATAGCAGCGTGTGTATGTTCATCCCAGGTGCCTGATTTATCCCTCCCCCCCATGTTTCCCCTTTGGTAACCATAGGTTTGTTTTCAATATCTGTAAGTCTGTTTCTGTTTTGTAAATAAGTTCATTTGTATCATTTTTTAAAATTAGATTCCACATATGAGTGATAGCATACGATATTTGTCTTTCTGTCTCTGACTTACTTCGCTTAGTATGATAATCTCTAGTTCCACCCATGTTGCTGCAGATGGCATTATTTCATTCTTTTTTATGGCTGAGTAATATTCCATTGTATATATGTATTGATGGCTAACTCTTTTCAGCTCTTTTTTCCTCTGCTTTGGGCAGAGGAAGTTAGAATTAGGTTGTTGGTTGGTAAATTCCAAGGCCAGATATGTCTTGGGTGGTCGTCCTACCTTTAAGGCACTTAACTACAGTGTAGGACCTCACCAGTGGAGACCTGTGGTCTCTGAGAACGGATGCTGGGAGACCCTCTGCGGTATGATTGACAGATTTTTCTAACACTTCTGGCACTTAGGGTTTAAGAATGGCCTGACTCTCAGCTCCGGGCCTGGGCCTTGCAGGTGCTTGGTGATGGTGTGGGATGACCCAAGCCTATCCCCAGAGGAACCACTTTAGGGTGGACCCTGGAACCTGGATGCACAGTGTACTATCTGTGGTGCAAATATGGCTCATTGGAATCTGGGGCAGCCTTCCTAAGAGTTAAAAAAAAATGAATACAATTTACATGTAATAATATGCCCAGATCTTCAAGCGTCAGCCCAAAGGGTTTTGACAATTGTATACATCTGTTTACCCACCACCCAAAATGGGATCCAAAACATTTTTGTCACCTCAGAAAGAACTTCTGTTACCTAAGTCAGTTCCGCCTCTCCTCAGGCAACCACTTCGTAATTTCTATCACCATAAATGGGTTTTGCATATACTTGGGCTTTAAAAGGAATCACACAGCGTAGGGCTGTGTGTGTGTGTGTGTGTGTTTATATACAGGCTTCTTTCACTCAGCGTAATGAGTTTGAGTCTCCTCTGTGTCGTTATGATATCCGTAGTTCTTCTCTTTTTATTGCTAAAAATATTGCTTATAATATTTCATTTTATAAATGGACTCTAGTGGGTTAGTCCGTTCTGCTGTGGACGGCCATTTGGGTTCTTTCCAGGTTTAGGCTCTGAGTAAAGCTACTGTGAACAGTCCTGTATAAGTCTTTGTGTGGACGTATGTTTTCATTTCTCTTGGAGCAGGTCTCTAGGAGAGGAATTACTGGGTCATAGGGTAGACTTTTTTTTTTTTTTTTAAGCTCAAGTGCTCTTTCCTAGTTTGGAGAGCACATGCAAACTGGTAGGCCAGGCCCCTGTGCATCATTGTCACCGGGTAGGTTGTAGCTAGCAAGACTTAGGTCACTCAAGCGAGTCTGCCTCAATTAATAGCTATCATTGAGGCTGAATGTAAATGATTATAATTTTGAGCTTTTAGGCTTCGTTTTGTAAAATTATATGAAGCTGGTATGTTATGAGGGCTTTTTGATAAGAGATTAGTTACAGATAGAGCCCCCCTATGAATTGGATTCAGGCTTGAGTCATGACTAAGAATTGCCATGCTGCATCGGAGAGCTGAGTCAATGCGGAACTTATGTGGCCACCCAGCATTGGCTTCTATGGGTGACTTGATACTGAATGGATGTGGGCGGCCCCATTCTGGAGGGTCGCATGCTGGTTTCCCCTTTCCTCCCCATCCCTCTGCTTCCATTCTGGTCCGGCCTTCACTGTCTCCTGTCTAGATCATGTCAGTAGCCCGGCACCTGGGCTGTTGCTTTTCCATCCAGGAGAGTCTGTTCCGGTAGTTGTAGAGGGGCCCTGGCAA
Source organism: Lagenorhynchus albirostris (assembly GCF_949774975.1). Lineage (NCBI taxonomy): Eukaryota > Metazoa > Chordata > Mammalia > Artiodactyla > Delphinidae > Lagenorhynchus > Lagenorhynchus albirostris. The sequence continues at coordinate 54,884,562 of NC_083114.1, forward strand.
ACTTATAGAGACAGAGGGTAAATTAGAGGTTACCAGTAGTTGGAAAACTCCAGACGATTCTACTGTGGAACCAGAGCAGGAAACAGCCCACTCACTGCCTTGAGGCCAAGCCATTCTTCCAGGCTTCTTATTATACCCAACTATCTCATGGTACCCCTGCCAGGCAGATCACCCTGCAGTGCCCACAGCGTAAGCTTTGGCAAGCTTGCCTCCTGGACTGCTCGCACGGATCTTCCCAACTAGAGGGTCACACCTTTATTTTCCTTTCCAAACCATGTCCAACTTTCAAGAGCCCTTCACCACATTTTCTTTGGTGTTTTATTTTTTAACAACATTGTCATCTCCTTTCTTGGAATGACCGCAGGCTCTCTTCATTTGTCACTCTTGATGCCTTTCAGACGTCGTCTGTTGCCTCTCTCATTGTGGGACATAGCCAGTTCCTCAAAGGCAGGACTCAGATCAGCCTTTGTATCCTTTCTTCCTCCCTCCCAGCCCCCTAGGGTCTAGCATAATGTTGGTCGTGGAATAGTCACTGATTAGGCACTTGTCGATTGACTTTTAAAAATTAATTTAACATCTGATATGGAGACAGAACTTAGAGGCATTACTGGCTTCCGTACTTTCGGAGCGATTGTTGCCTTGATTTATATGAATTGCAAGTTTGTGCCCGTTCCTTATTTATGCAGTGGCCTTCTTGGGGTAGAGTCCATGCTCATGTGCTTCGGCAAACATTTAAGAAGGACCTAGTCTGTGGCGGGCTCAGAGTTGGGTGCTGTTATTTCTGAACTCTTTCTGTCTTCTGTAGACTTCCATGTGTACCTTCTTTAGCAGCGTGTACTCATTGGACAGCTGATACTGGTATTCAGTGTGTTGTCCATAATCTTTGTGCAATAATTTCCTGCCCCTTTTTTATTAAGAGGGAAATTTTGTTTTGTAGCTTGGATTTTCTTCCAGTCTTTAAGCTGTCATTACCGTCATAAAAGAAATGCTTAAGTGCACCCATCACGCCAGACTGCTCTGATGTAGCCCTTAAGAAACTCTTCCCAAATGCATGTATATTTCCAGAGCTGAAATTATCCCACATGAGCACTTAAGCAGAAATGGAAAGGTTTGCCTGCTGCGGGCTAGGTGTTTAGCTGATCGTTTTTAATTATTCTATGCCGGTACCCCTGATACCAGAGGGAAATTAATAGCATCATAAAATATGGATCCCTGTGGCATTTTGCATGATATTTTGAGAAAAAGAATCATAGGAGCTTTGCTAGGTTTGGGGAACTATGGAAGGGGAATGGGAGGTTTTACTGTCAGGCAACTTGAGAAAGAGCTTGCAAATGTCTGCTGCTTTTTTTTTTTTTAACATTAAAACAAGTTTTAAATTTTATTCGTGTATAGTTGATTGCTGATTTTAAATGTCTCCTCCTCCAAAAGTCCCATTTGGCCTTTTGGTGTCAAGGCTGCGATTTAGGAGCCTTCAGCAAAAACACGCAGTCCAGACGGGTGTCTCATTCTCATGCAGAAACACGTCTGAAAATTCAGTTTTTGTCCATAGGATCTTTTTCCCGCATTGGGTTTTCACTGTGAATTCAGGGTCTTCTATGGTTAAAACATTAAAAGAAATCATATACATTTATTTATAACATTTACTTATATATTTACATATTTTAAAATCGTATTATCAATTTATTAAAGAAAGTTTCTCCCCAAGATATATGCACGTATCGTTTAACAAGTCAGATTGCTTTACGGGGCTAGTAATAAAGAGGTCTGCCGACCTTCCCCACCCCGATTCCTACTTAGGGATAGTGCGAACAGCCATTTTAGCTGTTTCTTCACTTTTTTGCCTCTACATTGCTCAACTGCATGCTACTCTGACGTTTCTTTCTTTCTTTTTTTTTTTTTTTGGTGGTACGCGGGCCTCTCACTGTTGTGGCCTCTCCCATTGCGGAGCACAGGCTCCGGACGCGCGGGCTCAGCGGCCATGGCTCACGGGCCCAGCCGCTCCGTGGCACGTGGGATCTTCCCGGACTGGGGCACGAACCCGCATCCCCTGCATCGGCAGGCGGACTCCCAACCACTGCGCCACCAGGGAGGCCCTACTCTGACGTTTCTTGACTTTTTCAGCTTTAAACATCTCCCGTGATTTCTTGGCGTGGAAGATGAGGATCTGGTTCTCTTATCCCCACCTGCATCCTACACTGCAGGTACATTATATTTTTTAGGTTAGTTCAGTCGTCCGATAGTCACAGCTTAAAAATGGAACATTGTTCAGCCTTAAAACGGAATGAAATTCTGACGGTGTGGATGAATCCCGAAAGCATTATGCTAAGTGAAATAAGCCAGACACAAAGGGACAGATCCTGTAGGATTCCCCAGATATGAAGTGTCTAGAATAGGCAAATTCATAGAGACCGAGAGTAGGTTAGAGGTTACCAGTGGCTGGAGGGAGGGCAGACGGGCACTTATTGCTTCACGGGGTTACGGGTTACGGAGTTTCTGTTTGGGCTGGAAAGGGTTTGGAACAAGTGCTGACGGTTGCACACCTTTGTGAATGTACTTAACGCCACTGAATTGTCTAGACTTTAAAATGGCAGATTTTCTGTCGTATATATTTGACCACACAGAGAAGTACATTGGTTAGTAATAAACAATAGCTTACATTGTTAAGACTGTAAATGGTATTCACTTATTGCCTTTCTTGTGCAATTTTGGTGTTTTCCAGAGTTAGTGATGGTCTCCTTTTTTCCCTTTGCCTAGTTTTTTGGGGGGCCTGTCATTCATCGGCCACCAGTCTCCCACTGAGAAGTGTAAAATCTCTCCTGCACACATTCAAACCTGTAGGGTTTGAATCTGCTCTTTCCCGGAGCTCTCCAGCCCCTTTTTCCATCTGGGGCCTAGTTCTCCGAGCCTGTTGAACTGTCGCTTTGACATCCTTTTTTTACCACCAACCTGGGGATGCCCTTCATTCCTCTCCCCTGTCATCGACTTTCTTGTTTTACTCCCTCATACCATGGAGCAAACACATCCTTGAGTATCTTCCTGAGAAGGGGCGTCAGGGAGGTAAGTCTATAGCTTCCCCAGAAGCAGAGCCTGACGTGGGGACACCTGCGCAAGGAATATAGGGAACATGAGCTCTGGGGGGAGCAGCCCCCAGGGGGTCAGAGTGGACGGGCTGGGGAAGAGGCTGGGCTGAGATCGGAGTACGCTGAGCCCTCCCATTCAGCATGTAGACTTTCCCTTTCTCCTCCTGTTCTCAGTGTGGTACCCACCCCTTGGCTGGCGGGGGTCCATGAGTGCCTGGTGCCGTGGTTGCTTGGCCGCATGGGATACAGGAAGAATCTTGGGGTGCCATGGCTTCTGATGCAGGCTTTCCACCAGTCCTCTTTATTGGCCCATTTCCAGTGGCTCCAGGGCCTTCCATCCCTGCGCTCTTCTGGGGTTCTGTGGGGTGAACCCCCTTGCTTCCACTGGGCTTAGGTGTCAGCCTTCTTGTGGGCGGGGGGGAGGTCAGTCAGTCATTACCTGCTCCCTCTTTTAGCTTCCAAAACCCCATGACTGCCGTCTCCTCTCGGCCCTTTTGTCTTTGTGGTTGAATTCTTCCTCATCCCTTTACTTTCACCCTATTTGGGAGCGAGCAGCTTGTGTTCCATCAGCCGTGTTTAACTAGAAGTTCTACAAGTTACGTTTTGTGACATTCAGAAATGCACTAGGATTGACACATTAGCACAGCAAATACTGCTAGTTAAACATAGTCGACATTGAACATTATACTTAGAGGGGAACTACTCTCTGATTAGATGTACTGAGTAGGTGATATTCTGAGCATTATTGTTTTTATTTATTTTTTCAGAGGAATGGACCATTTATTACTCTCAGCAAAATCGGCAGATGAAGCAGTTCCCCCCAACTGCTAAAGGGCCATAGGATGAGAGTCAGTAGTTTACCTGTGCGTGCAGGGGTTGCACTACAGGAGATGAAACGCAAAACTGGCAGATCAGTTTTACATGGGACCTGCTAGTACAGCTGCCTGTCCCTTCCTCCAGAGGGAGATCTTATTCATTAAGGAATTCTCTTCCAAGGGAGCGGGTAAGGAGTTTGTAGGTTATTATGCTGGAGTACAAGCAAATGTGTTAGGAGAGAAGTTTTCATCTCCAAATCTTTCTAGGATATATTATCTCTAGCTCACAAAGCATGTTTGCTTATCAAACATGTTCTTAGCTTAGAAGGCCTGGTCTGTATGGTCATGGAGAAATCCCTGGAACATCATCTCCCAATACTACTATGATTTGGGGGTCATTTTGTCTAAATTTTTTTTTTACCTACTTAAAATCAAAATACTTACATTAATTCGCACTTAAAATATTTTTTTTTCAAAAAAGCAAAACTCTGTGACACGCCCTAAAGATATTTCTTTTTGTTGCTGTTGTTGGATATTGCTTTTATTTTTTAATTTTTTTGAATTTTATTTTATTTATTTATTTTATACAGCAGGTTCTTATTAGTTATCTATTTTATACACATCAGTGTATATATGTCAATCCCAATCTCCCAAGTTATCCCACCCCCCACCCCCCTGCCCCTTGGTGTCCATATGTTTATTCTCTACATCTGTGTCTCTATTTCTGCCTTGCAAACCGGTTCATCTGTACCATTTTTCTAGGTTCCACATATATGCGTTAATATATGATATTCGTTTTTCTGACTTACTTTACTCTGTATGACAGTCTGTAGGTCCATCCACGTCTCTACAAATGACCCAATTTGATTCCTTTTTATGGCTAAGTAATATTCCATTGTATATATGTGCCAAATCTTCTTTATCCATTCGTCTGTTGATGGGCATTTAGGTTGCTTCCATGACCTGGCTATTGTAAATAGTGCTGCAATGATCATTGGGGTGCATGTGTCTTTTTGAATTATGGTTTTCTCTGGGTATATGCCCAGGAGTGGGATTGCTGGGTCATATGGTAATTCTATTTTTAGTTTTTTAAGGAACCTCCATACTGTTCTCCATAATGGCTGTATCAATTTACCTTCCCACCAACAGTGCAAGAGGGTTCCCTTTTCTCCACACCCTCTCCAGCATTTGTTGTTTGTAGATTTTCTGATGATGGCCATTCTGACCAGTGTGAGGTGATACTCATTGTAGTTTTGATTTGCATTTCTCTAATAATGAGTGATGTTGAGCAGCTTTTCATGTGCTTTTTGGCCATCTGTATGTCTTCTTTGGAGAAATGTCTATTTAGGTCTTCCGCCTGTTTTTTGATTGTGTTTGTTTCTTTAATATTGAGCTACATGAGCTGTTTATATATATTTTGGAGATTAATCCTTTGTCCATTGATCGTTTGCAAATATTTTCTCACATTCTGAGGGTTGTCTTTTTGTCTTGTTTATAGTTTCCTTTGCTAGGCAAAAGCTTTTAAGTTTCATTAGGTCCCATTTGTTTATTTTTGTTTTTATTTCCATTACTCTAGGAGGTGGGTCAAAAAGGATCTTGCTGTGATGTTTTTAAAGGATTTGAAACATGTACACAGCTTCAGGATTAAGGGCATGGCCTGGGTTTCAAATCCCAGCTCTGTCACTTCCAGCTGGGTGCCCTTGGGAGAGTGACTCACCTTCTCTAAACCACAGAGAGGAGGCTGTAGGTCTCAAGGAAGTGAAGCATGTAAGGCACGCTGTCCCCTCTGACTACCGGGAATAGCGTGGCCCCAGGTCAAGCACTTCGCTCACCCCAGAAAGCAAACTCTGGGCTCTCTTGGCTTCAAGTCTTTGCGTGCACGGTTCACGCTTCTCAGCTGGAATGATCCCCCTCAATCTTCTCTTAGGCCTCAGTAACTTTTTACTTTAATAAATTTATTTATTTATTTATTTCTGGCTGCATTGGGTCTTCGTTGCTGTGCGCGGGCTTTCTCTAGTTGCGATGAGCGGGGGCTACTCTTCCTTGTGGTGCGCGGACTTCTCATTGCAGTGGCTTCTCCTGTTGCGGAGCATGGGCTCTAGGTGCGTGGGCTTCAGTAGTTGTGGCACATGGGCTCAGTAGTTGTGGCTCGCGGGCTCTAGAGTGCAGGCTCAGTAGTTGTGGCGCACGGGCTTAGTTGCTCCACGGCATGTGGGATCTTCCCGGACCAGGGCTCGAACCTGTGTCCCCTGCATTGGCAGGCAGCTTCTTAACCACTGCGCCACCAGGGAAGTCCCTCAGTATCTATTACTATTGATTTTTAATAAACTCTTTGATTTAGCAAGTATTTTAGATTTTCAGAAAAGTTGCACAAATAGTATGGGGAGTTTTCGTATACCCTTTATCCAGTTTCCCCTAATGTGAGCATTTTACGTGACTACAGTACATTTTGTCAAAGCTAAGAAATTAACATTGGTACATTACTACTACGTGATCCCAAGACTTTACTTGGATTTCACCAGTCTTCCCACTAATGCTCTTCTACTCCCAGGATCCAATCCAGGATACATGTTGCGTTAGAGTGTTCTTATTTTAAGGTGCTGTCTGCAAGAGGGGAAGGTTTGCCTTCAGTTCAGAGCCCTAGGCTCACATTATAATGAACTTTGGCTTTGTTTTGAAACCCCAGCTTTAGCTGAGCGGCTAGGAGGGAATCATAGTTTTAGCTACATAATTACTTGTTTCCCTACCCCTAAGGCAGTTAGGGGCTATTAATGGGTTTAGGTTTGTAAGGTCTGATGTATGTTGCAGAGGGCCATGTTTAACAAGATCGTTACCGCTGTTTACTGGTCGCCAAATATTTCCTTAGTGCTGGGTTTTCTTGGGCTTGCTCCTATCACAATAGTGGAGAATGTCCATGGGATTGATGACATTTGGTTATTGCTAAGGCTGATTCATCCCGGCCTGTGGTTCCGGGATGCTTTGCCTGATGATAAGGAAGACAGCAGCTTAAACCTTGTCTTTATTCTGCAGCTCTTAGGATTTCTTAGAAGTCTCTGGGTCAGTGTAGGGCCAAAGGATGGCACTTAGTTGATCCGGGGTGGTGTAGTCAGCTTTGGATGTCATGAGCTTGCTTTGCGGCTCTGGGGAAGCCACTGAATCCCCTTGGGTCTCAGTTTTTCCATCTGTTAAATGAAGCCTTTGGTCTAGGTAGAGCCTCCTAAAATCCCTTTCAACTCTGTAAGAGTGTGATTATGTCAGTAGACTATTCAGTGGAGTGTCCGTGAAGCTCTGGAAGTTCTATCAGCTTCTTTCCACGCCTGAGAAAAACTCCGTTATTTTAAACAATCACTCATCCCGTGTTTGTCAGAGGAGTGGAGGCATTTGAGTATGAGCCTATACAGTACTTGATTTGGAAGGTGAAATCACTTTAAAATTAGGTAATAGACTAAAAAGTGAGTGTTGAATCACTTCCTGATTACGCCTTCTTCCAATTTCTCCGCCCCCATCGCTCCCTTTCCTTAGCAAGGATTAACAGAGCACTCATCTGGGCCACAAAGAGTGAACAGCTGCTCCATCCAGGACCACTCAGATGGGTGGGACCAGCGTGCAGAGCTGCTCGTAGCACAGCCCTGATCCTAGAAGAGGGGGAGAGGGTGAGGCGGGGAGGAGGGTGCGAGCCTGCTGGGTGAAGGCATGCTCGGGGGGGAGGGAAGAGTCCAGCACAGCACAGCTTCAACACGTACTTCCTGCCAGGAATTGGATTGCTGCGGTATACGCGTTGCCCCATATAATTCTTAAAACAACCTTGTTAAATGGTTTGTTGCCCCCATGTTTAGTTTTCTCGAAACTGAGCTGCAGAGAGCTTAGGTTATTTGTCTAGGGCTCCCCAACTAGTAAGTGGCAGAGCCAGGATCCAAACTCGGACCTGATTCTAAATCCTGCACGTTCCCATCCATGATATACGTGGACTCAGGCGAAGGGTGTAGGATGCTTGGAAGAAAGGGCATGAGAGATGGGTCTTGATGTTTTGGTATTTTCACAGGTGGGAGTGCCTGGGCCAAGGCAGGGGGGGCTGGAGGGTTCGGCACACAGCCGGGGATGGGGGCAGTGGTACAAGATAGGGTGCTTTTTTTTTTTTGCGTTACGCGGGCCTCTCACTGTTGTGGCCTCTCCCATTGCGGAGCACAGGCTCTGGACGCGCAGGCTCAGCAGCCATGGCTTACGGGCCCAGCCGCTCCGCGGCATGTGGGATCTTCCCGGACCAGGGCACGAACCCGCGTCCCCTGCATCGGCAGGTGGACCCTCAACCACTGCGCCACCAGGGAAGCCCCCAGGATAGGGTTCTAACGAGTGGGTAGGCCAAGCTCAACTTTTAAAAATTACGTTAAAATTCACATAGCATTAACCATTTTACAGTATGAGATCCAGCGACAGTTAGTACATTCACAGTGTTGTGCGACCATCACTTCTACCCAGTTCCAAATATATATATATATATATATATATATATATATATATATATTGGCTACACCGCATGGCATGTGGGATCTTAGTTCCCCAACCAGGTATCAGACCCATGCCCCTGCGGAGGAAGCGCGGAGTTTAACCCACGAGCCACCAGGGAAGCCCCACTTCCAAATATTTTCCTTCCCTCCACAGGAGACCTTGGATCCATTAGGAACTGCTCCCACCAGCCCCTGTCAATCACTAATCTGTTTTCTGTCTGTGGACATTTCATAGCAGTAGAATCCTATGTGACCTTTTGTGTCTGGCTTTTTCCACTTAGCATGTTTCCAAGGTTCATCCGTGTTGTAGCATGTCTCAGTCCTTCACGTCTTCATGGCTGAAAAATATTCCATCAGATGGAATATTCTGTCTCTCCATTCATCTGTTGATGGACATCTGGGCTGTTTCCATCTTGTGGCAATTAGGAACAGGTCCAAGATCAATTCTTTTGATTAACTCAAGCCGTTCATTCATTCGCTTGCCCATCCGTAGAGATGGACATTGAAGGCGTGACAGTGGCTGAGATGCCATGGGAAGCACATGAAAAAGAAGAGAGCCGAGGTGGGGTTCAGCCTTGGGCCTGGGGAGAATCGAGGAGCACACACGGCTTCTCAAACACCAGCTGGCCTGAGACCGTCTCTGTCCAACCTTCAGATTTCTGAGCCCTGCGGTAGACCAACCAAAGCGGCCAGTGACCGAAGTTAGACATTCAGTCCATGTTTTGTTTATTTCCTCCTTAGCTCTTCTTTTTTTTTTTTTTTTTTTTTTTTGCGGTACGCGGGCCTCTCACTGTTGTGGCCTCTCCCGTTGTGGAGCACAGGCTCCGGACGCGCAGGCTCAGCAGCCATGGCTCACGGGCCCAGCCGCTCCGCGGCATGTGGGATCTTCCCGGACCGGGGCACGAACCCGTGTCCCCTGCATCGGCAGGCGGACTCTCAACCACTGCGCCACCTCCTGAGAATGGACTATCCTGTATATTTCAAGCTACGGGCAACATTCTTAACTTGTAGCAAATGCAATAGAATATATTTTTCTTTTTCTTTTTTTTAGATCCCATATATATGTGTTAGCATATGGTATTTGTTTTTCCTTTTCTGACTTCACTCCGTATGACAAGACTCTAGGTCCATCCACCTCACTACGAATAACTCAATTTCATTTGCTTTTATGGCTGAGTAATATTCCACTGTATATATGTGCCACATCTTTATCCATTCAGCAGGAATAAAGCGATAGACATAGAAAATGGACTTGAGGACATGGGGTGGGAGGGCGAAGCCGGGGCGAAATGAGAGTAGCATCGACATACATACATGACCAATGTAAAGTAGTTGGCTGGTGGGAAGCAGCCGCATAGCACAGGGAGATCGGCTCGGTGCTTTGTGACCACCTAGAGGGGTGGGATAGGGAGGGTGGGAGGGAGACGCAAGAGGGAGGGGATATGGGGACACGTGTATGCATATGGCTGATTCGCTTTGTTGTGCAACAGAAACTAACACAGTACTGTGAAGCAATTATACTCCAATGAAGATCTATTAAAAAAAAAAAAGCAGTAGAATACAAAGGTTAAAGAAAAGGAAACAGATCCAATCTAGAGTCAGATTTGTTCTTCCCTGTCACACTGCCAGCCCAGTTTGCCTTTATAAGCAGGGCTGCAGCTGCAGGAGGACTTTTGGTATCTGCCGTCTGGAGTCATAAAGGGACTGGTTGGCAGTGACTTGTGTTTTGAGTTCATTCCGTGAAGTCTTGGGCCCAGTGATTACCACCTCCTCTTTGCTAGACTATCCCCTCCAGGCCCTGCTTCTTAGGGGTAATTGAAGGTTAATCAGATATACTACTTCCTGCTTCTGTGTCAGCTAGTTAATATGTCACTACATCCAGATTTTAAAAAATGCCCAACATGTAAAGGAGCTTCGTGAGTGTTGACAGTTTCAGGGAAGTCACCTATGTTGGGGGATTTTAAAAAAAAAAAAAAAAAAAGGTTTATCATACAATCCAGCAGTCACACTCCTTGGTATTTACCCAGATGAACTGAAGAGTTATGTCCACACAAAAATCTGCACACAATATTTATAGCAGTTTTATTCATAATTGCCAAAACTTGGAGGCAACCAAGATGTCCTGTAGTAGGTGAATAGATAAATAAACCGTGGTCCATCCAGACTATTATTCAGACCTAAAAAGAACAGTAAAGCCACAAAAAGACTTGGAAGAATCTTAAATGTATATGACTAAGTGAAAGAAGCCAGTCTGAAAAGGCTGCAATACTGTATAATTTCAACTATAAGGCATTTTGGAAAAGGCAAAACTATGGAGACCCTAAAAAGATTAGTGGTTGCCAGGGGTTGCAGGGGAGCAGAAAGAGATGAAAAGGTTGGAACACAGAGGATTTTTAGGGCAGTGAAACTACTAGTTGTGATACCAGAATAGTAGATACATGTCATTATGTATTTGTACAAACTCATAGAATGTACAACACTAAGAGTGATCTCTAATGTAAACTATGGGCTTTGGATGATAATGAGGTGTCAGTGTAAGTTCATGGATTGTAACAAATGTACCACTGGTGTAGGATGTCAGTAGGGGAGAGGTTGTGCATATGTGGTACAGGGAGCATATGGGTATTCTCTGTATTTCCTGCTCAGTTTTGCTGTGAACCTAAAACTGCTCTAAAAAAAAAAAAAAAAAGTAACGTATGCCTTTATGTGCTGTGTTGCTGCTGTAACAAAGTACCACAGGTGTAGTGGCTTAAAACGACTCAAATGTATCATCTGACGGTACTGGAGATTAGAAGTCCAAACTGGTTTTAACTGGGATAAAATCAAGCTGGCAACAGGGCTGTGTCCCTGCTGGAGGCTCTTGGGAAGACTCTGTTTCTTTGCCTTCTTCGGCTTCTAGAGCTCACCACCCTTCTTTGGTTCATAACCTTTCCTCCATCTTCAAGCCAGCGGCAAAGCATCTTCTAGCTTCTCCTTTCTGACTGCGACCTCTGCTTTTATCATCACATCTTCTCTCTGATGCTGACCCACCTCCCTTTCTCATAAGATTCCTTGTGATGACACGGGCCCCACCCAGATCCAGGATCATCTCATCTCAAAATCCTTAGCCACAGCTGCAGAGTCCCTCTTGCCATGTAAGGTGACGTATCCACGGGTTTTAGGGATTACGATGTGGTCCTCTTTGGGGAAAAAGTCATTACTTTGTCTGCCACATATGCCCTTTGTTTAATTAATTTATTTATTTTAATAAATTGATTTTATTTATTTATTTTTGGCTGCGTTGGGTCTTCATTGCTGCGTGAGGGCTTTCTCTGGTTGCGGCGAGTGGGGGCTGCTCTTCGTCACGGTGCGTGGGTTTCTAATTGCGGTGGCTTCTCTTGTGGTGGAGCACGGGCTCTAGAGCACAAGCTCAGTAGTTGTGGCACACGGGCTTAGTTGTTCCGCTGCATGTGGGATCTTCCCGGACCAGGGCCCGAACCCGTGTCCCCTGCATTGGCAGGCGATTCTCAACCACTGTGCTACCAGGGAAGTCCCCACATATGCCCTTTAAATAAACTTTTTTGGGGGCCCTATTGTCATTTCAGACAGGCAGCCCAATCTCTTTTCTCTCTCTCTCTTTTTCTCTTTTGGCCGTGCCATGCGGCTTGCGGGATTTCAGTTCCGTGACCAGGGATCGAACCTGCGCCCTCGGCAGTCAAAGCGTGGAGTCGTAACCACTGGACTGCCAGGGAAGTGCCCAGGCAACCCAATCTCATTTCACGATTGATCCTTGGTCATGTTCCAGTTTATGTGGGAGACAGGGAGCCTGGTGAGGAAAAGAAATGAAAGAAGTCCAGTTGGGTTCTGGATTTGACTGGAAGGATAAAGGATCATTGATTCTCAAGGAGGGGACCCACCTGAATCGTCTGGGATGCCTTTCCATTTCAAGCATCCCAGATTCTGGCAAACCCTCCCTTGAGAGGCACATCCCTTCTGCCTCACCTTGCCTCTTGTCCATGAGAATACTGTATATTGCTCACGTGCAGGGGACAGAAAAAAGATTGGTACCCAGTGATGCATAGGGATGGAAAGGAGCTTTGACAGAAGAGGTTGGACTTGGTGTTGAGAAGGCGATGGGGATCCGAGGCTGGGGAAGTACCCCAAGTGACATTGACAAGGATGGGATGTGGGGAGGGACTGGAAGATGAGGTGAGTGGCCTTACTGGTGATATGGTCTAAATGGGAGGCCCTGAAACGGGCAGGGGTAGAGGTTGCTGGACATGCCTGTGCCTCTGTGCTGGTCATCCTTGGTGGGAGCTTACCGTGAATGGCAATTAAGGACTGTTGTTGAATTCTAAAGCAAGTGAGACAAAGTCCAGTAAAGGGATGGGTCAGCCCCTGGCATAGAGAAGGCTCCCACAGGCTTCCTTTGGTGGTCCCATGGAACTGAACTGATGAACCGTTTTCACTGTTTCTGGGAGTCTCTGAGGCAGGTGCAATTTTCTACGGGTGGCGCTAGGACTTTTGCTGGGAGAGTCCAGTGCCAAACCGGTGACTGTGTGTAGACGATGCGTCAAAGAAGAGAAATCATTTCTTTTTGCACAGCTTTGTTTTTTAGCGTTGCATTCGCAATACCTGGTTGCATCACTCTGAATGTTATTTCGGAGACGGATGATGCAGATTTATTTTAAAGGCAAGGCGTAGTTAATTTTAGAAACCCATTCAGCATTTTATACGTTAGTGCTGACTGTCATACGGTTACAATGGGTAGTGGGTGTGCTCTAGCCAAGATGTCATGGTGTCTGTAAGAGTAAACAACTGTGGATGAGTGTTTAATTCACGAAATGTCGGAGAACCTTTGATCAAATTGACCTCCCCGAGATTTGAGTCCAGCTTCAGTTCTCCCTTTTCCCTTTTGTTTTTCCCCCTCATTGAGGTGAGGATGGTCCCACTTTGCTCAGTTCCCTGGATCTGCCACTTCCTGGCTCTGTGACCTTGAGCAAATGATCTTATTACTTTGAGATTCAATTTCTTTATCTACCAATAGCAATAGAAAACAACTTCTTCCTCCCAAAGCTGTTGGGATGGATAAAATAAGATATCAGATGTGAAGCTTTGGTCCCTGGAAATAGTAGGTGATCAGTAAATATGAGTTCCCTTTCCTTTTTAGAGATGAGAAAATTGATGAGACAGAGTTGACGTAGTCTCACTGGTTGTCTTCAGATATTTCAAGGGCTGTCACATATCACAGGGGACAGACACCTTCCTTTAGTGCTCTGGAGAGCAGATATGGTGCGAAGAGGTAAAAACCGAAGGGAGACAGATTTCAGCTCTACTTAAGGAAGAACTTTGTAGTAATTAGAGCTGTCTCACGTCCAAGGCAGTGGAGCTCACGAAGTAGTGAGCAGTCTGGTCCTGGTAGTATTCAGTTAGCACAGAATTTCTCAACAGTGCTGCTCACCTTTGGGACCAGATAATTCTTTGCTGTCAGCGGCTGTGATGTGCGTTGTGAGACATTTACCAGCTTCTCTGGTCTCTGCTCACTAGATGCTACTAGTAACCTCCCCCTCACCTCCAGCGCTACTTGTGACAACCAAAAATGTCTCCAGACATTGCCAGATGTCTCCGGCAATGGTTGAGAACCACTGAATTAGAGGCTAGATAACAGCAAACTAGACTCCCTCTTCCCAAGGTCAACTCCATCCTACCCCAAGTTGAGTTCTTAACAACATTAGAATTCTCATGGTGGCTTTGTGCTTTGCGATAGTACCTACCACCAAGGATTAAAGGCCTAACCCAGGTGACACTGTGGGGTTCAGTTTGGGCCATAGAGAGCAAGAGAAGTCCCCACTTGGAAGGCCTTCAGGGGATGGTTTAATGGTTTGCTGCTTATCGTGGTTTTGCAGGTCATGCTGGCCGCTTCCTATTGGTCGCTCCTGGCCCCAGCGGTGGAGATGGCTACGTCCTCTGGTGGCTTTGGTGCCTTGGCCTTTTTCCCTGTGGCTGTCGGCTTCACCCTCGGAGCTGCGTTTGTCTACCTGGCTGACCTCCTCATGCCTCACCGGGTGAGTACCACTCTGCTTTGGGCTCTTGTGTCAGGATGTGTCTAGCTCTGTGCCATAGATTTACTCCTGTTCAAACTTGACATGCCAACTCGTGTCTATGTTAGGTAGCCAGCGATATCGAAATAGATATTTCACACCATTTAGGTCTTTTACCTGGAGGAACGGAATTGTGACTTAATGCCTAAAAGAAAATAAGCTCTTGGTAGTCTGACTCATCATCTCCTTAGTTACATTTTGATACATTCAGATTTTAAATATCAGATCTCATTATAAATATAGAGTACAGCTGACGTCGTGTGGTACAGCACTGTCTATATGAGTGGACCTAGACACTGGGGGAAGGGAGTGCCCATGACGGTGGTCCTGACTCTTAGAGAGCTTGTGATGTCACCAGGGAGATGACAACACACCCATCTGCAACATAAGACCGTCGACAAAGCATCGTATCCACAAGGGCCTATTCATAGGAGGGCGAGGTGGGGAGACCAGGCAGTAGGGCCATGGGCTGCGCTCACTTCTGCCATGACCGGTTATGTGTCCCTTCTCCCCACTTTTCCTTCTTACGACTTGAGAATAACTCCCTTTAGGGGCTGCTGAGTGAAAACTAAAAAAATCGAAAAAGGCGCCAGAATTGGGGTGTGCCGGCGATTTAGCTTTTTTATTCTTTTTGCCCTAAATAGCGCTGGTGGGTTGGGTTTGGGGGATGAGCATGTACTTGCTTACAGAGAAGCACAAAATGAACGACAGCCTGAAGTCTGGCTGTGGTCACTGAACAGAGAGAGCTGAGACCAGGCCACGAGATCATGACCCAGCGCCATCGGCTAAAACCAGGTCGGCTGAAGGGTGGACGTCAGTAGGACCCAGTGCGGGCACAAGTCACCTCAGCAGATGCAGTGTCCCAGCAAGTCCCCGAGGTGGGCAGAAGGCCCCTGAGAGACCTGAGCTGGTGCTTGAATCCTCTGTTCACCCAGGGTGGGGGGAGGCACGGGGGGGACCGTGTCGAGGAGCTGAGTTTCTCTGCTGGGTCGCTGTGGGCAGGGTCAGGTCAGGCTCACCGGAGTCGTCTGGGCATGTACCCCAGGAGGTAGGCTCACATCCTTTCCCCGGCCCACCTGCCTTCCTCTCCATTGGAACGTGGCCCAGACACTCGTGAGAAACTGATTACTCATGTTCCAGAATGGCCAGCCTCTGGCCCAAACAGCTGGATGTGATGGTTGGTTGGACAGCTGTGATGTTGTCTCAGAGGTGTGTCATTCTTGTTCATCGAGAGTGTGAATGACCGTGTCAGTTTCTGCCCCCTGGGCCCTTTGCTTCCTTGTTGTCAAGGAACATCTGCTTGCTAATAGCTTTGAGAGGTCCTCAGTATGGATTGCCATATTCTGTCCTCAAGTCCACCCTGGTTATCTGTAAACTTGCTGCTGGGGTGTATTCTACTTGCCCTGGCAGGAAAATCTGGCAGCCAGGGGCCTTAACTCCTGAACAGCAGACAGGGGGCTGGCTCAGCTGCTGTGCACAGCCCCTGCTGGTCTCATTCTGCCCTTCCCACCTGGGCCCCCCTGGGCTTCTAAGGCAGTGTCTTGCAGAGGGCTCTTTGCAATCGTGAAGGGTCACCCTTCCCTGATACTGGGGCCAGGGAGTGGGACCAGGTGTATTTGACCAGCTGCCCGAAGGTAGCAGCCTTCTCTGGGCAGTGTAAATAGTCATTCGGCCAGTTTGTTCTGTGCCGCAGTCCTTTTTTTTTTTTTTTAACCTTTTGCTTCCTGTTTGTTCTACTATATGCTTTGAATATAGAGGAGATCCCAGGCGAAAGTCTTGGGTAGAATGCACAGAGAATTAGGCCTGGCTGGGGAGCGGTGGGTGAAGTCAATGGGTTTTGATCTTGAGTCCGTGTGGCTGGCTGAGCAGCCAAGGGGCACGCAGTCCTCTGTCGGGGAGAAAGCGGGGGCTGGAATTTGCTTTCAGAATGTTTGCTACGATTGGAGTTCAGGAACCAGGAGTTCTGTGGGTCAATTCAGACTGAGATCTTTTCAGTTTCCTGTTCACTCCACCTTATGACAGAGCCCCACCGCTCAGCACGTGGCCCAGGGAGAGGACAAAGTGGTGAGAGCAAAAGGCTTTGGCTGCACCGGTGCTGGAGGGGCTCGTCCTGCAGAGCAGGCCCCAGGGGAAAGGGGGACCTGCCTGCAGAAAACCCCGTGGCCTCCTTCCTGTCCTCTGGGAGGACCGTGCGTGGAGTTTGACGGGGTGAGAGGAATTGAGTCAGGCTCTGCCTTATTTTACCTGCAGAAGTGAGCCAGTGCAGGAGTCCGCTCAGCACAGACGTGTGGTTTGAGCGATTCTGACATTGACTCCTGACCGTCCAAGCACAGGTGCCACCGCCTGCCCACGTCGGAGATGTCCACCCTGGTTATACTTACGCGTTCAGGGTGGCAAGACTCTGGGTGGGTGGGAAGGAAATGGTTAACAACCGGCCCTGTTCTCCAACTCCATTTCCGTCATTCAGCCTTTCCCATGTATTTGTGCCCCTTTTGGAGCCGGGGCGCCATATTGCTCATGAAAAGGGTTTTACTCATAACAGCCTGTCAGGTTGAGCCCACTGTAGCTGTGTTAACTTCGGATGCATCAAATCGCTCCCTGAAAGGGTATTTATTTTCATGTATTTATCTGGGGATGGAGTAGAAAAGGCTCACGCGGTAACTGTTAATGGGAAATGAGCTGACAGGGTTTTACAGAGGCTTTGCCAAATGATATCTTAATGAGAGGGCGAGAGAGGCGGGGTAGGCGAGGAAGGTGCAGTCCGCCAGGGCCGGGAAGAGGCCTGACAGGAGGACGCTGATGGCGAATGCGGCTCGGGCCAGCCTGAGCCCAGCACTCCCCTTGGACGGTTCTAGGAAGAAGGGGAATGGACCTTGAGCAGCTGTTTGGAGATACTGACATTTTTATGACCTTTGCAGTTTGCTTCTATATAAAGTTAAGGATGGCAGTGGGTGGGAAGACTTCACCTTTAGTTTAAAGCTGTGATTTTCTACTGGTGGGTAGAGGGGAGAGGAGGAAGAGGGTGGATGTGTGTCGCCATGGCCCTGTGTCTTTCTTTTTAGTCATATTAGTATTACATCAACACAGCACAAAAATCTCATTATAAAAATTAAACAAACTTTAACGTGTGGCACTCCTTTCTTGCTGTAGACTGTGTCCTCTCAAAATTCCAATGCAGTGGTATTTGGAGGTGGGGCCTTTTGAAGGTGACCAGGTCATGAGGGTGGAGCCCTCACGAATGGGATTAGTGCCCTGATAAAGGAGCCTTCAGAGCCCCCTTCCCATTCTGCCACATCGGGACACGTACACACTGTTTGTGAACCAGGACGTGGGCTCTCTCCAGACACTGAATCTGCTGGCACTTTGACCTTGGACTTCTCAGCCTTCAGAATTGCCAGAAATAAATTTCTGCTGTGTATAAGCCACCCAGTCGATGGTAATTTGTTAAAGCAGTCTGACCGGGGTAAGAGGCGCCCCTGTTTCCATACTCTTCCCAAACCAGTCAACCGTTGTCATCAGTTTAGTGGGTATCCTTCTAGATTTTTCTCTTTTCTCTTTCTTTTCTTTTTTCTTTAAGGAAACGAATTATGTTGTGTCCTATAAATATCGAAATATAAACACTGTCCCCTATGCTTGTGCTGTTCAAGTATGCTTTAAATCAACTCTATAGCTCCATGAATCCTGACTCATTTATTTAGACTTCCCTTCTCTTTGCTTGTGTACGTGCATGCATACATTTCACACAGTTGGAACCGTCTGTGCGTTCTCTTATGTGTTATTTTTAAAATTCGAAACGATTTTTATCTACAGTCATTTTAGTACATAATACCGCATCCTGCCATCTTAGTGTAGGTCACCGGACCATTTCCCTGTCACTGAGCAGTTAGATTGCTCTGTGCTTTTGCTTATGTATATATGTCTCTCTGGAAAATGTCATTTTGTTGTGTGTCTCCTGAAAAACGAGTGGTAACGTCTTGGCTGTGTTGTTGACACTTGCTTTTCCAGCTTTGCTTTGCATCTTGGCAACCTTCTCTCTGGGAGATGTGTGTTCCCCGCCCCCTCCCTCCCTGTCTTGGGATTTGACATCCAAAGAGACTGCCCAAGGACTGCAGGGGGAGGGAAGGTAGTGGTGTCTGAGTCTGCCCGAGACCCTCGGGCGGGGCATCGCAGCTGACGGCCCCGCCCAAACGTGCTCAGGGGCAGCAGGCGATAGGGGTGCGACCTTCTCCTCAGCGCCCTCCTTCTTGTATCTGTGTCCCAATCCTGTTCAGTTTCTCTTGGTTTTCGCTGTGATGGCAAAGAAGATGCCTCCGCTAAAAACTTAAACGAGAAGGATGTGCGCATGCCTTTAATATGCGCCTAACTGTTGCTGGTGTCAATTTCTGGCCACTGGAGTCGCTCTGAGGGACCAGGTATGACAACTGTTTGGAAGTACCAGGTGATTATTTTCCCCCTCAGGGGTGATGCATGTTTTCCTCCTCTTCATAGATCCTTTCCATCTTTAGCGTTGTGATTCTGATTCTACTACTTTACGAACGAATACCTAACAGAGGAGACTGGGGGTTGGGGGGATGGCAAGAATCGCTTACAGAAGGAGAAATTGCAGTGGCACCCACCTGTAGAGTCCACAGCATAATTCTGATATTATCAGATAAGCCCAGCCAGCTTCACAGTGAACACCGGCTCCCTGCCTCCGTTTTAACATCTCCTTTCTTTTGCTTTGCTGTGGTTTGAGATCTGCACTTCTATTTGATGCTCTGAGGTGCATCATGGGGTTGATGGACGGTTGACGTTTCAGCTGGCCTGGAGAGAGTCTCCGTCCAGCTGAATCACCGGGTTCCTCCAGCGTGGGGACGTGACCGTGTCATCAGAGGAGGCTGGGCGCGGGGGTGGATTGGGCGGCCCCATTGTCTGGGAAACCAGGTGGAAGAGGGATGAGGTTTTGCAGACAGCCCTTTTGCTTAACTGTATACCCATCTGTCCTCATTTTCTAGGTCTGCCATCACAAACCACCACAGACTGGGTGGCTGAAACAACAGAACTGTATTTCCTCACAGTTCTGGAAGCTAGAAGTCCAAGATCAAGGTGTTGTCAGGTGCCTCCTTCTAACCATGTCCTCACGTGGTCTTTCCTCTCTGTGGGCATCCCTGGTGTCACTCTGTGTGTCCAGATTCCCACTCCTGATAAGGGCAGCAGTCAGATTGGATTAGGGCCCAGCCTAAGGGCCTCCTTTTAACTTCATCACCTCTTTGGAGACCCCACCTCCAAATCCAGCCACATTCTGAGGTCCTGGGGGTTAGGGCTTCAGCATTTGAGTTGGCGGGGTTGCGGGGAGCAATTCAGCACATAACAGCATCCTCTCCGTTTCTTTTGATATTTATGGTACTAAGATTGAGAGATAGCTCACCCTGTGGATATATGGAGGCCCTCAGTTCGGGCACTGGGTGTTCTGACCAAGAGCAGGCTGGCACTTGAACGGGCATGCTGAGTGGGCAGAGCTCGCTAATGAATACACGACGCTAATGAATACTTCAGTTTCTAATGGAGCAAAGCTGTGAGCTTGCTGGCATTGGAAGCCGTGGCTGGTGAGTCCTGGGCTGGGGAGCGTTGCCAAAACCTTGTCGTTCAGATGAGTCGCCAACAAAGGAGCGTTTTGAATCTTTTGTGAAAGCCAGTTTATTTTATCGTACTGGGGGGCTCTTGGCCCACTGATGCCACAGGCCCTTCACAATGAGGTGTTTGTAGAGAGCTGGCGTTCAGGTCCCCCTGGACCCCAGGCACCCATTTCCAAGGTGCACGTGGAAGCCGTGGCCGAGGTTGCTTCTTTGGCCTTTCCATGCATCCTGCTGCCTCCTGTGGCTTTTAGGAAGGTGCTCGGGTGTCGGTTTTGGTCCCGTTGGCATGCAGAGGGGCTCAGAAGGGGGTTGAGGCAGGCTCCCAGTGTGGCGTGCTTGCTGATTCTCAGAGAAAGCCGTGGGTTAACCGTCCTGTGGACGCCTTGCTCTGCGCATGTACCTGCTGGGAACGCGTATCACAGACTCCCTTCCTCTCCACTTGCTCCCTTTGATTTCTAAGGCGGGCGGGGGTGGGGGGCTGCTGTTCTACCCTTGTGTATGCCTGGGTGTGTTCGCTGCGTACCCAGTCCTGGCTAGTTGAGGCTACGGGAAAAATATCTGTGGCTTTGCAACCGATGGCACAGAGCATCTGAGAGGGCCCAGTCAGAGCTTGGAAACCGACCTCTGTGGGTGCTGTGTATTCCCCAGGTACCTTCACCGGGTCTGGCATGCACACACAGTGCACACGAAGCGGCCGTTTCAGCACAGGCTGGCTTGCTGAAGGGACCTCCCCAAGCACTGAATGACCCTTGTTATTTTAATAGAGTGGTCTGGAACGCAGATAGGCATGGTTGGGACCTGCTAAGACTTGGACTTCCTTCTCCATGCTTAGAGCACCTTTTCATAGTTTAGACTGTAAAGTGCTGACTGAATACTTGTATTCTCTTGCCCTGTGTTGAGCCAGGCGGCAAGATTATAAGAAATATCTAGAGGCCACCATGGAAATTTATTGAACCAGTGGCTGGTTGGCAAAGATGACGGAGGCAAAGATGATTTATGAGGCTGGCTGGCTAAAGGAATTGGGTGTGCGTTTCATCATAATTCCTTCCTCCCGAGGGGGGGCGGGGCGCGTCTGTCGGCTCACCCTCTCTAGGTGGCTGGCGCATCAGTGCCCGATAGAGCAGGTCCTGGCCACGCCTGTCCTGTCCGTCTTCTCTCAGATTGTGGTGGTGCTGGTGATAGTGTAGACGGCTCACCTCAAGGCTGGGGAATCATAACCCCAGAGGAGTTAGAGTTCTGGTGTCAAAGAAGAAAAGAAGGGCTGAAGTTTGGGGATGTAGATGTCGGATTGGCCAGTTCTTTGAGAGGAAGGAGTTGGATTAAAGCCCCTGGAAAAGCTAAAACGTTGTTTAGCTTTAGCTCGATGTCCCCATAACGAGCCCCAGGGATAAATGACAGAAGGCATGTCAAGGACGGTAGGAAACGGAAACGCCCTCTGGAGATGCTCTGTGAGCTCCACGCGTGCGGTTCCTTTTGCCCTGTGCCCTAGGACCGGGAGGAGGGCAAGGGGTCTTCAGCCCTGTGCCTCAGAAGCACACGTTCTCCAGAATCCCAGCCAATCCCCTTCAGAGCCTCCCTTTTCCAGATGCCCGGGTTAGCAATAGGAGGACTCACCTTGCCTCGACCTGAGCGAGGCGGGGAGTTCTGAACGTAATGCAAAAGCCAGTAGACCAGTACCAACACGCTGGCGTGGTGCCCAGCTCAGAGCACTGTCCCTCCAGCGTTCGCACACTCTCTCCTAGTTACCCTGCAGGGCGCACTTTGTGCGTTCCTTCAGCAGAAAGCTTCCCTGGCAACCCCAGGTCTTGGTTCCACTTGGCACCTCCCCCATCTTGCCCTGTCTCTTCCCTGTGCCGTCATCACCGGTGGGCCTGGTCACTTGTGTCCTGAAGGCAGGGACAGGTCTGCTCTGGTCTCCCCTGTGACCCCGACAATACCTGGGCATCGTAGGTCTCCAGGAGGTATCTGATGAATGAGTGAATGGAGATGTTGGGAAGATCAGGTGAGATCGTTGTCATGAAAACTCCTTAGAGCCTCAAAGTTGAAAGCGCTTTACAGCCATGAGTTATTTTCTGGAGGCAGAGCCACGCTCCTTGGCAAGTAGCCTCTTTTGAGGCACTATAGACACAGGCACAGAGAGTTGAAGAGAAGAACTTAATCTGATTTGAGTCTGTTATATTCTTGTTCACGCTTTATTTGCTTTGTTAATTACGTTTGCCTAAGACTCTAAAGACTTACACTGCTGTTTAGAGTCAACACTTTCCTAGCAATTCGACCAGGAGGTGTGTTAGAAGGAATGAGGGTGGGGATGGGGTGGGAAGGAGCTGGGAAGTTGCCTTCGGTGCTTTAGAAAAATACTGATGCCTGGGCCTCCCTCTGGAGGCTCTGAGTCATTGTGTCCCAGGTGGACCCTAGGTATCGACATGAAAACATCCCCCCAGAGGCTCTGATGTTCAGCCGAGGTTGGTGACCAGGAACTGAAGGCAACTTACAACTTGCTTTGATTCAAGTGATGGTTTTTGGATGGTTTACTGCAATTCAAGTACCTTTCTCTTTCCATCGGCAGCCAGTCTTACGATTTATTGCAAAGGACTCAGTAAAGAGGGAGAGAAGGGCTTCCTGCAGGTGATGAAGGTACAGTCTCAAGACGAAAGGGGGGAACTGACCTGGTTCTATGGGTTGCAAACTTCAGAGTGCACCAGAATCCCCTGGGGGGGGGGGGCTTCAAAAATGCAGGTGCCTGGGCCCACCCCAGACTCAATGACTTCTACGCTCTTGGGAGGCAGCCGAGGCATCTGCGTTTTAAAGTAGGTCCCTAGGGGACTTCTGGCGCTCACCAAAGTGAGGGAATCACAGAACAGTCCAGGAAGGTGTGCTGGAGGAGTCTGGAAAGCTGTAGTATGTGAGGGGCACAGACAGAACACTTGGGATGTGGGGTATCCACAATCCTCTATGTCTCATGGTCTCCTTAAAAATGTATTTTTTTATGACACAAATGAACTTATTTATGAAACAAAGACAGACTCACAGACATAGAAAATGAACTTGTTACCAAAGGGGAAAGCGGGTGGGGGAGGGATAAATTAGGAGTTTGGGATTAGCAGATACAAACTACTCTATTTAAATTAGGTAAACAAGGACCTCCTGTATAGCACAGGGAACTAACTATATTCAGTATCTGGTAATAAACCATAATGGAAAAGAATGTGAAAAAACATATGTATGTGTATGTATAACTGAATGACTTTGCTGTGTACCCGAAACTAACACAATCGTGTAAACCAACTATACAAAGAATTAGTTTTTTAATTGACGTGAAATTCACATAACATAAAATTAACCATTTTATTTTTTATTTTTATTTATTTATTTTTGGTTGCACCTCACGACTTGTGGGATGTTCCCTGACCAGGGATTGAACCCTGGGCCACGGCAGGGAAAGCCCGGAATCCTAACCACTAGGCCACCAGGGAACTCCTAAAATTAACCATTTTTAGGTGAACAATTCAGTGCCATGTGGCACATTACAGTTTTGTGTAACCAGCATTGCTGTCTAGTTCCAAAGCATTTCCATTCCCCCAAAAGGAAGCCCCCACCCCATTAGGCAGCCGCTCCCCCCGCTCCCTCCCTCGTCCCCAACCCCTGGCAACCACTAACCTGCTTTCTGTTTCCATGGATTTACCCACTTTGGCTATTTCATATAAATGCGGTCATACAGCGTGTGACCTTTTGTGTCTGGTTTCTCTGACTCAGCGTAATGTTTTCAAGGTTCATCCACGTTGTAACCTGGGTCAGAACTTCATTCCTTTTTACGTCCGAACACCGTCCCATTGTATGGATGTGCCGTCGTCTGCTTTTCCATTCCTCCGTTCATGGGCATTTGTGTTGTTTCCACCTTTTGGCTATTGTGAACAGTGCCGCTGTGAATGTGGGGTACAGGACTTGTTTGAACGCCCTAATTCTCCATCCTTTGGGGGTATGTATCATGAGCTCCACTTCACCAGTGGTTAGATCAGGTCAGTCCAGGTGGGCAGCCTGGCTGGCAGCTCAGATGACCCACAGTTTGCTGGAGTAACAGATGCAAAGCTCTCTGAAGCTCAGCTCTGAATAAGGAGTGGCCAGGAGGACAGTTGGGCAGTTAACAGGGCCAGAGGGAGAGGAGGTCTGGAGGGAGCTGGTCGGGGGCAGGGCAGTTCTGTTTGGCTGTAGCTTCAGGCTAGCTTCCGTTTTAAGTGCCTTTTCTCAGCAAGGTTACAATGGAAACAGCCAGAGTAACCTTATTAGAAATACATTTCTGGGACTTCCCTGGTGGTGCATGGTTAAGAATTCACCTTCCAATGCAGGGGACGCGGGTTCAGTCCCTGGTCAGGGAACTAGATCCCACATGCGTGCCACAACTAAGAGTTCACATGCCACAACTAAGGAGCCTGCCTGGTGCAACCAAAATAAATTAAAAAAAAAAAAATTTCTGACCATTCACTCGCCATCCCAAATCCTTTGCGATCTCCCCAGTGGGTCCAAGCCTTTTTGTCTTTTTTCTTTTTTATTTAACACGGACTTTCTTCTGGGCTCTCCTCCAGGCGCCTCCTTACCTCCTTAGCTTCAGCTCAGGCCGGTTCTCCGCCACTTGAACCAGCCACCAGCTGCTGCAACGGGCTCTCAGGACACACGTGTCCTTCGTCATCCTGAGCCTTTCCTCGCGGTCTCCCTCTGCCGGGAACCACTTTCCTCCTTTAGCCGTCACCTGGCCAACTCCTCCTGGTTCCCCTTCAGGTTAGGACAAAGGCATCCTTTCCTCCAGAAGCTTTCCCGGAGCTCCGATCTGGGCGAGGTGCCCCTGCATCTTTGTAGCTCTCCCCGCCGAGCCCCTGCCTGGCAGCTGCTTCCCTGGTGGGCCGGCAGCTCCTTGGGGGCAGTGGCTTGGTCAGTCTTGTTTGCCCGGAATCCCCAGCACTTGCCGCGGAGCCTGGCATGGAGAAGGGGGCTCAGAACGTGATTTGTTCTGACGTGAGGAAGGAGTGAGTGTGTGTTCGATCCTGGGACTTCATTCCTCACTGCATCCTCCAACCTACATCAGTGCCTGCACCAGGCTAGATGCCGTGGCCCCTCTAACACCTCCCAACACAATAAACACTTCCTAAATGTGGGATCGTTGAATGAAAAGGAGAATTGTATGTATTGCATATATTTACGTATGTGTGTATGTGCATATGGCATTTTTTAAAAACAAACAATTCTAAGTAAAGTAGAGGGGAGAAGGTTGGCTTTGTGAAGAATCAGGTGGTCAGATGAGCTAAAACAGGGTCAAAAAACTTTTTCGGAAAAGGACCAGAAAGTATGTATTCTGGGCTTTGCAGACCTCTTATGGTTTCTGTTGCCTTTCTCGTTTCATTTCCTTTTCCTTCCTTACAACCCTTTAAAAATGTGAAAAACATCTGTAGCTCATAGGCCGTACAAAAACAGGGCACTGGCTGCATTTGGGCCACGGGCTGTAGTTTGTAGACTCTTGATTCGCAAGGTCCTTGAAGGCCAGTTACTTTTTAAACTTGGCTTTAGTGGTGTCATGTTACATGCATTTATACCTGGCCCTTTTTTCTTGATAGTTAAAATTATGTGTGTTAATAGTAAAAAAAAAAAAAAGCCTAGAGAATAGAAAAGTTCGAAGACATAAGAAAAATCTCCTTTTAATCCCACTGCATGGGAGCAACTATAATTCATGTCTTGGAACATTTGCTTTCTGTATCTTTTCCTGTTGTTGTTTTTCTCTGTGTGGGAAATGTCATAAGAGTAACTCACAGTCGTGGAGCATACACCGTGGGCAGGCACATTACATGCATAATCCCGTGGGGTCAGTGCTATTGTTAATTTTATTTTATAGATGAGGAAACTGAGGCTCACTTGTGTGATACGAATGATCTAGATGCATAAGGACCCGTCTCACTAAGTAGCAAAGCCCAGGGGTGCCCAGGTGGTGACGGCAGATGCGTGTGTTGAGGAGGAGCCTCTGTCCCTGGGTCCCTGGGTGGCTGGAATGAGCAGAGCCCCTGCGTGTAGAAGAGTAGGGTAGTTTGTTATTGCAGCAAAACACAGCCCATCCTGACTGATACCCCGAACCACTGAGACATTTGGGTAGCATCAGTGTTAGTCGTGGAATGCTATCTTGGGGGCCTCTGTACCCTTGTTTTAGATGCCAGAGGCATTTTGGTGGGATACTTCCTGTTTGTTTATGTGTTTTGTTGTTGAGAAATTAATCAGTCCATCTAAGATAGAAATGGGAAATGTTATTTGAGCCTAAATGAGGATTATAACCTAGGAACAGCCTCTCACAAAGCTCTGAGAATTGTTCCACCCCTTAGAAGTCAAGGCACGGTTACATTAAGTGTTTTGAGACAGAGGGCTGTACATTAAATGACGTATTACTATTAAAAAAATTTTTTTAACATCTTTACTGGAGTATAATTGCTTTACTACAGTGTTGTGTTAGTTTCTGCTGTATAACAAAGTGAATCAGCTATGTGTATACATATATCCCCATATCCCCTCCCTCTTGTGTCTCCCTCCCACCCTCCCTATCCCACCCCTCTAGGGGTCACAAAGCGCCGAGCTGATCTCCCTGTGCTATGCGGCTGCTTCCCACTAGCTCTTTTACATTTGGTAGTGTGTATATGTCAGTGCCACTCTCTCACTTCGTCCCAGCTTACCCTTCCCTCTCCCCATGTCCTCAAGTCCATTCTCTACATCTGCATCTTTGTTCCTGTTCTGCCCCGAGGTTCATCAAAACCATTAAATGATGTATCATTGACAGTTTACACAATCCAGATCTGAGTGTCATTGCGGTGGGTCATGTGACCTCTTACAAGATTAAGAAAGAATGTTATCTTTTAAGGAGCTGTCTTGTTAACACTAGGAGAATGTTGCCCTTCATGGTTGAGCAGGTATTTCTGCGGATGGGGGCGGTTTGGTGGATGCACAGTGGTGGGGAGAGACGAGGCCAAAGGGCAGGGGAAATTTTTTTATGTTTAAATTTTTCTTGCCTTGCCATAAAATATGAATTTGATTTCACAGTTTCCTTATCGATCAGTTATCCCATCTGGACTCTCTCTCTCGGGAAGCAGAAGAGGACAGAATTAAAGGGCTGCCTGCCACTGCTTCCGCTCACCCCTAAATTCCATCACGAAGGAAAGCGTGTGGGCAGCCTCGGATACCTGTTCCCTGTGATGGTGATGTGTGAAGTCTGGGTGAGGCTGTGTTCCTCGCTTCCTCAATCCCAGGGGCCCCACAGCCTCCTTTTGGGGCATTTGCACTGTTATCCCTGCCTTTCTCCTCCTCTTATTCTCCTGACAGCTGTCGTAAAAATAACCGCCTGCTTTGTCTGACACCCTGATCCCGACTCTGCTCACCCGTCCCCATTTTGCTAGAAGGGCTTGTGTATCGAGTTTCCATATGGTACAGTGGGTGGCAGTTGGAGGAGTCCCAGCAGACTGGCTCCTTGGTGATGCCCAAGGTTCCTCCGGTTCAATGGCAGGAACGATTTAGGGCAGGACTGGCAGGTAACGAGCCCGGGGAAGTGCGAGCTTGTGCTGGGCTCACGTGCTGATGGAGTTCTAGGTTGGCATTACACTTGGGGCTAGTGCTGGGTGATTTATGTTATATGATGATACACTAGAATGTAATGATACGTTACCTGACGATATACAATAGAACGGTATTCCATAATGGCATTATGTAGCGACGTATCATTAGAGTGTACCATCATTCTTTCTAACACCCCCATGTTCCCCACCCAAGTCCACATTTCTCGGTTGCGTTAAAGCTTCTTTAGAGGCAATGTGTCGTACTGGAACACGCATGGACATTGGATCAAATTGCCCTGGATTCACAGGGCTGTGTGTCTTGGGGCAGTTACTTAACCTGTCTGAGCCCTGGTATCCTTATCTGTAAAATGGATATAGTCCTACCTGAGAGGGTGGCCATGAAGATTAAATAAAATGAATGCCTATAGAGTACCTAACACATAGCCTGGGCAGCTTACAGTAGGTCTTTAATAAATATGAGTTATACCAAGAAATGTGGAAGCCGCTGGGGATGACTTTTTGGTTATGTTTCTTATTTGCACAAGTTGTGGATTCAGGCATGATGAAGCATTTGTAAGTGTCTGTGTCTGTGTGTCTGTGTGTGTGTTGGCTGCTTTTCTCTTTTAATCACTTCTCTGTGGTTATCGTCACAGAAAATAGCATCAGCTCCATTCCACCTCTCTGGCGTCCTACGTGGTCTGGCTTTTCTTGCATCTTCACTGAGATGTTTCAGCAGGGACCGCCCCCCACCCCCAGACTTTTGCTTCCCTTTCCCATTCTGTTCTGTGGCTTGGTGACTGGATGAGTTTTTATTACCACGAGGAGTACCCCCGAAGCAGCTGCATGTGTCAGAATCACACTGCGATGGGCATCTGGACCTTCACACTTCTGTAGACCTTTGCTGTCTTCTGTCCTAGGCTGAGACTCTTCTTCCCCTTTCCTCCTTACCCGCTACTGCCCTGTCCCCACCAGGTCTATTTTTCTTTGATTCATGTAGTGCCAAACTTCGGTACCGGTCATTTGGCTAGTCCCAGGGATCAAAAGCCCTATAATTAGATAAACAGGCAATGGCAGAGCAGTAATTGTTATAGTGGAAGAGTATAAGATGAGAGCCCTGATAAATCGTGACTCAGTCTACCTGGGGAAGGCTACCTGAAGTTGGTGCTTGAGTTTAGACTTAAAGGTTAAGTTGTCAGGTAGATGGCCTTGACAGGAGGTAGCGGGGTATACATTTCAGACAAAGGGAACAATATACCTAAAGATGCACTACAGCAGGTTGACTAGTTCATTGTTGCGGTGGTACAAAGCATGTGTATTCGTTAGCCATTGCTGCCTAACAAGCAACCCTAAGATCTCAGTGACACACCACAGTCAGTAAGGATTGATTTCCCAGCTGCCTGTCAACTGGCTGGGACAACTCTGCCGATGTCAGCTGGGCTCACTCATGCCTCTGTGGCTCAGCTGGAGGTCAGCCAATCTTGACTGCTCTAAGCTGCAGGACTGCAGATGGGCGTGGTGAGTCTGCTCCAAGTGTCTTCTTGTCATCTGCCTCGGGCCAGGACACATTTTTCTTCTAGCGAGGGCAGAGCCATGAAAGGAAGAGCAGAAGCAAACAAGGCCTGTTCGGGCTGAGGCCCAGAACTGACACCCGAATACTTCCATCCATGTATTACTGACTAAGCAAGGCACATGGCAGGATCCAAGGTTGAGGGTGGTGGTTCTGGGATGAATAGCGATCACCCCAAATCCATTTGTTTCCTGGAACCTCAGAATGTGACTTTACTTGGAAACAGGGTCTTCGCAGGTGTCATGAGTTAAGAAGAGGTCATACGGGACTAGGTAGGCCCTAAAGCCCGTATGACTAGTGTCTTTATAGGAAGGGGGAGAAGAGACGTAGGGGAAACAGACAGAGAGAAGGCGGCCACATGAAGAGGGGGCAGGGATTGGAGTCCTGCCACCACGAGCCAAGGAATGCCAAGGTTTGCCAGAACCACCAGAAACTGGAAGAAGTAAGGACGGCTGCTTTCCTCTACAGGTGTCAGTAGGAGCACGGCCCTGCTGACACCTTGCTTGCAGACTTCTGGGCTCCAGAACTGTGAGAGAATAAATTCCTGTTGTTTGAAGCCCCCCGGTTGCTGGTTGCTCGTTATGGCAGCCCTAGGAAGCTAATGAAGCAGCCATATATAAACCGTGCCCGTGATAGGACCAGACGAGCATGGATGCAAAGAGAAGTAAAGCACTGGCGCCCGTGAGCGCACCTGCCACAGAGAGACAGAGCCTGGTGGTAGAGAGAGACGGGGCCAGGACAGGCAGGCAGGGTTGGCATATCGTAGTCTACGAAAGTTTGGCTTTTCTTCTGTAGGCAATGGTGAGAATGAAGGTTTGGGGGCAAGGGCATGACTTCTTCAGATGTGGGTTTTAGAAGGAGGGCTCTGGGGTAATGGAGGGCAGAGTGGAGGATGTTGGTCTAGACTCAGGCTATGACAGTAAGCCAGGTGAGAAAGGAAGAGGTTAGGAATTAGGGTAGCACTTTAGAAAGAAATGGGTAGACCTAAAAACAATGTTTAGAGGAAATAGTTGGATTTTGTAATCAGCTGGACGTGGGAGTAAAGGAAGGCAAGAATCTAGATTGATCCTTATTTTTGGCTGGGGACACCTAGTGGATTGGGTGCCTTTCCTCCAAAAGTGAACACAGCAAGCAGAGGAGCTGTTTACGGAGCGGAGGCGTTCAGTGGTTATGGGTCAGGCCTGGTGTGGTGCTCACTTCACCTGCTCCGTTTCTCCTGGTCAGTTCTTAGTCACATGCCCGTCTGCTTGCGTGGAAGGCAAGTCACATGACCAAGCCCAAAGTCAAGGGGTGGGGAAATATGCGATGCACACAGTAAGGCCATGGCAAGGACGCGGGGAGGGATAAAAACTGGGACCCATCACTCAGCCTGTGGCAGAGAGCGTGACAGCGGTGAGAGATGAATCAAGAGAGGTGGGCGGGCTGGATCACATAAAATCTACCTCTGCGTCCAGAAAGAAGAGGAGAACGTAGGTATTGGTAGGGATGGCTGTTGGCTCCATATGTTGTGTGGTTTGCTCGTGCATACGCTCGTGTGGTCTTCACCACAACCAAACTGCCGATTTCAGCACCCCGAAATTCCCTTGTACCCCTTTGCAGTTAGCCCCCACCCCCAATCTAATCCCAGGCCGTCACTGATCTGCTTCTGTCACTACTGCTTAGTTTCAGGCCTCAGTAGTTTCAAAAGCCCGTCAGGTGATTCTAATGAGTAGCCAGCTAACGATAAAGCAGAAGCATTTTAAAATTTGCTGACGTTAACAAACAAAAAGCTTCTCTCTGACACAAGACACCATCAAGTTAGAGCCACGCCAAAGTCTGTGAGATGTTTGCAATGCATATAACTGACACAAAGTATTGGTGTCTAGAATACATAAAGAGCTCCCACAAATCAATGAGAAAAGGGCAAACCATACTCAATAAAAAATGAACAAATTATTTGATTAGGAATTTCAGAGGAGGAAACCCTAAAGGCCCAACAGATAGGTGAAAAGATGTTCAACATCACTAGTAATTGGGGAGATACAGTTTAAATTCTCACCCATTATATCTGACAAAAAATGAAAAAAAAGCTGATAATACTGTTTAACAAGATTTGGGCAAATGGGAACTGCGTGCACGGTTGGTGGGAGTGCAAATTAATTCAGCCATCTGGGTGAGTAATTTGGAAATATCTAGTAAAACTGAAGATGCATGTATCCTGTGACCAAGCAATTCCAATTTCAGGGATGTGCTCTCTAAACATTTTTGCAAATGTACGCAAGGAGCCAGGTGTAGGAATGTTCCATTGCAGCACTTCTTGTAATGGCGAAAAATTGGAAATAAAATACCAGTCATCAGATGAGTGGATAATTAAATTGTGATAAATGGTGTGCTAAACAGCAGTTAAAATACGTGAGCTAGATCTATAAATCAGCATGGATAAATGTGCAATGTTTAGCAGAAACCAGACGTAAGTTGCAGAATGCTGCACGTAGTAAAATACTATTTAAATTTTGAAATTGTGTCAAGTAAATTACCTATTTTATATACAAATATTTTATATATAAAATTATAGGGGGCTTCCCTGGTGGCACAGTGGTTGGGAGTCCGCCTGCCAATGCAAGGGACACGGGTTCGTGCCCCGGTCCGGGAAGATCCCACATGCCGCGGAGCGGCTGGGCCCGTGAGCCATGGCTGCTGAGCCTGCGTGTCCGGAGCCTGTGCTCCGCAACGGGAGAGGCCACAGCAGTGAGAGGCCCGCATACCGCGAAAAAAAAAAAATATAAGCTTGTCTATGAAAAGTGTAAAAACATGGCTAAGAAGGGTACCCATGAGCTTTTCCAGTTATTTAGTATCTCTAAGTGGTAGGAGGAGAGAGGAACTTCAATTCTTTCTGCAACATTTTATTTAAAAAAATTTGAATCAACGATCGTAAAAGGCTAAGCTTTATTAACTGTAGGTGGGAGGTGCATGGATTTTGATCTTCTTATTATCTGTTCATCTCTGAAATAGTTCCTTAAGGAGGAGTCTTAAAAACTATAGATAAAATTGTAAATAATAAAAATAAATGACATCAAAATGAAGGAAGAAAATTGTGTTTGACAGTGGATCAGTGGAGTTTGTGTTTTCATGTGATGGTTACCCAAACATCTTCCACATTTTTTAGTAATGGTCCCTAGCCTTGGACAGTCATAGAATTAAAGTACTCTTAAAGTTTTGTATATGGGCTATTAAAAAATCTGTAAGATTTTGGTGTGTGTGTGTGTGTGTGTGTGTGTGTGTCTGTATGTTGGGGGAGGGAGATAATTATTATAAAATCCTAAAATTAAAAGGAAATGCCTACCTTGAACGTATTTACACCATTATACTTGAACCGCACCTGTTTTTTTTTTTTCTTCCTGGTCATTTCTTAGCGACTGTTGTTACATTGCTAATTTTGATAACTACTGAGAATCAAGTTGTCAAAATGTGACAGTCTTTGGGTCTGTAACTGGATGTAAGAATTGATTCTTAGTGGTTATCAAGGTACTGCACTGGTTTGAATTCCAACATTCTAACTTGAAAACCAGGCAGGACACAAGGGCAGTCCACATCACCAATTCTTATTTTGTTAATTAAGTTCTCAGCCTAATGCTTGCTCCTGACATGGAATGTTTGTGATGTTATGCCTTTCATATAATGAGATAGATAAGCCATTTACAGCATCATCCGCAAATAGTCCGATAGTATGTGCAGCGTTATCCATTTTTATGCTCTGTAATTTAGGATGCCTTCTCGCCAGAAGAGAAAATTGATGACTGCAGAGCCTCTTACAAGAACATTCATTTTATCCTAGGTGACAGTAATGACCCCAAATAACTGAGTTTTGTGATATCCATACGCGAAGACCATCTTTGGAAGAACAATAGCCCAGGACCCAAATACTGATGGATACTCTGCTGCAGTGGACTGTGTTTAATTTTCAAGGCGGGAACTTACTTTTCTCTTCATGAATGCAAAAGTCTACATCTTGAAACAGTAGAATAAGAAAAGCTGTCTTCACTCAGAGCCTGGCTTGGTAAACTATAGGAGATGAGGGTGCATGACAGATTGTCAGTATAAGTTAACATACTTCCCAACCACAATGCTAATTTCTTAGAACGGAAGATGCTCTTTTAGAATTCTATTAAAATTCTATTAAAAGATAAAAACAAAGACACCAGACTGCATTGTTTAAAGGTAATCTCTATCCTTAAGACCTACCTTGGGGTGGTGTAAACAGAATGACATGAATGGAATATTTATAACCTTGCTGTTAATCATGTTTTAAGGCATGATAGTTGCTCCAAGCAATTTAAGAGACACTTGGACCACTGCTCATTATTCATTGTTATCATGGGAAAATCATTTCATTGCAAATAGAAGTAATAAGCCATTAGAGGAAAGGGGATACCAGAGTAAAGAAAACAGTTTAAGATGCAGCCAGGATCTGGCTGTGCTGTGGAACTCCAGCCTCTAGCATTTAAGGAGGATGGCTGACTGTTTCCTTTTGTTGTTGGTGTTTTTTCTTTTTTTTTTCCAATTGATGTTGGACTTCATTAAACTTAAATCTTCTGCTCTGTGAAAGACATTGTTAAGAGAATGAAAAGATACGCCAAGAGACTGGAAGGAAATACTGGTAAAACAAATGTTTGATATTGGACTTATATCTAAAATATACAAATAAACCTTAAAACCAAACCATAAAGAAATAAACAAATCCAATTTACGAATAGGTAAAAGATGTGAACAGACAAGTTGGCCAAGATGGTGAACAGATGGCAAATAAGTGTGTGGAACGGTGCTCAATATCTACTGTCATTAGGGAATTTCAAATTAGGACAACAGGGAAATACCACTACACACCTATGACCACGAAGAAAGAAGGTCGGGGGAACACGCAGCACATATTGCTGACGAGTATTGTTTCGTTTTTCTTTTTGTGTGTTGTGGTAAACAACACACAACATAAAATTTACCACTTAACTGTTTCTAGTGTACAATCCAGTAACCTCAGGTATGTGCACGTTGTTGTGAAACAGACCTCCAGAACCTGCTCATCTTGCAGATCGGAAGCTCTATACCCATCGAGCACCAGTCGCCCGTTTCCTCCCACCCCCGTAGTGGTTCCCTGGTAACCATCATCCTACTTTCTGTTTCTATGAACTTGACTACTGTAGATACCTCATATCAGTGGAATCATACAGTATTTGTCCTCTTATGACAGGCTTTTTTTTTTTTTTCAATAAACTCGTTTATTTATTTATTTTTGTCTGCGTTGGGTCTTCGTTGCTGTGTGCGGGCTTTCTCTAGTTGTGCTGAGAGGGGGCTACTCTTCACTGCGGTGCACTGGCTTCTCATTGTGTTGGCCTCTCACGTTGCAGAACACGGGATCTAGGTGCGTGGGCTCAGTAGTTGTGGCTCGCAGGCTCCAGAGTACCGGCTCAGTAGTTGTGGTGCACGGGCTTAGTTGCTCCGCAGCATGTGGGATCTTCCCGGACCAGGGCTCGAACCCATGTCCCCTGCATTGGCAGGCGGATTATATATATATATATATATATATATTTTTTTTTTTTTTTTGCGGTACGCGGGCCTCTCACTGTTGTGGCCTCTCCCGTTGCGGAGCACAGGCTCCGGACACGCAGGCTCAGCTGCCATGGCTCACGGGCCCAGCCGCTCCGCGGCATGTGGGATCTTCCCGGACCGGGGCACGAACCTGTGTCCCCTGCATCGGCAGGCGGACTCTCAACCACTGCACCACCAGGGAAGCCCTGGCAGGCAGATTCTTAAGCACTGCACCACCAGGGAAGTCCCTATGAGAGGCTCATTTCACCTAGTATGTCCTCAAGGTTCATCCATGTTGTAGCATGTGTCCGAATTTCCTTCCTTTTTAAGGCTGAATAATATCCCACTGTGCGTGCGTGCGTGTGTGTGCGTGTGTGTGCGCGTGCGTGTGTGTGTGTGCCACGTTTAGTTACCCATCCATCTGCTGATGAGTGTTTGGATTGCTTCCACCTCTTGGCTATTGTGAGTAGTGCTGCTATGAACATGAGTTTGTAAACGTCTCACCGAGATTCTGCTTTCAATTCTTTGGGAACCCGAAAGCGGGCTTGATGGATCGTACGGTAGTTTCTGTTTTTAATTTTTTGAGGAAACTCCGTATCGTTTACCATAGCAGTTACACCGTTTTACAATCTCACCAACAGGGCACAAGCGTTCCGAATTCTCCACATTCTCAACAAAACTTGTTCTCTTCTGTTGTTTTCTCTTCCCTTCCCTTCCCTTCTCTCCTTTTCTTTCGTGATGTCCCCTCCCTCCCTCCTCCTTCCCTCCCTCCCTCCCTCCTTCCTTCCTTCCTTCTTTGATAGTAGCCATCCTCATTGGCGTGAGATGATATATCATTGTGGTTTTTAATTTCTCTTATGATTAGTGATGTTGAGCATCTTGTCGTAAGTTGGCCATTTGTGTAGCATCTTTGAAGAAATGTCTATTCAAGTCCTTTGCCCATATTTTAATAGGGTTATTTGACTTTCTTGTTGACTCTTTTCCTATCCAGGCTTTTCAATTTAATTTACTGGGGGAGAAATTTCTTTTCATATTTGGCACCTCTGTTTTTTTAATTGAAGTATAGTTACTGTACAATATTATATAAAATACAGATGTACAGTATAGTGATTCACAATTTTTAAAGGTTATATTCCACTTATAAAATATTGGCTATA
Source organism: Lagenorhynchus albirostris (assembly GCF_949774975.1). Classification (NCBI taxonomy): domain Eukaryota; kingdom Metazoa; phylum Chordata; class Mammalia; order Artiodactyla; family Delphinidae; genus Lagenorhynchus; species Lagenorhynchus albirostris. The sequence continues at coordinate 54,920,517 of NC_083114.1, forward strand.
TTCCCCGTGTTGTACAATATATCCTGGTAGCTTATTTTATACATAATAGCTTGTACCTGTTGATCCCCTACCCCTATACTGCCCCTCCCCTCTTCCCTCTCCCGACTGGTAACCACTAGTTTGTTCTCTATATCTGTGAATCTGTTTCTTTTTTGTTATATTCACTAGTTTGTTGTATTTTTTAGATTCCACATATAAGTGATATCATACAGTATTTGTCTTTCTCTGACTTACTTCACTTAGCATAATGCCCTTCAAGTCCGTCCATGTTGCTGCACATGGCAAAATTTCATTCTTTTATTATGGCTGAGTAGTATTCCATTGTATATATATTTACGTATACCACATCTTTATCCTTTCATCTGTTGATGGACACTTAGGTTGCTTCCATATCTTCACAATTGTAAATAATGCTGCTGTGAACATTGGGGGGCATGCATCTTTTCAGATTAGTGTTAGATATATACCCAGGAGTGGAATTGCTGCGTCATATGGTAGTTCTATTTTTAGTTTTTCTGAGAAACCTCCACACTGTTCTCCATAGCGGCTGCAGCAACTTACATTCCCACCAGCAGTGCACGAGGGCTCCCTTTTCTCCGCATTCTCACCAACATTTCTGTTTGTGTTCTGTCTGACAAACCATTCTTACAGGTGTGAGGTGATATCTCATTGTGGTTTTGATTTGTATTTCCTTGATAATTAACGATGTTGAGCATCTTTTCATGTGCCTGTTGCCCATCTGCATTTCCTCTTTGGAAAAATGTCTATTCAGTTCTTCTGCCCATTTTTAAAATAGGGTTGTTTGTTTGTTTGTTTTTGATGTTGAGTTGTATGAGCTGTTTATATGTTGGCTGTTAATCCCCTATCAGTCATACCATTTGTAAATATTTTCAGTAGGTTGTCTTTTTGTTTTGTAGATGGTTTCCTTTGCTGTGCAAAAGCTTGGCACCTCTGTTTTAAAAAGTGGTAATCAGTGGCAAAATAGAACCTTCCTCCTAAAAGAAATCAACTATTTATAGTTAACTTTAAAAAACAAAACTTTTGATTTCATAAAACGAAAGATAGCTATACTTGCAAAAGGAACACTTGGCTATTTAAAACGCAAGCCTGGGAATTTTTTCGTTTGTTTTAGATCTACTCAGCTAACAAACAAAGAAAAAAAATAGAAACCAGTTACCATCTTTTATGTGTATCTCTTTTCTGGTTTATGGACACTTTAAAAACCATCCATGCTGTGGCTCAAATGTAATGTAAACTAGGCTTTGCTCCTCTAGGGTCCAGGACAAGAACATTGGAAGAAACAGTCTGTCCCCCACCCCCCCACCCCGCTCCAGTCCTAACCCTCAGTACCCGTGAATGTGACCTGATTTGGAAATGGTGTCTTTGCAGATGATCACGTTGAGATGCGATCATTCGGGTGGGCCCTAATCCAACGTGACTATATCCTTATTAAAAGGGGAAATTCGGATAAAGGGACAGAGACGCACAGAAGCCAAAGAACTACCTGGAGCTTTCAGGAACACGGCTCTGCCAACACCTTGGACCCAGCCGTTTGGCCTCCAGAACTGACGTGATACATTTCTGTTGTTTCAAGCACTCAGTGTGTGGCACTTTGTCACAGCGGCCCTAGGAAATTAATACCCTCTCCAGGGAGACCCTAGTTCCCCACAAGGCAGAAGGGCACTGGGAGCTGCCTCTAAAAGCGGGACCTACCAGCCTCTGCACAACCTACAGGAAGAGATGCTGAGGCAGAGATTCAAACCACAGCTGGGGAGCCGGACGAGCTGTGCGGGTTCCCAAACCTGACTGTGCATCCGAAGCCCCCGGTGAAGCTTCTTAGAAATACAGATGTCTGAGCCCTACCCCAGGCCTCCTAAATCAGAATATCAAAGGGTCGGGTATGAGAAGCCGCCCGCCGAGCACTGACCCACAGACTCTTCCAGGGCCCCTCCAACCGCTGGGCTCCATCACTGCTACACAGCTGTATCCTCCACCACCGGCCGCTCTGAGCGGGCCCCAGGGACCAGCAACACCAGCCTCACCTGGGAGCCTGTAAGACATTCAGAATCCTGGGCCCACCCCAGACCCACCAAATCAGAATCTTGTGTGTTAGCGAGATTCCCTAGGCGAATGGTGTACACCTTCAGGTGTGAAAAGCACTTGCAGATGCTCGAGGAAAGGATCAACAAATGAGAATTAAGAGGCAGCACTGCAGAGTCGTCAGCGGCATGGACACTGCAGCTGCACTCCTTCGCGGCACCACTCTGGGACTCAAGTCTTTGATCAGGAAAATGGGGATGATGCAGTCAGTACCTGCCTCATGGGACGGAAGACAAAGAGTTAATACACAGGGGCTTCCCTGGTGGCGCAGCGGCTGAGAGTCCGCCTGCCGATGCAGGGGACGCGGGTGCGTGCCCCGGTCCGGGAGGATCCCACGTGCCGCGGAGCGGCTGGGCCCGTGAGCCATGGCCGCTGAGCCTGCACGTCCGGAGCCTGTGCTCCGCAACGGGAGAGGCCACAACAGTGAGAGGCCCGCGTACCGCAAACAAACAAACAAATGAACATCTCAGATGAGCACCGCTTGATGTTGTGGGGCACAGCAACCAGCCTTGCCAGTGGAGCTGTGGGCGGGCACTCAGAGAGCGACGGTGTAACTTGATCCCCTCCAGGTGCCTCCAGCTCTTTCTGCCCAGCCTGTTAACGGCTCTCCTTCCCCGACCACTTCAGGCCAAGCAGCTCATTGCCTTGTACCTGGTGCCACGCTGAGTGGGCACACTCATGGGTGATTTGCAGCCCCCGATGAGTTAATGACCTTGTGCCCAGCCGGCCGTAGGCTGGGCCACCTAGCGCTCTGAGGAGCTAGATCAGGGCAGGCTGACTTGTTAGGCGGAGTGACTTCTTTGTTTCCTAACCAGAGAAGATCGATCCTGTAAGAGGGTTATTGCTGCTGCACACAATTCACCAGAGTCACTGGTTAGCGGAATCATTAGCTTTAGAAGTAAATGAATAGACGTGGGATATTGGTACCATTGCGTATGAACACGTGGCCTTCCTTCTTATTCATTTAGTCTTGTTTCCAGGGGGAAATGGTGGATGACTCGGGGCCTGATGAAATACTTTGTGGCACAAGGGACAGGCTGCCAGATGCGGTGTGACGGTCCTTTTCTTGGCTTCGGTAAAAGGCTTTGCCCGACTGCAGTGGTTCTCACACCTTAGCTCGTGAATCCCCTGGATTGCTGGGCCCACCCCCCAAGAGGGTGAGGGTTCAGGAGGTCTGGAACGGGGCCTGAGAATTTGCATTTCTAATGAGTTCCTGGGCTTTTGCTGAGGCTGGCCCGGGTCTCACAGTGACCCCACTTTGAGAACTGCTGCCTCCCCGAATAAAACCCAGGCCCCTGGGAAGCTTTTTGGATTCAATGTGCCTAAGCTTACTCCCAGAGAAAAGGAGTCTTATTTTTGGCTGCGTTGGGTCTTCACTGCTGCGTGCGGGCTTTCTCTAGTTGGGGCGAGTGGGGGCTACTCTTCATTGCGGTGCGCGGGCTTCTCATTGCGGTGGCTTCTCTTGTTGCGGAGCACGGGCTCTAGGCGCACAGGCTTCGGTAGTTGTGGCACGCGGGCTCAGTAGTTGTGGCTCACAGGCTCTAGAGCGCAGGCTCAGTAGTTGTGGCATGTAGGCGCAGTAGTTGTGGCGCAGGGGCTTAGTTGCTCCGCAGCATGTGGGATCTTCCTGGACCAGGGCTCGAACCCGTGTCCCCTGCATTGGCAGGCGGATTCTTAACCACTGCGCCACCAGGGAAGTCCTGAAAAGGAGTCTTGTGTTTGAGTTTTTAAGAAGTGCTGGCCCAGCTGACTGTATAATTAGCAAGTAACATTGCAAGTAACGTCCACTGAGGTCATTTAACGGTGATGGGCCTGGACATTTTCTAGCTTCCATCAGTTTGCCCCTAGGTCCTCATCAAAGTCCTGGTTTATGTTGGCCTGATCCAACATGAAACCACTTTCTTGGGGATCATGATTACATGTTAACTGCAGCCCTGTAAGGGCCATTCTCGGTCCACAAACCCTATGTACCTAATATCTCTCTCCAAGCTCTCATTCTCTTGGGATGGCAAAAACTCAGTCCTCGTGAATCTAGAGTTTTTCCCCACCCTCCTCCCCACTCCCCAGCCTGGCACATCGTTTCAGGGGCTGAGGACCACAGGCATGTGATCTAGGTCCTCTTTGGCCCCCGTGGTCATTGCTGAGTTATTCTGTGTTCCCTGGACCAGGGGTCAGCAATGTTTTTTTCCTGTAAAGGGCCAGATGGTAAATATTTTCAGCTTTGTGGGCCATATGGTCCCTGTGGTGACTACTCAGTTCCACCACTGTAGTGTGAGAACAGCCCTAGGCAATAAATACATAAATGAATGGGCATGGCTGGGTTTCAATAAAACTTTATTTCCAAAAAATGGGCAGTGGGCCAGATTTGGCCCATATGCAGTACCAAGCGTCTTCAGGTGTCTAGGCTGCCTCTCTGCCTGTCATGGGGTTGGGGGTGGCTGGGTTTGTTCTTCTGCTTTGTGGACCTCTCCAAGGCCTTTCTCCTCCATGGGGGAGGCATGGGCGCAAAGGCTGGTTTTCGCTGTGCTCCCCAACCTGGATGGTGGAAACTTATTAGGCTTGCCCCCAGTTCCCCCATCTCAGCGTGGCTTTGAGGCTCCCAGGATTATTCCACTATTCCAGGGCCACCTTGGGTCAAAAGAAAACGGTGAGGCTGTCTCGAGGTCTCTGTCTGGACGCCCCCAGCTGCCCCCTCTCCGGAGCGCGCTGCCTGCCCCGAGCTCCACCCGGGAACGAGGGTCTGGAGATCCCTGCTCTTTGATTCCCAAATCCATCTGGGAGTTCGGGCCCAGCAGTGGGGGCAGGCCACAGGGCTCTTTTTTCTCAGTGACCTGCCGCTTCTCAGCCTTCCCCATGTAGTGTCTTCTTTCCCGTTATCGGGAATCTTTATTGAGACAGGGTGGAGAGTACCCTGGCTCTTGTTTGAAAAAAATAAAACTGTATGCCCATGGCTCGCCGGTCAAAAGGTACAGAAAGGATACTCAGTGAAAAGTGAGTCTCTCTCTCACTCCTGTCTACCTGTTACCTATTTCATTTCCCCAGAGGCCAAAGTGCCCTATGTCTCTCCTAGCACCCAAGTGTAAATGTGTCGAAACTGCTTTACGCCCTGATTTCATCAACTCTTAGAGAAGGGTTCTATATCAGCACATCTAAATGAGCCATCTAGGTTTTTTGGGTTTTGGTCTTGTTTTTTTTAACTACTGCATAGTATTCCATCAAGTGGAGGCCCTGTAACTTTAAAACCAGTCCCCTGCTGAGGGACATTTAGGTTGATTCCCATGCTTTACTCTTATAAACAGTGATGCAGTAGACTATCCTGGTCCGTTAAATAGACGTTTTTTATTGTTGTTGAACTTGACTTAATGGAGTTGCTTGATTAACAGGCGCTCTGTGTTTGTTCCCTGTAACCCTTTGAATACCAGCTGGTGAGATCCTGCCCTGTCTTCAGCTCCCCCAGAGTGAGTTGTTAAATGCAGCTATTTATGCCAGTTGTATTTGTTGCAATCATTTGATGTAACCAAATATTACACAGATTGATGAAATATGAGGGTGAAAAAGGAAAAGGAGTTTTGATGAAAGTTCAGTCAACCACTTTGAATAGATTTGCATTGAATCACCAAATTTCTGTCAAATAAGGCAGAGCAGAGACAGCTGTCAAAGACGGGGCAACGAACCAGAAAAATGGAGAACGCTTCTGTTTTCAGATTTCTTCCCACATCTTTAAGTCCTGACACCACTTTAAAGAAGCCAGATCTGAAGATTGTAAATGAAGTATTATGGGTATGGTTTTTGCAATGTAGATGAAGCCAGACTTGATCCGTTGACCTAGATGCACTGAAATGGCTTCTGTGTTAACGTCGTGGGACTGGCAAGTTAACGCACATTTATTTGCTTGGAATTAAAATTATTTGGGGAAGGGAGATTCACCCCTTTGTCCACCATTAAAATTAACTAATGACCAGTTTGTGTCACGTCGGAAGGGAGAATATCTACTGTGTACAGTTGGGTCCATGTGAACATGTCTTTAGTAGAAATTCCTGAGAGTAGGATTATACAATGGTTTGTGAATTTTCCTTTTTTTTTTTTTTTTGAATTTTCCATTTTTATAGAAATTCCCCAGTTGCCCTCTGTAGAGCTTGTACCAATTCACACTTCCTTTTTTTTTTTTTTTTCTGGTACGCGCGCCTCTCACTGTTGTGGCCTCTCCCGTTGCGGAGCACAGGCTGCGGACGCGCAGGCTCAGCGGCCGTGGCTCACGGGCCCAGCCACTCCGCGGCACGTGGGATCTTCCTGGACCGGGGCACGAACCCGTGTCCCCTGCATCGGCAGGTGGACTCTCAACCACTGTGCCACCAGGGAAGCCCCACAGTTATTGTTATTTAGATGATTCTCTGACTTATGTATATACAATAACATCTTTATCATTCATTTTGGTTTCCTTTTCTCCCCAATCTGAGTGATGGGGCTGCCTGACTGGGAACAGCAAAAAGCCTACGGATACAATGAAATTCTGGAAAATAGCCCAAATAATTCAAAATATTTGACACTGAAATTGGGGCAGATGTGGAGAAGTTCGTTAACACAAGACTTGTTTTTTTTTACAAAAAAAAAAAGAGTAAGATTGGCTTTATATTTGAGCAGCTCTTATGGGAACACTAATGTTTCTGTCGTCATGCTCTCTGGGGGTTTTATAGCTGTTTGGCCGTAAAGCCATCTCTTCTGTGGGTTTATCTTTCATCATAAGTTGGACCCTTTCAGCTCTAGCTTATGTTTCCTGCCTTGTTTAAGCAATAACTGAACCCAGCGCTGTTCCAGGCATGGTGGAGAAAGGGAGGTCCATGTCCTCAAGAACTGTACAGACTCTTGGAGGAGACAAAAACCATGCCCTTTGGGACTTCCCTGGTGGTCCAGCTGTTAGGGCGCGGTGCTTCCACTGCCGGGGGCCCAGGTTCAATCCCTGGTCAGGGAACTAAGATCCCGCCAGCCACTTGGTGTGGCCAAGAAACAAATAAAACGAAACAAACAAACAAAACCCGTGCACTTAAAGGCAGGAGGGCAGTTCAGGATCTCAGACGAAGCGGAGGTAGATGGAGTCGTGTGTATCACACAGAAGTGTGCTCGTGTTTGGGAGTCTTTTTAAGAAGTATTTATTTATTTATTTATTTAGGCTGCGCTGGGTCTTAGTTGCGGCACGCAGGATCTTTTAGTTGCAGCATGTGGACTCCTAGTTACGGCATGCATGTGGGATCTGGTTCCCTGACCAGGGATCAGAGCCAGACCCCCTGCATCGGGAGTGCGGAGTCTTTACCCACGGCACCTCCAGGGATGTCCCTACAACTTCAAGTTTGACGATTTCAGAAGACTAGCTGTTTGGCAAATATTTGATTATTGATTGGAAGCTAAGGAGGAGCAGAGAAGGTTTGGAGCATCTGCTGTGAAGAGTTAAGTCGTGAAGTTGGAGGCTGGATGTGGACTTGTCAAAATGTGTCCAGCCTCCGTTGTGAAGTAAGCTTCTGTGACTCAGATCTCTCTGGATCTGTCGTTTTGTCCAAGATCAACCTACAGAGTAGACAGGGGCAGAGAGATGGGGTGCTCAGGGGAGCAGAGCAGAGAAAGTGCATGTTCACTGGATGCCCTTCACAGCCAGGTGTACTGAACCACACAGCGCACAGGTGATTTTATTGAAACTTTAGAACCATAGGCAATATTTGCTCCATTTTATGGTTGGTGAAACCCAAACTTGGAGTAGTTAAATAATGTACCCAAGGTTAAATGGCTTAAAAAAAAAAGGGTGAAGCTGTGCATTGGAGCCCATTCTGTCTGACTTCCAAAGCTGTAATCCTGTGTTTTCAGGACAGTGGGGATAATTTCATGTTCACCTCGTAGGGCTGGCTTTGCAGAAGCTTGGATGAATGAGAGTCTAGCGTACCAGCAAAAGGAGCATTGCAGCTGCTGTTAAAGTGTCCTGGGTGGGGAGGGAATCCATGGGGTGACCGTATGAACCACAGGGACAGGACCTAGAGGTGAAGGGACCTGGTGGCCTCCGGGCAGACAGTCCACGCAGTATGGAAATCTTGGCTTCAGTTTGTCTAACAGGTGGTCATGGTGCCCTCTGTTTCGGGACGATTCTATGAACCAGAAACCTATTATTTCGCAAAATGGTGTATTCTGCTTTTGAACAATATCGAGTAAGGTAGTTCTTTTATTTTTCTCTTAAAACGAGATGAAGGAGTGAGACAAAGCAGAGGTGAGAAATGGATTCTAGAATCCTACTTGGCTTCAATGAATGGCTTTTTCTTATAAGGCAGGTGACCTAAAAACTTTGTGATATTCCCTAGACATCAGGCTTGCAGTCAGAGAGCTCTTCAGAGTAAATTAACAGCCGCAGGTTCCCAAATAGGGAAGCAGTCACTTGAGGGACAGAGGGCATTTTGCCAGCTGGGAAACATAGCTTAGGAAGTATCCATTGGAGACTTAAATGACTTTTAGCAAACTCAGCAGAGCCTTTGCAGAGAAGAAAGAAACCAAGCGTGCAGAAGTATCTCAAATGCTAACCAGACTAAAGCCTCCTTGAGCTGGAGTGAATATGTTTAAAGCAAGTAAATCAGCCATTTGATATGATTTTCTTTGGCTTATCCTGGGCTTGAGTATCAAAGGGGCAATGGCATAACCGCTTTTGGAGTCCCTGACTTTTTTGTTTGTTTGTTGAATTCTTGGTCTCCTTGGGCAAAGACTCACCAGATGGCAACTGGAATGGGAAAGTAAACCAAAAAGGGGTTGTTAGATGCCCAGTGTAGGCAGAAAGTGGTTTGCTTAGTGAAGGTTCCTCTAGTGATGGCGGGCTCCTGAGACAGTGGGTCTCAGAGCTTCAGGGAGGTGACACTTCAGAAGCCTGAGTCTAGGGCATTATTGTACTTGCAAGTCAAGGAGAGAGCCATGCTCCGTACCTCAGAGGCCAACCAGGAAGCCAGCTCAGCGAGAGTCTAAAAAGTCTTGGGATGGCTGTTGCTGGGAAACTCTAGGGATTCCTGGGTGGACCCTGCTTGGGGGGCTCCTGACCAAGCTGGTGGCCTTCTCTTCTTTATGTTCTGTACACCTCCCTCTCCATCCCTTTTCCTGTTACCTCAGAGTTACTGTTGGAGCCATAAATACCACAGTCCTGGTATTTATGGCCTCTTGGGTGGTGGGAAGTGGCATGGGTGGTGATCGTGAGAGCAGAACTCTGGAGTCAGATCGCCTGGCTTTTATTTCCCGGCTCCTCCAAGATTTACCGTGTGTGTATCCTTAAGAAAGTTCATTCAGCTCTCCAACTCTTAGTGTCCTCATTGGTAAAGTGAGGACAAAAAAATCACTTTTGCCCCATAGGATCGTTTGAGAGAGTTAAATGAAAATATCCATGTAAAGCGATAATCTCAGTGCCTGACATTTCAGCTTACAATAACTGTTATTATCTTAAGGGAGACTCTTTTAGCAAAAATAACTGCCTTCTTGTGTAAGGAAAACTCAAGAGCCTGAGGTTTTAGGTTGGAGGATGACTCCACGGCAGGCACCTAACGAGGTCCAGGTCTTTCCTCCATCTTTACTTTGACTAGTATCGCTCCCCCTTTAACGTGAAAGTATGGACCCAAATGCCTGACCCTTCTTTGCTGAGATAGGCTGACGTTTTTAGGGGCTTTGTTAACGATGGAGGGAGGATAACAAGGATATGCAAAGTGCAGGTTCACTCCCAGGATCGTGGAACCTTCACCCGTTCACACGACAAGTGAGGCAGCTACAGTCCATCCCCTGAGGGTCGGCACAACCTCACAGGCGTCTTGCCTCCACCCTTTTCCTCACTTCCCACTTTTCTCTGTGTGGCACCATCAAGGTCAAGGATGCCGAAGAGTGAGGCGCCCCCAGGGCACTTTCTCTGCCTGAAGGTTCCCCTTCAGGTGCCAGGCCTCAGAGAATCTGGACTTTGTTTCATGGTAGAGCGTGGCCTTCCCTTACATCTTCATCCTTCCTCCTCCTTAACTACCAAAAGATGCTTGTGACCCTGCAGTGGGAAGCAGTGCACTGGCTCACTGACACCTCTTTCCTGATTTCTCCAGGTCTCCTCAGCAGCGTTTGCTGACGCTCTGCTCCAGGGTGGAGCACCTGTTCCCTCCAGGTGCCCCGGCTGGCGCTGGCTCTACCGCAGCGTTCTGGCTGCACGTTGCCTGGGAGTCCGCTTAGGTGGGAGGAGCCGTGATTCAGCCGGACAGAAAAGGGGCTTCAGCTCCTAGCGTGTCTTCTGGCCGGGCATCTACTTCAGGGTGGAAACATTTTGACAAGTGGACTGTTCCCATTCCCAGTTCCTCTTACCCGCAAGGAAGGCCGTTGAGTTGAGTGACTGTTCTTCCGAGGGGTGTCCCCAGGCTCCCGGAGCTCTCCCGCTGGTGCGGTTTGTTCTTTACTCAGCTGTGTTGCCTGGTGGGTTCTTCAGGTCGGCTCTGTGGTCGTTGACTCGTGTTTCAGTGACTCGAGTGTTTCCCTTTGGTGAACCCCACTGCAGTGATCACTCCAAGGAAAGCCTGGGGCCTCCTTGCAGGCCCGCCATGTTTTAGCTTTCCATTTCCTTCCGAGGTTTTGCAAGGAAACTAAGGAAGCAGCCCAGTGGTGTGCATTGTGGGTCCCACTCCGTCCTCGCCAGGAAGCACTAATTCCATCTCTCAGAGCTGGGTGTAAGCCTCACACCATTCAAGGTCGAGTGTCATTATTCCTTTGCTTTAGGAACTTACTGGATGGCAGGAATGGGATAGCGAAAGAACAAGGACTACTGAAGTATTTTAGCCAGAAGTTCAGTAGGGCTCAGCTCTGGTGCTCTAACCCTCATTTCTCACGTGCGTTTAGGTATTTGTGAGTACAAGATGCTTCATCACAGTCGGTGCCTTCGTCTCAACGTGTGATGTGTATTTCCACGTCCTGTCTGTGGAACTGTATTAGAAAGTAGTCTGGGAGATGTTAAAGCTGCTGGGTGAGGATTGTGAAAGGACTGTGTCTGGGAAGCTCCAGTCTCATCTGAGACCTTCCCACTCCAGGTGTGGTCCATGACCTACACAGCAGCATTACCTGGAGCTTGTTAGAAGCACAGAACCTGGAAGCCCTGACCCTGTGCCGCTGAATCAGAGTCGGGGTGTAACAGGATCCCTGTGTGCTTCGGGTGCGCCGGGTAGAGACCAAGACGTGCGACTCTAAAAGCGTTAGAGGGTTTAATCGAGATCTTCCAGGAGCAGTTATGCTGCTGTCACTCCCTGTGCTTTGGCTGAGCTGTCAGTCACTCTGGAACTTCAGAGGAATAGGCTGGGGGTGGCCCAGGAAGGACGCTAGAAGTGGCAGGAAGGTGGGGAGGGTAGGTGTGCACGGGCTTTACGCAAAACACCCCAAAAGGGTTGGGCTATCTGAGCCACAGTGTCTAAAGGAATGTCTAAACTGAACTTTAGGCCAGTTCAGTCCACTGTTAATACCCCAGAAGGTCCAGGGCCCGTGAGTTGTGGGGCCGTGGCACTGGGAGTTTACACGTGCTGCAGATGCCTGGACTTGGGCAGGAGCTGGGTCTGACTGTGCTGGGTTTTCCCAGGACAGGCGGGATGCCTGCCAGCATCCTGGCACAGCTTCTGGTGGAGGGAGTTACAGATGCAGAGATGGATGTCACGATCCTAACAGACCAGGTTGGCTGGGGATAGAGCAGGGCTGCTGTCCCACCTGGACCACAGGTGGGCCAGCCAGTGGGTCCGGGCCCGGGGGGAGAGGGCAGGTCATAGGGAGCTGGCGAGCGGCTCTGCCTCGGCGCGCCTCCCACGCCTTGGGTGGCAACAGGTCTGGTTTGAGAATCTGCCAGCCGCTTGGCCTGAGCTCTCTGTTTCCTGGCATGCCACCTGCTCTAGGCACGGTTTGTTTAGGTCTGGCGTTGTAGGTGGGATTGGGGGGAGCCCCGTTGGATGGCCTCTTTGCAGTCAACTGAGTAGGGAGGACACAGATGGTTCCAGACTGATTTCCAGCGTCGGATGTTTCCACGCCTTCCCAGTCTCCTTTCCTAGAACGTTCTGTCTTCTTGCTGCTTCTCAAGTACCAGCTGGGGACAGATGGGGTTTTCCCTGACCCGACGTGCTCTCAGGTGGGGCCCACGCTCCCCTCTCTCAACGCTCCCTTAGCGGGTTATTGGTGCCACGGATTCGTCTTTATTTGTTAAGTTTCTGGCTCGATGGACTCCTCTTGGAAGGGGCTGGGGGCATCGCCGTATCCAGAGTCGGCCTGCAGTGAGCGTGTGATGAGAATAAAGATCTGTCATTTCGTTTCATTCTCAACAGAGGAGTGCTATTGGCTCTTTTCTCGAAAGGTCTCTGGAATCCATTGCATCTCCACCGCTGACGTCCTAACCCGTCATGGGCTCTTGCCTGGAATTCCCTCTGCAGGAGCCTCCCCGCAGGTCCCCCCACCCGCCCCTGGCACATACGTCACAGCACGCTGCCTCCCTGCTCAGAACCCTTTGGCAACTTTCCTTTGCACTTAGAGCTAAGGAAAAGGTCAAGCCGTGGCCTCTGGCTTCTGCCTGCGTCACCTGGAGCTCGCCAAGCCCTGTCCCTCCTGTGGGGCTTTGTGCCCGCTGCTCCCTGCCTGCTAGGCTTTGAGCAGCTCTGTGCGCGGCTGCCTCACTGCAAGTCTCTCCTCCTCCCCGACCTCCCGGTGACATGCGTGGTTCTCCCAGTTCATGCCCTTCCTACAACTTGTCACCATCCTTCACTCCCCGGTTTGTTGCTGTGTGTTTGTGTTTTGCTGCTTCTTCTGCTTTTTTTTTGCAGTTTGTGTTTTGCTTCTGTTTTTTTTTTTTAATTTAAAAACTTAAAAAAAATTTAATTGACGTGTAGTCGATTGACAATGTTGTGTTAATTTCTGCTCTACAGCAGTGTGTTTTGCTTCGTGACCAAGTGTCTCCCCAACCAGAATGTAGGCTCGTTGAGGACAGGAACTGTCAGGCTTGGTCCCAGCTGGGTCGCCAGCACCCAGCACAGGGGGTGACAGCGGTAAATGCTCAGGAAATATCTGCTGATGGAAGGAAGGAAGGAAACCCCCAGGGGCAGGTAAGGTGAGTGCTATCCTAGGCTTTACAGATGGGGGCCCGGCCCGGAAGCTGGGGGCAGCCGGGTTCTCTGGCTCCCTAGTTCTGCCTGCAGGCTGGAGGCTGGCCCCCATGGCTCCCAACGGCCAGCTAGGACGCCGATGATGATGGAGAGCTTTGGGGACGGGCGCTGTGTCACCTTTTCCCTGGTGGTCCGGTGACTCACAGCTGGTTCTCGTTCCCGCAGCTGTGTGGGTGAGAGGCCCCTGGGAACGGATGCTGATAGAGTCGATTTCCTGGGTACCTTCCATCTCCAAGGCAGCTGGCTCGCCGCTGGTGCCTTCCCAGCCGTCTCAGCCACTTCACTGCTTTGTTGAATGAAGGCATTTGTTTACTCTGGGAGCTGTTGCCCTTTGGATCTCACCACTAGTGCGACTCCCATCTCACCTCCCCACACTCGTTGCTGTGTGAGGGTTTCTGTTGAGCTCTTTCGTTTGTGGCTATTATATGAGGGGCTGGCACCCTGTGGGGAGTCTCCACCTACCCTGCTGAGCCCCTCTCTCTGTGCAGGGAGCTGCTCTTGGCTTCCTCCCATTCTCCGATGCTTCTGCAGGTGGTAAATCTAAATCTTGTTACAGGCGTACCTCACCAGGGCCGGGGGCCGTTGTCCCACTGCCTCAGTGATGTACAGTATGAGCCTGGTCTGCACGGACCAGGCCCCTGGGCCACACCGCTTGCTCTGTAACAAATTACCACGCACCGAGTGGCTTTCAACAGCACCCAGAGTTCTGTAGGTCAGAAGCCTGGGCTGACGTGGCGGGGTCGTCTGCTGGGATCTCACAGGCTAAACTCAAGATGTTGGCTGGCGGCATCGTCATCTGGAGCTTGGATGCCCTTCCAAGCTCGTTCCTGCTGGCAGAACTCAGCTGGGTTGTAGGAGTGGGGTCTCCGTTCCCTTGCTGGCTGTTAGCCCGGGGCTTCTCTCAGCCCCTCAAGGCCACCTACATTCCTTCTCACGTGGCCATTCCCACCTTCAAGCCAGCAATAGCGCAGCAATGCAATATCTGCGAAGCGCAATGAAGTGAGGTCTGCTTGTCTGCACTCACTCCTTCTTCCTTTCTAATGGAACCCCAGATTTGCTTGATCTAGTGACGCACCAGCCACGAATCCTCAGCCTGGCAGAGCCTCCCTTGCAGCTAGGCCCACGTGATAGGGCTGGCAGAGAAGTCTTAAGGGACGGCTTTCCTTCTCATCTTCTCCTGACCCCTTCTCCTTCATGGACCAATGAGAAGCACCCGGGGATGCTGCACCATCACTGAGGGTGACAGGGCGGGAAGCCAGAAGGAGCATGGTTCCTCCTGGCAACGTTGGATCCACTGTACCCTGGCCTTCTTGCTGAGTGACACAGATAAACCCTTTATGTGTTTGAGGCACTGCAGTAGGGTTTTATGTTTCTTCCAACCTAATCTTAACTAGTTATTTGAACTGACTTCCGTTCAAGGAAAAGGGAAATTCCATAATTTTCCTATTTTACCGTGAGCTCAAATTCCCTAAATAAAAAGGACAAGCAGAAGAAGGCCTGGAGGTATCCTTGGTGGGCACGAGGGCTCGGCTGGAAGTCTCTGTGGTTGCTGGAGAGAAAAGAATCAGATTGAAGGAGCTGGTCATGGTGTCCAGCAACGCACAGCATCCCCTTCCTTCCTGCCCGACCTACCACAGAATTCGGTATTTATTTTTTTGAGTTCTGGACAAAGGAAAAGAAATGTCCAATGAGAGGTCTGTCCAAAACCTCACCCTGGCAGAGGAGGCTGGGCCAGGAGGCCAGGCAGCTGAATGTGATGACTAAAGTGATTTCCACGGGTGGAACCATATTCTGTTTCTGAAGTCAGCTCCAGAGGGCCCAGTGCGGCTGTCTTTGGTTGATACAGTCTGGGAAGGGAGCCCCACGGACCCCAGGAAATAATCTGTGTTTGGCAAATAGAGGAGAACAAACTTCGAAACAATGACCTTTCCTCTTTAAACTTCTCTGAGGGATGTAACGATGGAAAATAATTATTAAGTCTTGGTTGGCCCAGGGCCCCTGAATGGAAACGGGAGAGGGTATTGATTACCACAATGGCTCTTTAAAGAGCTGGCTGTGTTTGCCCTCATGCCTCATACGCAGACAGCTTCTTTTCTTCTTCATACTTATTGGATTTTCGATGGCAACGCACACAGATACTGCTTTCTCTGGGTAAATATTAGGCTTCTGATTGGACGGGGAGACCACAGAATGAATCTGTCAAACGGAAGGGTCGGGGTCGGGGTGGAGGGGAGCAGTCTATAAGGTAATGGCCAAACCGGGGCGGCTCCGGGCCCTTTCCTCCACCCCCTTCTGCCCACTGGTTCTCACCGTCCACTTTCCTGTGGTGACAGCCCATGGTGGTTGGCACCCACGGGGTAAGGAGAAAGCAGTGGCCGATAATCGTAAAATGTCTCTTTCTATTCTGCTTGGGACACACTTTTATCCACCCACTTAGGTCTGAGTGATTGACAAACTATAGCGAGTCCATCTTTTCCCCTTCCTTGTGTTTCCACCGCTGTGACAGTCCCAGTAATAGTATTGCGTGTAATAATGAGGATGTTGATGATGATACGGCTAATATTAACTGAGGGCTTATCGCATGCGAGGCGTCCTGCTAAACCCGTATAAATGTCTTTCTTCTCATCCTAGAGGGACACTCAAGTCCCCGCAGGTTGCAGGCAGAACTTGGATCTCTGTGTCCCTGAGTCGGATTTCAGCTCCTTTGTGCAAACCACAGATGCTTTGCAGATAAAATCTTGTCTCCCCAAATGGCTTCATGGGGGGTCTGCAGCCCCTTCACTGCCTCTGGCTTTTCTTCTTTAGTTAAACAAACTGTGAACCCATTCAGGTGTTTTGTGCCCAGTTATCCTGGGGTGAGGAAGCCCATTCAGGGGGCCCTGGGCTCCTAACAGCCGTCCTCCTCCGGGCGGGGTGGTCCGCCTTCTGGGGAGGGAAGAGCCTGCCCCACAGGTGCGGCCCTCACACTCTGCTCCGGCCCAGGCTGGACTCGAGCTGTTTGGAACCACGGCCCATCTGCTCTCTGCTCCACTCACAGCTCCTCGGAGAGCTCTTGATCACAAGGGCCGGTGGTGCTCTCACTCCCGTGATCTGTATGTTTGCTCTCCATCTGGATGGAAGACAGGAAAAAGCACGTTCTCAGTCGGGAGGGGTTTGGGAATAAAGGGCTGCGATTTTCATTAAAATCGGGGCATTGTGCCATTTCCTGTAGGAGGCACAGCTGAACAAGCCACCTAGAACTTCTTTCTTTGCCGCCTGAGAAATAAACTGATTTTCAGAGACAGAGAGAAAATGAGAATGTGTGCGTGTGCGCAAGGGCTGGTGAGTACACACCTCGATCACCTCTCTAAGCAGATTCTAGAGGTCACTGGCTACCAGAAATCTCACTTTAGCTCAAGCTCTCAACCAATTCCCAAATCTGTCCTGAGAGGTGGCCCTAGAAGGCAAGCCAACACACCGTGTTTTATCGTCTCCCGCCTCCCACCTCCCTCTTGGGGGAAAAGCAAGGATTGATCAAAAAGCACAGAATGTGAGCGAACAAAAGGTCTGGGTGATTCCGAGGCAGGACAGTCAGCCTCTCAGTTTTTACCATCCAGCAGCGCAGGGCAGGTCCAGCCGACGGCCAGCCTGTGTCCTGCACCCTGGAGAGGTGGGCGGGGATGCTGAGTCCCAAGCATCCCGACGAGGTGCAGTGGTGCGGGGAACACGGAGTAGAGCCCAGCGGGCTGGGCTCCGAGGATGCTGGGCCCCCTGAGGTGAGCTTGCCTGAGTCCTTTCAGAAGTGAGTTTCCATTGGTTCTCTGCCTCGCTTTTGATGGGGAAGCTTCCCCTCCCCGCCTGGGGAGCTTAGAAGCCCTGCGTGACCCCCAGGACTCATAGTCCTTTGACTCAGGCCCCCCTGGATTGCCGTTCTCTTAGCTAATCCCCCAGTCGCCTTTTTAATAGGCATAGAACAAGAGCCTTCTGGGGCAAATCCTGGTGTGTTACAGCTGACTTAATTCTCATCAGCGAGTTTGCCCTCAGCGAGATGTCAAAGCTGGGTTTCTCATGTAGATATTCAGCTGATGGGGCTGTAATATATTTTGTCTTATTAGTGCCTTCTCTTCCCTGCCTGTCTGGCAGTCCGACAGCACATATGCTCAGGATTTTCTTTGTTTCAGGCATAAAAGGGAAATCCTGTATTAGTGCAGTGTAGATGGGACCAGAATGCGGTAGCTTCTGATGAACGGCTTGTCACCTGTAATAAGCTCCTGATTACCAGCCCAAATTAATAGTACCGCAGGGCTTCCCTGGTGGCGCAGTGGTTGAGAGTCCGCCTGCCGATGCAGGGGACGTGGGTTCGTGCCCCGGTCCGGGAAGATCCCACGTGCCGCGGAGCGGCTGGGCCCGTGAGCCATGGCCGCTGAGCCTGTGCGTCCGGAGCCTGTGCTCCACAACGGGAGAGGCCACAACAGTGAGAGGCGCGCATACTGCAAAAAAAAAAAAAATAGTACTGCAAATGTAAAGGTGAGAAAGTTGGGTGGAAGGCGGGGCCTCTGTGGACATCACGTGGCCCTCGGCCCCACCCTCCCACCTGCACCCACAGGCCAGGTGTGGATCTGGGCGGAGGCAGGTGGGCTGCAGTAGGCATGGCTGAGGGGACCTGACAGCCCATTAGTCATTTTCCTCCGTGTGACCTTAAGCCCGGCCAGTGGCCCTTCAGTCTCTCACGTCCTTCCTTCCACACAATTGTCCTGGGCGGGGATAATAAGAAATGGGGGGAAAAGAGACAAAGAACAGCAAGCAGCCGGGTTGCAATGATGGGTTCAAACTGTTTCTTGCACTGAGCCTCAGGCTCTCTGTATTTACCTGCACAGGGGCGCCCGTCTAAATTCAGTAACACATGCCTTCCCTTCCTGCGGCCCCTGTAGCTCATGGGGTTTCTTGGGCAACAGCTAAGTTTCCAGATATGCATTTGCTTCTACTGCCAAATCCCAGTATTGCTTTCCGGTTCCCCTCAGAGAGCACATTAATCTTTTTTCCCCATCCCTGTGCCCGGGGCAAGCAGGAGGATGTTACAGGTTAGAGGAGGGATGAG
The DNA here is from genome assembly GCF_949774975.1 of Lagenorhynchus albirostris. NCBI lineage: Eukaryota > Metazoa > Chordata > Mammalia > Artiodactyla > Delphinidae > Lagenorhynchus > Lagenorhynchus albirostris. The sequence continues at coordinate 54,938,853 of NC_083114.1, forward strand.
GCCGCCAGGAGGAGGAGGGGGAGGGTGGGGGGGAGGGGGTCTGAATGATCTCAGTTGCCCTCGGGGAGGGCAACAGCAACAAACAGCTGCAGGTGGAAAAGAACCGGGCAGGCAGAGGAAAGCACTCGCCTTAGATGTGTGCTCCAGGGACCAGGACACAGTTAACCCTCCCTCGTGTCTCTCATATCCTGGCAGTGACTGTCTCTCCAGCCGGCTCTCTCGTTAATCTGGGGCTGGTTTGCTGGCCTCCTGCGTCCACTCAGAAGGTGTATAGTGTGAATGCCTCCTATATTTTTCCACCTGTGGCTACGTGGTGGAGAAAGGCAGTCAGTACCTTTTACCTGTGATGGGTTTGTGGTTTTGTTTTGTTTTGTTTTTTTTTTTGCAAAAGGCTCTTTCCTCTGTGTTGGAGCTTTCCATGTGGATTCTTTTTCTAGTTTGGGAAGGGATGCTTGTGATTTTTCTCTCCTAAATTAGTCCACCTCTGTCAGGGGACACATCAATCCTTTGGCTTCCTTCCCAGGAGGGCACTCTGATGTGGAGGCCAATTTGAGGACTTCTGCCATGATATATTTCTGGGGAGAAACGCCCTTGTCTGAAAGAGTCTGGGCTGGCTTGTGTGGGCGTCACATTTTCCTCTGTTCAGGCTCCGCGTTGAAGCCGGGGGAATCCAACCTCGGAAGAGATGGGCATTCTTCCTCTCGAGCACCCACTGGGTGTGACGTTCCCACGAGGAGCCTCTACCTGAGAAGCGGCAGCCCTGCCACGTGCTGCAGTGAGAGGTGCCCGCCCCCGGCCCAGGGAGACGCCCTTGAGGGTCTGGAGTGGCTGCGCTGGGTTGTCCTCTGCTGGGTTGTCACCCTGATCCATCTGGGGTGGAGTCCCACCTTGCAGCCTTCCTTAAGATGCACCGTCTCAGCGGCTTGGAAAGTTAGGGTGCGGAGGAGGGATAGTTGGTGGGATTCTGTCTTCCATGGCGTGAGAATTGATGTCTTTGTCTGGAACTAGAAATTTATAGATTTCTAGAAGGCTGGGTGTAGAACAGGCCTCAGGGACTATCCAGTCTGAATCCCCTTGTTTCTCGAGCAAGAGTTGAAGTTCGTTAATAACAGAGCTCCCTGTGTGACCCAGTGTCGCCGCTGTAGTGGGGGATGACACCCCTGCCTCTTCCTGCATCTTCCATGTCCATCCCGGTTTCCTTTTCACCCGTTCAGCCTCGCCCTCTTCTTTATGCTTTTATCCATCTTGGCATCTTTCCGTCCTTTCTTTCCCCCAGCTCGTGTTGGTATGTTTCCAGCCCCTTCCATCTTAATGCCCAAGTGTCACCTTAATACTTACCTCTGACACCGAGTGACACGCTCAATTTTCTCCTCTCTTGGTTTCTTTTTTAATGAGATGATCTCTTGACATTGTTCATAATAAATAGTCTTATGCCCATTTCCTGGCGTGTGAGGAGGGTTTTAATCGCTTCGTTTGTGTCCTCACGTCCCGCTGGAGGCCATCCGTTCCCAGCCGTGAGGTGGTTGATGGTTGTTAGGTCTCCGACATAACCATGGGGCTCGTCCAGGGACCAGACCTTGTTAGCCCCGTGTTTACAACTTCAGGCTGATATGTTCCCATCAGACTAATTAGCGTATCAGCACTGTGCTGCAGTGGCCGGGGATCTATCCTGCTTTGTCACTTAGTATTTTCAATTCACTTAGTCCAAAGGTCAGCACTGTAGGACCCCGGGCTTGCCTGAGTCCTCTTTCTGAGGGAGGGTCACATGCCCTCTGGAGTCACTGTGGGACTGTGCAAGGAAAACCCATGGGTACCTTGAAGGGGCACCACTGCCAGGCCCACCTTTGGACCTTTGGGGGCCGTAGGAGCTTTCATCTTCGTGGACCCCTTCCTCCACCAAAAAAAAAAAAGATGGAAAATTATATTTTATAGCTATGTTGGCATAAAGATGAATATAATCCAGGCTGGATTCGTTAGTATGTTTCATTATTATTCGTTTCTTCTTATTTTAAAAGAAATTAAAACATTCTGGGGGGGGGGCCCCTGAAAATGGGTGCTGGGCTCTACACTTCCTGTACCTAATGGATCAGTTGGCCCTGTGGCCACCACCGGTCTCTTCCGCATTGATGGCTGAGCCGAAGCCTCTGCCTGGCGGAACTCCTGGAATATGCCACCGCCTTGCCGTGGTTTATTGATGAGCCAGAAGATGCTAGATGTGTTGTATGAGGTTGGGGCTTTGATGGAGACTTTGTGCTACAAAGAATTGGTGGAGCACTAAATCTTGTCCATAATGTATGGCTTCCGATTTAGTCATCGAAGGGAAAATTTAGACTCTAGAAATCTTGGGGTGATAGGGATGTTAAAGAGAGAGTTTTGCACTACAGGGATTGTGGTAGGTGGAATCCCGAGACGGCCCCTCTGAGTCGCACCCCCTGGTGTGCGCGCCATGGGCTCCCCTCCCCTCGGTGGGGTTTCACTGCCGTTACTTACTGCTCAGGTCCTCTGTCGGTTGACTTCTAGTTCATCAATAGGGAGAGCGTCCTGGGTAGGCCTGACCTAATCAGGTGAACCCTTAAGAGAGTGTCTTGGCCCTTCTTGAGGTCAGAGGGATATGAAGTGAGACAGTGTCGTCCCCTGCGGACCTTGAAGAAGCCAGTAGCCGTGCTGTGAATTGCCCACAGTGGGGGCTGCCTGCAAGGACCTGAGGGTGGTCTCTGGTTGCTGGCAGGAGTCCCCAGCACCACCACCAAGAAAATGGGAACCTCTGTCCTTCATCTGCAAAAAACTGAATTCTGCCAAGAACCAGCGCGCCTGGATGAGAGCCTCAGATGGGATCTCAGCCCCAGCTGGCTGTGATCTTTCTTTTTTTAAAATAAATTTATTTATGTATTTTGTTTTTGGTTGTGTTGGGTCTTCGTTGCTGTGCGCGGGCTCTCTCTAGTTGCGGCGAGCGGGGGCTGCTCTTCGTTGTGGTGCGCGGGCTTCTCATTGCGGTGGCTTCTCTTGTTGCGGAGCACGGGGCTCTAGGCGCGCAGTCTCAGTAGTTGTGGCACGTGGACTTCAGTAGTTGTGGCTTGTGAGCTCTAGAGCACAGGCTCAGTAGTTGTGGTGCACAGGCTTAGTTGCTCCACGGCATGTGGGATCTTCCCGAACCAGGGCTCAAACCCGTGTCCCCTGCACTGGCAGGTGGATTCTTAACCACCTGTTAGTGCACCACCAGGGAAGTTCTGGCTGTGATCTTGAATTTATCCCAGTGAGATTCTGAGCAAAGGACCCATTTGAACCCCTTCCTGGATCCTTGAACCGTGGAAACTGAGCGATAAGAAACGAGTGTTGCTTTCAGCCCTGAATTTGTGGTAATTTGCTGTGCAGCAGCTGAGACCTTATATGGGCCTGCTGTGTGTCTCAGCTTGGCTGTTTGCTCTGGGACTGAGGCTTGGAAAAGAGAGAAAAGGGGAAGATGCTGGTCCCCAGGTACCCACAGCAGGAAGCAGAAAAAAATTCCTTAGAAGCAGGCTGCTTCCAACCCTTCTCAGCGGCCAAGCCCTCATCAAGCCCAGATCAGCTGAATAATTAATTCCGCTCCAAGCAGAGTGATGCTTTGGATGAAGCCCCATTAAAAAAAAAAAAAAATCAAGCACGTTCTTCAAAGCCACAGCTTCTGTTTTGAAGTGGTTTGCCTGCCATTTGCACACTAGCTCCTTAGCATAAAAATGCACAGGGATTTCCACCCCCTTCCAGAGCCTCTCCCTCCCCTCCCCGCCCTCCTTGGAGTTACTAACTGGCCCCTGATTCCACCTTTCCCAGCCAGCTTTCTTTGGGCTGTAGACCCTGGTCAGCAGCTCTCTCCGCTGAATGTACTGGCTCACAACTCACACATTGGCACCTAGTGTGTGCATTCCCACGCACACCCTTTGGGTTGATACGGGTGGGGCTGCTTCTTGAAGTCCCCCCCCCCCCCCCCCCGTCTTAGTGTGTATCCCTGGTGGATCACAGCATGGTGGTGGGAGGAGTAGGGAGATTTGGAATCCGAAGTTCTGGGTTCACATCTTGCTCACGCCTCCGATGAGGAGTGTAATGTTAGGTCCTGAGCTTTCATGACTTAGTTCCCTCAAAGGTAAAGTAGGGGGTGTATTCGTCTGCTAGGGCTGCGTAACAAACTGCCTCAGACTGGGCGGCTTAAACAACAGGTATTTATTGCCTCCCAGTTCTGGCAGCGGGAAGGCCAAGATCAACATGATGGCAGGGTCGGTTCCTCCCAAGAGTGATGAGGGAAGGGTCTGTTCTAGGCCCCCCTCTTTGGCTTGTAGGTGCCATCTTGTCCCTGTGTCTTGACACCGTCTTCTCTCCACGCGTGTGTGTGTCCGGATTTCCTCTTCTTACAGGAACACCAGTCTTATTAAATTAGATCCCATCTAAAGACTGCATTTAATTTCATTACCTCTTTAAAGAGCCCATCTTCACATAGAGGACCATTCGGAGGGACTGGGGGTTAGGATTTCAACCTGTGAATTTTAGCGGGGGTGGGGTAGGGTAGGGGTGCAACAGTTGAGCCCATAATTGGGTTAATGACACTGTCTGTCTGCGTCACAGAAAGATACTGAGGATCGAGTGTGACAATACAAGAAAAGGCGGTTAGAAGCTGAGCACAGGATAGACAAGAGGCTTTGTGCAAACATTGGGGTCAATACCAAGGATACTTCTTTCCAACCCACTCCATCTTCTCTGCCTCAGCTCACCCTGGATCTGGTGTTGCATTGTTTTAGTACTTTGATTCCTCACCAGAATTTTATGGGAAGAGGCCTCTTGAGTAATCAGTTCACCCTGTGGGTCGTGACTGTCTTACAGATGCTCTTTTGCTCTCTCTCTTCCTCCTAGAGTTAAGAAAAATCGTTTTATGATTTTATGGTTGTCAAAGCTATATATTGGTGATGAGCCAGAAACATTAGTTTTTTTCTCCTCAGCGGTGCTCTGGTAAAGATCTCTTTTCCAGCACTGACTGTTTAAAAAAAATATATGTATATATATATATAATTATTATTTTGTTACTATTATTTATAGTTGTAAAAAAAAAAACAGGAAGGGCTGCGTTTTATAGAATAATTACCTTCTTGGTTTTCATAATATCCAGCTGCTGTGACTGCAGGGGGAGAAGCACACACACAGTGCATTCTACTGACTCATCTTTAAGGGTACTCAGCAGACCTGTATTTGTGAAAGTGATAGATATTTGAGGCCAAGATCCCTCATCCAGCCTTTTGATTTTTTTCTGGATAAATATGATCATATTCCAGTGTAAGCAGCAGAAGTATTTTGCTGAATGTTCTGAGCATTGGGAACAGAAGAGAATTGCTTTGAGCACTCTTCCCTTAAAGCTTCATCTGCTGAATATTGATAAGTTCTGTGTGTGGCCAAATCAGAATGGGAAATGCAGGTTTAAACAGAACCACTTCTTTGCTGCGGGACTTAAGTCTTCATCTCTTCTGTATGGACGTTCTCAAGTTTTCTGCGTTTATCTGTGGAATCCTTTCTCTGGGAGCATCTCAGGGAACAGGGGACCCTGGGAAATGGCTGCTCAGGACAAAAGGGGTCATTCAGGAGATTTTTGTCCACACACAGAAGTGTGTATGGTGTCTCGGTCAGCACGCTGCTTTGGCTACAGGAGGCCCAGAGAGTTGTGGTTTCCACAGTCTACATTATTTTGAGCATAGAAAACCCATCATTGGGTCACTGTGTACTGTTAAGTTCTCAGTTTTAGAGAAGGGAAGGCAGACATTGCTGTATTTTGAAGGAGAGTTGATACGGCGGGAAACCCAGTGGAGGAGAACCCATTGTTTCGCCCTGTAGACCAGTGTTTTTTTTCCCCGTTTGACACAACGTACGTATTCATTTGAAAGGAAGTAACGCTCACACAGTCCCAACGTTGATTCGAGCTAGTTTGACTGTCCCGTTATGGACGCAATTTGTAAGCCTGAACGTGCAGGAGCACGACGTTAAGGTATATGTTAGTCCTTATGCTTTTGGCTGTTCCCCAGTCATGAAACCAAAACGTGTCAGTTCATATCAAAACAACAAACCCGATCAAATCAAAACCAACAACATTTTTGTGATGTGACAGATGAGGTTTTGCCCAAAATAAACCACCAATTCCAAGAGCCAGGTGTGCTGACTGCCGCCATCAGCTGCCGTTGCTTCTGGCCGGTCTGTCCCAGGAACACTGCTGGAAGGAGTCAGTTCTCCCACTGTCCTAGAACTACTTGGGAACCTCCCCCATCTACACAGGGCTTCACGAAGGTATTTGCCCTGAGCTTGGCTCCCAGTATCATCTGTCCATTGAGCCTGCCCTCAACAATGGAAGCAGTACTGCTCGATCCCTGCTCCGTCATCAACACAAAGGCCAACAAAGGCACTGAAATCCAGCGGTAGGATTTGGTTATAAAGAGGCCACCCTGGTGATTCAGACTGTGGTGTTATTATTTTTTCTTTTGATTATAGCTTATTTTTATAAATTTATTTATTTATTTGTGTTTATTTTTGGCTGTCTTGGGTCTTCGTTGCTGTGTGCGGGCTTTCTCTAGTTGCAGCGAGTGGGCTTTTCATTGCGGTGGCTTCTCTTGTTGTGGAGCACGGGCTCTAGGCACGCAGGCTTCAGTAGTTGTGGCATGTGGGCTCGGAAGTTGTGGCTCACGGGCTCTAGAGCACAGGCTCAGTAGTTGTGGCGCACGGGCTTAGTTGCTCCACGGCATGTGGGATCTTCTCGGGCCAGGGCTCGAACCCGTGTCCCCTGCATTGGCAGGTGGATTCTTAACCACTGTGCCACCAGGGAAGCCCTCGATTATAGTTTAAGTGAAAATACAAACTTAAAAAAATTTTATAGAAAACTTTCTGACCTCTGCGAATATGTCCTTGGGTCCCCATTGGAGAAGCACTGTTTTAGGCGTGTGAGATTGAGTTTCACCCGTGGATCCAGAGGGCTGCGTTTTGTCTGTCTGTGCCTATGTGCTGTGGTTGTTTGCAAGAACGGCCACAAATTCTCCCCCTGTTGTTATCCATACGATGACACGTGACCCTGGACCCCACCCCTCCCCCCTGCCCGCCCACACACACAACAAGAGGTACAGTTGGTTTATCCATCCCTTCAATCTGGATGGTCATTGACCTGCTGTGGTACCAAATGTGATGCAAGCAGAGACTTGACTGTAGCACTTGACATCGGATGTTTCCTTCTCTTGCTGCCCCTGAAACCGGAGTTTGCCATATGAATGAGCCCAATTAGCTTGCTGGAGGACCGCAGGCCTCATGGAGAAGAATCTAGCAATAATAGTTATTGATGCTCTAAGGCACTAAGTTTTGGGGTATTTTGTTACCAACAATAAGTGTCTGATATGCATGCATTGTTTTTCCTGGGAAGAGAAATCTTGCCTTTTAGCAGATTTCTGGGGGAATATGATATTCTCCAAAAGGATAACAGAGGTCAGAAAAAGTTGCCTGGAAAGACCAGCTGGGGGGGTTCTCAAAATATTAAGAAGCCAGAAAAGGGTCAGCCTGGATTTTTTTTTTTATTAATTTTTATTGGGGTGTAGTTGATTTACAATATTGTGTTAGTTTCAGGTGTACAGCAAAGCGAATCAGTTATACATATACATATATTCACTCTTTTGAAGATTCTTTTCCCATGTAGGCCATTACAGACTATTGAGTAGAGAGTTCCCTGTGCTATACAGTAGGTCCTTATTAGTTATCTATTTTATATATAGTAGTGTGTCAGTGTGGATTTTATAGATATATTTTAATGACTTCTAGGATTAAGGATAATCATTGAGGATTAGAAAGAAAATACTTCATTGTACTTAGGTATTTGCATTCATTTAGATTTATATTATTGTTTTAAGGAAAAGTCATATTTTGAGTTATAAGAAAAAGCATAATGCTTTGGAAAACTCTGCCACTCGTCGTCTCTCTGTCAACCATGCTAGTAGGAAACCTGACTCTTTGGAGCGCAGCACAGAGCCACTTACGTGGAGCAGCGATTGGAGGGCTATCTTTGCAGACCCTCAGGGAGCTGTACCTTTGCAGAGAGAGCTGTGTGGTGCTTTAGAATCTGTTGTATGTGATTAAATAGGCTTGATTATGAATAGTAATTTGGCATCAGAAATAGAAGGGTTTGTCCCTAAAAAGATAGTCTGAGTAATAGCATACTTACATAGCTTAAACATAACTAGAATTCTGTAATCAACTTTGCCTTTGGGAAGCTTTAGGCTGAGGTCGTGGAGGAGATGGGGAGGAAGCTGAAAGATGTGGCCTTGGTGGGATCCTGGGCTTCGGGGTGGAAAGATCTTACCTTCCGGGAAGTGAGCTGGGCTGCCCCGCTCTGAGTATTTGTGCCAGGAAGGGGAGTAGAGTTGGAGCGTTTGGATGGAGAGTCCCAGGGTAGGTGACTGCCCACCCCCATGTGGTCTCAGGCCTGATGTTGAGGGCCTTACACAATCATCAAGGGGAGAGAAGCTGGCGCTGGGTAGAAAGTCATGCTTTTTGCCATTACCTGGAAACTCTGATACTTCTAAGCCTTTTCTTGCCGTCTCTGCAGTAATCCCCTTTGCCTTCTTTCTTACGGCCTAAACATTTTGTGTTTACCCGGATCTCTGTCTTCTGTGTTATACAACATTTCCCCTCTCATTTTGGAGGTTTTGTAGTATCGCTCATTCCTGTAAATTCACTGAGTTCTTGGTCCCCGGACGCTGTGCTAGGCCCTCATAGGAGAGCCGGAAGACACAGCTCCTGCTTTCAGAATCTCATGATTTTGAGATAGCCAAGGAAACCGAGAGTTACTGTGCAGTTTGGCAAATTTGATGAGGGAAACGTGTGGGATGTCAGGGGAGCACAGAGAGGGAGGCGCATTTAATCCCGACTAGGCTGGGTTTATCCAGGAAGGCTTCCTGGAGGAGGGAGCTCATACTTCCTCATCCAGGATTTTAAAAGCATCAAGGATGGAACAATTAGAAGCTTGAAAACCTGCTTCACTGGCAACGGACGGGATGTCATGCTGTTACTGTAGGGAGAAGGGGCGGAGCTGGGTTGGGGTGCAATCTTAGTGCTCTCAGACAAGATGAACTGTGCTTCCCAAACCAGTAGGGACCAAGGACTTTGGGTTGTCCTTCTCCTTGTCTTTAGGGCTCCTGGCTATGACCCGGGATCCCTCAGTGTGTAGGCAAACGAGGCAGGGAAGACAGCAGCTACTTGTCCCCTCTGTCACTCTGTGTCCCTGTTGCTGTGAGGCCGGCCGCTCACCGCCCCGTGCCCGCCCGGCCTCCCCGGGAGAGAAGGTCATCTATTATGTAAGCATTATCCATATTCCGGCTGGTGATCAGGGGCGTCATTTAATTTTTTTTCCATTATGTGAAATAATTTCAGGTCGTGGTATGAGTGTCATTATTATTGCAATTTCTTAGTAATGAAAACAGCATCTACTGGTTCCCGTCACCCTGTGTGTCTGGGTTAAGTGGGAAAGGCAGAGGCAGCAGCTGGTGGGGCAGTGGGGGGAGAAGACAAAGTCTGCTCGGGGCTGCCAGCGCCCCCCCCCCAGCATCAGTGCGCCTGGTTCCCCGGGGCAGGGGCGCGCTGCGGCTTCCCCACTGGGGTGGAGCACCCGCCTTGCTCTGGCTGTGTGTGGCTGGCAGGGGCCACCAGTGAATCCTGCGAACCTTCCCTTTGCTCTTCATCAGGGACCTGTGGCCCCCTGACAAAGCTCAGTTAAAGAGACCGCTCTCCACAGGGCCAGGGAGGCGCAGAGACATCCCGGAGGACCCCCCGTGGCCTGAATCGGCATGATAGAGGGTGTGCCTGTGTGGGTCCGGCGGGGGTCAAGCTTGCCACGAGCACGTGGGCGAGTATCGGAGGTTGATGTGCTCTGCTTCCCCTGAGGGCTGGTAACAGCAATGGTATGTCCCAGTGAGAGAAGAACCAGAGACAGGTGAGCGTAGGGGAGGATGCTCTTGGGATGCGGGCGAACACATCCAGCTGGTTGCCCTGAGTTCTGGGGGCCGCAGGGCCTGCGGCTTCGGGACCTCGTGGCGAGTTTCCATTTGTGCTTTGCGTGGGGGGCTGTCGTTGCCATCGTCGATTTCATTTGGAGACTCCTGCATCCTGTCGGGTTGCGCTCCAGGTTTTCAGTCCTTTTGCGACTCGTTTCTTTGGGGCTGTAGAAACATCAGCAACCAGCAGTTGTCTTCCTGGGGCAGCAAACACTGATGAGCAGCATCTGGGTTTTATTCCTTGGGGGAGACGTACATATTAGGTTTCGAAGTTCTTTTGCTTTCACGTCGAGCATATTGCAGGGCTGCTTTCCTCCCTTCCCATCTCATTTTGTTTCTTCCTTCTTTCCCTGTCTCTCCACTCTCCCTCTTTTCCTTCTGGAAAGTGCTAGGCTTTTCCAGCTCGCGTCTCTTGGCGCTGTCTTTTCAGAGTGGGTGGAAGTTGCTCTGTTTATTCTGAGCCAGGGATTTGCCCCAACCATTAATAAAAATAATAATAATAGTCACCAGAGAACAATGATCTCAAGTTCCTTGGCCCTGGATGGACGTCGACCGGCGCCTCCCAGCAGCCCCCTCCCTGCTCTCTGTACCGAGCTGGATTTGGAGGATTGGGTGGGGACGGGGGAGGAGAGCAGGGGAAGCACTCGGTGGGGGGTGGGGGTGGGGGTGGCAGGTGATGCAAAAGGAGAGGGAGATTTGTAGCTTGGGAAGCAGCCTGTGTTTCAGTGCCTTGACATTTGGGAGCTACAAGACGACACAGCAACCCTGAGCTGCCCAGAGTCCCGGGGACTCAGATGAAACAGTCAGGGGAAGGAGAGTGACTCATTGCCCGGCCGATGGGCAGCCTAGCGGGCTCTCAGGGACGCGGTGCAAAGTCGAGAACAGCTTGCATTAGTCAGATGTTTGCCCTGGAAGCGATCACGCCCTCACCTCGCCGTCCTTAACGGGGCTGCAAGGATTGAGTGTTTGAGCCCGGATGGAAAAGCTTTGCAGAGATTAAAAAAAAGCCTCAGAAGTGAAAGACAGTGTTGATATGAAGTAAAGAGGGGCATGCTCAGCAAAGCAAGAAGATGTAGAGAAGGAATTCCCCCCCAGGGGACTTGGTGGCCCCTGCATAGGCCACGCTGCGTTTATTTAAGGCTCTGGTAAAAACAAACAAACAATGCAGCATCCCGTCCACCTGCAGTGTCCTTGCTGCGTGAGCAGACAGGGCTCCAGGGAGTGAGGGGTGGTGTCAGGCCTGCGGGATGAGAGCCACCTTGGCCGTGCAGGTGCTTCCTGACTCTCCCCCGACATCATGGACATTATGATAAAGCCATCAAGGCACCGCTGGTGTCCCTTGCCAGGCTGTTCCTTGAGATTCCAAGGGATGTATTTCTCTGTTTTCTTCGTCAGCAGTTGAGAGTGGAGGGAGGGGATGTTGGAATCCTGAAGGGAGTCTGGCCGGTGCCTGGGCTCAGGGATGCTCAGGGAGCACCGGGGCGTAGAAGCTGCCCCCCGGCATCACCCTGTGGGTGTTCCCTGCCACTCCCACGCTGCACAGCTGCCCCACCCTTCCCAAGGCCACATGTGGGACCGAGTGCCCAGGACGGGGGTTGGTACAAGTGGGATCTGCTGGGGTTCTGTCCAGCTTTTTAAAAGGCAGCCTCTAAGTGAAGCTGGGGTGGGATTGTATTAGTACACCCCGCCCCCAGCACTGAAATAAAGCAGTACAGCCAGCGGAATGTAGGTTGATGAAATGGTCAAAGGATATGGCCGGCAGGGGAGTCGTGGTGTGGGGTGTTTGCTCTCCTGCTCCGTGCCTGAAACCCCGTCTTCGGAAATCAGTGTGGCTTGTTCCCTTCCGTTCAGGTCACTACTCAAACACCACCTTCTCAGAGAGACCTCCCTCAGCACCGTATCTGGAAGAGCCCTCCAGCTTTGAGTTTCATAATGGGATGCTAGGGGATGCTAGAAGAATGCCTGGCATGGGGCTTGAACCTGGTACACATGACGATTGTCCTATGTAACTATGGCGATGAGTTTGTTTTTCTTCTCAACATTATCCCGACCTGGCTCTCGACTTTATAATTTATTGTTAGTTTATTGTGTGTCTCTGGAAGATCCGTGAAGAGAGGGGACTTGGCTTTTTGTACCATCAGGACCTAAAATGGTTCTGGTGCACAGCTGATGCTTAATATAAGTTTGCCAAACACATGAAAGGCAGGCTTCCTGGAGGAAGCGGGAAAATTCTTATCTTGACAATAAAAAGAGGGTCTGTGCATTCTCAGCATGACCAGCAGTACAGGGAGGTCCTCATCGTCCTAAATCTTTCTGAAGCAGAGGGTTTCTCAACTTCAACACTATTGGCATCTGGCCGCATCATCCTCTGTGGTGGGAGCCGTCCTGCATGACATGGGGCTTTTAGCAGCATCGCTGGCCTCTACCCACTAGGTGTCCACACCCTTCTTCTCCCCCACGCCCACATACAAAAACGCCCACTGCCAGATGTCCCCTGCGGACAGAGACACCCCAGTTGAAAACTGCTGTCCTCGATTAAAACCAGGGTCTCTCCCAGCTGCACCCGCCTGATCGGCCCCCGTCAAAGCAGCAGCCCTGAGCATATTAAGGTGGCCGCGTCTCTGCTGTAATGAAGTGGTTCTCTTGCCATATCCTTCCCCCAGCTCTGCATCAATCACATTCTATAAAGAAGCAAGACAAAGGAAGAAACACCCGCCGACGCACGCACTCTCCTAGCGAAACACGTCTTTCACGGCTGCAGTGATTCCTCAGATGTCAGCGTGAGATGTAGGATTAGAAATAATTAAAGCTTATAAACAAACAAAGAGCTGCGACTGTGTGGCCCGAGGCACATGGCACAGACGCCAGCTGTCACTCAGTGGGGGTGGGGTGGGGGGAGACGCTGGCCTTCCCCAAGTCCCTTCTGTCCCCAAGAGTCGTCCATCTGCAGCGTCAACCTTGACTCATACAGTGGGACGGTCTGCCTCTCTTGGTGCCTCTCTCAGTGACAGAGCAGGTGAAATCCCACAGCCCCTAGGATCCTGCAGACGGTCCTAAGAACTTGAACGAGGGCAGCTCAAACCACACCACCAGGCTTTTTTCCCATTTAAAACAAAGTTAAAGGAGGTGTCGGTACCCTTATTAAAGTGCATTATAAGGGAACTATATTCCATATCCTGTGATAAACCATAATGGAAAAGAATATGAAGAGAGTGTGTGTGTGTGTGTGTGTGTGTGTGTGTGTGTGTGTATAAAACTGAATCACTTTGCTGTACAGCAGAAATTAGCACAACATTGTAAATCAACTATGCTTCAATTAAAAAAAAGTGCATTATAGGACTTCCCTGGTGGTGCAGTGGTTGGGAGTCCACCTGCCGATGCAGGGAACACGGGTTTGTGCCCAGTTCTGGGAAGATCCCACATGCCGCGGAGCGGCTGGGCCCGTGAGCCATGGCCGCTGAGCCTGCGCGTCCGGAGCCTGTACTTCGCAATGGGAGAGGCCACAACAGTGAGAGGCCCGCGTACTGCCAAAAAAAAAAAAAAAGTGCATATTATAGAATACATTGTAAATAAATGATTAGGACAATATCAATATATTGGAGAAATGAGAGGATGTGAGAGGAAGCGTTTATGTTCTCGTTCACATTTAGTTGGACAGAAATAATGAAGTAGAATGTCGGAATCATTAGTTTCTCTTTCTGATCCCTGATCAACATGATGATGAGAAAACAAGAAGGGGTGTGTGTGTGTGTGTGTGTGTGTGTGTGTGCAAGACACAGCCAGGCATAACTTTTGTGAGATTCCTTCATGAAACTTACCCAAGAAAACAGTTTTAGTATTTGCTTATGAATAGATGGATTTCAGTGATTGGATTAATAAGCCTTCTTCTCTCCCCTATTAGGGACACACGTTTATTTATTATTAATTAATTAATTAATTTGCACTGGGTCTTAGTTGTGGCAGGCGGGCTCCTTAGTTGAGGCTCGTGGACTCCTTAGTTGTGGCGTGCGAACTCTTAGTTGTGGCATGGATGTGGGATCTAGTTTCTTGACCAGGCCCCCTGCATTGGGAGCGTGGAGTCTTGTCCACTGTGCCTTGAACCCAGGCCCCCTGCATTGGGAGCGCGGAGTCTTGTCCACTGTGCCACCAGGGAAGTCCTGGGACACACATTTTAAATGGAAACTTCTGTTTAGAACTATTTTTGCCTGGTTTTCTAAAAACATCTGCTGTTTCTTTCCCCATCGAGGTGATCCTGTTCACCGTCCCTTAGGGTCAGAGGGTTCCTGCCCATGTCTTTGGAGGAGAAGCTCACAGCCCCGCTGTAGGTTCACTTGTTTGCTCCTCCTGTGTTCCACTGGAACATAAGCTCCATAAGAGCTAGAACTTCGTTAGTTCACCAAGTATCCACACTGTTGGCAGTCAATAAATATTTGTTAAATAAACATGGGGGTCAAAATCAAACTTTGCATAGTTAATGCAAAAACAGTCAAAATGACTGGTTATGTACAAAGCAGAAGGGTGACAGTGGTGATCTAAGGCTGTCTGGGCTTGCCTCCAGCTGTGCTGTGTCCTCCACGACTGTCACTTGCCCTCCTTTGAGGTGCTTTTGTTTGACTCTCGTCCCCTTTTGATCTCTGGAGAGGTGGTGACCTTGGTTCCTGCTGCGAGGCTGCCATTGAGCGGACCTGCCCTCCAGGCTTCTTTTGACAGTTGGGGAACTGAGTCCCTTCTGCCATCTGCCCAGTAGTGATGAATCGTGGAGGGAGGGGGCTTTGATGTTCGACCTGATCCTTCCCAGTGTGTGTTTTTCCCATTTCTAGGATCAGCACCGACGCCTCAGGTCCCGCTGTTGTCATCCTCAAAGTTCTGCAGCCAGAAAGCTTGTCGCCTTGCTCTTGACTCAGCCCAGCCTGACATCTGGGTCTGGCCCGGGAACTAGGCTGGCCCGGGGCTCTCGGTAGAGAAGGGCAAAGCACCTTGGCTGCCGGGAGCTGGAGGGGCCGGGGGAATGAAGGCAGACAGGTGTTACAGTGATGCCCCTGCTTCTCGTTTCAGGGTGCAGCAGAAGACCCCCAGATGGCCCTGGCACTGAATCTCGACCCTGCGTTGATGAAGAAGTCTGATGCTGAGGGTCCCAGGCCGTTCTTCCCCGAGAGTGAACTTTCCATCCGGATAGGTAGAGCTGGGCTTCTTTCAGGCAAGCTCCCTGCTGCAGACCCTGGGCCGAGTGAGACGGGAGACTCAGGCCTGGTGGCAGGAGGGATGGCAGGGAAATGCCAGGTGCTCTGTCCTGTCCTTGCAAAGTACCCACCCCACTGTCACACGGCGCTGAGCCAGGGTCTGGCCCCGTGCTTTCCTTCCCCATTGGTTCTGCAAACCACCTGCCTAGTGCACAGGAGGTAACAGGGCCTTTTGATTTGCTCTTCCAACTTGGACAAGTGGGCAAGGGCCACTCTGATGGGACTGGGCTGGTTTGGGTTGGAGTGGATGGGCACCTGTCCCTCTGTCTCCGCCTCCCTGACGGACCCTGGATGTTCCTTTCCATTTACGTGGCTTTCATCTTTTTGGTCCATCTGGGGAAACTGACTGTTGCTCTCACTGATTGAGTTTGGAGCCAGAAGACCTGAAAACACTGATGGCAAAGTCATGCCTTTTGTCTTAAGTTAGAGGGAGTGCGTCCCTCAAGAGGAATAGGGTAGGAATTCCAGAATCTCTGTCGGGGGAGTGCAGACTGGGCCAGTGCCCCCTGAGAAGGAGTTCAGAGGATTATGCCGGTTTCCAGTCTCCGTGTAGGACTCCCCCGCTCCTTGCCCGGTCATGGCTCACCCAGGGCAGTTGGCTAATTTAAGCACCAGGAGAGGTGGATGCCTGTTTTTTCCTTTGCATTTATTCAAGTCCCACGTTTAGCGGGCAAGCGCCGCCCCCCCCCCCAACGCTGTGAAACGTTTGTCCCTCCCCCTCCCCACTTCTGTAAACCTCAGACTCAGGGAACTAAAACCAGGCAAAGGATGTTGAGAGTGGCTGTCTCCTGCCTCGCTTGGAGTTCTCCCTTAGGTGCGTCAGAGAGAAACAGACTGGTGACCAGTCGCTGTCTTCACATTAGTGATTTAAGGGAGAAAGTCCTTTCATGTTTCCGGGCTGGGACGTTAATTTGCTCTTTCCACCCTGTGTCGGCAGAGGTGATCTCTAGACCGCGGTACAGTAAACGTACAAAAGTTACAGCGATGCCCCGGCCAGTTCTCAGGTCTCTGCGTTCAGCTTATGTCCTGCATGAATTATTCATGGAGAACTCGAATACCTTCTCCACTTGGGTTGCGGCTCACTGCCGCCTACCGCTTTGGATGTGGGATGTAATTGGGAAACGAAAATCCATCTAATGTGAGCTCAAGTACTAGAGTGTTAGCACGAAAACCTGCCCGCTGTGTGCAGTCAGTCTTGTCATTCATACTCAGATCAGGACCACTCGGTGCTGTCTGCTGTTCTCCTGTTACTGGAGAGTCAAGAGCTGTCCAGTGACCAGCGTGGGGCACCATCCTCCAGTAGAGATTGTCATTTTCCATGCTGAGTCGTGGGAACACAGGGACAGGAGGCTTTCTCTCCATTCTCCCCAGCTATCCTGTCGTGGAGCTCCTGTGATCCGCTATGAAGACATTATGGTCCTGATTTTTTTTGCTATAAAAATAGAATAGGAGGGCTTCCCTGGTGGCGCAGTGGTTGAGAGTCCGCCTGCCGATGCAGGGGACACGGGTTCGTGCCCCAGTCCGGGAAGATCCCACATGCCGCGGGGCGGCTGGGCCCGTGAGCCATGGCCGCTGAGCCTGCGCGTCCGGAGCCTATGCTCCGCAATGGGAGAGGCCACAGCGGTGAGAGGCCCGCGTACCGCAAGGGAAAAAAAAAAAAAAGAATAGGACCACGTTTTAATTTATTCTGAGGCCAGTAATACCCTGATACCAAATGGATATCAAGGCATCACAAGAAAACTACAGACCAGTATATTTTTTAATAAGACAGAAATACCCAAATCACTCTAATGCCATATTTACGTTCCTAATTCTGAGCCTTCTCTACGATGAAGAAATTGGCTAGATTTTATTCTATCCCATTTTTTTCAATCTTCAAGGCCACAGGCGGGAAGGTTCAGTGCCTGTCAATCGATCAAAAAAAAAAAAAAGGTAAAAAGGGCGATCCCTTTGAGATGAACCTTTTCCGCTGGGGCCATGGGAATATAGGGCCAGCGGCAGTTGACTTTCCTGGAAAGTCTCCCAGGATTGCTGGATCTTCTTGGCCACCCCAGTGTGGAGCCGTGAGCGGAGACTGCGTGGGAGACGATGCAATCCCGTCCTCTGCTCAGAAACACCTAGGCATCGCCTGTTACCAGGTTACCAAGCAACCCTCAGTCGTTGTTGCTAACTGTTCAGATACAGAGGCAAATGCAGCCTTTGGGGGAGCACAGAGATGGTTTGCAGAGACCGAGGGAACCAAGCCACCTCTGGAAAGGTTGCTGTTCCTCCCACCTGGGCACACCTGTGGCTGTCAGGCAGTTGAAGACTGTACAACTGGTAATGGCTATTTGATGACTGGCCTTGTGCAGATCAAGTCTGAATACCTGTTATTTTGTACCATCTGGATTTGCCCTTGAGCTAGCTGTAAATGGAGCCCGGAGATGGGTTTAATGGGTGTTTAGTGAGTAACATCAGCCTTTAAGAAGTAACGTTGGCGCTGCTGTTATAATGTCCCATAATTGGTTCAACAAGAGGAAGAGCCAGAAAATCCACGCTATGGGAGAGGAGGTCCGGCTGCTCTGAGCATCGCCAGCAGCCGAGCTGGGAAAAGCATTTATGCATTTATGAGTGCTTTCCTGTGTATGTCCTGGTGCCAAACATTTTACAATATCAACTGTTCTCAGGGCCGGGGATATTTTGGGACTTAGCTAGACCAGTCTAGCTAAGTCAGTCTCTCTCTCTGTCTTTCTCTCTCTCCCACCCCCCTCAACTATTTATCTCTCTCCAGCTAGCTTTCTTTTAATTAATTACTTAAGAAAGTAATAACATGGATTACAAATAAAAGTAAATTTTCTTCCACCTTCAGATCCCTTCAGATCCCTCACGGTCTAGGTTCCCATCTCAGACACAAACACTGTTTCTAGGTTCTTGTGTTTCCTTTCAGAAATATTATGTTTATACCATCATACTTGGCCCGTTATTCTGTGCCTTGTGTTTCTCACTTAATAACACATTTTGGTTTTTGTTTCCTGGGCATTCATGGATTCTTATTCTTGGCCACGATCTTCCCTAATTAGTCCCCTCTTGATGGCCCTTTAGGGTGTTTACACTCTTTTGCTCTTATAAAGAAAGTGGCACAGAGCACTTTCATGCATACATCTCTATGGGCAATTCTATTGTCGAGTAAATTCTGGAAACGAGGCCAGGGGTTCTGTACATCTGGGGCCCATGAGTGGGCGCCAAAGGGTTTATGAACCTCTTGGAATCTAATGCAAAAAGATACGTGTTTTTGGAAGGAAAAGATCTACAACGTCCATCACACTTCAGATGGCTTCACGACCCCAGTGTTTATCTAGAACTTGGCTTTTTTGCCTCAGCCTCCCCCATTCAGCCTCCAGTGGACTTTTTTTTTTTTCTTACTAGCACTCTCTTTAGGCTAAAGAAGGGTAATTTTTTTTTTAATTTAACATCTTTATTGGAGGATAATTGCTTTACAATGTTGTGTTAGTTTCTGCCGTACAACAAAGTGAATCAGCTATATGCATACATATATCCCGATATCTCCTCCCTCTTGTGTCTTCCTCCCACGCTCCCTATCCCACCCCTCTAGGTGGTCACAAAGCACCGAGCTGATCTCCCTCTGCGACGTGGCTGCTTCCCACTAGCTATCTATTTTACATTCGGTAGTGTATGTACGTCCATGCCACTCTCACTTCGTCTCAGCTTACGCTTCCCCCTCCCCGTGTCCTCAAGTGCATTCTGTATGTTTGCGTCTTTATTCCTGTCCTGCCCCTGGGTTTGTCAGAACCATTTTTTTTTTTTTTTTTTTTTTTTTTTTTGGTGGTACGCGGGCCTCTCAGTGTTGTGGCCTCTCCCGTTGCGGAGCACAGGCTCCGGACACGCAGGCTCAGTGGCCACGGCTCACGGGCCCAGCCGCTCCGCGGCACGTGGGATCTTCCCGGACCGGGGCACAAACCCGTGTCCCCTGCATCGGCAGGCGGACTCTCAACCACTGCGCCACTAGGGAAGCCCCAGAACCATTTTTTTTTAAAAGAAGGGTAATTGTTAACTGCCCCATTTCCATACGTTGTTTGTTCTGAGAGAGGAAGCTGAAACTTTTCAAGGGTTTTTTTTCTCATGGATCCATTATCATGGCAGGTGGAGGACTGTCTGTAATTTTGTGTACCTGTGGAAGGAACAGAAGTAGGCATTGTTCTCCAGGAGAGAAAGAGGTGGATTTAATTTGGGAAATTAGCTGTGAAGTGGCTTCTGTTTATTATCTATAAACCTTTCCAAAGCTTGTTGGGTGGAGAAGTGAATGGGGATTTAAGTCAGGCAAGAGTAAGCCGTAGGAAACTCTGGTTAGAAACACATTTTTCCTTGACGCCTTATTCTTTTATGTTAGGAGAATTCACCTGGCAATGGTAATTCTACCTGGACAGCCAGGCAGATGAGAAACCATGTTTTGCACAACAAAACCGACGCAGACCTAGCGTCAAGGGGCTTATAAATTTGGAATTGCCAACTCCAGTCACGTGTATTTGTTTGTATGTTAGGAATTCCTCATTGGTTGTGCTCCGGACTTGCTGGGTGGCATCTTCCCGTAGAACTAGAGCTGATCTTGGGAGACAGAATTTGCCTTTTCCAGCTCAAGGTTCCCAAGTGCCCGACCCCCCGATGAGCATCTACAGGGCTTGTCCACTGAGAGTCAGGAAGGCGCTTAGATGTGCTCTGATGCCCTTCCCCCTCTCCGAGGCGCCCCCATCTCTCCTCCAGGTATCAATCATGTCGTCTTTCAATCATGCACTTGGAATCATTCCTCTCCCCTATTTTCGCCTTTAAGTATCCTCCCTTCGGTGCCTCTGGGAAGAGACTTGATGAGCTGTTGAACGTGGAGGCATCAGTTATCGACGGTGTTTTACTCCCGCTCATGTGTTATGTCTTAACCGGGGACAGTTTCTTTAGCTGAAGGGTTTTCACACCGGTTGGCCTTTGGAGGATTATATTTTCCAGCACACGTGTGGGCCTGGGGCCGGGAAGCCGTCGCTGTGGGGTGAGATCCCTTCTCGGAGGCCAGCTGCCTGTTTGCTCTGTAAGACCAGCCACGTGTATTCAACTCCCAGCTCCTAGATTTCCTTGGCACTGAAATCCTTTAAAATAGCCGAATCCCAGGGAAGCAAAGAGGACTTTTTTTAAACAGCTTCAAGCTTCCTCTGACAATCACCGTTTTCTTCTCCCATATCTTCTAATTTTCCAAGTCTTCCTTGTCTTCTGTCACCGATATTTCCACTCAAATTTAGTACACTTAAATTTGATCAGGAGCCAGATGTAGCTCTTAGGAGAAATTTTGATTTTTTTTTTTTTTTTCTGACTAGGTCTCCGAAATAATGTGTTTAGGGAAGTCTCTGAGGGGTTATTCGTAATTTTGAATTTTTATCAGTAAGCTCTCTACAGATGAAAGAATGACATCACAGTTATTCATGTAATTTAATGTCTTGGCATGTGGTTTTAGCAATTAGACTCTTTTTTTTTTTTCCTATAACTGGTTGGTCAGGGGACATTTTCAAGTCTTCTCCTGGCCCCCTTGAGAGGAGTTGCCTGGGACCTGAAAGATAGGCAGGTCCTGGCTTTGCTCTGTCCTTTCCGGGTGAGGGCCTGTAACCTGGGCTTCTTCATTCAAAAGGGCATGAACCCAACCTGTCAGCACATGGCAATAGCACTGAGGCTCTTAGGCTATTAAAATATGCCACGTCTTAATTCCAAAACAAAAAACAAACCCAAAAATATTTTGCCAGAGGATAAAGAGCAAAGTGTTCAACAATAATAATTACCAGGAGCTCTTTAGCATCATGGAAGTTAAATAAAATGAGGAAGTAGTACAGAAATACCCTCCGGAACAGGGCTGTCCGTGGGTGGCCCGAGTGTTTTGGATCAGGGGAACATCATTAGGTGGATACATTTTATAGATTCTTCTGCTTCTGATGAATGTTACATTCTGCCTGCCTCAAATATACCACTCCAACAGCACTTTTCCTGTTTATTTGCTTTTTTTTTTTTTCCTGTCCCGATTTTCTGAGCTAGGCAGTTAACTTGGAGTGCATTTTCATGGGGCCCAGGCCTCGAGGCAGTCTGGTACTTGTATACGTTTGCTTGGGCTACCCTTACAAAGCACCGCAGGATGAGTGGCTTCTGCGGCAGAAATCGATTTTCTCACAGTTCCGGAGGCTTGAGGTCTGAGATCAAGGTGTGGGCAGGGTTGGTTTCTCCCGAGGCCTCTCTCCTTGGCTTGTAGACAGCCGCCTTCTCCCTCAGTCTTCCCTCTGTCTGTGTCCTAATCTCCTCCTCTTACCAGTCCTGCTGGATTAGGGTCTACCCGAATGACCTCATTTTCATGCAATTACCTCTTTAAAAACCCTATGTCCGAATACAGGTAAATTCTCAGCACTGGGGCTTAGGGCTTCAGTGTACGGATTTCAGGTGGACACGACTCAGCCCATATCAGTGCTTAACAATGTTTTTGAAACGTTGTCTTCCCGTGGATGGTAACCCACCTGAAGGAACACCAGGTGGCACAAGCCCTTACTTGGTTCCCTGTCTTCCTTCCTCCCTCCCTTCCTTCCATCTTTTAAATTCTCTCACTGTATTTCTGTCTCTTTTATCTGTTTGTCTCGTACCTGGATGTGCTGGGAATGCTGAGTAAGTGTGGAAAAGAGTTGGATGAAGTTGGAGAGTTTCTCTGAGACAGCAGGTAGAGAGAAAGTCAAATGATTCGAGGCCTGATCTTACAAGACTCCTGGCAGGTTTGCGGTCTCTGCTAATGAAATTAAAAGGGTGGGGCAGTGCTGTCCACCGCCACCATCACCTGAAATGATCGGCTCAGGTTACTTCTAGGGAGTTATTCATATACATTGGAATGTGTAGGTGTGCTCTTCTGACTGTGTTGAGTTCCCAGGGCTGCCATAACAACGTACCACAAACTGTGTGTCTTCACAGAAACGTTTGCTCTCACAGCTCCAGAGGCTAGAAGTCGGAAGTCAAAGCGTCCGCAGGGCCACACTCCGATAACTTCCTTGATTCTAATAACTTCTGGTGGCTCCGGACGTTCCTTGGCTTGTAACCACATCACGCCAGTCTCAACTGCAGCTGTCGTGTGGCCTTCGTCCCTGTGCGTGTTTCTGTGTGTCAGTATCTGAATCACCCTCTTTTTTCTCTTACAAAGGCACCAGTTGTTGGATTTAGGGCCCACCCTAATCCAGTATGACCACTTTTTAACTAATTCCATTTGCAAAGACTCTGTTTCCAACAAAGGTCACATTCTGAGGCTTAGGTGGACATGAATTTGGGGGGAACCCTTTTCAACCTGGTCCATTGATCCACCCCACGCTCTGACCCCCTCCGTGGCCAAGCTTCAGGGAGCTTGGTTAGTCCGGAGGGGCTTTTGTCCTGCACAAGGAAGGGAGAAGGGAGAAAATGGGAGGAAACCAGGGGAGGCTAATCCTGGCAATAATAGAAACCCACTTGAATTCATCGGGAGCCTTTAGAGCAGCTGCCAGGGCTCTTTGTCTGAAATATTCATTAAGCGTCTACCAAGGAGTTAGGGATACTGTCTCCTTATGCAACATTTAACATTTGCTGGGCTAGCAGGTTCTATCCTATTTATTAGCATTCTGACACGTTCATTTCAGCTCACAAGTCTATTAAACAGGGAAATGTGTTTTCTATGTGCTTTGGGGAAGCAGAGCAGACAAGTGTCTTGGGCAGCGCCAGCCCCGTCAGGATATTCCTGCCAAGCTTTCATTACCCAGAGATTTCGGGGTGCCTGCTGCCACAGCCGGGCAACCCGGGCTCTTTTCAGATCATTTCGTTTTGTTTCCCAGATGTTAGTTTTTGCAGAAGCTCCTGAAGCTGGAGAAGCACAGGGCGGCACTTTGGTTTCAGGTGTTTCAGATCTTCAGGGGTCCTTTCTGTTTATTCACTCCCATCTCGATTGTTTATTTTCCCCCCTTCTGGCTTTTATGGAAAGAGCCCAAGGAGGGAGCTGGTTTTGAGCCCATGAAACTGGGAGGAAATGGATGCCACTTACTGAGATAGGCAGCCGTAGAGCAGGAATGTGCTGATGGGGTAGATGAGGAATTGGGCTTTGAACCTGTGTCATCAACAGTGACAGCTCCGGCATCTGGGATGAGGTCAGTGCAACCCTGCCTTCAAGAAAAGGCATCCGGGCTTCCCTGGTGGCGCAGTGGTTGAGAGCCCGCCTGCCGATGCAGCGGACACGGGTTCGTGCCCCGGTCCGGGAAGATCCCACATGCTGCAGAGCGGCTGGGCCTGTGAGCCATGACCGCTGAGCCTGTGCATCCGGAGCCTGTGCTTCGCAACGGGAGAGGCCACAACAGTGAGATGCCTGAGTACCGCAAAAAAAAAAAGAAAGAAAAGGCATCCGTGATAAGCTCCATTCAACCTGGGCTGTCTTTGTGTCAGCGCGTACCTCCTGCTCGGCCTCCCATTTCCTCTTTGAGCGGTGTGTGTTCTGGTATTTTGTTCTGCTTTCTTCTCTCTGGTGCATTTCCCCTCCTGGCACCAGAGAAAGAAAACAGCTCGAAGTGTCTGAATGCTAAATCAGCTGTTGATGTTGAGGGTCGCAATATTTTGGAGATGTTGAGGGATGTGTCAGTGAAACAGGACCCAAAACAGGGCTGACTCTCAGGATTCCCGACTCCTGCTAACCCCAAACTAGTCATTGGCCTTGGGCGGGGGGGGGGGGGGGGGGGGGGAGCGGAGCGGAGGCAGAGGCATTCCTCGAGGAGGGCAGAGGAAGCATGCGATGTCTCTCGCAGCTCTCAGATACGTGAGCCAGAGATCTCTGCTGTTTCCCTAGGAAAGCAGGCTCAGCCAGCGGTATTGCTGCCCCGATCCCCGGCAGGTCTTGGAAAGATTTGCTGAGGTCAGTCTCAGTAAACACTGATCGTCGTGTTCTTTCTATTAGGGAAGCGCCTGTCATACACATAGAAACAGTTAGGAGACATACGCCTTCAAGGAGATTCAAGTGTTCTCGGGAAACGAATCTGGGCATTTTATGTGGTTCAACCTAACATATGTAAACCTCTGACCATCCCTCAAGTGGGTCTTGAATATGTCCTTGGTGCTCCTACCGAGAGCCCTCTATTTTGAGTTATTTTTGGGTAAGGAATGAGGTCGAGTTTGCAGTTCAGGCTTTTTTTTAACGGGGATGTCCAGTGGTTGCAACACCATGTATTGGAAAGGCTGGCCTTTCTCCATCGAGTTGCCTCTGTGCTTTTGTAAACGATTAATTGACCATATCTGTGTGGATCTGCTTTTTGACTCTCCATTCCGCTTCTTTGGTCTATATGTCTATTCTTTCACCAATCTCACTTTCTCTTAATTATGGTAGATTTGGTCTAAGTCTTGCCATCAGATATTGTGTGTTCTCCCACTTTATTCTTTTTTTTTGTGTGTGTGTGTGGTACGTGGGCCTCTCGCTATTGTGGCCTCTCCCGTTGTGGAGCACAGGCTCCAGACGCGCAGGCTCAGTGGCCATGGCTCACGGGCCCAGCCGCTCCGCGGCATGTGGGATCTTCCCGGACTGGGGCACGAACCCGTGTCCCCTGCATCGGCAGGCGGACTCTCAACCACTGCGCCACCAGGGAAGCCCCCCCACTTTATTCTTTTTCAAAATTGTTTTGGTTATTCTAGTTCCTTTGAATCAGCTTGTTAATATCTACAAAAAATCCTGGTGGGCTTTTGGCCTTTGGTTGGGATTGCATTGAATCTATAAATTAATTTGGGGAAAAGTAACATCTTAATAATCTTGTCTTCCATTTCATAAACATGGTGTAGCTCTCCATTTATTTAAGTTGTCTTTAATTTCTTCTATCAGTGTTTTGTGATTCTCAGCATATATATCTTAACATATATTTGGTTAGATTCATACCTAATTATTTCCTTTTATGGTGCTATTATAAATGGTATGGTGTTTTAAATTTGATTTCTAATTATTCATTTCTAGTATACAGAAATATAATGATTTATACATGTTAGCCTTGTATCCTGCAACCTGGCTAAACTCATTTATTAGTTCTAAGAGTTGTTTTGTAGATTCCTTGGGATTTTCTATGTCATGTCTGTGAGTACTAACAGTTCTGTTTCTTCCTTCCAGTCTGTATGCCTTGTATTTCTTTTTCTTGCCTAATTGCACTGACTAAGATGTCAGATAAGACCGGTGAGAGCAGACATTCTTGCCTTATTCCTGGTCTTAGGGAGAAAGCATTCAGTCTTTCACCATTAAGTACGATGTCATCTATATGTTTATGGTAGACGAAAGGCATTGATATTTGAAAAGCCGTCAAGTTCCTGAAAGGTGGCATGCTGCAGAGACGGTACAGAGTTGGAGTGGCTCAGAGAATACTGGATAACTGTGAGACTGGGTTTGAATTCCGACTCCACCTCTTAGCAGCTGCTAGACCTTGGGCATCCTTCTTACCCTGCCTTTTCCTTCAGTTTCTGTATCTAAAATGGGGATAATAGTAATTACTTGACAGAGTTACAGTGAAGACAGGCTAAGTTAATACAAGTAAAATGCTTAGAATAGTGCTAACTGCTTTGTATGTCCTCAGTGAATATTAGTTATTATTCTGTCTGGCCAGCAGTAAAATTGGCCAGAGCATTCAGGGTGCCTGAATATGGGTTTTTTTTTTTTTTTTTTTTGGCCCAGACTGTAGAGATTTTGCTGCCCACCTTGAAAAGTACAGAGAGCTTTTGGATTTGGACGTGGTTTTCTCTGGTCATTCAACACCCTGTGTCTCCAGTGCTCTCGAGGTGCTCAGAAAGATGGACAGCGTTTACATTTAGGGCAACAAATCAGGGATGGAGTATCCACACTAGAAAAGAGCAGATTGTCCTTAAGCTGGAAGAGGAGGTTTCTCAGAGGAAAAGGAAATCCCTAAAGAAGTTAAAGGAGCACCAGTGTGGTTAAGGAAAAATGTACGAGAAGATTGATGTGAAAAATTATAGAGAATCATGGGGTGAATGGAGAAGGAGAGTGTGTGTGTGTGTGTGTGTGTGTGTGTGTGTGTGTGTGTGTGGTGAAGAGCGGGGGGAAGGTAGAGTCAGGATATGTGGTAGATGTGATAGTAACATGGGTTCATGGAATCATGACTGGACTGAGCTCCCCGTCACTGGAAGGATTCAAGTACAAGCTAGGTGACCAATGGTCAGGGAGGTTATAGAGGGGCTTCCTGTGCAGTGTGAAAGTGTGGGCTGAGACCCCTTTCCTGCTCCACAATTCCTCGCTCATCAGCCAACCAAGAACACTGGGGAGAGGGCCTCTCTGCCCCCTCTGGCCTTTAGGGGAAGGGCTCATGGGACCTGAAAATCTGGGCCAGCGGGTTCTGGTCTGAGACCTTGGAGGTCCTGAGTGGGAGCTTGGGCACAGGCTTCCAGGCAGAGTCTCCCAGGTGAGCAGAAGTGGCGGCAGGTATGGCCATCAGGGGCTGCAGGTGTCTCCTCTGCAGGGAGCGTGGTTAGTTGAATAGAAATGTTGGCTCCAAGTCAGGGGGCAGGTGTGTTTTCTAAGGTTGCCGTGATGTCTGTCTAGATGCTCTGGAGTAGCTACCTGCCTCTTTCCTGTTTGGACCCCCACACGATGACCCTCCACAACCCATCATTCTCAGAACATCTGCCTAGACCATTTTGTGGGAAGGAGACCACCTGGGCACCCGATGAAAACCACAGACTGTTGGGTTATTGGCATTTGTGGAGGGACAGTTCTTTGTGGCGGAGCGGCGTCCTGAACTTTCAGTCTGCTCTTCGCTTCAGCCCGATCCCCGGGAGTCCCTGTGGAGTTGGATCAGCAGAGAGAACCACTGGGACCCACCATGACCCGGAGCTCCATGCCGAGGTGCTCAGCATCCCCTTTTGGGGTCAAAAAATAACAGCAGATTAAAAAGTAATAAAACTGACATGTGAACAAACACCGCAGAACTCATCTGAACAAATGGGTTTGGGCTCCCCAGAAGCGGTCAACTTGGGAGGATGGTGTTATTTGTATGTATGTCCTGTATGTTATGTTATTTGTATGTATGTCCTGTATATATGTATGTATGTATTAGGAGGCTTCTGAGGGTTGATTTACAATCCAAGATTTTTTTTAAAAGGCAGTCTTTTGTGTGTGTGTGTGTGTTTGATGATCTTTAACAACAACAACATTCTCAGAGTAACTTTCTTCCTCCAAAACACTCCAGATGATTATTGAATTATAATTTTTCCCTGCTGCTTTCCAACAGGGGGCTTCCCAAGGCAAACCCATTCCCTGTACTGTGGTCTAGGACATTTTCTCATGACTATTTGGCCTCTGCGGCTTTAGCTGGTCTCCTCCTGGTCTCAGGAGCGATCGAGGTTAAGTGAGAGGCTACCAGAAGAATGCAGTTGAGAAGAGAGATGAGGACAAGCTCAAGATACAATTTGTCATCTACCGCCTGGCTGGTTTAAAAAAAGTCATGGTTTGCATTGTTGTTTTCATTATTAGTTACGTTTCACTGTTAGGTGACTCACAAAGATGATGGCATTGACCCAAAATTTGAAGGAGAATGTATCGATATATAGAGCCAATTGTGCTCTAAGGCTCCTTCCCGGGAAAGAGGAAGAGTTAAAAGCCTGAGGGCTCCCATGTGACTCCAGGTACAGTCCTTACATTAGAGGGTATGCTGCTGAGAGTTTTCATGTTGACTTCATGTGTCTGAGTGTAACAGGCTGTATGCGTCAGCTTTGCCTTGTAACAAGCAGCTCTCAAATCTCAGAGGCTGAATCCTGTTTGTGAAGATACCCAATGTAGTGGGTGTTTTCATCTCATCCTCTCTCTCCTCACCCTCTATAGCACACACACGTGCTCGTGCACTATCCCACCCCAACCTTTGGAGACGTTCTTTTGTTAATGCTTTGATAGTGGGGACGCATTTTAAGATTGACAAGGAATCGTGCATCTTTTATTTCTGAATCCCACTTTTCAGTACAGTGCACTGTGTGTTCTGGATCATAAAATTCCACTTAAATAGTTGCTTATTGAAGTGAGAGAAGGCTATGAAGTTGAGGGAGGAGCAGATGCTCTTTAGACTAATAAACGTGAAACCCTCCTCTGGGCATTTGGAAGTTTGTTTGAAGCATGGCTTCTGATTCAAGCTGGGTGCTTCTGCAGTCATTTGATATGCAACTAGAATGAGCTCTCTGTGTCTCCCAGTGCACTTGATGGTGAGAGGTTCCTTGCTGGTGCTAAGATCTGCAGCAGTGGGAGCCATCTCTGTTGGGATGCTTCCGTGGGAGGCTTCTCAGACAAACCTAGGTTTGAGTTCTTGGAACTCTCGCTTATAAGATAGGAATCGTAATGTTATTGCATTGGGACTCAGGTGAAATATGTAAAGGGACTAGCACGGTGCTTGACATGCAGTAATTTGTAGATTCCAGGACTCACCCTTCTTTGCATTTTCAGCATCTCTGAAATTAGTATTTGTCTTACAGCCAATGGCATAGTGGAATTGACATGCCATCTAAAATAAAAGTGTGTCTTAAAATTGTTGTGTCTTAAGATTTGGTGAAGTATGGTAGTCAGCACTTAATACATGGGTGTTTGTGGGACTAAAACGAGTTACAGAAAACATTCAAGTGTAAGTTAGTGTTTCTGGAAGTTTTTATTTTGGTCAACGGCCACTTTGAGAAGCTGATGGAAAGTATATAGATCTTTTTCCAGAAGTATGCGTCTTCCCACAGAATTCTGCATATAATTCCAGGGTGTCTTAGAACACCCCAGGGCTCTTCCCTAGACCTCCCCCCTTGGGAAAAGGTAAGGCTCTTGCACCTTACTATTATTGTGACTGCTTTTGTTTTTCCTTTGCCTCCTCTCCACTCCAGTTTGCTCACTGAGTCGTGTTCAAGTTGTACCTGTTTTCTTTTTTTTTTTTTTTTCGATTTTTTAGGAAATGTAAGTCTTCCTGCGACAAGTGGCTGCCCTGCGGGTCTCATTCACCTGTCCTTACCCTCCCTCTTATCTGACTTGGCATCCCCACCGAGGAAGAGCGCTAGCCTTCAGCACCCAACTGCCCACATCCCGCCCCCGAGTCCAGCACTGGGGCAGGTTCTCATGAAGTACAGTTCCGTAGTCATTGGTCCAGGCAGGGGGAGGGAGCAGTGCGCTGGGCTTGCGTTCTCATCTTGTCATCCATTTCCCACAATGAGCAGATCCTTCCTGTGCCTCCCAGATGTGTTCTAGGCACTGGGCGATACAGTAGTAAGCAGAAGTTGGGTACTACAAATGAACCCGATGGTGAAAACGACATAGAGAGCCGACATTCTGGTGGAGGAGACAAGAAGTTCCAAGTGAGTGAAATACATTGTGTGTTAGAC
This sequence comes from Lagenorhynchus albirostris, assembly GCF_949774975.1. Lineage (NCBI taxonomy): Eukaryota > Metazoa > Chordata > Mammalia > Artiodactyla > Delphinidae > Lagenorhynchus > Lagenorhynchus albirostris. The sequence continues at coordinate 54,968,515 of NC_083114.1, forward strand.
GGTGTCGGCGGCTAGGAGGAAAGAAACAAAGCAGGCGAGGGGATAGGAAGTGGGTGGGTGCGTGTGTGTGGGATGGAGGTGGTGTGCACTTCGGTGGCAGGGTTGGGGGTGTCACCTGAGAGGTGATATTTATATAAAGACCTGAAGGAGGTGAAAGACCAAACCGTGCCCGTATGTAGCGAGAGGAGCTTTCCAGGAGGAAGGGACGGCCGGTGCTAATGCCTTCAGGTGGGATGCATCTGACATGTTCAAAGAAACCAAGAGGGAGGTGTGGCCCAAGCAGGAGGAGCTGGGAGGTGGGAGATGAAGTGGGGGCCTCCTACGTCGTAGCAACGCTTGGCTTTGGTGCTAAGGGGTCCAGCAAGCCATGTTGGGTTCGAACATGGTCTGACTTGAGTTTTCAGACAATCATCCTGGCTTTGGTGTCTGCCCCGGCTCTGGTGAACTTTCCCCTGGTGAATACCCATCTACTTACGTCTAAAAGGTTCCGGCAGTGTTTGGTGGGCAGAGGAATTGTTAAGTTTATAACCTGTTTAGTAAGACCTTTAGAAAATTGCCTGGCCAAGTTTATTCCTGTCACTCTGTCTAGCAAAACGGAAAATAATCCAAGATCTGGCTTGTGGTCCATGTCTCGCAAGCATCGTTGAATACTGTGAAAATCTATAGCCACTCAGCATTTCAAGAGGTCCTTGAAATTCATCGTGACCAGATTTGTCCTTGTCAACAGAGCTCTATGAAAATGAATTTCGGCCGGATCGTGCGTTCCCAGTGGGGCAGTGGGGTAAAGCCAGGCGTCACAGATGCAGCCCCAGCGGCTGCGCTGCCCGGTCACCCTTTGAAGCTTGGTTTCTACCCCAGGTGGAGTCCTCACGGTCAGAGGGCTCTGAACTTCTCCTCCTGTGGGTTGTCAGTTGTTGACCTTCTCTTCGTTTCTGGAAGATCCACTTCCGGGCTTTCTGGGCTCCGTGTATGTCACTGAAGCTTCCCTAGGCTCCCCTCGGTGTCGCTGTGGGCTGTAAACTTCTGTCTCCCCAGCCTTATGATCACGGTAAATGGTTCGTCTGGTTGTTTGTTTCTGTTTTTCTGAAATAGCTTTACCCCTTTCCTGCCAGTTCCTATTCTATACCTTTTAAAACATTTTTGTAAGAGTGGGCAGAGGCTGTCTTCCAGCACCTTCTCCTTCTCTTCTCCATTTCTGGGTCTGCCGTGGCAAATTGGGAAGTTTGTAGCGGGCCCGGATGGATAACACGGAGAGGTGTATTCTGTGAAACCAGCTTCGGAGGCATGAGTTGGGGTCTGAGCCTGCTTTCTAAGGCTGGCCGCTTCTCTTTGGGTTTGTGGCGCTCTGCAGGCTGACTGTTGCTGGATTATAAGTGTGTCATCAATACTGAAGTTATTTGCACAACAAGGGTAGAATTGGGGGAAAGTTAATTAAGGTTAGTTGAGAGGGACTTTTCTTCCTTCTCTTTACCCTTCTTCTGAGGCCAGTTGTGATCAGTGCTCTGAATTTCTTCCCTTACACATTTTCTGGGAGTTCTGTCAAGTACCAGAGCTCTGGCCACGGCTGGGGTGGGGGTGGAGTGTGGCCCATGTACCAGCTCCTGAGCAAGGGTAAAGGAACACGAGAATGGTGGCCGTTAGTGTCGGGCACACCAGGGTTCCCATTTTAGCCCCACCCACCCAGTGCTGTGTGACTTTGGTGAGATGATCCGTGTCTCTGACCCTTAGTTTTCTCATCTGTAGAATGGGGATAACAACACTCCCATTTGTGCTTGTTGAGGATTAAATGACAACCCGGAGCGCCTGCCCAGTGTTCTTTGCTCTTTGCTGCAGCAGCAAAGATGGGGTGAGGGACAGGAAGAAGGGCCTGGAGTAAATTTGCATTTTGGGTGCCTGAAGGCTGCTTGCCCCACAGCAGAGCCTGCGAGTTTTGCTGTCATTGCGGCTTCTCTCCTGAATTGTCTGAATCAGCGCCCGATGGATCGGGGAACCTCAGGGCTTGGATTAGGGTGAGGCAAGTGAGACGCTCGTCTGAACGTAAAATTAAAGCGAGCCCCCAAACCCTCAGTAGTAATCGAGGTAAAAATATTTTAACGCGACGTTTTTAAAATTACAGATTAAGGCAAAAATCCATAATAAGCAGAATGCCAAAGTGTTAAATACAGATAGGATTCCATAGTGTTGGGATTAGGGGAGGTGAGTAAGGCTGGCTTGTGTAACTTGCAGGGTCAGATCCGGTCTTTGTTTAAAATGTTGACATTTTCATCATGAATTAAAAAATATGTTTTGTAATTTCATTAATTTTTTAAAAAATTATATTTTTACTAATTTTTTTAAAATAATTTTTTAAAAAATATGTATTTTAACGGAAATCCTGTTAAAAAATTCGTAACATGACCTCTGGTCTGTGGTCTGGCATATAAGAAGCTCGGAAGACACCATTTCACCCTAACAATTTGTAAAAAGCTAAAGAAACAAAAAAAGTGATCTATCTTCTTAGATTTTTAAGGGAAGTGAGGTCACAGGGCAAATTGTTGCCCCCGCCTTGGAGAGACCAACAGGTGAATGCAAAGAATCAGCACTTTCCAGAGCGGACACTCACAAGCTGACACCCCGGTAGGCACTAGTGCCTGGTAGGAAATCTGAGCTGTAATTGACCAGTTGCTGGAGGCAGCAAGTCTGAGAGGGGACCAGTCATGGGGGGGCCCACACATTGGTGTTTTATCTCCAGGAGCTCAACCGGGTTCTCACAGGAAATATCAGGGGAAAAGAATCCTCCTGGGCTTCTGAACGGGAAAAGGAACTCTTTTCAAATACACCAGAGCACTGTGTTTGAACAAAACGTCTGCCCCCTGGACAAACTGTTTACTCAGAGCTTCACTGATGGGGCGGAAGGGAAATACCCAAGTCCAGTCCACTCTAGCCATCCTGTCCCACCTAAGGGGGAAGAAAAAGACTGAGGAAACACTTGTGAAGGTCACAGTTCAGAGGCACAGGTTCCCCCAAGACTGAGACCTAATCATAGGACTATAGGACCTTCCCCTCCCCCATACCTCAGCATCACATTATCAAAGTCCTGTTTACCTGGTACATCATGTCTAGCTATTAAGAAAAATTACAAGACATACTGAAAGGCAAAAAGCACATTTTAGGAGACAGAGTGAGCGTTAGAAGTATATTCAGATATGGCAGAGATGTTGGAAGTAACAGCCCAGGAATTTAAAACAACTCTGATTAATATGCTAAGGGTGCTCATGGATAAAGCAGACAGCATGCAAGAACAGATGGGCAAGGTAAGCAGAGAGACAGAATTTCTAAGAAGGCACCAAAAAGAAATGCTAGAAATCTGCTTAGAGAACACTAAACAGAGATGAAGGATGCCTTTGATGGGCTTATCTGTAGAGTAGATGGCTGAAGAAAGAATCTCTGAGCCTAAGGATATCTCAATAGAGATCTCCCAAACTGAAAAGCAAATAGAAAAAAGAAGGAAAAAAAAAAAAACCAGAACAGAATATCCAAGAACTGTGGAACAATTACAAAATGTGTCACGTACATGTAATGGGCATACCAGAAGGAGAAGGAAGAAAGGAACAGAAGAAATATTTCAAGCAATAATGACTGTCAGTTTCCCCCAAGTTAAAGTCAGACACCAAGCCACAGATCCAGGAAGATCAGAGAACACTAAGTAGGAGAAATGTCAAAAAACTCTACCTAATAGGCATATAATTTTCAAACTGTAGAAAATCAAAGAAAAAATTCTGGGAGAAGCCAGAAGGATGAAAAACACCTTACCTATAAGAGGAGCAAAGATGAGAATTACAGCAGCTCTTCAGAAACTATGCAAACGAGAGTGGCATGAAATATTAAAAGTGTTGAGAGGAAAAAAAAACGCCAACGTAGAATTCTTTACTCTGCAAAATTATCCCTCAAAAGTGAAGGAGAAGTACTTTCTCGGACAAACAGAAATTGTTGCCAGTAGGCTTGCTTCGCAAGAGATATGTAAAAAATGCATCATGAGTGTGTACTCTTAACCATTTCTAGGTGTAGTTCAGTAGTATTAAGTATACTCACATCGTTGTGCAATCATCACGGACATTTTCGCATCAACATTGAGTTTTTAAAACGGCGCATTAAAATACTGTCTGTCTCGTTCCTGAGGTTTTTGTTGCCCCCTTAAATTTTGTGCCCCTGGTGAGTGCCAGGCTCACGTCACCCTGGCCCTGACATGCTGCCAACCCCCACACCCGCAGAGCAACGTGGTGATTTTCACGCAGTTCGTTCCAGAACAGCTGCAGTCAAACCCGTGACTAGAAACAGATTTGTGAGCTCTGGTAACAGACCTGAAAGGGATCTGACTGGAACAGACGCCTGCTTCGTATGAATTCATACCACACAGTTGATCAACTAAAGCTCCCTTATGTACCCTGGTGCCTGCATTTTCCAGTAGGTTCTCCATAGAAGCCAAAGATAGGATTTTCTGGGCATGACCAGTGTGAAAGAAAAAGCTGAGAGTGACCAGGAGACGTTCTTGAGCCAGCCACGCTTTTCCCTGTCTCACCTATGACCACCACCTACCTACTCAGAAGGTCTCTGACTGCGACTGGGGTTAGGTGCTGCAGGTGGCCCAGGAATGGGATAAAACTAATGGGATCTGCAGACCTGGCCTCACCAGCTCCATCACCTGGCCGGCTACAGAAGAAAAAGAGCAGAGTGCAACTTCATGGGCCGAACTCACAAGACGCCCTGAGCTCTTTGGGACATGTTTCTCCTAGAGGGACTCAGTATCCTTACCTACAACGCAAAAGCGTTAAGCCAGGAGGTGATTTCAAAGGTCCACTTAACTCCAAATACCCCTGATTTGGCAGCCAATGGATCCCCAAGAAAGACAGATACTGTATGATATTGCTTACAGGTGTAATCTAAAAAATAATACAAATGAACTTACTTACAAAAACAAAACAGGGCTTCCCTGGTGGCGCAGTGGTTGAGAGTCCGCCTGCCGATGCAGGGGATACGGGTTCATGCCCCGGTCCTGGAAGATCCCACATGCGGCGGGGCGGCTGGGCCCGTGAGCCATGGCCGCTGAGCCTGCGCGTCCGGAGCCTGTGCTCCACAACGGGAGAGGCCACAACAGTGAGAGGCCCACGTACCGCAAAAAAAAGACAAAAAAAACCAAAACAAAAAACAGAAACAGAATCACAGACATAGGAAACAAACTTAAAAAACAAAAAAGATCCCCCATCGGCACCATGGTCTAAGGAGAGAGAGGGCAGAGAAAGGAGGGCTTGTGAAATAGGAGGAGTGACATCCTGGAGAAGTGGCCGTAGGTCCCAGCTAAGCTGCCGCCATGATGACAGCTGGACACGGCTGCCTCCAGGTTAGGAGGCCCAGAAGAAGACTAGGAAAGAAAGAAAAGGAAGATGCAGTGCTTGCCGCCTGCATAGCGGTGGGACCTCGGTGGAGCTCCTGGGAGTGGCCTGAGGTCTCCCAGAAATACTTGTAGGAGGCTGGAGGCCTGCCTTAGCCAGCGTGGCCAGGATTGGTGCCATATGGTCATGTTTATGTTCGAGGCAATCGAATTGTGTTTTAAGGTCTTTCTTCTCTCCTGTTTTATGTTTGGGTGTTTGCGTGTGTGCACAGTGTGTGTGTGTGTGTGTGTGTGTGTGTGCGTGCGCATGTGTGTAATGTGCGTGTGTTTCACTACTGTGACAACAACTTCCAGCACGCCCTGTCTTGGAGATTACATGTAGTATTGAGATTAATGGAGTATTCCATGGAGTATTCCATGTAATATTGAGATTAATGGAGTATTCCATGTAGTATTATATGTAGTATTGAGATTAATGGAGTATTCCATGGAGTATTCCATGGAGTATTGAGATTAATGGAGTATTCCATGTAGTATTGAGATTAATGGAGTATTCCATGGAGTATTCCATGGAGTATTGAGATTAATGGAGTATTCCATGGAGTATTGAGATTAATGGAGTATTCCATGGAGTATTCCATGGAGTATTGAGATTAATGGAGGATTCCATGGAGTATTCCATGGAGTATTAAGATTAATGGAGGATTCCATGGAGTATTCCATGGAGTATTGAGATTAATGGAGGATTCCATGGAGTATTCCATGGAGTATTGAGATTAATGGAGGATTCCATGGAGTATTGAGATTAATGGAGCAGTCACATGCAGTGAACTCCAGGGCTCACTCACTGAGCAGAAATTCCCATTGTTCTGAAGGGTGGAGCGGCTCCCCCCCAGCACAGTCCCCTTTTGAGAAACAAAAGGCCAGATCTCCCCTGTGTACTGGAGCATCCCGGGGTAAGTCCAGACACGTGGACACGTGTTTTGTCGTCGGCACTAGACTTCGGCATACGGTTCCGTGGGTGTAGGTGGCTGGTTTCTGTTTGCGCAAAGAGAAAAGTGGAGGTTTCTTAAAAATGTCTACTTAGCAGACTGTGAAAAAAAAAACTGAATTCAGGGACATTTCAGTTAAAACAGTCACAAAGGTGTGAATCTAGGAGCTGCCACGGCGTGAGCTGCTCCAGGCTGGTGGTGCTCAGGACCATCTGGGCCCTGTGGTTTGTGGCTTCTCATCCGACTGGCTCAGCTGCCACCCACTGCCAGGATTAGCAAGGTGCTAGCATGTGAGTTAGAGGTGCGGGGAGCCGGACCAGGGGTGATGGCTGGAGGGAGGAGAGTGGGGGTGGGGTGGGGAGTGGGGGTCTCATTTGGACCCGTGGGATTTTGATACGGAGGTGACCGAGTGATGACCTGGAAAGAATTTCTTACCTACGTTCCCCAAGAGGAAGGGGTATGTCAGGGCACACAGGGCCGCAGCAGAAGCATGGTGGGGGGATCTGGAGACAGAGGACAGGAGGGAGGGGAAAGCCCAGGCCAGAGCCTTTACCGGGGTTTCCGTGGGAAAAGCAAGGCAGGCACGGTAAACAGCTTAGCACTGACTGAGTAATTCCGGTAAGCTCTGGGCTCTAGGAGCTGTCCCTGGTGGTCCAGTGCCTGGCCTGGTGTGTGAGAGTTTGATAAGGTGATGGTCGGTCTGTGTCCAAGAGGCATTCTTCTCCCAGGTAAGTTGTTTACTCTCTTTAGGAATTAGCTAGTCCTGGGAGGGACCGTCATTCCCTAGGTCACCCGGATTGGCAGGATCCCCCAGATGTCAGAACATCTGCATGATTAACACATGGAGTGGGGGTGACAACAGGCTTTCAAGGCTGGGCGCAGCCGACGTGAGATCAGCAGAATATCCACACAGAAAGAATCAGTCAAGTTTTCCCACCTAAGAAGAAACTCATCTAACGGGGCCCCTCGAACACCAGTGGAATGACTTGCCTGGCCAACAAAAGCAAAAAAAACAAAACCCCTCCATGAACGAAAGGCCCAGATAGTCAGACTTTTACGTACGGATTTCTTTTCCTTTTGCAATTGCGCATTTTAACTTTGCAACGCTGACATCCAGACTTCCTGATATTTCCACATTTCCCTTGTCGACTGGAACTGGAGACACTGGAAGGGTATGGCACAGTGATTGTGGCATATGCACACTGAGGTTTTTTTCTTCCAGGTCTCTTCTTGGTTCTTCAACCAGAGAAGTGGCCTGGTTGCCGGAGAGCTGGCCCATAACCCCGTGACACTGCAGGCGGTCTCCCCGTCAAGGTCATGGTCTGTAACCAAGGATGAGCCTTGAGTGGAAGTTCCTGAGCCTTTAACACACACCACGTGTGCTCCCTTGCTTGTTTCCCCATGGTGACCAGTCCACATGTTTACCTGTCTCCCCACACCTCCTGCCTCGTCCTTGCCTTTCAGAATTTTCATTCTCAACAGACGATGTCACCTCCTATTTTACTGAGCAAAATAGAGCCTCCCAGGAAGGGACTCCATCAGCTTCCTTCCCGTTTGCCAACAAATGTGCTTTGACTTTGCACTCCTCCTCCTACTTCCTTTCAGAGGAAGTCAGGTCCCCCTCTTTCTTCAGCATTAATTTCTCCAGCTGTATTCTGGTCTCTTCAGGGAGCTTATCTCAACAGTTAGCTTTTCCTTTATTGCTTTTACGACAGTAGCCCCTGCGTTGATTTCCTTCGTTCATCTTATAAAGATGCTCAAGGCTGTCCATTTAAAACAATGTTTTCTTGGACCTTTTACATCTTCCGTCTCGCTGCTGCCCTCTTAGCTCATCGCTAACTTTCTCTGGTCTACAGCAATCTGAAATGTAGGCTGAGGACCTCTGGGCATTCAGAGGATAAATCGGGACCTTTGGGAACTCGACACAAATATTAGAATGGTTTTACTCCTACTTTGTTACCCAAGAAGAAACAAAGCAGCCGGGAGGCGTATTTTGCTCCCATCCTGGAACTGTGTCTGGGGGGAGCCCTTGATGGTCAGCTATCTCACAAGTCAAAGTTTTCGAGCTAATTGCCCGTGGAAGCGGGAGGGATGGGGAAGAAGTTAGAGGAGGTGGTGGAGCTCAGGGTCGGGGCCGTGAGATGGTGCGGTCAGGGCTGGGATGGGGGGGTCACGCGTACGATTGCCGTCTTGATTACGTCCTCTGCCTTCTCCACGTCAGCGTCCCCTTGGCACGGACAGAGCCAAGTTAGATGCTCTCACCGGTGCCTCTAACCCAACGTTCGCTCCTCAGTGTGACGCCTTCAGGACCTTCCCCTACTTGTCTGCTGGGGCTGCTTTCCTTGAGGACCCTGTCTCACGTATTTAATCATCTCGTCTTACGTGACCTCCAGGGTGTAAATAATATTAATAACCTTTCCTCTTTTTTTAAAAAAATTTTTCTTGGAGTATAGTTGATTTACAGCGTTGTTAGTTTCAGGTGTACAGCAAAGTGAATCGGTTATACGTATACCCCTTCCTCTTTTGATTTAAGTCGTCACCGTCTCCAGGTTCTCCTGTCTCTTGGACTGCTTCTAAGAGTGGGCGTGGCTTCAGTACCTCCAGTGTGCCGGGCGCTCTGCAGACGCAGTGAAGCGCAAACTTGCAAAACCCCCTGCAGGGTGCGCATTATAGGACTGTCCTGGCTGGAGATGAAATTGGGGCCCACGGAGGCCTGCTTGTTCAGCACCCCCATGTATTAGGTGGAAATGCCAGAGGATAAACCAGGGTCTGGCTCTCTCTGAAGCTCTTACTTTTCTTTGGCTGACCACTTTCTGCACGCCCCCTCGGTGATTTCTTTCATGCCGACAGCACCAATTATCCCCAAGAGTACGCTTGTGAATCCCAAATCCTAATATGTACCCCAGAACTGTTGCTTGAGCACCAGCCCTGAATTTTCGACGGCTTATTAGAAACGTCCAAAGTGACATGGCCATCGGACTCAACTTCTCCAAAACTCAATTTATTTCTCACTGTCCACTTCTGTCTTTGTGTATTCCTCCTACTGCTGAATGAAGCCGCTCGTCCACCCAAGTCAGCATCCCAAAGTCGCCTTTGGGTGTTTCACGCCCACTTGATTCTCTTCCTTAGAAACATCTCAAATCCATCCCTTTCCTCCCAGCTTCTGCCCCACTTGGTTGTGTCGTGTTCGTGCCATCTCCTGGCTGGCTATTTCCGTAGACTCCTTAAAGATTTGCTTGCCTGGAGTCTCACCTCTCCAGTTTATCACTCCCCTGCTTAACACTGGTCACTAGCTTCCCATCATCTCCAGGATAAAGTCTCAATCCTCGGCTTGAAGCTCAAAGCTCTCACAAGCTGGCCCCTGGCCTCGGCTTCCTCCGCTCTTACTCACAAACGTTGAACTCCAGTCCCCTTGGACTGGTTGCTATTCCACAGACAGGCAGGGGCCGCAGCACGTGCAAAGGCCTTGGGGCAGGAAGGAGCTTGCTGTGTTTGGGGAATAGAAAGAAAGCCAATGTGGCTGGAGCAGGCTGAGTGGAGGGGAAAAGGGATGAGCTGAGGCTGGAAAGGAAGCTCAGGCCCAGAGCGCACAGGGCCTCATATGCCATGAAAAGGAGCTCGGCTCTGTGCTTTCTGCATTCCTTCTCCTTCCCAGACCCGAGCTCCTTTTCGTGGCAGATGAGGCCCTGTGTGCTCTGCGTCTGAGCTACCTTTCCAGCCTCAGCTCACACCCCCTGTCCCCTCCACTCAGCCTGCTCCAGCCACATGGGCCTGCTTCCTAGTCAGCAAACACACGAAGCTCATTCCTGCCACAGGGCCTTTGCACAGACTGTGCCCTCTGCTTAGAATGCCCGTCCCTCCACTCTTCTCACGGCTGGCTCCTCTTCATTCTTCATTCACTCCTCAGCTCCTGTGGCCCACTTATCTCTCTGGACCACGTTAACCTGTTTCTTTCTTATACTTATTCTCTTGATACAATCTTGTTTATTTATTTACTGGCTTTTTGTTCACCTCCCCCATTAGAATGTCACTTCCCTGAGGGCGAGGGCCCTGTCTGTCCACCTTTTATCTTTTGTCACATTCCTAGTGCCTGGACCAGTTCTTGACACACAGCAGATGCTCGGGAAAGATTTGTTCCGTGGATGAGTCTAGGACCCAAAGACCACGCTGCGGTTTATTCAGTGTCCGTTCTGTGCAATATCTTATATAATATCAGCTCTTCCCTGGACACAGCACGTCACAGAGGTGCAAGGTGAGGGAGAGCACAGGACGTTTACAAACAGAATGTTTTGGGGTGAAGTTTTAAAACCTGGTTAATTTCCGAGTCTGTATGGTGGAGGCGGTGATACTGTTTTATTTTGCATGTGTGGGGAAGATCTATTTCTAAAGGTATAATTACTCAATTGCCTGGTTTATAGGTGGGTTTTAATATATTTTAAACAAGAGAAAAGAATCTGTACTGAGTCTCCAGTGAAAGTCCCACAGAGATATGGTGGGAAGCGTGGAGCTGTGGCCAGGGTGACTGTGGTCCAAGAACAGAGTTTCAGGAATGAGGAGACTCCGGTTCTGGTCCAACCTTCTCCAGTAACTGTCAGAGAAACACGAGCAAACTGGCCCCGGTTTTCTGACGTGCGAGGGATTTGGCCCAGATAAGCAACTCTTTATTTTTGCCAATATGGCCCTGTTGGGACTCCATCGAAGCCGAGAATCCTCTTCCCTAAAAGTATATACTTTTTTCCCTTAGGATTCTGGATGGTTCCTGAACCTCTGAAGTGCAGCTTATAAAGCCCTGGAGCAGCTTTTCCTTTATAGTTTTCCAAGTCAGTCTCCCCAGAGTGTATACCACGGAGACCCTTCCCTTGGGTGCCAGGAGATCACTAGTGAAAAGAGTATTCTCTGGGCAAACGAGCTCGGAAAATGTGGTTCCAGGTACATGGGTTTCTGGAGTGCCAGGCCTGTCGAAGGTCAGTACTCCCCTCAGGACAGCACTTCCCATACCTTCTGGGCTGTTGGACCCTCTTTAGCCAGAACGGTGCACGTGACTAGTTAGAACTTTCTAGAATGCACCAGTTCTAAGGAAACCATTCTCTGAGATCGTTTTCAGTCATCTGAGAGGTGTAGTTTTGAGACACCTCAGTGCAGCTCTGGGGTTCCACATATGGAGATCCTTTTCAGCTAACCTTCATATACTATAAGACAGCCTGACTGGTCTCCCGTGGTTTGGAGAATGTGACAACATCTCTGGTCATGGTTTAAAATTTGGAAACGTCTCTGGTCAGCATCCTTTCTTGCCTGAGTAGGTACGGTCATAGTTTTGGCCTGGGGGCAGCCAAAAGTCTCTGCTTCCTGTCAAACTGGAATTAACCGCTGTTTGGACTGCATGTTTGTGTCTCCCCCAAATTCATGTGTTGAAACGCTCATTCCCGATGTGATGTCATTAGGAGGTGGGGCCTTGTGGAGGCAACTAGGTCATGAGGGCGAGGCCCCCACAATGAAGTTAGTGCCCTTGTAAGAGGAGACAGTAGAGAGCGCGCTTTTCTTTGTGCCCCGGCCTCGGGAGGATACAATGAGGGCGCCTGCGCGCCAGGCCCTCACCAAGAACCAAATCTGCCGGCACCTTGATCTTGGACTTCCAGCCTCCAGAAGAGTGAGGAATACGTTTGTGCTGTTTAAGCCCCCCCAGGCTGCGGTAATATGTCCCAGCAGCCCAGGCTAAGCCAGCCAGGGTACAGGTCTCACCCATGTGCTGACTGCCCGCATCCTGGGGTCCCTTCACCCTCTGTTATGTAGCACCCACCTGGCGTCATTCCCATGGCATCCCCAGCTCCTCTCTCACCGACAAGGGTGGTCATTTCCATTGGACTAGATGCTTCTTCAGAGCCTTCCTTAAGAGACCTGTCTGCCGTGATGGTCTGTGTGGATCTGCCTTTGTTGAGAGCCAGCCTGGTGAGCCAGGGGTCTCTGGGTAACTCTTCTCGTGCTCCCGGCAGAGATGGTATGGATATCTGCGTGGTGTCACGTGGCTAATTGTGTACCATCTTGGTCAGGTGTAACCATATTGTTTGGGTTCTAAGGTGGTGAGTTGGGCCCGGTCCATATGGGAAGCACATTCCAGCAGTGCTTTGGAGGGGGTGCTAAGACCTTACCTCCCCCGAAATCCCTCTCCCACGATTCCTCCTGCCTTCTACCTCCAGAAGAATACTATTCAAAGGCCCTTTATTTGAAAAAGCATGGAGGCTCCTAGGTTCCTCCCACTCCCACCTGTGGATTTATCAGGCTGGGTGGTTAATATGCCAGTGTTGGGGGTCTGTGGCCACTGAAGCCTGAGGTTTTGGGGAGGGCAGTCACAGAAGGGACCAGCCCGGGATGCCAGAGGCTAGTCTGGGGTCTCGCTTGCGGTGGGTCCCGGAGAAAGAACACGTGGAGGGAGAGAGAGAAGAGGAGGAAAGTTCCCACCCCGCAGGGTCCTCAGGGCCATGCCTGCCCGGAGGCCTGACCAAGGGCATCCCAGGATGCTTTGGGTGCTCTGTGGACCAGATGAGAGTCAGGCTGGAGTCCCGCTCTTTCTCTGCTGTTCTGTCTGCCTTCCCCTCCACTCCCGTGCACAGCCCCACGCCCAGGAGCAGCGGTTCTCTTCCTTCCATCCGCTTCTTTTCCCCCTTGCACACTAACCCTCCCTCTTCTGTGACTGCCCTGGGCTGGTTCACCACGTCCTGTGGCACCAGCCGTGCGTGCAGAGCTGTCTGCTGGAGGGTTTGGGGTTGTCATCCCTATACGCGGTAGGAAGATGTGCCGGGACCTGTTCGGGGCCCAGCTGAGTGGAGGTGGGATGCGGAGCAGTTAGATCTGTTCGTTGTCGTCGGGAGGAGGGGGGCAAGGACAGCTATTTTAGGATGTTTGCGAGGCAGGAAGATGGGTGCCCGTTTCCACTTGGGTCCCGGCTCCGTGTAGGAAGGAGGTCTAATGCCATCTTCCTGACTCATTCTCTTCTGACAGTGCTTTCCTTCCACACCCCTCCCCGGACCGGGAGAAATGCGAGCAGGAGAGACCCCTGAAGAAAAACACAGGAAAGATCACTGCTTCCTAAATGCCACCTCTGCCGCCCACCTCCCTCCCCGTGCGAGTGCGTGGCTTTAATCATCCAGCCTTCTGCCTTCTGCGCGGCGGTATCTCACGCGGTACGTAGGGAAACTAGCTGTCAGAGCTTCTCGGGCAAGAGCAGGCATTTTTTTGTTTTTTTTTGGTTTTGTTTTTGTTTGTTTGTTTGTTTGCGGTACGCGGGCCTCTCACCGTTGTGGCCTCTCCCGCTGCGGAGCACAGGCTCCAGACGCGCAGGCTCAGCGGCCATGGCTCACGGGCCCAGCCGCGCCGCGGCATGTGGGATCTTCCCGGACCGGGGCACGAACCCGCATCCCCTGCCTCGGCAGGCAGACTGTTAACCACTGCGCCACCAGGGAAGCCCGGAGCAGGCGTTTTGATGAGGCTGCCCTGGCTCGCAGATGCAGGAGTTGACGCAGGGGCTTTGCTGGCGGGATTTGTCTTGAAGGGTGGCCTGGATCTACTCTGTCACGTTTATATCTAGGTTTCCAACCGAGTATCATCAGGTGGACGAGAGAAGAAATACCGTAGGGGTCTGTAAAGTTTGCCCTAGAGGGGAAGGATTATCTGAGACATAACTGGATTTTGATTTTAGACCCTTTATGAGATTTATTTAAGGAAGCTCTGCCAGTGGGTATTATTCTGTGTTGTCCATTAAAGCCACGTTTCGTGAAACAGGGTCTGTTTCAGATGAGTTGCCTTGTCATCACTTGGAGTCAGGAGGATTCAGTGTCTGTCTCTTGAAGCACAGCAGGCCAACTGAAATACCCTAGGCATGGGCATCCTTCCGGGCACTGGATCAGAAATTGCCTGGCATCGTACCTCCCTAGCCCTGTGCTCCAGAGGCTATCCACCTTTTCCTCCTGTAGGCTCAGACTCAGCTGAGCCCTAAGCCCAGTTCTGGTTTGGGTAGGAAGGAAGAAGAGACCATTCCGCTGCTTCCAAAGGCAGGGGCGCCATCCTGGCCTGTAGTGCCCATGTCTCCATCCTGACTTCGTAGGACTCCTTGGCCTGGCTTCCTGGCCGTTTGCAGCTCAGATTTCTGGCTGACTCCCTCACCTTCTCTTCTGGACTCCTCGACAGCGTCAGAGCTCTGGACACGAACCCCCAGCCAATTTCCCACCTGCTTCCCGTTGCCATCACTGACCCCTGTGGATCTGATATTTTTCCCATCTGACTTACAGGAACCTTTAGGTGTCCTCTGGCCAGACTCCTCATTCGGGCCCTTCTGGTCTCATCTATCTAGTTGTGAGCTTAAAACAAACATTAAGCACTGAGACCTTCTTACTGTCAATGCTGCGAGTGGTCATTGCAGGGGTGGAGGTTGAAACCAGAGGTCAGAGCAGCATGGAAATGGCGTTTGCCAGGACCGGTGATGCAGGAGACGCAGCAGCACCTGTTCTCAGAAAGTGAAATCTAAGAGCAGATCGGATCAGTATCTGCTGGGGTCAGGTTAGGAGAAGCCCATCCGAGAAAAAGAAGAACCGAGGTGACGTGGACCTGGGGGCTGGCCTGACGCAGTGTGTCCGCAGAGGTGTGCACTTGCGTTTGTGCCATCCACTCTGAGAGGCGTGGCCTGAGGACGTGCTCCAGGCTACGTATGTGCCCCTGCTCCCAAGATGCTCCTGGTAGAGAGGACGCCTGGCATGTTTGCAGTGCCTTGTAGACAGAGCTCTGAGTGGGCCAGAGCCTAGCGATGAGATGATTTTTCTGAAGACATGTAACGGGTCAACATGCCCCCGTATTTAACGAGCACAAATTGTCTTGCTTCACAGGCACTCGGGTGGAATATGGCCTGGAAAATGCTGGCGCGTCTGAGGGCCAGCCGGGCACTGCCGCTGCCTCTTTGTTTGTCCTCCCTCTTGGCAGGGTTCCCCCTGAGCAGTCCAGGGGAGTCTAATTCCCAGTAAGTGGATGGGGGAGGGGTGGGGACGGGAGGTCGGTTGCGCGTCCAGTTGAGGTTTTGTCCCCCCAGGTGGGCAGTCCAGCACGGTCCTTGTCCAGGGGCCTGTAGGTCCTAAATTCGGTGTCCCTAGGTGCGACAGATGGGGACGGGCAGCAGAATTCTGGGGACAGTCCTCCCTCCCTTACCCCGCTCCAGATGGCTGGGTCACCTCCATCACGTGCAGCCTGTGGCTTTCTGCACAGGCGTACAGCATAGGGGTCGAAGGTCAAGAATGATGGGGTGAGAGGCCAGAGGATTGTGGTCAGCAGAGAGGCCTCCAGCAGCAGCTGTGACCCAGTGGCATCGTCCGCCGTTGCCTTTCTCTGTAGTCAGTGGTCACTCTTCTCGGTTTCAGTCTCTTTCTCGTAAGGGTGCTAATCCCATTCACGAGGGTGCAGCCTGATCACCTCCCAAAGGCCCCGGCACCTGATACCCCTGGGGATTAGGTTTCAACCTATGAATTTTGTGGGGACACAAACCTTCGTTTTAGAGCACGCTTATTCCTGGAGCAGTCCTTCCTGGCTTCCATCACCAGGCTCCCTCATTCCCTCTTTGGATGGAGCTTGGTCACTGCTCCTTCATCTTTGTCTTCCCCCCACCTGCAGGAGTTACTGCTGGGAATTACTGGTTTCTGAAGTCCCTTCCCCCAGCAAGGCCCGAGCTGTGTCTTCTTCATCTCAGGGTCCCGAGTGACCAGCATCCGGTCCCACAGTCAGCGGGAAGAAGTGTGGGGAATTCCCTGGCGGCCCGGTGGTTAGGACTCAGCGCTCTCACTGCCGAGGGACCGCGTTCGATCCCTAGTCGGGGAACTAAGATCCCGCAAGCCACGCAGCCAAAAAAAGAAAAAATTAAAGGAAAAAACCCCCCAAGGACTTAAAAAAGAAAGAATCGTGGCCACCAGCGTGTTTCCCTGCCCGGGAGCTCACAGGCTCGCATTCTGTATACGGCAGAAGTGGAGAGGAAGGCAGGGTGGTGGTTTCAGGGCAGGTGCAGCTGAGTTTCCAGGTAAGGGAAGGAGGCTGCTTATCGAGCCCCAGGATCTTTTGTCCCCTTTTCCTCCAGGCAGACAGATCATTCCAGACAGATAAAAGACCAGTCAAGCCCAATTCTTTTGAAAAATTATCATTCTTTTCCCCCATTCTCTTCTCTCCCATCTCCCCACTTTAATTTTTTTTTTTTTTTTTTTTTTGTGGTATGCGGGCCTCTCACTGTTGCGGCCTCTCCCACCGCGAAGCACAGGCTCCAGACGCGCAGGCTCAGCGGCCGTGGCTCACGGGCCCAGCCGCTCCGCGGCATGTGGGATCTTCCCGGACCGGGGCACGAACCCGTGTCCCCCGCATCGACAGGCTGACTCTCAACCACTGCGCCACCAGGGAAGCCCCCCTTTCAAATTTAATGGAAAATAAAAACATGAAGATGAACGATCTGGTTCTCCCAGCCTCTGGGAGATCTCGTGTCTGCTAATTCCTCTGGGGGTTGGCTGCCCCTCTGTGCTGTGGTGCAGCTCAGGCCTCTGCAGCCTCGGTCCAGCAAATAAAGCATCTGACGGCTTCACAGCTGCTGGACTTATTACAAGCGGTGGCTGCAGAGCACTGGCAAATTTAGATTCTTTTTTTTTTTTAATATATTCTTTCTTTCTTTATTTTTTGCCACGTTGGGTCTTCGTTGCTGCGCGTGGGCTTTCTCCAGTTGCAACAAGCGGGGGCTACTCTTCGTTGTGGTGCACGGGCTTCTCATTGCGGTGGCTTCTCTTGTTGCGGAGCACGGGCTCTAGGCACGCGGGTTTCAGTAGTTGTGGCATGCGGGCTCAGTAGTTGTGGCTCGTGGGCTCTAGAGCACAGGCTCAGTAGTTGTGGTGCAAAGGCTTAGTTGCTCCACGTCATGTGGGATCTTCCCGGACCAGGGCTCGAACCCGTGTCCCCTGCATTGGCAGGCGGATTCTTAACCACCGTGCCACCAGGGAAGCCCAAAACTTGGATTCTTTTTCTCATGCCTGACGAGGGGCGTCTTAGAAACTAGGAGCTATTGCAGGTTGGGGTGTAGCTCCAAGACAGCCAGCATCAGGGGCTGAAATGGGCTTTTGCTGGGGAGCATCCGTCCAAGAAGCCAGGGCTGCCCTTGCCTGTTCTGCCTGTGGCCGCTCCTGTGTCCTTGGATGGAGTTTCCGAATGACCTTCTTCCTAAACTTTTTCCTAACTACAATTGAGCATCTTTGACTAAAAGGAAGAAAATAATTCTTGGGTTCCACTGCCTCTTTGTGGGGCCAGCTCTGCACTGTAATGGCCACGGGGACAGAGAGTGAGTGCCAGGGAAAGGCCTTGGGTCTTACCGAGCGTCCCTCCTGGGCAGAGGGGTGCCCACGAGAACAAAGCGGTTTTTAAGCTAATACTACGCTTTCTGGTTTATTTCCACCAGCTGCATGTCAAACCTATTCTTTCTTTTACCGGTTTTCAGAGCATGTCCAGTTATCCTGTCTACATATCCCGGCTCTTGGTGTGGTGGTGTGAACCCGCCTTCCCTTTCCTTTGCTCATTCGTTCATTCATTCATTCCTCCCTGAGCTGCTGTATTAGTTTCCTAGGGCAGCTGTAACAAATGACCGTAAACTTGGATGGCTTAAGACAATAGAACTCTGTATTCTCATGGTTCTGGAGGCCAGGAGTGCAATGGAGGTGTCAGCGGGGCCATCCACGCTCTCCTGAAGGCTGTTGGGGAGGCTCCTTCCTTGCCTCTTCCTAACTTCCGGTGGCTCCCTGCAGTCCTTGGCTTGTAGCTGCGTCACTCCAACCTCCGCCTCCGTCTCCACGTGGCCTCCTCCCTCTCTGTGTGTCGTCTCCGCTTATAAGGACCCACTCGTGGGATTCAGGGCCCACCCTACGCCAGTATGCCCTGAACTTTATTACATCTGCGAAAACCCCGTTTTCAGATAAGCTTACGTTCTGAGGTTCCAGATGGACGTGAATTTGGCGGGGGCGGAGGATGCTCTTTCATCCACTGCAGCTGGTATCGTCAAAACGCATAAAGCGTGCCGGGCGCAGCGCCATCTGCTGGGAGGGGCGCGCAAACGCGGATGTGGCCCTGCCCTGCCAGACTGGTGGGGAAGACAGTAATAGAATCTTTCAGTAGGTATCCAGGTGTGAAGTGGCGCCTTTCCCCTGCGGTCTGCTTTCCCCGTCCTCCCACCCGGGGCATCGTTTTCATCCGTACCTCGCCTGGGTCTTCACTTCTCATAAAGGGAGTCGGGGCACACCGGAGGCTGTTGTCTTGGTCCCCAGCCCGAGAGGGCAGGGCTTTTATTGTCAGGCCCCGACCGTCCCCCGCAGCCCACACCTCTAATGAATTGTGTGGGGAGCGGACGCTGAGCCGCGCGCTGATCATCTTCAGGGTGCAGTGGCCTTCACCCCGGCGGAGGGAGGACTGTGGGTGAGGACAGCCTCCTGCCTGGGATGAGAGGTCCAGTACCTGCAGTTAAAAGCC
Organism: Lagenorhynchus albirostris; assembly: GCF_949774975.1. NCBI lineage: Eukaryota > Metazoa > Chordata > Mammalia > Artiodactyla > Delphinidae > Lagenorhynchus > Lagenorhynchus albirostris. The sequence goes on from NC_083114.1 coordinate 54,987,394, forward strand.
TTCATCACCCACAATTCTGGCCCATGTTGGAATTCCAGCCGTGAGACCACCTCATTGGTTTTCAGCCTTGGTTCTCATAAGTCTGCAGGGAGAAAGCTCTCTCGCCAACTTTGCTTAAACCCGATTTTTCACGTCTTACCAGCATTGCTGGTACTCTGGTGGACTCTTCGGCGTTATGACCTCGCGCAACATCATTCTTACGCGGGGCAGCGTGCTTTCTTCCTCTGATCGGCATGAAGGTGACGTTTTGAAGCTTGCGTTCTGCTTAGGGGGAAGAAGCAGCTGAAAACAAGGGCCCCCTCTGCGTGGTTGCCTGTGGATGCGGACCCTCCAACGGCTGCCCTTCCCTAATTAGCATCCGCTCTGCAAGCCCAGGGTCTCAGAAACGCCTGCGAGCGTGGCTTCTGTTGTTTATTGTTGTTGCTGCATTCGTAACTACAGACAAAGCTGTCTGATGAGGCTCCCACGAAATAACTGCTCCCAGTTACTTAACCACCATCTTCTCTGCCCTGGGGGGCTGCACCTGCCCCCTCACTGATCCCGTTCACTCTTCCCTCCTACAGTCGGTTTTCCAGCGAGCCAGCCGAGTGACCCTATAAAAATGCAAATCAGATTGTGTCAGAACCAAGTCCTGGGGACCTAACTGTGGGCTTCCAGGCTTCTGGCTGCCCTTGTGGTCTCATCTACTGTGACCCCCACCTCTCTCCTGCTTCTCATCCTCACTGGACCTGGCAGGTCCTCAAACGCACGAGCCTTCAACCTGCCCTTCCCTCTGGCTGTCCCCGGGGCTTGGTCCTCCTGTACTAACCTCTCTGCTCAAATGACACCCCGTGGAGAGGCGATCACCGCGCACTGAAGAGCATCCCCAACCACTCTTCCTCTCCGTTTCCTCGTCCTGCGAGTCTCTCTCGGCCGCGCTCACAGCGCGCAGACCTGTTTACACGTACATTTCTTTTTGGCCCGTCTCCCCTCCTGAATGTAAGTTCCAGAGACCTTGGGATTTCTCTCTTTTGCCCATCGCCCTAATCCCGGTGATGAGATATGTGCTTTAGAAGTGGCAAACGTTAGTGAAGGGGGATTGTAGTGTTGAAGAAGGAGAATGAGAGAGATCGCCAAGTCTATCAGACCCTTGCCTTGCGGTAGGATTCTATTCTCCCCTCCTCAAATCAGGATTTGACACAGAAAACGTGGGATTTACAGAAAAACAAAACAAAAACCTTTAGATGGCTGTGATTGTTGGGCTTGTGGACGAGGAAGCCAGTGGGATTCAGGGTCTGGTGCAGACTTAGGAGGGAGATTCCGGGAGCTTTTTTCCTTCCCCTCCACCTCCAACTTTGAGCGAGTAGTGGTTGGGGAGGGCAGGAGCGGGAAGCTGGGGCTGGGCGGGTACAGTTAGGGCAGTGGGGCTTCCTGTTCACCCAGCTTGGACCCAGGCAGGCCCGTTTCAGCCCAGGCACTGTTAAGCCCAGCACAGCGAATGCCCACCTCAGCTAATGCCCACCTCAGACGGTCGCTGTGTTTCCTTTTTCCATGTTTGGGTTTCTAAAAAGCCATTCAAGTTCCTGGATGAAGTCAGAGAGGTTGCAACCCAATTGCTCCGGCTGATGGGGCTCAGTGAAGTGGCTTTTACCCAAATAGTTCTGGACGTTTGGCAGGCATTCAGGCTGGACACCGCATGATCCATGAAGCGTCACCTCCTTCCCTGCAGGAAACATTCTCTGCCTTCTCTTGGCAGTAGGTTCCCTGAGCACTGAGCGGCTGCTGTGGAGGAAAGAGTGCTGGGTCTGGAGGCAAGAGATCTGGGTTCTACCAGGCTTGGCCACTGTAGAAGACAAAAGAGAACAAGGGCAGTGTGTATGTGGTGCATGCATGAGCACAGATGCATGTGTGTGCACGTGTGTACATGAATGCAAGTGTGCGTACACATGCATGCACGCATCCCGCACATTCGCGTGTGTATACGAGTGTGTACGTGTGTGTGCATGCAAACATGTCTGCGTGTGTGCATGTGTGGACGTGATGCAAGTGTGTGCACATGTATTGTGCACACGTGTGCACATGTGGGCCTGGAGTGTGCGTGCATGTGCACTAGCACGCACATGTATGTGTGCCTTCACCTGGGTGTGTGTTCATGTGTATCACGCTGCATATGTGCATGCATGTGCACACACGTTGATGCAAGTTTGTATATGAGTATGTACATGTGTGTGCATACATGTATGTACACGCACGCAACTGTGTGCATGCATGCATGTTTGTGTGTGCATGCCAGTGTGTACACATGCCCGTGTGTACACATCTGTGTATGCAGAATTTATTTTTTCTTGAGGTAATATTGATTTATAGCATTATATACATTTCATGGGGACAAAATTATGTTTCCACTTCTGTATACCCTACAAAAACTTAGTGTCCATCAGTCACCGTGCAGTTGAGCCCCTTTACCTGTTTTGTCTCCCCCCGCCACCCCTTCCCCTTTGGTAACCGCTACTCTGTTCTCTGTATCTACATGCTTATTTTTGTTTGGTTGGTTTGTTCATTTATTTTGTTTTTGGTTCGTGTTTTAGATTCCACGTATAAGCAAAATCATACAATATTTGTCTTTCTCCAACTGCCATTTCATTCAGCATAATACCCTCACGTGCATCCATGGTGTTGCAGTAGCGAGATTTCATCCTTTTTTTATGGCTGAGCAGCGTTTCATTGTACACATGGACCACATCTTCTTTATTCATCCACAGATGGGTTACTTAGGTTGTTTCCGTATTTTGACTATTATCAATGATGCCACAATGGACATAGTGGTGCGTATATCTTTTCGAATGAGTGTTTTCATATCACGTGGATCAATACCCAGAAGTGGGATAGTTCCAGCCTGGTATTTATTCATCTTTTGGAGTCCTGTGTGCGGTACAGAGCTAGTAAATGTTTACTGAGCGAATGAAGGAGGTTGTGGATAATCTCCCGAGTGTGCTCCCTTGGCCTGTGGATCATACTAGATGCTTCTAACATTTGTTGTAAAAATTCCATCTATTGAAAACTCGTATAACTTGGAAACTATTTTCATAGTACCATAAAGTAAGTTAGATTCGCTGAGGACTGTTGATTTTCAGTTACTGAATCATACGTACACACGGCAGAGAAAAAAAAGGATTAAAGATATCTTGAATAGGGCTTTGGGATCAGTGCACTGTATTGACCATTAATTCTTTCAAAATTGGCAACTTGTGTATGATCTATATTAGCAATTTTCATCTAACTACAGTATTTGGTTAAATAAAATACCCCTTTCCAACTGTTCTGCAGGGAGAAAGAGTTTATTTATTTATTTATTTTTTTGCGGTACGCGGACCTCTCACTGTTGTGGCCTCTCCCGTTGCGGAGCACAGGCTCCGGACGCGCAGGCCCAGTGGCCATGGCTCACGGGCCCAGCCGCTCCGCGGCATGTGGGATCCTCCCGGACCGGGGCACGAACCCGCGCTCCCCGCATCGGCAGGAGGACTCCCAGCCACTGTGCCACCAGGGAAGCCCGAGAAAGAGTTTACTGAACATTGTCAACCGGGTTTTGCTGAAGGTGATGTGAACGTGGAATTTTCTTTCCTTGATCTCAAAGCAAAACTATGGTGGGGAGCGCTGAGTTGGAAGAACAGGAAATAGAGAAGGAGAAGGAAAATGGAAGTGGAGACTCTGTTACGGCTGGTGGGGAGTTAGCAGCTGAAGTGCTTTGCTTCTCTTTAGAGGAAGGGTCGGGAAAGGCTCTTCGTCATCTGAACAGCACATTTAGGGAAGTATTTGGCCCATCTGGGCAGTTTTCACACCGGGCCGGGGCGGTTGCCTTCTCTCCAAGCACTAACATCTCGGGGAATGTTCGGCAGCCGGCTTGTCTGCCGCTTACTGCCCTCCTGCTTCCCCTCCCACCCGCCTGTTCCTTCCCATCCCCACCCCATTCCCAGCCGTGCTACCAGCGGTATTCCTCTTGAAATAGCCACCCTCCCCCCAACGCCCCCAGACCTCCACGTTCTTCTGCTTTTAATCACTCAAGCAAAGACAGGGCTACGTGTCAGTCACCGTGCTAGGTTCTGGGGAGACGGCGGCAAATAGGATGCACGCGGTCCCCCCTCGCGGCACTTCTCGATGGCTTCTTGCCTCTTGTAGGATCAAGTCGGAGCTCCAGCCTCATGCAGGAGGCCTTCCCAATCCGACCTCAGCCCAGCACCCCAGATGCACCTTCTGCAGCCCCACCGCTCCACGCGACCCTGAAATGGTCCTCTCTGCTTGAGGTGTCTTCCCCACTGCCGGGTCATTTCAGAGTCATTCTTCGAGACTCGGCTTAAGTAGAGTTTTCTCTGTGAAATATTTATGACTCATTCAGGCGGAGGGAACAGCTCCTTCTTTCAGATTCCCTCTGCAACGTTGTTTCCTATATTTGTTACTAGCGTTGGTTATTTTGTATTCTCCTGTATGAATTTATGTGTTGATCTCACTCACTCCTTGTTTCTTCCCGATGCTGTGTCATATCTGTCTTTGTATCCCTAGCACCGGAAGTAGTCCCTGGTATGTGGCAGGAGGTCAGCAGGCATCTGAAAGGAGAGCAGTATTTTATGGGGGTAGTAAGTGCCTCAGTAGCCCAAGAGAACTTACTCTCTTTCGACCCAGCAATGACTTATCCTATCTCATGTGGGTCTTTGGGGCCCTTCTTTTTCTTTCTTTCTTTTTTTTTTAAAATCAAAGTACACTAGGGGAATTTCCTGGCAGTCCAGTGGTTAAGACTTGGTGCTTTCACTGCAGTGGCCTGGGTTCAATCCCTGGTTGGGGAACTAAGACCCTGCAAACCGTGCAGTGTGGCCAAAAAAAAAAAAAAAGAAATTGAAGTATAGTTGATTTACAATGTTGTGTTAGTTTCAGGTGTATAGCAAAGTGATTCAGTTATACATACACACACACACACACACACACACACACACACACACATATATATTTTTCCATTATAGGTTATTATAAGATATTGAATATAGTTCCCTGTGCTATACAGCAGGTCCTTGCTGGTTATCTGTCTTACATATAGTAGTGTGTGTATGTTAATCCCAAGCTCCTGATTTATCCCTGCCCCTGCCCACATTTCCCCTTTGGTAACTATAAGTTTGTTTTCGATATCTGTAAGTCTGTTTCTGTTTTGTAAATAAATTCATTTGTATCATTTTTTAAAATTAGAATCCACATATGAGTGATATCATATGATGTTTGTTTTCCTCTCTCTGACTTACTTCACTTAGGTGATAACCTCCAGGTCCATCCATGTTGCTGCAAATGGCATTATTTCATTCTTTTTTATGGCTGAGTAGTATTCCATTGTATGTATGTATCACATCTTCTTTATCCATTCATCTGTCAATGGACATTTGGGTTGCTTCCATATCTTGGTTATTGTGCTGCTGTGAACATTGGGGTGCATGTGTCTTTTCGAATTAGAGTTTTCTCCAGATATATGCCCAGGAGTGGGATTCCTGGATCATATGTTATCTGTGTCTTCAGTCTTTTAAGGAACCTTCATGCTGTTCTCCATAGTGGCTGCACCAATTTACATTCCCACCAACAGTGTAGGAGCGTTCCCTTTTCTCCACATCCTCTCCCCTTCTTTTTCCTAGTACCCGTTAGAAGAGTGACATCAAAGTCTAGAACCAGATCTTGTTGTAATCAGTCTCTTTCTAACCATGGTTCTTCTCATGTGTGTGTTGGGGCTTTTGACAGCAAAGTCAAGCTCCTCCCCTCACCCCTTTTCCTACCCATTGTTCATCTGTCGTAAGTGTGTCAGGCAATCTAGCAGGAATGAGTTTCAAGGAACAAATTGTGGGTATAGGTGGCCAGGGAGCTTACTGTTAGGCTGAACTTCCTGGTCCACATGCCTTTACTCAGTAGTATCAGGTTTCTTTTTCCTTTCTCTCTCTCTCTCTCTCTCTCTCGGGTTCTTACAACTTTGTAAAAACGATCATTTCGACAAAGGAACAAAAGCCCTCATCCTGATGGGCACCGTATTTGAAATCAGAGTCACAGCTATCATGATGACGACCTCATTTCCTGGTGATTGATGTAACCTAATTGCCTCTTGGACAACTTACCCTGGAAAATACATCAATGTTGGCAACGAGCTGCGAGCTGCTCTCATCCCTTCAGCTCGTCTGTTGGAACCAGTGAGTCAGTTAGTTGGAGGAGTTTGGTGGGCAGTGGCCAAGAAATCTCCCTCAACAGTGCCGTGCTGAGCTCTTTCTAACTCCCCAAATTGTGTGTGAATCAGCCTGGTTCGTGGACCAGTTGCTTTAGCCTGGTGTCATCTCACCCAGAATCTCTAGAAATTTAGCGTGTCTTTTATAGCCCTGGACTGAGAGATTCCATATAGCCTGCTGCTCACTTAGAAAAGATCTGGGGAAAAATCATCCCAAATCAATGGGGAAATCGACCACTCAACCTGGAAGGAACTATACAATATTATTAAACTATTTCTCTTCATCCTTCTTCTTCGCCAGGAAGATAATTATCTCTCTTTTTTTTTTTTCCTCCGCTATGACTCTCAAGGGAAGAAGATTCTGTACTTTTCATTATCATCTATTCTGGTCCCTCAGTAACTTTTATAATTAGAAAAGAGAGTTATAAATGCCTTTTCTTATCTTGTCATGGAAGCTCATTTCATCCTGTGCAGTAGTTGGTAAAAATCAAGATCCTTACCTCTATCTACATTGGTCCTTCGTAGCGTTTAGTCAAGAAATCTTTATTGAGCACCTACTGTGTGCTGTCCTGTCCAAGTTGAGGCTCCTTCTCTCAGCCCCTCTTACTGTGGAGCCAACCAAGAAGCAGGGTTCATATCGCTCTTATTTTAACCCTTCATTAAAAGCCCTTCCTCTTTGAGGCTTGTGCCGTCTGCCTTTAGCACTCCTGTTTCAGTCAGCGCAAGCTAACTGCTGTAACAAACAGCCCCAGTAAAGGATTGTTTTCTGCTTCAGCCACAATCCCGTTTGGGTATGTTGGGAAGGGGTGTTCTGCTCCACGCGCTGCCCCATGCTCCTTGCTGTATTCTGGTCCCCAGACTCCATCCATCTGGTGGCCCCCAGGGTCTTAGGGTTCCCCACTAGATCCTCTGCCTTTGACCTACAGACAAAGAAAGAGTGTAAGCGAGGAGGATGTTGTGAGAAATGTTTTAGGGGCCAAGTCTAGAAATGATACGTATCTCTTCTGCCCACGTTTCATTGGCCAGGACCGAGTCACATGACCCACATAGCTGCCAGGAATGCTGGGAAATGGAGTTTGTCAAATCCGTAGCACACACACCACCACCACCCCCCCGCCGCCCCCGCACCATCGCTTTCAGCTTCATGTGGACACTTCTTGGTGTGCTCTTCATGAGTCCTCCCTTGTCACTCCCTGGGCCTTGTTCTCAATTCACAATTACACGTCAGTATCCTGTCCTCTGACCTCAGCATCCTATCTTTCCATGCCCCTTGTTATCCCACTTCCTCCAGAGACCTCTGTTTTGCACACTTTTTTTTTTTTTTTTGGACATCCCTCCTTTCCTTGGTTTCTTTCTGATGTTTCTGGTGACCCTCTGAATTGCCCTCTTCCAAGCTCTCTCACTTCCCTCACACCTTGTCCTCCGGCCTCAGCCTTGTCCAGTCCTACGAGCCACCTTTGCTTCCTGACTTGAGCTGCCAGGGGCCGCTGAGAAGGAGCACACACAACCCCGGGGATCAGTGCCATTCCGGACTCCAGGTCTCCAGCTCTGCCCACCATCAAGGCTTGGCCAGCTCTTTCCACCAGGTATTTGGTGATTGTTCAAAGATTCCCCAGACTCCTTAAGCCACTTACCCCCCTTCATCCTTCTAACTCTCAGCAAACAGCTTCATAATAGACAGTAAGACAAGGTCACCCTCAGCTTCCTGCTCCCCTCGCTCCAAATTTACCCATCTACCAACCATCTCTTTCTCTTCAGACCCAGAAGGTGAGGTGTCTGCTCCCCCAGGTCAAGGTCGGTCTGTGTTCTGCCACTTGGTCTTCCATCAAAGATTCCTTTTTCCCCTCTACCCGCTCCTCTTCTGACTCTTGCAGGTTGGTTCATATATGCCTCTTTATCTTTTATCTTGAAGAAACCACATCTTTCCTTCAGCCCTGCTACCCCTATCTAGCCACCACCCTCTTTCTTTTCTCATCTTTTCAATAGAACTTCTGAAAATAGAGGGCCGCATTAGCTGCTTTCATTTCTTCACCTCCCATAACCTCCTGACCACCAGAGACTCCTAAATATTGGAAAATTGGGTCCAACGGGATATGGTGTCAGCTGCTGAAATTCCCGGTAGATGTACAAGGGTTAGCCTCTGCCTCTTCTTGAAATATCTTCCCCTCGCTTCTGTGATTCCCTCCTCCTTCCCGGTTCTCCGCTCCTCCTTCCTTTCTGGTGATATTTTCCCCATCTCCCTCTGGAGCTTCTCTTCTTTGTCGATTCATTGAATTAGCTTTTTTTTTTCCTTCCCCACTAGCATTTCGTCAGCAGCCCTCTTTTCTTTTTACTCACATTCTCTCCCGGGGAATCTCACTCCAGGCTCACAGTTCTACTTAGAACTTATGGGCTGAGGCCCCCAGATCGGTTGTTGAGTTCACCTCTCTTTCACGGGTGTCAGAAACAAATATCCCTACGCTTGTTGGATATCTTGACTTGCTTGTCTGCTAGCCACTTAGGTTTGATAGGTCTAACATGAAATGCCTGCTCTCCTTTTCCCCTGACCTCAGCTTTCTCTGTCTTCTTTATTCCTCATACCAGGAAGAATGCAACAGCACCAAGTCTACTCAGCCTCCCAAGCCAGAGATCTGAGCACCATTTACCTCTCCTCCTTTTCTGATTCCCCAAATCCCCTTAGTTATCAAGCCCTGCTGATTTTGCTTCCTGAGTATTTCTTGAATTCCTTCCTGCCAAGACTGGTCTTGTTGAAGCCCTCACTGTAACCTGCCTGGACCATCCCAATGGCCTCCTTACACGTTCCCCTGCCTCTGGTCCTGCCCTGTCATCTAACTCTGTGCATTTACCTGATGTCAGCCCTTCACTGGGTCAGAGTCCGTTGCTCTTTAAGGCACCCAAGCCGTGCCGAGCAATATAACATGAGGTTACTGAGTGCAAGTCAAACGTTCTCCTCCACGATGAATGAAGACAAAACAAAACACGTATCCTGGTGCTGTGCTGTGCAAGTGGGTCCTTGTGGTTCCAAATAAAATTACAGTGACAGCATCCTATGTGGATCACGAAAGACCCGAACCTTGAGTAACTTAGACGAAAGTAGAAATGATGTGCTGTTGAAAATTGGTGACTCAGGAAGTCCCTCTTGTGAATGCAACGGTACTGGCATCAGAGATACAGAGATGGAATAAAACCGTTTTGTGACGTGAAAATGAACAAGTGCAACATTTCTAAGCTAATATATTTTACATTAAATACGTAAAACTAAATTAATGAATTCAGCAGTGCAAATAGACTTTTGACGATCCCATCCACTTCTGCATCTCTGAAAGTTTACATATGCAAGTTAGCCAACTCTTTCCTTTGCAGTGGGAAAATGGGGATTGCCCTAGATTCAGAGTCAGTGTATACTGGGGCAATGTAAGAGTTTACTCGAACCTTGATTGACTCTTAGGCCTTTTCATGATTATGTTTGAGCTCTGTGACTGTACCTGGTTACCCCCCCCCCGCTCCCCAACACTTACCTTGAATGAAACAAGCTTAGTGCTGACCAAGGAGGCAACGTAATGTTGCAGCATGGGACTCTGAAAAGGTCATGGCTTATATGATGCTGAGAAGCTTCTCTCTTTGGGCTGGTGAATGTTCCAGAAGGCCTTTTGAAAGACCTCTCGTTCCTAAATCCAAGTCGACAAGCAGCCACCACCCCATCTGTTGGTCGTGGGTGGAACTGATGGATTTGGGTCCTCTGGAGTGGCTTTGTTCCCAGCTAGCACGAGTTGATGGATGGAAAGTTAATATGTTGAAAGCTCTGTACAGTCCCTTCCTTAGCACTGTGGTAAGACACCAAAGAAATAGAAGGCATATTTTAGGCTTTTGAGTACCTTATAATTTAATGGAGTTGAACATGTAGAAAAAAATTTTAGTCTCAGAGTCTTCAGATTAATGTTGAAGCCCTCCATCTCATGGGCGATAGCGTCATCTCAGTGTCCGTGGAATAATTATTCAGTCCTGATCGTATGACTCTGGGAAGAATTTTCCAGCTCTTGGGATGGCTCAGTTAACAAAAACAGAAAACAATGCATGTTTTTAGAAACAGTGACTTGAGGGCAAGAGAAACGGAGTTTTCAAGGAGGGATCGGAGCCATTAGGCAAGCTTTCATTTCTAAACTCCCACTGAAAACAATCAAGAGATGGGGAAAAAGACCTTTTTCCACAGTCACGTTCATGTTTAGGGTTTAGGCTTGTATTTAGCTAGGACTGGGAGAACAAATGCAAGCAGAGGTCTGCTGAGGAGAGCCGGTATTTTTAATGCGCGGTTTTTTTTTTCCCCTTTCTATATTTGCTGTAGTCCAGGCAAGCGTGGACACAAATAGCCACCATTTGTAAATCGTTCCTGACATATTTCCTGCTCTTTGAATTCCCTGAGTGCCTGCAACATAATTAGAAAGAAGCAATCTTTAACATCAGTAATAGGGGGCAAGGACATGGTTTCGGCATGCAAATAAGATGTTACCTAAACAGAAAATTATAGATGCAACCAGTGAGTGTTCTCGTCGTGGGGACAGAAGGGGAGCTATTGGAGGCATCGGGAACTCTTCCTAGCTCTGCCTGCTGACATATCTCTCTGCTGCCCGGGGCCACCTACTGCATACACAGGCACAGGGAAAACGGTGCAGATGAAAAAGTAGGAAGCAAAGCCCCAGGAGAAGTGTACGCGGTCTTCACAGATGTTTCCTTGCTGGGTTTAGGGTATGGACTTGAAAACGGAGTTTTTGTCGTGCTCTTCTGCGCTGCTGCATAGACCCCTTTCTGGTACAGAGCAGAGGGGCTAGACAGACTTTGCAAGGGGTGCAGCTTCTAACTCCAGTTGATGACCAGTTGATTGACTGATGGACTCGTTCATTCGTCCACTCACCCAGTGAGCCCCTGCTTGGCGCCATCCTAAATCCTGGGGCTCCATCAACATCCTGCAAAGGACAAAGTGCCTGCCCTGCAGAACTGACATCCAGTGCGGGGACACAAAGAGTAAATAGCGCATAAGACAATGTTCTCTGGTTCTGTGGGGAAAAGCAAAGCAGAGGACAGTAAAGCACTTCCAGAATGGAAGTGTGACTGGGCTGTTACTTTAGGTAAGGCAGTCAGAGAAGAAGACATCTCTAAGCAGGTGGCTTTTGTAAAGAAGGAGGGGACCATTAGAGTGTCTGTGGAGTGGGTGTCCTCGTCAGGGGAGGATCCCAGTCAGAGGGAACATCCTGGTTAAGGCAGCATCGTTGAGAAGGCCCTGGAGCTGGGAAGTGCTTGGTGTCACACAGCCAGGAGGCCAGTGTGGTTGAGGGGAACCCAGAGAACAGGCAGCCAGTAGGGTGGGTGGGCCTTGGACCACTAGGGCCTTCAGACTTCATTCCAAGTATGACAGGAAGGAAGTCGTCAGGAGGTTTCGCTGAGAGGAGTTGCGTGAGTTGACTGAAGTTATAAAGTATTATTCTGGTGGCCACGTGAAAAGGAGATCCTGGAGGCTGGGGGACAAGTGTGGCATCCACGTTATCCGTCGGGAGGGTACATTGCAGTGGAGGAGGGGTGACTTGGACTGAGGAAATAAGGGTGGAGTTGAATGTGGGGCTGATGGGGTTTGCTGATGGATGGGGGCTCTGAGAGAAGGAGAAAGGCCAAAAAGATTCCGAGGCCTTTGGATTGAGCGGCTGTTGGGTGAACGGCTGGAGAAGAGCACGGCTGGCCGGGGTGGGATGGGAGGAGTCTCGTATGTGATGCCCTGTGCATACCCAGGTGGCAGTATTGAGCAGGCAGGTGGAGCCGTGACTTGGGAGCTCGTAGAGATGTACGGGCGGGGGACATAAATGTGCGGATGGTCAAAGCCATGGGGCTGGCTGAGATCCCGTAGGGAGCGAATGTGGGCAAGAGAGAGAGGGCTGAGTTCCGAGCCCTGGGACCCTCCGTTTAGACGTCAGGAGGTTGAGAGGAATCCAGTAGGGGAGACGGGAGGAGTGGCCAGTGAGGACGCGGTTATACCAGGAGAGGATACATAACATCTTGGAAGCCGAGTGGGGAATGTTCAAGGAGGAGGAACTGACGACCATGTGAAATTCTGAGAGGATAAGCAAGATAAGGTCTGAGAGGTGACCAGTCGGGCCACATGGCGACCATGGGTGACCCTGACAAGAGCCGTCTCAGTGGGATGGTGGACAGGAAAGGCTGATTGGAGTGGGAGAGACCGGCAGGCGAAGGCAGTGAATATGGAAGATTCTTTTGAGGAGTTGATGCTGTAGGAAGGGAGCAGAGGAATAGCGAGGTGGTGGAGGCGTGTGTGACATCTGTGGCAGGACTTGTTTAGAGAGGGGGACACCATAGAAGGTGTGTGCTGATAGAAGCGATCCAGGGGAGAGGGAGGGCTGCGGGAGCCACGTTGCTGGTGGGTGAGAGGGGCTGGGGTAAGAGGAAGGATGACCCATACGTGTGTCAGGGCAGAAGGCAGAGCAGATGATGCAGACACAGGAACGCTGGTGCATCTGGTGGTGGCAGGCTAAGAGGGATCTCTTTCAATGTCTCAGTGAAATAAGAATGAAGGAATAGAACATCAGCTGGGAGGAAGGAGGTTTGGAGAAACTGAGAAGGAAAGTATGGAGTAGGCGGACACCTTTGGAAGTGGGAGCATGTCTTCTCGAGGGGAATGCCGCAGAAATGTCAGGGAGCCCAGAGAGATTTCAGGTCAAGCCAGGCATCATGGTGGGATGCTTTTCTCCAGGCCCCTTCAGCTCTTTGGGGACATGTGCAGAGAAGATGGGAGGTTGACATTAATTAGGCACGTGCGAGGGTGGTTATAACACAGGAACGCTGCTGGCTAAGGAGGGAAGTGAGGACACAAGGTGAGTGTTGAAAGTAAAAAGGTGGTTGGGCCAGTGGAACAGAGGTGCCAGTGGGACCAAAAAATTCTTGGATTGCGGGTTCAGAAGGAAGGAGCTGGAAGGATAGAAGGCAGGTGGTCAGCCATCTGGGATGCCTAGAATTGAAAATTTGGAGGTAGTTCCTTTATTAATAACGCCCTTGGGATTCATTGGGTAAAATAGTGGGTAGGATAAGTTCATTGAAGGTGAGGCAAGTAAGGAACCAAATAAGGGGTTGAAACTAAGGTACTGGATGGTTTATCTACATGATAAATTGTGGTGCTTAAATCTTCAATGAACGGGGAAGGGTCTAGGTGAGAACTCGATCCTTGTGAGACATGAGCTCTTAGCTGAGGGGTGTCAAGAGAACGGATAGAATTAATCCCGCCTTTGGAATAGAGTCACAGCCGCGTAGACCCAGTGCTTGCTTTGAATAAATATGAAACTTGAGTATTCAGGAAGCATTGACATTCCAGGCTCCATCACAAGCTCTTTCACCTGAATAGGTAGTGAGGAAACAGATGCTGAAAAGTAGCTGGTCTGAAAATGTAGGAAAAACCTAGCATTTGATTTTAGAATCCAAACCTAGTCCACAGGAAATCTCTTCTCTTTTGATAACCTACAAGTATCATCAGAAGTCCTTGAGACAGCTGGATAAGAATTGCTGTGTTTTCAATGTACTCTAGAAACATACACACAGCATCATGTGAGTGCTGTGTGTAATGCCTTTGTCGAAATAGCCTTTTTAAGGTGATGATAAATCTAAAGAAAGTTAAGTATCCTTCTACAGCAAGAAAGATGTCTTAATTATTACTGTTTTATAAAATACTTAGCGATGAATCCCACTCATTATGAACTTGTCTTTTTTTGCAGATGAGCCTTAGGCTCTCTTTGTCCAGTGTAAACATTCTACTGTTATTTCAACTAGAATTATATTAAAGCTGTGAATTTGAAAAGAGTTCGTAGCTTTATAGTTTGTAACCTTTCCATCCGAGAACACAGAGTATCTCATCTATTTCTTATTTTATATATTTCAGTTTTTTCATGTTTTCCTTTTAAAATCTACCATTCAAGACAGACCCCAGAACTTTCTTGCTTTACATATCCCACCATAGCAATGCAGTCCGGTTGTTAAAATACTGAATATGATAGTTTAGAACAGAAGGCTACCTGGCAAATCCGAAGCAAGATACAGCACAGGTGAATGAACAGGGTGTCCGTTCCATCTTACTGAGCTCTGCATGAAGCTGAGAGCAGATTATTCACTGGAGGTCGTCATACTTAAAGCAGTTTTGTCTTCCTAAAGAATTAAAACTAAAGACTTCTGAGCACAGCCTTGTACTGCAGTAGATGAAGAACTGGGTGGGTAGAAGTAATGCTGTGAGGATTCATTGTCTGAAATGCAATTGAAAATAATGCACTCTTCCTGCACTGGCTGGGTAGCAGCCCCAGCACGTAGACCAACGCTATCCTGGACCGTCTGCAGTGACTTGTTGCTTTGTAGAGCGCAACCACGGGACAGCCAGCAGGCCCGGGGGCACTGTGGGCAGAATAGCAGATTCTGCTTCCCATGGGCAGAGTCGGGCTAAAGACCAGTCCCTCCTTGGCCCAGCAGGAGAAGGTCACACGTCAGTGTTCAACCTATGATATATAACGATAGCATTTCTTTCCCTCTAAAACAAAGAGGGATGGGACACGGATGGTAGCCATCTTCATGGCTTTCCACCAGACCAAGTCTTTTGGATGAGGCCAGAACACATTTTTATAGGCTGTTTCTCCCTCACAACCTGCTGACAATGGTCATTTCTCGGTCAAACCTCAGAAAATGTGGTCACTTCACCCTGGATCCATCAGCGCACCAGAGAACGGAGGTTTGAGTCTGGAATGCCTTCCCTGGAACTAAGTGGCTGGGTCCTGCCTCCATGGAACTTGGAAAAGTTTTGGTGTACGTGACGCCTGAGCATCGGTTTTGCATATTTAAATATGACCCAGAAGGATGCATCAGGATGGTGCCAGTCTGGGTCGCCTCTGCGATTTTCATCCAGATTTGTGGGCAGCAGCGCTCTGTGGCTTTATAGAGGATTTAGAGAGGAAGCAGTACTGAGAAGACAGATCCGGTACAGGCAGCTCTGATAACGTCCAGGTCCGCCAGCAGAGCAGCCTCGGGCGTGCACGCATCAATAGTAGGTGGTGGAGTGCATAGAGCGCTCTTCATAGAACACAGCCCTTGACCGTGTTTTATGCAGTTTCTGCTCACATGTGCCCATTGTTCCCTTTGAGCCAGTCCACCCGAGTGACGTGGGGCTGAGGGATGAACCCTCTGCCTGACTCCACTTAAAAGCATCCTGTGTCTCAGGCAGGCTGTGAGATCTTTGATCCAGAAAAGCAGGCGACCCAGTCTTGTTCAAGTGAGACGTGACTCCTTGCCATGATGAAAGCTTCTGATGATGCCAGCCTACTAGATTAAATGATTAATTGAAGAGACTTGAGAGAGAAATAGCAGAGCAGGCCGGCCCGATGACTTGGTTAAAAGGCATCCGTGGAGAGCTGCAGCTCTCGGGGTCAGTCCTGGAGTGGCCAGAGAAACTAGGAACAGGGCAGCGAAATTTACAGTACACTATGGCGTTCCAAGAGTTTGGAATCATCTTTCTTATCATCGCCCTTGGGTCTTCTGAGCTTTTCTCTTCTCCTTGTCTGTTGAACTGTGGGTGTACATGGTGTGTTCCCTTAAAAAGGAGGGCTTCCTTAGAATGTCACACTCCGTCCGGAGTGCCCAGATGATTTAGTGTTTCGGTTCCTCCCTATTCTGCAGTCAAATAGGTGTGTAATGGTCTTTCCTTGTGGTTTTAATGAGCATCGCCCTGCTGATGAATGGTGTTGAGCATCTTTCCATGGGCTCATGCGTCATCAGCTCTGTCTCCTCAACTCCAGGAGCCTGCCAGCTTCCCCCCGAGGTCCCTCTTCTTGTCTGCCTCCTGGAACCTCTCTCAAGGTGGTAGCTTGGGAACATCACAGGGCTCATTTCATTTGTTTCCCCTGTCTCAGAGATTACTGTCCTTTATTTCCTGTTGCCCACTTCAAATGGTTGTTTTATACATTTTGTCTGTTTTGTTTTGGTTGTTTCGGGTGGAAGGTTACATCCAACGCGTTACTCCATCTTTGCTATAAACGGAAGCTTCTGAAAACACTGTTTTATGTCTATTTGACTATGAACATCAGTTTTTCTTACCCTTTTTTTTAATCTCACAGAATTTTTGTTCTGGAGCACGTATTGACCAAGATGAGATTGTAGTTAATATACTTGGTCAGGGAGCTCTATGCTTTTAATTAACGCATACCAGATTTATTTGAATTACAGCCTCTATAATTCTTCCTTGCATTTTCGTTATGTGAAATGTAACGTGATGTGCACATTTCATCTTCACATATCAGGCTTGTAGTTGACGCAGATGTCAGCGTTTCCATTTTAAAAACGAGGAAAGAATGTCACACACGTTTTTAATGAACATCTTTCAGGCATACTGATCCTCAGTGAATAGAGGTCTAGAAATATCTTTTTGCCTTTATCCTGGTTATGTTGAAACCTCTCAGGGATGTACCACCAGATTTCAGGACGAATGTGGATTTTCTCTCTAATCCATCATCATGCTGCCATGAATGCGAGCTTCCTAAAGATGCAGAATTGATGCAATGATTTTTCTGTTTAGGCTTAAAACCTCCAACAGTTGTAGGATAAAACCCAATGTCCTTAACACAACAAAAAGCTTTTATTATCTGCCTCTTGCCTGTTTTTGTGGCGTGATCTCTTATCATCCCCCTCCTACACACCCTGCATTCCAGCCACAAGGGGCTACTTGCTGTTCTAAAAAGAGAGCCCCATTCTTTGACATTTCCTTGCCTCTAGGAAATGTTCCATCCGTTTGGAGAAGCACTTATCCTTCAAGATGGTTCAGGCATCTCTTTTGATCTTAAGACTCCTTTGATCTTCCAGGCAGAGTCATTACTTTCTCTTGCTACCCTGGAGCCTCAGCAAGCCTGACACCAGTGTTACCATTTTGTATTAAAACGACCTGTAACCATAATTCGGAAAGATACCTGCACCCCCATGTTCAAAGCAGCACTCTTCACAATAGCCAAGACATGGAAGCAACCTCAATGTCCATGGACAGATGAATGGATAAAAGCAGATGTGGTCTATATATGCAATGGAATATTACTCAGTCATAAACAAAGAATGAAATGATGCCATTTGCAGCAACATGGGTGGACCTAGAGATGATCATATGAAGTGAAGTAAGCCAGGCAAAGACAAATACCGTATGATGTCGCTTATATGTGGAATCTAAAAAAAAATAATAATACAGATATATACAAAACAGAAATAGACCCACAGACATAGAAAACAAACTTATGGTTACCAAAGGGGAAAGAGGATAAATGAGGAGTTTGGGATTAACACATACACCCTACTATAT
This sequence comes from Lagenorhynchus albirostris, assembly GCF_949774975.1. Taxonomy (NCBI): domain Eukaryota; kingdom Metazoa; phylum Chordata; class Mammalia; order Artiodactyla; family Delphinidae; genus Lagenorhynchus; species Lagenorhynchus albirostris. The sequence continues at coordinate 55,004,982 of NC_083114.1, forward strand.
ATAAAATAGATAAACAACAAGGACCTGCTGTATAGCACAGGGAACTATACTCAGTATTTTATAATAACCTATAAGGGAAAAGAATCGGAAGAAGAATATATAACTGAATCACTTTGCTGTACACCTGAAACTAACACAACATTGTAAATAAAGTATACTTCAATTAAGAAAAAAAAACAGAAACAAACTGTACGTTCCTCTCCCCTTCCTTCAGATGCACGAGGCGCTGAGTGTTTTAGGGCAGCAACTTGGTCTCTGTTTATCCCTGCATCTCCATTGCTCCTGCAACAGTGGCTTCAGTGCAGGGGCACCAAGGATTGAGCCCACCAACACCGTATCTCTTCCTAGCTTGCTGGAGAACCAGCAAGTGTAGGCAGAGCCTCCTACGTGTGCCTGACACAGTTAAATGACCAGGTGAATGATAAAACTCCATCCCGGTAGGTCTGTAAGTCTACTGAGGAGACAGTTAGTCGTCTCTGCCTAAAACAGAGCCCTCCTGCCGTTCAGACCAGCATGCATTTGGGGTCCTCACTCAGGCAGTACCGTGTCTGTGCCGTTCTGGACTGGAGCTTTGGCCGCGTGGGGTCCGGGGTGTCTCTGTGGCTGTTTGAGACGCTGGGCAGTGCTGCTGTCGCTTCTCAGAGTCGTTCCAGAGCAGCGGATCCCTTCAGACTGCTCGTCTCTCCTCCTTGGCCGTTCTCTCCCAGGGAGAATGGCTTTGTGGGATTTTACGTCCAAGTCTCTCAATGTCCTTCTTAGATTCTGCAGAACGAGGTGGTGTCTGGTTGTGGTTCGGATTTGTTTGCTTACAGTTTTCAAAGAGGTTGTGCGTTTTGGTGTTGAAGTGGATCACTGTGATTGGTCAGGAGGGAATATTTTGCTCCATATTTAAATAATGGTTTAAAGAAGACTCTTATTTATTGTTTTTCTGGATGGAGGTAGTCATCTCTGTCTCACAGGTTTCCAGAGGTGGTTGCCTTGAAAGATAGTGTTTTAACAAATGTTAGAATATGTGTGTGTGTGTGTGTGTGTGTGTGTGTGTGCGTGCATGTATTTAATCTCTTTTTCCTTCTCCTTTTTTAGTGGCAGAGATTCAGAGTAACCACAGCACAATGCTACCGTGTCTCAAAAATATTTTTAATACTTGTGCTGCAAATGTACTGTTTCAGATATATTATTCTGCCCTTCTGAAGCATTTATTGTGTTTACTTGCATTCCTTCTTTAGACCTAAGTAGTGACTAATATTGAAAAGCTGAAGTGTCAATTCAAAAAATTAAACTTTCTATGTGTGGGTTAACTTTTCACTGGACTTAAGTTTCAAGGCTAAGGATGAATTATAAGTGCAGTATGAAGTAAGCTTTCCTTTGTCCAAAATTTGGTGTTGATTTTCTAGTTAATGGGATCAGAGTCAGCTGAGCATTAGCTCCAAGATGTGGGGTAAGGATGGGGGTCTTGCTGGCCCAGAAGCCGCTTCATAGAGCATCTTGGTACTTCTGTCCCTGCCCCACTTTCTCCCTAGGATAGAAGTTAATAACGTAGGATTAATTAATAGCCATTTGGAGTTGCAAGACATTTTTGTGTACATGTACATTTTTCTAAGGAGACAGCTAATACCTTTTATCAAATTCTCAAAGACTGGGACTTCCCTGGGAGCACAGTGGTTAAGAATCCGCCTGCCAATGCAGGGGACACGGGTTTGAGCCCTGGTTCCGGGAAGATCCCACATGCCGCGGAGCAACTAAGCCCGTGCGCCACAACTACTGATCCTGCACTCTAGAGCCTGCGTGCCACAACTACTGAAGCCCGGGCACCTAGAGCCCGTGCTCCTCAGCAAGAGAAGCCACCACAATGAGAAGCCCACGCACCGCAAGGAAGAGTAGCCCCCTATGCAGCAACGAAGAGTAGCCTGCGTGCAGCAATGAAGACCCAATGCAGCCATAAATAAATAAATAAATTAATTAATTAATTTAAAAGAAATTAAAAAACAATTCTCAGAAACCTGACCACAGAAAAAGTTAAAAATCACTTTTTTGGGACAAGATGTGGGAAAGATGGGAAAGATGAAAGCTAACACTTATATTTCTCAGGCGCTGTCCCCCAACCTCAGATTTCTTAGTTGTTGTCATGAGAAGCTGGTCCTGACCTTTTCAAGAATCCACTTCAGAGATGGAAACATATTGAAATGCAGGTTAGCTCCAGGGCTCCAGAGATTCAGACTAACACCAGGTACCTCTCACAGACCGAAAACCAAAGCAGAAACTCTTTATTTTTATTTATTTATTTATTTTATTATTTAAAGCAGAATCTCTTTTTTTTGTTTTTTATTTTTTTAATAAAAAATTTTTTTATTGAAGTATAGTTGATTTACAATATTGTGTAAGTTTCAGGTTTACAGCACAGCAATTCAGTTATACATATGTATGTGTGTGTATATATATTTCTTTTTCAGATTCTTTTCCCTTACAGGTTATTACATAATATTCAGCATTGTTCCCTGTACTATACAGTAGAATCCTTGTTGGTTATCAGAAACTCTTGATACAACTTTTTTTCTGAAATCCCTGGACCACCGTGCTCTCTCTGATAGATGAAAGAACCACCTAGATGTTAAATGGTCTAGCATCTCAATTCATCTTCCTAATGGAAGTTTAAGCAGCAACAGTACAGACCACTTAAGATGCTAAGAATGTTTAGAGCAAATTCATTATTAAAGAAGAGCAGAAATTACTTTCTCCCTGTTTCTAGAGGAGGAATGCAGAATTAACTGTTGCAAAAAGGTTCAAAAGTGAGAAGGGGATGAGAGTCACTAAACACAGGGAGAACGAGAGATACCCCTACCCGTGTATTACCTTAAAATACCATTACTGCTCTGTCTGGGTCTGCAGCTGTCAAATGAGCATTGCTTTCATGGACTTTGAAGGAGTATTTCTGTGGTCAAACAGTGGAACCAGGATGGTAGCCTCCACCCTCCCCCCCAACCCTTGCATCCCAGCAATTTAGGAACCAGTTTTAGGAAAGAATCAAGATCTACAAGTCACATTCTCTCATTTTTCTCCAGGAACCTGTTGAAAGAAGCAGCTCATGATGCTAAAATTTGTTTCCTTCCTCCAGGAATATGGAAGTATTAGTTGGGTGACAGCTCTGCTGCCCTCAGATTATGATGAAAGACTAGAAACAAAGCCCTGGGGGTTTCTAAAAGGTCAGTCTCTGAAGTCAGAGAATATTCTGTCATTTTAGATATATCTAAAAAAAAGAAAGGGTCAATCTTGGTGACTTTTTTTTGACTCTAGAAAATATATGAGCAGAGAAGCTAATTATCTTGCTTCCCTTTCTGCCGTCTCTTCAGAGAAAATGTGTTGTGTGTGTCCAGTATGTGCCATTCACCATTCCTGGTTCTGCTCTCAGGTCCCGGAGCCCAGTGGTGGAAACAGATGTTAAATAAACACATGGAAATACACACATGGTTATCACTTTCGAGGTGTATTATGAAAGAAATGAACATGCTGTTACGATTAGGACCAGAGAACCTACTTTATTTTTTTTTTTTCCTTTCGACTTTAGTCATTTTCACAAAAACAAAACATGCTCTTTGTAAACAGTTAAGAAATATGAAGAGTCCAGAGGAAAACCCAAGAAATCTCCCCCAATAATCCCAGATATAATCCACCTCCCAGAAATAATACAACTATTTCGTAAACGCAATTCTAGAATCTGTCTTTGCATCTTTACAGATAACAGGAAGGATAGATGGAAAGAATTTAATTACTATAGAAAGGGGGTTCCATACTGGTTTTTTTTTTTTTTTTTTGCGGTACTCGGGCTGTGGCCTCTCCCGTTGCGGAGCACAGGCTCCGAACGCGCAGGCTCAGCGGCCATGGCTTACGGGCCCAGCCGCTCTGCGGCATGTGGGCTCTTCCCGGACCGGGGCATGAACCCGTGTCCCCTGCATTGGCAGGCGGACTCTCAACCACTGCGCCACCAGGGAAGCCCCTCCATGCTGTTTTAAAAATAAGTATTAACTTTGATTATATTTGAATTTAGCTGAAGCAAAAGAAAATTGAAGTATAGCTAAAGGAATTGCTAAACTTTATTTATTTATTTATTTATACTAAAAGAGACAGTCATTCATAAAAGACCTAGAAAGATAAGACAAAAAATAGTATGAGGACCATTAAAGATAGGGTTGATGTGTTTTAATTTTTAAAATTTGGAATATATATAAGTATTTTATATGTTACAAAATGATTCTGTTACAAAAGTACACTTTCTTCTGCCACCTTTCTCCCAGCTCCAGAACATGCGTTCATATGAGTTTTGATTGTGATTCATATTTATAACCCCTTCCTGCTGTTTTGCCACCTGTAAGTGCACTCACTGATCACCACAGCTTCTGTTATGATGGTTTCTCTGTTTGTAAGTCTTTCTGGAGTGAATCCATGGATGAATGAATTTCATCACGAAAGCATCTTTTTTGAGAGAAAAAGATGGTACCATCCTTCCCTCCTGGGTTCTTGCATCTTTAGTTTGGGACTATTTGTGAATAAAGCCGCTGTGGACATTTTTGCATACTTTTTTTTTGACCATATATTTTCACTTGTTTTTTTTTGAAAATAGGAGTGGAACAGCTGGATCATAGGATACGTGTTTGTTATACTTTAGACGAGATTGCCCACTGGTTTTACAAAGTGGTCGTGGCATTTGACACCTGTAGCAGCTGTGTAGGAGAGTTCCTGTCAGCATCCTTGCCAACATTTAGTGGTGTCGTTCTTGTTAGTTTTAACCATTCTATCGTCGAGCTGGTGTGAACTGGTATCTTGTAGTTTCAGGGTATGTTTCCCTGATGAGGGAAATGTTGAATACATGGCTAAGTTCCTGCTGGCTCTTTGTATATTTACTTCTGTGAGGTTCAAGTCTTTTCCGATTATTTTTTATTGGGTCCTTTGTCTTTTTTATTATTGATTTGTAGACCTTCTTCATATATTCTGGATACAAGTCCTTCGTTAGATACATGTATTGTGAATATTTTTAAACCTGTCTATGGTTTGCCTCTTCAGTTTTTTAATGGCATCTTTTTCTTTTTCTTTTTTTTTTTCATTTTATTTATTGGCTGCATTGGGTCTTTGTTGCTGTGTGCGGGCTTTCTCTAGTTGCGGCAAGCCGGGGGCTACTCTTCATTGTGGTGCGTGGGCTTTTCATTGCGGTGGCTTCTCTTGTTGCAGAGCACGGGCTCTAGGCGCGCGGGCTTCAGTAGTTGTGGCTCGCAGGCTCAGTAGTTGTGGCTCGCGGGCTCTAGAGTGCAGGCTCAGTAGTTGTGGCACCCAGGCTTAGTTGCTCCGCGGCATGTGAGATCTTCCCGGACCAGGGCTCGAACCCGTGTCCCCTGCATTGGCAGGTGGACTCTTAACCACTGCGCCACCAGGGAAGTCCCTTAATGGCATCTTTTGATGAGAAAAACTTTTAAATTTTGATCAAGTTTAATTAATCAAATTCTTCTTCTGTGGTTTGTGCCTTTTGTATCCTGTCTAAGAAATCTTTGCCTACCCTCAGGTTGTGAAGGGACTGTCCTATATTTTTTTGTAGATGCTTTATAGTTTTAGCCTTATACTTAAGTCTGTAAAACATCTTGTATTAATTTTTGTTTGTGGTGTTATGGAAGGGTCCAGATTTAAGATTTCCTTCCTTCCTTCATCCATCCTTCCTTCCTTCCTTCCTTCCTCTTTTAACATATTGAAATTCAACACCACTTTTGGAAAGGCTTTTCCTTTCCCCATTGAATTATTTTGGCACCTGCTAACCATCTCAGCCTGGGGTGGGCACAGGTTGGATCTGTAGCTCTAGAAGAGCTGAGCTAAGGGTCCAAGTCTCTTTGGCAAACTGCAGGCGGCATCGTGCCTCATCCCGGGCAGTGTGGCTGGAGCCTAGCCTCGACTCTTCAGCTACTGCCAGCTTCCCCTTTGCCCAGATGCCCCCGCTGCTTGGAGATGGCAGTGAAAGGGGCAGGTGCAGGCTGACAGAAATCCTAGGGCAGCTCTGACAGCTCACTGGGTTGTGTTTATGAAGAGTCATTTCCAGGGTTCACAAGTGCAGTCAACATGCCTCCATCCTGCACTTGGACATCCTGCATTTTGCTCATCTCATCCCTGCGACATCATGTCCTCACTTGTAAAACCCATGAAGAACGGGACCCTGCCTTGCTATTTTTAAAAATTTCTATTATTATTTATTTATTTATCTTGTTTATTTTTGGCTGCATTGGGTCTTAGTTGCTGCACGTGGGATCTTCGCTGAGGCACGTGGGCTCTGTAGTTTGCGGCACGCGGGCTTTGTAGTTGAGGCTCAAAAGCTCAGTAGTTGTGGCACACGAGCTTAACGGTTGTGGCACGCAGGCTTAGATGCCCCGTGGCATATGGGATCTTAGCTCCCTGACCAGGGATCACCCCTGCATCCCCTGCATTGTAAGGCAGGTTCTTTACCACTGGGCCACCCGGGAAGTCCCCTGTCTTGCTATTTATGCCCATGAGAACCCACCAGTGGAGAAGCCTGATCACAGAGTGATGCCTGAACACGAAGGAAAGGACCCCGGTGCCGGAGAGGTGTGATTTCAGAGTCCCACCATCCTCTCTGCCTTTTGGCATCCTCACTCCTCCATTGAGACGTTGCTTATCGGTCAAGCCAGCTCTGCCTGGGTAGATTTCCTGTCTCGTTCAGAGCAGCCATGAGCTGGGGGTTTGACAGCTGTTGAGTCAGACGGGCAGGCTTGTTAGCAATAAAGTGGTGTAATTCCCTATTTGCAGCTTTTCTCCAGATTCTCTGCCCGGCAGCTGCCAGGTCAGCGTTTCTGACAGTCCGTAATTGAGCCTCTGTGATGGGACAGGCTCCATCTAAGAACCACTAAGAAGTGGTTTTATTTGGTTGGTAATGTATTTATTCTCTTTTTCCGCTTGTGTTTGTTTGCTCGTCTCTCTGTCTGATACCACATACGCATGCAGCCGAGAGTGTCAGACCCGGGACTGGGAGGCGAGACCTGGATCCCTGTGTAACTCTGGGCAGAAAAGAGGACATTGACCTTTGTTCCTTTGGTGGATGCTACAGGGATCAAAGGAGAGTTGTAGGATTTCGTTTTGTTTTGTTTTTTAACTGGAAAATAAGAGCTGTGCAAAAATACGGCACAAGGACATCATTCTCTTTGACTTTCCCTAGGTAGATTCTGGCTTAGTTTTTTGGTGGCGAATTCATGGCATCAGTTGCAACCAGTGCGTGAGGTTTTGTGACTTGACCACTTTCCTTATGCTGATCTTTTCTTAGCCTCCTGGTCCTTACTTTGCATCCCGTGTAGTGCCTCATGTTTGTTTCTCAACCTGGAATTTGAGATCCTCAGCTCCGGAGCATGGTCTGTATTTTTCTTGTAACCTATTGTTTACTTCCACATGTTATTATTTAAGGGGACAAGGGGCCCTTAAGCCGGTCCTGCTGAAGGGCCTGCTGGGTGGAGCCGGCCAATGAGATAAAGCCAGACCTGCACTGGACCGCACCTGTGGACCGCCCATGCTGGAGGTTGTCCTTAGGTGCAGATTAGCTTAAAGGGAAGGTCAAATCCACTTGTGAACTGGGTTTTTCTTCTAAATGCTTTCTGAAGCCAGTCATGACTCCCGAATACCTTCTGACTCCATGACGTCACTTTTTAGAAATATTTTGCCTTTTTGAAACAAACTTTTTCAAACCCATTCCAAAAGGCTTTTTCCAACCCTGGCATTTGGGGAACATGGGCTTCCTGTTTCATCTTGTGCTCTTCCTTGCTGTCCCCCAAATTTATTCCTTGTGACTTAATTTTTTTTTTTTTTCACCTGGGAGATCTTATGTGTCACACTCTGCCTTCACCTTTAAATGCTGCTGGTGCAAAGGAGCAGCTCCCACGTCCTCAGTGATATGGAAATACCTCCTACTGGTTCCATTATACAGGTTTTTCTGTTCATTCATTCGTTGATTTATTCAGGAAGTATTCATTGAGCATCTCCCCTGTGTCTGGTACTGGGGGTAGGACATGAAATGAATTGACCGCCCCCGCTGCCCTCCTAGAGCTTGTGTTTGTATGGGGGACCGCCAGTGATGGGCAAAGCGAAAAGGCAGAACCTGCAGGACCTAGATGGCAGTGAGTAATGGGGAGGAAAAATGAAGCGGACAGGGGGGTGTTGGCGGGCGTTGATGCTTTAAATGGGGTCCTGCGATTATTTACCGAGAATAGGTAAGGGGACAACACAGAGAGCTGTACCAGATGGACAGGGAAAAATGAAACCGTACAACTCAGATGGGACTTGAACCTAGCCAAAACCCAGAATGGGACTTGAACCCACTGTCTTTTTTTTTTTTTTAATATAAATTTATTTTATTATTTTATTTTATTTATTTATTGTTTTTGGCTGCATTGGGTCTTCATTGCCGCGTGTGGGCTTTTCTCTGGTTTTGGCGAGTGGGGGCTGCTCTTTGTTGTGGTGTGCGGGCTTCTCACTGCGGTGGCTTCTCTTGTTGCGGAGCACGGGCTCTAAGCGTGTGGGCTTCAGTAGTGGCACGTGGGCTCAGTAGTTGTGGTTCGTGGGCTCTAGAGCACAGGCTCAGTAGTTGTGGCGCACGGGCTAAGTTGCTCCGCAGCATGTGGGATCTTCCCGGACCAGGGCTCGAACGCGTGTCCCCTGCATTGGCAGGCGGATTCTTAACCACTGCACCACCAGGGAAGCCCGAACCCACTGTCTTTGAATTGAAATTACACACCTGGTCTCGGGACTTACTGAAGTTCAGGTTCCTTATGTCTCATCGCAGAAAGAATTCAGTGAGAGACAAAGTGATAGGTAAGAAGTGGATTTATTTAGAGAGGTACACATTCCATAGAGAGAATGTGGTCCGTCTCAAAAGGCGAGAGGCCCCGAAATATGTCGTGGTTAGCCGGTATGGGCTGGGTAATTTCATAGGCTAATGAGTGGGCGGAGTATTCCAACTATTTTAGGGCAGGGGCGGGGATTTCCAGGAATTGGGCCACCGCCCACTTTTTGGCCTTTTACGGTTGGCCTTGGAACTGTCCTGGCACCTGTGGGTGTGTCGTTTAGCTAATGCATTACAGTGCGTGTGTAGTGAGGCTCAAGGTCTACCTGGACTGGAATCTGCCACCATCTTGGACCTAACCGGTTCTAGCCAGTTTATGTCATATCCACAACGGCTATGTCATTCTTAAAGGCTGGTCTTGTGCCCCCTTCCCTCCTGTTTCAAAAGCAGAAACAAAAGCTCTGAGGCAGGAGCAAGCTTGGTGTGTTCAAATAGGACAAAGGCCCTTGGGCTGGACATTTCATGTGTTTTCCTGAAATAGTCAAAGAAAATACAGTTGACCCTTGAGCAATGCAGAGGTTAGGGGCTCCAACCCTCCTCGCGGTTGAAAATCTGGGTATAACTTAGAGTGGACCCTCGCTCTCTGCGGTTCCTCGGTGCTTGTGGTCCAGCTAACCGCGGATGGTGTCCTACTGCAGTATTTACCATTGAAAAGAACCCGTGTACAAATGGACCCGCGCAGTTCAAGCCCATGTTGTTCAAGGGTCAACTGTATACTGACAGGCTGGCTTTTCCCCTGAAATCTCCAAGACAAGTGACACCCTTTTCACGGTAGTAGCAAAGGCTGACCGTGTCGGTGTGACGGAGTTACCGTGTTTCCAAGAGCTTTGCTTCTTGCCGGGGAGCACCTCCAGTTCCGGAGAGGCGGGATCTGCTTGTGCTGTTTTCAGAGTGAAGACAAACCCCATCCAATCACTTGCCCTTGGTGTGAAACGTGAGCCCCGCACAAAGCACACTCGTCTTGGGGCTCTGTCTGTCCAAATCTGCCACGACTCCGTGATCTGTCACGGGCAGCACGTTTGATGGGCTCCCCGTAGGGTCAGCCCAGGCCAGTGGCTAGAAAAATCCCGTTCATCGAAAATCACCTGCAGTTTTTCTCTCTGCCCAGCTGCTGATTTTTCTTCCACCCTAATTATCTTCCACGAGTAACTGGAAAAAAATAATTGGTGGGTTTCAGTGAGCATCATACCCAATTGCAAATGAAAGGTTTGGATCTCTCTTCCCCGTCTTTCCTCATTTTAACATGACACTGACCAGAGTGAAAATAATTTATCTTTGTGGGTCTAACTGCCTGCCCTTCAGAGGAGTCAGGGGAATGGGCCTGATTATAAAGCCGCTGATAATTTTTGCCTTGTGAATTACTGTTCAAAGACCCAGTGTGATAGATGATCACGAAGCAATGGCTTAAGAGAGGAGGGAAGAGGGAAGCCAGCTAGAAAAGAGGGCGAGAGGGCCACACAATTACATTGGAAAGACGTGAATGATGATCTCGAAGTCTTTCTCAGCCTTTCCCCTCAAAAGCACACCCCTTAACACACCCCACCTTTTCTCAGTATAACTTGAGACTTAACACGTCTTTCTCAGACACGTACAATGATCTTTCGAGCGTGTGGTGCTGCCCTTGTTGATTGAGATGCTGATGCTTTTGAATCTTTTGGTAAGATGGTGCTTAGTTAAGTTTTATCTAAACCAGGTGGGACACTAAGTCACATGATGCACTTTCTCTTGGTCACCTCCTTACCAAGGGCCTGCTCGTGCTGGGTGCCTGGCTGGGGCCTGGGGGCTCATGTCATGGCTGTAGGCACAGGGAAATTACCAAGGTCCCCTAGGATGTAAGTTTCGGTGATTGCGGCCCCACTAGCACTGTGTTCTAACAAGCACCGTCCAACGTTTAGAACTTAATGCCATGCTCCCTTGGCTCTTCCCTACTTGACGCTGGTTTTGGGGTCAGGGGACATCAGCCCCTGGTAGGAAGCCTTTGGCTTCTGCCAGCTTCTCTCTGTAAGTGGTCCACAGTCACCCTTGGTTTGTTTATTCTTTATTCAACCATCACAATCCAGCCTTTATTTCCACCCAGTGAGCTGGAGGTTTCTGGACATGGCAGAGCGTAATGATGTCACAAGAAAAATTCCAGGTTTAACTGCGAAGAAGGAGGTGCCTAACACAGTAGGGGAAAAGGAAGGAAATGGGCTAGGAAGGAAAGCCTGACTTCAGGACAAACGATCAGGAATAAATGAGCACATACAAACAGCGCAATGAATACGAACCACACAAATGTAGGAGGACAGACACATGCGTGGGGTGTGTGTGTGTGCGCGCGCATGCATGCACTGGTGGGAGGGGTGTGTGTGTGTGTGTGTGTGTGTGTGTGTGTGTGTGTGTGGAAAGGAAGGATGGGTGGATTGTAGAGCATTTGGCCGGCGTACGCTGGACGACCTCAGGGGGTTCCAGGGTCCCTCTGCCCTCCTAGGGAGTCCTCAGGAGGGTGGCCGCTGTGTTCAGAAAGGTCCCTGTCACCCAGGATGTTATGAAAAGTGCATCTTTCTCCTCGGGCGGCTCTCGGGGACATGAAAAGTGCTCCACTCTGCCTGGGTGTAATTGAGCTTTGGGCTGAAGTTTTCACCCTGCAGCTTTGCTGGCAAATTCAGTAATGATGAATTAAGTGGAATATACGCAGCGTTAACGTGGACAGGATTTAAAATAATGTCTGCAGTTCACTTAATTACATTCCTTGTGGCTCCCCCCCGCCACCAACCTTCAAAATGTTATTCCAGCATCCAGCCTAATTGCACCACAGCTTTCCCTCCTCACAGCAGCCCCCACCTTCCTCCTCTCCTCTCTCCACGGCGATCTGCTCTGTCTCTCCTACCGTGTTTGAGATACATGCATCCTCCTGGGTGTTGTGGCTGTGCGGTTTCTTCCCTCCCCCCAGTTTATTCAACCTGCAGCCACTGTAACATCCCTTAGTTTCATTCGGGGTATAAAAGGATTCGGCCATGTTTTCAGGGGGAAAGAATCAACTATGAATGGGTGCCGAGCCCTACCGTCTCTGTCTAGCTTGCTCTGTCCACTGTTGGGTGGGAGACCCTGGCTGTGCCCTTTCTCCTCGGGGAGGGGGAGGGGCAGGGCTGGGGCCCTAGCTCAGAGTGGCCACCACGTCCCCCCCCCCACGCCCCATCAGGAGCACTTCTGCTCATTTGTCAACGGCTCTCTCACTTTCCTCTCAGGGTTGCCCCTGGTGGTGTCTCTGGGGGCAAGGTTTTGAAGGTGAAAGCAGGAGACAGACACCTCCTTTTTTTTTTTTTTTCTGGGCTGATAACTTCCGGCTCCTGCGTCAGCTCCAACGGGAAAGATGTACAGGACCTGGAACTACCAAGCAGCGGAGTCTTCCCCTTTCTCCTGGCGTGAGGGTTGCTCAGCATCCCGAACAGCCTTGGAGATAGTTGCCCCGGCACTTCCTCCTCTGAGCGTGCGGCCTTGCTGAGGAGGAAGCTCCCCCTCCCCGCTCCCATTTAGGTGTAGAATTGGGTCTGGGGAGCGGGGAGAGTGAGCGTAGATGTCGCGGCATCCGTCAGGGGAGGCGGAGTGGACTCGGGAGTTTTCTCGTTTCTTCGGAGAGAAAACCATCCATGCTCATCTCTCCCGCGGGCTTGCTTTCCCTGGGCAAACATTTAAGTGGTTATTTCCCACCTACTAGTCTCTTGTTCCACCGTTAGCTGTCAAGACTTTCTCGCAACTGTGGTTTTTGTCTTTATCAAAAAAAAAAAAAAAAAAAGAGCTTGCAGTTGAAAGGGAGGGAAACCCAGACTAGCCAGAGGAAGAAAGGAGAATGCATTTTCAGGACACTGAATCCAAGGGCGATGAGATCAGTGGGGCCTCGTGGGCACTGCAATTAGGAAATGCAAAGCTGAGGGCCCGTGTTTATTCGTTCTGCTCTGCCTCTCCACCAAGGCCTCTCACTGCAGCTTTCCTTCTGTTTTCTTCACTCTGCAAACATGTTTTGCCAGCTGTGCCACAGCGAGTTAAGGGCTACCCCACAGCTCCCAGGGTGCTGTGTTCTCAGTTCGAGAGAACGGTCGAGTCTGAGAATCTGGCAGAGTTGGTGAGTGGGACCTGCCTGGTCCAGGTGACCCACTCCTGGGGAGCATGGTGGAGCACGCCTGTGTCCCAGGCTCTCCCGCCTGGGGGAAGGCACCCTCAGAGGATGTGGCTGGGTGTGGGTGGAGATCTGGGTCCCCCTCCCCCACCGGAAGATCTGTAAGTCTCGGGATTTAGGTCTCAGCTTCCAGCTCCCCTTCCCTCCAGGACTCTGTCCTCTGGATGGGATCACCTGCCTCTTCCCGGGCCCCGGCATCCCGGCACTCTCACAGGCCTCCCCGCTGCGGATCACCCAGTGGTTAGGCATCATCTCTGCAGCCAGGAAAGGGGGATGGCCGGGGATTTGGGGAGCTAGTTAGAGGAAGGATATCATAGGCTCATTAGCGGGCAAACCTTTTCCAACTGAAAGATCAGGGAGACCGGAAAGTGATGCTTTGGACCAATCAACAGTGACGCTGTCTTTGGAGCCACTTAACAGTCAACCACAGATCTGCAGGAGAGTGTGGCCCGAGGAGGAGGGGAGGGAGGGGCCTCTCTGCATCCGGAGAGCCTCCGGGGCTGTGTAGGGCCAGCCTCTCGGCTTCTTCCTTCGCTTGGGCATTGAACCGAGACTGAAGATGGATGAGTGGTGATTTGGGGTCTGCCCATGGTGCTTCGCGAGCACACTGATTGCTTCAGGGCACACCGTTTTCAGAGGTAAAGGCAGGAATCATTTCCTGCCTTAGTGCCATCTGACCCCCCAGCAGTTATCCTGAGACCCTTGCAGGTGGATGAAGAGAGTCTGGACAGGAATATCTACCCACCTGTACTGTGACAGCAGTGGCAAGGTGCAGGCCATTCAGAGATATTCCAGGGCTCTGCCTGTTAGGGAGAAGCGGATGGCATTTCCAAAGCCTCTGCGTGGATTGACATTGCAGGCAGAGAGAGTGCGGTCAGGCTTTCTCAGCGCGCCCTGCTGACGCCCCGCATTAGGATCACCGCAAACACTGATTGCAGATGTGATTCCTTCCTTCCTTTAAACCTACTTAAATGAACAAGGTAGGTTGTTTTAAGTGCAGATGTGTAGGAAAATCTGCAGGTTATATTAAACAAAAAGAGCAAACTACAAAACTGGATACACTCTTATTCCTTCTGGGCAGGGAAAAGGAGATAAATCCTGGTATTAATCTAATATTTTTTTTCTGAAAGCCTGCATTAAGATCTGTGGTCACTGGCTACCTAGGGAAGAGAGACTCTGAGTTTTCATTTCAGCCCTTTCTGTTCGATTTGCATTTCTAACCATGTATCTCTATGACTTTTATGCTTTGGAATGTCAGCACAGATTATCTGGGCAGTGGGATTACATACCATTTTCTTTTCTTCTTTATGCTCTTTTCATATGAAGAAAATCCATTTTAAAAAATGCAATTTAGAAATAGGAATCTGCCCCTGGCTTCCAGTACCGGATTCTCAGGGGAAGGAGCCCAGGGTTCCATATTTAACAGGCACACCAGGATTTGAGAACGTAGGGGATCCGAGCATGCCACCCCAAAATATGCCACTTGGGCGTATTGATTACTTGGAGCTAAAAACACCTCAGAAATGGCAGATGCGGGACGCGCTCTCTGACCTCCCTCTTTCTACCTAAAAGCAGGACATAAGGTTGCCCGTGAGAAGGAGACCCTCCCTGCATTAGGAAGGGCAGGACTCTTCACCTCCAGAGACTCTTATCAGCCTAGAGAAGGCACCAGGGAATCTGTAACAGGCCTTCCTAAAACAACCCTTTTCTTCCATTCGTTCCCCTGTACATTGACCTTCTCAGTTTGGCATTCCTAAAAGCCGAAATCTCTTCTCCTTTGTCTTGTCCCTTCTCTACAGATGTGCTGTCCTTTGTTAAGATGCTGCATGGGCTCCAAGTTCTAACCACCGCTTTGAGTTACTCATCACTGAGTTTCCCCCGTGTGTGTGCTGCACATGTTAATACTCTGTTTTTCTCTTGTTAATCTCTCTTTGTCAGTTTAATGTACAGGCCCCCCGGCTCAGAACCTAAGTGGGCAGAGGAAACGATTTTTTCCCTTCCCTATAAGAACCTGCCACTTAATTCCACTTACTTCTAAACGTACTTCTTGACAAATGCCCAGTCAGCAAGTGCTGTCTGCTGCTTACTCAGGGGTGGCAGCAGTGGGGCGCTTACTTGGGGGCGCCCCCCGGACATGCATGTTTCTGAGCCTTATCCCCAGGGAAATCACTGACTTTCTCCTCTGGGACCTGCAAGAGCAAACTCTCTCTTTTAAAGAGCTCATGTGATCAGGCCAGGCTCACCTGGCAGGTCTCCCTATCTTAAGGTCAATTGTGACTAATCACAGGAGTGAAATCCATTGTATTAACAGTCCCAGGGGTTATACAAGGTGCGTACACAGGGGGCAGGGGGTATCTTGGGTGCTGTCTTTAGAATTCTGCGTCCCATGTGGATGCTAAAGAGAAGATTTCTGTTTTTACCATTAATGTGATATTTACTATGGATTTTTGATAGATACTTTTTGAAAGATACTAAAGATAGCTCCCTTATATGCTTAGTATTTTGCATCTATGTTCTTAAATGAGTATGGCTTAAAATTTTTTATCTCTTATGTTGTATTTCTCTGGTTTGAATATTAAGGTGATACCAGTCTCATCCAGAGTTGGGGTGTTTTGCTGCTTCTTCCTCCCCCCCCGCCCTCAGTTACTTCTCTGGAATAGCAAACATGAGATCGAGATTATTTAATCCTTGATAATTTGTGAATATAAGTGATTAAAAAAAAAAGCTTTTCCTATACTCTTACGTTCTGTCTGGGGCATGTGAATTAAAGCGACAAGGGACAGATTAACAGGAGAAAAGCATACAAATTTTATTTTTAATTTTATGTGCACGAGGGCTCCACAGAAAAGAAATGAAAACTCAAAAAATGGTTCGCCTTGAGAGCTTATATTACCATTTTAACAAAAGGCAATAAATCATAGAGAAGTGACTAGACAAAGAAAACAGATTTGGGCTTCTAGGGCCCATAAATTGTGGGAAGACAAATACACGGGGGAAACTAATGGCAGATAAGGGCTATTTAGCAAGGTTTGTTATCCAGGTTCAAGCCATCTCTGGTGTTTGCCTTTTCCTGGTACAGGGAAGGGAGACACCTTCACAAATGAAAATTTATATAACCTTTACAAAGGGAAAGTTATGTCCCACTTTTGGGCGGAAAGGGAGAGGACAGAGAGTTCCTTCTGTGTCTTCTGTTTCTCAATTGCCTTAAGCTCAAAATACTCCGTACGCCATAGTGGTGTATCTGAGGGAGGCATATTCTGATCTCTTTCAATACTTTTACCAGTGATACGGTCTTGCATCTAATGTGTTTGTGTATACGTGTGTGCACGCATGGGTGCCTCGTCCAGAATCCAGAGGCTGTTTACCCTGGAGGCTGTGGGTGTCGGCATGGCCTTGTTCAAGATGGATACTGCTTCTCAACATTTTCTTTTGTCCTTTTTATTTACCATGCATTTTCTTCCCTTTTTTTTTGTACTTTTTGGGGGTTGATTGATTTTTCTTTATCTCCCTCTTTTTTTTCTTAGTCTTTATTAGTTTGGAACTTTTTTTTTTTGGCCATGCCGAGGCATGTGGGATTTTAGTTCCCGGACCAGGGAGCAAACCCAAGACCACCTGCAGTGGAAGTGCAGAGTCCTAACCATTGGACTGCTAGGGAATTCCCAGTTTGGAAGTTTTTTGTTTTGTTTTGTTTTGTTTTTGCGGTACGCGGACCTCTCACTGTTGTGGCCTCTCCCGCTGCGGAGCACAGGCTCCGGACGCGCAGGCCCAGCGGCCATGGCCCACGGGCCCAGCCGCTCCGCGGCATGCGGGATCCCCCCGGACCGGGGCACAAACCTGCGCCCCCTTCACCGGCAGGTGGACTCCCAACCACTGCGCCACCAGGGAAGCCCCCCCAGTTTGGAAGTTTTTAATTCAATTTCTTTCTTTTGTGGCTACCTTTACTTTTTTTAACACGCATACTTGACCCAGTGACATTCAGAATTAATCAGTATCTCTGCTCTTCTCCCTAACAATTGAAGGACCGTAGGATGCTTTAACTTGGTTTACCCCCTCATCATCCATGTTATTTTTCTAATATTTTTGTTGTACCCTTTGTTTTAATACCTTCAAATTAGTCACTCGTATTGCTATTTCTTAAGTAGACTTTATTTTTTAGAGAAGTTTTAGGCTCACAGAAAAATTGAACTAAAGGTGCAGAGATTCCCCATACACCCCCTGCCCCCACTCATTCATAGCCTCCCCCGTTATCGCCATTACCATCAGGGTCGTGCATTTGTTACAACTGATGAGCCTACGTTGACACATCCTCATCACCCGAAGCCCATAGTTTACATTAAGGTTCATTCTTAGCGTTGTACGATCTATACGTTTAGACAAATGTATAATGACGTGTATCTACCATTATAGTATCATACAGAGTATTTCCACTGCCCTAAAAAATCCTCTGTGCTCCACCGTGTCATCTGTTCCTCCCTCCTACCTGCTGGAGAACGCTGACCGCTTTACTGTCTCCATAGTTTTGCCTTTTCCAGGATGTCATATGGTTGGAATCATACAGTCTGTAGCCTTTTCAGACGGGCTTCTGTCACTTAGTCACATGCATTTAAGGTTCCTCCATGTCTTCATGGCTTGACAGCTCATCCCTTTTTAGTGCTGAGGAATATTCCATTGTCTGGATGGACCACAGTTTATTTATCCGTTCACCTACTAAAGGATATCTCGGTTGCTTCCAGTTTTTGACAATTATGAATAAAGCCGCTATAAACATCTGGGTGCAAGTTTCTTAACTCCGTTGAGTAAATACCAGGGAGAAGGATTTCTGGATCATATGGTAAAAGTATGTTTAGCTTAGTAAGAAACCACCAAACTGCCTTCCAAAGTGGCTGTACCGTTTCGCATCCCCACCAGCAGTGAAGGAGCGTTTCCTGTTGCTCCACATCTTCGACAGCATTTGGTGTTGTCAGTGTTCTGGATTTTGGCTGTTCTAATAGGTTTGTAACAGTATCCCATTTTTGTTTTATTATTTATTTTTTTGGCTGTGTCGGGTCTTTAGTTGTGGCACGCGGGGTCTTCGTTGAGGCATGCGGGATCTTTTGTTGCAGCATGGGCTCTTCGTTGTGGCGCATGGGCTTCTCTCTAGTTGTGGTGCCCGGGCTCCAGGGCGCGTGGACTTTGTAGTGTGTGGTACACAGGCTCTCTAGTTGAGACACATGAGCTCAGTAGTTGTGGCTTGCGGGCTTAGTTGCCCCACGGCACGTGGGATCTTAGTTCCCCGATGGGGGATCGAACCCACATCCCCTGCGTTAGAAGGAGGATTCTTTACCACTGGACCACCAGGGAAGTCCCCCATTTTTGTTTTAATTTGCATTTTCCTGATGACATATCACGTGGAACATCTTGTCATATGCTTATTTTCCATTTGTATATTTTCTTTTGCGAGGAGTCTTCTAAGGTCTCTGGCCCTTGTTTGAACTGGGTTGTTTGTTTTCTATGTGTTGAGTTTTAATAGTTCCTGGTATATTCTGGATAACAGTTCCTTATGCAAAGATTTTTCTCCTAGTCTGTGGTTTGTCTTCTCCTTCTTGATACTGTGTTTGGCAAAGCAGAAGTCTTTTATTTTGATGAAATTCAGCTTACCAATTAGCATTATTGTTTTTTTAATAATCTATTTTCCAACATTTTGCTAATTTCTTCACTATTGGTTCTTGCATTGCACTCCTTCCTGGATTCTCTTTTATTTTTCCTTTAATATTTCTTCACTTAGGATCCATGAAGGGAAAAATCTTAGTCTCATCTAAAAATATCTTTATTTTGGTCTGACCTTTGAAAGAAAAACTGAGTTGCTTAAATTTCTAGGTTGACAGAAATGTTTATTTCCTTTAGCATTTTGACAATATTATTCCATTTAGACTGCTTCCATCAAACTAAAGAACTGTGTTATAGGTTGTATATTCTCTGCACGCATCATAAAAATCCGTACGACAGCAGCCTTATTTCAGTTTTCTGGTTGCTTATACGTTTTTCACTTGTTTTGGTGTTTTTTATTTTCAGTATGATGTAGCTTTGTGTGCGTGTGTGCGCGCGCACATGTGTGTGTTCGTTTTGCTTAAGACTTGGACTGCTCTTTTAGTCTGAATGCTCGTTTTATTATTATATTATTCCGGGAAAGTTTTTTAGTAATTATCTCTTCAAGTTTGCCTCTCCCTCATATTCTTTTTTTTTTATTTTATTTTTTTATTTTTTTTGCGTTACGCAGGCCTCTCACTATTGTGGCCTCTCCCATTGCGGAGCACAGGCTCCGGACGCGCAGGCTCAGTGGTCATGGCTCACAGGCCCAGCCGCTCCGCGGCATGTGGGATCTTCCCGGACCGGGGCACGAACCCGTGTCCCCTGCATCGGCAGGCGGACTCTCAACCACTGCGCCACCAGGGAAGCCCTCATATTCTTTATTTTCTTCTCCTGCAACAGTTATTATAACTTAGATGTATATCCTGTGTTCTTATTTATCTCCCATGGGTCTTAGGCATTTCTTAACGTTGTCCATCCCTTTACTTTTCTGTGCTTTAGATCTATTCTCTAGTCCATTGATAAGTCCCTGAGTTGATCCTAGTTTACAATTTAACTTGTCTGTTGAGTTTTTCAGTGAAATGACTATAGTTTTTTATTTTTTAATTGTCCTAGTGGGTTCTTGTTAAGATGTCTGCCTTTTCTTTGTTACATGTGCTTCTTTTCTTATGGTTTTAATTTCTTCTCTTATATCTTTAATCAGGTTAGGCATATATTATATTTATATAATTGAGGTACAGTTGTATAATATTATATGTTACAGGTGTACAACAGTGATTCACAGTTTTTAAAGGTTATACTCCATTTACAGTTATTATAAAATATTGGCTATGTTCCCTGAGTTGTACAATATATCCTTGTAGCTTATCTGTTTTATACATAATGGTTTGTACCTCTTAATCCCCTATTCCTATCTTGCCCCTCCCTCCTTCCCTCTCCCCACTGGCAAACACTCGTTTGTTCTCTGTATCCATGTGTCTGTTTCTTTTTTGTTATTTTCACTAGTTTGTTTTACTTTTTAGATTACACATGTAAGGGATATCATACAGTATTTGTCTTTCTCAGTCTGGCTTATTTCAGTAAGCATAATACCCTCCAAGTCCATCCATGTCATTACAAATGGCAAAATTTCATTCTTTTTTATGGCTGGGTAGTATTCCATTGTATATATACCATATCTTCTTTATCCATTCATCTGTTGATGGACACTTAGGTTGCTTCCATATCTTGGCTATTATGAATAATGCTATTGTGAACATTGGGGTGCATGTATGTTTTAAATCATGTCTGTTACATAAAGGCCACGTGTCTCCCTCTGTGTGTGTCCACTGACTCCAATTCGTAGTGTGTTGTTTTCTTCTAGGCTTTGTAACATTTTACCATCAATCCTTCTCTAGTGGGCTGCATTTTTCCTTAAGGATTCCTAGTGTCCGCCTCGTGGGAAACCCTTCAGAGTAGTTTTGCATTTGTTTATGTAAGACCTCTTTGCAATAACATTAGCCTAGAACCAATTTCTACAGTGATGTACAGATTGGGGTTTCCTAGCCCATATAGAAAGCAGAAACTCAGAAGTCCGACCTGTTCAAAGTATAAGCCCAAGGTTTTAATTTTACAAGTATTTCTTTTTTCCTCCAGATACCAGGCAGAAACATGTAGTCATCTTTTTTGCCCCTCTGTGCAGCTGGGTGGACTTTTGTCTCTAGCCCACTCTTCCACACAGGGACAGAATTTTATGACACGTGCATTTGTAGAATTTCACCTCCTACTTGATGTGGCCCAAGGCCCCCAGGTGGACAGTAACACCCAGGACCTATTCTTGGAAACCTTGTTAATCCCTAGGCAGCCTCTGGACTGGTTTTGTTGTATAGGCTCTGGTTTCTAGCCTCCTTATGCTTCCTGATTCCCTTTCTTTGTTGCAAGCTCAGATGTGTATTTGAAATCCTTTTGATTTGTTTATTTCATGCATCATTTCTAGGTGTTTGTGGAGGGAGATTTTGGTTTTATCTTCATCTTTAATCTTGCTGAAAACTCACATATCTTGGGCAGAGACTTAAATCTGCAAACAAATTCTGCTACGTCTCGTCTTCAGTTGTTCTCCAGGTCCTCTGTGTCCCAGGTTCTGCCAGGCAACAAGCCATCCTTCACCCTCACCTCCTGCAGCTTCACGAACTTGTGTGTTTTTCATGACTTGTGATTTGATGTTTCCATACATTTGACAAGGAAATGAACATATAAACAAATGTCCACGATCCTGAAGACCTGACTGACGTAAGAGGTGGGTTAGGACTTCTGTTAAACTGTTCGGCTGGGAGGGAACTTTTGCGTAGGGACTCATTTTATAAGCGTTGAGTTCTTCGTGAATGTTTGGGGTTCTGAGCGTGTTTGTTTTCCTGTCCCACCTCGCAGCTTGGAGAAGTCATGCCCTGAGGGTGAGGAACCTAGGAGGTGTTTCCCACGTGCATCCAGCGTATTTAGAACATGTGTTAGGGAACTCACCTTGCAGCAGCAGGGGTCTCCTGTTAACCCTTTCACAGTCTGTGGCTCATTTCATGGGCAAGAGGCCATTTAAATGTCCAGCTTTAGCTGAGCTCAGCCCGCTCTGTGAAATACAGAGCTATGGGAAAACCCCAAATTGGTTGGTTTACATTTCTCACCAGGTGAATCTTGATCTATTTATATCAAGACTCCTCAGGGTGCTGGAAAAAAAAGATACAGATGCTTATGCTTGCCCCCGATTTGCCAAAGTCAACTCTCTAGGGACGGAGCCGAAGATCCTGCCTTTAAAATTCACCAGGTGATTCTCAGTCCTACTACCATGTGACAATATCTGTCCTGGGTTCCCGCAGTGAGGAGGTGATAGGAAAGCCAAGGCGTTCCAAAGAATCTTTGGGGCAAACAGAATTTCCTCTGAGATGGAGAGTTGACAGAGCGGGGTTCTCAGGCTGCCCTGTACCTGCGTGTGCTGTGTGGGAGGGACATTTGGCTCAGTGGTTCATCAAAAGCCTCATCTTCGGAGGTGATTTTGAGGGGTGGGTGGAGGGAGGAGATGGTTTAAAGCCACTTGGTGACAAGAAAAGACGGGGTGTGGGGAAAGAGGACAGGAGAAAATCTAACGGAGCACTAACTTCCTCGGGGTTTGAGTTAAAACGTTGCCTGGGTTTCAGTTAGCTGAGCACCTTCTTACCCACCCCTGGTTAATTGTGGTTGCCATGGCGGCAGGCACACTGCTATGTGTAGTCCACCCCTGCTACCTGCCTCTGGCGCTGGCGGTCCTACAAGCTCTGCTGAGCCCAGACGTGACTTCTCCGCAGGCTGGGGGCTGCAGCGGAAGAATGGGGGACAGATTTTGGTGGGCAGGGGAGAACTTGCCAGGGGGGTTTAGGGCGGGTAAATGCTACACTCTGATAATTTCAAGAAAAGTGCCAGGTAGCTCTGTCTGGGTCGGATGTTCCGTTCTTGTTCATGTGCTTTGGACCAGAGTCAGGGACCGTTGAGTGAAGGCATGGCACGTTATCCCCCAGGCAGAGCACACCTCCGTACCCCGTCCCCTCCGCACTCACTCCCCCAACATCCCTCCATGGGTTTCCCCTGGGTCCCCTTGGAACAGGGTTTCTCAGTGTGGGTTCCTTGGGCTTTCTGCACTGATGCTTGCTCCCACGTTCCTCATTTGGTAAGTGGAGGTGATTACAGAATTGGTTATCCTAAGAGCGACTACAAGAGTGGGAACACATTTGGGGCATAAGGTGATGTGTTCCATTCAGTGCAAGGTGAGCAAAATGATGATGAGACCCACAAGTGAAGACGCCCAGTGAACAGTTGGCAAGAGACCAGGGCTGGACATAGCAAGCTTGGGGGTCCATTGCTAATGGGTTTCCATCGTTTTCCTGGATCCTTCTCTGTCCCCTAAGTTATGTTTTCTAACGTGTCTGTCATACCTGCAGACTCCTGAGCCCTGCCCAGGTCTACCATGAGTTCCAAGAATCTGCACTTAAAAATTTCTTCTAAGGTACCATTGTTACGAAAGTTATTTAGGTGATATTTCTTTTTAAATTTTATTTTCTTATGGTAAGCCTACTTAACGTGAGATCTACCCTCTTAACAAATTTTTTTAGGGTACAACACATTATTGTTGACTGTTGGTACCGTGTGGTACAACAGATCTCGAGAACGGAAGCATCTCATCGTGCTTAACTGAAATTTTATGCCCTTTGATTCTGAGGACAAAGAATGTCACCTGCCATGTCCGTAAACAAAGGATGTTGAGGCCATCAAGCCATCAGCCACTGTAGCCATCCTGGACTGTGCACCCTGAGGGGATTTGGGATGGACAAAAACAGGAGACTGGCCCTAGATGGTTAAGATGCACATCAAAGGCATGATTTCAATGAGCCAGACGCTTGCATCTTCCCATACAGATGTCGGGTTTTTCTTTTGATGTTCTGACTTTTTTTTATTTTTGCAAAAATTCCTGTATATCCTGGCTCCCCCGCTTGCCTCTTCGGAGCCTCCCTCAGAGCCATCTGAGAGGCTGTCTCCTGGGCTGAAGTCCTCAGCAAGTCCACCAAATAAAACATAATTCTCAGCTTTTAGGTTGTGCATTTTTTTTTTCAGTTGATAATTTGTTAACTCCCTATTTCAAAAATATGGAATGTGGGCTTCCCTGGTGGCGCAGTGGTTAAGAATCTGCCTGCCAAGGCAGGGGACATGGGTTCGATCCCTGGTCCGGGAAGATCCCACATGCCGCGGAGCAACTAAGCCCGTGGCCACAACTACTGAGCCTGCGCTCTAGAGCCTGCGAGCCACAACTACTGAAGCCTGCATGCCACAACTGCTGAGCCCGCGAGCCACAACTACTGAAGCCTGCGAGCCACAACTACTGAGCCCGCGAGCCACAACTACTGAGCCCGCGAGCCACAACTACTGAGCCTGTGAGCCACAACTACTGAAGCCCGCACGCCTAGAGCCCGTGCTCCACAACGAGAAGCCACCACAATGAGAAGCCTGCGCGCCACAACAAAGAGTAGCCTCCGCTCGCCGTAGCTAGAGAAAGCCCCGCGCACAGCAACAAAGACCCAGCGCAGCCAAAAATAAATTAAATAAATAAATAAATTTTAAAAAAATGAAGGGAAAAAGAAAAATATGGAATGCTTCACCAGTGTGGGTGTCATCCTTGCTCAGGGGCCATGCTAGTCTCCTCTGTATCTTTCTAACTCTGGCATGTGTGCTGTTGAAATGAACACAAGAAACTGCACTTTGCTCAGGCTTCCTAAATGGTGATCTTCCGTTGTTTTTTGTTCATTCATTTGTTCCTTCATTCATTCACTTTTGCACGCTCAAGTTTGAGAGCCACCGTGAAAGACTCTAAACCTGGCCTGGGCTCTGTTAGGGTCTTCTGCCATCCAGCTGGTCACAGACAGCTCCTACCATACACATCTTGGCCTCCCCACCCTCTCTGTGTAGTAAGCGCCACAGTGTGGCTTGAGGATGACTGATGCTCTGTCTTGCAGCCCTGTGGTCCTCTTTTGCATTAATGGTCAGTAATAATCTGAACATCCCTTGGAGAGTCTGTCCTTCTGCGGCCTTCATTTTCAGGAAGGCATCTCTGCTTTGAGCTGAAGCTGGAGGAATACAGAGCTCTCCCCAGCCACGTCTTTCCCCTTCTCTGGACCTCTATTGGGTGGCATTTGTTTCCCACTAGAAACTAAGCCATTCTTCATGGGTTCCTTGTGGTCGCTGAGTGGGAACAGCATGAGAAAGTGTGTTCCCAGCCTGGCAAGGTTTCCGTTCTGTCCCCATTAAATCGTCTCGTTTTGCCAGGCAGGGTCCACCTCTGAGCGTGAGTGTGGCCTCCTTCATCCCCATGCTGTTGTCACTGGTCAGCCCCACTCCATTGGATTCCTAATTCCTCTTATTCCTGCCATCTCAGAACCAGTTTCTTTCTTTGCTCTGTTGGCTCCCAACAGCCTCAGAAAGCAGAAGGCTCAGGGATTCAGCCTCCCCGCACATGGGAAGGGTTGCACGTAGAGCCCCCTCCGAGGCAGGGGGCCATCTATGCAGAGTGCCCGCTGGATTTGTGACACAAAGACAGCCCACCCTTTGAAGACCCCCAAACCTTAACCGAAAATGGTAGAGAAAGAGACGTGTTTCCCTTGCTGGGAGCTGCAGTCTGTTGGCTTGATTAGTTTTTAGAAACCAATTTTCCTCCCAGCCATTTTCCCTATTAACTGTCTTTATGGTCAAATCCAGAGAGTAAAGAGTGGTGCTTATTCCTCCCAGCAATTAGCTGTCTGATGCTCTCATTAAGCCATTAAGTTTCAGTTTCCAAGGTGGAGTTCTAAAATTATGTGTGTGTGTGTGTGTGTGTGTGTGTGTGTGTGTGTGTGTGTGTATAAAATCATTATACATATATGTATAATTAAAAAAATTAAATCTGAAAATGGAAATATAATTGCTCAATGAAATAGCATCGGAATACTATTTCTATATATTACACAGATCACGTATGTACTTATGTATGTAGATCTGCCTGTCTATCCATCTGCCTATATCTGTCTGTCTATGTATATCAGTATAAGCAACCAGACAACCAGCATGCTTCAGGGATTCCAAATGCTCCCATCTCCTTGGTTGTAACATTTTTTAGGAAGTGCAAACTGGTATTACTGTTAACCTCAGTAAACTACATTAGATCAGTAAATCTTTTTTTTTTTTTTAATGAAAGAAAAGGAAGGGAAAAACAAGTTACTTTGTACTCCAAAGCAAAATTGACAGTGATCTTGAAGGGCACTAGCCCTCTCCTTTTATTGATGCAAAGTCCCTATTATCTTTAGCAGCAGGTGATCCTTTCTGAAAGTTGAAAATGTCAATGTGATTGTGGAATTTTGAAATGTTCACAGTAACAGCCAAGGCACGTTTCTGCTGTGTGGGCGTGGAGAGTTGGGATTGGACGGCACTTGAAAATTCTGCATTCAATCTGTGATCTAATTTTTTCTCCTTCACTACGAACCTCCTGATTTGGGGGATTTAAGTGAAGAATGGACTAGGTGTACTAGACACGCCATTAGCCTTTCTTTTATATTTTTATAAATGTAACACAAGTTCATGGTGGGAACTGCTGAGATGGGGTTCGTGTTGTATTTGATGTGTGCCCACCAGGGGACCCCCCCGCCCCCATCTCCCCTCACCTGTCCTTCAGGGCGGGCAGTATTATCATCCGCACATGGCAAGCGTGGAAACTGAGATCCAAGGGTCCCAAGTGACATCCCTAAAGATGCATAACCAGGAAATGGGAGGACTGGGATGTGAACTTGGGTGTCCGGGGAACCGGCTCCTGGAAAGGGAGTGAACCCAGAGTCTCATCTGCTGCCCCAGAACCGCTCTTCCCGCACCCTTCATACCCGGTGACAGAGAGTCCTCTGTGTGATTACCTTGGAGAAGAAGGAAAGGAGAGAAGCCTGGAGAGGTGAGAAAAGGGGGAAGTGCCGGAGAGCCTGCTGTGGGCTTTCCCCTTGTCTTGTTTCCCTGGTGTGTGTCTCCTGGAGGACCAGCGCCTTCAGCCAGCCCGCCAGCGACTCAGGCTGGGCCCGCCCACCGTTCTTTGCTTTGATTGACATTCCCCCAAGAGGAAGAGGAGAAACTGCTAGACCACCTCAAAGCAAATAAATTGATCATAATCTGGCTGTGGGCACACGTGTGCTCGCTGCTCTCTCTCTCTCTCTCTCTCTCTCTCTCTCTCTCCCCCCTCCTTCCCTCTCCCCCCTCCCTCCCTCCCTCCCTCCCTCCCTCCTTCCCTCCTTCTCTCTCTCTCTCTCTCTCTCTCTCTCTCTCTCTCTCTCTCTCTCTCTCTCTCTCTCTCTCTCACACACACACACACACACACACACACACACGCTGAAAAGGTGAGCAAAGGGAGACGTCTGGGGCTCACAGCCACGGTGGCTTTCTTCCCCTTTAACCCTGGGGCGGGGGAACAGGCGGCTCCTGTGTCCGAACCACTGTTGCTGATCCGGAGAGTGGGGAGGTGGTGGCAAACTGATGCCAGGTCGGCCCGGAATTTCCGCCTGTGCCTCCCTAGCGCTGCCAGCAGATTCTTCTTTCCAGGGCCCACCCTCCACCCACAAGTCAAACACGAGTTTGCCGTCATGCGAGCTGACTTGTGTTCCTTTGCACGGAGAACACCCAGGTTGGGAGGGCGGTTTTTCTTTACTAGATGGGACCCCGTTCTTGGAGAGTCGTTTTTTGTTTGTTTTGCTTAACAGCGTAGGTAGCTGTGCCGAGGTTTACCTCTGCCCTCTGTCCGAAATGTCTTTTGAACAGATTAATAGTACGGAAGTATTGCTGGGGAGATATTTAGCTGATTAGGAAAACAGACCTTCAGAGACAGCCGTTTAGCCGCATTTACATAATGTGTAAATTATTTGCATCTCAGTGATGTGCTAGCGGCTCCTTATTTATAAGCCGTAAGCCCGTGCAGATTGGAAATGAGCCCACCTAAGCCAAGAATATCCAACAGGGCCTTGGTGGGCCTTCACCTTTCTAACTTTGTAGGTTACGCTAACATAGGGGTTCTTCTCACCTGAAAGAATACAGGTGTTGGGCCTCCCTGGTGGCGCAGTGGTTGGGAGTCCGCCTGCCGATGCAGGGGACGCGGGTTCGTGCCCCGGTCCGGGAGGATCCCACATGCCGCAGAGCGGCTGGGCCCGTGAGCCATGGCCACTGGGCCTGCGCGTCCGGAGCCTGTGCTCCACAACGGGAGAGGCCACAGCAGTGAGAGGCCCGCGTACCGCAAAAAAAAAAAAAAAGAATACAGGTGCTTCTGCCCCGTGCAGGTTCTCTGTGGCAGGATATACTTTGTGACGCCCTCGTCCCGTCCCCCAGGAAAGGGACTTTGCTGATCCTTGTCGATGCCATTTACCCCCGCTTTGTCCATCATCTCCTGGAATTTCTTCCTGGTTAGTAAGCTCCAGTTCCCTGTCCCATCCCCACATAATCCCTTGTTATTCTTTATGTGATTTTCTTGAATCCGACCAGTGTCTGGGAGCTTTCCATCTTGGTGATGCAGGGCTTGCTTTCTGGAAGAGAAGAGGAAGGCGGAGGAGGAGACGCGCGCCCACTTGCCCTCACTGCCTCTCTCATAGGTGCCTCTGGGCTCGTCCGTTTCTGCACCCGGTCTTCTCTGGATGGGCTTTGGCACGGGCTTGACACGTGACTGGCCTGATCAAGAAGATTGGCTGCTTTTGAGGGCAGAGTGGCTAATCCGGCCAGAGCTCAGGCCAGGAGACTGGTGCAAGGAACTGGGGATCTGCCTTGGGTAAGAAGATGGGCCTGGAGGCCAAGTTCAAGCCCTCTTTGCCCTCAGACGTCTAGTTTGTTCAGCATGGCGAGGGCCGAAGCTACAGGGGGCAAGGCAGTGACGTGCATCCTGGGAGGTCTGCGTGGTGGAAGGAAACGTTTGTGCCCCAAATGCTTCAGAGAATTAGTGGGTCGAGGGGATTTGGGGTTTTAGAAGCAGTGGTGGCGAGGCTGAAGGGGAAAGAGATTGAGGTGGCGTGGCTGGTGGAAACGGCCCCGCACCGGCAGTCGGGAGATCTGGGTCTGCACCCCGGTCCCTGCTGCTTTGTAGCTGAGGAGTCGTCATCCCTAGCAGGGTCACTCAGTCCGAGCCAGGTTTTCTTGCTTCAGTCCGACCTCTCTTGGCTGCTGAGGACGGGGATCAGTTAGACCAGGTGGAGCCAGAGGGATTTTTATTGGCTCCCTGGTGGGGAGGGTAGTACTGGGAGCTCATGGGAAAAGGGGGAGCTTCACGAATAGGCAGCAGGCCTGGAACAGGGGACATGGCACCTCTGAGGTGACTTCTCCACCCGATGTATTTCCCTTGTCTTTGCTGGCGTGGCCAGGCTCGAGTCCATGGGGCAGGGTCCATGGGCATTATGTGTAGACCAAGGACTTTGATGGGCTGGCTTGAATCACAAGTCCATCCACGCGCTGACCACTGTGGACTGGACGCTAGAGCAGGTTTAGGGCTGGGTGTTGGGTCTTCCCTGTCTGAATTCTGAATCAACAGTAAGAAGCAAAGGAGGCAGATGGAAATAATTTCACTGTCATTACCAATGAAGGTTAGGTTAGAGGCAATGGTTTTGTATGCAGCAACAATGGGATTCATGATGGTGAATGCAGAATTAGGCAGACTTAGCCGCCAATCACAGACACATCTGTGGAGCCACGTGGGCCCTGCCCCCCCCCCGCCGCCCCGCCTTAAGACTTGCCACATGGGGGATTAGACCAGAGACATGTTACCTGTGGGCACCCTTGCACTCAAGGGAAGAGGGAGGGGGCTGAACCATGCATGTCCGTCCCCCCAGATTCATCTCTCAGGAAACTCACTTCTTCCCCACAGGAGGTGTGAAGGGCGGGACAAAAGGGCAAGAGTATTTAGGGAAAATTCCTCCTCCTGGACCAAGAGGATAGGGAAGAAGCATCACACACACACACACACGCACACGCACACGCACCCGCACGCACACTGTAGGCTGTCAGTTACAGGAAGGGGGCGGAGCTGGGTATAGGGGCCGGGCAGCTACTCGGAAGGAAGGATGTTGGGTAGGGCCCGGAGCTAACCCATTCCTTACCTGTAAGATGGGTTCATACCTCCTAGAGCTGCTTCTAGGATTAAAGAAGATACAAAGTTCTCCAGGTCACTGAACATCCGGGACCTTGCAGGGTATACAACAAACGCTCGGTCAGTGATAGTTGATCCTGAATCGGGGAGCAGAGGGGGTCATGAAGCAAGAATCAGCTCATCTTGGGCTGCTGTGTGTCACGGGGCCGGGGGGTTGGTGATTATATGAGGTTATGAGTTTGATTATCCTGCTTTTCAGCTTGGCATTTACTGTTCATGGAACTGCTCTCCCCTCCTTCCCCCCCCCTTTGTCTCCTGGGGAGGATTAGGTTGAAGCAGTGCCTTCTGTGAGTGGGTAGTTAGGATAACACCTCTAATAGCGTTAGTACGCGAAATATTTAAGTAACCTCCTCTGTGCCAGACGCCATGCTGGGTGCTGTGGGTGTAACTGTGAGCAAAGCTCAGGCCCAGACACGAGGCGATGGCCTTGCAAACAGACAACAAATAAATGATGAACGGGAAAAATGTTCAATATGATGGAAACGTAGGCTGCAGAAGGCACCCCTGCTTAGACACATGTTCTTTTTCATACACCATTTAAATCGAGCCTAAGAAGGAAGGGCTCAGAAACCACTCCTAAAGATAACATTTACATCACAGAAGTCTCAGAACAAGAAACATTGGCCCTTTTAAGTTCCACCAACATTCGGCCAATTTTAAACTGGTGATTCCTCATTCCTGTCCAGCCACCTTTCATGATTCTAAACCCCAGGCCTCACTGGAGGCCTGGAAGTTCATTGGTTGTGCTTGACTTTAAAATGATTTGGACAGTAAGCACATCTTTTCTTCTGACAGGAAAAGGAATCTTGAGTATGTATTCTTTTTTTTTAAATTTAATTTTGCTTTATATTGGAGTATAGTTGATTTACAGTGTTGTGTTAGTTTCAGCTGTACAGCAAAGTGATTCAGTTATACATATACATATATACGTTCTTTTTTAGATTCTTTTCCCATATAGGCCATTACAGAGTATTGAGTAGAGTTCCCTGTGCTATACAGTAGGTCCTTATTAGTTACCTATTTTATATACAGTAGTGTGTATGTGTCAATCCCAATCTCCCAATTTATCCCTATTCCCTTCTTTCCCCCTTGTTAACCTAAGTTTGTTTTCTACATCTGTGACTCTGTTTTGTAGATAGGTTCATTTGTACCATTTTTTTTTAGATTCCACATATAAGTGATATCATATGATATTTGTCTTTCTCTGTCTGACTTAATTCACTCAGTATGACAATCTCTAGGTCTATCTATGTTGCTGCAAATGGCATTATTTCGTTCTTTTTTATGGCTGAGTAATGTTCCATTGTATATATGTTTGAGTATGTATTCTTTTTTTTTTTTTTTTTTTTTCTGGTACGCGGGCCTCTCACTGTTGTGGCCTCTCCCGTTGCGGAGCACAGGCTCTGGACGTGCAGGCTCAGCGGCCATGGCTCACGGGGCCAGCCACTCCGCGGCACGTGGGATCTTCCTGGACCGGGGCACGAACCCGTGTCCCCTGCATCGGCAGGCGGACTCCCAACCGCTGCGCCACCAGGGAAGCCCCTGAGTATGTATTCTTAGCTCTCTGTTCGGCTACTGGAAATTCTGCATCGTGTGCATCTCGACCTCTAGCAGCTGACGGGAATCTGGTTGAGAACCTCTGATACGGGAGAATGTATTATGATATGGAATGTATTTACGATTTATTGTTGTGTAAAGTCATGTTTCAAAATAGTATGATTCAATTAAAAGATGTGTGTGTGTGTTTGCATTTATCCACACACAGTATAAATATAGAAAAGATTGTTAGGATTTTTAAAAGGTGGTCACTTCTGGGTGGGGAGTGGTTTTCTGTCTTTCTTTGTGCTCATCAGTATTTTGTATATTTCCTGTAATGGATGGGAATTTGTCAGAAGATATTTTAATACATTTTAAGGGAAAATAGTGCTTTTACTTGAGGGCACAAAAGAGGTTGATTCCCCAGGGGCCAATGAACTTGCTGCTCCTTTAGAGCACGTCCTTATGTTATGAACGGTTGGAATGGGCTGTCCGTGAAACTCATCTGGGGGAATTTCTTGGGCTAGAACAGAGTTCTAGAAACTCTGGCGCTGGAAACAGCCGCTCTCTCCTACTCACCAGGGATGAGTGGTCATTTAGGCCAGCTGTGTCAGAGGCTGTCTCCAGAAGCATAGAAGGTTCGTGCTAGAAGGGGCCCTGGAGTCTGTCTAATTCAGCTCAGTTACACTTGGAAGAAGCAAAAATCTTGAGCGGTTGGGACTTTCCTAGGGTTACGTGTAGAGCACTGGAGATAGAGTTGGCGTGAGAATTGTCTACCGTGGATTCCGTTCATTTCGTTGTGTCTTTCTAAAGAGTGAGAAAAACATGGTGCAACTTTAATGTAGAATAAGACGTTGCAGACTTAGATGTCTGAGGACGCGAATATCTCCCTCCCTATCTCCACCCCCTCTCTCCCCTAGCTGCTTGGGCCCTGAACCCCTTGAGCATGTTTGGGACTCTCCCTTCTGCCCCATCTCGCAAGTCTTGGTGAAAGACAGAGCCTGCCTTTCAGGATAGAAGCTGGACTTCCAGCCTGTCTGGCAGCTGGAGGTGACCTTGGCTTGGCCAGTTAGATGGACCTGACGGCAAAGGGGGCAGTGTTACAGCAGGAGTGGCCAGCATTTTGGGACATTGGGGATAAGGGTGCCACCCTGAGGGCGATGTGGGGGCATTTTGTGGGTGGAGCAGGAAGTCCTGGTCTCCCTTGGCCCTGTCTGCGTTCCAGGGTGGGTTCTGTGGCCTTCCTGGGTTGGTTCCACGAGCCCCTCCCTCGGGACACTTCCGATGAATGAGTTGGGTTCTGTTCCCCAGCATTGGGGACTGTGACCAAGAAACACTTCCTACTGAAGCCAGACGTGGACTTACAGTCTCCTCTGCGTCCGGGTCAAGCCCCAGCTCTCTGACCTTCTTGTAGCGAAGACAAAAAGCAAACCCTAAATCTTCAGGCCTGTGCTCATCTTCTTCTTTTTTCGTTGTTATCTCCAGCGATTATCCTGTGATCCAGCATCAACTGTTTGTATCCCGAAAAGCAAAGAAAATCCATAAACCAAGAAATATTTATGGAATTTTAGTCTCACTTAAACCTATTTAGAAGCACCATGTTTTCCTTTCAGTTTTGCGGCCTTTGACAAAAGAAAGATTTTGTTTCCCATTGTGGTTTGCAGAATGTCATGCTGTTTGTTAATACTGGCAGTGTGGATACTCTCTTGATTATAGAAGCTAAGAGTTTTCATCTATCCTGTCACATTTTGATTCCTGGTGACCAACTTCTAGGATAAAAGAGGAAACGCTATATATATAAATAGAGGGATTATATTGATTTAGACCCTATATAGTCCCTGTCTATAGACCCTATATCGACTTAGGCAAGGTGAGAGAGTGTCTTGGTTTGAAGGAATTTATTTTTCTCTCAGTTCTTCTGCTGGTGATTGAATTTCCTTACGATGACCCATATCCTCTTGAAAAAAAAGAAGAAAAGGATTTTTATTTTATGTAAGGAAGTGATGGTTCCTATCAAGATAGTTCAACTACTTTTCATCTTCTAGTCTTAAATGCCTTTACCTTTCCCACTGCGTGTTTGGATAAAAGCCATATGAATCTTTAGGTGCCCAGCTATGACTAAGGGTCAGATATATCTCTGTCTAGTACTTTGAGACACCAAATTAGGCAGTAGTATTTGGACTAAAGTACATTTAAAAAATATTTATTTATTTATTTGGCTGCACCCAGTCTTAGTTGCGGAAGGCGGGCTCCTTAGTTGCAGCACGTGGGCTCCTTAGTTGTGGCATGCGAACTCCTGGTTGCAGCATTCATGTGGGATCTAGTTCCCTGACCAGGGATCGAACCCGGGCCCCCTTCAGTGGGAGTGCAGAGTCTTATCCCCTGCGCCACCAGGGAAGTCCCTGGACTAAAGTAAATTTAAGTACAGAGGTAATCCCTCGACTCATTTGTAGTTGGGCAGTCTAAAACACTCATTTTTAGAGTGTAGTCTGTATCAGAAATATGTTGGGGTGAGCGTGAAGGGACATATGGCTGGTACAATGCAGATTCCTGGGCCCTTCTCCCATAGGTTCTAATTCAGGAGCTACCGGGGTGGGGGTGGTGGTGGTTCAGGAGTCATCTTTTAAGAGCCTCCACCACGCACAGCAATGGATGTCTTCATTCCACACTTGGAGATACAGTGGTCTTGGCTACGAATGTTTATCCTCAGAATTAGAGGAGATGGCAAAGTGGCCTTATGTCAAAGGTGAAAGTGACCCAAATGACTATGAAGTTCATGTTAGCAGTTGGACACAAGCCTGAAATAGGTGCTGTCCTCTTGGACGACACCTCCTCGACCTGGTAATTTACAACCGTATGAGTCAAGCGAGGAGCCCCGATCTTTCCCGGAGAGGTTGAGAGTCCTCTGTAAAGCTCTTCTAAGCAGTCTTCAATTCTCCAAAATGCCCTTTCTCTAATGAGGGGGCTGGAACTCTTTTGAAGCAAATGTCTTCTGCTGGTGGATCCCTCAGTAGTTATGGAGGTGTCTTGCCCACCAGGGTGTCTGCACCGAACACAATGTGTAGGGTAAGCTCAGAAGCATTAGAGGCAGCGCTGGAGTCCACGTGGGATTTATTTTTGGAGAGCAGTTAATTCATCAGGAATGAGCTCACGTTGATAAGGCGGTAGAAGAGCTGACCTGGTAGGTGGACGTTTTAATCTTATTGGAAATCTTGGTTCCGTTGACCGAGAGTAGAAATTATCATCTTAGCTATTTGGAACAAACAACGTTTTAGTGGGTGGTTTGCTTAATGGATGAGAAATCTTTAGCTAATAGTGAACCCATTTCTTCTTCTGGCATACATTTAATTTTTTACCAATTACACAGACCTACTTGTTTCTCTGTTGTAGCAAAGCAATTGCTTATTCATAAGCATCAAAGCTAAGGCATGGATGACTTTCAGGGCCTGGAAAATATGTACTGACTGAAAAGACAAGGGAATCTAATCAGCCTTCTTACACAGACAGCATTTCACCCTCTGACAATCTTGTGGATTGAGATTATTAGAATGATAAATGGAGAAATCTATTATAGTTAAAAAGATTGTAAATAAGGTTTTCATTATGTTTCTTAAACTCCAGTTGCGTCTCTGCCTAAAGGTTAGTAACTAAGCAAAGTAAATACTTCAGTTGGGACTTCCCTGGTGGTGCAGTGGTTAAGAATCCGCCTGCCAATGCAGGGGACACGGGTTTGAGCCCTGGTCCGGGAAGATCCCACATGCCTCAGAGCAACTAAGCCTGTGCGCCACAACTCCTGAGCCTGCGCTCTAGAGCCTGCGAGCCACAACTACTGAAGCCCATGCACTTAGAGCCCGTGCTCCGCAGCAAGAGAAGCCACCGCAATGAGAAGCCCATGCACCGCAACGAAGAATAGCCCCTGCTTGCCACAACTAGAGAAAGCCCGTGTGCAGCAACGAAGACCCAACAAAGAGTGGGGGCTACTCTTTGTTGCGGTGTGTAGCCTTCTCATTGCAGTGGCTTCTCTTGTTGTGGAGCATGGACCCTAGAGCGCGTGGGCTTCAGTAGTTGTGGAGCACGGGCTCAGTAGTTGTGGAGCACAGGCTCAGTAGTTGTGGTGCATGGGCTTAGTTGCTCCGCGGCATGTGGGATCTTCCCAGACCAGGGCTCGAACATGTGTCCCCCTGCATTGGCAGGCAGATTCTTAACAACTGCGCCACCAGGGAAGTCCCTCGAACAAGTTTTATCAGCGCCATTTTCCGGCAGCATTTACTCACTTTGTGTCTCTGTGTCACATTTTGGTAATTCTCACACTATTTCAAACTTTTTCATTATTATTCTGTTTGTTATGGTGATCTGTCATTGGTGATCTTTGATGTTACTGCTACAACTCACTGAAGGCTCAGATGATGGTCAGCATTTTTTTAGCAATAAAGTATTTTTAAGATATTTTTAAGACATGATGCTGTTGCACATTGATAGACTTCATCATAGTGTAAACATAACTTTTATATGCACTGGGAAACCAAGAAGTTCGTGGGACTCGCTTTATTGCGTTATTGGCTTCATTGGGGTGGTCCCGAACTGAACCCATGTTATCTCTGAGGTCTGCCTATATGTACTGTTTGCAAAACTGCTGTGCTGCGTACAAGAATCCCAGGGGTGTGGGGGGACAGAAGGCTAGGGAAGCAAGAGGAGCTCTCAAATATCCTCTGCTTTTGAAAAGAGTGGTGTTTCATATGACACAAATGAACCTATCTACGAAACAGGAACAGACTCACAGACATAGAGAACAGACTTGTGGTTGCCAGGGGGGAGCGGGGGGTGGGTGGGCAGGATGGATTGGGAGTTTGGGATTAGCAGATGCAAACTATTATATCAACTATACTTCAGAAAATAAATTAAAAAATAAAAGTACACTGTCTGCCAAAAAAATTTTAAAAAAAGAAAACAGTTGTGTTTGAATATTGAGAGAGAAAATTAGCTTTTGGGGCCATACCAGGTAGCGGTATAAATCAAGCAGATAACACTTTTGAAAAAAATTTTATTTTATTGATGTATAGCTGATTTACAATGTTGTGTTAATGTATGCTGTACAGCAAAGTGATTCAATTATACACACACACATATATATATTATTTATCATATTCTTTTCTATTATGGTTTATCACAGGATATTGAATACAGTTCCCTGTGCTCTACAGTAGGACCTTTTTGTTCATCCATCCTCTAGATAATAGTTTGTATCTGCTAATCCCAAACTCCCAATCCATCCCTCCCCTCCCCTAACCCCGCCTTGGCAGCCACAAGTCTGTTCTCTATGTATGTGAGTTTGTTTCTGTTTCATAAGTAAGTTCATTTGTGTCACATTTTAGATTCCATATATATGTGATATCATATGGTATTTGTCTTTGTCTGGCTTACTTCACTTAGTATGATAATCTCTAGGTCCATCCATGTTGACGCAAATGGCATTATTTCATTCTTTTTTATGGCTGTATAGTATTCCATTATATATATATATATATATATATATATATATATATATATATATACCACATCTTCTTTATCCATTCATCTGTAGATGGACACTTAGGTTGTTCCCATGCCTTGGCTATTGTGACTAGTGCTGCTGTGAACATAGGGGTGCATGTATGTTTTTGAATTAGAGTTTTGTCCAACACTTTTTTGTTTTAAGGGCACTTTGCCGTCTTGAGAAATGTCAAAAAGGAGTTTAGCAAATGGAGGCTGAAATTCCAGTGTGACCAGGTGGTTTCATCCGTCTGATGTGTAATAATACCTGCTGCTCCCAGCTCCATCTCATTACTCACTGACACACATAAGTGGATCACAGGAAAGTTACTCGTATCTGTAAGGAGAAAGCGAATCATATTCTCATTCCTTAAAGAGGCCTTGTTTGGACAGAGGACCTTTCACAAAAGAGGAAAGTAATATGCCTGGAACTATGAAAAATGTTCAATTTCACTTGTAGTCAGAGAAATACAAAGGAAGGGAAATGTCATTTCTCCCATAAATAAATACACTTATTTTTAAATGAGAAATACCCAAGCTGACTAAAAAATGGCATGATGAGAACTTGCAAACTCTGCCCAGGGGACTATAAATGGCGTGGCCTTTCTGGAAATTAATTAGACAAATACATCCAGGCCCTCTGATCAGCATTTCAGCTTCTGGGAACTTTGTTCAGACCTCTGATGGTTTATATAGGTTAAAGATGTTGCAGTGATATTTATAGGGAAGAAAATTTGGAAACAGCCTAAATGCTCAATGGTGTGAGAATGTAAATAGTACTTTGTGCTGCTTGAAATGCTTATAAGGGTTTTTAATCGTATGGCGGAAACGTTTGTGTTACGTTTAGTGGGAGTAAAAATAGTCAGCAGTTGTATAATGTGATCATCTCAGTTACGTAAAACCACCTGAGAAAACTTGCAAGGAGATACACCAAACTCTCAATTTTTTGTTTTAGCTGATGGGATTTCAGTTTTCTTCTGTATACTTTGAGGTTTTCCAAGTTTGCTTAAATATGCATTTATATCTTTAGAATCAGAAATGAGGTTATTGGAAGGAGAGTTGTATTGGGGGTACTTGCCCAAAGGAGAGATGGATTAAATGGCTGACCAGCCCTGCCTTGACTAGTTCAACCCACTAAACTTATTAAATTGATGACATTTAAATGAATGTCCTGCCATTGGTTCTATGCCAGGACTTTACATTTGCAGCCTAGATGTCGGTCTTTCCAAGGGGTTCCGGAGGATCTAGGGACACTCCTGGGTGGGTGACCTTGTAAGGAATTTCTCCCAGGAAAGGCGTGAGCATCGTTTTTCCTTCCCTCTTTCCTCTGTCTCTTGACCAACGATAGACTGCATTATATCACACTCTACTGCACCCCCAGCTGCCCTGTTCCTGACAGTTGAGGCACGTTTCAAGTGCCCACGGGGTTCTAAAGACAGCATTTAAGGCAAAATATTGAAGAGTCAAAATCTGCCCCACCCTCCTTGAAAATCCTTTTTCTTTCTTAAACCACCAGGACTTGCCTCCTACCCCCCAAGGTCAAAAGCCAAGAATGAATTTGTTTTGTTTTTCTCTCCATTTCCACTGACGCCTCTCCTTTGTTGTGAGATCGAATCCAAAATTAATTCCAGGAGGTAGTACTGGAAGGTGGAAGGGGAGCCATGGGTCAAAGAAGGGAATTTTCTGTTGTTTCTTTTCAAATGCATCTATCTGCATTTGCATTTGTAAAGCGCACGTGTGATACAGCTCCGCTGTAGTTCAATATTAGGAAACCAATTTTTGGCCGGCAGTTACTTACAAGCAAGCAGGGAAGCACCTGAAAGATTTAAGGATCTTTGCACAAAGATTCCCCATCCACCCCCAATTGCAATAGGAATTTTCCCTCATGTGCCAAGCTCTGTCTCCTGGGATAGGTCAGCCCTTTTACATGTTCCAGCGGTATGTGTGAATCATGAAGCCGTAAGACAGAGAACTGGTTCGTGAGGTCAAGTGGTACTTGCCCTGGGTGGGTGGGTGCCCATCCTGGGTGGGAGGGAGCAGAAGAGTACGCCCCCATGTGGCAAGAGAGAAGCACTGTATCTTTTAGCATCTGGAAAAGAAAGAGCGACTGCTCAGGCTTGAATAAAAAAGAAATGGTTTTGCAAATGATTGGCTTGGAACTAAGCAAAAATGCCTTCGAGCCATTAAAAGCTAGAGTCCCAGAGGCTAAGAAATTTGGAAAATATTTCTGTAGTTTTAAAAGAAACAAATGGAATATGAAACTGTATATTAAGATGTATAATCAGGGAATTCCCTGGCCGTCTAGCGGTTAAGACTTGGGCTTTCACTGCTGTGGACCCGGGTGCGATCCCTGGTCGGGTAAGATCCCACAAGCCGTGTGGTGCGGCCAAAAAAGAAAAAATAAAATAAAATAAAATGTATGAGGAAAAAATAAAATTCAAAGGAAGTGTACCCAAAAAAACAGTATGTATAATCAATTGCGATAGCTAATGTGAATTGTACTTTTCAGGTGCCAGGTTCCGTGCCAAGTGCTTTACATATATTTTAGTCCTTGTAACAGCCTTCCTAAGTAGATACGGCTATGAAACCCATTTTACTCTAAGGGCACTGAGACTCAGATACGGCATTTGCCTAAAGCCTTTATGGCTAATGATTGACAGAGCCACAGTCCCATGGTTGACAGAGCCATATGATCCCACAGCAGCCCGTGGGCTCCAGCATCTGTTCTCTCTACCACGTGCACTGGCCGCAAATGTGCGAAACATCAACGTGCCCATACTGGACGAGGGGTAGGAACAAGTGACAGTCAGTGTATCAGGGATATTGGTGACTCTCTTTGGGGAATGGTCTTTCACGTAGTTATATTTAAAGCTTTACAAAAATATAAATATATGAGAATTATGGATAGGCTTAGAGACAGAAACAGGCTGTAGTTTTGAATGTCTCCAAGCTGAGGCATCTTCTGCCAAGATGGGGAGAACCACGCTGGCTCTTCCTTGAAGTTCCACGTGGCTGCTAAGAAGGGCCTCCATGGGCCTTGCTTTCTCTACGTGCCAAGGTTGATGTAACCCATGTTGAGTAGCTGCTTCACGTTCAGTGTTTCAAATTCAGCCTTCATTATATAACGGAAGTTGTGCCAATCCCACAGCTGATGGAGGAAACAGAACCCAATTTCTCAGCAAACATTGCCACACTCATGTTGGTAATTGAATTTCTTCTCCCCAAGTTATTCTGATTCTCTGGGAAACAAGCAGGAAGGGGAAGGAAATGTAAGTGAATGGACCCTCCTGTTTCCCTGCTTTTGATCAGCCTTTGGATTTTGTGTGTGTAGACTGCATAGTGAATATATATCGCTCTTCATTTTAGGTTTTATAGCAGGGGTTTAGAAAGAAGGAGTTTTTCCAGGGATTTGAAGCTTTCTGTGTTTAGCAGACGAGGATTTGCCTGTTTGTGCTCATTCAACCAGATCATCTCCAGTGATACCTTGGGGACATTTTTAAAGCTCTTGTGGCTGGTGATCTGTTAATTAGTGTTGCCGTTATTCACTGGAGGCCTGAGCTTCCATCACTGGGCCTATTAGATTTGGCCGGTTACATCAGCACAGGGACAGCAAACATCCTGTGTTCCTGCTGAGACGCCCCCGGGTTATGAAACGAAGGTTACCGTGGCATTTATCTAGCAAGATGCGCTCAGTCTGACGACCTTGAAATCCATAAGGATTCAAACATTATTTTTAAATCGTCTGTGTATTTTTTTTTTGCTGGAGGGAGGAGTGTAAGCTCCACCGTACTTTCAAAAGCATCGCTGATCCCAAATGGTTTAGAGCCTATGATCTAAAGACATCAAGGCCTTTCACTTCAAGGGGTGGAGGCTTATCCCCTCCCCGCCCCTTCCCCGGCTTGTGCCCACCAGACCTGGCTCTGTCTTTGCTGTGCAATATAACATGTTGGTACAAGAATCCCTTGTTTGAGGGGGAAGAGCGCAGGGAACAAAAGGTGTCCAATAAGGTGACCCGGTGATTCAGCGGGAAAAGTGAACTTTGGATTGGTCTGTCTGTTCTCCTGTGGTTCTCATTCTCAAACTTAGCGATGGGGTGCCTCTCCCGGAAGGATGAAGTGGGGGGCGGTAGGCCGAACCCCAGCACTGGGCCCCTTCTTTCTGTGGATTCACAGACGCTTGAGTTTAAACTTTGTTAAAATGTTTTTTGACGATGGGCAACCTTGAAGTCTTTCCTTTCCACCTTCCCGAAAGGATTGTAACCCTGTGTCGCGTGCTTGGTGTTAATAAATACTTCCTGCTTAACACTTAAAACAGTAGGTCTGATGGGTTAAGAAACAGCTTTGCCTGAAACGTTTTCAGGTTTGTCTACGAGCAGGCGTGATTGATTACAGATACGAGGGTCCCTCTGAGCCTTTTCTGCCTTTTCTGGTGTCGTGTGGTGCAAGCTCACCGGACTCTCTCTGAGCTAAACCTCTGGGGTTTCAGCCTCCTAAATGTCACTGCAGAGACTCGCTCGCGACACTTTTTGGCGAGCAAAGGGGCAGGTCACCACTCCACCCCCCACCCCTGGTCAACCACGGGGCCCAGGTGAAGAAGTGGCTTCTGGAGGCAGAGGACCCAGCTTGACTCCTGCATCCATCTTGGACCGGCTGTGTGACCTGGGACCAGTTCCTCCA
Source organism: Lagenorhynchus albirostris (assembly GCF_949774975.1). Taxonomy (NCBI): domain Eukaryota; kingdom Metazoa; phylum Chordata; class Mammalia; order Artiodactyla; family Delphinidae; genus Lagenorhynchus; species Lagenorhynchus albirostris. The sequence goes on from NC_083114.1 coordinate 55,046,498, forward strand.
CCTCTCTGTTCTTCAGGTTCCTTGTGTGTTAAAGGGGGTGGTCTCCACTTCATGGGGCTTTTGTAAGGATCGAGGGTCAATTGAGAATAAGTTCTTGGCATCACCCCTTCCCGGATGTCGCGGATGACGTTTTTCATTTCTGAACCCGACATCGGGTGTTCCTTCCCTAAAATGTCCTTCCTCTTTGCCAAATCCTGCTCGAAAAATGCCCAGACCTTTCCCCTCCCAGGAAATCTCACGGGTGCTTATCACTCTGGCAACACCCCTAACCCCATGCCAGGCCTCCTTTAAGTGGTCCCTTTGTCCACGGCGCTGACATTTTACTGGATGGTGTGCAATGACTTAAGCAGCCTTTCTGGGAGAGACAAGGGGATTCATTGCTGGGGATGCATCCGGACTCTCTGTAATGATTTATTTGGACTGTTTTTCCTCGTTGCAGACTCATTCGTGGCTGTTACCAAACGGTGGCTTAGTTAACTTTCTCAGGTGCATCAGGCGTTCATACCCTCCCATTTCCCGCTAGGAGAGGCAGTGACATCAGTTTTCACACCTCGGGACCCCAAGGCGAGGCGTGCATCCTCGTCCCGGTTAATAACTCTTTATGCCTCTCGATGTTCCTGTTAAACGCATGATTGGTGCTGGAATTTGCTGACGGGGCGCCCATCATCTCCGTTGTTCTCTGTGCGTTATTTGTAGGAAATTCAGAGTCGCATCCTTTTGTGACACTGACAGAAATCAGTCTAGCCTCCCACGCTTGTTAGAGAGTGTGAATTTCTGTCCCTTAGATTTACAGGAATGTATTCACGTCTTCCCTGTCTGTCCTCTCTTAAATTATAAAATCCCAAAGGGAGGAGATGTGTTTTTCTTGTTCCTATCAATGCCCACTGGAGAGCATCCAGGTCAGGGCCGCGTGTGCAGAGGAGGTCCAGGGAATCCGTGGTGTCCACTGACTGGTCCAGGAGACAGCTGAGCTCCCTCCATCACCAGTGGCTTCCTTCCTACATGACACTTGGGCCTGTTTGCTTGTGCCTTTAGTGTCTGTGGGCTTGAAATCCCACGTTTTGTTCAGTTCCATGACCAGCCTCTGCAGCCCGAGTCATCAGGTGTTGTCAACGATATAAAAACACCCGTGTGTGCACAGAAACACACACCTATGCATACACACACAAAGACGGTCTGATATCTGAGGCAAGAAAGATGGTACCCAGCGGTAATCACACGCGTGTACACACACACACACACACACACACACAGTATAGATGCCACATGAATATTTAGCTTCAGCTCGTGCAAATATTGTCTAGGAGTTGTTGCTGTCCCCTGAGACAGCTGCATCCTCCAGAGGCCGGTGTCGTGAGTTGTGCCTACTGACCCTTGGAGGGCTGACGACCCTGGCATTTCAGAGGATCGATAAAAGACCCCTTCTCCCCAGTGGGTCTGAGATCCAGCTGTTTCTAAGAGAACCAGCTGCGGAGGAGTGAGTCTGCCTGCTCGCTGGCTCTCTCTTACTGTTCAGCCTGCACTGGCTTGATCTGAATCAACAAACACATAATGGCTTTTCAAAAGAAGTGGTGTTTTCTTTTCATGCTTTTGGCATACAAACCGTATTCCATTAAGATAGGCTCATCCAGAAAGGGAATCAAAGATCTGATCCAGTTTATAGAGTGAGACCCTGGTCTTGAAGCTCCTGAGGGGGTGAGAGATAACTGCCCTTTTCTTGCTTTACTTCCAGGAGTAAGGAGAGGCCGCACCAGATGCCCGGGCTCAGGTGTAAAGGAATCCTCAAAGTTTCTTAATTTGACTTTGGGAAAAATTTTCTGCAATTTTCAGCTTAGAGATAAGAATTATTTTACTTGTGAAAAATTTGTCCCTAGAGAAGGGAGGTAGTTACCACGGAGAGTTCCCTCCTACCCTTCAAGTCGGCTGGACCCCATCTGAGCAGAGCCTCAGTCAGGCTTCTGCTGTTTCCCCCAACCTGGGGAGCCATAAAATTTATCTTTCAAACCAGGACACTTTGTGGAGTGAAAGGGGCCACTAGTAATCCCCCTGGGGTAGCAAAGCCAACGCTGGGCTGTAGGGTTGCCCTGTCCTGTGGTGGATGTCCCAAAGACAGGCTCTGGTGACCTGTCTGTGACATCTGGGTCAGGCTCTGCAGGTTCAGGTGACGGAGGGACGCTTGTCTCCATCTGTGTCCCCAGGTGTTTCCCTTCCTCTTGCAGGAAGCCTGTCTGAAAGATCCTTCCTTTGCTGTGAACCGCAGCCTGGGTTCCCTGCCTCAGTCTCGGTCCTGTGTTTCAGATCCAGGCAGTTTGCCTCCATTAGGGATTAGCAAATAACCCAGGAGACCATGGGTGTTTGGCATAATCTGGCCCTAAGAAATGACACTTTTCAAATATATACCCAAAGGGGAACTTTATTTTATTTTTATTTTAATTGAAGTATAGTTGAGTTACAATTTTGTGTTAGTTTCAGATGTACAGCAAAGTGATTCAGTTATACATACTTGTATATCCTTTTTTCCAGATTCTTTTCCATTACAGTTTATTACAAGACATCGAATATAGTTCCCTGCGCTATACAGTAAATCCTTGTTTATCTATTTTGTATCTGGTAGTGTGCATCTGTTAATCCCATACTTCCAGTTTATCCCTCACCCCCTTCCCCCCAAAGGGGGACTTCTACAAGGAAGGTGAGCTCATGAAACCCAAGGGCTGGGTACCTTAGTCGGCCCATGAGGGTCAGAATGTCCTATGGCACCCAGGCTGCCATTTGTCTGTATTTCTGTCTGTCTGTCTCTCTGTCTCTGGCTGCGTGGTTTCCCATCTCTGCTTGTCTCTGTACATCTGTTACCTTCTGTCTCTCTGTCCGGCTGCCCCCTCCTCCCATTCGTGCATGTACGTCGTGGCTGCCCTTACATCACATGACCTTTCGGATGCAGAGCCCACACTGGGGGTCACGTGGTCCTTCCCCATTCCCGTCCCCCATCCCTGGGGAGAGAATCTGATTGGCTGAGCCTGGCATCCGAGTTGGTTCCCCCTGAGTCAGTGTGACCTGTCGAGCAGGGTCACCTCCTGCAGGGGGGGGGGACGTGTGACGGCAGCCACAGTCCACACATAAGCACTTTGTATGGTCTGAGCACTTTGGCGCAGCCTCTCATTAAATTCTCACAAAACCCTTGTGGCATAGGTTCTGTTCTTACCCCATTTTATAAATCAAGAAACTAAGGCACAGAGAGGTTAAATAGCTTGTTCCGCACCACAGGGCTGATGAGCGGCTGAGTCAGGAAGTGAGCCAGGCGGCCTAGTTCCAGAATCTGTGCTCAGTCCTGCTTCTCTTAAACAGGCAGTGTTAGGATGCCCCATTTTCATCTCTTTGCCCTTTTTCTTTTTTTTTCATTGATAAGTCCTGTACTCAGAGATAACCGTGGCTTACTATTTGACATTTATATTTTCAATCTGTTTTCGGTACATACACATAAATTTAAACAAAATTGTGCTATCACGTTCTGTATTATAATTTTATTTATAATTTTATTTATTTTTATTTATAAATTTTATTTATATTTATTCTATATTATAATTTTTCCGTTTAGCAACATATTATTCAAAATTTTCTCATTTTTTTCTAACATCTTTCTTGGAGTGTACTTGCTTTACAGTGGTGTGCTAGTTTCTGCTGTATAACAAAGTGACTCAGGGCTTCCCTGGTGGCGCAGTGGTTGAGAGTCCACCTGCCGATGCAGGGGACATGGGTTCATGCCCCGGTCCAGGAGGATCCCACATGCCGTGGAGCGGCTGGGCCCGTGAGCTGTGGCCGCTGAGCCTGTGCGTCCGGAGCCTGTGCTCCGCAACGGGAGAGGCCACAGCAGTGAGAGGCCCGCATACCACAAAAACAAAACAAAACAAAACAAAACAAAAAGTGACTCAGCTCTACATAAGCATATATCTTTTTACCCTTTTTAGTACCCGTACATCGGGCACTGAATGTCTGTTCAAGGACTGATTGATGAATGAACGAGTAAGTGAATGAATGCAGGTGGGGAGCACCAGGCAGAAGCACACACGGGCTCTCAGGGAGTTAGGAAATAGACCATTTTCCAGCCCTGAAAGCTTCCTCCAGCTGCTGCTTGTCCAAGTACTGACGTGCCCGTTTTCAAACTACTCTCTCTTTCCATTCCTCTCTTTTTCGCTCAGACAAGAGTGAGAATGGCGAGGCATATCAGCGGAAGAAGGCAGTGACCGCCGACCTTCCAGAGGGCCCAGCTGCCCCCGGGCCGTCTCAAGGGAGCCCGGTGCCGCCCGGCGGCAGCAGCTGGAGGAGGATCGTGCTACTCATCTTGGCCATCACCATACACAACATCCCAGGTGAGGTCTTGCCCCGAGCGGTCCAGCCACGGGTCTGAGGGTGAAGTGACTCTGCCAGCTCAGCTGCCTGGCTGGAAAAGGGGCTTGGGCAATCGTGAGGCTGGTCCTTCCTTGAGGGGGCCTGGGGGAGGGAGTGCAAAGCTTTCTTGAGTTTATTTTTTGGGTCACCGGCTCTGGATTGATCACTGCATGTTAAAACTTCTGGTCCCAGTTACCACAGACAGTTTCACTCCAGTTTCCACCTATGAGTTCCTTTCTTCACATATTTGATACCAAGTCATTTGGGCATAAATTCATAGCTGTTGCCTGATCGCTGTGGCTTGCACCTCTCGTAAACAGAGTGTCTCTGGTTCTTCTTAATCCTTTTTAAAAGTATTGAATTCAGTACCGTTGTACACTGATGTTTGCCTTACCTGCTTTCTTCACGGGGACATCTTTCTGAGATGTCGTTACCGTTACTGAGTCCAAGCTCGTACTGCTCACCACGTGACAGGTCAGTAAATCGAGAGATGAGTTGTTGGGGTGAGGGATAGCGACTTTATTCGGAAAGCCAGCAGACTGAGAGGATGGTGGACTCGTGTCCCAAAGAACCATCTTGCCTGAGTTAGAATTCAGGCTTCTTTTATACTAAAAGGGGAGGGAGTAAAGTCAGACATTTCCTGGTTCCGGTCAGACTCCGGAGGGGGTGTGTTAATTTCTTCCTCCCTGCAGCCATTCACATGTGGGCCTGGTCAGGATGTTTCCTCTGAGCTAAACAAAGGTATTTTTATGCCCATTACCTGGGAGGCAGGGTTCCCAGAGATGGGCCATTACGTATAATTTGAGCTTATAGGCCACATCCCTTTAGTGGTGAATTTGTAACAGAATACAAAGGTTCTTCCTTATTACATTACCAATCCTTTCCTTTTTAACATTTTGGAGTAATTTGTTTTGTGTCTTTGGATTTATTTTAATCGATTGGTGTTCTGTTTCAAAAATAATATGTTTTATATGGAGTAACTAGAAAAGACAGATAAGCGTAAAAAAAGAATAAAGATATTATTAAAAAAACAAATTGAGAAACCCTGAGGATCTCCTTGGGTTACATTGCGGAATTCCAGCTCTACTACTTAACTAACTAGTTTATCTTGACAAATGACGTGAGCTCTCTGAACCTTGGTGTGCTCATCGATGAAGTGGGGATAATGCTACTACTGAGATAACTGGGATATTATTTACAAAGTGAACTATACCAGTTTTGATAATTAAAGAAGATTATATATATATGCAGTCTATACAGTACCTGGGCCATTTGAGCATTTGAAAAGTGTTAGCTGTTCTTAGCGTTAATAATACTCCTGACTCCTTCAGTCTTGTGTTCTTAAACATTCTGATCCATCTTTCATAGTTTTGGAGCTCAAGTCTGAGTGACAACCTTGCTCAGGGAGCAGCCCCAGGTGATATACTATCTGAGTCCTTGCAGAGTTCATAATGTCAACCTGTGACCCCAGTGCAGGAGCAAACACTGGACTAGGCATAGCTTTTTAGAGGCACCCATTTCTCCTTGTAGCTCTTATAGATGTTGCTCTGGTATCTTCTGGCTTCAATACTGTGGAAGCAAAGGCCACGGCCAGACCGAGTTTTTTCCCCTGTGTGTGCCTTGATAGCCTTTTGCTTGTGCAGTGAAGACTTCTTTTGGTCATCTTTAAGGAATGAAAATATCAATATGTTGTCTGTTGCAGTGTACATATGAAATCTCTCAGAACATCTTGTCTAATCACTCAGCTCAGATCTTCCTCTAGATGAGAAGCCTTTTCCTCTCTTATTTCTATCCTGATCTTAGGAATTTCTATCATAGGATCGTATAGGCCAGTTTGCTGCCAGTTTTTGTCAGCATCTGTTTCCCTCTCATTTTTCTCTTGGCTTTTTCCCTTTGGGTTCTGAGTCAACTATTTTGGTTGTTTTCCGAGAGCTTGCTATTCCGTATGTCTTGAGATGATGTCTTACGTGGGACCCCAGCACACAAGTCTGACCAAAGTGGATTTGCCTGGGTGGAAGGATCTGGTCATACTCACCCCCAGTATGTTAAAGAGCTCATCGAGAGACCAGGATCTCTGCAGAGGGCACAGCTCCAAAACCTCCACGGTCACTTTCAACCTGTTAAATGCTAATCATTTGAGAAGAGAAGTTACTTAGGCCGTCTTTTCAGTCATAATAGTTAGTGGCTGTCTCTCTGCCATTTAAGACTCCTTCTTTAACCAGCTGAAAAAGAATAAAGATCTAAATACAAATAGACGTGTTTCTGAAGGCCCCCCGGGGCTCAGTCCCAGAGTCTCAAGCTTCTAACTTCAGTCTAAAGGGAAGTTCACTCGCCCACCGTTGCCTTCTGACAGCTTCGTGCCTTTTGATGAGAACCGTTTCAAGAGCTTGTCTGTCGCCAACTTATCTTTGAAAAGGTCTCTTCTTTAGCGCTAGCCTTCATGGTTTATTAAAAATTTAACTAGAGCTTTGATGTTCCCCGAGTCTCTGGGTTTAAAGGTAGATTTTCACAGCAACTAAATGGATAATTGATTTTTTTGAAGTTTTTTTGTCTTGGCCGGTTCAGTTTTGTATGTCCTGGGGATGACATTTTGTTTAAAAAAACCTTTTTTTTTAATGTAGGAGTTAAAAGGAAATCTTATTAGCGCGTGTGCTGTCTCCCAGAGGTTTCTGGAGCGCGAGGACCCACACGCAGACATGAGCGCACACCCAAGGCACTTGGCTTCATATTTTAGACACGTGTGCAAGGATAAATGAGTCCTGAAACTTCTGTGGTTCACAGTCCCCCCAGGAATCTGCTAAGAGCTGTGGACCCTCTCATAAGAGAAGGTTGCACGGAAACCAGTTACCAGGCAGTTTGGGGTATTCACAGATCTCACGAAGTCCACCCACGGCTCCAGAGCAGGAAGGAACCCCTGCTTTAGAGAAACAAACTGTCCAGCCATGCAAGGACTTGAAATGTTTCAGGAGGAAAGGGTGATGCCCGATGGAGGCCGGCAGACGTGAGCCCTGCTCAGCGGCGAGTGGTGGGTGCAAAGGCTCCCGAGGATGGGGGGGGGGGCTTCCGCCTTCACCAAACGTTCCTTCTATGGCTCGGCCCGGGGAGCTGAGTCCTTTGGAAAATGATCTCCCAAGGAAACGGCATGTTTTCTGTGAAAGCAACCCCACTCTGTAGCCTTGGGAGCACACTGTCTCTTAACGGGCTTCTCCTGCCGTGTCATACAGACTCCTGGGCTCGGAGCCTTCCAGGGATTTCCGGGCTTTCGGAAAACAGGCTTCCTTTCTGTGTCACAGTGGAATTAAAAATCAACCAGCCATCGAGTTCCCACTAATCTCTTTTCATGAGTAGCTTATGGTCTTTGTACATGAGAACCTTAAATTTAGAGCTTAAAGGGATTCTAGAACTTACCTCATTTAAGCACTGCTCCATCAGAAAATTTGGTGGGGTTGGCGGGGAGGGGGGGAGGAGGGGGAGGAGGCGAGTGTGTTAATTATCCCTGTGGTTCCTTCCAGCTATGGCATTGGATGATTCGGTGAAAAAGAAGACAAGTAGTACATTGTTAATTTCATTTAGTTCACAGTGTTCATCACTCCTTCCTGGGTGACACCTCCCTGTATCCTGTGTCTGCCTCTGTCGTGATAGTTATCACTCTGAATGCAGTTATTTGAATGTATCTGTTTCCCCCCATACATGGAGCTTCTTGCAAGAAGGCCTGTGCCGTCTTGTTTCTGGAACCCATGTTAGAGTTCGTATAGAAGCACATTATATATTCGGGCTCCGGGATGGCTGGTGCATTCGAGGACCTGGCCTCCTTTCTAGGAGGGGAGTCAGGTGTCTCAGTTTCCTATCCACCTTGGCCGCCAGGTGGGCTAAGGGCCGCATTTAACTTCTGTGGGTCTCTGAGATACGCTGGACTTTGCTTGCTGTTTGACATGATTCATAGAGGTCCATAGAAAAAGAGGCTGGGTAAATCGCACACTTCATATTTTCCTCTCATCAGAGCCAGGGGTCAAGTTTGCTTTGCTGGTTGTGACTGTGATGCAGAGAGAGCTGGAGGTCACTGCCTGTGTCTCTAGAACAGCAGGACAGTTGATTTTAATTGTTTGGCTTGTCCTCCTGACGGCTCCTAATAGGACCCCATTTCATGGCTTTAAATGAGACGCTTGACGTTCTCATCAGAAGTGATTTTGTTTGAGGGAACAAAACCCCACAGATTTATACACTAATATGTTAACAGTGGTTGGTTATTCTTGGGCTTATGGAGTTACAGGATTAAGGCTGATTTTTATTTCCTTCGTGTTTTGTGAGATTTATAACTCAACTTCTCTATAATGAATATGATTCATGTGATCAGATAAAAATGCTTTTTGTTTTTATTTTATTTTTATTATTGAATTATGGTTGATTTACAGTGCCTTTTAAAATAATTAATTAATTAATTTTATTTTCGGCTGCATTGAGTCTTCATTGCTGCACTTGGGCTTTCTCTAGTTGGGGCGAGCGGGGGCTACTCTTCGTTGGGGAACACGGGCTTCTCATTGTGGTGGCTTCTCTTGTTGTGGAGCACGGGCTCTAGGCGTGTGGGCTTCAGTAGTTGTGGCACACGGGCTCAGTAGTTGTGGCATGCGGGCTCTAGAGCGCAGGCTCAGTAGCTGTGGCTCACAAGCTTAGTTGCTCCGCGGCATGTGGGATCTTCCCGGACCAGGGATCGAACCTGTGTCCTCTGCACTGGCTGGCAGATTCTTAGCGACTGCACCACCAGGGAAGTTCCTACGGTGTTGCGTTGATTCCTGCTGTCCAGCAAAGTGATTTAGTTATATATATATCAGCCTCCGTGGTCACACTGCATCCTTTTCTGTATCTTATCTCCCCCTGCCTCCTTCTTATAAAGACCCTGTGACTGCAGTGTGGGCCCCACCCAGGTAATTGGGGTAATCACATCTGCAGAGTCTCCTTTGCCAGGAAAAGGTGACACTCCCAGGTTCCAGGGATTGTTGGTGGCCTGAGCCCGGGCACTTGCTTCATTCTGCCGTGGTCTCCACGTGCTGTGGCTTTGACAAGGCTGCTCTGAGCGTGTGTGGAAAGGAGCCAACAGCTCAAAAGGAGAGCTTACTGAGTCTTCATTTTCCTGGGGCAAAGAGTGAATAGAAAATTCTACTAATAGCCATGGAACTTTCCAGGGATAACCCGGATGCAGCAGCCTCCGCTTCACATTGCTGTGCTCCCAGAAACTGGAGGGACCTTTTGTGCAGCCAGACACCCAGGCTCAGTCAGTGAGTACGCCGAGCCCCACTCGAAACCACAAATCACTGGCAGGAATACGATGCCCTGATGACACCGGAGGCCACCGTTTCCTGGGGCCTTTCGAAGCTCCAGACGTCCAGTGCTCCACGTACATGATTTAGGTATTTGCACCCCTGGTTTACATTTTAGCAGCTGAGACCCGGAGAGGTCAAAGACCGAGCTCACGGTCACACCGCAGGTCCCGGTAGACCGTGATTCACGCTCGTCTCCGTATGCCGCCTCTAGTCTGCCTGTTGCCGTAGGGAGCTCCGTTGCGTTCCTTCCGGTGGATCACAGAGCTTTTCAGCCGTGATTCCAGAAGAGTTCAGCAAGTGCGTCTCACTGTTTGGAGCTTGCCACGCCAGGTGTTAGCATCCGTGATGGTCACTCCTGATGCCGCAGGCTCATCTCAGCAAGGAGGTGTGGGCGGAGGAAGCCTGGAGCGGAAGCCGCATCCCCGCCAGGGCGCCTGCCGCTGTGGGCTCCCTGCACATATGTGTGCGGGGTGAACACCGTGTAGCGCCCGACACACCCACCACCACCGCCGTCAGGCGAGGACGGTCGGGACTCCCAGGCAGACGGTCACCGCTTCAACCACGTCAAGGAAGGAGACGTGGAGGGAGGGGCCGAGCACAGGATTTAGAGTCAGAAAGGCCAGGGCTTGGACCCTGCAGCCACCAGCTCTACTAGCTGGGTGTCCCTAGGTAAGATTATGGGAGTCTCAGTTTTCCCAGCTGTAAAACGGAGATAACGTCTATCTTGCTGTTCAGTATTCAGTGAGGTGACAGCATGGCAACAAGCAAGGCCGCTCCCCGTGTTGCCTGCCGTGTAGCGCAGATCACGATGCCCGGGACACAGTAGGGCCGGAACAACGTTAATCTCCCTCCACCTCCTCCAGGTCCCCACGCCCCTCCTCCCACCTACTTTTGGCTTCCCTTTGCTCCCCAAAGATCGTTCAGTTCTGGTCTCGGTGGTCTCGAGTGGGACCATCTCAGATCACTTTGCTTTTCGCCTCCAGGAGGTTACATGTGAAGATGCGTTTACTCCAGGAGTTTGGAAACACTGTAATGTTCTCCTGTAATTATCTGATTCTCAGTGGGGAGCCTGACATTATAATTAGCGCAGGCTCCTGTGTGGGGTGACATTCTGCTTGGCATGTTGTGCTCCTGGGCGTGTGCCGTAGCAGGAACTCGTAGCACGCTCCCAAATCAGGCTGTTGGGTTTGAGCGTGAGAATTGGCGGCAGAGACACCCAGAGAGTGAAATCGCAGCTCTCGGATCCCCGCGTGATCCCTGGAAAGCGACTAGGCGACTTTTAGATTCACCATCAACTCTGGCCCCAAGGTCAACAGACACACAGATGCCTGTGCCCTACTCTCTGACCTTCAGATCAAGAAGGCTACATTCTAAGGCTGCACAAGGATGAGGGTTTGAAATTGAGACCCATTTCCACATCTCCTAGGTTATATCCTCCTTCTACCTGTTATGTAAATTGAAGAAAAAAGTTAAAGCAAGAGAATTTGAACCTATTTTTGTATCAGGACTCAATCCAGTCACCTCCAATTGTCTTTCTACTATGGCCAGGAAGATCTTGGCTGGAACATGGTTTGCGTGAAGCCCTTTTGGAGGTGCACTGCCCACAATGCCAGCTACTAGCCATGTGGACAAGCACAGGGTTTAGAATCAGAAAGGCCCGGGCTTGAATCCTGGAGCCACCAAATGTTTTACTCTTTATTGATCAGAATTAAAGAAAATGCAGAATCTAGACCCTCAGTTGTACTTTGCCACATGTCCAGTGCTGGAGAGCCGTATGCAGCTATGGCCGCCATATTGGACAGCAGACAGAGAACGATTCCACGATCACAGAGAGTTCTGCTGGCTGGCGCTGCTGTTGGATGGACCGCATGGAAATGTAACTTCACCAATTATTCAGAGCCTACCCAAGCTTGCCTTGGGACGAGTTTTATTTAGGGAAGACATTTTGTTTCCTGAGATGGTTTTTCTCAGTCATGGGGTGTGTCAAAAATACGTTATGAATAAAATACTTAGAGATCAAAACTTGCAAGTTATATATTTATTGTTTTAATGAATTAAGGGTGGCACAGAGTCATCCCTGTGGCGCTGTCATTCTTGTTCCCTTTGGTTCTGATCTGGTTTTGTGGGAATGGCACAGGGTGAGGGCGGCTTGTGCAGGGGAATCGTGCTATAGGCTTGTGTCATGTCCAGTGTCCGGGGGCAATGGGGGGGCTGCTCCCAGGTCGGCTAGTCACGCTCTCCTCTGGGCGTGATGTGTTGTCTGCAAAGAGACACACACCCATCCCCCGAGCAGGGCGACATCATTGGTCTGTGTCAGCTTAGCCCCTCACAGAACAGCCGCTCCTGGCTCACCCTGGAGTTTGAAGAAAGGACATTAACTGTCACATGAAAATCATCGTGGCATTTATTGTCACATTTTTGCTGGGGACATTGCCCAGTTCATCACCCAGTTCTCTTAAATAGTTATTTCAGAATGCACCACCTGGAAAAGCTTTGTCTCCCTTGTTGAAACGATACTTCTAATTTCGTGTGTATACCTTTTTCTTCACCCTCTGCTGTCAAGAAGCCCAGAGGCCCATTTGCGGCTGAGATAAGAATGAAATGTATTCTTCTGGTCTGATTCTCTGAATTCTTCTCTCACTTTACAACCTATTGTTGTTCTGCACTTTTAACCCTTTTCAGAAGGAGGTAGGTTATTAATTGGCACAAGTGATTTTATTCCATTGTCACTAGTCTTCTGTGTTCTCTTTCCTGATCACAGATTATATATCTAACCCAGATACGTGACCTGAAAAATGCTTTTCTCTGGTTGTAATGGGCACCAGATGAGAGGTGAGGAAGTCATGTTTATAGTGTTAAAATAATCAATCATCAGCAGTACTTTCTGGATACTTTCTATATATGGAGCACCGGGATCCCCCTTGTCCAATAGAAGTATATGCAAGCTACGTATGTCATTTTCAACCTTAGAGGAGCCGGTCCGGGAAGATCCCACATGCCGCGGAGCGGCTGGGCCCGTGAGCCATGGCCGCTGAGCCTGCGCGTCCGGAGCCTGTGCTCCGCAGTGGGAGGGGCCACGACAGTGAGAGGCCCGCGTACCGGAAAAAAAAAAAAAAAAAATCAGGTGAAATTGGTTTTTAAACTATATTTTATTTACCCTAAATTAGCCAAAATATGATCATGTCAACATAGAATCATTATTTTTAAAATCGAGATTATTTTGCGTTGTTCTTTTTCATGAAGTCTTTGAAATCCAGTGTGTATTTCACACTTCTGGCGTATCATTTTCTGGGTGATTCAAGTAAAATGTCTCCCTACTGCAAAAAGATTTTATACTTCTTCCGTTTTCAAATTTAAACAAATTAATTAAAATTAAATTATTTATTTTCTCCATCATGCTAGCCAAATTCCAAGTGTCTTGTAGCCACACAGGGCTAGTAGCTGCCACTTTTTTTTTTTTTTTTAATATTTACTTATTTATTTTGGCTGCACCGGTCTTAGTTGTGGCATGCGGGATCTATAGGACTTCTTATTTGAGGCACGCGAACTCTTAGTTGCGACATGCATGTGGGATCTAGTTCCCTGGCCAGGGATCGAACCCAGGCTCCCTGCACTGGGAGTGTGGAGTCATACCCACTGGACCACCAGGGAAGTCCCACAGTAGCTGCCACTTTGGATGGCACAGATGTAGGTGCTCCCAGAGGTACAAAAAAGAATGCAAGGCGGTCCTTACTTTGAAAGAGTTTGCAATCCAACAGGAGAAAGTTTATACACACATATTATAATACAGTGCAGGATGAATCGATTCTCACAGGAGGTCAGCAGAATCAAGACGAGCTCTCAGTGCAAAGGTGTGATCTTTCTTTTGGTTCAGCGAACATCGAAGACTTTGAAGATGGTGCATAAAAAGTCATATTTACTGTTTAAAGAGTTGTGATTGAGCCCAGACGTTGTAGGACCAATTGGCAGTGTTTGCGTCCACAGTAGAGGGGATGAGAAGAGGCCCTGCACGCCGGCGGGCAGGAAGGCTCGAAGCCACTGGCTGGCTGGACATCAGGCTGGTCTCTTTCTTCCAGGAGTTAACGAGGTAACTGGGAGGTAATACACAGGCACAGCCCTGACCCGCCTCCGTGGCTGCGGGGCAGATCACCTTACTGTCAGCAGTCACCTTTTCTGCCAGAATTTTATCACTTCTGCTCTGTTCGGTTGGGCGGCTCCATCCAAGCCCGAGGCTGCGTGAGAAATACCTTCAGACCCTTTCCTGCCCCTGGAAAAACCACCCAGGACAGCACCCCCGTGCCGTCTGCCGCCATCCTCAGTAATGGAAGGTATGATTGTGTTGCTACCTAACAATTCCAGAGTCCCCGCTGGCTTTGCGATGATCTTTGACAAAAGAGCTTGATTTGTCCTTGCTTCCCCTGTAAAGAGAATGGTGCGTTTCTAAAATTTTGGTTTATAAAAATACCCAGCCCCTTCGCGCTAGCCTGAGAACCCTCCAGGGAACCGTGTCATCTTCTGACGAGTCTCTCTCTCCCCTGTTGAGTGACCTCATTTGTTCAGAAGCTGTAGCAGGTAACAAGTTTAATCAATCGATGACATCCGAGGTGCAGCTTAATCGATGGATAACATTTGAGGTGCGTACTTTATAATGGCCTCAGCTCATTCATATTCATATATGCTAATTTTAGTGCACATTAATTATGTATTTAATAAGTCCCTGTTTATTCCATTTTGTCTGTACTCCCTTGATAGCTGTTATGATGTGGCGTTGAAAATAATTAAAATGTTACTGTGTTCTGCAAATAACAGTTAACCAAGGATGAATCCTGAAATCAACCTTCCATTTTCTTTTCCTTTCTCTGATTAAGTACAGCGAGTGAAATGACACCTAAATGTACTTCATGGTCCATCCCTGCTCTCGTTTGTTTGTCTCCCTTTTAAGGGAGGTAATTGCCATTCGAACTCCCCGCTCAGCACAGATGTGACTTCAGTTAACAACGTCGGTTGCTTTGGGCTCACATCTTCTTGGTGACGTGGAAACCACTTCAGAGGTGGTGCACTCAGCCTGGGGATTTGGGCGCAGAGAGGAGAAGATGCATGGCTCCTGACAGCATAAAGGTTGCCAGTTCAGTCTGTGTGAAGCCCCTTGGGGGCTTTCCATGAAGCCGAGCTCCCTGCAACACCTAGATTTTCAAGCCGTTTCAAACCACCCATCTTCAGAGGCCCAACTCTTTAGAGACTAGCCAACCCCGTTGTCTGTGTTTTTTGGGTATTACCTGCCCGGAGGGGCAGCACCACATCCTCATTCAAGGTCTCGCCCTAATCAGCGGTGACTCTGCCCGCCCTTGCCCTGGTTGGTAGCTATTGTGAGTATATATTTGATCCCATTTCCTGTTGCCCCGGACCTTGTGCCAATGCTTGCCATGCCCCCGTGTCCTACAAATTACTCAGCACAGTCACTCCCCCAGCCCCTAATCTTCTCCTCCCACTGCTTTCCTAACCCTGGAAGTGTCCCTAATCAGTTGATCTTTGCAGCCCCTGCTCGAGGTTTCAGCTCCACCCTCGGCAAAGCAGCTATTGGAAATGGAACTCAGATGAGGGCTTGACGGTGAAATCGGGCTTGTCTACTTAATAATTCCACTCAAAGGAGAACGAACAAAGACAGGAATCTCAAACAGATCTGTCATGTTAATGGACTCCCGAAAAACATTAATCAGAAAATAACTCACAGCTCCTGGGGACAAGAAAACTTGGAAATTGCATTTGCGTTATAGCAGTTTAGACGAGCCAAACCACGGATAAGTAAGAGTTAGGAATCAGAGTCTCTAGTTTTCATCTCATTTTGAAAATAACTGTGTGATCGTTACGTTTGACAGCTTTCCAAGGTGAAGGAAGGAAGGTGAATAATTCTCACCCCACCCCCTAGTTCACGGGTGATATAAGAACGAACTATGGTCGTGGAAATGAGCCTGCCTGAGACGTAAAGGTACCAGGTAAACAGCAGTGATCCTGATTGTTGGACATGGCAGTGGAAAGCGCCGTTTACCGGCACCTTTGCCTTCCAAATCTCATTCCCTCTCAACTTCTGCGCTTTGCACTCATCAGCTCTCTCTCTTGCTGTCATTAAAGTTCAGAGCTTTCACTTCCAGAGATTTTGTTCACTTGCTCCTCCTCTCTGTATATTCTCAGAAACCCTTCCTGCCGCAGAGATGCTAGGGCAGAGGTGGGTTCATGGTGCCAGGGAAGAAATAAAAATCTCTGAATCCTGTTTTCAGGTGCGAACAAAGTCTTCTTAAATGTCAACCCAGCCACCCTTCTCTTTTAATCAAACACTTTTCTCCAGCCGAGCCGTTCGTTTATGAAAAGTCACGGTGGCATCTTAGCCTTCCTTTTCGTGCCCTGTGCTCCGGGGTCAGCCTCTCCTTCACACACGGGCCACGTAGGGCTTTTCTGTCGGCCGTGGGGCGTGTGAGGGGGGAAGCCAGCTGATGAACTGAGTCACTGACCCCTGCAGAGGACAGAGGCATAAACCAGGGGAGGAGGGTGGGGATGTGGAATTCCAAGCGCCAAGGGCTCGGGGTGGGGGGGAATGCTGGGGTGCGCATGGGGTCTGGGGAGGACATTTGGGCCCGTTCACCTTTCCATGCTCCTGGGCCCCTGCCCTGTAAGGGACCAGTTGCTCTGCTCTGATTTGCTTGGTCCTCAAAGGCTCCGGATAAGTGCTAGGTTTTACTTCCCAGTAATTCTGAAGAGTACCCTGTTGCTTAGAGACGGGAGACAGTGCCTGGAGTGAAGATAAGGTTGTCAAGGAAACCAAGCCACAAATTCCCTTGTTTTCCTTCGGGTTGCTGGACAGAAGAGGAAAGGAGTTTTGCTCTGACGACTGGAAGAAGAGAAGTAGCTTCTTCTGCTGTGTGCGTTTTTAACAAATTGATGTGTTATCCAAGGCACAGCTGAGTTAGTACCTGAGTTGACAAACAGGGAGTTGAGTTTTGCATCCTTTTTTGTTATCAGTGAGCACTTTCTGATACAGACGGAATTAAGCAATGATTTTACTCCTGATTTCTTATCAGACGTGTGGACCCCAGGACCGCGCCCCGCCCCCCGCCTGCTATTACACAACTTGGCTCTTGACTTTGGAGTTTTCATTTATTGTCCCAGCTTTTCTCTTTCCATGGGGGTGAGATGTTCTTTTTGGAGATTTCACAGCAGCAGCATATGCCCTTTTTCCATTCTCCATCTTTGAAGTATTTGCATGTTTCAGATGGTGGTAATCAATAAACCTAGATATCTTCCTCTGAACTCTGGTGCTCCTAATAAAGAAAAAAAAAAAAATCCTCACGGCCATCCTCAAGGGATTCTTTGTCGAAGCCACAAAAGTTCACACCTGCTCTACGCTATTGCGTCAGCAGGCTGAAGAATTGAAGGGGGCCACATCCAGGAGTGGTACTTAAATGCTCCTTTCCCCCCTGGCGCGTTTAAGGCACAGATAAAGCTTCTTCATGTCTCAGAGGTAACAATTTTAGTTGAGAGGGCCCCCAGGGCCATGTGTTCCTCTCCTTCTGTATTAGTCTCCTAGGGCTGCTTAACAAAGTACCGGAAACTGAGGGGCTTAAAGAACAGAACTTTATTGCCTCAGAGCTCCGGAGGCTGGAAATCCAACATCAGGGAGTCAGCAGGGTGGTTCCTCTGAGGCTGCGAGGGAAGGGTCTCTTCCAGGTTCTCTCCTTGCCTTGTAGATGGCCGTGTCTTGTCACGTTTGTCTTCCCGCTATAAGTGTCTGTTTTATAAGGGCACCAGTCATGTTGGATTAGGGACGCACCCTATTCCAGTGTGCCCTCATCTTAGCTAATGTATCTACAGCAACCCTATTTCCAAATAAGGTCACGTTCTGAGGTCCTGGGGGTTAGGACTTCAGCATATGGGTTTTGGGGGGCACAGTTGCGTCCATAACACCCTCCGTTCAGAAAGACAAGACAAAGGATGTTTACTCTGCCTCTTAAAAAGCCTGTAATACGAATATAAGCCAGATATCATTAATCAACTCAGATGAGTGTATTGATGGCACGCCAGCTAATCTGTAGCTGACGCAAAGCTGGGAGGGACAGGTAATTTGTGGGATGATTAAGTCATTAAAGCAAAAGATCTCAACACACTGGAATTCCGATGGGCTCTAACGAGGTGGAAACGAGCAGAAACAGGGACCCAAGTAGAGTCCTGAAATGAGATCCCCCAAATACGTGATAAAAGCATACTCAGGAGCAAGAAAAAGAATTTGGGTTTTAATTCAATAAGAGACATAATCGTTCATTCAGTCATTTACTGGTCTCAATATGCATTGCTCACCTCCTCTCCGCGAGGCACTGAGGGAGCCCCGGGAAGCTAAGTCAACCCCAAGAAGTGGTTCCCCTTGGGGCTTCTCCGAGTACCCAAGGGTGGAAGGCAGCTCCGCACCCATGGGCCTGCAGATGAGAGTCTCCAGCCTGCTGGGCTAGAAACTCCAAGAGGAAGCAGTGGCTCAAATGACTGGACCTTTTAGGCTGGAGAAAGCAGATGTGGGTGATAGAATCTACTTTCCATCTTAGAGGGACCACCATGGCGAAAAGACTCTGGGTTCATCCTATGTTCCCTTCCAAACCGGAAGTAGAACCAAGGAGTGAAAGGTACAGGGGACTAGATGTTAGCACAGCTTAAGGAATAGCTTTCTCAGTTAGGACTGTCTAAAAATGCAATACCCTGGCTTATCTTGGGAGGTCATGGCGTTGTCACAGCCAGCATCCACTGAGTACCTGCTGTGTGCCAACTTGCTCTTAACATCTTCTGGTGAAAGAAAGCCCAGGATCTGCTGTAGTCAGCCATTCCTACATCTGCTATGACACAGCTGGCTCCCAAGAACTACCGAAGTCAGAAAATGCTCATGATCAAGATAACTACTTCCTTCCCCAGGCCACAGAGTTTGGAAGGCATAGTTCCTAGTCTGTTAGTGGATTAGAAGTGAATTTTTTCTTTTGGAAAAAGAGCTCTCTTCTTCACATCTCTCTGCTTCAGCTTGGGCTGAGCCATGGTGTATGAAATCTAATCTCCGCTACCAGGAAATGATTACTTATTTGAAAGCTTCCCTAAAATCCATTAGGTGCTCTGCCGTATTAGTTTGGGATGATAGAGTTCGTGGCGGTGCTGTTGGCGCTTTGGGTGTTTTGGGGTTTTGTTTTTGTATTTCACGCGAGCTCTTCTCCGTGCGTGGCCAGCAGTGAGTGAAGGGATTAGGAGACCCGCTGTGACTGACAGACGCCTCTGCAGGTCTGGATCACCCTCTCCACGAGCCTGGAATGTATCCTCCAACCCCTGCTGCTTTGCGTAATATGCTAGCTTTGCGCTCATGGATAATTTGCAGATGCTCTTCAAGCGACTGTGCCACCGCTTTCCAAATATTTTGCTTCTAATTAAGAAAAAGGGAATTGAATGTACTCTTGCCTGGCTAATTTTTTTTTTTTCTCCCTAGCACGGGGATGGGGGTGGGAAGAAAGAGCAAAAGAAATAGCGAAGAGATGTTTTAAAAAATAACTCCCCAATGCCAGCGATGCTCAAAGCTGTGTCTGGGAGTTTATGCCTGTACAAGGTGTAGGGATCCCTGAGTTCAAGCCCAGTCTGAGGAACACGGTCGTGGAGATGTACATACACTCTACAGCTGGAAGACCACTGTCGGGAACGTTTCTCAGCCCACAGAAATCTTGTCAAGATGCTTTCGAAGGAGGCATGTGGGACTTTGAAGACCATGGTATGTAATCTCTCCAGTGGCCTTTCTGATTTCCCAATTAGGATAGGGGGTTGGCTGCCTACACAGAAAACCTCAAGCAGCGGTTTCTTCTCTCATTTAAAAGAAGTCTGGAGACAGGCAGTCCAGCATGGGTACGGCAGATACAAAACAAATCCAGAGACACAGGCATTTTCTAGTTTTTTGCTTTGCATGTGGCTTTAAAGTTGCCTCATAGTCCAGGATCGCCATTGGAGCTCCAGCCATCACTCCTTTCTTCCGACAGTACCAAGGAGGAAAACTTCAAACTCTTGCTCTGCCTTCTGCAGAGTTCTAGTACACAGTGTGCTCTTGCTAAGAAAAGGGGGAGAACAGATACCGGAAGTCAGCATCAGCTCTGCCCTACACAGTGGTTTACCAGAGAGTCTCAGAACCAGTGATGTGCTTAAGCTACCTCTTGAAAAGGGCCCCCCACTCAAGACCACTCCCTACAGAAGTGGCAGTGTGGTGGTGAGGAGCCCACTGGAGTTTGAATCCCGGCTTGGCCACTCACGAGTCTTCTTGGGCTAGCTGTTGAATTTCTTTGAGCCACCATTTTCTCTATGTAAGATGGAGCTAGTTCTCTATGCCTTAGGGTGTTGCCACGGCCAGTGGTCTACTTTCCAAACTGGCAGGTCTCTGGTGTCATTCTTAATGTTGTTCTCTTACCGTCACCTCTTCATGGGCTTACTGCCTCCCTCTGTCCTACCTGGGCTACACCTTTCTCATGCATTTCTTCTAGAACCTTCTGAATTTGTAGGGTAAAATCATAGAATGGCTTTATTTTCACAGCCCTGTCTATCTAACTCCCCTGTTGATTCTCCCTTCCTGACCCCTGGGTGCTTTCACGAGCAGATACCTAAATTTTCCAGTACGTTTTGGGTTGATGAGCACTTTCCTTGTCACGTTCAATGCTGACGAGCCAGTCCACCGTAACTTCAGTGCCGCCTCTCCACCAAGAGCTCCTGGTCTGATTAGCCTTAGCGGCCTACAGTGGGTCAGAGGTGGGTGGTCTCTCTTTTCCTTGTTTTTTTTTTTTTTTAAACCCCTATTTTACTCATCTTGCTGGTTCCTTGCAGTTGAAGGAAGAGAGAAGGAAGAGGTAGGGAGGAAGCTGTGTTTGGGTGGCAGCTGCCAAAAGGTCTTCCCTGAAGGTCAGGGTTGTGATTCAGTGTTGGTGCCCTGAAGGCAGGATATTCTCAAGTGTGGAACCTTTATGTCATGGGGTCCTAACTTTGAGGGGGTCTTCTGAGCCTCCCCATGGGAATACCCACTGGTGGGGGCAGGGCTTCTTGTGATGACCACTTAGGAGTCCCCTTCACCCCCAGTGGTCCTCTCTGCACCGGTTCCACGAGAGTCAGTGTGCCCTTGTAGTTAGGTAGACCTCCGAGGGGTGAACCTTTACAGATTGTACCAAGTCCCCTCCCCTTGGCCCCTTTGCCCTCCGGAAATTCAGGCTACTCCCAGGCAGCCCCCTCTCCTCAGTCTGCCCCTGGAGTTCTCCTAGCCACCTTCTGCCCTCGGGACTCTTCCAGGAGAGTTCAGAGAGCAGTTCCCCCAGGGAAGCATGCCAAGCTCTGCAGGCATTTTCCTTGGAGCGGCCCCTCCCTTGCCTTGAGTAAGGAGACGTTCTTTCATCCTTTTACTCTGATAATTCTCTTCAAGGGGGCCCTTGAAATGGTTGTGCTCCTTGCTCCCCGACTTTCCGTGGGACCACTGGGGAGCAGCACAGTTCTGGAGGGACCACTCCTCACTAAGACCTGCACAGAGCATCAGGCCCCTCTGTGTAGACTGGTACTGCCCAGTAGAGAGAGCTTCCTACGGTCATGGAAATAGTCAGTATCTGCACTGGCCAATATGGTACCCACTAGCAACCCTATTGGATATGTGGGTAGTAATCTTATTTAGTTTTAATTAATTCAAATTTAAATAGCCACACGTGGCTACCACATTGGAGAACACGGTTTTAGAACGAGAGGGTGATGCTGGTTGTCTTTGTCAGCAATAGTTCTGAGACCAGGGAGGTCCCATGATATGTCTCCCTGGGCCCTTTCAAGAGAGTCATCCTCAAACCAGCCTTATAACCAGCCATCGCCAACCATAAATAAGTAGCGCTGTCAGTGACAAGTTTTAAATGTTGGTTCCCAAAGCCACACTGGCAGGGAGATTGACTCTAGTCTTTATTAATGGGGTGTAGGTGTCCTTCCTTGAAGCCCCCCCTCTGTGCCATTCCGCCCTGACCATAGGCATTTTACTCTTCAGAAGTAATGTTGGAAGCCATAGCTCTGGCATAGCTTTGGACCACCCGCTAAAAAGCTCATTGCTTCCCTGGCAGAAGAAATCCCAGAGGAGCCATAATGGGCTTTTGGCTGAGTGATCAGCTTCTGTTTTTCTCTCCAGGGAGTGCTTGGTAGATTGGATGCTGCGGAGAGTTGCAAAGGATTCTGGTGATATCCCTGATTATACAGGAGGACAGAACTAGTTCCAGGGTTTGATACTTGAATGCAGTTGACCTTAGTTCTGGTCCAGCATGATAAAGAACCATGCTCTTTTACCAAGTTAATCTTAGTACAGTGACAGTAGCAGAAAATTAAGTTTATGACTCAGAATGTGCAATAGCTCCACTTTTTCTAGTTAAAGGAAAGGAATGTCTTATTAGATTTTTAAAATCTAGTTGTTGTTGTTTATTTTAGGGTACTTTAAAATGAATACAATTCTATTACTTCAAAAGATAATTTAAAGTCCCACGATAGACCAGAAAAGAGTTCAGTGTCAGTTAGGATTCTTCGTTTGTAAGCAACAGAGGTCAGCTCTGGCCAGCTTAGTCATACCAAGGAGTTTATCAGAAGTATAAGGAGTAACTCAGAGAATCAAAAGGAAAACGGAATAGCCAGGCCTTGGAGGACCAAGAGTGAGACATCCCAAGACCTGCAATGATAGATGTGAGCTAATGGACAGTCTCTTCAAAGGGCTGACACCAGAATGACTCAGAAACAACTCTTTTCTGCCCCTGTATTGTTCAGCTCAAGGTTTAACTCTGGAAGAGAAAATCTGATTGGCCTAGTCTGGTGGGGTTTCTCAGAGAAAATCAGAGTACTGTCTCCACAAAGAAGAGGTAGGGCTTCTGAGCATATGAAAACTGAGCCCCTCCCAGACACAGTGCTGCTTTAAAGACCGTCAAAAGATTTGCAGACACAGGAGGAAGTTATAAGAGCAGACTTTGTATTTATCTTTGCAGTTTTTATCCATGTATCACACAACAGTAAAGTTCATCTTGTAACGGGGACTTTGGAAATTATTTAGTTTACCCACTTTATCCAGATCGAGATGCTGGATGGCTTGTCCAAGCTTCCACAGCTGGCTAGTGGCAGAGATGGGACCAGAAGCAGGGCTCTGGAGCTGCTGGGTGGTCCTGCTCCTTACTACTCCACTCTGCCTCACTCATCAGCAAAAGCTTTTAAGTTGCTTGAAAGCACATTACCTTCTTGTGTTGTTATGTTAACCATTCCTTTTGCAATCTTAGAGTTGCAATTAAATTGCTTAGGTATCTTTGTAATACATTGTATCCAACTCTAGACTCTAATTCCAAGTCATGGCCACACACCCTGGCCTGGGCTGGGAGTGGGAGTGAAGCGGGGGGCATGCTTCCAACGTGGGTGTGTGGCCCCCTGCTGGCTTTGCATTGGGGCCAGGGCTTTCCATGACGGTGGCTGCTGGACGGAGATCCATGCAGGACTCCGCGGAAAGAATAGATGGTGATTCCACGATCCTAGGCTTTCACATTCAAACCTGGGGACTCAGAATAAAAATGTATCAGGACAATGTTTACAAAGAAACGTAGAAACAGGAACAAGGGCTCTGGCATGGACCGCAGGCATTTGTCTCTAAGAGTTCATTTCGTGTGTAAGGTTGGTGAGAATGGGGTGTGATTGATGAGGCCTGAGAAAAAGAAAGGCATCTTACCGCGGGGCGGCAGCAAAAACACCTGGATCCTGGCTGAATCATCTTCACCTCCATGCTCCACCTCACCTCCCCTCCTTTTAAGGCCACAATGGGGAGCTTGGCGGGAGGATGAAGCGAGACTCATCCTTTATTCGATTAAATACCTATCAAGGGTCCACTCTGTGCCAGGCGTGGAGACGCAAAGCTGAGAAAACTGATGGAATCTGCCCTCTAGGGTCTGAGGACTTGTCTGGGGCGGGGTCAGCTCTCAGTGGGTCTGTCGCCAAGCGATTGAAAAAGGACACCAGAAGGAACCTCACCGCGGGGCTTACCATCATCTTTTAAACTCTTCAAGCCCTGCATCCACGAAGGGAGTGGCATGCCACACCTGCCTAGCGCGGCACAGCCCAGGCGCCTCGGTAGCCTGTCTGGCTTCTTTGCCTCCCCTGAGTGTGTTGGTTTTCTCTGCCCAAGAGTTCATGCCCAAGCAGGTGGTGCAGATTGTGGATGCAAAGATGCTTCAACCCTGGAAAGGTTCATGGTCCTTAACTGTTTATGCAAAGGCAGGGACACAGCCAGGGAAGTCTGCATTTGAGGTCACTTGCCAAGCCCTTGGCTCGCCGAAAGGCTGGCTGGAGAGTGTGACCCCGTAACAGTATTTGCGAGCCCAAGATTCTGGAAGCGTTGCCCCTGCTGTACTGTGCGGGATGGAGCTGCACTGGGGGTCCTTAACCAGGGGCAGTGAGGCTGGGGGGCAGGTGCTTCAGGGGTACAGTGTGGCTTAAAGCAGCACATGGCATTGAGACTGAATCTGCTGATGGGAAAACCAAATCCCTTGTTTCTGTTCTACAAACAAGAAAGGGAGACATCCCATTTAAAAAAAAAATATTTATTTATTTGTTTTGAATTTTATTTATTTATTTTTTATAAAGCAGGTTCTTATTAGTTACCTGTTTTACACATATTAGTGTATATATGTCAATCCCAATCTCCCAATTCATCGCACCACCACCGCCGCCCCGCCACTTCCCCCTTGGTGCCCATATGTTTGTTCTCTACATCTGTGTCTCTGCTTCTGCCTTGCAGACTGGTTCATCAGTACCATTTTTCTAGATTCCCCATATACACGGTAATATACGATATTTGTTTTTCTCTTTGTGACTTACTTCACTCTGTGTGACGGTCTCTAGATCCATCCACATCTCTACAGATGACCCAATTTCGTTCCTTTTTATGGCTGAGTAATACCCCATTGTATATATGTACCACATCTTTATCCATTCGTCTGTTGATGGGCATTTAGGTTGCTTCCATGACCTGGCTATTGTAAATAGTGCTGCGTTGAACATTGGGGAAGACATCCCGTTTTTGGCTGGTAGAAGGGACCATGCGTTTAAAAGAGCTGAGGCTGGGTGCTTGCTTTGGCGGGTCCGTCAGGGCTGCTCAGTGGCTTGTCCCAGCAGGCAGCGGGATTCTGTGGACACTTGCAGTCTGGGGCTGGCTCATCTGCGATGGGGACTTTGACACATCCTTTGGGCTTTGGGAACACAGCCAGCTGACAGCATCCTCTTTCTTGCTTCCCCCAGGGCATCTACAAAGCCTTGCCGGTTACAGTGCACAGTTCTCTCTTGTCCAACAGCTAGAAATGACGTTTCTAGCCCTTCCCCATTCCTTGATGTTGCATCTCTTCGCTCCCTCCCCTCCCCACTCACGCTGGCCGGTGTGATTTCAGGGCCAGAGTTTATCGCCGGAGCCACAAGCCTAGTCTCCACCCAGGAGGGGAAGTCCTCTTATCTCCCTCCCTGGGTTGTGTCTCGGAGGCTGCAGCTTCAGAGTTGAGATTCTTCCCCTTAATCAGAGCTGTACTCTGTTGAGAGTCTTCTGTGGGTCACAAAAAAGATTTTTCTCTTATCCTCACAGTGATTCTGCAGAAGTGTAATTCTCATTTGATAGATGGCTTGGTATGTTTTGGAAGCATTTTCATCTGAATGTACGGAAACTCTTATAGAGTGTTTTATCTACATTGTGAAGTTTTTAAAAAATTTTATTGTTTTAAACAGCTTTATTGAGATATAATTGACGTACCGTAAAATCTACCAGTTTTAAATGTACAATTCAGTGGTTTTTTGTAAGTTTATAATTGTGCAAACATCCCTATAGTCCAAACGTAGAACTTTTATCACCCCCAAAGACCCCTCACATCCATACGCCTATGTAGTAAATTTTCTAACAGCTCTGTTGAGATATAATTCACATACCATACAACTCAGCCATTTAAAGTGTACAGTTCAGTGGCTTTTAGTATATTCAGAGTTGTGCAACCATCACCCCAATCAACTTAAGAACTTTTCGCTGCCTCCCAAACCCTGCGCCCCTTAGCCGTACTCCTCCCCAGACCTAGGCAAGTGATAACCTGCTGTCTGTCTCTACAGATTTGCCCGTTCTGGACGTTTCATACTAATGGAATCGTATAATATATGATCCTTTGTGTCTGCCTTCTGTCGCTGAGCATAACATTTTCAAGGTTCACGCGTGTTGCAGTCCGTGTCAGTACTGTATTCCTTTTTACTGCTGAGTAATATCCCGTTGCGTGGCACAGTAGTTTTAAGTGTCACCTTTGAGTCACGTGATATAAATATGCTACTCATTCTGGCACTTCACTTCTCTGCCCCTTTCATTCCCTGCTTTCTAAATTCTAAACAGCCCATCCCATTTCCGGAGCTGGCTTGGAGTACCCTCCCCGCTCTGGACTCTCTGTTTTCTCCTTCTCAGTTCTCTATCTGCAAACAAGCAGATCTCTCTAACATCCTGCAAGTCCTTCTTTTGGCCCTGCTGTCCTTTTGTCTTCTGCCTCGCCCCTTCCTCCGTTTACTTGCAGTGTCTAGTCCCCTATCACTTCATGAAAACGGTTATATATTAATCTGTCGCCCCCCCTGGTTGCTAAGTCTCTTAGCTGCTTTTAAATTCTTCTGCATCTCCTGGTCCTAGTGGAGCACATCCAGTTTTGACTTGCTCCCCCTTCCTCATTCCTGGAGTACTTTCCATGTTTGGCTTCCACTCTGCCCTTTCCTGGTTTCCCTCCTGCTTGCTTGCATTCACGTGATCTCTCTGTCTCTCTGTCTCTCTCTCTCTCTCTCTCATGTATACATGCATGAACAATGCGTGTGCACACACACCCTTGCACACTCACACACACTCATTCATGTCCGAGTACACAAGCCAAACCCTCACCAATTCCTCTTCCCTCGACCACCAGCCACGGCAGGTCCCCCACCCTTGGCCCCTTTCTCTCTTGCTTTGGCCTTCTCACACCCCCTCGGGTTTTCAACTCTGGTTGTCCAGATGCTTCTCGTGCTCTACATTTGGACCTCTCTTCTTTCTCAAGCTCCCCCTTATCACTTCAGTCCGCTAGCTAGATGCTGACATTTTGTCACGGACTGAATGCTGGTGTCATCCCCAAATGCGTATGAATTTTGAAGCCCTAACCGCCAGCATGATGGTATCTGGAGGAGGGGCCTTTGGAAGGTAATTAGGTTGAGATGAGGTCATGAGGGTGGAGTCCTCACAATGAGATTAGTGTCCTTATAAGAAGAGGAAGAGACCAGAGCTCTGTCTCTCTCCACCTGTGAGGACACACCCATCAAGAAGGCAGCTGTCTACAGCCAGTGAGAGAGGCTTCACCAGAACCCAGCCATGCAGATGCCCCAGAACCGTGAAAAAACACATTTCTGTATTTTAAGCCACTCAGTCTATGGTGTTGTGTTATAGCAGCCCGAGCAGGTTAAGACCCATTTGGATAGGTTGGGGTGTTTCACACTTCACGTATGTAACCCAAGCCCATCGCATCCTCTCTCCACCAGGAATCCTTCCTTCTATCAGTGGTAACACCAGCCTCCCTGGAACCCAAAGTAGACGCCTCAGTCTTACGTCCAGCCCCCTGCTTTCTAGATCTGCACTCCCAGTAGACGCCTCAGTCTTACGTCCAGCCCCCTGCTTTCTAGATCGGCACTCCCAAAGTCCCAAGTCAAGTCCGCTGCTCCCTCCCGTTCACTCCTGTGAGAGAGAGGGAGAGAGGGAGGTGGGGGGACATTGCCCCCTTCATGCCACAGGGCACTCACTCCTAGGCTGCCAGGTCCTGGGTGCAAATGCTGTCCTCAAGCCTTCCACTCCTTGGCGTGAAGCGCCCCCCGAGGCAGCCTGAAGAAGTGGTTATGAGCGTATACCTTGAAGCAAAGGACCTGGGTTTGGGTTCTGACTCTGCCACTAGCTTGGGTTGGATGCTTGATATCTCTAAGCATCAGTCCCCTCATCTGGACAGCGATGGTTGCATCTCATGTGTTAGTGGCGAGGATTAGATGAGACCGTGTCTGCCAACTTGGCACTTACGAAGAGCCAGGAAGTGGACCCACTGGTCTGATTACGTGTACTGTAATCGATCGGCCTTCCCCAAGCCTTTGGCCCTTTTTTTCCAGCCTTTCCTGGAATAAACAGCACCGCCCATTCCCAGCACCCCATCCTTTAAAGCCCTTGTCTAATGCTGTCTTCTTCTTGCCTGATCCCTTTGCTGGAAGGGAAGGAGGAAGAAGGAAAGACATTCAAGACGTCTCTACTGTCGGTGGCCGCCTTATTCCTTATCGCAGTCAGTGCTCACAAACCCATTCTGCGGCTGTGGAAACTGAGCCCTGCAGAGGTTCCCCATCGCCTCCCAGTAGAGTAGACTGCTGGGCATTCCTCAGGCACATCGTTGTTATTATTTATTATCATTCCCAGTAATATCAGTGATCCACGTGCTGCTTGGATCACAAGTATTGGTGCACATGTGAACCTCGCGTCTTCAATTAGGTTGTGAACTCCCGGTGGGCAGGTCCTGGCTTCGTCTCAGGCTGTTGCAGTGCCCTGTGCGTGGAAAGCAGAGCACACTCCTCATGCACGGGCAGGGACTCACAAGCTGAGGCACTGTTCTCCGTTTGGGAGTCATCTTCCCCGAAGCGCTGCAGGAATTTGGGAAGTTACTGCCCCAACTTTCAGGGGCTGCCACATCCCAGTGGGCAGCTCCGTTCTGACAACTCTTGTGTGAATCACTTATTTAGCCTGTGGCATCTGCCACCTTGCATTATATTGTCCTTTACCCTTTCTCTCTCCCTGTGTGTGTGTGTGCACACACGCACGCGCTTTGAACATCAGGACGGGGGTGGTGTCTTTCTGTATACCGAGCACTTCCCGTATCTTGCACGCAGTCAGTGCTACGTCTGTATCGGGTATGATGCTGCGACGCTCTTGGATCTCGGTGTGTGCGGTCTGCTCAGGACACTGTGTGTCCTCTCCAGGGCCTCTCATTGGTGAAACATTGTCTCCATCCTTCCCTCTCCCTACCTTTCCCTGGCCACCCTCCTCTGCCTCCTGCCCCCCACCCCCCGCATCTGACATTTCCCCGGGGGAAGCTGCAAGGTCCCGCCTCCAGAGGCCACTTCTCAGGCTGCCGTCTAATTGGTCATGACAGCCCGATACCACGGGGAGGGTGTGCTTCCAGGACTCTGGAGCAGGGGTGCTGGGAACAGCAGAGCAAGGAGCCGCCATACATGTGGGATGACGCCAAGTGAAGGAGACAGGGCAGACCGGCCGGCTGGCTTCCCTGGGTGCTGTTGATGGGAGCTGGTGATTTGAAGCCCGTTACTACCAGGAGGACGAGGAAGGAAGCCTCATTTAACAAATGAGATGTGACTTCCAGGCTCCTCTGCATGCTCATATATCAGAAAACAGGTTTTCTGTTGTGACCAGAGGCCTGCTGAGCTGATCTAAGGAGTTTCCTGCCACTCGAGGCTGAGCCCAGGGCTCCCTCCTCATAATTTAGAGTGTCTGAGCTGCAGTCAAAAGAAAGGGCGGCTGACTGACACGCTGCTCTGAATGCAATTTGCATTTCATTGTGTTAACCTTGCCCTGTATATTAAAAAAAAAAAAGCCTTGACCTCTTTCTTGTAGTCGTTTCTATATCCTGGTTTTTCCCCATCCTTTTTTTCCCTTCTGTGTGTTCCTTGTTCATTCTCTCATTTATTTGTTCATTCATCCAACAAATATTTGTTGAGCCCCTATTATTGACCAAATACTGTATTATTCACCAGTTGTGCAACGGTCCTTGCCTTCATGGAGTCTTGAATTTAGAAAGAGAGACAGACAGCATCCTACACATTACACATGCCCGCCCTTGTGACAAGTCATAAGAAGCAGAAGCGTGGCACGCTGTGACCGCTGAGCCATCGAGCAGGTGGTTCTGACCTCACGTATTGGGAGGTTGTGGTTTTAAAAATATGTCCATTAGTTCTTTGATAGTCCTCCCTCCAAGTGGTGGAGCCCAATCTCCGTTCCCTTGCGTGTGCTGGATGTCATGATCGGGGAAAAGCAGAAACAACGGTGGGTAACTCCACAGACTAGGTTGTCAAGAGTCTCTGCTTCCGTCTGGGTTGCTCTGTTGCTCTTTCTCTCTTGGATCCCTTGCTCTGGGGAAAGCCAGCCGCCACATCGTGAGCAGCCCTTTGCAGAGGCCCAGGTGGTAAGAAACTGAAGCCTCCAGCTGGCAGCCACACGGACGAGCTTGGGAGCGCATGTCCAGCCCCAGTCCAGCCTTCAGATGCCCACAGCCCCAGGCAGCGTGCTGCCCGCAGCCTCTCGAGAGGCCTTGAGCTGGAACCACCCAGCTAAGCCATTCCGGGATTCTCGACTCGCAGAGACGGAGAGATCATGCCTGTTTATTGTTTAAAAGGGCTAAGTTTTAGAGTAATTTGTTACACACAAATTAAATAGACAAATAGACGAATAATCTGGAGTATGGTGGAGATTAATTCTTGGATGCCCTGCTTAGCTGAAGTTTTTATTATTCCCTCACTTTGTTTTTGTAAATTAATTTTTGTTGGCGTATATAGCAGCTTTACAATGTTGTGTTAGTTCCTGCTGTACAGCAAAGTGAATCAGCTATACGTATACATATGTCCCCTCTGTTTTGGATTTCCTTCACATTTAGGTCACCACAGAGCATTGAGTAGCATTCTCTGAGCTATACAGTAAGTTCTCATTAGTTATCTGTTTCATACATAGTATCAATAGTGTATATATGTCAATCCCAATCTCTCAATTCATCCCACCCACCCCCTTTCCCCCCTTGGTGTCCATATGTTTGTTCTCTATATGTGTGTCTCTATTTCTGCTTTGCAAGTAAGATCATCTATACCATTTTTCTAGATTCTGCATATATGCGTTAACATACGATACTTGTTTTTCTCTTTCTGACTTACTTCACCCTGTAGGACAGTCTTTAGGTCCATCCACGTCTCTAAGAATGACCCAATTTTGTTCCTTTTTATGGCTGAGTCATATTCCATTGTATATATGCACCACATCTTCTTTATCCATTCGTCTGTCAATGGGCACTTAGGTTGTTTCCATGACCTGGCTATTGTAAATAGTGCTGCAATGAACATTGGGGTGCATGTGTCATTTTGAATTATGGTTTTTCTCTGGGTATATGCCCAGTAGTGGGATTGCTGGGCCATATGGTGATTGTATTTTTAGTTTTTTTAAGGAACCTCCATACTGTTCTCCATAGTGGCTGTATCAATTTACATTCCCACCAACAGTGCAGGAGGGTTCCCTTTTCTCCACACCCTCTCCAGCATTTGTTGTTTGTAGAGTTTTTAATGCTGACCGTTCTGACTGTATGCCCTCCCTCGGGGTTGATGACCTGACTGTAGGGTAGTACAGAATTGTATTCTACGGTATAGAATCCTCTTCCCTCGGAATTTTGAAGGCATCCATCCACTTGGTGCAGCGTGGATATCGACGTGTCCAGTGCCTTTCTTTCCATCTCACGGCCCCCGACTCACAGGAACTGTGTGAGATAGTAAATGTTTGTTGTTTTAAGCTGCTAGGTTTGGGGGCGACTTGTCACGCAGCAGTGGGTAGCTAATACAGGTAGACAGGGAGAAGAATAGGAGCAGCGTGGCGGACTTGCTCCAGGAAGCGAGAGATACCCCGAGACCTGAAGGAAGAGAAGGGCCGGCCAGGTGAAGAGGGGGTTGTCGGGACAGATGTGCACAGGAGCCCCACACCCAGAAGGAGTGTGACGAGATGCAGGTTGAGAAAGGAGGCCCTTGCAGCTGGAGCGTAGGCGGGGGGAGCTGGGAGTGGCCGAGATGAAGCTGGGATGGAGGCGGCGGACAGGGTACCAGGGCCTCAGGGAGCGTGTTGAGTGTTCTGCTGCCCGAGAGCAATGGGAAGCAGAGAAGATTTTAGTCAGGGGAGCAGTTTACCAGACGTTCTCTCTCAACTAGCAAAATGATTGCCTGGGACCCGAGGAAAGAAGGACCCACACTGTGCTGGTCCTCACTGCCCAGGCTGGCTTTTGTGGGGGCTGGTCTGCTCTGCTCTGTTCTCCAAGGCTTTGCTGCCTTCTCTTGGACAAGCCTCTTTCCTAACCCTGGGCGATTTGTACTCCTGGACCGCACGGCTGCAATACACGTGAGCTTCTGAATGCCCTTGTTCTGGGTGAAAGGAGGTGCCGCGACCCACCCTGAGCAGTTTATGGTGACTCTTCCCAGGTGTTGCCATCAGCTCCTTTCCCCGGGTGGCTCTGGGGAGGACGCCACAGATCTCAGGCACAGCTGGGTGCTAACCGTGACCTAGATTTGAAGGCTGCCGTAATCAGCTGGAGGTGGGACGTGGGTCTCTCAAGCTCCCAGCCTGAAGACTCTGTCTTTTCCCTGTGTGCTCACGTGGGGTTGGGGACGTGGCTCGGGGAGCCCAGAGCTCTGGTTCACGTTTGCTAAGCAGGACTGTGTTGCTTCCACTGGCCATGCCATGAAAGGAGAAAGGACTCAGGATGCAGGTTTGGAAACAGCTCAGGTCTACCCTAAACCCTAACCTCTGAGAAGCAGAGCTTGTTTACCGTCATCACGTATCCCTTTCTGTGCCCCTCATGCCATTAATTCAGACAGAACAATGTGCATATCAAGAGGCATTTTCCCCCTTTGAAGCTTGAAATCTATTATCCTTTTTAAAAAATTTTAATTAATTAATTAATTAATTTCTGGCCGCGTTGGGTCTTCGTTGCTGCGCGCAGACTTTCTCTAGTTGCAGCGAGCGGGGGCTACTCTTCGTTGCAGTGCGCGGGCTTCTCATTGCGCTGGCTTCTCCTGTTATAGAGCACGGGCTCTAGGCGCCTGGGCTCAGTGGTTGTGGCTCTCAGGCTCTAGAGCAGAGGCTCAGTTAGTTGCGGACCATGGGCTTAGTTGTTCCATGGCATGTGGGATCTTCCCAGACCAGGGATCGAACCCGTCTCTCCTGCATTGGCAGGCGGATTCTTAACCATTCTTAACCACTGGGCCACCAGGGAAGTCCCAAAATCTATTATCCTTAAGCCTTTTCCTCCCTTATCCATTTCTCTGTTCCATGCAATGCAGTCTGTCATGAAATCCTGTGTATTATATTCAAGAAAAAAATCTGTCCAGTCCAGGGGTTACAGCTATAAACGCTTCAGTGGACCCAGCAGTTCGTGTAAAGAAGGCAGACCAGCTTCCCTGGTGGCGCAGTGGTTAAGAATCCACCTGCCAGTGCAGCAGACACGGGTTTGATCCCTCGTCTGGGAAGATCCCACATGCCACGGAGCAACTAAGCCCGTGCGCCGCAACTACTGAGCCTGTGCTCTAGAGTCCGTGCGCCACAACTACTGAGCCCACGAGCCACAACTACTGAAGCCCGCGTGCCTACAGCCCTTGCTCCGCAACAAGAGAAGCCACCGCAATGAGAAGCCTGCGCACCGCGACGAAGAGTAGCCCCCGCTCTCCGCAACTAGAGAAAGCCCGCGCGCAGCAACGAAGACCCAACGCAGCCGACAATAAATACATAAATGTATATTTCTTCAAACAAGGCAATAGGGCGGGGTGGGACCTGTGACTAACTGAAGAGCGCTGGCCCCGCCTCAGAACTTCGTAAAATGTGCTCCTCCTTGGCGGCAACCAGGAAATTTGTGAGCCTGATCTGATCGTTGACCGTCCTACAAACTGTACAAGGACTTGTGTCTAGAAGGCTTGCCATAAGTCCATCCGTCTGTCCCCAGAATTATCTTCCTAAACTGGCAAACTGCTCACTAATCCCCCACTAAGGGCCTCTGCCAACTCCCCAGAGCCTGCAAGGAGGCGGTCGAAACCTCTCAGAGATGAACAGAAGGCTCCTTGTCACGTTCCCCAGATGCTACATTCCTGTTTTGATTTCCCCTACCCAGCTGGGAGCTTCTTGAGTCTGTGATGTGTTGCCTTTGCACGCCTGGCTCCTAGCACAGTTCTGGCAAAAAGAATCAGTGCTGTTTGCTGAGTGAATGAATATACCCTGCACACTGGACCGTGGGTATGCCCTTACTGATTTACCAGAGGGCTGTGTGGAGGGGTTGGGAAGGGAGCGCGGCCACTGCGTGATGGAGCGTTTAATTCAGTGGAGGAAGACCTTTGCCCTTGCTATCCACAGCCTCCCTGACTCAGCCTGCCGCTCTTCCAGGGGTGTGTTGGGCCAAGGGGGATATGGCAGTTCTAGCAGTGGTGTACGATGCAGTTTGATGTAAGGCAGTAGGGAGACAAGGTAGAATGGTGATCAAGACTAGAGCAGGGACTCTGGACCACATGGGCTTGCGTTCAAATCCTGACTCTGTCACCTCCTACCATGTGACCTTGTGTGTTTTAAGGCCTGAAATTCTCTGTGCTGCGCTGACATCGTTGAGCCTCAGAGGGCCCCAGAGTTCTAGCCGTGAGTTCCCTGCTCTCATCAGATATGCTCCCCCCGCAGTGGGATGGGGTTCCCTATCAACCCCTCCAGCTGCACCCCACCTGGTCCTCAACCTAGTTGTGGGACCTCCCAGCCAGCAGGGCTATTCAAACGAGCCCCTCACCTCCTCCCTCAGGAATCAAGAGTCATCTCACGCTCTTGTTACCACAAAGCCTGCCTCCCAGGGCCCCTCCGGCTCACTCTGTCCCTAAATCCAAGCCCCACGTGGCCCTGCGTGGCACGTGGGGTCCCTGCTCCCCTGGCTGTGAATGTCTGTGGCCAGTAAACTGCTGACGGTCTCGTCTGCCCAGTGTCAGGTGTCCTGTGTTTGCCATCTCACACTATTGAGGGTGGGGAGCCCCTCCCTCACTCCGGGGTGAGTAAGAGGTGGTCAGAACACATTGTAAAAAAAAAAAAGAAAAAAGGGCCCTGATCTCTCCGTGCCTAGGTTTCCTTCTCTGTAAAATGAGAGGTTACCGTAGTACCTACATCATCCGGTTGCAACGAGCATTGAATGAAAGAATATCTGTAAAGCACTTAAAGCAGTGTCTGACGCCCAGGAAACGCACCGTGTTTTTTGCTGTTATAATTTGTCATTACTGACCCTGTGCAGTGGTTCTCAAACTTGAGCAGACATCGAGGTCACCTAGAGGGCTCTGCTGCATCCCACCTACAGAGTGTCTTATTCGGTAGGTCTGGGACGGGGCCCAAGAATGTGCATTTCTAACAAGTTCCTGTGTGATGCTGCTGCTGCTGCTGATCTGGGGGCCCCACTTGGAGAACCACTAGCTTCGTGGAAAGATGATCTACCAGGGAGCGAGTCAGGGGTTTTGACCTTGACTTGGCTAAGTGACCCTATGGACTCGGTCCAGCTGTTTTCGCTTAGCGTCCCTTCTCCCTTTGTTCAGCGTCCTATGAACTTCGCATGCAAACGTGCTATGAACTTCAGAAATTCATTGCTTCCGTTGAAAGAAGCATTTTCTCCTTACGGTCTCGCTCCTTGGAGATGCGATTTCCGGTCTCTCCATGGTGTAAAGAACATCCAGCCAAGGAAAATACGCGAGCGCAGTTCTGTTGTAGCGCAGGGCTGCCCGCTTCCTTGCCGGGTTCTGTTTGTCCAGGTCCCTTGGTGTATACTTCGGGTGTTCGTTTGTGAGAACTTGACCGTGGGCAACCAGGATGGAATCTTTTCTCGCAGTCAGAAAACCTCTGGGATTAGCCCATCCTGCGGTCCTGGATGTACGCGTCTGCTCTCCTAGAGGCACAGGAAACTTCGACACTAAATGATGCCTTATCTACAGGGAAAGAAAAATGAATGGCTATTCTGCCCGGTTTGTTATTCCCAGGTCCCCATCGTGTAGCCATAGATAAGTAGCCTCCCTTGCTACTTTAGAAGCTACTATACATCTTTGAATCCTAGGCGGTGAGTGGATTTGATTTTCCTAGCATCCTGGCAGCCCTGATTTCCCCCAGCTCACTTTTCTGTCCTCTGGGAGAAGCCAGAAACCCAAATTTATGTTAAATTCCCTGCACAAACATCTCCAGGTTTGCCAGACCGTATATAGAAGGTGAAGCTTGATCTTGTTCATAAATTATCCAAAAGTCCAGGCTGGGAGGTCAAGCTTATTTTATTATTTTAAAATAATTTTTATTGAAATATAGTTGATTTACACTCTTGGGTTAGTTTCAGGTGTATAGCAAAGCGATTCCGTTATACATATAAATATATATATATCCTTTTTTTATATTCTCTTCCATTACAGGTTATTACAAGATGTTGCGTATACAGTAGGTCCTTGTTGGTTATCTGTGTTATATATAGTCGTGTGTATATTTTAATCCCAAATTCCTAATTTATCCCTCGCCCCCCCAGATTGTGTGTATTAGTCTTATATTTCCTTTTCCGGGGGCGGGTTACTAAGCATGCCTAATGAAAATTTGGTTTTGAGAAAGCCATGAAGCAAAAATTGCTGAAAACTTAAGGAATGGAAAGTACAAACTGGGACTGCTAACTGGTTGTGTGAAGTCGGTCAACTTCCTTAACTTTTTTTTCTCTTCTGTGTGAAAGAAAGTGGATAAGCACAAACTAATCTTCAGAAATTCTCCAGATGCGAATGCGGTATCATTCTCAGGTGAGAGAGGTCATTAGAGAAAACTATTCATGCACAGGAACAGGGGAAAATGAATTCAGCCAGAAGAAGTAACGGCAAGAGAGCCACTGAGAGAGCTTGATGCAGGTGGGTGCTAGCAAAGGAGCCAGATGAAGACGTTTCTAATTAAGGGACCCAGGAGGTGAGGAGGAAGTAGCCTCAGGTGCTAATTTGGGTCCAATCAGTGGGGAAATGACCTCGCTTTCCCAAGCCCAGAGGATGCAGTTGGAGGCTCTTTGACTCCCTAAATGCTGGGGAAACAATAATGAATAAATCAAAGGCTACTTGAACTGTGCCAAGTGTTGGGGATACAGTGGTTAAGAAAACATGCTGTTCCCGCCCTGCTGCAGCCCAGTGGGGAGAAGGACATTAATTAAGGAATTATACAGGTAAATGTGAATCTTCAACCCTGATAGGTCTGCCTACAGCAGAGAGGGACATGGTACCACAAGGGCACATGATAACCGGACTGGTCCAGGGAGTGGGTCCAGGGAGGGAGAAGAATCAGCCGGGTGGACAGTGCATCCCAGGAGGGGGACAGAATGGGCAGGGGATGAGGGCCACGGTGACTTTGGATGTGGCGGAAACGTGGCTGTGAAGTTGAGTTTAGCTGACCAGCGATGGATTCTGTGTCCTACTTGACTTTCGCTACCTTAAAAATCATCTTTACCCCCAGGGGTCAGTAGACATTGGCTGAGTCGTGACAGTCTGAATAGTTAGAAGGAAGGACTCCAAGAAAAGGGGAAGGAAGTACGGAACCCCAACATTTCAACTTTTAAAAGGGGAACTGCCTTGAGATGTTTGGGTTTCAAAAGTGACAAGTGGTAGTTGCTGGGGGCGTACTGTTCCAGAGCCTCTTGAGGTGTGTTTGTCCCGGTGAGCTGATACCAGGTCCCCTGCACTGTGTCTTAAAGACACGGGATTGCTTCTGTGCTTAGAGGCTGCCTCGAGGATCCCGGTCCATAGCATCCCTCGTAGCACTACCTCCAGTATCCCTTAATCTCATCGCCCATCCAGATGTAGATCCCACTTCCTACCTGAACAGAACGGGTGGCGAGTCTAAGACAGATCAGGAAGTCGCTGTGCATACCCCCTGGTCATCAAGGAATGTCCCGGGTGCTCTAATCTCAAGAAAACACCCCAGAATTCACCGTGACATCTTCTGTTCTCACGCACTGAGCATTTTTAGGCATGGGGAGGGGAGCTTATTTCGGTATCTAGGACTCCTTTCCTATCTTGATTGAAAGGCAAGATGTCTAAAATAAGGCATATACGTGGGAGGGTGGATAGAGCATTTGCCTTTGAAATTGGGTTATTTACAGTAAGACAGGAAGATAAATGGAAAACTTTGGCTGGTACAGACTGTAGGCTAATTGTCTAGAGGAGTCAGGATCAAAGGCATCTGTAGTTACAGTGTTAACCAAGAACAGAACTTTCCATTGGCTCCTCTAGCACACTCAGAGTCTTAACTGAAGCTCCCCATATGTTTGTGGATGGGGAGGGGTGATGGGTCTGTCAGATGGCAGCTGGGTGCCCAGGCCCTGATGCCTGCTTTCCCATCCAGTAAATTACTAAAAGCCAAGGCTGTACCACAAGACCTCAGCATGTGCTCACGGCCCTTTGAGGCCACTCCCAACCCCCCTGTAGGTTTCTGATCGTTTGCCCCATCGTGATCCACGGACGGGAGGGGAAAATCTCACGCGGTGAGCTAAAGCAAATGAACGTTCAGCAGTCTGAAGGAGGACCTTTGACCAGTCCAGTGAAGCGTTTTTTTGAGCATAAAAGATCACTTCTAGCCAAACTAATATAGTTTCCCGGCCCAAGGTATTTCTGCGTACCTATGTGTGAAATGCATGCAGCATCTCTGTGTGACAGGACCGGGAAGATTCAGATGCATATATACCTTAATCTTGAAGCTCTTCTGATTTTCAGCTGGGAGGACAAGAAAAACACATGGAAAAAAAGAACGCCATTTGCCCAGCACTTGTTTCTCCTCAATCTTTTCCTTCCTTCCAGCGGCAGGAAATTCAAGTCCCCACCAAGTCCTTCCACCTTCCCCAGCTCTGATCATTGTGGCCTCCAACTTCTCTGAAAACTGTGAGGCCACCTGGGTGGAAGTTCCTTCACTCCGCTCTCTCTACCTGTGAGCTTAAATGAGGTCGCAACCCATCTTTCGAGCTTCTCTCCTCTTCAGAGATGGAGGAGCCCCAGAATTGCGGGGCTGCTGCCTCCGTAATCTCACACACTCCCCGGCCGTCTTTCCTCAATCTTGTTCTCTTTCTCTCTAAAGTTTTGTCGGTTATTCTCTCTCCATATTCTTTCTCCTTGTCTGGCTTCTTCCCTTCAGCCTGCAAACATCTCTTCTAGCCTTAGAGGGAAAAGAGAGAGAGGGAGAGGCAAGAAAGAAGAGAGGAAGACGAGGGAATTATCCTCAGTGATGATATCCCCGTCAAGCCCTCATCCTGTTTCCTTGTTTCTTTTCCGAAGTAGGTCGAGGCCTTAGAAAATGCTCTGTCTCTAACTGTGCTTTGCTAGGTTGACATTCTGGTGACAAACCCGCTGCCTGGGATGTTTCCTCTGCTTTGTTGATCTTCTGAGCACTTCTGCATGCTTCATTCATCCTCCCTCCCCAGAGCTCCCCCACCTGTTCCCACAACTCTTTGACCTGCACTTGAATTGTGGGACAGCCCAGCCCGCGCTCCTGAAGGACCCAGAGCCCCAGAAGCCTTTCCGCACTGGCTGAGTTGGGCCAGGGAGGCATTGAAAGCCCCTAACCTTTTAGAAATTGACACTCAACGACTGCTTTTCCGGTTCCTGTTAATTCGTCAGTCCACCACCGTCTGACTTGGGCATCTCTTGTCTCTGACTATTCCCTCTCCCTTCCCTTCGCAGGCCGGTCCTCTGCTGCCTTTTAGAAACTGATGTTTCCTTTGATCTGACCCATAGTTCTCTGAATCCACTGTTGCGTCCTGGTCACCTTTCCCTGCCACCCTGGCTTCAGACTCTCTGTACGTTGATAACTTCCAAATCAATATATGCCATTCAGAGTCCTCTCCTCTGCTGCAGGTCACATTGCTTATTGCCTCACAATTCACCTGAATGCTCTATAAGCGTCAAGCTCCACATGTTAACACTTGAGCCTGCATCATTTGCTATAATCTCGATGTCCATTAATATCGCGACAGTTCATTTCCCCAAGAAAGAACCGTGATGTCCTCGACCTGTTTTCTCTCATGTATAGTATCTAGTTGATGTTCAGATCTTCTCTGTTATCACCGTGTAAATGCCGACGTCCATCTTCTACCTTCCATCCATTCTGCCACCTTCCCTCCAGTTGAAAGCAGCTGAACGAAGGTTTAGCGGGTTCCCCTGGGTACTTTGTTACAAAGGCTTGTTAGGTGCGCTCCCTGTACATTAGGAAAGAATCTCCCAGACTGACCGATGATTTCAAAACAGTGTGACTGGTGTTAGCCTGGAGGTAAGTCAGCTATGAGGAGGGCATGGGGGAGCGGGGAGGGAAGGTCAGAGAAGGCCTCCTGGAAGTGGGACACCTGTGCTGGGTCTTAAAGGGGGATGGAAGCAGGTACAGAAGGAGAGCATCCCATGGCGGGTGGTGGTGGGGACGATGAATAGCGAATGCTGTTCTGCCAGGTGTCAGGATGTTCAGGCTCGTCCTGCATCTGCCAGCAGTTCGGACTTGCTGAGGGGCTGTCGTCTGACTAGAATCGGGGCCAGAGGGCCTTTATCCTGCAGGCAGTGGGAAATGCCACTTCGATGTACACTTGACCCAGATCGCTTTGGCAGCATCACGGGAAACACATTTGAAAGGGGAAGCTAGAGGTGTGCAGTGCTCGTTGGAAGGCAGTTGCAGTAATCGGAGCAAAGGCTCCTCGGCGCCTGTGTCATCTGGGGTACTGCCGAAGTGTCTGTCACAGACCTGAAATACAGTGGCTGGTGTGAGCTACAAGGGCATCGGTGTCGTGATAGTTGATATGCCTTATTCCAGCTACGGGGGAGGCTAGAAATAAAGTGTCTGGCTTGACGGCCCTGTGCCCAGCTGAGACTCTGTTACTGGAGAGTGTGGAAGGAGGAGAGGATGCATTCCCGGGGCGTGGACTCGGGCTGCCACAGTAATGATGTAGGTTAGGCATGTCTGCTGGGGGAGGGCCAGCATTTACTGGGCTTGGCCGTTGACTGGTACGGGCAAGAGGGGATAACTGCGAATAGCCCCTGTTTCTGGCTCAAGAGAGACAGGAAGTCCAGGAGCAGGAACCAGGCCGAGAGGAAAGCTGGGGCCTTCTGGCGGGAAGTGTGGATTGGATTATGAGCTCCCTGTAGCTCCTCTGGGGGCAAACGTCCATCTCTTAAACTCGATATACTAACCTTGAGCTCAGGAGGAAGGCCTGGGCCAGTGAGGTGATCAGGCAGGCCAGAGCACAGTTAGAGGAGGCCCTTCCCAGCGCAGCACGGCCTTAGCCCCATCCCCATGTCCTGCCGTTGCACCCTAGCCCCCAGCTCCAGCCACACCGCCCTCCTCACCATCCCACCCACGGGCCACGCTCTCTGAGAGAGCCAGCCTCCACAGGCTGCTGTTCACTCTCTTTGTAGGGTTCTTCCCCTCTTCACTCCCTGGCAAACCCCTATACATCCTCCAACACCCAACTTAAGAGCCACCTTCTCCATGAAGGCTTCAGGCCAACGGGAACACCTCTGAGTCAAGATGGGCACATCTCTAACCTCACTGAGCTCCCACGTCTCATTCCACTGTGGGTCCCCGAGGCTCAGCCTGGAGGTGTACGTACAGAAGAAATGCAGCTGAACTGAAGGACGTGGCCCTTCCCAGCAGGGTCACCCGCTCCCCTCCGTGGGCTCCCATCACTCCAGCGCTCATGACTCTGACTCGCACCTGTGCGCTTACCTGTTTGCCTCCGCCCTCGGGCTGCCTGTTCCTACTGAGCAGGGACTGGCTCTGGTCCATCTTTCTATCGCTGGGTCCTACCTGGGGCTGAGTCGAGATCTGTAAGTCAGTTAATAAAAGTGCATGTGAGACATGTTACGTTCCTATTAGGGCAGTTTGGCGACGGCAAGATGATTGAGGCGTCTAGAGTTTTTTAAAATTTTTTTTATTGAAGTATAGTTGATGTGCAATATTATATGTTACAGGTGTACGATTTAGTGATTCACAAATTTTAAAGGTTATACTCTGTTTATAGTTATTATGAAATATTGGCTCTATTCCCCGTGTTGTACCATATATCCTTGTAGCTTACTTTATACATAATAGTTTGTACCTCTTAATCCCCGGCTCCTATACTGCCCCTCCCCCTTCCCTCTCCCCAGTGGTAACCCCTAGTTTGTTCTCTGTAGCTGTGAGTCTGCTTCCCTTTTGTTCTGTTTGCTAGTTTGTTGTCTTTGAATCGGCTTACTGGGGAGAAATGGGACTGGGAGCTTGACCTTGGAGGGTGTGTAGAGGTTCTTATGGACGAGGCGGGGGGAGAGCATCAGGGCTAGGAGAGCCGTGGACGCAAAGGCGCAGGCATAGGGATGAGTGCGCGTGTTAGGAGGGGGCCCTCGGGAAGGCCAGCCCGACGGGAACAGAGAAGAACGTCTGGTTTCACAGAGCAGTGGCTGTCTTCGGGGCAGAGGCAGGCCTGAACACCCACAGAGGAGAGGAGGCCGGGGGCTGTGACAGGTCCCTGGGAAAGGGTGCCACTAGAGTGTCACTTTAGAGAGATGAACCTGAAAGCAGGGTGCTGAGAAACTGTTCAGATCGTTCCAGAACCAGGTGGCAGGGATCTTGGCCGGGGCTGTGATGGGTAAACGGAGGAATGAGGGAAACTGAGAGGCCTTTTGGAGGAACGGACAGTCCTGGGTGACAGATTGCTTTGGAGGCTGAAAAGGCAAAGATGAGTCACTTGAGTTTTCTATGTAGTTAACAGTAGTAGAGTGGTTAATTTGGGAACGAAAGGTGACCTGTAGGGGAGGAAGAGGACGGGCTCACATCAGGACCCGTCCCATGAAGGCGGATGTCTGGGGAGTCTGCGGGGTGGGCAGGGGTCAGTCTGCAGCTCTGTTCTTTTACTCGAGGTCTGTTTTGCCACGTTGATGGGCTGTGATCCTGTCATCCGTCTGTGTTACCGGGACCCCTTCCTATTCAAATGAACAAGTGGAAATTTCAGTGACAGCCTTCATGACAGTCGGGGGGTGAGGCGCTGGCTCTTTTGACGTCTTCCTCGACCCCGCTGTCTTCCCCGCCTAGCAAAGTGGCAGCTTCAGATTCCGTCCCTAG
Source organism: Lagenorhynchus albirostris (assembly GCF_949774975.1). Lineage (NCBI taxonomy): Eukaryota > Metazoa > Chordata > Mammalia > Artiodactyla > Delphinidae > Lagenorhynchus > Lagenorhynchus albirostris. The sequence continues at coordinate 55,089,176 of NC_083114.1, forward strand.
AAAGTGTGTGTCAAGGGGCTCCGCCAGGTGTGTTAGTTTTCAGTAACAGCACCACACAGCGGCTGGTTTCACGGCTCACAGTTCTGGAGGCAAAACGTCCAAAATCAAGGTGTTGATGAGGTCGGTTCCCCGGAGGCTCTGAGGGGGAATCTCATCCATGCCTTTCTCCCGGCCTGCGGTGGCTGCTGGCATTCTTGGCTTTGCTTACCTTGTGGACACATCACCCCAGTCTCTGTCTCCATCTTCACACTCTCTCCTCCTCTGTGTATCTCTGCCTGTTTCCCCGTCTCTACACTTACAGGGACCTGCCATTGGATTTAAGGTCCATCCTCAGCTGAGCTCCTGACCTTAATTATACCTGCCAAGAACCCTTTTCCAAATAAGGTCATATTCACAGGTACAGGCGCTTAGGACTTGGACGTATATTTTTTGGGAGGGACACAGTTCAACCCACTACAATGCGGGACAGTTTTTCTAGAAATAGAATCTTTAGATTCTCCTCCCTTCCCCCCAGTGGTGATGGATGGAAAGTCTGAAGTATCTTCCCAGGCCCAAATGTACTGCACGTCTGTTCTTTAAAAACAACAGTGTCCTGGATATGCTTTTTTTTCTTCAAAAATATTGGTAATATGAGCTCCACTTCCGCCCTACCCCCAACATAAGGTTGGATTAAAAAGGAAAATGGGGGGTGGTGGTGGTGTGATAAATTGGGAGATTGTGATTGACATCTATATACTAATATGTATAAAATGGATAACTAATAAGAACCTGCTGTATTTAAAAAAAAAAAAAGAACCTTAGGGACCTAGAGAAAGAAGAAGAAAAGACACAAATCTCTAATATTAGGAGTGAAACAGGAGATATCACTATAGTACCTGCAGCTAGTAAAAGAATGTTAAGGAAATACTACAGGCAACTTTGTGCTCACAAATTTGAGAACTTAGATTAACTGGACCGAATTCTCAAACACTGCAAAGTACCAAAACTCAACCTATGTGAAATAAATAAATGTAGTTGTTCTATAGCTATTTAAAAAAAAAAAAGGAAATAAAACAAAGTGGTGGAAACTTCAAAGCATATCCAAGGAGGTGGGAGTCAGAGGGTGGAGTTTAATCTGTCCTGGAAAGTTTGTGGGGAAAGGGATTCTCTGAAGTGGATTTTCTTGGCTTATGGTGGAGGGGGAGGTGATGGAACAGAGGATGAGAAGGGCGGGTTCAGGAAGCAGCGCAACAGTGGGAAATGCATGTCGATTTCCCGAACCTTGTTACAGAGAATGTTTATTTTGGTGATGGCGTTATAGGTGAAGCACAGAAAAGAGGAGAAACTGAAGGTGTCAGACCAGCCTGGTGATAAGAGCTTGGGCTGAGATGATGAGTGTGGGATAGAAAGAAAGAAATTAATTTAGGCAATATTTTGCTCAATGCTCTGTGGTGACCTAAATGGAAAGGAAATCCAAGCAAGAGGGGACATATGGATACGCATAGCTGATTCACTTTGCTGTACAGCAGAAACGAACACAACATTATAAAGCAACTATACTCCAATAAAAATTTATTTAAAAAAGGAGATGTGTTAAAGAAAAAAAAAAAAAGATTGCTGATCTCATACAGAGAAGAGATCAAAAGGAAAGAACAGTTCCGGTCCGTGTGGAAGGATGAACTTGTAAAGTCCGGAAACATTTCTGTACCCCTGCGGCACCTCACACTGTGCTGGGCGTGTAGGAGACATGTAATAAATTCCCACAGATCGAATCCTGCCCTTTTCATCCTAAGCGAACAACACTGGTCCACTCAGAGTTCCTACTGTCTTTTACATGTTTTTCCCATCATGCTTGAATCCACAGAATGTTCGAGTGGAAACAGAGACCGTAAGGTTTAGCCCTGTGTCACCTTGGCCACTTGGTGGGCCTTGGGTGCACAGGCCGGGGGCTGGTCAGCGCTTTATCACCACGAGAAAGTCCGTGCTGGCCTTGGAAGTGGGTCCAGGGTCATCGGGAAAAGAACCCCTGATGCCGCACACTCGGAATAGAAGGCTGTGTGGGCTACAGGTAGACGTGCTTCCTGGGTCCCTTAGACTCCTTGCCCTGTCAGGAGGGGCGCGGCTGCCGGGGACCCAGACAGGAGCCCCCTCGTCATTGCGGGGCCATAAGCGAGCCTGATGGCCCTGGTCTAAAGGCAGTTCTGAGTTTGATGATGTTCCTCACCACGGACTGCGTGTAAGTAAGCACACACGGTCTGGGGATCACGTATTTCAGCAGGAACGCAGCAAATGAAAGTAGAGACCGGGAGGTGTGTGTTTCCTCTTAAACCTGAGATGCTGCCGTGACAGTGTTGAGTGGGTGAGGGTGGGGTGTTGGTGGCATTCCTTTCCTCAGCAGCTACAGTGAGTGGAGTGATGCTGTGCTCCAGTCAGATGAACTAGCTCTTAAGGGCTTGTGCTGGAGAAGCAGAAGCCAGCCAAGAGTTAACTCTTCTGTCCCAGGATCCTTGGGAGGCTGTCTAAGCCAGCCCCCTAAATGCCTTCTGAAGACCATCCTGCCAATTGGAGAAAAAAACAGATGAACACTAGGTGGACGTGTGTGTGCGTGTGCGCGTGCGTGCGTGTGCGTGCTCGTGTGCATGCTGGCAGCCTGTTATAACTCATTAATTCACTCCCAGCCCCAGAAACCGGGTGCTTCTGCAGTTCAGCAGTGTTGGGGTAGGATGGTAAAAAGCTGTTTCATGGAGAATGCAACCGGATAACAGGAAATCAGGGGTAAGAGGCTCTGCATTCCAAGAGAAAGATCAGAAAAATCCTGAAGCTTATGGATTTGATGCACAAAAGAACGGGCATGTATCTGGAAAGGATGAGAACTCTAATTCGAAAAGATACATGCACCCCAGTGTTCCATGCTTAGCTGTTGTAAATAGCTCGGGGTCCATTGACAGACACACAGATAAAGAAGATGTGGTCTGTATATACAATGGAATACTACTCAACCATAAAAAGAATGAAATTTTGCCATTTGCAGCAACATGGGTGGACCTAGAGATTATCTTACTAAGTGAAGTAAGCCAGACAAAGAAAGACAAATACCATATGATGTCACTTATATGGAATCTAAAATACCATGTGATGTCACAATATATGGAATCTAAAAAATAATGCAAATGTACTTATTTACAAAACTGAAACAGACTCACAAACATAGAAAACAGACGTATGGTTACTAAAGGGGAAAGGGGGGACTAAATTAAGAATTTGGGGATTAACAGATACACACTACTATATATAAAATAGATAAACAACAAGGACGTACTGTATAGCACAGAACTATATTCAATATCTTGTTAATAACCTATAATGGAAAAGAATCTGAAGAACATATATATATATATTTATTATATTTATATAACTGAATCACTTTGCTGTACATCTGAAACTATCAAAATATTGTAAGTCAACTATAATTCTACTGGGAAAAAAAAAAAAAAAAAGTGCTTTAGTCCAGAATACTACTTCTCCTTAGTCTCCGACCAACTCTAAGAAATTTGGTTATCTGCTCCCCAAAGCTTCATTAGATGAGGAAGAAAGACTAAATAAATGTGAAAGAGAAAGGACTAGCTCTGTGCAGGCCTCCTGACAAGCAGGAGGTAAGAACGCAAATGCCCTAACAACAATGACTGGGACATAAAATTGACGACCACATGTCACTCATGCAGATGCCACCTCCATCAGCAGACCAGCTGGGTGGCTCTAATGAGGACTGACATCCCCTCCTACCTCCAGATGTCTGAGGCCATCATGTCTCTTGTCCTCACACTGTAATGAATGTTTCTGAGCTGATTCTGAGTCATCAACGCAGAAACGGAATTCAGTTAAATTAAGGATGCAGGAAGATGAGTTGTTTTTTGAGAACAACTTCTATCAAAATGAAGGAAAATCTCCGTGCTTAAGGATGGGCCCTCAGCTATAGGAAAAGCCATGTTAGATTGTTAGAGCTGACTTCACCTCTCTGGAACTCCGCAGGCTTGGCACCTGCAGGATGGAATGGATAACACCTGTGAAATGCCGCTATGGGAACGGCAATCTAACTAAACCGCGGCTCCCCAGAGGTTCTGAGTAACTGTGTTTCTCTCCATCGGGGCCTGTGCGCTGATCACAGTGGCAGGCGGTGAGAAGACAGGAGCAGCCCTGCTGGCAGTGTGGTCCAATGGCTGAGACCAAGGCTGGCTGATCAGGTCGTGAGTCCTGCTGTCTCCATAGACCCATGTGAACTTGGCCGAGTTCCGTCGCCTTCCTAAGCCCTCGTGGCCCTCTCTGTGAAATGGTGGTCCAATACCACCCCCTCGTAAGGATGAATGAGCAAATGTACTTAAAGCACAGTGCTTATCCCAGAAACTTCCATGACCCTTTGTATTAATTTCCTAGGGCTGCCATAACCAAGTACCACAAAGCGGGTGCCTTACAAGCAACCCAAGTTTATTCTCTCACACTTCCGAGCCTAGGAGTCTGAAATCCAGGTGGTGGTAGGGCTCTGCTTCCTCTGAAGCTCTAGGGGTCATCTTGGATTCCTCTAGCTTTCTGGTGGCTGCTGGCAATCCTTGACGTTCCTTTGCTGGTAGACGCGTCGCTCCCACCTCTACCTCCATGTACACACGGCCTTCTCTCTGTGTCTGTGGGTCTCTATTTTCTCGTCTTAGAAGGACACCAGTCATTGGATTTAGGACTCACCTTAATCCAGTAAGACCTCATGTTAAATAATTACATCTGCAAAGACCCCGTTTCTAAGTAAGATCATATTCTGAGGTTCAGGATGAACGTGAGTTTGGGGGGGACCCTGTTCAACCTAGTACCCTATTCCCTGGAGTGATTTACAGTTTCCCGAGAGGAAAACTGTTGTCGTTTTATGTCTTATTTAAATACTGAAGCCAGTCAGAAAGAGAAAAACAAATACCGTACGCTAACACATATATATGGAATCTAAGAAAGAAAAAAAGGTCGTGAAGAACCTAGGGGTAAGATGGGAATAAAGACACAGACCTACTAGAGCATGGACTTGAGGATAGGGGGAGGGGGAGGGGTAGGCTGTGACGAGGTGAGAGAGTGGCATGGACATATATACACTACCAAGTGTAAAGTGGATAGCTAGTGGGAAGCAGCCACGTAGCACAGGGAGATGAGCTCGGTGGTTTGTGACCACCTAGAGGGGTGGGATAGGGAGGGAAGAGATATGGGAACATGTGTATATGTATAACTGGTTCACTTTGTTATAAAGCAGAAACTAACACACCATTGTAAAGCAATTATACTCCAATAAAGATGTTGAAAAAAAGAAAATAGAAATGCACATAAAAAATAAATAAATAAATAAATACTGAAGCCGAGTGTGATTTGAGGGATTCAACGCACAAAGCAGGTCCACACTTGACCTCAGCTGACCCCCACGGCCCCCCAGAGATAGGCAGGCCAGACAGCCCCATATGACAGATGAGACGAGCGCAGCTGGGAAAGGTCACGTAGCGATGAACCGTAAACGTCTGCTTCAAAGCCCGGGCCCTGGACTCCTGGACTTGTGGCAGGTGGTGACCAGGTGAGAGGCAGAATCTGTGCTTTACGTGGACAGGTCGTTACCCTGGCCGGTGACTTCACCTCTCTGGACCACCACAGGTTTGGCACCTGTAGGATGGAATGGATGACATCTTCTTTGAAATCAATAACCTGGCTCTAGGTTTTGCTTAATGCCTGCCCTGCGTGATCCCAGGATGCTTTGCATTTGCTAAGTGTCAGGTGCAGTAGGCGTTCGTGGGGGGGGGGGAGAAAGAACGGAGGCAGTGGCTCTGGGTCCCTGCAGGATCCCAGCGTCTGTCCAGCATGGGCACCAAGTGGACACCCCGGGGTGGGGGAGGTGTGTGACTCCACCCTGCCGTCTGGCACTTGCAAACGCGTGTCCCGGTCTTGCTGCTTGTAATCTCATCTCGCCCAAGCAGGGGCGTCTTGCCCATCTGCATTTCCCAGTTCTTCCCGGATGAGCCTGATCCAAGGAGACGTAACCTGTGGCAGCTCTGTGGGATCTGCCTGGAAAAGAAGGCTTCGTAAATAACTCAGCGCCACAGGGGACCTGGGGAAGGCCTGGTGGAGGAGTTCTGTGCGGATATCCATGGTCGTTCAGAAATTAAGTGCATAAATGTGGAGCCAGCGAGCACCAACCTTGCCTCAGCAGCTGAAGAGCAAGGGTTAAAATCTTCTCCTTCATTTCTGGCCCAGCTCCAGAGAAGGGACTTAGCTTGGCCCTTCAAGGCAGACCTGAAAACGCGCCTCAAGGTAGAGTCTGGCCCTGAGCTCAGGGCAGGGTGATTCCCGTGTGATGAGACTTGAGGCTCCACCCGCTGAAATGAGCTGCTACCTTGTAGCCTGGCTTCCTGCGGCTGCTCCCAGGTAATCAGTTGATGTTACAGGTCCAGTGCCGCCATGATGGTCTTACAAGATGCAATCCCTTAGGAAAGACTTTGTCTCCTGGAGGCTTCTGTTAGGGTGTAGATCTTCCCGCTGGGTCAGCTGTGAGAGCTCCTTTAACCCCATCTAAGTGTGCCCTGGACCTGGTTCCCGTGACTCCAGTAGACAGGGCTAGGCTCAGTCTGGCGCGCTTGTCACAAGTGTAGCTTCCCTGGCCCTTTTGTGTTTCACTGACTCCATAGCGCGTATTTTTGAGGCAGGCCACAGATGATTCAGATGCAGCCCATCTAAGGACCAGACGGGAGAAGTGTTCCCAGTGGGGCACCCCAGCTGCCTGGAGACTGGGCTGCAAGGGTCTGGAGTCTTTAGCAGTGCTCCAGGCTTAGAACCACAGAAGCGGTTACAGAGACAGGGCAAAGGTGCTAGTTGGGGTGAGCTCCCCAGCAAAGGGTCTCAGGGATGGCAAGTGGGCTGTGGAAAGTAAGTGGAGCAGAGAAAAGGGCTGGGGTGCTGGGAGAAGTGAGTAGTCACAGCATTAGCCAGAGCCTTTTGCCTTTCTCCTGCTGCGTAGCCAGGCTCCATTACTCCCTTGACAATGAGTGCCTGAAAGGTAGACAGGCACGAATCGGAAGATGGTACATCCGGCGTGAAACAGAACAGAGGGGCGAGGTCTCAATGCCTGAGCCTCGTGGAGAGGAAGAGAAGGGAGGAGAGGACGAAGACGTCATTTTCTGAGCTCCAGGTCGTCTTGGGCAAATGAGATGTCCCCCTGACCTTGGCTCAGGAAGAAGAATAAAGCAGTCTAGCCTGAGTGGCAGATGCATGCGGCTAGATTCAGACAGATGGGGGAATGTTCAGACCAGAGGCCACTGTTTCCTTTTCAAAGAAGCTTTTTAATTTTTTCAGTAAAGAACGGGGCACGGGGGCTTCCCTGGGGGTGCGGTGGTAGGGAGTCGCCTGCCAGTGCAGGGGACACGGGTTCGAGCCCTGGTCGGGGAGGATATCCCACATGCTGCAGAGCGTGGGCCTGTGCACCACAACTACTGAGCCTGGGCTCTAGAGCCCGTGTGCCACAACTACTGAGCCTGGGCTCTAGAGCCCGTGAGGCACAACTGCTGACGCCTGTGCGCCTGGAGCCCGCGCTCCGCAGCAGGAGAGGCCACCGTAGTGAGAGGCCCACGCTGCAACGGGGAGTAGCCCCCGCTCGCCACAACTGGAGAGGGTCCGTGCACAGCAGCGAAGACCCAACGCAACCAAGAATAAATATATAAAATAAATAAATTTATTAAAAAAAAAAGAACGGGGCACAGAAATGGCCTATTTGTCAGCCGTTGATTGGGTTACTACCTGGGTGATTGGATTCTTAGGGCCCATTGACACCCCCAATTAATGCAAGATTGGGAGTCCCCTCAAGTCACCGCCAGGCTAGTCTGTTTTCCTTTATTTGGTGAAAAGGGGTCTTAGCAGGATCTTAGTGGTCTCAGGCTGTTCCAGGGAGATGTCGCCTTGGCCAATTTAATTACCTGCTGCTCTGTTTTGCTTTTGCAAAACAAAGAGCTGGAATGGAAGACCTGTTATTTGGTTGCCTGGAAACTAGTGCTTTTACTACCTAAAGTCGTCACCAAGCGCTTCTGGGGAGGGAAGGCGAGCCGCCACGAGCTCCCCCAAGTAATCAGTTTCTCAGGAGCCAGGCATACGTCAGTGGAGCAAAAAGAGGGAGATTTCGTGCTGTTGTCCCACAGTTGCGGACAACTTGAGGCCCTGCATTTCCACGGACCAAGTCACCGTGCGGCGTGAGGATGCAGAGAACCACAGAAACCAAGAATGATGCCGTGACGTCTCGCAGCCCAAGAGAGACACGTGGCCCAGAGCGGTTAGTTAGAAGCCCAGGCAGCGTGGATTTCAAAGCTGTCCCCACTGGTACTTCTGGCCTGGTTGATATCACCCCTTGCTCTTTGGCTTTTTAATTACACAGCCAGCCTGATAGGAAATACCCGTGCCTCGCGCTGCAGGCTCTGTCTGTGGGCCAAACTGCTCCTACCAGTTCAGAAACGCTAGGGAAGGTCGGTGTTCTGGCCTCCAGCCCCTGCACCCCTCCTTGAAGAAGTGTCTACCTAGTTCATGGTTAAGCCTGAAGTGTTTTCCAGGTCGACAGGTCAGCGATGGTTAAGTTGTTCAGGTCCTCTTCTAGCGGTTGTGGAGGTCAGCCTCGTGCCAGGTCACAACCTGTGCTTTCGGCCACACTGCGGGGGACACCACACCATGCTCTCCCGTGCGTGGGTGGTGGAGGAAGATGGTCTCTCCCTGTCTATAGAAGATGCATCTCAAAGCAGCAAACCAGCCGCGGGCTGAAGCATGCCTCTTCTCCAGTGCATTTCAGGACAGTTTGTGTCAAAGCAAAGTTTCTCCAGCCGGCTCTTCCGGATCCAAGAATATCTGTGTGTTCCTCTCCCTTTCCTTTTCCCCTTTTCTGTTCTTTTGATCGCGCCTGTTATCCATTTCACTCATTTGTTTCATTCATTCGTTCACCCGTCACGAGCCACGCACCATGATACGGGCAGACCGTCTGCAGTGAGGGTGACAGAACACCAGCCTGAACTTAGGACTTCTGCAGCTCATCCCACTTACCTTCTTTCTCTGTCTCTCCCCCCGGCTGAGTCCTGCCACTTGGGGACTGAGTTCCCTTATTCATTTCTTCCCTTCACCGGAACCGCAGACAGCATTTTCTTGAGCAGGGTCCGTCATTCTGCATGTGGTTTTGAACACTCACCGTCTGGCTAGCAGAGCCCTGGAGGTACAGGAGATGCTTAAGGCAGAGCTGTGGTCCCCAACTCCAGGCAGCTTCGAGACCTGGTAGGGGAGGGGGTATCATATGTAAAAAAAAACGGATCGAGAAAAGTAGAGGGCAGAGGTGTATGTCACTGTGCTAAACCTCGGGGGTACTGGTGGGCTGGAAACCTGGAAGGTCTTGAACTTGGATGTGTCAGTAAGGGAACAGAGTACTCAGGTGTCATGGGGAAGGAACAAGTATGGCCTGAAGGATGGGAACCCCAAAGACTGCCCTTAGTGGAGTAGAAGGATAACAGCAATTCAGGTGAGGGTATCGGGGAGTAACCCACTGTTTCTTTTTCTGATGACCAGTTTATTGCACTTAAAAAATTAACGCGGTGTGAGCCGTTACCTTTTCCTTGACTGTTTGACATCTAAAAGAGAAAAATTGTTCTTTCTGTAAATCACACATGTGTTGTTTTCTCATTTTGCACTGCGCCTTAGCCACGGCTGACGGGTGCGTTACAGCACCGTCTTGTTTTATGAGGAATCTGAGCCGTGGGCTTGATTATCCATTGTCCTGTCTTCTCACTGGCGGTGCCTCGCGTGAAACCAGAGGCGGCTGCAGGAAGCTTCAAAGATGATCCGTCAGGCCGTGGGACTCAACTCGGAGGCTGTGTCATCAGGGCGAGGCGGATTTGCGGGGGGTGGAGGCAGCCTGCAAGGGGGGCCTGCAGGGCCAGGGATGTCATGATTCCGCATTCCTCCTCCAGGGCACCTCCTCTGAAGGGTGGCGCACTAGTGGGTCTCAGTACACATCTGTGCTCTCACTCTCCGTCCTTCCCTGAAGTGTAGGGCTGTTTTGGGGATTTTTTTTTTTTAACGAGCAGAACATAAAAAGTATTAAACAGCACCTGGCGTGCAGTAAATGTTAAATTATGTTGACTATTATTTTTATCATCATTAATTATAAGCAGCTTATACATTTATCACAGTCTCTTGCAGTTTACTCATGTGCAAAATGGGGACGAGAAAGCCAGCCTGCCTTGTGAGTGTGGGATGTGCACATGTTTGCCGTCAGCAGGGGCTTAATACACACTTATTAAAATGGAAACTGTAAGGTCTGGAAAAGTTTAAGGCGTTTTTTTTGCTGCTCTTCCAAATGCATATGCTGTTCTGCGGGGCATTTATGGGGTATTTCCCTCTTTTGACAATGTGATGCATATCAGCTCAGGTCGTCCAAGACGAAGGTACCAAGAAGAGATTAGAGGTGGAAGCAGGAGGTGGCAGGGAGAGCCTTCAGCCTTTGATGCAAGCCTGGCACCTGTGAAAGGAGAGGGAGAAGGAAGGAGGGCTGGGATGAAGAGCCTTCAACCAGGGCACAGTTCCAAGAACGTTTCAGTCAGGACAATGTGGGGGAGGTCACTGAGTCAAAGGCATCCTCTAGGAGGTCTCCTGTCCTAAAAAAAAAAAAAAAAATCTCCTGTCCTGTACTGCGTCCCCCCACCATCACCAGTCATTGGCTGGGAGTGGCTGGGGGCAGGGGGATGTGGTGTTGGATTCTGAGGGGCAGCAGCTGGCGGCACTGTGCTCCCCGCAGCAGGAGAGCTGAAGGATGCATTTTCATGGCCACCACAGTTGGTCAACCTAGGACAGGCGATAATCTCTAGAGACATGGAATGGATTGTCTCTGCCTTTCTTTTTCCCCACGTTGGTGTCTATTGCTTATCTGTAATTGGGGTACGGGCTCTGGGTGTGTTTGCCGAGGCTTCCTCAGGAGGAAGCAGGAGAATGAGCACACCTTGGGGGTGGGAAGCCTGGAGTTAGAGGGAGGACGAGTGGTCATCAAGAATCGATTGCGAGGTGCTGTCCAGCAGCCCTAGTGCTGAATTCTGATTGAAAGACAGCTAGTTATGTGCGGAGCCAACGGCTTCCCAAGAGCATTGGCATCCCAGGAACACACTGCGTATGTTTTCCACCATCCTTCGGCAGATAAGGAAACTGAAAAGCTAAGAGCCAGAATGACGTGTTTAATCCACCACCACCGCTGCCTTGTTAGTGGCCAGATCTGAGAACTCACCTTTGGTTTTCGAGCTCCTGGTCCATCATCTCAAGTACCTTGAGGGTCACTGCAGTTTAGTGGAAGGATATGTACCTAGAGATCTGAGTATCTGGACTGGCGTCCTAACACCCTAATGAATTTGCTGAGTGGTTTATTCAACAACACATCCGTGTTGAACCGCACTCAGTCCTGTCAGGGATTACTGAGGCCTTAAGGACACGTTCCTCCCGTCCCCGGTGCGCCCGCAGTTTTCATCAGCAGCCTAGCCTACCTATAAAGTGATTCTCCGCAAAGATCAAGGTTTGGGGGTGATATTTGGAAATAAAGCAGGTCTCCTTCCTATTTCCTTAGAGGTTTGTTAATCAAGGAGCTGATTTATATGAAATTTCCCAATAATGTTGGATATGGTGTAGTTTTACGTCTAAAGAGGGCACACAGTTTTCCCCCTGCACCTCGTATTTTTTTTCATTGTGGCAAAACATACATAACATAAAATTTGCCACTCTAACCATTTTAAGTGGTGAGGTCTGTGGCATTAAGTACATTCACATTGTCGTGCAACTGTTACCACCATCCATCTCCAGAACTTTTCCATTTTCCCAAACTGAAACCCTGTACCCATTAGATAATAATTCCCCACTCCCCCTTCCCCACACCCCCTGGCAACCCCCGTTCTACTTTGTGAGTCTGTGACTCTGACTGCTCTAGGTGCCTCATATAAGTGGAATCATACAGTATCTGTCCTTTTATGACTGGGTTATTTCATTTCGCGTAAGCTCTTCGAGGTTCATCCCTGTCGCATGTATCAGAATTGCCTTCCTTTTTAAGGCTGAAGACTATTCCATTGTATGGAACTAGTGGGTTTTTAAAGGTCGTGAACCTCTGCTCTGCTGTGTCTCAGATGAGAGATACGCTGGGAAGGTGCGTACCAGGCAGGGCAGCGAGTTGTTGAATATCATGGGCTCCAGGAGCTTACCACCTGGTATTAAGGGTTTTTTTTTTTTTTTTCGGAGTCCGAGCCACTGGCTAATAGTGTGAACTCCAGGCCATTTGGGCGGTGGGGGTGGGGGGGTGATAAGCAATGAAGGGTGCCTGGGCCAGGGGGTGGGGGAAGGTGTTTGAGAAACAGTCCAGAATCCAAGTGGGGTCCCTGCTGGCTCACACCTGGTCGTCTCTCAGAGGCTGCCCAGGATGCAGCTGCACCAGGGGTTTTGCCATATGCCAGCACTAGAGAAGCCAGGAGGGCTGGGGAGGCTGGAGTCGGCAGGTCTGGGGGTGAGAGGGGTGGAGGAAGCTGCTTGCTAGTTCCTGGCTGGGTCAGTGGTTGGGAGACTCTGGGGCTCCTCCAGGCTACCAGGGATGCCCACAGAGCCAGAGGGCGTGAGGGCTCCTTGAAGGCGGAGTTGAAATCATTCGTCCATTTATCCTGTTAGGTGCTAAGCAGTTGCCTTGATGCTGGGGACTCACATGATGGGAAATAAAACACACACAGGCGCCCCTTACCCAGAGCTCATAGTCTGCGGGGGTGATGGGAGCTTATCCAAGCCCCTCTTCTCTGAGGCTCCCACGATGATCCCATTGAAAGTAGCTCCCTGTGGCGTAGTCTCCCCACTCCAGGATTACTTTTCTTTATGGTATTTAACCGATACCCAACCTTTTGTTCATCTAGTCTTCTCTGTTTCCTCTACAAAAAAGTAGACTCCGAAAGGGCACAGACCGTTTTATTCATTGCTGCCTCTAAGTACCTAGAGCAGTCTCCAGCCCAGTGTAGGTGCTGGATAAAATCAGCAAAAGAAATACTTGGCAATAAACATGCAATTCAAACTGTAGCATAGGACAAGTGGAAGGTGCCCTGGGAGCATAGAGTGGGCGTGCCTGACCTGGTTTTGGGGGCTCAGGAAGGTTCTCTGAGGAAGTTGTATGAAAACTGAGATCTGAGAGCCAAGTAGGTGTTAACTAGGCAGGCAGAGTGGAGAGAGGAAGAGCCACCAACCGGAGGAAGCAATGGTCCAGAGGTCCCGAGGTCGGAGGAAGCGTGACTATTTGCAAAGTCCAGGAAGCTGGACTACGGAGAGAACACAGGGTGAGATAGACAAGGCCGGGTAGAACAGCTTTCCATTTTTACATCTTCCTAAGTGCGGAGGGAAAGCATTAGGGGGTTTAAAGTAGAGGAGAACGATGCTGAAATCTGTGCTTTCAAAAGGTGCCACTGACCCAACAATTCCGCTCCTAAGTATATATCACAAAGAATTGAAAACAGGTGCTCAAACAGACGGTCGCACATGAATGTTCCTAGCACGATTCACAAGAGCCCAGGGGTGGAAACCAATGTCCCTCCGTGGATGATGGATAAACAAAACATGGGTTTCATCCATTATCTACCCACACAATGGAATATGACTCAGCCATAAAAAGAAGTGCTGCTGAATGCTGCAACAGGGATGAAACCTCGAAAACGTTATCAAAGAAGCTAGATACAAAAGGTGTTCTTTTGGTTTTGTTTTGTATTGTATTGTATGATCCCATTCCTATGAAATATCCGGAATGGGCAAACCCATAGGTGCAGAAAGCAGCCTGGTGGCCGTCAGGGGCTGGGCTGAGGGGAAGGAGGGTGACTGCTTATTGTATATGGGGTTTTCTTTCGGGGTGATGAAAGCGTTTTAGAACCAGATGGAAGTGGTGGTTACACAACATGGTGGCGAAGGCACAAAACGCTTCTGAACGGTACACTTGAGAATGGTGGCTTGTATGTTGTGTGAATTTCACCTCAATAATAGTAGTAATAACAATGTTCTGTTGGCTTCAGTTGTTTGGTGTAGAAGGAGGCTCTCAGGAAGTGTTAGTCGATTATGATGCGCATGGAAGGAACAGCTAAGACAGCCTTGTGTGTCAGTTACCCCTGTGACACCCAACGCTGCCCTACCTGAGTCCATCCTTAAGTGCGCGGAGGCGAAGGACTGAACCTCCCATGGCCAAGCCGACCCCTGGGTCTGTGGTACACGGGCACCATCACCTAGATATTCATCAGTCTGTCTTTACCTTTAGACAGGAAAGGTAATGACAGAGCACCTTCACCCCAGTTTCACAGGTGGCAAAACGAGGTGCCCGTCTGGGATGGATGCAGGCTGGGGCAGCGTCTCTGGCCGTTGGTCAACATGACTATAAAAGAATGAGTGATTTCTTTTCCCCTTTTTCTAGAAGATAAGCGGATCCATGACTGGAAATTTCTACCTTTACCAGGAAAACACATTTAAAATGACTAAATTACTAGGTTTTCCTCCACCCAGTGAGGGATAAGGCTATGATCAGACCCCCTTTTGGGCGATGGTTCCTTCGAGACTAATTGTCCTTCCACCTTTATGGCCGCTGAACATAGGACAATGGTTTCGGCCTGCTTTATTGTTGGGGAAACCTCTCATGCACCCCATCTCCCTGGACCCTCACCTCAGCCTTGTGGGGCAGGTATTATACTACCCTCCCAGGTCCGGCGCGGAGGCCCCTGGGTTAATTCATGGAAGGACACTCCACTGGTACATGACCTCAGGCCATTGGGCACCACCTTCACTCCTAGATTTGCATCTCACATTCCACCACAACACCCCGTGGCCTCTTTTGCCAAGAGGAGCTCCCAGGGGCTTCGTGATTCCTGTCCACACTCTGGCTGCCAACTGCGGAGAAGCCCGCACAGGCGGACAGCTGCAGTGCTGTCTGAGCTCCAGCGGCTGATGAAAACTTTCTTGTTATCTCGCTGCCAGCGCTGGGCCAAGCTCTGAGTCAGATGAGAGAACATTTTAAAAAAATCTCTCTTTGGGGGAGAGAACGCAAAGATAAAGATGAAATCCTTATCTCTCTTTGTCTCTCTTAGAACATAAAGATAAAGATGAAACTGACACATATGTCATTACCAGCTTGAAAAACAGACGGCTTGCGATTGACCTGTTTTTAAAAGTGTGTGGCTGTGGGGACAGATTGCTGGGACTTCACTGCAAAGGGAAGCACCCTGGCCAGCCCAGCTCCCCAGAGTGGCACGTCAGTGGCGGGTACCTCCAGTCAGACTGACCTGATTCCACCATCACTGGACGCATGACCCTTTGTGGTAGGTCTGCAGAATGTGGTGGCTGACCGCCCTCTCCCACACCTGCCTTTATTCACTCTTCCTCTTATTGCTGGGCTACAAATTGCAGATGTGTAATACAGCTGCTGCCAGATGCAGGATCAGATCCAAACTCCTGATCTGGGAACACGAGTCGGGTGACAGGCCAGCTTACGTCTGCGTCCCCATCACTCTGTCCAGACCCAGTGGTGCATGCGCTGTCTCACTGGTGAGGCCACTTAGGCTCTTCTTGTTCATGAGACAGACCCTGGGGCTACCTTAGGGGAAAGCATGGGGCACTGGGGGGATCCCAAGGGCTGCAAGTGTAAGAGGAAGTCTGCCGTCCCTGCTAACGACCCAGTGCCTGGAACCAATGCACAGTTCCACGCCAGGGGTCCACTTCAGTTACCGTTACGGATGAATCAAGGGAAACTTGGGGCGGGGGGTGGGGGGTGGGAATGGCGTGGACATCATTCTAAACTGTAGAAATGCCCTTTGCCCCGGGCAAGTGCAGAAGAGTTTTACCTTCGTTTCACCACTGCTTTGCTACTGTGAAGGCCCAGGGCTTGCAAACCAAGGGGGACAGCGCAGCACACGGCTCCCCCTGCACTCTCCCCTTTCTGTGAGCCACAGTTTCTGTGACCCCACTTTCCGTCTCCCACCCCCTGAAAAGATCAGCCATCATGATGGCCCCTCACTCAGCCACCTGGGACATCCTTGGCCAGATGTGTGACGAGGCTCAGAGATAGACAAGGAGTCAGAGGGGGAAGGGTCTTGGGAAAGAGGCCAGTGGTTAGCGGCCCCGGGCCTCCCTTTGGGAGGGACATATGAACATATGGCGAAGCATTGGATCCAAAAGAAATGGAGTGAACCATTATCAAGGGAGATGGGGGATAACAAGGCAGTGGAAGCAGCTGACGAATAATCACGTTTACCAGGTTGTTGCAGGAAGGGGGACCCCTTCCAGGGCCCGAGAGCGGGCTCTTGTCTAACACTGGGAAATGAATTGTCCGAGGAGACAGACACACGTGCGGACAAAGCAAGAGACTTTAATGGGAAAGGGCGCCCGGGTAGAGAGCCAGCGGGGTAAGGGAACCCAGGAGAACGGCTCTGCCACGTGGCTCGCAGTCTCGGGTTTTATGGTGATGGGGTTAGTTTCCGGGTTGGCTCTGGCCAATCACGCTGACGCAGGGTCCTTCCTGGTGGCGCGTGCGTCGCTCAGCCGAGGTGGATTCCAGCGGGAAGGATTCTGGGAGGTTGGTAGGACAGACGGACTGGCGTCTCCTCTCCCCTTTTGACCTTTCCCGAGTTCTTCCGGTTGGTGGTAGCTTGTTAGTTCCGAGTTCCTTACCAGGACGTCCTGTTGTAAGAGAACTGATGCAAGTGGTTACTGTCGTGCCTGGCTGGGGCGGCTGGTTTCAGTCCGTGGTTCCCCTAACAAGGTGATCTGGGCTCCTGGGACACAGGCTTTGAGAACAGAACTGGGTGTGGCCAGGTGAGCTGGGGCTGCCTCACCGCACTGGGCACTGACCACCAGCTTTCTTTTCTGGAAAATTCCACAAAACCTCGATTCAAAAATCGCTTCTTCCATGCAGTCCTCACTGACTCCTCCAAGCCAAGCTGGTCATTCCTGCTTAGAGGGCTGCTTCCTTGGCTGGAACACTCGTGTTTCAGTGCATCCACAATTCTAAGCAGATGCCTGGTATGGATGGAGTGAACACTCCATAAGTCCTGTGAGTTGGATAAATGAGTAAGACACATGGAAGAGTGAATTTCCTTTTATTCAAATACAGTGATGTGATGGGGGGAGACGGGTTTGAGACCAGCTTAGAAAGCTCTTAATTATTTTGAATTCTCCCAGGCAGTGTTTCCCGAAAAACAAGTCCCACAAAACACAGGTTCTGCAAAGATGTTAACAGGTGTTATCTAATAAAAGGGTTCTGTTGTCAGATACATTTGGAAAACAAAGCTGTACAGGTTTCTTCACTGTGGGGAATTCTTCGAGCCTTTAAAGTGTTCATGTGGATTCTGAATATAGGGTTTCCAGAACTCATTAGGTTGGACCATATGAGATTGCTGTTTTATAGTTCCGGGTGGCGGGGGAGGGGAAAGCAACAATTAAATAGCAGTTATATCAGATGGTGGCGGGGGTGGGGGGTGGGGGGGGTGGTAGTGGGATGAATTAGGAGATTGGGATTGACATGTATACACTAACATGTATAAAATGGATAATAGGAACCTGCTGTATACAAAAATAAATAAAATTCCAAAAAAAAAAAAAAAGAACCCTCTTCCGTTGTTACTGGTGCTCTGTGCAGCTCCATTTGGAAAACATTGATCTAGGACCTTGGTTTTCCTTTCGTAGGAAGGGAAGAAGATGGGGAGGAGACTGGAGGGTTCATGGATGAGAATTTAAGTCGCATGGAAAGCCTTTCCACAGGTACGTCCTCTCCCTGGAGATGCGGCTATGACTGTCCCCACCTCCACCCCGCAGCAGCCGCCTGAAAACCACAGTCCAGGGAGAGAACCTCTAGAAAGACCAAACTTATCTGCTGGAGGTCAAAGCCTGTTTCCTCATCCCAAACAGGCAACAGTCTAGGTGGGCCCTAAAAGTCACAAGAGCTGCAGCAAGCAATAATGAACAGGAAATAATGAGGAACAGATACTGGGGAGGCTGGAACTTTCCAGGCGTTCTGGTTGTCTGTCTGTAGTTCTGTAGTTGTAGAGGAGGGTTGTGTTTGAGCAGGGATGGGGGGAAGGCCTGCAGTGGGTCTAAGGAAATGAGGTCAAGGCGGCAAACACCACTGCTTCGGGGGAGCAGCATATCCACGGCCTCCTGGGTCCCTATGGAAGGTCAGGCTTTGCTAATCTGATGATTAGCGATGTAGAGCATCTTTTCACGTGCCTGTTGGCCTTCTGTTCGTCTTCCTTGGAAAATGTCTATTCAGGTCTTCTGCCCGTTTTTCAGTCGTGTTTGTTTCTTGGATGTTGAGTTGTGTGGGCCGTTGATGTAGTTTGGATATCGACCCCTTGTCAGTCATATCATTTGCAAACATTTTCTCCCGTTCAGTAGGTTGTCTTTTCATTTTGTTGATGGTTTCCTTTGCTGCGTGAAAGCTTTTGGGTTTTATGAGTGAAGCACTTTTAAATCTCAGCCTTCTTTTTAGAACGCTGACCCCCACTGGGTTCACGACAGTGTCCCCTGTGTCTGCAAGTACTATTGCTTCTTTATCCTGGTGGGTTTGGTCCTAACTTTCCTTCTAGCTTCTTCGCCCATCTGCTTCCCTCTTTTACCCCACTGCCCCCACTTCTTTATTTCCTGCTCCTCTTTCATCCTTTGCAATCTGCCTTTCATCCAGCTCTTTATTAACACTTTACTTGCAAAGGTTTCCTGTAACTTATTTCCAGACAAATTCAGAGACCTTTCTTGTTTTTCAACCATGACCCCAGCAGGTATTTGAAACCAGCCCCCAGGGCTGGTTCTTTCTCCTCCCTCAGGGTCCCCGTGTGTGTGTGTGTGTGTGTGTGTGTGTGTGTGTGTGTGTGTGTGTGTGTGTGTGTGTGTGTGTGTGTGTGTGTGTGTGTGTGTGTGTGTGTGTGTGTGTGTGTGTGGTCCTAAGCTCGCTGTCCCTGATCAGAGAGACCAGATCTGAGTTTCTATATGACAAACCATCAAGGTGTTGTGTATATATAATAAGACAGGCTTGTGAAAGTGTGCTCCCGTGTTCTAACATTTAAAACAACTGAGTCAGACTTTTGTTCCCATGTACTTAGGCCGTCTTCTCAGTCTATTTCCGTCTACACGTGTGTGAATTGTGTGTGTGTGTGTGTGTGTGTGTATGTGTGAGAACAGACCTGTTCCCAAGAGATGCTCTGCGCCTCCTATATCATGTTCCTGGCAGATGTCGCCCCGGCTGCTGCCCATCGCACCTGATGTTTTTGCTTAGGAAGTAGCTATGTGGAGGACATGTTACTAAATCATTTTTAACACTGTAGTAGGTTGTAATCTAAAAATCGATGACACTTAACTTTATTATTCCTGCACTTTTCTCTTCTCCTCCTTGTTCCTCTCTCATCCTCTCTGCCTCAAATGCCAAGTTGAAGCAATAACCTTGTGAAATGAAATTGTTTATTTGCCTCCTGAGGAGAGGCCAACCACAGAGGAAGCCCTTTCTAGCTCCTTGATCAACCTTGTTCTGCATCTGTGAATGCACTCCCAGAGCTAAGGACCACTAGACTTAGGAGAAAAACCCAGAGAATAGGAAAGAAGGACGAAAGTGAAAAAGACAGCCTACCCTGGAGAAAACAGATAACCCAAGAGACCAAAGAAAAGACTGTAAAAATTCTAAGTCGTATGTTCATCCAGTTCAAGAGGATATCATTATACCCGTAAAGTAAGAACTGACTATAATGCAAACGGAACAGTCAGAGAATAAGAAAGTCTTCCTCAAAATTAATACTGTAATTGTTAAAGAATTTTTCTGAAGTTCATTGGGTAGACGGATAAGAATATGCCGGATGAAAGGCCAAACTGGTCATCTGGAAGGTTAAGCAGAAAACAAGCCTCCAGTTCACAGACAGAAAGGCAAGCCTGTAAAGTGGGAGTAGAAGCACGCAGGGAAATTTGTCCTAAGGGCAGGAAAACACAAGCTTGCAGATTCAGAGGCGCCACCTGGTGCTGAGAAGTAGGAATGAACAAAGACCTCTCCCACAGATGGATCTTGGTGAGATTTCAAAACTCCAAAAAACAAGGATGAAAAAATTGAAGAGCTCCCAGAGAGAAAGATTAGCTTAACTACAAGGAACCAAGAATCAAATGAGCATCAGACTTCGCAGCAGCAACGTTGGGTCTGAGAAGATAACGGGATAATGACCTCGATATTGAGCAGAGGTCATCCGGGACCTAGAATTTTCCATCAGGTCAAGCTATTAAGTCACAGAGCAAAATCAAAATTATTTTTACAAATGCAAGGACTCAGGGCTTCCCTGGTGGCGCAGTGGTTGAGAGTCCGCCTGCCGATGCAGGGGACACGGGTTCGTGCCCCGGTCCGGGAAGATCCCACATGCCGCGGAGCGGCTGGGCCCGTGAGCCATGGCCGCTGAGCCTGCGCGTCCGGAGCCTGTGCTCTGCAACAGGAGAGGCCGCAACAGTGAGAGGCCCGCGTACGGCAAAAAAAAAAAAAGCAAGGACTCAGAAGTTTATCACCCACTCATCTCTTATGAGCTCAAGGAGGTCCTCTAACAAAATGAAGAAGGAACCCAAGAAAGGGGACACAGGACACATAGGAAAGGTGGCATCGCAAATACTGTGCGAGTCCACTCATAGCGGGGACCTGGAGGTGTCAGGTCCACAGAGATGGAAAGTAGATCGGTGGTTGACAGAGGCTGGGGGAGGGGGACTTAGAGTTTAATGGGGACAGAGTTTCAGCCTTGCAGGGTGAAAGGAATTCTGGAGGTGGATGGCGGTGATGGTTGCACAACAATGTGAGTGTATTTAATGCCACCGAGCCATACACTTAGAAATGGTTAAGGTGGTAAATGTTATACGTATTTAATTGTTAAAAGTGACAATCGGGAAAGGAAGGAAGGAAGGGAAGGAAGGAAGGGAGAGAAAGAAAGAGGGAGGGAAGGAAGGAAGGAAGGAAGATGGTATCTAATTAAGAACTAGAAGGTGTGGTGGGATGAATTGGGAGATTGGGATTGACATATATACACTAATATGTATAAAATAGATAACTAATAAGAACCTGTTGTATAAAAAATAAAATTCAAAAATTCAAAAAAACATAAAAGTAAATTTATCTATTTCTCCTTTCAAAAAAAAAAAAAAGACCTAGACGATGGAAAGAATGCCAAAAAGAATCAAGAAGGCATCCACCGGGCCTTGACTCTCGGGACCATCTTCTTCAAATGGGAAGAGTTTAAAGCCTTAGGATTGTTTTTCCTTCCCTTCACGTAGCAACCGGATTATATAAAGAATAATATGTTAGCACCAATATTGTAAATTCAGTTTATTTGGACTGCATTTTTTTTGAATTGGCCTGAGAATAAATCATAAATGAAATGTTATTTACAGAACAATATCAAACGCTCTAACTTTGATAAAGGCAGAAAGAAAGCAGAGGTCGGAAGCATGTGCTCTGTATTCCTCAGCATTTATAAGGAAGACTCAACAGAGTAAGGTCGATAAGGAAGAGCCCGTCATGCTGTCAACAGACTATCTAAATCAAGACTGTGATAAATTAAACCAATGTATTCATGGTATTTAAAGTGATACCCATCAGAGAATTGAAAATCAGAATTGTTAAAAAAAAGTACTTTACCTTTTGGCAGTAGAACTAGGGGTGGGGAAGTGGAGATAGGGAAATTTATTACTTTAGACTCTTTTGAGCATTTTGAATTTTTTTTCCATGTGTAAGGATATCGCCGTGATTAAAAAGCAGTGTAATGGAAAACGACCACCTTTTAGTTTCCAAATAAGAGTGTGAAATGAGGCCTTTTTATGTGCTTAAAGTCTTTGACAAAGTAAAACTGGAAACTGGTCTTCAAGTTCATGGAAGTAGTAGCATTTGAGATAGTACTAGTACTAATGAGGGTTTCCTGGAAAGCAGTAAAGGAAAGCCGGACAGAGCAGAGCCCAGGGGTGTGGAGACCCACATCCACATCTCTGACAGGACGAACAATGGTACCAATCTCAGAGGGCTGTTGAAAGGACCAAATTAAACGGTTCAGTAAAGAGCCCAGGCGGAGCCTCGACACTTGTTAGCTAGAATTGCAGATGGTTGCCTGAATTCATACCTCTCATCCCCAACCTGTTGTACGTTTGGAGCCACCTAGAGCATTTGCATTCAATGTCTTTTTACTTTGAACTCAACATACCAAAACCATATTCATCCCTTTCTGCCCGGTCAGTGCCCTTTGCAAACCTCCCCTTTGAGTTAACGCGTTTATGCCAGTTTCCTAGACTTCATCTCGGCACCCCTTCAGCCATCCCTGCAATTTCCCCTCGTGCCTGGGGACTCACCGAGGCTCGCCAGCGCCTGGCAACGCTCTGAGGCTGATCCGCCCACTCGAACCTGGTTCTCACCCTATGCCTGAATATGGCAATCTCTGCCAGCCCGTCCCCCGCCTCCCTTCTGTCCCCAGACTCCAGCTTTTCTGATATTTCAACATTGTTCTCCAGATCGCTCTTTCTAAACGTTTTGAGCAGAGAAATACGTTTCTAATTTTGTGACTCTAAAAGAATATCTAGATCGTGAATCCCTTAAAGATGGGAACCACGTCTCACACGTTTCGTATCCTACACAACACCTAATGGCTATTTGACGAATATTTGGAGTGGTGGCACCCAAGTGGACCCTCTTGCTGACACCGACTCAGTGCCCAGTCCTTTGGGTCCTGAGCAGGAAGGAGTCATAATGATCAATTAAACCAGAAGTCAGTGTGATGTGCTCTGAACCAGAAGGAACACGTGGGCTGAGCATCTTACAAGCTGTGTGGCTTTGGGCATGTTGCTTGACCACTCTGAACCCCACTTTCCTTTTCTGGAAAATACAAATAGTATCAATTTTGTAAGGTCTGGACAGGTTTAAGTCAGATGATGAACCTAGAACGCCTAGGACAGAGTTTGGCTGAATTGTTGAGTCCTTGTGCTGCAGATTGCAAAGCGAGAACTCAGAGTGGTTTAGGAGAAAAGTGGGGTGTTGTAAAGGTTGTGGGTGCATCTCAGACACACGAAGGAAGGATGGAGGTACAGCCGGGCTTCGGGCTTCAGGGATGGATGAAACATACATACGAACACCTCTGGGCCAGTTTTCTTGTTGTCAGCATGCCCGCGACACTGACCTCCTCCTGTAGGTCAGCTTTGTCTACAAGATGGGGAGAGCCACGACAATGAGATCTTCTGAGCTTTGCATCCTGTGCGTGAGGAGCCATAGCTGTGCGGACAGGTCCACGCCTCCTGATCCGGACCACGTGGGGCCCCCACCTGGCACCTGGCAGTCCCAGAACTGGGGTGTGCAGGGCTGAGCGTTAATTTCCTCCTGAGTTAACTTCCCTGTAAGAATACAAGTACCCCTGCCCTCCCCCCACTGCCCCCATTAGCTACATCATTGTGCTACACCATCTGCCTTCGATGAACCGAAACAAAGCAGCGATCATCTGAGATGTCAGAATCTTTCCCTTGCCTGGCTTCCGGAGATACTTTGGTGGGAGTCAACTATGGGGCATGATAATGGGGATTATTCATCATCCTAAAAGAACTACCAAAGTCTCATTTTGTTGAAAAGTCCTCCAAAGGGATTTAACAGATCCTTTCCTCCCAATTTCTTGAGGCTCTCTAGTCCAGAGGAATTACAAAACCATGGCTAAGTACCCCTCCGCACCTCCAAACGTGTCCCCCATCCAGGCGTGTCCAGGAGTTAGTTACACCCCGGACGCCACTTGCAGGGCAGAGTGCAGCCAGGTGCACTGACAGCGGTGTAGGTGTGACTGCAAGGCAGCTGGCCCTGGGCTGCCCTTCCCTGCAGCAAGGCTGCTCCCCCTGACCTGGGACGGACCCAGGCTGCAGCGCCTCTTCAGGGGACCAGAAGCAGGGGTCAGTGGCCGTCCACTTCCTGAGGGCTGATAAATCCTCTGGGTAGGATCATTCGCAGTTCGATTCTGTTGGTTTTCGAGGGGCGCGGAGTGGATGATACCAGCATGCTGCTGGGGGACAGCTGACTCCCCGGTTCACCTGCCTTTGCCCTGCCCAGGCATCCCGGTCCTTTGTGGGGCGGAGCATCCTTTGCACGAAGCGGGTGGCAGGATGGGTTATCTGCTGTGCTTGTGCACGTGCTTGCTGTCAGCTCCGGACATTTCAGCAAGGAGGGGCATCTGGCTTAGTTCCCACTACAGCTTCCTTCCAGTGACACTCTGAAGTGGGAATGAAGCCATGGGAGTAGCTTTTGGCTGGAGTGACTGGAGGAGCGTGGTTTTCTGGGTCCATCGTTGTGTAAGTGGAGCCTAACTGCAGACGGTAGAATATGGACAGAACCAAAAAACACCCAAAACCCACACACTTGAAACATCAATTAGGAAGTTATTTTAATTAGAGCGGGACTCACGTTAGAGTATCTTCAACTATGGACGTCTCTTAATATACTCCAAGACGTGACTTTATTGATATTGCTAAGAATTGGAGTTCAATTCAACTCTTCTGGAACACCGCCATTTTTCACCTTTCCCAACACTTAACTTCATCCGCTATGAATAGCAATCCATGGTAGAAGAGTGCGTCGAACTACTTTTTCCAAAAAAATAACACTAAGTTGATAACTTCCATTCTCTAGAGGGCCTTTTCGAAAGGCCCTTTAGGAATTTTGTGGCAATACCTGGCTGGGCTCTACCAACATTTTGTTTAATTAATGTGTAATATGATCAGAGTTGCCACCTTCCTGGGTTTCCTCCCCGCTAGAAGTCTGCGGCCAAAGACAGGCCAGGCAGGGGGGTGAGCATATTGGGGGCCAGCCTCCCCAGAAGGCTCAACCAAGCTGTGGGATCAGAGTGGGAACGAGGCAGCAGGACTGCCCCATTGGTGTGTGTAAGCCAGACATGTTGACCCTTGATGGCCAGGGGCCAGATGGCCCCTACTGTCATGTGATGTGACACTGCCCCCTCGCCTGGCCTGGTACCCATCTCCCAGCTTAGTGACAGTGCCCAGATGGGCAGGAGCGAGGAGGAATCTAAGCTGAGCTCGCCCGGCACCCTTGGAGGCTGCTGAGGCCACCCCCATGGCCACCATGGTCCCGTCCAGCAGCAGATACGCTAAGATGGTTCTTTCTCTATTTTCAGTGACTGACCTGGGAACGAATAAGTCGATGTTCAGACTTTCTCCTAGAACTGGTCCCACACATAATGTTAAAGGGCTAGAAGGGACATTATGAGGCTACCCCCTCCATTCTTCTCACCTCACCCTTCTCTCCCCATCACAGCCGTCCCTGACTGGGGAGTAGCCACCACCTTCAGAGACCAATTCTCCACCCAGGGGAGGGATATTCTCAACCTCCCTTCAGCGAGCTAATCGTATGTTTCAAAACCCTCTTCCCTCCCCTTTTCCCTTGCCTAAATCCCTCTGGCTGCAATTTGACTTGTTTTTCTCTTGTTCTGTCCTCAGTGGAGAAGGGAACGAGTAAGCCATCCTGTTTCGCATCATTTCTCCACCTTTTTTTTTTTGGCCGCACGGCCTGTGGGATCTTAGTTCCCCGACTAGGGATCGACCCCGGACCGTGGCAGCGAAAGCTCTGAGTCCTAATCACTGGACTGCCAGAGAATTCCCCACCTCTCCAGCTTTGAGGTTTGTTGTCGTCATTGTTGGTGGCTGTGTTGAATATTTATGAAACCCCCACGAGATGTTAGCTGCTGTCTTAAATTTAATATTAAAAAAAGATTTCCAGAACTCATTAGGTTGGATCATAGGAAATTGCTGTTTTATAGTTCCAAAAAATAAAAAGCAACAGTTAAATAGGGAAAAAAGTCATAACATCGCTGCTCATTTCCTGCGTTGCTGTTGTTACCCAGAACAAGAGAAATGAGACACCACAGGCTTCAGCCCTCGTCAGACCCCTGAGTCCCATTGCAGAAGCCCCACTCTTGCTGAGATCGTCTGACAGCTGGCTTCAGCCCTCGTCAGACCCCTGAGTCCCATTGCAGAAGCCCCACTCTTGCTGAGATCGTCTGACAGCTGGCTTCAGCCCTCGTCAGACCCCTGAGTCCCATTGCAGAAGCCCCACTCTTGCTGAGATCGTCTGACAGCTGAACCCACGCGCAGAGGAGCATAGCCAGGCAGGAGGAAGCAGGATGTCCCCACAGCAGCTCAGATTGCCCTGTTTCCACCCCAGCAGGGATTTCAGCTGAACCAAGATAACCCCCTTTCTCTCTACCCCACACAGGCGTTCCTCCCCATCCGCCCATGGAACCCGATGCCCATGAATGTCAGGCAAGGCCGCAATCACATAGGCGTCACTGTTTTGGGAGGCTGGAGAGTCTCTTACAGAAGACCTGTGAGCTCCACCCCATGTGCTTTAAACTAAGGGCTTCTAAGCCCTCAGTTGAAAAAAAAGAAAATACTATTTGCTATAGCCTGAATGTTTTGCATCTGGGCCCCCAAATTTGTATGTTGAAATTCTAACCCCGAAGCGATGGTATGAGGAGGTCGAGCCTTTGGGAAGCGTTTAGGTCATGAGGGTGGAGCCCTCAGGAAGGGGATTAGTGCCCTTAAAAAAGAGGCCCGAGAAAGCTCCCTTGCCCCTTCCAGCATGTGAGGACACACAGAGAAAGCACCATCTGAGAACCAAGAAGTAGTTTCTCACTAGACACCCAGTCTGTCAGCATCCTGATCTTGGACTTGTAGCCTCCAGAACCGTGAGAAATACATTTCTGTTGTTTCTGAGCCACCCAGAAGCCAGTTTACAGTATTTTGTTATAGCAGCCTGGATGGACTAAGACACTAGTTTTTAACAGTTCACTTTCCGACCACCTACGTAAACTCCAAGAGCGTTCCAGAATAATTGAAAATTTTTGTGAAAAGTACCCCTTGATGGGAGGGGACGATTGCGGGGAGGAGGTGTTACTGGCATCTAGTGGGTAGATGCCAGGGATGCTGTTCAACATCTTGGGCTGTACAGGCCAACCTCTCACAACAAAATGTCAGTAGTGAGAATCCCTGCTGTGTACACACCATCCTGTAAGCAGAGCATTATCCTTCTTTCCTTTTTACAAGAACCTTAAATAATATACCAGGATTTGAGCCCAGGCCCGTCTCAACAAAAAGCCCATGCGCCCCCATCCCCACCGTGCCCAGAGGATGAGAGACGGAGATTCAGGAGGGATGGGGGATGGAGAGAGGCAGCCGCACCCACCTTCCAACCCCCGAGAAGATTGGAGCAGGGGTGTGGGGTTGGAGGGATCAGCTTTAGAGCTTATTCTCAAGTTTGCCCTTAGGACTCTGCCTCACCCTGCGTCCCGGGGGCTTATAAGCCCAGGTTTGGAAGTTTGTTTTCCTTCGGTGTGCATCAGAGTTAATGGCTGGAGCTGTGAAAAGAGGTCCAGCTTCCTAACAGTACTGCGGCCACTTTAGATTCTTGTCCTCATTACCTCCCTAATGTGCACTTTTGCTGAAAGACCTGGGGGTGTGGACGCCGGTCGCATTTTTTTCTCTGCTCTCTTTCACCCCCGGGTTCCTTCTGCCATCTGTTGATCTCCAGTGTCTGCCTTCATTCCCTTAATATTATGTTCTTGCCGCCTGGGTCGTTTGTCTTGGTTTCGCATTAGTTTCGCTCTCAGGTAATCCCTCCACCTTCAGAGACGGTAACAATTACATTCCCTTTACTCTAAATCCAGGGGGAGACGGAGTTGGCCACCTCCTAAGGCACCATGTGGTGTGCGTTTGGCGGGGGGTGGGGGTGGGAAGGGCGTGGTACCCGCTGTGGGCGTGGCCAAGGTACAGGGCTGGGCAGAGGCGCAACTTCTTTAGGATAGAGATATTCAGATGCCAGCCCTTGCCGCCCACGCCTGGGAGAGAACCACAGCCCATGTCAGCCACCGGGGGTGGTGGGGGGCCGGGGGTGGGGACTGAGGGTCAAGCCTGGTTCTGCCCCTTGATGCTGTGTCACTGTGGGGTAGCCCTTTCTCTCCTGCATTAGTTGGGTAACCTAATGAGCCGTTGTGAGCATTAGTAAACCAAGTGCTGCTGGCTGCGTGCTAAATAACTAGAAAGGGTTAGTTTGCCAATTAATGTTAAGTCCTGTCCTCAGGGCCGCACTATCATTAACATTAAAATGACTAATTAGAGCAAAATCTTTAACAAAAGAGCCACCAGCTGTTGCTTATGGTTTAGAAAAGCAAGGTTTTTCAAAGGGAGGGATTTGCCCCTCTGATGTCAGGAAACCCCTGGTCAGTCTCTGACTAGCTTTTTTTTTTTTTTTTTTGTGGTACGGGGGCCTCTCACTGTGTGGCCTCTCCCGTTGCGGAGCACAGGCTCCGGACGCGCAGGCTCAGCGGCTATGGCTCACGGGCCCAGCCACTCCGCGGCATGTGGGATCTTCCCGGACCGGGGCACGAACCCGTGTACCCTGCATCGGCAGGTGGACTCCCAACCACTGCGCCACCAGGGAAGCCCTCACTCGGTAGATTTTGACCTCTTCCCTCTTCATAACAGAAGTTCCTCCAGGCTCCAAGCCCTTGGTCTTGATTCTGACCAATATTGGTTATTCTCTTTCCTATTTGGATTGGGGTTGCACTCCCCCATAGATGTCAGAAAGGGGTCTTAACATTGTGCTTCTATGCCATTGATCCCAGGCCACTGGGGCCATTCCTTCCTTTCCTCCCTCCCTCCCTTCCTTCTTTCTTTTTCATAGCCCTTCTTACCTCTCTATCAGATATATGCAGACCAGCACGGCTCTTCCACATTTGATCAGGGCGTTGGTTAACTTGGCAAGCTCACTCCTACTGGACAGGGCTTGGAAGATCATCTGTCCATCCCCAAGCTTCAAGCTACACTGTGGTCACACCATCTCAGAGCAGACTGTAAGAGTCCCTGCCATTTGAGGATGGATCGTCAATGTCTGTGATGACGTCATTGGGCCACCATATCAACCTTGGACTTCTCGTTGCACGAGCTAATAAAACCCTATGTGTTTAGGTCCGGGGTCATCAAACTCTTTCTTTAAAGGGCCACATAGTAAATATTTTAGGTTTTCAGACCATTTGGTCTCTCATTACTCTCTGCTGACATAGAGAGTCAAACAAAACAGTCACAGACAGTTCATCAACAAACAACCATGGCTGTGTGCCAATAAAACTTTATTTATGGGCAGTAAATTTTGAAATTCATATAATTTTCATGTGTCACGAAATATTCTTTCCTTGATTTTTTTTGACTATTTAAAAATGTAAAAATCATTCTTATAACTTCCCTGGGGGCGCAGTGGTTAAAGAATCTGCCTGCCAATGCAGGGGACACGGGTTCCATCCCTGGCCCGGGAAGATCCCACATGCCGCGGAGCAGCTAAGCCTGTGCACCACGACTGCTGAGCCCACGCGCCTAGACCCCGTGCTCCGCAACAAGAGAAGCCACCGCGATGAGAAACCCGCGCACCGCAACGAAGAGTATCCCCCACTCGCCGCAACTAGAGAAAGCCCGTGCAGAGCAATGAAGACCCAGTGCAGCCAAAAATAAATAAATAAAATAAATTAATTAAAAAGATCATTTTTAGCTTGCAGGCCATACAGAAACAGGCAGTGGGCTGGATGTGGCCCCTGGGCTGTAGTCTGCTGACCCTTGGTTGAAGCTACTGTTCTGTGGATTTTCTGTTACTGGCAGCCTCGTGCAATCTTATGTGACGTAGTGATGGGGATGAACCTTCTTTTTGGTTTTATTAATTAAAAAATGGCAAGCATTTTAATTTTAATTTAAAAAATGGCAAGCATTTTTTAATTAATAAAAAGGATTAAAACAGTCAAATTCAAATGAACTCTGGGACTCAAAAGCTTCTAGTTTCTAGTTGCAAAATCAACACATAATGGAAAAATCCAATGACATTTAAAAATGTAAGATCCATTTTTCTAAAATAAATTTATTTATTTTTGTCTGCATTGGGTCTTCATTGCGGTGCGCGGGGGCTACTCTTTGTTGCGGTGCGTGGGCTTCTCATTGCGGTGGCTTCTCTTGCTGAGGAGCACGGGCTCTAGGCACGCGGGCTTCAGTGGTTGTGGCACGTGGGCTCAGTAGTTGTGGCTCGCGGGTTCTAGAGTGCAGCCTCAGTAGTTGTGGTGCACGGGCTTTGTTGCTCCCCGGCATGTGGGATCTTCCCGGACCAGGGCTCGAACCTGTGTCCCCTGCATTGGCAGGTGGATTCTTAAACACTGGGCCACCAGGGAAGCCCCCAAAATGTAAGACCCATTTTTTTATGGAGTCCTTTTACTTGCATTTGCAAATACAGCGGTGCACCCATTTCAGAGATTACCCTTAGCAAGATCTGCTTTTAACCTGTGGTGTGTCACATCAAAATACTGTTGTTCTGATTTCTTACTGAAGACGTGAAGAAACTGCTTGCTCTTAACAGCTGATTAAGTATAAGCCTGTTGAGTAACTATAAAGTATGCAAAGAAGACCAGGGGATTTGCCAATGTGATGAAGTGTGTAACTGGTTCCACAGTGTCCCAGGGGTTCCCCCACCAAGCGAGTCGGGCCATCCAGCCCACAGGAGTCTGCTGGCTTTGGCTTCTGAGCAAGCTTCGGTTCTACGTGCACGTATCATAGAAAAATGATTCCTAACCCATCGTACTCTTTTTATGTCTGTTTCAGAGGGTCTTGCTGTTGGAGTTGGATTTGGGGCTGTAGAAAAGACGGCATCTGCTACCTTTGAGAGCGCCAGGTAAGCGGGCACCTAGTGCCTTAGAGCGTGGCACTGCACCCGGTGGTACCCGGAAGTGCCTGTTGCCTCGGGTGAGCTGGGCAGCAGCCCCAGCCCCCCAGGTCTGACCGGCGGAGGCGAGGAGGAGGTCAGGGCAGCTCATACCTGAGAGAGGTACTCTTTCAAGAAGCAGGTCTACACCACGTTTTTCCAATGAGCTGTCTGATGGGTAACCGTTTTGAAAACCAACCATGGATATAATCCCATGCTGTTCTCCAAACGCTTTAAATGTATACGTACATGATAAAGACAGTGTCCTGGGGAGACTGGTTCCAGGACCCGCCGGCGGATACCAAAATCCTCGAATGCTCGAGTACCACAGTCAGCCCTCGGTATCCACGGATCCGCGAACTCAGCCGTGGGGGGATGGCAGGACCCGGAGGGCCATCTGCACCTCGAAGGCAGCAGCTGACGCTTCTCACCGCCATCTCCTTTAGAAGCCCTCGCTTTCTCTTTCTGGCCACTGGCCTCTCCTGTTTCCTCCCCCTTCCATCTGCTTCTTCACAGGCTCTTCCGCAGGTTCGTGTCCTACGGCCCGTCCTGAAATGTTGATGTCCCCCAGCGCTCCATCTCTAGGGCACCCTTTCTTCTCACTTAGTGCACTCTTTCTGGGGATTCTGCCCCCTGCCTATGGCTTTATTTTCCGTCCGTTTGCTGGTGATGCCCAGGTTGATCTTCTGCCTAGATTTTTCTCCCGAACTTATTCTTACGGGTCTGGCCACCATCCATATGTCTCCGCTTGGGTGTTCCACAGGATCCCCGCACCCAGCATCTCCAAAGTTGAACTTATTGTCCCCATCTGCTGTCATGCAAAACCCCATCATCACCTGGTACCCGGTCGACCAAGCCAAACTCACTGTCATCCTCGGCTTCCTATTTCCCCTCGTCTTCCCTAGACAATCAGCAGGCCTGTAGATTCTTCCTTTCCTCTCCCTCTGTTGAATTACAGGGCCTAGATGAGGCTACAGCCTTGGGACCATAAAGAGTCGTCATAGAGATAAGCTACCTGGTCCACCTGTGCCCACAAAACTACGAATACTACAGCCTCCAGGCTGAAGGAGGGCGGGTGGAGCCTTCTGTCCAAGGGCGGCAAATTCAGATGCCTGTAGAGAACTAAGAGGTAGCAGATAAGTGCAGACAGGCAGGTGGAGACAGTTGGGAGTGGCGAGGACAGAGGTGAACTTCGAACAGACAGCACGCACGCTGTCTAAAAGGTGCTGGAAGTCACAGTTATTTTGAAAACATAATTCGGGCCAAAGAGATGGTCCAGGGGCCACTGGTTTCTGTATCGAACCACGCCTTTCTCGCTCCACTGCCCTCTGACGGGTATAATCTCAAACTCTACCTTTTACCTGCCTAAGGCAATGGCACCGTCCCCTTTAACGATCTGCCCTGTGTCTACGGATCACGGTTGCCAGGAACTAGTTCCTCACGGAATCCCTTTCTCCCCTCTTCCCTCGTTCCCAGCCTTGCGTGGGGCCTCTTTACACCCCATCACCTCCTTTTCTCGATTCCCTCAGCTGCTCTGGGGCCCCAGTGTGTCGCTGTAGTCACTGAATTCTAATGCTTCGTGTTGAGGGACGTGTCTGCTCCATGAAGCCCCAAACACACATGCAGGCTGGCGCAGTTCTAGGTTGAGATCTTCTGTGTTCTCAATTCTTCTTCCTGCCTGGCGGACTCCCAAGTCACTTCCTCGCCCTGACTCCAGGGTCATCAGTAACAAGATGCCTATGGCGAAAATCACAGGAGCCATGGATGGGGAGAAGCCTTTAGAATGTAAGAAATGTCACCAAGATCCAGGGCTGATTGTGATTCGTCATGCCCCGTGGGGCTGACCCCTGAAGCATCCAAGGGCCAGGTCCTCCCAGAGCTCGGGGAGCTGCACGTGCTCCAGAAATGTCTGTGCCGGCAAGTGACAGCTCAGCCCCACGCACTGCGCTCACGGGCCAGGCTTCCTGTCTGTTGGCACCATGTCTCCTGCAGCCTCAAGATGTCAACTCCGATGTCCCTCTATTCTGTCACCTGCACTTTCTGCTAATCTTTATGTTTCTGAAGAAAGCAGAGCGAAAGCCTTTCCAACCCAACTCCCCCCTTCCCTAGACCAGACAGATCCTCTCTGAGTTATATAAACCCTCAACAGGACTCTCCAGCTGGGATCGGGCTGGGGCACTGGACTGGGTATTTTCAGCTTCATAAAACCCTCTGATAAACAAGCATCCTTGGGGGTTTTTATGCCCCTGCACTCCACCCACCCCCATCACAGCCGGTGGGCAGAGCCCTTAGAGCTTTGCCCCCATCGCCACTGTGTCTGGGGTATCAGGAGTAGGGGTGGGGGGAGAGCATGTCCATGCAGGCCACAGAGAGGGAAAGAGGGTGACCTCATGCAGACCCTCTCCTTCAGCCTGTCTTCCCCACTTACAAATCCGTATATAGTTTGTGATTTGGGTTCTTCCTTTCAAATTCCTCTGATCTTACTCTTCAGTGGTAAAAGTCAGAACAGCCCCCAGGCAAGGCCCGTAAGCCTTCTCCGCCCTTAGCTCATGCTGCAGACCGGGGGGTTTCGTGGGAGGGAAAGGAGGGAGGGAGGGAGGAAAAAAAGGAGAAAACAGGCTAATACTGAGGGGAGGGGTACAAAAACAGTCATCAGACGATTAAATACATCTTTTGAAAGAGTGAGGTTTTGCTTTTTAGAATTCCAATTCTATGTAATTCACAAGCGACACACATAAAGCACAACATGCAAAGGTGGCAGATAGAGGAATGAAAAAAGACACAAGGTGAGTGCTGATCCAAAGAAAGCAGGTGGGAGTCCGCCTGCCGATGCAGGGGACGCGGGTTCGTGCCCCGGTCCGGGAGGATCCCACATGCCGCGGAGCGGCTGGGCCCGTGAGCCATGGCCGCTGAGCCTGTGTGTCCGGAGCCTGTGCTCCGCAACGGGAGAGGCCACAGCAGTGAGAGGCCTGCGTAGTGCAAAAAAAAAAAGAAAGCAGGTATTACAATTTCAGTATCAGACCAAGCTGACTTTAAGGCAGACAGCCACAGAAAGAATAAAGGTCAGTACTTAATGAAAAGAGAAACAACGTACCGGGATGACAGAACGATCCCGCATCTGTACGCGTCTAGCAACGTCAGCCTCAAAATGCTCAGGAAAATTGTCAGCATCACGGGGCACAGCCGACAAAACTGCAGTCATGGTGGGGAGCACCACGCCCCTGTCTGACACCAATAAAGCGTTACCAAATGTACATCGTGGACACATGTAGACCCCCAACCCAGCAATTAGGAAAACGTAAACATTCTTTCCAAACACACGTGTGTATGTTTCCCAAAACTGATTACAGTACTGTGCCACAGAGAAAGTCAGATCACCCCCAGATCAATGCCATTCAGACCACACCCTGACCTCAGTGCAGTGTAATTGAAAATCAATAGCAAAAGAGATAGCTAAAATAATTGGTTAGCGGGCGGTGAAACCCTCAGGTGCCATAAGATAAGCACAGGGAGGGATGCGAACCAAGTGACCTAAGAAACCAGTGGACGAAGGGCAAGGTCTTCCCCCATCTCAGGGGCGCTTCATAGAACGGGTGGCCTTAGACCAGGAGCGTGGCGGCTGTCCACCTGGAGAGGCGGAGGTGATGAGGTCAGTTAGTACTGCGAGCTGGCGGGTGCGTGATGTCACCGAGATGGGATTCGTGTGGCGCTTTATGGAAGTACGACTGGAGGCCAAAGGAAAAGTGCGTTCTTCAGCAAGAGGCTGACAGCCTTGGTGGGTTCCGGTGCCCGGCAATGTTGAAGCCCAAGAGGAGACTTAAACATTAATCTGGTTCAACGGAATACTTTGGGGGGGGAAGAGGTAGACAGATCCGTGCGAAGAACCCA
Organism: Lagenorhynchus albirostris; assembly: GCF_949774975.1. Lineage (NCBI taxonomy): Eukaryota > Metazoa > Chordata > Mammalia > Artiodactyla > Delphinidae > Lagenorhynchus > Lagenorhynchus albirostris. The sequence continues at coordinate 55,123,866 of NC_083114.1, forward strand.
GCGGTTGAACAGACGCGATTGACACCACTGCTACGTGTTATAGCAGCTGCGAAGAAGATAAGGGATGAGTTGATGATGGTGGGAATGAAGAGAGATTGGTGGGAAGAAAGCATTTTAAGCGCAGAACAAACTGGCAACATTTGTCAACCGATTCCGTTGTCGTGTGGGAGGGAGAATTCAAATTCGGGAGACCTAAGTAATCACATAGGTAGCTGAAAGGGGCTGAGAGGGAAGGAGGGATGGGTGTCTGCATGGATTCGGGAAAAGAAAAGAGTTAGCTGGCAAATGCCTGGGACGTGTGGACCAAGCTAGCTGAGCCAGAGAGAGTTCTCTGTTCATTTAGCGGAGGGGTCGGCAAATGATGGCGTGTGGGACAAATCTGGCCCACACACGCTTCTGTGAATGCAATTTTATTGGAACACATGCATGCCCAAGTTCCCCATCAAAGGCTCTGACACCGGGAAAGAGGACAGGTAGGTCCCCAGCATATAATTTGTGTACGGCTGCTGCCATCTAGTGTTCTGATGCTGTTACTTCATCATGTATATGGAGTGCCCCTGCCCCCGGCCCTCTTCCACCTGGTCCACCTTCCTCCTGCGCTAGATAGCCTACATCGTCGGGGGATCCCTTCAGAATTCATCCCCTGAAGGATGATGAGTCTCAGCCAGCCAACTCAGCAATGAACTCAGCAGCCTGTAGTTCAAGGGAAACACAGCTTTCTTCTTTCTGATCTGGTCCCACAGCAATTTCTTTGGGTTTCACCGCAAAGAAATTCTTCAGACCTCCTGTCCTTGGGGAGTCGGCTGCTTCAGCGGTTTTTCCCTTCTGAAGTGTCACTACATCCAGCGCACGCGTGCTCCGGAGAGGAAGCATGCCCTCCGCTCTCACTTAACTCAGTCGCAGGCATAATTCAAACCGGCAGGGAGAGCGAGCGAGGTGATTTATGCTTCAACATTTCGCTTCACGCGTTGCTTCCTACTTAAGCTTTGACTTAAGCACAAGTCGAGAGGCGTCTGTAATCCAAGAGCACACCCTGACCGACAGGCACCGCAGGCATCCCAGAGCAGGCTCGGGCAGAGGACGCTGGCCGCACACCTCGCGGCGCACCACGCAGAAGCCACAGAGCACAGGCTGGATATATTTTTTTTTTTCTGCTGAGCGCCCCAACCAGCCACTGCTAATCAACACCCAGACACTTAGTAAAGGATGCCTGGTAGCTTAGCCTGCATTCGGACCTAACATAGCTCTTTGAGTTACACATGCAGGCATCAAAATAAATTTTAAGGGGTGTGTTTGCCTCTCGGATCAAAGAGTAAAGCAAAAGTCGGGTGTATCTTTCTGCCTGGCTTCTAAACCAGTTATGCCTGTTGAAATAGCAACGCTCGTTTGAGACAGCAGCTGCTAGTCAGCCAGGCAGCCATTTGTTTCGCAACAAGGACGAGCAGTCGATGGGTACGTCTCTGGGCGTAGCCCCGTGTGTGTGCATCCACCTGTGCAAGTCGTCCACCTACTTCCGCTCAAGTTTATTCAGGGAAACACGTTGCAGGGGGAGGGAGGGGATTTAGGGAAACAAAAGATGCGCTTTCTCATTAGAGTTCGCCCAAGCGTCTCTTAAGGAGCAGACTGCTCTCCCAGTGTCCCCAGGCCTCCCTGTGGCAGGACCAAGTTCCCAGATGAGACCGTCTCTTCCTCAAGGCTGCCCATCTTGACCCCCTCCTGCCCGCTGAACTGGGTCTCACCATTCGGCGGGGAGGCAGGAGCCAAAGCCCAGCCTAGGCTCCCAGGAGAGTGGTCTCTAGCCTGAGACGTGGAACCCCGGCGTGAGGACACACTCTGACTCAGCCAGCCACACCCGTGCTGTTCTCCCCACCACCCCTCCCTTCCATCACGTCAGCAGAATTGGAAGTTAGTTCTTGCACTGTTGCTTATTTGCAATAGCAGGTGGCACTTTAGCAGATCCATTTTAGTGTATGCAAACAAGCCCTTCTCTTGAACCCATGAAACCACCTTGCCTGGAATTCTAGAGTCATCTACTGACAGCTCCTTCCCGCAACTTCTTCTTCCTGGTCCTCCCACACAGATGCTCGCTTTACCTTGAATTATTAAGAGCATTTGGCAGTGGTGGAGGGCAGGCCGTGGTTGGCAGACAGTGCCACCGTGCGGTAGTGGGGCGTCATAGCTTGACTCTGGGTAACACGCACCTGGCCATCTGCCCGCGTCTTTGGCTCTTACTACCGACGTTTCAGTTTCCACGTGTGTCACATGAGAGAGGTGGGTTGCATCTGTGGTTCTAAGACCACCAGGCTTTGTGGGACAATAAAAATGTCCCCCAGGCATGTGAAGACTGATGTAGAAATGCCTCCTTTTATATTTTGCAAAGTAATGGCGTTGAGAGAAAGCTGGTCTCACTGCCACTCACACTCTCTTAGAAATTGTACTAATCACCAAACATTAGTTCGTAAACTCAGGATAGAACAAAGTCCTTTCTGACCCCAGACAGGAACTTACTTCTCTCTCTCTTTCTTGGTCCATTCAAATTCATGAAAACCTTGTGCAATAATAATACGTAATTATGTTCTCAATACAAATTAGTCCGTTAAGTCCCATTGGCTAATGCAAAAAGATGACCTTGACTCTCCAATTTATTCTACTACTGTCTTTTTTTTTTTTTTTACTACTACTGTCTTTTAATCTATGTTGAAAATCCAGTTTCTCTAAACCAGGATATCTTTTTTATTATTTTCTTTTGTGTTTTTCTTCCCTGTCATCTTTCCGTGTACACAGAAGCCATCTCGCGGGGGAGGGGAGCAGGGGAGAGAGGAAGTTACAGCCTCGGGAGGGATCTTGATTCCTGATTCCTGAATTACTAGTTTTATCCAAAAAAGAGAGCAATTTAGCTTGGGAAAGAATCTGATCCTGGAAGAGACGAAACTCCATTTAATTGATTAATTTTTTTCCCGCTGCTGTGTGGAAATGGGGGCTATAGGACAGGGTAATATCAGGGTGTAAGTCTTGACACGGATACCCATGAAATATGCTCATTTGCCCAAAACGGGGTTTGCGGTGTGAGCTGAGAGAAGTCAAGGAACACAGGCGACTCCAGACCCTTGTCCTCTGCTCCCATGGCCGCGAAGAAAGCAGGTGCTCACACGTGGGGAGGGGGCAGAGCTCACACGTGGGGAGGGGGTAGAGCTCCCCCTGCCGGCAGCTGCGCACGCGCGCACGCGGGGAGCCCTGAGGACCCAGTCAGGGAGGCCCCGGGGATGCCCTGGGGGGATGGGGGTGGGGAAGGGGACCGGGACCCGCGCTCCCCAGGCCCCGTGATGTGGCGCAGCCGCGTTCCCAGAGGGCAGGGGCGGCAGCCGGAAGCGGTAGGCGCGAAGCACCCTCTCCCAGCTCTGAGCTGGGGCGCCCGTGGGACTCGGGGCTGTTGGCTAGGGCTGCAGGATTGGACGTGGCCCTCTGGGGAATGAGGCGGCAGAGCAGTGCCTGTGTGAGGGCAGCTCGCGACTCCGACCTTGTCACCATCCATCCAGCCCCACCCCATTTGGACTCCGGGCAGAAGGCCAGCTGCCCACGGGGTGGCTCCCAGGCTGCCGCCTCTTTCCCCATCCCCGCCGTTCATGCAGGGTGGATGCTGCAGCAGGAATGGAGCCTCGTACCTGGCTCCGAATGGCACCGTTGAGCCCGGAGCCCTGGAATGCAGGCGCATGTCACCCAGCGGTGAGCAAACTCAGAGTCAACCCCAGCGGCTTCCAGACGGGACGGTAAAGAGCTGAGCACCGCATCCTACCTGGGAGCGACTTAATCCCCGCCTCCTGCATCCTCCCCTTCTATCCACCTGCTTCTCCCAGGGCACAGCCACAGAGCTGTGCAGCCGTCACCGCTCTCTGCTTCCGGAACATTCTCGTCACTCCCAAAAGAAACCCCATAGCCATGAGCAGTCAGTCCCCTCCCTCCCTCCTCGTAGGCCCTGGCAACCACGAACGAGTCTACTGTCTGTCTCTATTGATTTGCCTGTTCAGCACATTTCATGTAAATGGAATCAAACCATGCGTGGTCTTTTATGTCTGGCTTCTTCCACTTAGCATAACGTTTTCCGGGTTCAACCGTGTTGTTACTCCTTTTCATGGCTGAAGAATATTCTGTCGTATGGCCGTACCACATTAGTTGACGGAGGTTTGGGTTGTTTCAGCATTTTGGCTATTACAAATAGTGTTGCGGTGAATACTGGCATACAGGTTTTTGTGTGGACATAGGTTTGCATTTCTCTTGGGTACGTACCAAGCAGTGGAACTCTAAATTTAACTCTCTGAGGAAGGGAGTTTAACAAATGACCTTCTATGCCAAAACAAAAGGATCCAGATTGGCCCAAGAGTTTATTTTAACCTTGAAAGTTCCATTCGCCAAACATCATCATAGCAGGAGCCCTTCCCAGGCCGATCCCCTTCCTCTCGGGCCTTAAACCACAGGAATGCCGAGTGTTACAACCATAGGTGGTCTCTGCCGTGTCCTTGCTGTGTGCTCCCTTCTGTGCTGTCCTCGCCCTTCGTTCTCTTGTTGGCTTTTCCATGAGAAGACTCATGGGGGAAGGACCCGTGAGTTGCCCCATTTTACAGACAAGAAAGTTGAGTCACCGAGAGGTGCTCTGTCCACAGCCTCAGAGCCGGTAAGGCGAAGCGCCAGGTATGTTCCTAGGTCTCTGGCTGAGGACCTAGCCCTTTCCTGGAGCATCTGGTGGCCTGTGAGGTGCTTTCGCCACCATGAGAGGCTGAGGGACAGAGCCCGCGGGGAGTGGGCAGGCAGGTCTCGCTTCCCGCTGAGCTTCCTTTGCTGCAGACCCTTTTGAGTAGGTGTGTGGTTGGGGGTCGGGGGGGAGTATGGAGCAGGCTGGATCCCGGAGCTAGGCAGCCTGGCTGCAACCCCGGCTCCGCCACTTACCGGCTGTGCGACTTTGATGCGTTGCTTCCCCCCCCCCCCCCCCCCCCGTTCCTCTGTTTCCTAATCTGCAAAATAAGAATAATAATCGTTTCTACCTCAACGGGTCGTTCTGAGAATTAACTGAGTTTATACGCGCAAAGCCCCGGCACAGGGCCGGCATGTAGGAAGGCTGTATACGACGCGGCTGTGATGTTTGCTTCCCAGCCTGCCTGTTTCAGACACTACACTCCAGAGAGATGCCCAGCCCACCCCTGTCCCAGCCCGGGCTCCAGGACAAGAGCTCCCTGTCCCCCCTCACCTCCCCCCGCCCCCCAAAAGAGAACGAGTTCAGAAGCGGCTTCCACAGTCTGTGTGGACCCAGCACGCAGGCCAGAGGTCCGGGTCCAGGCCTCCGTGGTCTCTAGGTGTTGCGTCTGCTCTCCCGTGTCGTGGGCTGCATGCCCGACACTAGACCTTAGTACCCTCCCCTCTGTCCCCGCCCCCCCGCCTTGGCCCTCCCAGGCTGACTTTGCTGTCCTGTCTCAGCACGAGGTTGGCGTGCTGGGTGTCTCTTGCTCTGGGCTTGCTCAGTGAATGTAGCTATTTGTCCATCCCGCACCCTCACCTGGAGCCTCTTCTCTACCCTGCAGGGGACCCAGGACCGGGCTGGGAGTGGGCTGCTCTGCACCCGGCCTCAACGGCCCGCCTGAATTCTGCAGATGGTTTTCTAGTGGGCAGCCCCCTCCAGACAGCACGAGCTGCTGCTTCCCTCTTGCCCCGCCCCCCACGCCCAGTTCCCTGGACTCACTCTCAGGCCCCGCCGTGTCACCACACAAGTTACACGCCCAGAACAAGGAGGGAGGCCCTGAGTGCCCTCCTGTGTCTGCCCAGAGGCAGCCCCTCTCCATCTGCAGCACAAGGAGCCGTTTATGCCGGGCCCCCTCCCCCTCCACAGCCCCCGGCCACCTCCACCCAAGTCCCTGGCGACAGGGTTGGCCGTCTTGGCACGGGGGACCGATCTCTACACAACGTGCACTCTGTTTAGCGTGAAGCAGGCTTCAGGGCAGGCTCGGACCCCACAAGGCTCTTTGAGAACAGCAGCGTCGTTTCTCTGTGGCTTTCCCAGGCGCTGGAGGTGACACGGTCTTTTCCCTCCTCTAGTCCCATCGCTGCCCGGTCCACCCTCCTGGACAGCTTGTTACAAGCGGCGAGAGGCCGAGAGCAACTGTGCTTTACAGAGCCGTGGGCAGCGTTCAGCTGGGCTGCTGGTGTTGACTGCGCTGGCTTTTGCCGGGCCAGCCAAGAGAGGCAGCTTGGGCGCATTGGTGGGTTCACCACGGGGCACTAGTGGCTGCCTTTAGGGGCTGTTTACATGCACTGCTCAGTCTTTACTGCCATCCCAGTAAAGAGGGGAGGACACAGAGCCCGGGAACTTTCCCTGAGGTCATGCTTACGGCAGGTGGCATGTTTTGGGAAGCCTGTGAATTAACACCTCTGCCCCTGCTGGCTCTCTCACCCCACCCTTGCCTCTGGCAATCATGGGACAGTCACGAAAGCTAACGTTTACTGAGTGCTTTCCACGTGCAGATCCTGTGCTCCTTGACTCCTGGGGAATTCACTAATCCTTAAAGCCCCCTGTGAGGGAGAAATCACTGTGCCCATTTTACAGATGCAGGATGTGCCCAAAGGCACAAGGGAGTGAGGGCAGGGGCAGGATTTGAGCCCAGGCAGCCTGGCCCTGCAGCCTGTGCCCTTAACCCTGACATCCTCCTGCCTCCTGTGACCACAGAGGCTTGAAAACTGCCCCCCAAAGTGGTGTGGGAAAGGAGGTCAGCGCCGTTGTAAAAAGTGTGTAATTTCCCAAGCGTCGGCTCTAGGAGTTCTGATTCCACTGTCCAGTGTGGCTTTAAAATCGTGTCTCATTGGACGAGTTGGGAAACAGCAGCAGATGTGAAATCTCTTCAGGGAGGGGCAGGTTTCCAGCCGGCCTCACTGGCAGCAAACATACATGTTCAAGGTCGTGTGGCACATCAGTCCTGGCATTTGTTGCCGCACTTGGGAACCGTCACCCTTGCCAGGTGCCTCCAGGCAGCAAGGGCTAAGGGGAGAGGGAGAGAGCAGAGAGCAGTGCAAAGAGATGGCACCAGGATGCCCCGGGCGGCTGCTAGGTCAGGACCAGCTTCCAGCCTCACCTCCTGGAAAGTGGACGGACAGGTGGGCTGGGTCACTGGGAGGCTAGAGCTCCCCAGCAAGAGTTACCTGCCTACAGGCTCCAGGACAAGGGGAGGTGGGGGGGGCGGGTTTTTAGAACGACAGTGTTGTAGTAGAATGGCATCCCCCAGAAAAGAATGTTGAGTCCTAACCCCCAGTACCGGGAATGTAACCTTAGTTAGCAGGAGGGTCTTTGCAGATGCAGAGAGTTAAGATCAGGTCGCAGTGGATTAGGGTGGACCCTAAATCCCATACGACTGGTGTTCTTATTCAACAAGGAGAAAAGTCACACACAGAGGAGGACGCTGGGTGACAACGCAGAGACACCCCGAGGGGAGACGGCCATGTGGTGATGGAACCAGAGATCACAGTGACACAGCCAGGGGCCAAGAACTGCTACCAGCCGCCACCCGAAGCTGGAAGAGCTAAGGAAGGATCCTTCCCTAGAGATTTCAGAGGGAGCGTGGCCCTGCTGACACCTTGCTTTTGAGCATCTAGCCTCCAGGACCGTGAGAATAAACGTCTGTTGTCTTACGCCACCCAATCTGTGGTCCTTGGTTACAGTGGCCACAGGGAACCGGTAGACAGGGTCTCCCCAGTCTCCATCCACGTCTTCCGAGCCCCACTGGGCTTTCTTCACCTCCTCCCGCGGTGGACGGAAAGCTCTGAGCGTGACTCTTGAATCCATCCTCTTCTGTATCCGGATGCATTTTGTTTTCCCCACCCCTTCGCTGGTCTTCATTTCCTATTTCAAAAGGAGGCTCAGGTTTTGTTTTGTTTTGTTTCCTTAGGCCTCTGTTGGTTCAATTTGAACCCAACCGGGGGAAAGCAGTAGGTTTCTCCTTTCCCGAGAGGCCGCCTTCAGACGCCGGCCCGCGGGAGTCTGGGCTGTCCCCTGCACTGGAGCTATTAAGCTGTCATAAGAAAGAGGCCTTTGTCACGGGGAACACGGCCCTCGGCTCAGAAACAGAGACAGACTGTACCAGAAAACAACAGAAGAAAAGGTCCAACCACGACATTCTTTGGGACTTCAGTCATCGGCCTCTCACTTGTTCTTAAAAGACAAATTTCCTTTCTTTGGTGTAAGTCCGTCAGATAGGTCGTCGGGCTTTTAGTTCTGTCCAGAACCGAGGGCCGGGGGCCTCCACCCAGCTCCCTGTTTGCATGATGTCATGCCTGCCTGCCTGCCTTCAGGTAGGGGAGTCGGAGGTGGCCCTGGACCTGCACAGGGGGTGGGGTGAGGTTTTGCAGGAGACTGAGGGCCTGACTTAGCTTTCAGTGCAGGGAAGGGGGAGGCGATGAAAATTGTCACGGAGGCCATGTTACAAATGCGTGATGACCTTCTGACTTGGCATTGGCTCTGCCGGAGGCCTCGGAGAGCCTCATTTCATGCAGGAGAGAAACAGAAGGACAATGACTTGCCCAAGGCCACATCGTTCCGTAATGTCAGACCATTGCTGCCTGCTCAAGACCACTGGCCAAAATGTCCCTTGACCCAGCCTGGCACCTGGAACTGCTGCGGCCCGAGCCTTCTGTTTGGCACATTGACCTCAGCCCCCTCCGGGCCAGCTTTCGCCCTTGACCATCTCAGGGTGGGGTATGGGAGGGCAAATGAGCATTTTCAACAGGGTCCCCTGTGCTGGGTTGCATCCCCTGGCATGAGAACCACGGTTCTAGAAGGAAAGCGGAGAAGAAAGGCTTAGGAGACACGCCCCCCCACCGTTCCCACTGTCCCTTGCGAAGGGGGTTATGCTTCCCAAAGCCGCGGCTTTACTAAGTCAGGGGAGAGAGGCACCGCTTCAGAGGATGCATCCTCTTAAGGCCAGCATCTCACTGCAGGTGAATGACAACGAAACAAACTTTTTATTACAGGAGGGCAAACGACCACATAATTGGCAGGACCTCACGCAAAATGAAAATGCAGGCTCCCTTGTTCAAAAAGTAGGAAAAAAGCTATTTCCTTTGTTCTGTGATGTCTCTCTCAACCTGTCATGGTGTTTTGTTTCATTTTATTTTTAAAATTTGTAATTGTGGTAGACTATACATAGCATAAAATTAACCACTTTTAAGTGTATGATTGTGTCATTAAGCACGTTCCCATTATTGTGCAACCATCATATTCTTCATCTCCAGAACTCTTTTCATCTTTTTTTTTTTGTTTTGGCTGCGTTGGGTCTTCGTTGCTGCGTGCGGGCTTTCTCTAGTTGCGGCGAGTGGGGGCTACTCTTTGTTGCGGTGCGCGAGCTTCTCATCGCGGTGGCTCCTCTTGTTGTGGAGCACGGGCTCTAGGTGCATGGGCTTCAGTAGTTGTGGCACGTGGGCTCAGTAGTTGTGGCTCGAGGGCTCTAGAGTGCAGGCTCAGTAGTGGTGGTGCACGGGCTTAGTTGCTTCGCGACATGTGGGATCCTCCCGGACCAGGGCTTGAACCTGTGTCCCCTGCATTGGCAGGTGGATTCTTAACCACTGCACCACCAGGGAAGCCCGAAGAACTCTTCTCATCTTAAAAAATCAAAACTCTGTCCCCATAAACAACAATCCCCCATCCCCCTCCCCCAGCCCCAGGCAACCACCACTCTACTTTCTGTCCCTAGGAATTTGACTACTTATTCTATAGGGACCTCAGAAAGGGAATCATTTCATATTTGTCTTTTTATGACGGGCTTATTTCACTGAGCACAATGCCCTCAAGGTTCACCTGTGTTGTAGCATGTGTTAGAATTTCCTTCCTTTTGAAGGCTGAGTAATATTCCGTCGTATGTATGGACCACATTTTGTTTATCCATTCCTCTGTTGATGGACACTTGGGTTGCTTCCACCTCTTAGCTTAGCTGTTGTAAATAATGCTGCTGTGAACACGGTGCACAAATATCTCTTTGAGATCCTACTTTCAATTCTTTTGTGTGTGTGCCCAGAGGTGGAATTGCTGCATCACGTGGGAATTTGATTTTTAGATTCTTGAGGAACGTTGTCATGGTGCTTTTTATCTGCTATTTAAGGCAGGGGTGCTTTCTGGAGGAGTGCAGACCCTCATAGGCTCCCAGGGCCTGACTTGATCATGGCCAGGTACCTGGGGAGTGTGTGTCCGACCCTGACCTTCCTGGTGCCCAGGCCCCTGAGTGGCTGCCCCGGTCACTCAGCCCTGCATGAAGGAGAGCAGAAAGAAATTGGGGGAGAAAAAGTGAGAGTCAAGGAGCTGCGGTGATGCCAGGTGAGGTGATGTTGAATATGGACGTATAAAGGTCTGTGATTCCAGACTTTCCCATCAATTGTTGTTTGACCAAGTGAACCTCTCATGGTTGGCCTCCTGCATCCACATTCCCTCTTCAGCCAGGCAGGTGGGCAGCCCCGAGGACCCAGGTCTGAACCTGGGGCAGGGGCAGGAGGTGCACAGTTTGCGGGCTCCTGGTGGCCCCAGCTTCCGGCCAGGTTCAGGGAGCAGCCCCGTGATTACAAAGGGTTACTGTTCTCCGGGGTCTAAACACAGGCAGTGTTCAACCTCAAGCTTTCTTCTTTAGCCTCAGTTTCCTCATCTGTAAAATGGGGTTGCCTTGAGGAGTACACAGCCGAGAAGGTCAGTCTCTTCTGGGCAGCCGGCACTCGACCCTCAGGAGCTGTTAACACCCCCAGCAGCTGGGTTGAGGGTGCAGGTGGCTGTGGCTGCAGCAATGTGGAGACACCCCCCCCCCCCGCCCCACCAAGGGCTGGCTGGTAGCTGGGGGAGTGTGTCTCTCTTTTGACTCTAGGTCCTTACGGCATCTGCTTCTTGGTGATACACAAGCAGTTTATGTCACTAGAGATAACCATGACGTCATCACTGCGACCTGTGTGCCGTATAACATGTGGACATCTCGGTAACGCCACATGACGGTCCATAACCTGGGTCTTCTGCTGCCTTAATACACTCTGAGGGTTTACCCGAGTCCCCACCTAAAGACTAAAAAGGAACCTGGCATGACATGTTCCTCAGTGTGTACCAGACGATGCTTGAAAAATTAACATTTGTTATAACCATTATAAATATACCTAATAACATATTTTGGTAACAGCTTTATTGAGATATAATTCACATACTGTATAACTCACCCATTGTAAAGTACACAGATTAGTGTGGTTTTTAGTTTATTTACAGAGTTGGGCAGCCATCGCCACAGTCAATTTTAGAACATTTTTATCACCCTCAAAAGGAAAAAGGAACTCTGTACCCTTTAGCAGTTGCCTCTCCCCATGTCTTTTCGACCCTTAAGCCCCTAATCTACTTTCTATCTATAGATTCTCCTATTTTGGCCCCTTTCGCTGTAGATAGATAGATAGACAGATATTTAGGTATATATGGAACTTTATAACATGTGGTCCTCTGTAACTGGTGTCTTCCACTTAATATAATGTTTTTAAAGTTAATCTATGGGGGCTTCCCTGGTGGCGCAGTGGTTGAGAATCCACCTGCCAATGCAGGGGACACGGGTTCGATCCCTGGTCCGGGAAGATCCCACATGCCACGGAGCAACTGAGCCAGTGCGCCACAACTACTGAGCCTGTGCTCTAGAGCCCATGAGCCACAACTACTGAGCCCGCATGCTGCAACTACTGAAGCCCGCGTGCCTAGAGCCCATGCTCCACAATGAGAGAAGCTACTGCAATGAGAAGCCCGCACACTGCAATGAAGAGTAGCCTCCGCTCGCCACAACTAGAGAAAGCCCACGCGCAGCAACAAAGATACAACACAACCAAAAATAAATTAAAAAATAAATAATAAAAAAAATAAAGTTAATCTATGTAATTATATATGTATCAGTACTTTACTCCTTTTTATGGCCAAATAATATTCCATTGATAAGCAAAATATACCACATTTTGTTTATCCATTTATCAGTTCATGGACATTTTTGGCTATTGTGAAAAATGTTTCAGTGAACATTTGTGTACAGGCTTTTATGTGGACGTTATTTTCAATTCTCTTGGGTGTATACGTAGGAGTGGAATTGCTGGGTCATATGGTAAATGTGTGTTTAACCATTTGAGGAACTGCTGAACTGTTTTCCAGAGTAGTTGCACAGTTTTTACATTCCCACCGGCAGTGAATGAGGATTCTGACTTTTCACATTCTCATCAACTCTTGTTATTATCTGACTTGATTATAGCTATCCTAGCAGGTGTTAAGTGGTGTGGCATTGTGGTTTTGATATAAGTTTCACTGATGGCTAATGATGTTCAGCTTATTTTCAAGCGTTTGTTGGCCATTTATATATCTTCTTTAGAGAAATGTCTGTTGAAGTCCTTTGCCTGATTTTTAAGTTGGATTATGTGACTTTATTTTTGAGTGGTAAGAATTCTTTATATATCTGATTTTACAAGTCCTTTATCAGACATACGAATTGAGAATTTGTTCTCCCATTCCGTGGATTGTTTTTTCACTTTCTTGACGGTGTCCTTTGAAATACAAATTTTAAAAATTTTAATGAAGTACAATTTATCTCTTTTCTTTTGTTGTTTGTGATTTTGGTATCATATCTAAGAAACCATTGCTTGATCCAGGGTTGCAAAGATTCCCTCCTGTTTTCTTCTAAGAGTTTCATAGTTTTGGCAGTTTTGTTTAAATATTTAATTCATTAGAATTAACTTTTGTATATGGTGTGAGACGGGGTCCAACTTCATTCCTCTGCATGTAGATATCCAATTGTCCAGCACCATTTATTGAAAACAGTCTTCTTTCCCTTATGAATTGACCTGGCATCCTTGTTAAAAATCAATTGGCTGTAAATGGGAGGGTTTTTTTCCTGAACTCTCAACTCTATTCCATTGGTCTATATTTCTATCCTTATGCTAGTACCACACAATCTTGAGTATGTAACTTTGTAATAAATATTTAATAATTCAGGAAGTGTTAATCCTCCAACTCTGTCCTTCACTGTCAAAATTATATTAGCAATTCTGGGTCCCTTATGTTTCCATATGAATTTTAAGATCGACCCATCAATTTCTGCCAAAAAGCTGAGATTTTGATAGACTTTGCATTAAATCTGAAGATCAATTTGGGGCATGTTGTGCCCCAAATTTTAATTTTAAGTCATTTCAATATTAAGTCACTCAATCCATGAATATTGGATGTCTTTTCATTTGTTTTGGTCTTTTCTTTCAGTAATGTTTTATAGTTTTCAGTGTACAAGTTTTTCACCTCCATGGTTAAATTTATTCCTAAGCATTCTTATCGATGCTATTATAAATGTAATTGTCTTCTTAATTTCATTTTCAGATTGCTTTTTGTTAGTGGATAGAAACACAGTGGGTTGGAGGGGTATATTTATCTTGTGTCCTGAAGCCTTGCAGAACTCATTTATAGCTCTTATAATTTTTTGTGTGTGTGGATTGCTTTGGATTTTCTATGTATAAGCTCATGTTATCTTTAAATAGAGGTAGTTTTACTTCTTCCTTTCCAGCCTAGATACCTCAATTTTTTTTTTTAATCTAATTTCTGGCCAGAACCTCCAGTATAATGTTGAACAGAAGCGGTAAGAGTGGACATCCTTGTCTTACTCATGTTCTTAAGAAGAAAGGTTTCAGTCTGTCACCATTAAGTATGATGCATGATGTTAGCTGTGGGTTGTTCATAACTACTCTATGTCAGGTCAAGAAAGGTCCCTTCCATTCCTAGCTTGTTGAGGGTTTTTATCATGAAATGGTGTTGGATTTTGTCAAGTGCTTTTTCTGCATCTATTGAGATAATTATTTGGCTTTCATTTTTAAAATCCTGTTGATGTGGAATATTGCATTGATTTTCAGATGTTAAACCAACCTTGCATTCCAGGGATAAATCTCCCTTGGTTATGATGTATAGCTTCTTTTTATACATTGCAATATTTGATTTGGTTGAGGAATTTTGCGTCTATATTCATAGGAAATATTGCTCTCTAGTTTTATCTTCTAGTGTTGTCTTTGTCTGGTTTTAGCATCAGGGTAATGCTTGGAGTCCAATTAGATGTAAGGGATGAGAATGATTAGAAAACCTCCTCATGTTTTGAGATTTGTACAGCTAGATGTTAGTGCCTCTCACACAGATTGGGATTCCAAGGGAGATGCTGACCTAGCGATTGCTAATCAGTACTAGGGACAGTATGGCTCATGACCCATACCTTCCCTGGGCTAGTTGGTTGGCCTGTCACTTACCCTCCAAGCTCTCCCATCTACATTCTGGTCAAAGAATGCAGGAGTAGTTCCTGCTGTACACGACGCGTGTACAATATCGAAGTGAGACGCGTTGTCAGAACCCTCCCCTGTGCTTGGCTCCCACCTTGATACTCAGTTTCTGACCTGGGTTTTAGGTTCTGGCTGTGAATTCCTTCAGCCCGGATTCTGACCCTGTTGCCTACCTGGTCTGTGGATGCAGAAGTCCTCATCCTTTACCTGGTCTGTGGATGCAGAAGTCCTCATCCTTCATGCACTCCATGGGCGCTGAGCCTCACTGCCCCAGGCTCAGAGAGCGTGTTCTGTGTGCCTGAACCTGCTGCTTCTCCTCTACCTTTACCTTCACACGGACTCTTTAAACTGTCTTGTCTGCATGAATTTGGAGCTGCTAGCCTGTTCCTCCTCATTGGTACTGCCTTCTCCCATTTCTCCTTATCGATGGGATCTTGACTTTTGTTTCCCCACCTGGGGTTAACTCTTCTTACACGCTGTCCTGATACCCACTGACCTCACCTCTCCGCCTTACTCCTACAATGTCTAGTCTGTCCGTATTGTCAGTCCTGGCCTTCCCTGGCCTGTCCCATCCTGCTGCTGATCATATCTCAACTGTGACCCATGGCATTGACTTTCAAGGTAAAAATTCAATTTGTTTCCCTCTGTGGTTTAGTTTAATGCACGAAAGCATATCCTTTGACCAAGGGTCTTTATAGATGGAGTGACAGGGAAGTGCTACAGCTTTCCAGGGGAGGATTACCTGTAAGCTATCTGGAAGGTTCCTCATATCACCCGGCAAAGCACTGGAAACCTTTCAAAGCAGACCAGAAACTCAAACCTCAGAATCACAAGCACTGCTTTCTGGTAGGGCCATATCCAAGATTTTAGCTGGTTCTAATAATACATCAAATGTTCTTTCCCTGTTACCTTTTAGATGACTTTCTATTTAAAAAATGAGAAGCGGAAAAGATTAAAGATAGATAGATTAAAATGAGACAGAGGGCAAGTAATAGGTGTGTTTGGTGGAATAGATCCCTCTGAGGTGTCCACGTGTTCCCAAAGGGGCAACCAGATCAATTAGAATAGGAACAACAATCGAAGCTGTAATGACAAATTTTAGGGACCTGGAGGGGGGAAAAAAGTCTGAGGATGCAGTGGAAGAGAACTTACCACATTTCAGGTCAATTTAATGAAAAGAAACACAATTAGACATATCCCGGGAAAGTTTTTGAATTACAAAGGTAAATAAAATGTCACAAAACTGTCCAGGTAGGACAAGCAGGTTCCTTATAAAGGGATTAAATTCAGATTGATCAGAAACTAGCTCTAGTGAAAAGGGACATTCATTGAAAGGCTACAGGAGATTAGGAGCAAGAAAACCAGCAGCCTAGTGAACAACTGAAGTAAGGTCTAGAAAATCTCATACGCTCACATGCACATACTTACGTACATTCTTTGCATCTAATGCACGGCTCAATAAGGCAGTCAGTCAGTCCATAATATCTTTGCCCAACAACCACTGTCCATTGAGTATACCTCTCTCTGTTAAATTTTAATTAACTGAGAAGGGGAAGATATTTGGTTCATCTCATCTTTGTTCAGGGAGGGACCCTCAAACAACAGGTCCAGGACCAGCCTCTATTCACCTTGGGCTAGGTATCCACTCCTGGTCCAATGTGTGGGCACTCCCAACAAAAAAGAGCTTAGCTCTTTCCTGGTCAAGCAAATGAATTGAAGAAGAAAAAGGATGAATATCTGAGCCTGGGTTTCTTAGAAACCAGAGCCTAAGGCAAAGATGACATTCTACAATTTATTAGGAGGTACACTCCCAGAGGAGCAAGAGTGAGGGGGAAAAGAAGTGAATGGCACAGGAAAGGCAAAACGGAGATCGAAGGCATATCATTGAGATGGTTGTAGCTTCTCAAAAAAGTAATTCTCTCTTCTCAGTCCTGGGTCGTGAAGAACATCTTCAGAGAGAGTGAATGGGACTGCTGAGTCTCAGAACTGTGTGTTGGAAGGTGCAAAAGGGGGTGGTAGGAGAAAGGATAAGCCATTGATCTCATGATTCCTTCATCTCCTGCTTGTTTGGTCCAAGTCCACCTTCCTCGTGCTTCTGAATTGTATTACCTATCCCCTCCCCCCCCTCCCCCAGGGCTGCTATGGCTTTAGTCAGGGGGATGTGGGTGCTTCAGCTGCTGTGGGCCCAGGCATCATGGACGAGACACTGAGCCACTCCTCCCTGAGACCATCCCCAGTGTTAGGAGATGAGGCGACAGACTGCAGCTGAGACTTTAGGAATGGCATGGTGGATTATTCACGGTTCTCCAGAGAAACAGAACCCAGTAGGATGTGTGTATATATATATATAGAGAAAGAGATTTATTATACGGAATTATCTCATGCACTTAAGGAGGCTGGCAAGTTGAAATTTGCCCCTATGGGCTGGTGGACTTGCGACTCAGAAGAGCCAGTGGGGTGCAGTTCTAGTCCAGAGGCAGTCTGATGGAGATTTTTTTTCTTATTCTGGGAAGGGTCAGTCTTTTTCTTCTAATCAGTCTTCCAACTGATGAGATGAGGCCCACCCACGTCGTGGAGAGCAATCTGCTTTAACTAATCTTGGAAACTCCCTGGCAGTCCAGTGGCTAGGACTCGGCGGTGTCACCGCCAGGGCCTGGGTTCAATCCCTGGTCAGGGAACTGAGATCCCACAAAGCGCACAACGCAGCCAAAAGAAAAGATATTAATCTCATGTAAAAACAGTCCTACGAAAACGCCTGGAGCGATGTTTGACCGAACATCATGCGTGGCACCCCGCGGACTAGTCAAGCTGGTACGTACAATGAGCCATCACACACGGGAATCTCTGGGGCTGCTTAAGGAATTCTCTGCCAAAGTCCAGAATTCAGGCAGGAACACAGGGAAACGGGATGGAGCAGACTGGTGTACTGGATTTGGCAAGCAAACTGATCACCATGTCTGGTGCAAGATTATGACTGTGTAGTTCTTTACCGTTCTTCGGAGATTATCACTGATTATGCGTCTATCTTTAAGTTCTAGTGACTTGCCTCTTGCTGATAAAAAATTTTATCACTTAAACTGGTTATATTTTGAGGATAGTTTTTGGCCGTGCTTGAGAAGAATGGATTAAAAAGAGGTTTCAAGTCCAAACTGTGACTTTTTCTTGGAAACTCTAGTTCCACACCACAGAATTTGCCTTCCTGATCGTGTTCTCTTTGGTGGAGAGAAAACGAACCAAGACTTCAGGGCGATGTACCACCACAAGCTTATGTGCCCATGTGGGTGTGGGTGTGCTCAGGGGGATGGTTAGGGACTTGTGCTCCTTATAAATGAAAATGATGATGTCTTAAGAGTTGCTTGAAGTCATGCGAGTGTTTCTTCTGTCTTCCTCTTCCTGGAGGGCTTCCGTATGGATTTCTGGTCTACCCCACGGCATTACCCACCATGGTCCTGCCTACACAGACACCCATTCTCACTCAGGACAGGCCCACGTTGTTTTCATTGTAATCGACATAACAACATTGTTAATGATGTAGTTTACATTGTCTTTTTTTTTTTTTTTAAATTCGAAGGGAGACACTAAGTTTTTTTTCTTTTTTTTTTTTTTTACGGTATGCGGGCCTCTCACTGTTGTGGCCTCTCCCCCTGCGGAGCACAGGCTCCGGACGCGCAGGCTCAGCGGCCACGGCTCACGGGCCGAGCCGCTCCGCGGCATGTGGGATCCCCCCGGACTGGGGCACGAACCCATATCCCCTGCACCGGCAGGCGGACTCCCAACCACTGCGCCACCAGGGAAGCCCTACATTGTCTTTTTCATGCTGCCCCTTGGGAATCTGGTGAGGACTTTGCATGCACAGCACATCTCAGTTTGGATGTACTATATTTGCAATGCTCAGCAGCGGCTGCCACATTGGATAGCATAGCTCTCGGGCAGTGGTTCTAAACCTGGCTGCACATTGGAATCACCTGGGGGACATGAAAACACTGCTGTCTAGAGTCTCCCCTGCAGTGATTCCGAGTTAACGGGGCTGGGCTGCCCAGGCTGAGGATCCTTTCGGGTTATAAGAAGCACTGGTTCACGGGGCACTCTTCTGGGAAAGTGTGTCCTTTCCCCCACTCAGACCAGACCTCTCTTCCCCTCCATCACCACGAGGCTTACAGTGTAAACAGAAATTAAGCAAGCTGTAACTTGGGTCGGGGGTAGAAGAAAAACAGAAACAGGATGGTATTAAATTCTGTCTGGCAGGCAGGAGTGAACAAGCTGAATTCAGTTGTCTTCTCTGGGTCTGTTTACCAACAGACTCAGTAATTATTTGTTCTGCCCCTGCCCTTGAAGCTTGCAATGTGTTTCTTGCTCTCTGAGAATTGAGAATCATTTAGGAACATTGCAGATTTGGCAAGATTTCCCAGCTTCCCCTCATCCCCGCCCCTGTTCCATCGGGAGCTTCCAGTGGGAATGAAAGCATTCCATGGGGAACACTGATTGCTGGAGAGAACAGCAGGAATATATGTGACGGGAAACCAGGGATACTGTGACTTCTACAGAACCCATTTTTCTCTGCCCTAGACAAGTGAACTCTCCTCCACAAATAGAAACCAGTCCAGACAGACCACAGAGACTCAGGTTTCTAAATGCATCCAGAAAAGATTGTTTCAGGGAAGTGGACAAATGAGGCATGAGTAATTCAATCAGCCGGAAAACAAACACGATGGGACCCCACGTCTGAAACCCAGGGTGCCGGCAGGCAGCTGTTTGCCAGTCCCAGCAGCTCACAAACCCCGGGGGCCCCATCTACCAACTTGGTCCCTCACACTCAAATTGGACTTCCACAGATGGTGCAGAGCTGGGAGCCAGGAATAGAAAATTGCTGAGGGTTTCCTGGGGGCTGTGAAACCAGAGGAAAATATATGGAGAATAGAATCACTGGGAGCGGGTGACACTTGCTTGATCTTTACTCTGTTTGCATGTCTTCGATCCAGAATTCATAGAGAAGTAACTGGTCCAAGCGAAAGCTTTTTGCTATAGTGAGTGTGTTTGGGAAGATGCTTCTAGCCCAGCCTTTGCCACTGAGCTAGGTAGCCCTCCATCTGCTAGGGTGCCAGACCCTTTATGTTGACCTTCAGGTATAGGAGATGGGCCAATCCATGCACCCTTATCCATCCAGCCCTGGCTAGCTGGTGTCAAGGGTACCATGTGGCTATAGATGGGAGGGTTGATGAATAACTCACAGAGGAACCAAGTCCATGAATTAACTCATGACATTCACAGATAATCTCCTGCTCCTATCAAAATAGTTCATATAAAGCCAACCCCATTTCTTTCCCATGCTCTCCTACCATTCCATTCTCCTTTTAGGCAGAGGTATGGGGAGAGAGGGCAGGATCTCAGTGACTAACCTTTTCCTCACTCTGTTGCCAACCAGTATAGTGTCCTTCTGCAACTGTTTTAATAAGATATTTTTAGTTTTCATTTACATCATTTGTAAGAAACGGAAGCATAATGCATACTGTCTTAAGCTGAAAAGAGAATTTACTGGCTCACCGACATGAAGACTTCAGGGATTTGACTTCAGGAACCGTTTGATCCAGGGCCACAGATTGTAACATCAGGCCTCTGCTCATTTTCCTCTCCCTCAGCTCTGTCTTCTTCAGTGTTGGCTTGATTCTCAGGTTCTACCTGGTGGCAAGATGGCTTCCTGCTGACGTCTCCAGTCCTGTGTCCTCCCAGGTTCAGGTCCGACAGAGACAGTTCGTCTCCCCTCAGTAGCTCTCTTGGGGTCTGATTAGACCAACTTATATCACGTGCTCCCCCTTGAACCAATTACTGGGACTGGAAGGATGTAACTAAAACCGTTGACGGAGGAGCATCTCAGTTTGCTTTCTGGGGCTCGGCATGGAGCCTCCGCTGAGCCCCGTGGACTGAGAATGGGAGGGTGGGGGTCCCCCGAGAGAACTTCCTGGTCACTCTGAGGTATGAGAGGGGGCCTTCACACTCTTGGTCCTTCTTGGATGTAACACACACACAGAGATGGTGCTTTGGCTCTTTTAGCTGATAGCATCATTGCACGCATAGAGGCAACCATCAGATTCAGGGCCTTGCAGGACCCACTGGAGATCATATTGAAGGACAGTACTTGGTAAACTGCCCAGCACTTTGCAAACTCAAAGTTTGCAAAACACTTCTTTTTACTGTTATTTCTTAGGACCTGTGAATTTAGCTGTCTCCTTTACTTCTGTAGTCTAAAGAACTGGGGAATTATTCTCCAGAGGCGTAGCTTAGCACAGCGTTACAAACATGAACTCTGAAACCAGCCTTCCTGGGCCCAAGTCTGGGCTCTGCCATTGATGAGCTGCGTGGCCTTGAATAAGTTACTCGACATCTCTGTGCCGTGGTTTCGTCATCTGTAAACTGGGGGTGATAAGACTATCTCCCTCGTGTCAACGTCAATACGCATCAGTTGCTCAGAACAGCATCACGCATGTAGCGTATACTTCATAGTAAAAATAATAGCTTTAGGGCTTCCCTGGTGGTGCAGTGGTTGAGAGTCCGCCTGCCGATGCAGGGGACACGGGTTCGTGCCCCGGTCCGGAAAGATCCCACATGCCGCGGAGCGGCTGGGCCCGTGAGCCATGGCCGCTGAGCCTGCGCATCCGGAGCCTGTGCTCCGCAACGGGAGAGGCCGCAACAGTGAGAGGCCCGCGTACCGCCAAAAAAAAAAAATAATAATAATAATAATAATAGCTTTAGGGATCATCAAACCAACAAATTAATTTCTAAGTCTCTCCCAAAGAGACGCTGAGGTGGAAGGTAGCTAAACTTCTCCTACATTTATTCAAGGTCTTGGTCCCTAAAAACCTTGAGTCCATCTTGGTTTGAAAAGGGATGTTCCCACTTTCTGAAAAGGATTTAAAGACTGGATCTGCCTGCTCCTCAGTTTGGCCTTAGAAGAACTACTTCAGCGCATCAGAACAGTGGTTCGGAACAAGAAAATCTTACTGTGTGTGCTTCACACGCCCGGTGTCGAGACAAAGAATGTGGGTGACACGCTTGGAGCCCCGTGGGGCAGAGACAGCCCGAGGGTCTCACCCGTGGGCGGGGCCCCTGCCGTTGTTTCCTTCACCCGGGCTGGAAGATACCCCTTTAAAGGCGTTCCTTTGCCAGCTTGTGTTCCTACTGTCATAGTTCTGCCCCCTCTTTCCCCCGCAGAGCTGCTGTAATTAAAAGGCCATCAGCTCTGCACCTCATGACTTGGCCGTAGAGTTTCTGCAGGTTGGAACTTGAGTCTAGAGGGATTGATTTTGATACACAGGGTTTACGTTGTCATCTGTCTCCATGCCGAAGCGCAGACACAACAGGAACATCGGTCCCACGGGCGGGACTTTTTACTGCCTTATGGTTTGGAAAGGGTCCCCTCCTGATGGAAAGCCCCTAACATTTCAGGAAAAGCCTACGAAATGAACCTGAGTGGGAGGAAGAGGCAGAAGAACAAAGAGAAGGCGGTCCACAGCTCTGGGGCCTGGTGACGGAGCTCAAGAGATCAAGTTGCCCATTTCAGTCTTCTTTGTTCACCCCAGACCCTCAAACCCACAAGGACAGCTGGAATCCATTCTTAAAATTCCTTGGAAAAAAGAATTCACATCCTCTCCCAGGCATCCTTCCTGCTTTTGTGCAAAAGCGATTGCCAGAACCCGGCATCATTGAGATTTCAGACGGATTGTCCTTGTCACGGGGGCTGTCCTGTCCCTTGTAAGATGTTTAGCAGCATCCCTGGCCTCTACCCACTGCGTGCCGGTGGGACCCCTCCCCACAACTGTGACGACCCAAGATGTCTCCAGGCATTGCCCGGTGTCTCCTGGGTGGGGAAGGGGAGGCGAGAGGGCAAATCGCCACACTTGAGAACCACTGCCATAGACAGTCTTGTAACATCTTACGGGAAAACCTGAACGAACTTTTTTGGCCAACCCAATACGTCCTTCAAATCTTTGAAAGCTTACTATGTACCAGGTGCTTCTTCAAGAAAAAGAAAACAGTAGGTCCCTAAACTCGGACTCAGAAGAACAGAGTTAAACCACTTGCAAATCAGTGGAAATGCGTAGGTCGTGGATTGGTGCATCTGGGGTAAACTGGTGATCCGTTCACACTGACAAATGTCTCTGTTCAGTAAACGGCGTTACTCGGCTGCTTCTGACAGGGCTCTCACTGGCCCCGAGCTCTTCCCACTTAGCTGCCCCTGAAGACCGTCCTGTACACCCTCCTCGGTGGGAAGGAACAGCTGCTCCCCGTAGAACCAATGTCAGAGGCTTGGCCGGCTTCCTCTTCGCCTCCCTCTCTCCAGGCGAAATTCCAGGTCTCGAACCTCCTGGGAGGCATTGTGGCTCAGGCTGCAATCGTGCCAGACATCTGGATGAGAACCGCAGGACGCGGCCAGCGCTGCCCAGATCTCCAAACTCTGCCCCCGGGGTGGACCGTTCAAGGGGCCGCCGCCGTGTCATAAAAGCCGTGCTTGACTCCGTGCTTTGGGCCGCAAGGTCTGCTGTGGGCGAGGGTGGGGACTCCCTCTCTCCCTCTTTTGGGCCCCCCGTCAGCTCACCTTGGACTTGTCGTATGTCTCTTCTGCTAGGGTCCGAGAACCCGAGGGCAGGGGCTATGCCATCCGAGCTCCTCCCTCCCTGGCAGCCCCCGGCCCCCACTTTTGTGGTAGCGTGTCCAGGAGATGCTTCGAAACGGGTAAATACCTCTAGATGTTTGACACCATGTCTAGAAACAGTCAAATGTCCCCCTGGCATTTTAGGTTCCCTTCAAACCGTCTGGTTCCTCAGCGGCGGCACTCACTCCCCAAAGATTCCATGGGAATGCCTTGAGGGTTCTGAATCTGAAAATCACCTCTCCGCCTGATGCGAAACCGTCCAGAAAATCCGAATCCAATTCCTCGTTTCAAACAAACTCATCAGAACAAGCACAGGTGCAACAATAGGAACTTTGCAAAAAAAAGAGAGAAGCAGACGCAAACCTTGCCCGTCTCCTGGCAAAGAAGCCAGTGACGTGATGGCGTCTCGGCCCCGAAGGAGCACAGGGACATGCTGACCTCAAAGCCAGGTTTTCACGTTCTTGACCTTCCTCTTCCAAAGAGCTCCCGTTTTTCCAGAAGCCCTGTCGTTCGTCTTCTGTCTGGCCCTGGCTGAGCTAGCGCAGGTGCGGCTGCAGAGCGGGCAGACTCCCCCTTGGGGGCGTCCCCTGGACTGATTTTTAGGCGTGGGACTCCATCTCAACCCAGATTCTGAAAACAGCCTCCTGAAGGATGAAGATACGCGGCAAACCCTAAAGCTGGCGATTCCAGGATTTCAGCTGCCCGCCCGCCGCCAATTAAGAGGAATCCCATGCGGCGCAGTTAACAGCACAGAAGGCTTTGTCCCCTGGTCCCTAGTTGACAACATTCACAGCACCGGCAGCTGTTGCCAGCCTCTGTCTCCTGGTCCCCGGAGACCTTTCAGAACGGGATAGACAGCGGTTTGTCCGGAGTGTTTACAGCAGGCCCCCAAGGCGACCAGTGGGTTGGAGCCTCTCTGGAAATACCTCTCAGGGACAACGGGGGTGGCTGTTATTAATGAATGACATTAATAAACAGGTCCCAGCGCACGTTGCGGGGACCTCCTAAAGGCCCTGTCCCTCCATTCTGCGCCCGGATTCCTAGGAATAACAGACTGGACAGATTCCCCAGCGGCCAGCCCCTCCCCCAATCCCCAGCAAAGTCTAGAATGATTTCAACCCCCCCTCCCCCCCCCCGACAAAGACCCACCCCCAGAGGGTCCCCTGGAGGAAGCCCAGCCAGAAGTTCACGCTGGAGGAATATTTGAACTTCGGGGATAATGTCAGCTCCCCGGGGCCAGGGACCCCGTCCTGTCCACACACTGTTTTCCCATCACCTCGGACAGTATGTGGCACAAACAAACATCTGTTGAATGATTGAATGAGAGGAGAGGGGGTTTCAAGCCATTGCCTTTCAGCAAAAAGTGCTTTTTTTACCCTTTTTCTTTTTCTTTTTACCACGGAACATTTTAAACAAACATACAGGGAGGAGAATACTTTAATAATAAATCCCCATGTGCCCGTCACCCAGCTTCAGTAATTATTCAGCCAGAATTGCCTCTTATATATGACTTTTGCTTTTATTATGGAAATTTGTAAACATACACAAAGGTAGGAGCCTGCTTTCATTAACCCCGCATGTGCGTCACCCAGCTTCAACAATTGTTAGCAGCAGCGGCCCAGCTTCACCGCCCTGAAAACAGCATGACCATTTTAGGGCCACCCTTTTGGAAAGGAACCAAATCAGTATATTTCTGAGCTGTTTAGAGAGAGACAAACCTAACGTCTTATAATTAATTATACCCAACTTCCTTACTGGAAAGAGATCCAGAAAATGGCTTTCTCTTCTCCCTTTGGACTGAGAGGCAGACCCCAAACGCCAGCCGGTGCCCAGGTAAATGCAGACACGGAGACATATATATATAAAAGCACCCCACCTCCAGCAGGTCATTATCTGTGTTGATCTTATCAGGGTAATACTAAACCAGGCCCACTTAGAACAAGGCGTTTAGTCTTTGCAGCCTGGGCTTCTGCTTCTAGTCACCAGTTCGGTTTATAAATCCACTGTCCCAGGCAGAAAACTATTTGAAAGGCAACATTGTTACCGGACAAGGCTGTAACTGTGATAACGGAGCTTGTGTGGCCCCTGTCTGGTAATAAATTGCTGGGCCCCAGGGTTGCGGCCAGGGGGCCCTGGCAGGGCACCGTGACCTGCATTTTCTCCTTTCTGAGCGCATCCCGACGGCCACGTAGAGATCAAATCAGACAGAAGAGTGTCTCTTGAGCCCCTGGGATCATGGAGTGGCGGGGTCTGCTCTCAGGGGTGTGGTCCCCGCCGGGGACACGTCCCCAGCCGTGCCTCAGTGTTTCGTAGAGGGACTGCTCAGCCGTGGTGATCCGATCTGGGGATTTGCCCTGCAGTACAGCGAGTTCATTGTTCTGGACACTTGGATTTGGGGCTTCTTTGAGCTGGTTTGGTGGCAGTGGGCACTGATGGAAACTAGGGGAAGTTGGGTGCGTGGCCCCCTGCTTCCAACCTAGCCGTGTTCTGGTCCTTATTGAGGGCAAACTGAAGAGAGATGCCTTCGTGTGGGAGTGGAAGTTTTTGCAGTCAAATGACATACACAAAAGTACTTTGCAAAACCGTAAAAGGCCGTGTAAAAGTTGATGTTATTAGCAGAAAGAAATAAGAATGCTACGTGCACGGTGTAGCAGAAGGCACTGGGCTCAGACAGACGTCACCTGGGGCCGGGGTCCCGAGTGCTGTGTACAAAAGGCAGACGCTGAAACGTTTCTCACGAGGCTGCTGTAGTAATAAGTTGATAATATATGTAAAACGTCTGGTGCAGAACCCATAGCAGGGCTCACAAAATGTGGGCAGTGATAATATACCACAAATATTATCTATAACGATATTTACGTATAATAAATATAGGTTCATGGAGGCGCTAAAAAGAGGGAGTAGGTCTCTATAGGTAAATTGGAAGGTTCCTGACGGCGCATGGCAGGAAATGAGAAGAAGATTTATGTGGAAATGAGAGTTAGGGGCACTGAGTGTTCCATCGAGGGATGTAAGGGTTTGGGGTTTTCTTTAAACTGAAGCATAGTTGATTTACAATATCGTGTCAGT
Organism: Lagenorhynchus albirostris; assembly: GCF_949774975.1. Taxonomy (NCBI): domain Eukaryota; kingdom Metazoa; phylum Chordata; class Mammalia; order Artiodactyla; family Delphinidae; genus Lagenorhynchus; species Lagenorhynchus albirostris. Next base: position 55,149,904 of record NC_083114.1, read on the forward strand.
TTCAGGTTTACAGCATGGTGATCCACTTACATATATTTTTTCAGATTCTTTTCCCTTACAGGTTATTACAAAATATTGAGTATAGTTCCCTGTGCCGTACAGTAGGTCCTTGTTGGTTATTTATATATAGTCGTGTGTATCTGTTAATCCCAGCCCCCTCATTTATCCTCCCCCAAGAGTATGGGTGTTTCATGTGAGGCGGTGGACGATCCCTGGAGGCTCTGGAATAAGACGGGGACGGTGAGGGGTCCACGCAGCCCAGGGGAAAGAGGAACAGGCTTTGGAGTCTGATCTCAGTTTGAACGTGCAAGTGTCCCTTAACCCCCCAGCCTCTGGTCTCCGATCTGTAGGATGAGAATTCGTACCTGCCACCTCACATCCTGCAGCTGTCCTGAGAGGCACCTTTGAAATGGTGACTATTACTGGCTGTGCTTTAGGAAGATGGCCTGCTGCTGGGGTGGAGGATGGGGGTAGATGAAAGGAAGAAGCTTGAGGCAGAGGCCGGCGTCAGGACCAGGTGAGGACCCAGGTGCAGACCTCAGCTCTGCCACTCCTTCCCACCCCTGAGACCTGGGCCGCAACGCCCCGCCTCCCCCTCTGCCCTCACCCTCATTTCTTCTCCATCCCACCAGCCAAACTGTTTGCCCTTTGCAAGCTGTAATTAGATATGCTTTTCTCCTTACTTAATTATTATTTGTCCCCTCGCAGACTCTGCCTCACACATGGGTCTGTTTCGCCCCACCTGGCACCCAGGTGTTACAGATGCTCCTCCCTCCGCATTAATCCCTGCGGCTGCCCTAACAAATTACCGCAAACCGAGAGGCTCAAAACAACAGAGATGGATCCTCTCACAGTTCTGGAGGCCGGAAGTCGAGAACGAGGGCAGGGCCACCCTCCCTCTGAAGCCTCCCGGGGAGAATCCTTCCTTGTCTTCTCCAGCTTCGGGGGGCTCCAGGGGACCCCTGGCTCTCAGCAGCCTAATTCCAGCTCAGCCTCCGTCTTCACACGGCCCTCCTTCCTGCCTTCTTTCTGGGTGTCTCCTCTGTTTGTCAGTTATACGGACACTTGCCGTTGGATTTAGGGCCCTTCCGGAAAAGCCCAGATGATCTCACCTCCAGAGCCTTGATTACATCCGCAAAGACCCCTTTTCCAAGTAAAGTCACGCTCACAGATTCCGGGACACACACGTCTCTTTCGGGGACCTGCTTTGTGCGAGGTCTCCTGGAGTAAAGACGTGTGCAGCAGGGGTAGCTTGCCGGGTGCCCACTGGGCCCAGGATGCAGCCAGCGGACCCCAGGCAGCATCCTGCTCCCATGGAGTTTGCCTTCTTCGAGTGGGCGGGGCTGATGGTGAGCTCGCACCATGGTGTGTCCAGAGGCGGACACACGCGCTGAGAAGAAAACTCAAGGAGGCAGGGAGGCCAAGCATGGCCGGGACTGGTGGTGGAGGTGGGTTCTCTGTGGACAGGAGCTCAGGGAAGCCTGCAGGAGGAGGGTGCGAAGGGGCCCGTTTCTGCCCTTCTTGCCATTCCTGACCTCTGACCTCTGTGTAGGCCATTCCCTAGATTGCCAAGGAGAAGCAAGGAATTCTGTACCAGACCAAGAAAAGGGGCAGATTTCTCTTAAAGAGAGGAGGAAACGAAGGAAGGACCCAGGGAAGGTCTGCGCTCAACCACGGGGAGGGCGGCCCTGCACACACCACACGCCAGGCTGTGGCTGAGAGAGAGGGACCCGCCCGCCCCAGGAGGAGAATTCGGAGTGGCTGCCCACCGGGGGCCCCCCACCTCCAGGCCACAGAGCAAGGATGGCAGAGTCTGTGTGCGGGCGGCCAGTGACGGTCGTCCGGCTGACCCCAGCCCCATGTCTCTTCTCAGGTGGCCCAGGGCTGGTTAAAGGGAAAACGCTATTTCAGATTGTAGTGGACAGACCCTCCTTCCTGCCACCTGATCTCAACCACTGGAGGTGACAGAAAGGACCAAGCAGCTCGGGGGTAGGGGACACCCCACCTCCCCTCACGGAGTACCAGCCGCGACCCCACAGCAAGTGGGTCCGGGGCGGCTCACCAGTTGGGGGGAGCCGAGCTCCAGCTGGTTCAGGGTCTGCAGCCCAACAGAACCTCTGCCCCTCGAGGCGTTCCCGAGCCACCTCCTTACGAGACCAGAGGCCCCCCAGTGCTGGGGGCTGCAGAGGGGGGGCGCCATGGAGGCTTCCTAGAGACAGCAGGGTGGCCAGCCCCTGAGGTAACGGGGACCGTGAACCCTGAGAGACATCAGGACACAGTTCCTTTGACGCCTGTGAAACAGGAGCCAGACTAGGAAGCCGCAAAGGATACCAGGGCTCCGGGAACGTCCCGGAGCTGCCTTCCTGCTCCTGCGGGGCTCTGTTTCCCCGAGGCAGTGGCCGCCAGTCGCGGCTGCAGGCGGGGGGCCCCACCTCCTCTCTCTCCTCACCCTCTTCTTCCCCCCAAACTCCCTGAGCACGGCAGGCAGACTGAGACCGTCCCCTCGAGCGTCAGGGCAGGAAGGAGGGCAGGGCAAGGTGACCATCTGCGTCTCGAAAGAGCCAGGCAGTGAACGTTGAGGCTTTGCACCGGCTGTGCTCGGCTCTGCCCGTGTGGCCCCCATGCGGCCGTAAGCAGTGGTACAAATGGGCGGGCTCTGGCCGGGCGCCAATAAAACTCTATTTACCGAAACGGGACAGGTTAGCCGCGGCCGGTGGCCGTCGTTTGTCGACCCCGATGTAGATGGTGTGGAGGGACGGTGTGACCAGTTCCGTGCTCTGGGAAGATGGCTGGGCAGCCGCGGTCGGCAGAGGTGGGCCGGGGGCCGGGGAGACTGAGGTCCCCTTTGCTCGGGGTCTCCGTTGGCTGGTGGACCCAGTGTTGCTGGGTATGAAGCGGTTTTCCCAAGGTAATGCGGTACCTGCCACCCTTCTGGAAAGCAGGACGCTTGCCACTCCGGAACCACCCAAGGAGCGGATAGTTTATTGATCTAATTTTTAAATCAAGTATTTTAGTAACGTTTACAAGCTCTCTCCAGGCCAGGACCCACCCGGCATGTAGGCAGGTTCTGGATCGAGCGCTCTTTTCGGGCTGCTCTGCAGTCTCCACGTCTGTTTTGATTAAAGACGGGAGGGAGCGAGGGAGGAGCTTCCCCAGGCCGTGGGCTTGCTGGACGGCCAGCTCCGGAGAAGGGGCCCTTTGAGAGCCTGTGAGCTCACACACCCTTTGGGGGCCCAGAGGACAATCGAAGAGGGGGTGGCTGGAGGATGTCCCTGACGGGGAGGCTTAGCCTAAATTGGTGGGGGGGTGAGGGGGGATTTGGATTCCGACATTAGTACTTCCCTTCTTTTCTTCCATTTTCTTTTTTTTTTTTAGAAGTGAAGTGACACCCCTTTGTTCATAAATTCATCAGAAGCAATCAATAGTTTCCAGTCTCTCTTTTTTTTAAATAAATTTACTTGTTTTATTTATTTATTTTTGGCCGCGTTGGGTCTTCATTGCTATGCGCGGGCTTTCTCTAGTTGCAGCAAGCGGGGGCTACTCTTCGTTGCTGTGCGCGGGCTTCTCACTGCGGTGGCTTCTCTTGTTGCGGAGCATGGGCTCCAGGCGCACGGGCTTCAGTAGCTGTGGCTCGCGGGCTCTAGAGCGCAGGCTCAGTAGTCATGGCGCACGGGCTTCATTGCTCCGCGGCATGTGGGATCTTCCTGGACCAGGGCTCGAACCCGTGTCCCCTGCATTGGCAGACGGACTCTCAACCACTGCGCCACCAGGGAAGCCCTTTTCTTACATTTTCGTCTGAGGGCTCTCGCGAATTGAAAATTGATCCAGACGTTTGGTTTCTCTGAAGGTTCTTGACATCTGATAAAACCAGCGGGATGCTGGCAGAATTGAACACTCCCGCCGTGCTGGGTGCACTCCAGTTGGGTGTCATGCTGTCGCTTATTGGCAGACAGGTCTCACGTGAGAAAGCGGACCCTGGCGAGGTCAGAGCCCCAGAGGAGAGGGAGAGAGCTGACAGAATGCTGCCGAGGAATGCCGCCGTGACCTTTCAGTGCCTTTCTCTCCGCTTCTCCCTCTCCCTCGGCCGCCAGCTCACCGGGGAGCACAGGGTCTCGTGGACATGGGGTGCGTATGTGTAGATGTTCCCCTCTCTCCTCACCCCACTCCACCTGACTGCCCTGGGATCTGAGCCGTCTTACACGCTCAGCACAAATAGACAGCCATGCAGTCGCGGTCGGCAGGGGGACGGATTGCTATTCCCTGGGTCGGGTCAAGGCTCCTGGGTTCAGGGGGAGAGGCCTGTCCCCTGTCTCCTGATTCCTCAACGCCAGACGTCACCCCGCCTACTTAGCCCACTTGACCAAACTCTGACAGTGACAAAGCCGGAAGAGAAATGTCTGGTCCGGAAATGCACATGTATGCAAAGGTCCATGAGGGTTTTAGAGACAACATTCAGGCATGAGAGGCACCTAGACCTGGACGTGACTCACGTGTGAGCCTAGTGCGATCACACGCTTTATTCATATAGTGTCCACTTGTGAATAATTCTCCAAGATGCCGTGGCGTTCAGCACACTCACAGTGGTGCACAACCACTGCCTCTATCGAGTTCCAAAACCTTTCATCACCCAAAAGGAAGCTCCGTCCTCATTAAGCGCTCACTCCCCATTCTCCCTGCCCCCAGCCCCAGGCAACCACCAGTCTACTTTCCGTCTCTAGGGATTTGCCTGTTCTGAACATTGCATGTTAAATGCAGTCACGCGCTGTGTGCCCTTCTGTGTCTGTCTTCTCTCACTGAGCACGATGTTTTGGAGGTTCATCTGCATCGCAGCCTTTATCGGTACTTCATTCATCTTTATGGCTGAATAATATTCTATTATATGCGTATCACATTCTGTTTATCCACTCATCAGCTGATGGATATTTGGGTCGTTTCCACCTTTTGGCGATCGTGAATAGTGTTGCTATGAATGTACTACAACTGTTTCTTTGAGTGCCTATTTCCAATTCTTTGGGGTATCTACCCAGGAGTGGAATTGCTGGGTCATACGGGCATTCAGTGCACAACCTCCCCCTTTTCTTAAATGGTGCTCCATCGGGCCTTCCGTGTTCCTCACTGGCTGCACGAGGGCCCAGCTGAAAGTTTTCAAACGATCACTTGTAAGAGCTGGCTAATTTCTTGGGAAAGGCAAATCCTCCCCCATATATCTGTCTTGGGAAAGTGAGAGGAGGTGAGATTTTATCTTTTCAGTTGCATTTGGAATCACGCGTGTAAGGCTTTAGCATGAAACCAAGGATCTGGCTGGTCACCTACAAGGTTGTCCCCGTGCAGGATTTTGACTCCAGAGATCAGGAGGGGCAGGGATAAATTAGGAGTTTGAGATTAACATATACACAGTCCTATATATTAAATAGATAACCAACAAGGACCTACTGGATAGCACAGGGAACTAGACTCGATATTTTGTAATAACGTCTAAGGGAAAAGAATCTGAAAGATATATATATGGATAACTGAATCACTTGGCTGTACACCTGAAACTAACACAACACTGTAAATCAACTATACTTCAATTAAAAGAAAAAAAAAAAGTCCAGGAGGACTCCGTAACACAGGTGGCTGAATGTGGGGCGCCGGCTTGCCCACCCCAGATGCCTGCTCCAAGAGGGGCCCTGGGCACCAGAGAGCAGCCTTGGTGGCAGACGGAACACTGGGTGTCTGGGGGTAGAGGGGTGCCCAGAGCCTAAAGGGTGAGTGGATGACTTGACATCTTCACGTGTGGGGCAAGGTCGGGGATGGTGTTGCCACAGCATCATTTCCTGAGCACCCAGAGAGCCTGCCCACCAAGGGGAATCCTGTCCTTCCCACCTCTGCCTGGACCCCTGTACATCAGAGCCAGCAGCTTGGTTCTAGGGATGTACACATGACAGTTGACACCAATCCCTCCCCCTGGGGTCCTACGGTCACCTGTGGTCTTCCTGAAACCATCCCTTGCCCTGTGGAAAGTAGCTTGGCCACTTGAGGCCTCCAGGACATGTACTTGTGAACAGCTCCTGTCCTAACAACCTCCTCCCGTTGCCAGCTGAAGCCCTGTTAAACTCGGGGAGCCTCTAGGGGACACCCGGGGGGCAGCTAATGCATCTCCCCACTCCTGTATCACAGCCCTCAGCGGGGACGTTTGTCCCAGGGGGAGGGCAGCCCAGCCCTGGACACACGTGCGATGGCCTGGCAGCCAACAATTGGCCTGGCCTGGGTCGAGCTGTTTGTCCACAGTGAGGTCATGGCTGCACGGCCTGCAGTTAGAAAAGTGGCATCGTTTGGCCAGAAAATATTAACATCATCCCCTTGCTGCAGTAATGCTTGGCCCCGGGGCCCTCTTGTCGCCTGGCGCCGGCTTCCATCTCCAACAATGGCGATACTTGCCCTTCCCTCCCCTTCATTCAGGCAGCTGAGGGCCTGTTCTCGTTCTGCCGGGTGCCTGCAGAGCACAGCTTCCCCATTCAAGAGGGCGGAAGCAGGCCCCAGCGGGCCCGGGAGAGATCTGGGGCGTCAAAGCACATCTGTCTTTCCTTCAGTTCAAGTAAATCCGCCCAGAGCATTTGACAGTCAGGTCAAGTGGCCTCGAGAGCGGTTGGGTTCTTCCTGGTTTGCAATCAGCTTGGGCCGTTGGACTGGACTCATGCAGTCCTTCACAGAGAGTTGCCCTCCGATGCCAGTGGTTATAAGTAGGACACATCTGGGGTTTAAATGGTGACACTTCAGAAGGGTGGGGGAGGCCTTGGGGATGTCACTTAGCCTCCTGTCTCCTCAGTTTCTGCTTGTATAAAATTAGGATAATTCCACCTACTTGACAAAGATTCTGGAGGTTCAACCACAGAACACATAGAGCATTTAGCTCAGCCTGGACACGCGCTTGCTCAGTGAAAGGTAGCTATCGTTAAAACATATTTTATATATTTGTATAAATCTGAATATGTTTACTATTTTATTAACAGCAAAAGGCTGTTAGGATTTTGTCATGGCATCACTGTTAGCATTTAGGGACCTTCCCTTTTCTATGCCTCATCCTCCCAGGGTTCTACGGCTCCACTGCTTAGGATCTCTGAATTTTCCACGACGGTTTTCCAACTGTCTCTGGAGTTTCTGTGGTGGGAGTGGGGAGCCAGGCTCTGTTCTCATCTGTTTTCAGTATTGTGCTTCTGTCCAAAACTTCGCTGGAGGAAAAGCATTTCCCAGCCTGATGAATTTGGAAAGTAGCTATCCTAGAAGCCTCTTGAGAGCCTGTTTACTCTTAGCAAGAATTCTTGCCTGGCCACGAGGCCATGGGATGACTGTTTTGCCAGGTAGCACCAATACTCTACATCTTTTTTTTTTAATATTTTATTTATTTATCTATTTTATTTATTTGGCTGCGCCGGGTCTTAGTTGCGGCATGCGGGATCTTTAGTCGTGGCGTGTGAACTCTTAGTTGCGGCACACGGGATCTAGTTCCCTGACCAGGGATCGAACCCGGGCCCCCTGCGTTGGGAGCGCAGAGTCTTAGCCGCTGGACCGCCAGGGAAGTCCCAACACTCTCCACCTTTAATGGCACGTGGCAGAGAGAGGGACCAAGTGACCTGCAGAGGCCCCGTTCTGTGCCTCATTTGATGACACTCGGATTTAAACCTCCTCTGCTGCAACTATAGGGAAATCTGCTGGTTGTCAGTCTGCTCGCAATCTCCCCTCATAAACTAGAACGCATCCCTGATTCCTGCCTGTGGGACATCTCAGGTGGGCACCCTGGGTGGTTATATCTCGGGCCACAGCTGGGCATTCACAGCAGCAGTTGGAGAAGAGATGGGCGGAGGCGTGGCCCTGGGACGCAATCTCTCCTCCCTGGACGGAAGCACCCGGCTCCAGATGCTGAGAGAAGGCTCCACCAGCCAGGCAGATCCAGGGTCTGCAGGGAAGGGCTCCAGGCGGCGGTGGGGAGGGGTGGTGGGCAGCCGCCTCTACCAACAAGAGCCAGCCGAGAGTAGCGCATAACGTGGGGTCCTGGAGGCAGGTGGGGCATGACGGTGGCGGGATTCAGGATCGAGCGCTATTTGAAAGCGCAGGCACATCGCGGTCGGCTTTGGGAAGTTTTGTCGCCACACAGCAGGGCTCTAGACACGGGACGATGGTCCAGGCGGGACCTGGGCTCTTGGAGCAGGGGCAGGCCACTAGTGAGAGGAGGCTTCAATCCTGGAAAAAACTCAGCACCAGGCAGGAAGCCTGCCAGCGACAGAGCTGAGTTGCAGGGACTTGTTCAAGCGTCGGAAAAAGACAGATACCCAGTTTGCAGAACAGCGAAGAGGGGATGTTGAATCTCACCTTACTGAACTGGGAACTCCTAAGGGTATCGCGTGTTCAACCAAGATTGGTCCTGCAGGTGGGAGTCAAGGGGTCCAGCACGGATAGATCTCATTCAGAGGCTGGAAATCTGGCTGTTTCGAAAGCAGAAACTTGCCCGTGTTCCCAAATCATCCCCTAATCCTAGCTGGCTATCTTGCGTCTGTAAGGGTGTGACAACAGAGGCCACGCAGAAAGCACGAGGGGCCTGGTTCAAACCCATCATGAAAACTAACCTGTGCCATGTTCCTGACATGAATTCTCTTAGGGCTCATAGCATTTGGAATAAAGGTCAAGTTCAGTCTCCCCCTCACTCAGTAGGCTCCAGCCACACAGGACTTCTTCCCATGTCTTGAGCACACGAAGATCTCGCGCACCTTTATTCTAGCTCTCTCCTCCGCACAGAACGTCCTTTTCCCCTGATGCTCACCCTCAATCTTCAGATCCCAGTTTCACTTTCGCCTTTTCCAAGAGTCCATCTCTAACCACCCTTTCTAAGTTAGGTCCTGTTCTGAAATTCTCCACCTGTCTGCCCCCGGTCTTCATGAGAGCATTGGCACTTAGGATGCGCTCTGGGCATTTCTGTCAACTAGATGAATGTCTGTTCAGCGAAGTTTCATAGAAGATCATTTTCCTGCTCAGCACTGTTTCTATCCCTTGCTTGGCCCATCCTGAATCGGATCAGCTGGAGTCAGAGGCTATGGGGTGACACAGCTGTCACCCATGAGCTTGATGTTTCACCAAAACTCTCAGGGGCCTGGGACAACCCGTGTGCTGACAAATTCAAGCCACAGGGGCCCCAGGCTGCAGGTTTACAGTAGCTTTGTAGGGTCTGGAGGAAAGTCCCATGAGTTATTCTTGGTCACTGTTGTCAGGGCTGGCTGTCCGGCCTGCCCCAACCCAGGGTAGTGGCTCCATTGGCCTCCCTGGTCAGAGAGAAAGGCCATCTGTCCTGGCTGTCGGCTTCTTAGCATTTACTGCTCACTTTTATGATGTGTCACCTCGCTCGTAAATTGTCTGCCTGTCCCACGAGCCTGGGCACGGCCTCCAGCCTGCAAGCTGGGCCCCAAGCTGGCAGACCTCCGAGAGGAAGCCTGGGCTCAGTCATCTCCAGGGAAATGCAGGCCATGGCATCACAGGGACTCTGGGCTCTCTGGGGAACCCATCCTCCACTACCATGTCTGGCTTTGGTTTCCCAGCTCTGTGGTTACCTACATGGAGTTTTCTACTAGGTCGCCCCGTTGCCTCTCAGCAGGAGCTGTTATAGGTCAGGTGTGGGGTGTGAAATCCCCTGCTGACCCAATTCTGTCCTCTTTGTCATCCAAATCAGCCTCTAGGAAATGCAGTAGCAAGTCCAAAGCGATCATGGCATTGGCTATCTTTCTTCTCTGTTCTATGGGAGTGTCTGTTCTCTCCATTCAGTTGCTCATCCCTCCTTCCTTCCACCCGGGACCTGTTGAGAGCTAGCTACATGGGAAGGTCTTGAATAGGTCTTCTGCTAACCACAGTTGCTTGTGGGGAAGTAGCATGTTGGAGGCATCCAGAAGATTTTGCAGGAAGCAAAGCCTTCTTCAGGAGATACTTGGCCACGTGACATATTTTCAGTCCGGGGGTCTAGTGCCCGCACCTTCCTGGACCGCCCTCAACTGTAGAACAGGAATGGAAATAGCTCCTTGTAAAGCCTCTGGGCAAGAGGTCCTCTCCTAGAGGCTGGTCCCCTGCAGAGGGACGAGGTGCCAGTGGACCGTTTTCATTTTGTTGTGTGTCGCTGACATTTTGTTTTTGTTTTAAAGAAGTGGTGCCTCAAGGTAATGCTATAGGTCTTAACTTATTCAGATTTGAACTTTCATCCTGCGCTGGAGATTGACTCGTAAGTCAAGCAGTTATATAAATAAGAGGGTTGATACGGAGATAGCAGAGACTCCATTTCAATAAACAGCATCCCTTAGGGTGGAAATCACCTCGGAACTGGAGGTGGGGAGTTGAGCTGCATGGCCAGGTTACAGGGAATGGTCTGGACACGAAGATTCCTCCAGACATAGTAATGGGGACTCTTAGCTTCAAAAAAGACCACGTAGGGAGTTCCCTGGTGGGCTAGTGGTTAGGATTTTGGCACTTACACTGCCGTGACCCGGGTTCAACCCCTGTTTGGGGAACTGAGATGCCGCAAGCCACGCGGCTTGGCCAAAAGATAAAAAGATGATGTAAAGCTTTTGGGGGGCCAGTGAGTTTCTCAGAGTCCAGCTGGGAAGAAGTTCAAAATCAGCTTGACACACCTGTCTTGCCTGCACTAGGCTCCGCTATTGACCCACTGGTAGTTTCAGGGGAAAATGGTTCTTTCTCACCTGAGGCTAGATGTCCAAAGCTATGATGGGAAGAGCAGGAGGGGATGGCAGAATGAAGAGGATGGGACCTGTCACTTCTCTCCTGCCCCTGCCACTCTCGTCTGACCTCTCTCACCTGAACTACCATCCCCCCGCCGGCCACTCCTGCCTCCACCGACCCTCTACCCATGCCAGCATAGCGAAGGCTCAAAAGCACCGTTCTGATCATGTGGCTGTTACTTCAGAGTCTCCAGCTGCCCCTCAGACAAGCACCAAATCCCTAACATCCGGCTCAGCAATTCCGCTCCTGTTTTCTACCCCAAATGACTGAGACAGGTGTTCCAACAAAAACGTGTACACCCATGTTCACAGCAGCACTGTTCACAATGGCCCAAAGGTTAGAAGCCATCCACGTGTCCAGCCATGGATGAATGGGTGAACAAAATGTGGTCGATCCACACAATAAAATGTTGACTCAGCCATAAACAGGAATGAAGCAGCGGCACAGAATTTAATACAGATGAACTTTGAAAACATTGTGACAAGTGAAAGAAGCCACCCACAAAAGGCCACATCTTGTGTGATTCCATTTATATGCAGTCCAGAGTTGGAAAACCCACAGAGACAGAAAGCAGATTCGTGGTTGCCAGGGGCTGGGGGGAGAAGGGGATGGAAAATGGTGGCCAGTGGGTACTGGGTTCCTTTTGGGGCAATGAAATGTTCTGGAACTAGAGAGCGGTGATGGTTGCACCATATCGTGAATGTACGAAATGCCACTGAACTGTACACTTAAAAATGTTGAGATGGTAAATTTCACGCTACGTGAAGTTTACTACAATTAAGAAAAGAAATCCTTACTGTGTCCTCCAAGCTGGCCTCGCATCAGGCTATCGTCCCCTTGCTCCCTCCTCCAATCACCACCAACATCTCTGGCAGCTTCCGGCCACCGGACTCGCGCAGGCCGGCCGTTGCCTCGCATGGTCTTCGTCTTCGTGCCTGGCCAGCTTCCCTTAAGGAATCTTCAAGAACCCGAGGTCTGGCGTGGCCGTGCTTCTTGTTCCAACAGCTCCTGCCCTTCCCTGCAGAACAGGATCCCCTGGGAGTTACTGCCCCTTCCGTGTTGGCAAGCTCTGTTCTTTCTTGCATCCCCAGCGTTGCGTCTGAGAGAGAATAGGAACTCAGCAGTTACCCACAGATCAATCCACCGCCAAATCACATCATTCTCGTCACACCAGTGGCACAGGAATTCACTCCTCGGGAGTTTCACGGCCCAGGGGCCATTCCTCCAGTCTCCCCCTTTCCGTTTCATACTCATTTCCTTAGTGCCCTCTTGTTTCCTTCCCACTGTTCAGAGGGAAGGCATTTTCCGATAGGAAAAACAAACAAACAAACAGGTTATAGGTGGTGATTCAGGTCCTGAACTCCCCCACAAGCTTTATGTAACCCGTAACGTATTTAAATCCTTAGAAACCGCTCACGCAGGAGTTACATGGGCTTTTGTGAGCTCAGTGGGCACCCAACCTGTCATATGTAACACAGCTTTATCGGAAAATGTGCTGGGAGCGCCAAAAAGGTGTAAATGTTTTTATTCCCTGAATGCCGTTGAAATTTGACCTCTCCTCTTCTGTTCATGGGCTGTTAGTTGACGAATGTGACTGACTCTTTCTGAGATGCATCAGGGGAGAAGCAGCTGGATTAAGCTAGGGACTCAGGCTAAACTGAGAATGCGGTGGGCCTCGCTGGGCCTGGAGGCGGTGACGTGGCCACGGCCGTGGCCTTGGTGGCAGAGGAAGGGCCTTCTGTGGGCCTCCTCCCTTCCTTCCGCCCCCACATGCTGCAGTGCCTGGCCCTGTGCTACACTGCGTTCTGGAGGCCCTCTCAGCACAGCTAGACTCTGGGAACCGAGCAGGGCCCTTCTAGCTTCATTTTCCCAACATCCCCGCTCTCCACTGATGCTGTGCCTCCTGTATGAGAGCCCCCGGGTGCTGTGCAGGGTTTCGGGTGGGCTTTCTCAACCTCTCAACGCCACTGATACTTTGAAGCAGATACTCCTCTGCAACAGGGGTGGGTGCCGTAGGACGTGTGTCAGCATCGCCGGCTTCTCCACATTCAGTGTCAGTCACCTGTCTCCAGGTGTGACAACCAGAAATGTGTCCAGACGTGGCCAGTGTCCCCCGGGAGGCCAGGCCACCTCCTTGGTCTACGGAAATAGCGGGGAAAAGTCGCTTTCCCAGATGCCTGCCGCCTTTTCTGGAGCAGAGAACTCGTGCTCATGTGGTGGGAGGATCCCGCAGCAGGGCCAGGACTTGCCCGCTGTGAAGAGGGTCCTGCCTGGACTCTGACGCTGGCTGGGACATCCCGTGCACATCTGCGCCTGGTGAAGGGTCCCTGAGACACGGTCGCCGTGTGCAGCTTTTTGGAAGGCTCTGGAACCAGCCACAGTTCCCCTTCCCCAGAGCTCTGCCCAGACAGCCTTACCTGATGAGCCCAGCCGCGCCACGTGGGCCCAGCGGCTGCCCGTGGGGTAGACTCCCGAAGCTCTCATTGCCTAGCGTTGCTTATACAGTCTGGGGGCAGGTAATTCTTCCTTCTCCTAAGCTGCAGAGACCTGTTCCTCAGGTTCCCCTCTCTCAGAGACAATTCGGACGTGGGGCATGTAACTGTGTGTCTCTGTATCAGTGGTTCTCAGAGTGTGCATCTCCTGGCAGCATGGGTGTCACCTGGGAACTCATTATAAAAGTAAATTCTCGGAGTCCACCCCAGTCTCCGGTATGCTCTGGGCATGGGCCCAGCAGTCTGTTTTAACAGACCCTCCAGGTGATTCTGATGCACGCTCAGGTGTAAGGACCACCAACCCCACGCCCCGGGATCCCTGCGCTGAGCCCTCATTTGCCCTGACTGGTAAACACATGCCTTTTAAAGACAGCCCTGTCACTTCTACTTTTAAACTTGCTCAGCTCAGGATATAAATACGGTCAGTTGGAGATTCCCCCTCCCTTTCCTCCTTTTCCCTAGAGGAGATCCGAGTGCCCAGTGTCCCCCATCACTTGGCCGAGGGGAGAGGCATCTGGTCGGATGCCGCCCTTCCTCCTTGCAGCGTCCACCATGATGGGACAGGGCCCACCTGGCACTGGGCACCGTCTCCATTTGGCCTCTGTTGCTGGTTCCTGTGGTCCCACTATGACCTCTGGCCCTCGGGTTTATGCACCAACCCTCTTCCAGCCCCCTGGCCCTCCCTCCTCCTGAGGCCCCACTTCCAATCCACGGAGTCAGGAACCCTGGCTGCCTTCCACCCACGACCCTGGGCTGGGACGGGTTCTGTGAGCAGCTTCCCTTAGGTCCAGCCACTGCTGCTGCTTCTCGTGCTGGGGGTCCCCAAGCCCACCCCCAGATGTGGCGATTCACTACAAGGACTCACAGCACTCAACACATAGTCGCGCTCACAGCTAAGATGTATTAGAGTGAAAGGATACACAGCAGAATCAGCAAAGCGGAAAGGCACACAGGGCAAGGTCTGGAGGAAGCCAGGCACAAGCGTCCCCAAGTCCCTTCCCTATAGAGTCACCCAGGATGCGCTTAATTCCGTGAATTGTGACCATACATGCAAGTTATTGTCCTTCTGGGAAGCTCATTAGAGGCTCAGAGCCCAAAGATTTTATTGGGGACTGGTCACGCAGTGCCCTCTGCCTACCACCAGGCTCCTGGAAGGAGAGCAGGTGCTCCGCATAAACAATATTATTTGCACAAACAGCTTAGGTGCAGTGAACGCTCCTATCATTTAGGGAGAGTTTTCTATCAGCGGAGGGAAGAGTTTACCATTCAAGTTCTGAGATGCCAGCCAAGTGCCAGCCTTGCAAACAGGCCTTTCTAAGGAGGAGAGCAGTCTCAGGCCTGCTCTTTACCTCTTCTCTGCACACTGTAGATGATGAAAAGCAGTGAGCATTTATTGAGCACTTACTGTGTGCCAGGCTCCATTTGCAGAATTCTCAGCGTGTTGACTAATTTCATCTGCCTCCCAGGCACCCTGTTGGAACAATGTGATCATCCAGGCTACAGACACCATGTGCACTGGGAACCTTCTCCCTACCCCACCCCACCCCCGGTTATCTGGAATTTCTGTTGAAGACACTTATCGGAGATTTTACTTTAGAAGGTGGCAAGGGGCTGGGGTCCCTCCCTGGACCACCCACCAGCGTCTAGGTTTCCATCACATCCACATCGACCCACCATTTCTTTTTTTCTTTTTTAATATCTTTATTGGAGTATAATTGCTTTACAATGGTGTGTTAGTGTCTGCTGTATAACAAAGTGAATCAGCTATATGTATACATATATCCCCATATCCCCTCCCTCTTGCGTCTCCCTCCCATCCTCCCTATCCCACCCCTCTAGGTGGTCACAAAGCACCGAACTGATCTCCCTGTGCTATGTGACTGCTTCCCACTAGCTATCTGTTTTACGTTTGGTAGTGTATATATGTCCATGCCACTCTCTCACTTCGTCTCAGCTTCCCCTGCCCCCTCCCCGTGTCCTCAAGTCCATTCTCTACATCTGCGTCTTTATTCCTGTCCTGCCCCTAGGTTCTTCATAACCATTTTTTTTTAAGATTGCATATATATGTGTTAGCATACAGTATTTGTTTTTCTCTTTCTGACTTACTTCACTCTGTATGACAGACTCGGTAAGTCCATCCACCTCACTACAAATAACTCCATTTCGTTTCTTCTTATGGCTGAGTAGTATTCCATTGGATATATGTGCCGCATCTTCTGTATCCAGTCACCTGTCGATGGGCACTTAGGCTGCTTCCATTCGACCCACCATTTCTGATTTGCTTTCAACATGTGGGCCTTTACAGTTACTCTCTGTGCCGGGCAAATAATGGTTTCTTCCACTTGCAGCAGTCTTACAATTTTACTTGAAAATAAATTTGAAGAAAAGACTTAAAGCAAGTAATTGTGCAAGAGTCGCGGGCGTGGCGAACACTGTTAAGGTTGGCGGGAGTGATGAGGCCTGGGGAGGCCCAACTCTAGGATCCCAGGAGACACGGGGCCCCTGCTGGGGTCGTCACTCACTGATAGCACTCAGAGAGCAATGGCTGGAGACCTGGGTTCTCTGCCCGTTTCCTCGGCCTCGTAGGCACGTGCCCAATCTGTCGGCATTGAAGATGTTCCTGGGGCGTCTTGTCACAGGGGAGCCTGGAAGACACAGGAGGCCTTTGGGTGCTTGAACATGTCTGCCGCAGCTACAGAAGGGAGCATCGTGGCCTGTTGATGACTGGCACGTTTTGCATGTACGTGGTGGGCGGGAGGGGCTCTTTTTTACGTTTGTGTGTGTGGAACTGTTGTTCTTTCTATAGATGGATGAACACACTCTCATACACACACACACACACACACACACACACACACGCGCGCGCGCGCGGCGCGCGCCCCGCGCACTACCCCCCCCAAACCATTAAGATCTACATATAATAGCCAAGGAATTCTTTGCAGTTACTGACTTGGTCCAGAGAGAAAAGGACACCAGACATGTGTCAGAAGCCAGCCATTCCTTTGAAAATACCGGGAATGTCTTTTTAAGATCATTAAACAGCATTCATATGTTAAACGAACAGGGATCTTTTTCAGTGTTTGTGCTAGGTCCCACCCTGCAGTGGAATATTGGTAATAGATGGCTTCATGATACGAAATATTGCTCATAATCACAGGCTACCCCCCCACCGCCTCCGCCATAAACTGGAAGATCCACTGTCGCTCTGCCCTGTGTGCAGAGTGTGGTGGGTTGCATAGGACACGTGGGTGAAGCCTTTGAGCTCTGGAATCAGCAAACCTGAACTGGAATTTTAGCTGTGCAACTATGGGCTGGTGAACTTGGGAGAGATATTTAGCTCTCTAAGCCTCAGTTTCTTCACCTATAAAATGGGTTGATAGCACTTCCTTCATCGAGGCATTGCCAGGGTAAACCTAAAGGATGCCTGAACAGTACTTAGTAAGTCACAGTGGTGCCCTGGCTGTGGTTGCTGTTAGCCAGGCCCCTCTGCAGTCACCACCAGGCATTTCTAAAGGAAGTGGCTCTGATTCGGGGTGGCTGCTTCGTCCACCTTCTTGGTGTCATCAGTAGCACGTGCAAAGCAGCAGGCGTGGAACCTTCCGGATGATGATTATCCATGCTGAGAAGCCAAGAAAACAGAGACGTTTCCCAATGGCGAAGCTCTGAGTCTCCAGCTAGCTAGAAAGCACCCCAGAAATACACAGCACAAGGACGAAAAAGATTTCTCTTTCTTCAGATTTCTTTCCAGCATCTCACCTGGTTTTCCTCAGGTCCAGTCTGCACGCAGGGGCAGGGGGCTGCGGGCACAGTGCTGGTAGGGTTCAGAGTAGAAAGTGGTATCACCGACGTCGATGTTCTGAGTCTTGAGGTTGTGCTGTTGTTTGAGGGCAAGGGTTCAGGGCTGGGCTTCAGGGCTGTAACTTCCTGTGTTCCTGTACTTTTTTTTTTTTTTTGAAATGCGGTACGCAGGCCTCTCACTGCTGCGGCCTCTCCCGCTGCGGAGCACAGGCTCCGGACGCGCAGGCTCAGCGGCCATGGCTCACGGGCCCAGCCGCTCCGCGGCACGTGGGATCCTCCCGGACCGGGGCACGAACCCGTGTCCCCTGCATCGGCAGGCGGACTCTCAACCACTGCGCCACCAGGGAAGCCCTGTTCCTGTACTTTTAAGAGAAGTCTAAAGAAGGATGCTGGAGGATGACCAGACACCCCAACCCCAAGGTCTTCTGCATTCGTCCCCCTTGTTCGCAGGACATTGACCCAAAGGCTCCCTGTTGCAAACCTGAGTCTTCCTGTGTCCCAGGTTGTCCTGGCCATCAGGCCATTGACGTCACCAGCTGTGAAGTTGCAGGTGTATAGAACCCCACGTTTCCCTGCCTGCTTTTCCCCTCCCTGTGCTGCTGAAGAGGTAGCAGGGAGTTCCGAGCCCCTGAAACTCCTTTCATTTGCAAAGGAGTATCATCCCTCTTTGTCCTGGGAGCCCAGGCTGGTTGTCAGACTGACTACATGTTAACGGAGAGTAATCTCTTCCCGGCCGCGGAAGGATGGAGGGATGGAGGGTCAAGCACGTTCTAACTACATGCAAACAGCTGGTGACTTCCCACCAGAGCTCAAAGCTCCTTGTTCAGTTTGCATTAAGCTTGCGGTTCAGTTACTTTCCCTGGAGGAGGAGGGGCCGGCGGAGGAGCAGGTGGTGTTCAGCTTTGAACTTGGTGCACAGGCCCCGAGGATAACTGAAGGTATAGTTCGGTCTGCACAGGGGAGTAGGGGGCGGGAAATGGCCCGGTTCTTTGAGTTTTGCGTTGGCCGGGAGCCAGGCAGAGAAGGCAGTGTGACAGCGACTGCCATGGAAGGCTATTGAGAGCATATGTCATTCAGCCGCGGAGCATTCAGCTTCTGAGATCGTGCCCAGAAGACTGTTCTGCGGCTGCAAAAGAAAGAAGCCTTTCAGCCCCTCTCGTGTGGCCTGTGCTGCAGTTTTCGCTGAGCAGCCGTTTCGGAGTTTCCTCTTGGCATGATCAGTTTATGCCGTCCAGATGTGCACAATGCGATGGTCTTGGGTGTTTGGCTTTCCAGATGTGCACAGACAGGAAGATGAGCTCTGGCCAAGGCGGGGGCCTGTCTCTGCAGCCCCTGGACTCTGGACAACCCACAAGGCCATTGTCGTGTGGGAGCCACAAAGCTTAGGGTCTGGAAAAGGGCTTGTGGGTCGCCCAGTGTGACCTCCTTCCTGTACAGCTGAAGACACCAAGGTCCAGGGAGTCGTGACATGCTCACTGCTGACTGACTGCCTGCATCTGGGAGCTGACAAGACCTCAGCCTTTGCTAGAATTCACGGGCCTGTGTCTGTACGTAGGTGTGTTTCATCGCTGTGCACGTCTGGCACTCTTCTAGGTGCTCAGGACACATCGGGGACCAGACAAAGGTTCCTAGCTTGTTCTGATGCCAGGTCAGATGGGAGGGCGACAAAAGAACAGTCAACATAAAAAATGAGTGCGTTATACAGTAGATTAGAAGGTAAGAGTTGCTGACCGAAAAAGAACAAAAAGAAAAATAGACTAGAGTTCAGGGGGCATGGCAGTGCTGGGTGGTTTACATTTTAGAGAAGGGGGTGAGGGTGGATTTCACCGAGAAGGTGGCTGTCTTAGTTGTCTATTACCGTATAACAAAGTAGCTCAAAGATCATTGGCTCAACCCAGTAAACATTATCTCACTTTTTTTGTGTGCGGGTTAGGAATTCGAGAGGGGCTCTGCTGAGTGGTCCCTGCTCAGGGTCTCCCTTGAGCTTGCAGTCAAGAGGCCAGCCAGGGCTGCAGTCGTCTGAAGGCTGGACGGGGGCTGGAGGATCCGCTTCCCCAAGGTGGTGCCCCTGCACGGCTACTGGCAGGAGGCCTCAGCTCCTTGTCCCATGGGTTGCTTGAGGGTCCTCACAACATGGTAGCTGGCTTCCCCCAGAGCTAATGGTCCAGAGAGACAGACAGAAGCTGTAGTGTCTGTTATGACCCAGCCTTGGAAAAGTCATACGGCTCAGTCTTGTTTTTCTTTTTTTTTTGGCCGCGTTGGGTCTTCGTTGCTGCGCGCAGGCCTTCTCTAGTTGCGGCGAGCGGGGGCTACTGTTCACTGAGGTGCGCGGGCTTCTCGTTGCAATGGCTTCTCTCGTTGCGGAGCGCGGGCACACGGGCTTCAGTAGTTGTGGCTCGCGGGCTCAGTAGTTGTGGCACACTGGCTCAGTTGCTTCGCGGCATGTGGGATCTTCCCGGACCAGGGCTTGAACCTGTGTCCCCTGCGTTGGCAGGCGGATTCTTAACAACTGCGCCACCAGGGAAGCCCCCGGCTCAGTCTTAAAAAAGGTGAAGCGGTGAGGCACAAATATCTGAGACGGAATGTTCCAGTAGAAGCGTCCCCTGAGGTGGGAGTAGCCAAGCACATTTGAGGAAGGGAATGGAGGCCAGAAGCTGGAGTAGAAGGAACCAGGGGAAGAGTGTACCCGAAGAGGCCAGGGAGGAACGGAGGGCGGGAGCACGTGGGTCACCAAGGCCATGGGAAGGACCTGGGCTCTGCCTGCGAGTTAAATGTGCAGCCGGGGCAGTGTTCTGAGCAAAGAAGCATCATAAGCGGACGTAGCAGACGTAGCAGAGAATAGGCTCCAGGGGCAAGGGGAGAAGCAAGGAGCCCAGTTAGGAGCCTGTCCCTGTAAACCAGGGAGGAGACGGTGGTGGTGGGGGGTCCCACCTGGCTCACTGGCCACGTTTACTGTTACTCCCTGAGAGAGGAGGTGTGGGAAAGGGCTTGGAGTCCAGCACCGTTTCCCCAACTGCAGTGACCCAGGCTGTGTTCTCAGGTTTATCACTCACCCTTTCCAGACCTTGATTCCTACGTGTACAAAATGGAGAATGAACTTAAACCTCCTAAGTGAAAGTAATAATAAATGCTTATAAAGGCACTTTAAAACTCCCTTTAGAAGACAGTGCCAAAATGCTGGAAAATGTTTTAGTGGTTTGCAATGGTATTTCGTGTGCTGGAGAAAGAAATGTTTTAGTCCCAAGCCCTCCCCTAAAATGTTGAACTGGACTTGACCGCAGCGTTCAGTGAATAAGAAAACAGAGGGACGAACGTAGGTATCCTGAGGAAATACCCTCTACAGGCACACCTCAGAGACACCAGACCCCTGCCACAAAGCGAGTCACACGTATTTTGGGGGGTTCCCAGTGCGTGTCAAAGTGATGTTTACACTCCGCTGCCAGTCTGTTAGTTGCGTGATAGCATGATATCTAAGAAAACAATGTACATACTTGAATTAAAAAAATATAAAACAAAAAATTACAGTGGTAGCATCCAAGATGTTACATACAGATCACCATGCCAAATGCAGTAACCATGAAAAAGTTTGAAACATTTGCGAGAATTGCCAAAATGAGACGCAAAGTGAGCAAATGCTGTTGGGAAAACGACGCGATAGACTTGCTCGGTGCAGGGTCACCACAAACCTTTAATCTGTAAAAAAAAGCGCAATATCTGCGAAGCACCAGAAAACGAGGTGCGCCTGTACAGAGGTCCAAGCCTACGGCCTAAGGAGACTACCGACATGCCGAGTTCACGGGAGGTGAGAGTGCAAAGCCCTTGTGTCCAAAGCCCCAGATAACCGTCGACTGGGGTCTTATACGGCCGCCTAAACTCTTGATGTGAAGTTCAAAAGCAGGCAGCACTGAGCTTCGCGGGTTAGAGGTGAGGGTCATGACTCCTCTTGGGGCCAGGCCAGCGCGGAGCGGGAAGCCCAGGGCTCAGGGGCTCTTGGGTGTTGGTACTGTCCCGTTTCTTGATCTGGGTGTGGGTTTCATGAAATTCAGCAAGTTTCTGAAAAGACATCCAGCCGGCCACTTATAATGTGTGCTCTTCTCTGCACGTACATTCAGCCTCAATAAGACACCTTTATTAAAAGGAGGTTATGCTCTTCCCAAAAGTCTGACCCCCACCCAGGACTTGAATTCCTGCCTTTATTCTAGAGTCCCTATATTTTGCTCAAATGCACTGTTTTTAAAATAAGAGTGATATTTCTTTCTTTTAATAGATTTTTTTAAAATTTATTCATTTATTTATTACTTTTGTTTGGCCGCATTTGGCCGTTGCAGTGCGGGGGCTTCTCTTGTTGCGGAGCACGGCCTCTAGGCGTGCGAGCTTCAGTCGTTGTGGCACGTGGGCTCAGTAGTTGTGGTGCACGGGCTTAGTTGCTCCGCAGCATGTAGGATCTTCCCGGACCAGGGCTCCAACCTGTGTCCCCTGCATTGGCGGGTGGATTCTTAACCACTGCAACACCACGGAAGTCCCAAGAGTGATATTTCTTGACCTTACTATAAAAAAAGTTTAATTATTTCTGATAAGTCTACCACGCTGGGTTTATTTTCTAGCAGGATTAGTGATTTGTACACAAATGGACTTTTCTTGGTTCTCTCCTGGAGCAGATGGCTGAAAAATAATAATAATAAAATAAAATTCCAAGTATATTAGGGAGAATTAACCAAAAAAATCATTGCTCTCGGCCACCGGCACCTCATATCAATTCACGGATGAGAAAGCACAGCTTAGTTTTGCCTGTTTAGAGACTTTCTGTAAATAGAATCACGGAGCATTTTGCTGTTTTGTGTCTAGCTTCTTTCAGTCAAAATTCTTTCTCCAGGATGCTTCGTCCTGTAGCATGGCGCCGGAGACTGTTTATTCTCACTGCTGTACACCGTATTCCATCGTGGGAACGGAACACCATGTATTGATTGATTCTGTCTTGGACGGGCCTTTACTTCATGTCCAGTTTGGGGCCATTATGGATAGGGCTCTGCTGTGAACCTCCTAGTGCATGGCTTTGAGTGAATATATAAGCATATCGCTCTTGGGTATGTACCCCTGGGTGCTTTTCACATCGCGTAAGGCAGCCTCACACCTGACCTGTGCATAGGCTTGACTTACTTGCTGGGATACTTAGCAGGTCAAGGTCCCCAGGGCATCCCTCGGGGACCTAGAGATCCCCTAGCTGTCCGTAGGCTTCTCTGCTTTCTGACAAGGAGAAGTGCACAGAGGTGGCCTGAGTCACCCGCAGACACCACCCTGCCTTGTGGCTTGACTTCCTGGGGCTGCTCCTCGCCCACGTTGGGGAGGGCGGCGGACTTGAAGGGAACCCATGGGTCATCTCATCTTTCCAGCCCGTGGCAGTAAGCCTCCCAGAACAGAAAGAAGGGGTGGGGGAAGATCCCTTGCGTGCTAAGCCAGCTCCACTGAGCAGGTAGGGCCGGGCAGCCCTGCGGGGAGCACCCAGCCCCTTCCCACCTACACGCTCGTCAAACACCTCAGCAAGCTGGTCGAGTGGGAAGCCGGTGATGTCACCGCAGAGCCTGAACAATCAGGCCTTTCATGGCAGGATGATAACAATCAAAACAGTATGTAAGGGCCTGCCACGCAAGAACACACACGCTCATGGCTCATGGGAGGATCTGAAAGCCGAGGTGAAGCAGGTCTTGTCAGGAATACGCCAAGCTCCTTTCACACTCAGCCGGCCAGAGGACGTAGCCTGGAGAGCCAGGCTGCGGGTTGCAACGACGCTCACTTGCCAATTTTCAGAGAAAACCAGGACTCTCTCTACCACCTCCCCAGGACGCCTCACCTCCAACCCCAGAACTAACCCCTACGCCGAGCACAAGCTGTGCTTGGGGTTCCAGCAGGAATGTCCCACTGCACAACTCCAGGGGATGCCACTCACCGAGAACACAGTGTGCTCCCCGAATTGTGCAACATTGAGTTTCTGAAGCTACTGCCTTTGGAACAAGGGAGCAGAGGCCTGGTGGTTCTCAGCTGTTGTTTTTACCTTGAATCCCAGGAATCTGTCTTGCTTGAGCTAAGCTCCCTAGAAGACTCGACTCCACTGAGCCTAGAAATTCTCAAATAAGATGCACAAGATCAGATGTTTTTCTTGTTCAGTCTGAGCAGTTTCTGGTGTTCAGATATTTGCTGCAGAAGCAAATATCTCACCTAAACTCTTGCTTACTCTCGGTCAGTTGTTCTTCACCAGGGGACAATTTGCAATGTCTGGAGATGTTTTTGGTTGTCCCCGCTAGCAGGATGCTACTGGCATCTAGTGAGTAGAGGCTAGACATCCTACAATGCACAAGACAGGCCCTCACAACAAAGAATGAACTGGTCCAAAATGTCAACAGTGGCAATGTCAAGAAGCCTGCTGTAGATGGGATGTTCTGACCCCATTAACCCTGGAGGCCACTTGTTAACTGCCCCACCTGGCCTTCTCTCCTGTCTACCAGAGTGGGCCAGAGCCTCAGCTCACTGGTCCAGCAGGCATGAGGCAGCACCTGGTTCTCTGCTGGGGCTTTGAGCCAGTCTGTGTCCACGATGCTTTGACGGGTCCGTGTGAGGCCCAGAGGACCCGAGGCTTATAGAATAGCGGTTAAGAGGACCCTCTGTCACTTCCCAGCTGGGTAGCCCTGGAGACAAGTCGCTGAACCTTGTGCATCACTTTCCCCATCTGTAAAATGGGGATAATGATGGTAGGAAACACTTAGGAGGTGGTGGCGAGGGGTGAGGCGTGTTGCTACATGTAAAGTGCTTCCAACCACGCCTGAAACTTAGTCACACTCCGTAAACGGCAGCCATGATTATCATCACTCTTATTCCAGCCGGAGGACCTTGTCTCCCTCTGACGGGCGCGGTAACAAAAGAGAAGAGAAGCTGGTTTCCGCCGCAGGTTGTTGCAGTGGGATCTGTGCTGCTCCCAGCACAGGCTTTGTGCTGTTGCCAACCCTCTCTGAAAGCTTTCCCCGAGCTCAAGGCCCGAGACATACATTCATTTTTTTTTTTTTTTTTTTTTTTTCTGGCTGTGCGGCATCTTAGTTCCCCGACCAGGGATCGAGCCCATGCCCCCTACAGTGGAAGCGCGGGTTCTTAACTGCTGGGCCGCCAGGGAAGTCCCCTGGAGACATTCTTAAGTGAAAGGCTTGAGTGGAGACGGCTAAGGCATGGATTTCAAGGGAACCCCCTTCAAGAGTCTCATTCAGCACAGGGGTCGGTCTCCAAAGATGGGTGTGGACTCCTGGGTTGCAACCTCATACTTGGCCTTGCAGAGACCCCTGGGGTGGAGCTGGGGCATTTAGCACGTGTCCCGAAAAGCCGGCAGACTCAGCTGTGCCCAGGAAAGATTCTTAGAAGATGATGCCAAGGAGAGACGGGCTTTGACTCCAAAGCATTTTCTGCTCTTGTTTTTGTGCGTTGGCTTTAAATCGGGGAAGGGGAGAGAAGGGCAGCCCTGGACTGCCCTGCCCTAGCATCTCACACTGCTGCTTCCATCGTCGCTTCTTCCTGTAGCAGAAGCATCTCCCCATCTCTCTCTAGCTATTGAAAGGCTCCCCACCCTTCAAAGTCCATCTTGAGTGCCGCCTTCTCCAGGAAGGATTCCCGGATCACCTTCCTCCCCGTAGGCTCTGTGCTTCTCCTATGGCCTTTGGCAAGCTCTGTGCTGTCCTGTAGTCATTTGTAGGCGGGTTTCTTCACCCGCTATTAGGTTGTAACCCCTTGAAGATGGGGGCCCTTCCCAACATCTTCGTGTGCCGCGTGAGCTCCCACACATGGCTGGGGCTCGGTGCTGGATTCTGGGTCACTCCTGAGAAGAGGGTCCCCCCTGGCCGCCAGCTGCTATTGCCAGCCTTGGTTCTGACCCGGAGGTCACAGAATCTGGAAGGGTGGGAAGCATGAGCTGGAGGAGAAATTCGCCTGAGGTCGGAAAGGCCACCAGGCTGCGGGGACCTAGGGGTCTGAGTGTCCGGCTCATTCAGGAGCCTCGGGCAGTTTTCACGCAAGCTGCCATTTAAGGAGCGTCCACTCTGGGCTGTGAGCTCTGCCCGGCGGCGTTTCACAGAGACGATCCCCCATCCGCAGAAGAGCCCTGACAATGGGGCAGTTTATGCCCGATTTACAAAGTAAAAGCAGACGGGCTGCACCGGGTCTCAGCGGCGCACCTGGGGATGCAGGCAAGTGACACTGCCTGCAAAGACCTGGAACTTCTCTGTGCTTTTGTTTTCTACTAACAAAGAAGGTGTTGAACAAGGGAACTCGGAAGGCCCCGTAGCCTGGGTGACTTTTAACTCTGAGGTGGGGCGGGAGCTGGGAAGGCAGCCCCTGGAGGGAAAGGGGGTCAGGCCTCTTAGAAAAAGCAGAAGCACCTGCCCACTGGGACGGCCCTCCTTCCTGTCGCCCACCTCTTGGGAAGACTAGTATCTGAAGATGAGGGTGGGTAGCACCACCCCGCCCAAGCTGGCAGCCCGGAGGACCAGCATTGCACCTCAGAGGCCCTGGCCATCTGCCCCCACGGGCTGGGAGAGCAAGGAATACGAGAGGCAGTGGAGGGGCACCCTGGGGCTCTGGCTTGCGCCCTTGCATCCAGACTGGGGCGTGAGCACCCACCGCCCCGCCTGCGCCTCCTTGGCACCCCCCCCCATGGGCCCATCCCACTCTGTCTGCAGAGAGGCAGTACCTGGGGGTGAGCCCCGTGCCTTCCCTGCCCCCTCCAGGTCCCCCCAGCCCCGGGGTTTCCAGCTGCCTTCTAGCCCCAAGGAGGCTGACCAGTCCCCTTGTGTCCCTACCCCAGACGGAGAGCAGAGTGCCCGCTGCTTGTCACTGCAGGGAGGCCAACCTCTCCTGCCCCCGCCATGCCCGGCCAGCTCGGGGCTGGGCTGGAGACAGAGGGCCACACTCATTGTGGACCGACCTGACGCTCTTGGGGCTGGTGAGGGCTGGAGGGAGATGTATCTGAGGGGTCCAGGAGCGGTTGGAACGGGCGTTAGACCATCAGAAGCGTTGGATAGTGAAAAACGACAAAAACAAAACATCACCTGCTCAGCTTCCAAGACTGTGTGCACGTCCTCTGCGGCAAATTAAAATTCTCACCCAAGTTTGCCTCTGCCACCCAGCAGGCTTCTGGGTGCTTCCAAGGATGACCGACCTCATCCCAGTTGGCCCCGGACATCCCCCGTTTCAGCGCCGAACGTCCAGTGTCCCAGGAAACCGGGGCAGTTGGGCACCCCAGTTACCATCACAAAACTCAGACTGCAGTCAGGGAGTCCTGACTTCCACACATTTGCTTACGCTGTGGCCGGGGGAGCTCACCCCTCCCCCGGGTCAGAGGAGAGTGAGGTTTTGTCTTCTTCCTTCCTGCCATTCTCTCTTACATCTTGGCATGTTAAAAAAAAAAAAACCAAAAACTCCTAGGAAATGAACTTTAAAAACAGCTGGACTGGGTCTGCCCCTCCTAGAAAATTCAGGTTCTTAAGGGAGAGGAAAAGAGAAGTGTGAACAGTCCAGGCCAAATCCAGCTCCTCTGCAGAGGTAACCCTTCTGGACAGACCCTGGGCTCACCTACCCAGAGCCCCTGCACGTGCAGCCCAGCCCCCAGGAGCCATCACCCCCCCCCCCACTGCCCCATGACCCCTGCCCTTAACCCTCCCTCCTCCTTCCCCTCTTTCCCCTCCACTTGCTCTCCCCACCCACCCCCTGCCCCGGCCCGTTCTCCCATAGACGAGCCTTTCCTGGCCTTTCCCGGCCCTTCTCACAGGATTCCCTCCCTTGTTGCTCCCTTAAGTCCCGGGGAGCAGGTCACCGTGGAGCTTGACTTGTCACCAAAGGGCAGGGACCCTGTCAGGGACAGCCTGTGGTTTCTTTCTTAAAGAACCCTTCGTTCCCACTTCCCTCTCCCTGCCACTGACTTGCTGAGGTCTGGACTGGTCACGGTGTCTTTGCTCCCCTGCCCAAAAGAACAAAACCCAGGAGGCAGGGGCCTCACGTCTTCCGAAGGGCCAGGGTTTGGGCTTTTCCTGTTGCTTTTTTTTTTTTTTTTAACAGTTTTATTGGAGTATAATTGCTTTACAATGGTGTGTTAGTTTCTGCTGTATAACACAGTGAATCAGCTGTATGTATACATATGTCCCCATATCCCCTCCCTCTTGCGTCTCCCTCCCTCCCACCCTCCCTATCCCACCCCTCTAGGTGGTCACAAAGCACCGAGCTGATCTCCCTGTGCTATGCGGCTGCTTCCCACTAGCTACCTACTGTACATTTGGTAGTGTATATAGGGTATATACGTCCATGCCACTCTCTCACTTCGTCCCAGCTTCCCCTTCCCCCTCCCCGTGTCCTCGAGTCCATCCTCTACGTCTGCGTCTTTGTTCGTGTTGCTTCTGAATCCTGTTTGGGATCTTCCTAGCCCATCCTGGAAAAGAAGCCTCTCATTCGGGCTTTCCCTTTCCAAGTGTAAATGATGGACGGGGGAGCCCAGCAAGCCCCATGCCCTGGGGATGCCGGCAGGGGCAGGGTGTCCATAGGCGTGGAGGCCACGGGGGGAGCACAGTGGGGCTGCAGGGGGGAGTGAGCGCGCCTGGAGCGTCCTGCACGCCCAGCGCCCGTGGAGGCTGCGCGCCCACCCCTGGCAGCCAGTCTAGGCCCCCCCGCTCCTGAGTCAGCTCTGAGCTCGGGCTTCTGAGGGACCAGCCCTGCCACCCTGAGCCCGGCCTCACTGCTGCTGCTTCGCACCTGGACACTCGGGCTGTTACCCCCGATCACTTTTGTTGGTATGTCCTGTGTCCCCAGTCACCCTCCACTTTGATGCTCCTGCGGTTTCCCAGGATCCCCTCCAGCGCCGCGACCTAGTCTGCAGGCCACCTGACTCAGTCACAAGTGGCCACTGGTGTCCTCGGCTCGCAGCAGGGGCCGGCCCTGGGATGCTCCTTTGGTGGGTGTCAGGTAGCAGGGCAGGGGCTCCTGAGTTGGAGGTGGGTGTGGCCACCGCCCTCATCCTCAACCCCTTTGATAACTTCTTAGGCCAGTGGTCCTCAGTGCGGTCATCACGTTCCTAAAACCTGCAGACCCGCTGCCTGACACCACAGCTCATCAGAATACCCAGGGGAGTTCATTCGAGTTCCTGAGCTGATACAAGTGGAAGAGCAGAATAGAGGGTGTGGAGGGGACTGCACCCTTCCATGGGGTCACCCCCACAGATGCAGAGCACACGGAGGCCAAGGGAACGTGATGCACCGGTGTGTGTGTGCAAAAGGGACATACACGCAGGTGGGAAGGGCAGAGAAGCTGCAGTCCAGCCCTTGCTGTGGGCTGGAGGAGCCCAGGTGCACTCAGGAGAGATTCCACGGTTGCCCAGTGAGGCGACGCCCTGCTGAGAAAGGCTGGCTGGCAGGATCCCGAGGGTGTGGTACCTGGCTGGGCTGGCAGCCCCATGCCAGCGTGGGGGCAGGGCCCAGGGGACGTGGCTCACCAGGCGTAGAAGAATGGGGTTTCTGTGTTGCTTATCAGGATGGCGGCTCCCAGGCGGGATGCAAGGAGGTTCCAGAGCCCGCCCAGCGGATGGCTGCTATCAGTCCCAAGTCATGGCAAGGACTTTGAACGGGGGACCCCACCTCCGACTCACTGGCGACACGGGGCGGCAGCTCCCTCCCCGGTTAGGTCTGGGGTGAGTCGTGTGCCTGCCTGTGGACACAGGGGACAGGCGATGGCTTTGGACAGTGAGTCAGCTGCACAGTGCTGTCAGACGAGGGACGGAAGACCTGGACAGACACCTTGACCTTCCTCGTTGAAAGAAACCTTGGACCTTTGCAAAAGGTCAAGGAGCTGGTGGTATCCACTCAACCATTTGGGGGGCAGTGAAGAGATAGTGAAAAGGTTTGGAGGAGAAAGACGCCGCTGTGAGGGTCGGTCCAAGAAGGTAGGGCAGTGAAACATTGGCAAGGATTCGCCCTTAAGGTTCACTCCATCACCAGAAATACATTTCAAAGGCCCCCCACTCCCGGAATAGGAGCTCAGGGTCAGCTTCGGCTATGAAAGTGACAGCAGAAGCCTCTAGAAGAGGCTGTATTCCTGCCCAGGGCTGGTGGGAGCATGCTTGTCAGGGTCCTGTAACTTGAGTAAGGCTGGACAAAGTGACCCAAAGCTGGGTTTGGATTCCTAGACCCGGGACCCAGCAGGTGAGAAGAGGCGAGACTCTTGACTCTGATCCCCAAACCAGCCCCCAGCCCCACCCACCGAGGCCGGCTCTCATCCTCCCCCACCTCCCCGACAACAGAGGTGTTTGTTCTCGGGCCTTCTGAGGCAAGAAAGGACACGCTTGACCCTTTTACCCTGCCCTTTAGACTGGCTGGGGAGTGATGGTTAGGGACTCAGAAAGGGAGGAAGCCTAGGTGGCCAGCAGGCCTCACCGCCTTGCACACCTGCCTATTTAAAAAGCAAAGGAGCAGAACGGTAGCCTTTGCCTAAAAATCACAAGCCAGATTTCTCTCTGAACCCTGTCTAATTTCTCCTACTCTCGTTGTCTCCTGTGAAATCGGGGCAGATCTGGGCTGCCGTGGAGAAGGTGTGGGCCAAGGTTCACTCCCAGCCCTCACCTGGCAGAGGTACTTCTGCCTTGGACAAAATCTCAAGGGTCACCCAGGGGCGACCCTCGAGGCTCGTCATCCACTGAGGACGTCCATACTCAGAAAGGCAGCAGGACAGTCAAGTCCAAGCTCATCAAAGGGCCTCGTAAGCCCTCCCAGCAGCTCATGTCCCTTCTGTGCCAAGGGGAGGATCCAGCTCTGGGCACTTCCTGGGTCTCAGCGGGGATGGACCCCGGAGGTGACCAGGGAAGGATGCCCGCCCAGGGCAATCATGAGTCCGGGGCTCCTGGGAGTTTCTGTGCCCTGTGAGCCGACTGGCCAGCAGCGCGCAGGAGCCCGGTATCAGAAAGCCCTTCACGTTCACGGCGGCTCTCCAGGGAGGTGCACTTGGCCTGTCCAACCTTACAAGGGGTGTAAATGTCTCACAGGAGTGTCAACAAGAACAAATGAACGAGTGCTGGTGGGGATGTAAGCACAGGTGGGCCAAAGTCAGATCTGTCTGGCGCAGGACTTTGCAAGGGCATGAGTCTTGACTCGGGGCGGCAGGTACTCAGCCTGTCTCGGAAAGGGGACCTGTGAGTTCTTGGAAAGACCTCCCAGCTGGAAAGGGTTCAGCCCCACCCTGGCCCAGCCCTGCTTCCTGAAGCTGAGTCAGTTCTCTTGTTGACCCTGACTGTCCTGCAGTCCCATTCTCTGTCACCCCTCCTGTCATCAGCTCACACTGGAACCTTAGTGAAAACGCTCACCTCCACCTCACAATAGACTCTGATTAGGTTCTCGGGACACGCCAGCTCCTGGGTGCCAAGGGCTTTAGAGGGTCCGTCCCAGGGCATCACCCTGGCAACCCTGGGATGTTCTTTGAATTTCACGGCAGGGGGAACGGAAGGTAGCACGCCAACATATCGTGGGCCCAGGAGTCGAACACAAGAAGACGAACTGCAAAGCCCAAACTTTACTGTGTGTCAGGCGGCGAGGACCTCGGGGCAGTACGGGGGGCTCATGGCCCAGGGTTGTGGTTCCGTCTTGTCGGATCTTTCTGTACCCTTCAGGCATTAGGGCAGGAGTCTGCCAACTCTGCAGCCCGTGGGCCTAATCCAGCCCCCGACCTGCTTTTATAAATAAAGTTTTATTGGAACTCAGCCATGCACTTTTCTTTACATATTGGCTGCTCTCCCACTGCAGTGACAGAGTTGAATAGTTGCAACAGAGACCCGATGGCCCGCAAAGCCTAAAATATTTACTTACTGGCCCTGTGTGCTGTCCTCTGGCTCCTGGGATGAGGTCAGAGCATGTCTGAACCCCTTCCTCTCTAAGAAGTAAAAGGAGAGAGCTGCCTTAGGTAACGTAGGCAAGGATGCCAGTAACCTTGCGGGGGAAGGTCAGCGCCCACTGAGCGGTACCGCCAGGGGCCCTTTGTGGACGTGCCAGGTGGGGTGTCTTCCTGTCTGCCCACTTCATCTTATGAAGCGTTTGGCCTGGCTTTGGGGGGCCACGCTCAATGACCCTGTCAGCCCTAAGCCGCCAGAACAGTTCCTTTATCAAAAGACTAATAATAATTTTTCAGATGCTCATCGTCACTTTGATGCGCTGGTGGGGGGATGTTCAGGGGAAGCATCATGAAGTTGTCCAGAAGGGACAGGATGAGAGTTGATTAAAGGAAGCCCGTGCAAGATAAATGTAAGTCCAAGATTCTGGAAGGGTCAGGATCTTCCTAAGAGTCTCCTTGACCTGGCAGCTCCCAGGTGAAGGCTCCCTCCTCCCGAGATGTCTGGAGCTATGAGTCCCGTATGAAGGATGCATGCGTGAGTCGGGGGAATAAAAGAAAACACAGGCTGAGTTTCAGGCCCTCAAACAAAAAGGAGATGAAATATTAAACACTGGGGATTATCGTAGGTATTCTCTGCTGGAGGTAGAACAGGAGCCCGTGGCCTAATGGAAGTGTGTCCCTGTCCCAGGATCGTGGGGTAGGTGAGTGGGCAAGGAGGCCAGGGTGGGGCCGGCTGCTGGTCGACAGCACTCCCTGGCCGCTGTCCAGAGCTGATGGGCGGATTCCTGTTGGCAGCAAGGTAGACGGACGTGAGCACATTGACCGGAAAGCCAAGTGACAGTGGAGTTTCCCTTTTCTATCTAATCCATCCACAACTCCCTCAGGCCACATTCCAGCGTTGCTTGCCAAGTGGCAGCCACATGTCATGCCCTTGAGATCCTTAGTGACCAGGTGAGTCCTCGTGGAGCTGTCCAGCCAAGGTAGAATCTCGTCTTGGGAGATACCCTAAAACTGCCTTCCTGTTGCCTTCAGACTGACCCTGTTTCCTTCCCATCTTCCCTTTCCTTCCCCTACCAATGGACGTGCAGTTCAGTCCTGGTAGTTTGCTGCGTGGGGAATGAGGGTTCTTAATTTATGTGCACGCCTGGGGACCTCCCTGGGGGGTCATGTATCGCTTTTGTCCCCTTCTCTTTCTGTTTCTTCTTCCCTTGTACTCCAATACCTGGTTTGTGTGCAAGGCAGGCTCTCGAGGCTTGGCTCCGACCAAGTGACCAATTCACGGAGCCCAGCCCCTAAGTGTCCTGCAGAGGCAGGAGGGCAGAGGGTCACCGTGAGCTCCCCAGGGGCCCCAGGAAGTCCAGTGCCAGTGCCAGACCAGCATGCAGGCGGCCCGTGGGCAAGCCCAGCCCGGACCCAGATCTGCGTCCCCATCACAGTCTGCATCCGTACTTCCTTGTCCCATTTCTGAAGTTGCTTCTGGACAAAATGTGATCTCTCCATCTCTATGCCGTAACGGAATGGAACCCCAAAAGTGCTGAACACCTCATATGTGCTAGGGACTTCATAGGCATGAAATCAGGTCCCTGGGTGACAGCAGTCCTTCATGGTTGAAGTTAGTATCCCCACGTGACCCCCTGCACGTTACATACAAAGATCTGAGGTGTAGAAGTTGGATGACTTGCGCAGAGTCGTGCAGCTAAGTGGCAGAACTTGGGTTATCCTAACACCCAGGCTGTGTGCTCCCCGCTGTGCTGTAAGGTCCATAAACATGGAGCATCTCCAGGGACGAAGGACAGCGTGAAGCGGGGAGGATCCGTGTCCCCTTCCTCCTCGTGTTCACCTGCACGCGTGCCCTGCGTTTCCCCTTCCCTCACCTGTCACAGGGATCCACTGGGGCCTCTGATACCATAGGAGGGCATTGGGCAGAGGCCAGGGCCCCCGTCCGTGTGGGCGCTCCGTTCTGGACATCCGCCCTCACGTGCCTTCTTGGTCTTTCAGGAATTTAGCCATTGGAATTGGGATCCAGAATTTCCCGGAGGGCCTTGCTGTCAGCCTCCCGCTGCGAGGGGCTGGATTCTCCACCTGGAGAGCCTTCTGGTGAGTGCTCCAGACGCCCAGGGTCGGGTCCGATGTGGAGTTCAGAGCAGTCCTCCTGCGGGCAAGAGCAACCTCTTCTGGCCTGGAAGTGAATCTGAAGCTTCTGGAAACACCAACAACCTGGTTGAATGCTGCACCCCCAGAGCTGGGAGAAGCCTCCAGAAACTCACCTCTTGACCTTCAGCCCGTGTTTCCTATTTTCAGAACCCCTCCAGGGATAGACACGCCCACTCTGGGTGGGGTTTTCTCTGTCTCGGGTGGGGAGAAGCAAGGCAGACCTTGTGTCCACTCTCCATGTCCCATATGCCCTAAGGAGGCTCGCTCACCACAGCCTGTCCTCAAGGGTCATCACATTAGCTCCCGCCGTGGCCCTGGTCACAGCGAAGACCAGGATTATGTGAACAGCGTCTGGGCAGGTGAAGCTGTGGTGCTCACGCCTCGCGTTTTCATAGCCCCCAAAGGGCTTTCAAATCCATTCCCTAATTTTACGTTTTCAGTGACCTGTAAGGTAAGGCCCCAGGTCTCAGAGGAGGGGATCATGGCCCCGAGTGTCAGCCAGCCGGCTCATCAGGCGGTGATGCCAAGGCTGCTGCAGGCTCCTCTGCCCCTCAGCTCAGGACTCTGAGCCTCAGAGCACCTCTTTATTGAAGGGGCCACTGCCCTAGCATGTACGCCGAGAGCACTCAAGCGCTGCTCATAACAACAGTTAAAAAACGCCTTCCAGGGCTTCCCTGGTGGCGCAGTGGTTGAGAGTCCGCCTGCCGATGCAGGGGACGCGGGTTCGTGCCCCGGTCCGGGAAGATCCCACATGCCGCGGAGCGGCTGGGCCCGTGAGCCATGGCCGCTGAGCCTGCGCGTCCGGAGCCTGTGCTCCGCAACGATGGGAGAGGCCACAACGCTGAGAGGCCCGCGTACCGCAAAAAAAAAAAAAAGAAAAAGCCTTCCATTTTATAGGGCCTTGTGACTTACAAGTTCTTGCATATACTTAAATCATTTTAGTTCCATCCTGTGTCATCTCTTTCTCCATTGCTGGAGACTACGGAATAGAGGTTTCGGGGGAAGGGCAGAGCAACGTGGCCCTAGAAATTTTTTTCAAATGTGAGTTCTGTGAGCCCGGAAGCCGTGACTGCTGTCTCATACAGGAGAGACTCCAGGGGCAAGGAGGGGAGGGGAGGGGGGTATCTGTGGTCAGTGTCCAGACCCTGAGATTAAAGTGTTTGTTTAACTGGACACACTCACGAGCTGCAGAGTCTGCAGGCCCATGCATGTGAGCATGGAGCCGGGAAGCAGTGGCCCCTTGGAGGGTGCTGCAGTGCAAACAGTGTCCCCCGTGCCCACCATCTGCTCCTGGCCAGGAGGAAGCGGGGGGAGGTGGGAGTTCACAGTCCTATCCTGTCATCTGTGGAGGAATGGAGGGGAAGTTGTCTCTCACCCTCATTTTACAGATGAGGGGACTGAGGCTCAGAGCCACTAATATCTTGCCAAGTGCCCACGGCAAGGAACAGTGGGAAAGATGTCCCAGCGCCTTGTCTATTGGTGTCCAGCCTGTCCAGGAGTCTCTTGGCGGTAGGGCTCAGCCGTGGGGT
The DNA here is from genome assembly GCF_949774975.1 of Lagenorhynchus albirostris. Lineage (NCBI taxonomy): Eukaryota > Metazoa > Chordata > Mammalia > Artiodactyla > Delphinidae > Lagenorhynchus > Lagenorhynchus albirostris. The sequence continues at coordinate 55,184,522 of NC_083114.1, forward strand.
TCAGGTACTGGCTTACCTCCTGGCACTGAATTCTCAGGGCTCATGTGGGCTGCTGTTTTAATCAGGGCTCATGTGATTTCATCCTATAGAAACCCACTCTCACTAGCTCAAATAAAGGGAGTTTTTGAAAGGAGAAATCTCACCTTAATCCAAGATGGAGGGTAGTGGGGCCAGGCCCTCACTATATACATGGCCAGGTAGGTCCACCTTGTCGGCAGAGGTAGGTGGGTACAGCTCCTTCAGAAGGGGTGCCGTTGTGGCCGGAACCCCCAAAGATACCAGGCACAGCTGTCCTTGGGAAATGTCCATACCACTCCAGTCAAGTGTCCTATCCTTCAGAAGACAATGTAGCCATCAGCCGGTGAGTGGGTATATAGCATGTGGTGTGTCCACACCGTGGGATATTATGCAGTCATCAAAGGAGTGAAGTACTGATAGTTTTTACAACGTGGACGCACCTAGAAAACAGGATGCTAAGTGAAATAAGCCAGTAAAAAGGATCCCCTATTGTATGACTCCGTTTATAGGAAATGTCCACAGTAGGCAAGTCCCTGGAGACAAAAAGCAGATTAGCGGTTGCCAGGGGCTGGCGGGAGGGAGGAATGGGGAGTGGCTGCTAGTGGCTGTGGGGTTTCTTTCTCGGGATAATGAAAATGTTCTGGAATTAGATGGTGGTGAAACGGTTGCACAACCTTGTGAATATACTAGAAACCACGGAACTGCACACATTAAATGGGTGTGCCATTTGGTATGTGAATTATATCTCAGTAATGTCATTATTTTAAAAGGACAATGTGGAAAACTTAAGACTCTAAAATAAACCTGGGAGGGCTGTCTCCTGGAGCTCTGTAATAGGGAGTTGGGAAAGGAGACAGAGGTGGTGTAAAAACAAACAAAACCCAGCGAAGTGCTTTGGCACTGCCATGCCGATGTGATGTGGAAGACAATGCATGGTTTTCTAGAGCTGAGTCAGCAGTCTGAGCATGCCTGTGTCTGCTTGACCCTCCCCGCGGCGGGATGTGTCTCTGTTCTCTCCTTAGGTACGGGCAGCTCAGCGGCATGGTGGAGCCTCTGGCCGGGGTCTTTGGTGCCTTTGCCGTGGTGCTGGCGGAGCCCATCCTGCCCTATGCTCTGGCCTTTGCTGCCGGCGCCATGGTCTATGTGATCATGGATGACATCATCCCCGAAGCCCACATCAGGTGGGAGAGCTTCCCCTCCCCCATCTGTCCTTGTCTCTGTCCCAGCCCGGCTGGCCCCCACCTCTAGATCTGCCCTGTCTTTACTTGCTACTCTGTTCTTTACTCCCACCCCTTCCAGCCCCTTCCCAAGATCATCCTCACCCCCTCCCCACCACCAACTGTGTTCTTTGAAACTAAAAGAGGAATAACGGGCAGTTGGGTGGAGAGTCAGACCAGGTCATATTAGGCAGTGGCATACATGCCCTGCCCTCTACCCCCAATGAAACAGACTATTATTTTCTTATATTCTCTCTCTATAGATTTTTCTGGGGCTGGAATGAGGGAGAAGTGAGCTCTTAAATGTTGACCACAGCTATTCATTCAGGTTCTCATTGTCTAGCTGCAGGCCAAGTGTTGGGGATGGAGGGTTCCTCTCTGTTTCATTTTGGTTTTTATAGAAGAATGATTTTGAGGCTAGTATTCAAGGTCAGATTACATAATATCTTCAGGAAATCGTTGCTGCTTTTTATTATTCAAGCATGGATTGCAGAGCCATGATAGGTGACCTTGAGTAAGTTACTTACTTCTCTATGCCTCAGTTTCCCCACAGTAAAATGAGGATAATAATAGTACTGATTTCATGTGTTTATCCTTTGGTATTACATGAGATAGTCAGTTTGCCTGGCATATATATAGTAAGCCCCAATAAATGATACTTATTATTTATTGAAGTATAGTTAATTTACAATGTTGTGTTAGTTTCACGGGTACAGGAAAGTGATTCAGTTATACATAGATAGATAGATATTCTTTTTCAGATTCTTTTCCGTTATAGGTTATTACAAGATACCGAATATAGTTCGCTGTGCTATATAGTAGGTCCTTGTTTATTTTATAAATAGTAGTGTATCTGTTAATCCCAAGTCAATATTATTATTATTAATGGTAGTAGCGTATTTCTCTTGGAATTGGACATTGTGGAGGATGCTTTCAGCCTGGACGCTGTCCCGCAGTGCATCAAAGTCTTCCTTTTCTTTCTTTCCTTCCCTCCTAGTGGTAACGGGAAACTGGCGTCCTGGGCCTCCATCCTGGGTTTTGTGGTGATGATGTCGTTGGATGTTGGTCTGGGCTAGTTGCTGAAGTGCCTCGGACCCCAGGAAAGGCAGCACGAGGAAACGGCCGGGATTGGCTTCTTCAGGACCACAGCCTCTTTCTTCACATCAAAACGTTTTTCCTTTCCCTCCTTTTTGTCTCATTACGCTGATTGACTCTGATCATGACAATTTTTAGTTTTCTTTTAAGGGAGATGGTGGTTTTATTTGGAATTTCTGGTAGTCACAGAACTACAGATTTTTGCTTGGTCACTACATGGACTCTTTCTTCGGTGGGAAAACCAAGGACCTACAGATCAGGGAAGTCTCTGCTTTTGCACCTTTGGTCTCCCTCACTGGACTCAGTGGCAACTCCTCAAGGTCACCTACAGAAGCAAGCTACCAAGGGAGAAGTCTCCCAAGCATCTTTGCCTAGTGACTCAGAGCAGAGTGGCCAGGACAGCTCTTGTCTGTCCTTCCCGATCTTCTACCGTTGATCCTCTGTCCATCAAGACTCGAACAGGAGCATCGTGGACAAAGCAACCTACTTCCCAAGGCCCAAGGAGGAACATACCTTCTTCTGCCTCCCCCGAGGGGGAGGCTGCATGGGGTGAGACACAGAAAAAGGGAAGAAAAGCAGCTAGTCTTTCTCTTTTTTTAAGGCAAAGATTGACACTATTGAAATTAAGGGAATTAGGACAACTGTGAACACACAGTGAGCCCTTTGAAAAGAGGACAGGGTGGAGCTTTGATCAGAGACCTCTGCTCTCTCTGGATTCCAAGAGCAAACCGGTTTGCCATGGTTTCCAAGTCCCCTAGACATGTGTTTTGATAAGCTTATAGGCTTCATTTTTCTAAGAGACTTGGGGACACCAGCAAACTGCTAGAACTCAACCCCTTCCTTTACTTATGGAGGGAGCCACTTAAGCTCATTTAAGTGAGCGAAAGACATTTCGAATCTGCACTGGGTCCTTCTCTGTTGACTATTCGGTAACTTATAACCTGACCCAGAGCTCTTAAGCAGCTGTGTTGGACTTTGGCCGGAGAGCTCAGGATAAGAAAGGAAAAGGGGTAGGAAAAGAAGAGGTATTTTTACCATTTCCCTTTTAAAGTAAATTTGAGACAAATCATCATTCTAAAATGACCCTAAAGAATGACTTGAACGAGACTACTCCCTTATCCACACAGCTTCTCCATCAGGGGTGACATAACTTGTCTGCTTCCAGCGTAGCTAAGGCCTGCCGTTCTCACTGGTCATAGGAGCCTTCGGGACCTTGAGTGGGCTCTGCTGACAAGGCAGGCAGCCCAGGAGGCAGGTATTCAGACGCCGTGTGATCAATGCCTGCCCTGCGTTTACATGTCCCAGTGCTGCCAAGGGTGAATAGTCTGTTCTGGGAATGCCCTATAGCCCTACGCTAGATCTATGTTTGTTCCTCCGGAGCACTGATGATCACAATTGAAGACACATTCAGAGGTTTGATTGGTGGAGAATCGTTGGTTTGGTGGTTGGCATATGGGTATTTTTATGTCTTTGTATGTCGTTCTACATAATGCAGACTTCTTTCTGATGGACAAGACCTCATAACTGTGATTAATACCAATAAAGGGGATATTGTTGTGGATGACCTGTGCTACGTCCAGTCCTTTTCAAAAAGCTGCTTCTTTCCAGGGTTGATCATATAAGAGCTAACTAAAATTAGTCCTAGTATCTACCCTACCCAACACCAGGAGAAGCAAAGGAAGGCGTTCACACGAGAAGGGCTAGCTAGATTTATGGTTGCAGACCACAGCATCCAACTCCAGCTTACTCAGGCAAAGAATTTAATGGAAGGTTATCAGGGAGCTCATAGGATCTATAGAGCATCGGGCTTGAAAATGGGCTGGATCCAAGAAAACTAGAGGTCTGGGACTATGGCCCAATCGCATCTCAAAAATAGCTTGATTTGGAATGCCATGGTCCCTCGAAACTGGACTATTACTCAAACTGCTACCATCACCACCATGGGAAGGAGCTCTAAAGTGACCCTGATTCTCTGTGTCCTGGCTTCACGTTCAGCGTTCTGAGCAGGGCAGGACCATCTAGCTGGCAGAGTTTAGATCCTGTGCCCAGGAACTAACCGGTCTTGTCCTCTTATTAAGACTCACATAATAATGGATTTTCCAGTTTGGGGAACGAGTTCAGATGGTGGAGAGCCAAAAGAAGAAAAAAATAAGTTTATGACAGCCTCACCCTTTTGCTGATCGACATCTACATATACTTTGATTCTTCGATTTTGTCTTAAAAACAAAAACAAACAAACAAAACTTCCTGCTTAGATAACGGAGCTGTCCCGAAACTTCAGAATTCCCCTTTCCCCCAGTGGCTAGCCGCCCAGTGGTGGAACACGCCCTTCTTGGATTCAAACAGTCTTAACCAGGTGGAGCCCAACGTTGAAGAGAGTGTGTCATTTGGTAAAATGCAGGTGGCACCATCCCCACTCTCCCTTCTTCCAGACCTGCCTAGTCTGGCTACGGGAGAAATAACACCACATTGAATACTCATTCTGAACAAACACCCATCTTAGCCAACAGTATCTCAGCCTCATCAGATATTGTCTCCTAGCTCGTCATAAAACCAAATCTTTAAAAATTCGTGTCACAGTTCAAAACAGGTGATTGCTTCTGGATGGTGGGATCAAATTCAAAGGATATCTGTCTGTTGCCTCCCCTGTTTGTAAAGTGAATCCCTTGGTCAGAACTAATGTTATAGGATGCCATGATGATAGGACGGACAGGAAGGCTATTCTAAATCCAGACATATGAGCCTGCCTCTTCCATAACGGAAGAGGTCCAAAGTAATCAGTCTGCAGCCAAGCAGTGTGTGGGACCATTAGAGTGTCATCAGTATCCGGGGTCGGGGTTAATCACCGATCCTATGTGCCCATTGGCCAGGTCTGACGGATGATGGACAGCCAAGTGGTTGAATCCATGCATTGTGCCATCTTTGGCAACATGGCCACTTTTATTCTTGAATCAGTTGAGAAAGCAGCGATGTCCCCGGGGAAAGAAACTGTCATTCGTAGATAGTCTCGGCCACTTAATTAGTGAGAGTCTCCTCCGCAGTGGAGACTATGGGTGACCTTTCACTCGAGGGACAATTATTTCCACGCTTGCCCCTTCCTGAGGGGCGCAGCCATCTCTGCCTCCCCAAACGTCTCTGTCACCAGACCTCTAATCTTGCTTCTTTCCAGTGCTTGACCATTTGGCCAGACCATTTGTCGCAGTTCATAAACTGGTGTAGCTTCTTGCATCAGATCATCTTTCCTTCCAGGCAAAGCAGACGTAGAAATGTGTGCTTAGAATTCTCCCCACTGGGAGGTCTTCTCTTCACATTCTACCCTCAGTGGAACTCTAACACCACAGCAGTCCATTTCTAGATGGGGCCGCCATATCAGCAGAGCCATTGGTAAACTAGGCTCAGCAGTTTTTCCTCTCTCAGTCACTTGGAAACCGTCTTTTTTTAAAGCTGCTAGCACCACTTACCAGGACTGCCTCTCGTCTCTCAGATCCCTGACTGTCTGATGGCAGAAACATCTCATTCCCTCAAGGCTTTGCCTTTGATGGACACCTTGACTCATCCCAGGGGACTGGTATGGGACGTGGGGAAGGGGGGGAAGGTATGGGCGTCTGGATCTTCTCTGGGGACATTCTCATCCTGCCGTGCTGACGGTGGGACCGGAAGGCCGTTGGTTAGACTGCGCCAGGCAGGGTGCTTCCCGCCCTCGTCATCTCCTTGAGTCCTCCTTGACTTCTATATTATAACCGCACTTGAACAGCGAGGCCGGGGAGGTCCAGGAGTCTTACTCGCCAGGGTGGTGCTGGGCAGCGGCAGAGTCGTTTCTGCTTTGCGCGGAAGATGCCCAAATTGACTTCCCGACCCCCCTCCTTAGGGCTTTCTTGATGCAACGTCCTGCACACCTCCACCTTCCATGAAAGTTGGTTGAATCCGTGGAAGGTGGCTAAGTGGGAGCCCAGGGGCTGTTCGCCTTTTTTTTCCTTTTAAATTGGGGTATGATTACACATACGAAAGACACCGATCTTCTGCGTTTACAGCTCTCAGGGTCGGCCCTGCGGCAGGGTCTTCCAGAGGCGCGGGTTCCCCAGCTCTCGGGTCATCTCCGCCTGCCTACTGTCCTGGGCCCGACTGGCCTGCCCGCAGGTGCGCTCCCAGCCCGGCCGCGCGTTCCCGGGGCGCAGCGCAGAGGATCTCCCGCTGGTGCCCGGGCGCGGCGCTGTTCACCAGCTTGGGGCGGGGGCGGGCCCACGGGGCGGGGCGGGGCGGGCCCGCGGGTGGGCGGGGCTTCGCGCGCACGCTGCCCGCTGCGTTCCCGGCGCCCTGGGACCCGCCTCCTTCCGTCGTCCGCCCGCGGAGGGTCGCAACCATTTTCCCGTGTGACGCCGCTGGGCTACCGAGGGGCCAGTCCACTCCACCAAAGGGACCCCTGGTTTCCCGGGGCTCCTGCCGACTGCGGCTGGTCACTCCCAGCTTGTCTCCTCCGATGATGGACCCGGGTTTGGGTGAATTTGGAGTTTGTGTAATTTGAGGAAAAACAGTACTCGAGTACAAAACACAAAGTTAGGCCCAAAGCTTTGGAGGGGCGCCTGTGAGCCAGCGTCCTTGCAGTTCAGGCTTCGCTGGCTTTAAGGTAGGTGCACCTCTGGTCCCCGTGCGTGCTTTCAATTTACTCCGCTTGCCTGGGGGGCGGGGAGGCCTGCAGTCCTAGGGGATTTCGAGGCGTCAGCAAACACACTAGTCCTCTGTAGTGGATTCACGTTTTGACCATCTTTCTAACACAGCTCAGCCCTGCAGCGTGTTCCTAGCAGGAGGAGGTTCCTCCAGGCGGGTTTAGTTCTTCCTCCTGGAGGGTGGACTGGTTCCCCTCCCTCCAGCAAAGGGGCCTTACATGGCCACCGTCTGTCCCCAAGAGCTGTCACTGAGAGGTCTGCAGCTTCTGTTGGGGCTGCACAGCCTCAGGGCCCCCCAGTATCCTTAGAGCACTTGCTACTGCCTTCTGTTCCAAGACATGGAAGACGTGGGTGGATGGATGAGCTAAGAGGGCAACGGGATTTTGTGGCCCAAAGACAGGCACATACGATTCTTTGTGCAGGGTGAACCTTGGAACCTGTATCCCAGCATCCCTGCACCCCATGATCCTTCCCCTAGTTAGAAGATCAGACTGGAAATTGTGTGGGATCTTTTCTGATGTAGCCCCCATTCTCTGGCAAACTACGAGCCATGAAATTAATGTCTCTCACTGGCCTGTCTCCAACCAGCAGGGAGGGGTATGGATCTAGGCTCTTTGGAGCTGGTGAGGACCCAGCCCTGGGGATTAAGGCCAGGCTAGCATCTCCCTCCACTGATGCGGGAGCCATGACCTCCAAGAAGCCCAGGAGGTGCCAGGGAAGAATGAAAATACAGCACAAGCTGGGAGGGTGGCGGGGACGGTGGGGTGGGGGAACGTGCAAAGAGAGGAGAGGCCCTTAGCCGTTTTTTTTTCAGCTTTCCAGATGTGCGGTAAGGGTGTGACAGGTGTCTCGGACCATTGCCTTTTAGGGATAGAGTTCAATATGCACTGGGGTCTGCAGCCTACGTTGGTCACTACCACACCCTGGAAGGTGTCCCATGGAAAAGAACAATGAACTGATGTAAGGTTAGTACTTAGGTTTATACTTCATCAAAGGTTTTCTTGAACAGGAACCTGCTCCCTTCCTGCTTTTTCAGTGAAAATGCTGATTGAACTTAACGTGTGAAATTATAAGGAACGTAAAAGCGTGTGTGTACTACAAGCCTACAATACAGGTTGAAGGAAAAAAGACTGCTCTTAAATAAACGGTTCGTGAATCTGCAGATTTCTTCCACGTAGACTTTGGTCGCTTGGTAGGAGAGGGTCGTTGTATGAGTCCTCTGCTGTTGTATAGCAAGCTAGCACAAACTAAGTGCAGAGATGTCTTAATTTTGGTCACTGCCTTTAGTTAGATTTAGGAGCTTGTGCAAATCAGCTCCCAACAGGATGAATTCCATGGCCATGGCTATCTAAGGCTCAGCTATTGGCTACACTTTGCAGGCCAAAGGAAAGGATAACAGTACCCCCAAAACAGAGTCCACTAACCAGATCTATAAGAGCGTATAGACCTAGACGTTCCCAAGGGTTTTTATATATATATACCTTACATTCAAAATGTGTACCATGGACTTGTATGATAAAAAGAACAAAAATCTTGTAGGTCAAAATCAAGCCTTAACTTTCTTGCTTTGGAACCCAAACTTGGACACAAAGGAGATGTTTCAGGTCATCTGGCGGAGGTGAGAATGGATTATGCTGTGGAAACCAGAAAGGTTCATGAACCCATGTGGTCCTCCTTCCTAAGAGCTGTTTCCTTACCCAGTAGGTTATGCCCGCTTGGGGGGAGGAGGTGATGTAGGTGTGTATTTATTTAATGTGGAATTCTTGGCAGATGTAAAATTCTCGGCAAACCTGTCAGGTTGGCAGGTGCTGAAGAGTGGCATCGTCTTTTTCCAAGCCAGAAAAACTCGGCTGCCAGTTTCCCGTCCTTCTCGTCACGGTGCCACCAGGCGGAGGGCCACTGCCCCTAGCACTCGGGGGCCCAGGCACCAGACACAGTGACACCCTCTGGCTGGATGACACAGCCGTCAAGGTTAAAGGGAGAGCCGGGTTAGGTCTTTTCCTCAAGGGGCTCTGTCATCCTGAATATTTGTTGTGAAAGGCCAGGACGCAAAGGGGTGCATGGTTTAAGCTCATCTTAAGGTTAGGGTTGTGGTAGGGCTGGCGGAAAAGGGCAGGTGGGAAAGGAGAGAAGGAAGTTAACGGGGATGCAGTTGGCAGCATCGCCACTGCTGGAGAAGTCTGCTGCTGTAGGCCTGGACGCCCAGACAACCTGGCTTTGGGAAAAGGCAAGATTCCCCAGCGGAGCGCCCTTAGCATTCACAGCGCTGACTGCGCATCTGCACGAGAGGTGACAATGCAGATAGCACGGGATCAGCCTTGGCAGGGGAGCTCCTAGCAGGGCTTTGTGGTTTGGAAAAGTGCAGTAAGCAAGTAGGGAACAGGGCTCCCCCGGAAACACGCCCTTCTCTGCCACACCCAGGTGCCTCCCACTGTCAGCTCAGCATCCACTTCCTCCCTCCTTTTACTGGTCAGGGAGGCTGGTCCCAACCGTTGGGCCCCTGGAGTTATGACCCATCAGCACCTGATGCTGTGTTGCTCGGTCACTGACTTCCTGCGTTGCCCGTGTCTCATGCATGGGTCAGTACCATTCCTCATTTAGATTTTGTTGGCAAGTATGAAGAGGGGTCAAGCCAGCTCAGGGTGTTAGATGCTTAAATAAATTGAGAAGGTTAGGATTTTGCCAGTGAGAAGGAAAGCTAGCGCCTATGCATTCGGATGTCGAGGTGTTATGATTCAGGCGTTAACTGGTGATTGTTGATATTAACCCTCTAATCGCCACCTCAATCCGCTAAGAACAGAAACAGCCCGAGGAAAAGATTGGGCAGATACCGTTAGCGTGAGCAATGTACCAGTTAAAAATGGAACCGCCGCTCTCTCAGAACTCCTACAGAAGTAATGACGGTGTCCTTCAGGCTGTTGTGATGCTTTACCTGGGAGGACTAGGTGACGAAGAGTGATTTTTGCCCGTCATGCTAGCTAGCCGATCTGCCCTTCTGCTCAGGAAGTCTTTATGACATCTCCTTTATTTTTCTCCCTCCCTTCCTTCCTTCCTTCCTTCCTTAAATTTATTTTATTGACGTATACTTGATTTACAATGTTTTCTTAATTTCTGATGTATAGCACAGTGATTCAGTTATACGTATATATACATTCTTTTTCATATTCTTTTCCATTATGGTTTATCCCAGGATATTGAATATACTTCCCTGTGCTATGCAGTAGGACCTTGTTGTTTATCCATGCTCTATATACGAGTTTGCACCTGCTAATCCTAAACTCCCCGTCCGTCCATCCTTCCCCACCCCCGCCCCCTTGGCCACCACCAGTCTATTCTCATGTGTGACGGCTTCTTTAAAACCATCCCTACAACTTCGATCACAGTGTGTCCTGAGTTTAGGAACTGCCTTCAGTCGCCCGATCTCTACTCTGTGACATAAGTCTGTACTACAGCAGACATATTTTGGGAGTCAGTGTCACTAGGTGCTGCTCTGGAGTCCTACCAGAAATGCTGAGTGGTGCATTGTCCAGCATGAGCAGGGACTTCCTCCCCTTTATAGTCTGGTTACAAAAACCAAAACCGCGTCTCTTTTAGCCACTACAATGTAAAAGCAAGGCCAGGTCTGATCAGTTGCCTTACAACGCCTATGTAAGTTCTTAACACTGGCAGATTTATTCTTTACTCATTTTTTTTTCTCTTTGAAGTCTGTTTTTTGTTCAACTTTTTATTATGAAGAATTTTGAACCTACACTCAAGTAAACAGAAGGGTGTCCTGAACCCCATGTATCCACCACCCAGTTCTGACAACCGTCTCCCCCTCGGCCAGTTTGGCCCCCTTCACCTCCGTCTTCCTCATTTTTATTTATTTATTTTTGTATGGGTGTTGGTTGGTTGTTTTTTTTTTAATAATTTTTATTTTATTTATTTTTTTATTTTTGGCTGCTTTGGGTCTCTAGTTGCAGCGAGCGGGGGCTACTCTTCGGTGTGGTCGCGGGCTTCTCATTGCGCTGCCTTCTCTTGTTGCAGAGCACGGGCTCTAGGCACACGGGCTTCAGTAATTGCAGCACGGGCTCAGTAGTTGTGGATCACGGGCTCTAGAGCGCAGTCTCAGTAGTTGTGGCGCATGGGCTTAGTTGCGCCGCGGCATGTGGGATCTTCCCGGACCAGGGCTCGAACCCCTGTCCCCTGCGTTGGCAGGCGGATTCTCAACCACTGCGCCACCAGGGAAGCCCTTCCTCATTATTTTTAAACAAACAAACAAAAAAAGCTGAGACATTGTGTCATTTTATGCATAAACAGGTCCGTATGTATCTTGAAAAGGAAAGGTTTTTTCTTAGACACACACAGAGGAACATTATATAATTTACTTTAAATATTGTATATGTCTTACTCCCTCTCTTTAAGTTGAGCAGTGGCCTTGGGTCAAAAACAATAAAATATGACCCAATATGATTCAGCTCGGATATCCTGTATTGCTAAAGGAATTTGTGCTTTTCTCAAAACTCATTCACTTTCTCATTTCCTTCCCGTAAAGAAGCCTGTGGGGTAAAAGCCCGGGGAGTGGGGTCCGGGCAGTGTGGCTGAGTTGCTGCTAATTGTAGCTCTGAACTCGCGTGGCACACACGGCCTGGGCAGGTGGTGTCAACGACCCCACCGCAGAGGGACACACGCTCCTCTCCCGTCCCTTCTCTCTGTGTTGAGTGCTGGGGCCAACCTAGGATTCTGTGAAGAAACAGTTGTGTGCCCAAGGAAAGCGCTTGTGTATTCCCGGCCACAGTGACTGGCGGTCACGTGGATGGAGAGTGGGAAAGGAGGGGCTGGCCGGACGAAACAGGGCCGCCAGGGATGCTTCGCAAAGCTTGTCGCAAAATACACGTATAACCTGGGCAGCATCCGCAGAGGCCACTTCTGGGTTCTCTTAGGACACAAAGCCCCCAAACTGCTATAGAGCCCGCCACCTCTCTGGCTACAAAGGAGAGAGTTACACCTTTCTGGCTGGTGTCACATCTGTAGGGAGTCTCATTCGGGAATTCAAACTTCCATCCTCCCTCCTTCCCGGGCAGCGTTCTGGGACCTTAAACTTCTGGCCACGTGAGCCAGGGGTGGGGACGTGCCCTGCACACGTGCCCATCCTCTGTGCCCGAGTAGCTGGGAGATCCCTCTGCCCACGTGGGAAGACGATTTTTCTTAATGCAGCTCGCTCGGGGCTGGTTTTTAGAAAGGATGCATCAGAATTCCAGGGACACCTTCTCTGGCCCTGCTTGGCTTCTGGGACTGAGAGCTGGTGCCCTGCCCCCGCCCCGCCCCCAGCTTACCCGGGTCCCCACCCCGGGCTTGTCGGAGGTTGACTGACACTTTGCGTGTCAGCTCGCGCTGCCTGCTGGAAGCCTGGGGCTTTGCCGGAGAATGTGGATCGTAACTCGCATTGTGTGCGTCGAGGGCCCTGACAGGCGCTGATGGATTTGGCCTCCTCGCGGATCCCGAGAGCTCTGGGCAGGGACAAAGGGGTGCATTGTTTGGTGGGGCAGGCCCCTGCCTGCAGACCCACTCATTTGCCTGATGGTGGAGACAGGTGTATCACAGGCTCAGCATGCCAGAGCGACACTGGGTGATTAAGGTCTTGGCTTTGTTCCCCGGGGCCAGGCTTAGAGGGGCAGATGTGCAGAGAGGAATGGCCGTGGTCACTCTCCTCTCCCTGGAGACCGGCCCCTGACTCTTCTTCTCTTAGTTTGCTCTTTGGGTGCTTCTCCTAAAAACAGCAAGTTGTTGGGATGGGAAACTTTGGATCCTGTCCTGACCTCTTGCGCTTTTTAGCTGCATGGGGACGAGGGGGGCACTGCACCTCCTTACCTGTTGAGCAGAGGCTGTGCTTCCCGTTGTTGCCCTCAGGGACCATTTCCCGTCTCCCAGGAGACTCCTCCAGCCTGACCCACCCCAGCCAGGGAACATCGCCTGGGTAGGTGTTTTCCTTGCACCTCTGGGTTGTTGCCATAGTGCTCCAAACCATGTTCATCGTTTTTAAAATTAAAATCTTATTTTTATTAAGGACCAGGTCAATGAAGCGTAATCAGTCAAACAGTGTGATAACATTTTTAAAGAAGTGCAGCCGTGCTCTGCCTTCCTCTTCCTCAGCTGGGAATCTCTTTCCATTTCCCCCTCCTAACATTTCCCAACACCATGCTTGTCCTCGCGTCGCTCCCTGTTTTGGTTTCAGACATTATCTGTCGACTTCTTACCTTGGAAAGTGACAGTTCCCTTAGCTTTCGATTGAGCTTCATTCAACAAAAGTCTCCCTACGGAAGCTTCACCAAACGAGGGTGTGTTTCTCTCTCGTAATTTAAAACGTGATCGAGGTCCAGTCTGGGACTGGAGCAATGGCTCCGTGGTGCCGTGGGGGGGCCCTGCCTCCTCTTACCTTTTCTGCTCCGTAATCCTTAGCGTGTGCCTGCCTTACATCCGCTCTCCCCTTTTCCCTGAATAAAATGACCCAGATTTTGTACAAAGCTGCAATATGCCCCTTTTGGTAGACAGAGATGCCTACATCCTAAGCCCCAGAACCTGGGAATATCTTCTGTTACAGGCTAGGGTGAGTCCAGGTTGCAGATGGAGTTAAGGTCGCTGATCAGCTGACCTTGAGATGGGGAGATTCTTCTGGATTCTCTCCATTGGATTGTGGGTCCAGTGTAATCTCATGGGTCTTCATAAGCTGGAGAGGGAGGAGGGGAGGGCGGGCAGAGTGATATGATGTAAGAAAGACGGACTGGTCATTGCAGGCTTTGAAGATGGAAGGGGCCATGAGCCAAGGAATATAAGTAGTCTCTAGAAGCTGGAAGAGGCAAGAAAAGGATTCTCCCCCTCGCCTCTGCCGAGACTCCATGACCTTCTCTCCTGTGTTGCTGTTGAATAGTTTGATGCTATTTGGATTTCTGGTCCTTTGTACGGGAGATCTCTGTCTCTGCCTCCTTTCTTTCCCTCCTACCTCCCTCCTTTGAAGGTCTTCTTTTTATTCCTAATGAGCTGAAATTTTATGATACAGGATATTGGTGTGGGTCTGTTTTCATTCTTTGTCCTGGGCCCTTGATACCCCCTTACAACCTGGAAACTCATGTCCATTTTCTTATATTATTTATTTTCCAGTTTTCTCCCCTTAATTTTTTCTGTTTCTCTCCTGGAATTTTTCTTTGTTGGGTCTTGGCACCCCTGGCTTGACCCTCATTCTTATTCCTCTGGATTTACCCGGTCTTTTTATGTCTCTTGGTTCTCTTAACACTGTATTCCAATTCTACTAGTGATTTTTTCTCTTCAGTTTCTGCTGTGACATTTGTAATTTCCAAGGGCTCAAACTGCCATAATAATTCTTCTTGGGGTCTCTTGTTCTTATTTCTGGGATGCAGTACTTTCTTCTATCTCTCCAAGGATAATAACGAAAGGAGTTAGTGGTTTTTGTTATGTTTCTGTTTTTTTCTGCTCCCTGCATTGCCTCCATCTCCCCCGGGTTTCTTTCTTCTCCCCCTAACCCCTACCTCATTTTGTTGTTTTGGTCTCTGTCTGTCCTGCTTGGAACTTTCCCCCAATGTCTGGTGATGCTTGTCTCATTGAAAGCTCTGTATGTAGGAGTGAGATTGGATGGGATGTGAAAGCTAGTCAGCCCCGTGGAAGGCATTTGGGGAAAAACTAGACTTTTCATTGAGGGCCCTCAAATATCATTATTGTTGGGTCTTTTCTCTTGGGATGATTAATTTTACCAGAGAGGAGCCCAGATGTTTCTTGTCAGGGGGATGTAAGTTGAGCAGTAACGTTTGGAGACCTGACTTGGTGAAGGGGCAGGTGGACATTCCTTCAATATCCCCGTCTTTGCTCCCTGCTTTGCCCCTGCCCTTGGAAGTGCCCGTGTCTGGACTCTCGTTCAGTTTCTCTGGCAACTAAATCCTCAGGCTCCTGTTGGGCTGGGGGTGAAAGTGAGTGCACAGTGTGGGGATGTGCTGGGGGTCTGGGTGCTCTAGCAGCCCCTGGTGCAGACCTTCAAGGTATCTGCTGTCCCCACCCCACCTGACACTCTGCCTTTGGAGGAAACCAGTGCTTCCAGTTCCTTTGCCTCTTTAGTGTACCTCAGAATAGTGTAATATAAGCAGCCGCTGACACTTTGCAAATGTTTGCAACTCAGCAGACTTCCTGGAACATCGCATTGGTCAGAAATACGTTAATATGGCCAATCCTAGCTGCAGGGGAGTCTGGCCAAACAGAAGTAGAATTTGTTTTTTCCAAATGTGACAGTTCTGAATTTTGATGCCGCTCGACATACCCTGGTTGTAAAAGTGACAAGGACACACCAAGAAGTCAGCTTATTGCTTCCCCAAAGCCAGGAGACTAGGGAATGTCTTCTCTTCTCTTCCCCTGTTCCTGTGACCTCCCTTGTTCTTGTTCTCTTCTGCTTCTCTTACTGCCTCCATCCTGTATGTAACTCAGAGGCGTGTCACGAATATTAAATTAGGTAATACGTAATGAGCTCACCCAGCGCTTTGTTCGTGCTCAAGAAGAATATACAGGTTAGATATAAAAAAAAAAGAAAGTTGGGAAAGACTTTCTGAATGCTGACAACTGTGCAGCCGTAGAGATGTTCGAGAACTGAATGAGCAGCGTGTGTCGCAGATTAGTCCGTGCTGCACTGCTGGAAGGTGGGTCATGATTTGCACCAAGACTTCTTACGTTTGAATGTGCGGTAAAAAACCACCTGTAGCCCACTCCTGGGCATGTACCCAGACACAACCCTAATTTGAAAAGATACACGCACCCCAGTGTTTGTAGAAGCACTATGTACAACAGCCAAGACATGGAAGCAACCTAAATGTCCATCAACAGATGAATGGGTAAAGAAGATATATACACACACACAGTGGAATACTACTCATCCATGAAAAAGAATGAAATCATACCATTTGCAGCAACATGGATGGACCTAGAGATTATCATGCTAAGTGAAGTAAGCCAGACAGAGAAAGACAGACATCATATGATACCGCTTACATGTGGAATCTAAAATACGACACAAGTGAACATATCTACGAAACAGAAACAGATTCACAGATGTAGAGAACAGCCTTGTGGTCGCCAGGGGAAGGAGTGGGAGTTTGGGACTAGCAGATGCCAACTATTATATATAGAATGGATTAACAACAAGGTCCTACTGTAGAGCACAGGGAACTATACTCAGTGTCCTGGGATAAACCATAGTGGAAAAGAATACAGAAAAGAATGTATATACCTGTATAACTGAGTTACTTTGCTGTAACAGCAGAAATTAACATGACACTGTAAATCAACTATACTTCAATAAAGGTTTTTTTAAAAAAATCACCTGTAGCGTTTACCAAGTGCAAATTCCTAGATTCCCTCTCCCCACCCCTGCTCATTGGATGGGTCTAGGACAGGGCCTGGGAATCTGCATTTTAAACAAGTGTCACCAGGGTCATCCATCCCCTTCCCATTTGTGACCAGATTCCTGAGATTCATTCCAGCTCCAAGATTCTGAGATTCTGCAGAAGCTGAATTGATTTTCAGATACTTTAGGAAAGCGGTGTCCTTATAGCTCTCCATGCCTGGCTTTTTTGATAGGAATTTTGGCATCCCAGACCTTCAGTCTCTGAGGAACTTTCCACAGAGGGGGCTCCTGTCAGGCGTGGGGACAGCCTCTGGGCTGGAGTCACGCTGGGGTGGAGGTGGGGTTGGTGCAGGGCGGGTAGGAAGCACCACGGCATCCCGCGCTCTGTTACTCCAGGTTACCATAACCCCCGCAGGTGCACGCGTGCACGCACACACACACACTCACACAGAGGCAGGCGCGGCCACCTGCTGGAACAGAGGGACCGAGGCTTCTGCAAGCACACCTGTACCTGTGTGTACCTGCACACGGTTCCAAGGAAGCGAGGAAATCATCTGGCTAGAAATGGAGTTGGGATGCTGTCCCCCTTGAACATTCCAGCAGCATTTGTTCCTCTGCCTGGCCCTGTCCGGACGTGAAACATGTTCCCTTGTTGTGTGGACTCCTCCGTCTCTGCACCCTCCCTCTGTTTTCTTCAACCTCTCTCTCAGTATCCCTGCCCACATGCTCTCAGATCCATCCTCTTCCCTCTCCGTGAGCACCTCTTCAGTGTTCTTTGATATAAATAAGGCGCTCAAAAAAGAACGTACTTAGAAGAGCACCTGGCGCATGGGACGCACTAGTCAAGCCCTGGCCGTTATTTATTGTCTTACTCTCCTGGGCCCACCTCTTGCTGACCTGGCTCTCACGCCCATTCTCCTCGCTCACTCCCTCACCCTCTCTGCCCCCCTGCCGTTCCCAGCTCTCTGGGATCTGGTGCTGTATTTTAACGCCAGCCCATTTCCCTGCCACACAAAGGGGGCCTTTGTCACAGGTCCTTCCAGATGTTGAGTATTTGGAAGATACTCCGATCGGAAAGTATTTGTCCTCCAAATGCCCTCGGAACAGGAATGAATCCAGGACGGGGATTCAGGAGTGGCAATCCCAGACCTCAGAGTTGGGACTCCCCGAGGGACCTGGGGAAAACTGGGGGTGCTCTGTGGTATCATGTCCCCCATCCTCGTCAATTTGGTCCCAGTTGGTTCATTCAGCACTTGACTGACATGCCAGCAGAAGCCTGGCAGCGGGACCCTCTCCCGGCTGTGTACCTTCGAGTTGGCTAAGCTTGGTCACGTGTCCATTTAATTTGACCCAAAGATCAGTGAAAGTGCAAGGTGCCGTGGGTTGAATTGGGCCCCCCCTAAAATTCACATTGAAGCCCTAGCCCCCAACGTGACTGTACTTGGAGGTGGGGCTTTCAGGGAGGGAGTTCAGGTTAGGTGAGATCGTAAGGGTGGTGTCCTCATCTGATAACATCTGATAAATTTATAATAAGAGGAAGAGAGAGAGAGATCTCCCTTCTCCCTGTGAGCCCACAGCAAGACGGTGGCCATCTGCAAGCCAGGAAGAGAGCTCAGGCCAGGATGTAACCATGCTGGTGCCCTGACCTCAGACTTCCAGCCTCCAGAACTGGGAGAACGCAAATGTCTGCTGTTCAAGCCCCCTGTTCTGTGGTATCTTGTTACAGCAGCTGAGCTAAGACATGACCAAGAATTGTGATTCACACTCAAGAAAACCGTGGCTTCAGGAAGAAGGGTGACTTTTTAAATGGAGGACACATGACCAGAACTGTGTGTTCTGATTCCAAATCCAGCAACTCTTCCATCACAGCAGGTCTCCTCTTTATCAGTTCCTCAAGAAAAATAGAACATACCACTCTGTCTGGGGACTCACCTGCAGGGTGGTGTCTGGCTGACCTGTCCTGGTACCTCCTGGCTCTAAGGGGCCCAGTGATGCCTGGGAAGTCAGGAAGGCGGTTCATAAACAGAGAAATCGAGATCCATGCAGCGGGCTTGGACAAGTTGCCCTGGGCCCCACGGCGAGCGAGTGGGAAGCCAGGGCAGGACTGGAGTCCGGCTCTGGGTAGATTAGCGCAGGGCTCTTTGCTTTTCTTTTCTTTTCTTTTTCCCGCTGTGAAATTAATTTAACTGTAACCAAAAAAGCTAGTTCTGAGAATTTGAGTCCTACATTCAGTAGGATTCAGGGAGATTTTGTACATGTGAAACCTGAGCAAGCATTTATTAAAAAATAATCAAGTGAGGAATGATTACAGAGAAATAAAAAATCAAAACAAATTTTCGGCTTTCAAATTATAATGGAGATAATGAAGAGAAAGTTATCACTGCAGAACCTTGAACTATTAATGATGTCCTTTCTGGGGTATGCATTCACTCCCCGGAATAGAAAGGGTCAGACAGTAATTTAAAGCCTTGGTAATCCAAGTGTGGTCTGGACTTGCAGTGTTGGTTTCCTCCAAGAAATGCAGTGTCTTGGACTCCACTCCAGAATCAAAAACTCTGCTTTTTTTTTTTTTAAAAAAAACACAAGATTCACAAGTAGTTTATATGCAAATTAAAATACCAAAGCACCTCCATAAGGCCAAAGATTCTAGAGCTGCCTACAAGGTTACTAACCAAAGTACTTTGCAGCCAGCACAGGCTCTCCTGATGGCCTGAAGCTACGGGAGGGTGAGAGGCTCGCCCAAGGTTCAGCCCTTCCTAGCCCTACCGGCCGATGATCAGGCCACGTGGAGGCCGCCCAGCCATCCCCCTGCCGGCCGGCCTGCCTTTTCGGAGCTCCCCCTGTTTATAGGCTAGACCCTCTGTTTCTGTGGGTCAGCCCCCGTTTCCAGGGTGCCCCCTCTGCTCCAGCCCGGCCCAGGTGTTCCACATTTCTTGTCAGCAGCTGCCCCCTTTAACCTCTCTGGGCCTCAGTTTCTCTCTTTACAAGGCGGCCGTTCTCCTCCAGAGGGCCTGTTACTAGGACCACAGAGAGAGGACCTCATGAGAGAAGGGGCTCGGGGGGGGCGGGCAGGGCAGGGGGGTAGGCAGCAGCCGCTTAGAAAGGGTCCAAGGGACACACAGGTTCTCCCACCGACTGTGTGGCCGCTGAGAAGTTGCTTTTTGCTTCTGTAGAGCGGGATAGTCCTCAGAATAAAAGCTGGTTGGGGGTTTTGGGAGGTTTAGTCCTCAAAACAGGGTTCCCACACCATCCCAGTTTGCCCAGGACAGAGGGGGTTTCCGTGATGTGAGACTTTCAGAGCTAAAACCAGGAGAGTACCAGGCGAACAGGGACGAGTGGGCCACCCCTGCCTTAACCCTCCAAAGGAGGAGTTACCCGTGTTTTGGGGGCAAGCGCTAAACACTGGAGGTTACAGGGGTCCTAGTATAGCTTTGATGGTTGCTCCGTCTCCACGCACCCTCTTCCTCTCCCCACTCTCCCCGCACCAGGGATCTTGGCCTCGGCCATGTCACTTGCTTTGGCCAATGGAATGTGAGCAACCAGGTCAGGGGCAGAGGCTTCCTGGTTCGGTGCTTTGGGCTCCTGTGGTCCACCTCGAGAACAGCATGTCCCAGGTCTCTGCTGGTCCTTCAGTCGTGGCTCCGGCAAAAACACAGGTGGAGTGGATCTGAACCCACCTGGGGCAGATCGAGTGAATAACTCACTCTCTGCCCTGCCCCGCCAATGAATCGTGCCACCCCGAGTCCATTCCCCTTCACAGCGTGAAGCTGCCGTTTGTGACATCAAGAGGGGAGCCTGTGTCTGCTGACCCTCCGCCCCTCGCATCTGGGCTGGCTGCCTCGTGACCTGCTTTGACCGATAGGATGTGGCCAAAGTGATGTGTGTGGGATCCAGAGGCGAGCCCTTAGGAGACCTTGCGTGTTGAACCCTCCCTCTTGGGAACCCTGAGCCCCCCATGTTGTGAAGACGTTGGTCCAGATTAGAGACTGAGAGTCCACGAGAAAGAGAACCTGGGCTCCCCAGGGGAGAGCCAGCACTAGCTGCGGGACATCTGAGTGAGGCCATCTAGGACCCTGACCACGCGAGTGAGCCCAGGTGAGGTCAGCAGATCTACCCAGCCGACCCGAGGAATCATGGGAAAGAAGGAAATCGTTGTTGTTCTAAGCTGCTAAGCTTTGGGGTGGTTCGTTAAGCACAAGGATAGAAAACTAATATGAACTCATAGCCTGGGATCCAAGCTCAGCCAACAGGCAACTTCAAGCCACGCCGCCCAGTTGCGTCCATCCCAGGCTGGCAGAACCACAGTCGACCTGCAGGCCTGCGAATGTGGGAACAGCTGCCTCCTGCCGTGAGACACCGGGTGTTCCCGTGGTGCGTCTGTAGCACAGTTGTGCCGGTAAGTGACAACACGGGGACCCAGACCCAGGAGAGGCCTGCTCCAGAGCTCATTCTTAACCACCTTGCAGTCCTGGGATGTTGCCTCACCGGTCACGAAACACCCAGGAGATGCTGATCTGTGTGCCCAAGGCCACTGCCAGGCTGCCCAGAAGTGCCCAGAGACCCTTTGTCCAGCCTGGGTCCCATTTCATGATCCTAATTGTAAGAGCCTTCCATGTTACTGGATAAAGAGGGGAGTGTAAACAGTATATCCTGAAATGCAGATTAAAATAGCACAGATGATACCCAGGAGTGTTGGAAGTAGAGAGGAACAAAAATGGTGGAGAAGAAAACACAGGAAACTACGCTCATCACTTCAGGGTCGGGGACGCTGCAGACTGCATGGAACCTAATGCCATCTTGATGAAGTTCAAAAGCAAAACTAAGCAACGTGTTTCTAGAGATCAATACACGTGTAGTCAAACCGAAAATAAAGGGAATAATAAACAGAGGTCAGCGTATTCGTCCTTCTGGGGAGCAGAGAGGACCGTGCAAAGAATGTCAGCGGAACCGATCGTGTTCCAGAACTCACGCTGGGTGGTGGCGTCCAGGCCTCCTGTTACCCACACGGAAGGGTGATGTCTGCACAAGAAGCAGCGTGACGTGGTACGTAGGTGTGTGGACTCTGCCTGGGTTTGAATCCTGGTTTGCTGCTCGTTAGGTCTCGGGCAAGTGACGTAACCTCCTTGCCGCTCGGTGCCTCGTCTGCAGATTCAAGACTGATGGTAACAGTGCCAACCTCCGAGACTCCGTAGGAGGAAGTGCGATGAGTGATGGTTAAATATGAGTTACAGATGTTACTTTGTATATATCGACGATTACACAGTAGCTTGGATTGAGTTGGAGAGGACACTCATCTGTGTTCCTTCATCAGTTCAACCCCAGTTAAACATCTGCTCTGAGCCAGGCACGGGGGCTTATACGGCTCAGCGGAAGTAAGTCGGTGAGTTCTGCGGCTCCCGCGCCATTTACTGATCCATAAGGAACGCGTTTACCGCAGCCGCTGTTGTCATAAAGACGCTCTTTCACTCAGGTATCGGGGACACAAGGGTTGGGAAAGGCTTCCTAGAGGAGGGGAATTTGGCTTCGCAGGACGGAGCCCTTCTCCGGGGGTGGGACTGACTCTCTCCCCAGCTGGCCTGCGGTGACGGTGGAGTCCGCCTCGCCTCCGCAGTCAATGGGAGTGATTGTCGTGTGCGTGGGGAGGAGCTGGCTATGAAGTTCAATAATTAATTTGCCACAATTAAACCAGAGACTTCTGTCTCCAGAGCAGATAAGCAGGCGGAGAGCTAACAGCAGGGAAGGGAGGGGCAGCTTTGACAAACCGGTTGTGAAGGGCAGGCCAGGCTGATTGAGCGTTGATAGTGGCCGTCATTGCTTTATTGTGGCAATAATATTGTCATCAGGCATCTGGGGGACCGAGGAAGACAGGCGCCTGCCGTGGGCGTCGGTGGGGGAAACCCCAGCCAGGCTTTCTTGGGGCCACCAGGGGAGGCTTCGGGGTCCCCGAGGCAGAAGGTTGGTGGCCAGCCCATGCTGTCCCTTCCTGTCTGGGCCGGGTGGCCTGGGAACAGAGGCAGTGGGCAGATTTGAGGTCTCCACTGAGAGGCAAGTGAAGTCAGCAGAGGAGTTGTAGGCAGAGATGTGATCAGCCCAGGGGAAATGGCTTTCCTGGGAAGCAGGGCAGGGAGCAGGCCGTGTTAGCTTAGACTCCAGGAAGAACTTCCTCCCAAAGCAGCAATAATGAGAAGGGCCAACATCTGCTGAGCGCTTGCCAGGCGCCCAGCACTAAGTGCTTGACATGAATTCACTAATTCCTGTAACCTCAAGGTAGGTACTTTTATTATCCCATTATAGGGATGAGGGAACCAGAAAGTTAAATTCCTTGCCCAAGGTCACGTAGCTCCACAGCAGCAGAGACAGGAATTAAACTCAGACAGCGTCTTCCTGGAGTCTCTAGACTCCAGGTATTCTGTCTTCCTAAAGGTGCCCGTCAATCAGAGGTGCCCTAGGACAGTCTTATCTCTGGAATCTTCCTTGGCCCTCTTGTTCTGGCATTAATCGCTGGTCTGGCCACACACACACACACACACACACACACACACACACACACACACACACACACACACACACACACCCCACACATCACACCATGCACACAGCACATACACATAACAACACACACAGGCACACACACCACACAGACATCACATACATGCACATACACAGCACACCCCCCTTAAATGCACATGAACATCACCCCCTCCCATCCCCCCATCCCCCCCCCCCCCTTTGAGGAAGTAGCTCAACTGCAACAGAATCATTGACCCTACAGCCGCAATTCCTGGGGCAGCTGGGGAAAGACCGAGAGTCTTCCTGAAATACACCGAGGGTTGTGGCAGACCCACCAACACTTGGCGGCCAGGGCCACGCTGGAAACAAACCTCATACTGAAGTGGTCCCTTGAAGTGGTCCGCACTTCTGCATACTTGGCTCCCATAATCAGGTCAGGTTCCTCTTTGCAGGAGGTCTGCTGGGACCCCTTTAACTCTTGAAAGAGCTCATTAAACTGTGCAATGGTCATGAGATGATGACTGGGGACCATGTCTGCCCACCTTGACTTTATTAAATTGAGGTCCAGTGAGGGTGAGAGTGTCATGTAAGACCGGTCCACTGGTGAACCACAAGTCGAGGAAGGAGAAAGCAAAACCCAAACGCAACCTCCCAAACCCCCAATGTGCCAGGGGTGGTAGAGACTCTAAGACCAAGTAAGGGGTGCTCGCACCCCTTGGTACAGAAGTTACTTGGCCAGTCTGCTAAATGGTCAGGCAGTGACTTAGGAATGCCAGTGTGACTGATACCCGCCCTCTGTGGATTTGTCTCCAGAGTTAGTCAAAAGGAGATTACGGCACCATTGACGTGTGGGTTTAGGATTTCCCTCCCTCATGCATCCTGGAAGAATGGGTGGGTTTATGGAACTGTCATGGGCTGATGGACTGACTGATGCCATCTGCAAACTCAGAGGTGCGGACTGGGCTCTGAGAATTAGATCCAGAGTAGGATTTCCCAGGCTCAGCACCGCGACCTCAGGGCTGGAGCGTTCTGTGTCTTGGGGGCTGTCCTGTGCGTTGGAGCGTGTTTAGCAGAATCCTGGCCTCTCTCCACTAAATGGCAGTTCCAGCCCCCCCTCCCACAGCTGTGACAACCAGAAATGTCTCCAGACCGTGTCCGCAGGGGGAGGGGAGAGAGACCACTGCCAGTCAGGAACCAATGGTGTCGAGATTTTAAAACTGGGGGCAAAAAAAAAAAAAAGAGGGGCTTCCCGGGTGGCGCAGTGGTTGAGAGTCCGCCTGCCGATGCGGGGGACACGGGTTCGTGCCCCGGTCCGGGAAGATCCCACGTGCCGCGGAGCGGCTGGGCCCGTGAGCTATGGCCGCTGAGCCTGCGCGTCCGGAGCCTGTGCTCCGCAACGGGAGAGGCCACAACAGTGAGAGGCCCGCGTACCGCAAAAAAAAAAAAAAGAGAAAAAAACAACTGGGGGCTACGACGGTCCTCATGCCAGCCCTTTGCCCTGCTTCTTAGTCCCTCTGGCTTCTCCGTCCATCCACACCCTTCCCATCTGTTCGATGGGTGTTGTGACGACTGTGGGCCAGACCATTTGCTTTGGGAGTCAGGAGGGAGATAAACTCATGCCATGTCTCACAGCACCTCTTCCCCGAGCAAATGTGGTGGCAGGTGATCATTTCCAGAAGCAAGTCACGTCCGGGAGGGTGGGCCAGGGAGCTGGAGAAATGGGACCTTCTTGCCTTTCCTCTCAAAGTCCTCTTTCTCCGCGACCTCTGCGAGTGGCCAGCTGAGACTCGAGTCCACTCTGCAGGCATGGACAAGCCAGCGGCACAAACACCCCTCTGTCCTTCCTCCAAAGGGAGTTTTCCTTCCTCCGTCCTCCTCCCCTCCCCTTTTAGCAACTCTCATTTTGTTTCCCCCCATCGGTCAGCTTGCACTGCCTCCCCTCCCCGCCCCCCCCCAGTCCTGGTACACCTGACTTATTTATTTATTTCCGGCTAGAGTGTTTGTGCTGAGGGTTAGTTCGGGTCTATTAAGTTTGCTGCTTTTCCTGCCTGGGAACTCGGGTAATGAGTAACCATAGCGTGCTACAGGCAGCTGTCTCGGACAAACCCCGAGACTCCGGGAGCTGCATAAGGGCGCGTTTGTTCTGTCCCTTCTCAATAGTTCCTTGTGCAAGAGGCAGGGTGATGGGAGGGGGAGAGAGAGGGAGGGAGAGGGAGAAAGAGACAGACATTAAATCACTGCACTTTTGACAATCCCTCTCTTCTCGCCTCCCCCCAGCCTCCCCGACCTGTACCCATTATTCGTGGACTTCAGACTTGAAGCCTCTTCTCCCTGACTACGTGAACCCCGGGACGGGCTCACCGGGTGCTTTTGGGTGGCTTGTGGATGCCACGGAGCCCGAGGGCTGATGTTTTTAGCATGGGGGTGGTTTAGGTGTCCTGGGTCTCCCTTACTGTGTAGATGAACCCAGTACCTATTGTCTTCTACTTCCCTTAATGATCCGATAAATCTCTAGATATCTATTCCCAACCTCGTGTGCTGGGCTGTGCTATTAAGCTGTTTGAAAAGTGCTTTCATAAAGCAGTGCAGGTCTGTTATGGGGGTAGTCACGTGCTCTGCCAGCAACGTGGAGGCTCATTAGGGCTGGTCTTGCTTTGCGATATTATGTAGACAAGAGAGACAGACCAAGAAGGAGACTGCACTGTGGAAAATCTCCGAAGCGATAGTCACATCCGTTCATGCTGTACACAGGTATTAAACACCTACAATGAGCTGGCTGGTTGGCTACTTCCTAGGGGCGACTACAGAAACGAACAGGGCATGATTTTCTGCCTCAAGGTTACAATGTAGTAGGGAAACTAGGAAAGAACCCATGTCCTTAGATTATGGTTATATAAGGTAGAATGGGATTAGATGCCCTAAGAGAGGTACAAGCAAAAATATCTAAGGAGAGTGGAGGAGGGAAAGGTCAGAATCTTTGGGGAGCATGAAGGAAGGCTGGGCTCCAGGAAGTAAAGATGGAGGGTGGTCCCTCCTCCAGGCAAAGGAAAAGTTTTAACAGAGAAATTGAGACCGGCAGCATGTGGCATATCTGGGAAACGGGGAGGAGCTGGGTTGCTTAAGTCGTGGTATGATGAATCAAGACCCGTGGTATGTTTTAGATGCATCGAGCTACGGTGTGTAAGATACATTTAAAGGGGAGGATGTTAGCAATGTCGAAACCAGTTAGAAGATGCCAGCAGTCTAGATAGAAGAAAAGGAGAAGAGACAGGATGGGTGAGACGGTGAAGCATAGGATAATATAGGGCTTAGCAACTGATGGAGAGAGCAGAGGGGAAGTGGCCCTGAGGCTTTAAGCCTAGGTGACGAGCAGGACAGAACTAGGGAAACAGAGCAAATCAGGAGGTCCAGGGAAGGACCAGCACTGAGAAGCAAGATGAGCAGTGTGGTTTGGATGTGCTGAGTTTGAGAGGCCAGCAGGCCACCAAGGGGAGGATGTCCCAGAGCCAGTTGGAAATGGAGGTCTGGAGCTTTGGGGGCTGTCACCTCTCCCTAGCTCTCCACTCTGATGCCTCCGCAAGGGCTGGATCTCTTCCTTTTGCCCGTCCCGGTCCTATTCCACCCTTCCCCACCCTGCTCTGTGCTCCAAGAGCTGCTCTATCAGCATGGAATCAACAGGCTCTTTTGGCCTCTGGAGGCAGCCAGTGGAGCAACAGGCCAGAGACTGGCGGGTGAAAGGCAAGTGGGCACAGTTCTTGGCAGGTGGTCCCCCCTATGTAGCTGCCCTCTCTCGATTCTGGAAACAACGGCTTCCCTTGTTCCCGCTGACTTAGCAGGGCTCCAGCCTCACCACTGTGGCCGGTCCTGAGGCTCTGCCCTCTCCCTTGCTGGCTTCCCTGAACCTTTCCTTCCCATCCCCTTGTATGTAGTCCCTTTCTTAAGCTCTCTTCAGTCCCCCAGTTTGCCGGGCCATCTGGTTGCTGTTAGGACCCTGAATAATACAAAAATTAGGGTCAAAAGAGACGCAGAATGTATCCTCTCTCCTCCTCACAGATGATATTCCTGATGAACCGGGGCCTTCTAAGAAATGGGCACAGAAGCATCACAATTGAGAGAAGCTTCACGAGCTAACATTTCAGAAATTGTCAAGGTTTCCTTCATTCTTCTGAATGTTAATGTACTGGTTCTTCATCTCTTGCTTTTGAACATTTCTAGATTCTTCTCTGTCATATTGTGTCTTCAACCGACTTACCCAGGTGACTTCAGACCTTCCTCTTAACACTAAGGGGAGTTGCTGTTCCAAGTTGAAGCCACGCCTTTTGATCAGCTTCTGCTTTCTTTCCTGCGGTGCCGATAGAGGTGGACTTCTTTGCTACGATGGGTCACGGATGGCGGAGCCAGCATTACCTAAGCACAAGGGAATTCTGGGCAGGGGCAGTTGTCTTTTTCAAGTTTATTGAGACTTCTTCGAAAACTTAGGGAATCTTTTAGCTGGACAGTAGTCTATAGGCATCAGTCTACTTTTTTTTGTTTTGTTTTGTTTTGTTTTGCGGTACGCGGGCCTCTCACTGTTGTGGCCTCTCCCGTTGCGGAGCACAGGCTCCGGACGCGCAGGCTCAGCGGCCATGGCTCACGGGCCCAGCCGCTCCGCGGCATGTGGGATCTTCCCGGACCGGGGCACGAACCCGTGTCCCCTGCATCGGCAGGCGGACTCTCAACCACTGCGCCACCAGCGAAGCCCGCATCAGTCTACTTTTACTTTTTTTAAAATTTATTTTATTCAAGTATAGTATGATTTACAATGTTGTGTTAATTTCTGCTGTATAGCAAAGTGATTCAGATATATATATATATATATATATATACACATTCTTTTTCATATTCTTTTCCATGATGGTTTATCCCAGGATATTGAATACAGTTCCCTGTGCTCCACAGTAGGACCTTGTTGTTGATCCATCCTATATGTAATAGCTTGCATCTGCTAATCCCAAACTGCCAGTCCATTTCTCCCCCACCTCCCCTCCCTCTTGGCAACCACAAGTCTGTTCTCCATGTCTGTGAGTCTGTTTCTGTTTCGTAGATAAGTTCATTTGTGTCACATTTTAGATTCCACATGTAAGTGATATCATATGGTATTTTTCTCTGTCTGATGTCCTTCACTTAGTGTGATAATCTCTAGATCCATCCATGTTGCTGCAAATGGCATTATTTCATCCTTTTCTATGGCAGAGTAGTATTCTATTATATATATATAGAGAGAGATCTCTCTATATATCGAATATATCACATCTCCTTTATCCATTCATCTGTAGATGGACATTTGGGTTCTTTCCATGTCTTGGCTATTGTGAATAGTGCTGCTGTGAACATAGGGGTGCATGTATGTTTTTGAATTCGAGTTTTGTCTGGATATATGCCCAGGAGTGGGATTGCCCAATCATAAGGCAGCTCTATTTTTAGTGTTCTGAGGAGCCTCCATTCAGTCTATTTTTCAATGCGTGCATGCACACCACGCTGTGGTGGCTTTCCCATCTTGAGAGTTGCTGTGGCTGTCTTTATCATGACCTCTTAGCGCATGGTTTTGGGGCTGAACTTTAGCTGCAAGTGATAGACACCCAGCTGGAACTAGCATGGACCCAAAGAGGAATTGGTTGGAAAGATTTGGGGGGCAAAACGTAAACCCAAACGGGAGAATGAAATATCCAAGGCAGATTGGGAAGAATACAGTCTGTCTTCAGAACACGTGTGGTACTGTTTATGTCTGCAGGGTAGCTCTCTTCTCTCCTGTTGCAGGTCTGTTCTCTTCACGTGGTGGGAAGAGAAACTGTTCTCAGAGGAAGGGAGGAGTCCTAGGCAAATGAATATCCTTTCTGGGCGTTGTTAAACAGCAACTTATTTTAGAAACAAAGTAATGAGGATTAAAGAGACTTTACTAAGTTCAACAAGCACCATCTGACATATTCACAATTTAATAGATAGAAGCTGTCAGTTAAGCAAATAAATAAATGGGGTGATGGCAGTGCCAATGTAGGAATAACTCATTACTTCCTGACCGTGCCTGATAGGGTGGTGACTGAGGCAGTGTGATCATGGACCATCAGTGAGATGACATGGGTTCCAGCCACAGCTTGTGTGACCTTGGGCAGGTCACTCCTTGTTTCCTCATCTCCCAAAGCGGGAATCATGGTACTCGTCACCTCGAAGTGTGGTACTTGTCACCTGGAAGTGTGGACATGAAGTTTGAATGATATAATGTTTGTAAAAGGATGTCGCAAAGCCTCTTAGATTTTAAGATGCAAGAGGGGATAAACCGATACATAAATACCAACACTGCCTCAGGTTTCTGTAGGCCATTTGCAGCTCATTGATTTTCAAGGTCACCTTGCAAGATAAGGAGGGATAGGAAAAAGTCTCCCCACATTTGAGATGGAGTAAACAGGTCCAGAAAGGTCGAGTGACTTCGCCAAGATCACAGCAGAGTCAGTGCCAGGGTGTGCTAGGCATTCCAGCTTCAGCCCGGAGCGGTCAGCGCGACCGGTTAGTCACGGATGCCTTCTAGACGAGCGACACAAACCCCGACGTAACTTACGCGTTTAAACAGTGATGACATGTACTTCTTCACATAGAAAGAGTTCTAGTGGTAGGACGGCTCCAGAACCAGTGGATTCAGTAGGTCAGTGATGTCACTGGGGACCCTGGTTCTTTCATTTTAGCTCTCCCAGCCCCAGAGGTGCCTCCACCCTAAGGCTAGCTGCTGGCATGGGTGCAGATGGCTGCGTTGGCAATTAAGTCTGTGTGCTTCCTTGTTCACAAACGAAAAAAGTCATCCGAGTGTGGAATATGTTTATGCATATTCCATAAACAGCAACGATACACTGCTGTGTAAAGAACTACCCCAAAACTTAGTGGCTGAAACCCCACAAACATTGTGCTCTGTCTCACAGATTTGTGGGTCAGAATTCGAGCAAAGTTCAACCGAGCAGTTTTTCTGTCTCACGTGGCATCAGTGACAGCCATTCAGTGGTTTTCAGCTGGTGGATGGCTAGTCTTGGGGGCGTCCAAGGTAGCCTCACCCACATCTCTGACACTTGGCTGGAGATGTCTCAGTTGGGGTGGTCGGCCAGAGCACCGATGGTCTCTCCAAGGTGCTCTCAGGTTACTCAGCATTTTCCACGGTGGCTCAAGGATGCCAAGAAGCTGAATGGCTTCTTATAATTTAGCTTCAGAAATCTGGGAATGTTACTTCTAGCACATGCTCTTGGGCACTAAAACAAGTCACTCGTCTCCAGCAACAAGGAGAGAGACTTAGATTCCACCTCTCAGTGGGAGGAGGACCGAAGCCTTTGTGGCCATCTTTGTGTGTTCTTTGGACTGATCGAGCAAGTTTCTGTCGTGTTTACCAACCCCCTTTCCCAGAGCAGTCAGTTGCCAGAGGAGGACTGTGTCACCTGATCCTCTCAACACCCTTACATCCTTCCACCTGGAATTTCTTCACTAGAGCAATAGAGACCCTTGCTTCAGTTGCTCTGAAGTCTGCCCGGCAGAGAGGTAGGGGATGTCAAAGGAAAATCTACAGGTTGTAGGATCAGAATAACTGGAGTTCAAAGCCAGTTCAAAGCCCGCCATGAGACCTTGGTCAAGGTCGTCCGTCCTCTCTAAACCGATTTTCTCATCTGTAAGGGGGGTAGGGTAATGGTGGGCTCCGCCACTGGGGTTGGGGGACAGGCTTGGGTGTGCTTGTTGGCTGTTATTAGCTACCCCTCCTTTCTGCCGCTCTGCCCCTCAATCCATCCAGCCCGGACTTTCAGAGTTGGTTGAGGCAAGTGAGGAGGTGATTTCAGAACCTCCAGCAAACAAAGCCTCAGTGTTCCCAGAGGAGGGCAGGTGTGTGTCTCCTCCTTCCTGGGGGCGGGGGGGGGGGGTAGGAGCAGTGGGCGGGGCCGAGGCATTTTTCCAGCACCGCTCAGTCACATCTCCCACCCATCTGACCCCCTCCCTGGAGTGGAAGAAATGACCGAAGGGAGAATGGAGGGCATCTCAGGTGAAGGCCTGGACCAGTGCTTTGAGACGATTTGCATCACAAAACTTCTTGCAAAATCAGGGTAGGGCTTCCTGCCAACCCAAGGAGGACCCCAGGGCCAGTCAAACTCTGATTCCCCGCCACACACACCCGGGGACCCCTCTGTGCGATGCCGTATTTAATTTTGCTAGTTCTGTGGAAAGGAGAAGGCGTGTTCTTAGACGGATCCCATTCCTTCCGTCACCTTGGGCCCGGGCGCCTGGGTGTCCGGGGCTTTCTGAAGCCGCTGCGTTTCCAGGGGAAGATGTGTGTTCTGGGTCAACGCAGGGGAAGATGTGTGTTCTGGGTCGAGCAGCTTCTTGCCGTCATGGGAGACGTGGAGGAGAACTGGCTGCTGCGTCTCACCTGGATGTTAGACTGTGTCACACCTGTTCTGATAATGTCCTTCTGATAATGCAGAAGAGGACAAGCTCTCTCTTCTTCCTGCTCATCTCCCTCACGTGCCTCTTTTTCCTGCATCTTAGCCTTTGCCTCAGCCACCTCTACATCATCCTTTAACCAAACTTCTCTGCTTTTAAAGCCAAAGTGGAGTCCAGCTCCTCCAGGAAGCCTTCTGTGGCTGCCCAGGTGTGTGCGCCAGCAATGATCTAGTTTTAATCAGTTTTGTAACTTGTCCTTTCCTCGGAAAAGCCTCTCCAAGTCAGACTCCCTTTTTCCTCTATTATAGCCTCTTTGTTCTATCCTTGTTGGTTTCTTTATTTCCTATCACACTCCGCAAGTATTTAATTTGGTCATTCACTTATTTATTGTTTGTCTCCCCCACAAGGGCAAGGACCTTGACTCTCAACTTTGCAGTTATACCCCCAGTGCCTTGCAGAGTGTCTGGTGCTTACTTGGTGACAAATGGTTGAATGAATGAATGATCAAATGAGTGAGTGGTCCCCAGTTCCATGCGGAGGCAGAAAACTACCAACTTCCATTCTTCGTAGCACTTCTCAGGCCAACACTATCCGTTTTTTTGTTGTTTTTTTTACAGCGGGGGGCCAGGTCTTGTGAGACCTGGCAAGCCATGGTGGCGATGTCACCATTTGAGCCCTGTTCTCTCTCTTTTTTTAAAAAAAAATTTATTATTTATTTATTTAATTTATTTTTGGCTGCGTCGGGTCTTAGTTGCGGCACGCAGGCTTCTTCTCTAGTTGTGGTGTGCGGGTTTTCTCTTCTCTAGTTGTGGCGCACAGGCTCCAGGGCACGTGGGCTCTGTAGTTTGCGTCATGCGGGCTCTCTAGTTG
This sequence comes from Lagenorhynchus albirostris, assembly GCF_949774975.1. Taxonomy (NCBI): domain Eukaryota; kingdom Metazoa; phylum Chordata; class Mammalia; order Artiodactyla; family Delphinidae; genus Lagenorhynchus; species Lagenorhynchus albirostris. The sequence goes on from NC_083114.1 coordinate 55,216,717, forward strand.
AGGTGCATGGGCTCAGTAGTTGGGGCGAGCCGTCTTAGCTGCCCCGCGGCATGTGGGATCTTAGTTCCCTGACCAGGGATTGAACCTGCGTCCCCTGCGTTGGAAGGTGGATTCCTTACCACTGGACCACCAGGGAAGTCCCGACGCTATCCTTTTTATATGTGGTAGCACCACCCACCTTAACCCCTCGTGATGCCGTAAACCGTCAAAAATACTGACCGGCAGAACGGTGTTGGTGTGCACGCACAGCCAATTCATTCCACCAGCTTGGGCAGCTTGCTGTCAGATCGCGCGCTGGGTGGAGCTTTGTGGCTGAGATTCTGGGGGTTGACTCAGTACAATGTGGAGAATGAATACGTTTGTCCACTTGCCAGGACACCCTTTACCTGCCTTTCCCTTGTTACCGAGGCAAGACTGTCAGCCAAATGTGGACGTAGGCCCTATTGAGGGTATTTTAAAAATATGATATGCTTCTTGACCCTAAGACAATACAATGTATTGGAGGAGCCAATAACCCAAATAATCAGTGATGAAAAAGAGCACATTGCCTATATTAAATGAATGGCATGGGTAACGGTGTAAAGCAAGTTCTGAGAAGAGAGCCCTCACTGGAATGGGGCGGTAGGGAAGGCCAGCCCAGAGGAGCCTTGAAGGGCACGCCTGGCACAGGGCATGGCATAGGGATGCCACTCAGTAAGGACAAGCCTGACAAAGGTGGAGGAACATTCCAGGCAGGAAGAATGGGGTAAGTAATAGGTGGGAGGTTATGAGGACCCGAGCTAGGGTAGGAATAATGGTGGAAATCAGACATGTCCAAGCATGGAGGGCTCGGCTAAGGGACGGAGCAAAAGAATCAAAACGGATCCAAAGATTTCAACCCTGGTGTCTGGGAGACTTAGACAATCATAGGCGCGAATAAAGAATCTAGAAAAGAAAACCAGTTTGTGGGTGGCGTCTTTGGATTCTTCTCAAAGCAGATGTGTACTTGGGTGTAAGTCATCGATTTGGGAGTTTATCTTTGGAAGCACCTTGAAGGATGGGGGTGCGGAGAGTGAATCGGGAGAGGGGAAGTCAGTTAATGGTGGGTTAATGAGAGGTTATGCCTTGGGCATTCAGGGCTGAATCTTACTGGGAACGCTTTGAGCAACTGGGTAGAGTAAAATTCAAAATGGCCAAATCGAAGGAGGGACAGGATGGGCTATTTATCCAACAGCTCCCTTCCCTCGTGGCTTGAGGGTTTTCCTTGGAGGCGTTAAGCCCCTGGCACTTCTGAGCTGCTCCTGCAAGGAGCTGAACAAGCCCCAGGAGCATACGGAGGAGCTGGTATTTACTGAGCGCTTGCTCTGTGCCACGCACCGTCCCAAATGTTTTCCAGCTCTTAACTCATTTGTGCCTTGAAACAGCCCTATGAATTATCCCCATTCTACAGATGATGACACTGAGGACAGATCCATCAGTACCCTGTTACTAGAAAGTACCCGAGCTGGGCTTTGAGCCTAGGATTTAGTCTGGCTCAGATCACCCGCTGAACCTGACGCTTTCTTGCCTCAAAGTGTACCTACTCTTAGGGAGATTTCCCCTTTTTGATGAGCAAAACAATGGAAACTTAGAGACTTTCCCAAAGTCATGACGCGCAGACCTGTGCCCTCATACCATGTGTTATGTGTGTTGATTGATGAAGACAAGGTGTCCGGCTTTGAGCACTCATGTCCCAAGCCAGTGCTTTATTCCCACCATCACACTGACCGCTCTCTCCTGCACTGTGGTCCATTTAGATCCATCACTTTGTCACCATTGCAGGTCACACTGACCGCTCTCTCCTGCACTGTGGTCCGTTTAGATCCATCACTTTGTCACCATTGCAGGACTGTTGGAGGCATCTCCTTTTGATAAGGGGGAGTAGAATGGGTGACGGAAGAGCATACGTGGGGCAGGGATGGGGCAGAAGGAAGGACCCGAGAGCAGGTGGAATCATGGGGTCACTAACATTTATTGGGCACCTGTCATAGGGAGGACACTGTGCTGGGTGCTTTCTACCTGTCCAGCCACGTTCTGACACCAGCTTGAGCAGGGCACCTACTCCTCCTGGAATAGACTCTGGTGCAGCAGGTACAGGTGTAAGAAGATTCAGCCCTTGCTTCCCGGAAATCTACAGTCACGCTATCTGGAAGCATGGAGTAGGGGAGAGATGTTTCTGAGAGATGCCTCTGGGTTGAGCCCTGACTCCGCTCTTTGTTTGCTCCACGACATTAAGCAGCTCGCTTAACTGTTCCCAGCTTTGATTTTTCTTTTCTCTAAGATGAGATTAATAATAGCACCTACCGTTGGCATATTGAGAGATTGTATGACGTGATGCATCATAAACGTTCAGGACAGTGCCTGGCACACGGCAAGCTCCCAGAGAACGGAGAACCTCAGCAACCATGACATTGGAATTGGCGCTACCGGTAACAAGTGTACGCTGGTGCCAGGAACCCTACTGCAAGCACTACATCGAATTTCCAAATACCTCTGAAGCCCCTACTCTGTGCAACATTCTCAACGTTGGGGATGGGAGGATCATGACAAAGAGGAATGAACGCCTCACCTCAAGAAACTTAGCCTAGAAAAGACTCAGAGTGCTCGTTGGTTGAATGGAGTTCTCTCAGGTCATGGACATGTGGGAGGACTTCATGGAAGAGGTGACATGTGAGCTGGCCTTGGAAGGTAGGTAGGAGATATGTACAGAGCTCCATAAGCAGAAGCAGTCTGGGGAGAGGAGGCACTTGGATCTGCAGTGAGGACTAGAGAAAGCTGAGGTCGGCTTGGAAACAGCAAATATTCCAGTTAGCTTGGAGTACAGGGAGGGTTGTTGGATAAGGTCAGACCATAGAAGGCTTTTGATGCCAAGCTGTCAAGTTTACATGTAATTTTGTGAGCAGTGAGGGGCTTCTGGAGGTATTCTTCCTCCACAATTTTCATTTATATGTACTTGAAATTTAACACACTAATTCTGAATTTAATTTGGAAATGCAGAAGTGCAAGAATAGCCAAGCAACTCTTGAAGGAAAGTGGGTGAAATGTCCCACTGAATATTAAGATCTAAGAATTTTATAAGAATTAAAGCATGTGATGATGGCATGGAGTTAGAAAAAAATGGACCAATAACAGAACAGAGAACTATGAACCTGCTCCCAGAATGTGGAAACTTGATACATGAGAGAGTAGATACTGCAATTCTTTACCACCTGCATGTGGGTGGACATTTATAAGGGTTGTGTGTGTGTATATATATATATGATTTTAATCTATTTTAGAATAGATTTACAGAACAGTTGCAAAGATAGTACAGAGAGTTCCCATATACCTCACACCTAGCTCCTCCTGTTATTAGCATCTTACTTGCAGCAGTGAATGAATCAATATTGATACATTATTATTGATTAGACTCTTGCTTTATTCAGCTCTCCTTAGTTCCGATCTTACGTTCCTTTTCTGGTCCAGGCCCCACTTTACATTTAGTCGCATATTTCCTTCGTCTCCTCCGGGCTGTGGACGTTTCTCACATAAGACTTTCCTTATCTTTGGTGACCTCGATAGCTTTGAGGGGGCACTGGTCAGGCATTTTGTAGAATGTCCCTGCACTGGAATTTTTCTCATGATTAGATGATAAGGGAGCACTCTGTGCCCTACCCACCCTCCACACTTTACTCTTGGAAGGAGAGCAGCCCTTCCTTAAGGAGCCAGAAGTTGTGCTCTAGTTCCTTCAAGGCAGAATAAGCTACATGAATTTTATGTTCCCTCATATATTTATTTATTCAATGATCTACGTATATCCGTGTGGAATCATGAATATTTGTTTTATACTTTGGGTTATAATCCTACACCATTGTACTTACTTTGTTGCTCAGATCATTCCCCGACTTTGGCCATTAGGAGCTCTTTGAATTGGCTTCTGTATGCTTTCGATGTACCCCATCACTGTGTGGCGTGAGTGCATGTGCTTTCAGGCAGTCTTTCTGGGGCTGTGAGATGCTCCTGGCTCATCTTGTATATTTCCTGCCTCAGTCCCAGAATCAGCCATTTCTCCAAGGAGCCCTGGTTCGTTTTATTGGACAGTGGTATTAGAAACAAACCATGGCTCTAGTGCTTATTGCTACTGGGGTATCGTTGCTTCTAGGACCTCTCAGCAGAGAGAGCAGGGAGATACATGTGTGCGTACTAACCCATGTGTATGCGCATATCAATAAATACCCTGCAGGACTGTGAGACGATACATTTCTGTAGTCTAAGCCACGCATTTGTACAGCAGCCCCGGGAAATTAACACAAGCCCCCCCCCCAGCCTGTCCCCCTTCCTTCTTTTATACCCTCAGTGTTTCCTCATAGGCATGGCTCTCTTGCCCTCGTTTGTGGTTGCTTTGTGTTTGGCTACTTCCTAACCATTCCTTCCAGAATGAGGTCAGACACCCGCCTTCTGGACACCTTGGCTGTTGCCCCCAGGCAGGGTTAGGTGCCCGTGGTCCTTACAGCCTCTTTCACATCCACGCAGTTATCACGATGCCGTGTCCTCCTCAGGCTTGACTGAGCCCCTCTGGCTTGACTCCTGCTTTCCTGCGTCCAGTGTGTGCAGGTGGTGAATGAACGAGACGCGGCTTCAGAAATTGAAGCCTGACTGACCGGGCCGTGGGAGCTCCAGAATTTTAATCTGGAGGGTCTCAGGGTGGCAAGTGGTTTGCACAAGTGGAGCCTTGAAATCACGTTTGCTTAGCGCTTAGGGATGGGGAGATCAGGCCGCCCTGGAGGGTCACCTCCCTCTACGATCCAGTGGAAGCAGACCCTAATATCCCGTCTCTGTGTCGGATGAAGAATCCGAGGCATACATGGTCATTCCAACGTGAAGGGCACACAGCTAGTTGTTGGCAGGCAGGGGTTGCAACTTAGCTGGGTTTGCCCGACTCCAGGGCTACTAAGGTTGGTCGTCCTGGGCAGAATTTAGCTTGGCGTGACCCACCTTATGCACAGAGGGCAGCCTAGACCTAACGGAGCTGGCAGTGAGGCTGGAATCCCAGCCTTGTCTCCGGAGTTAGGGCGCCGGGGAGGACAGCTGTTGGCGGGCGGACCCCAACCATTCCTACGCTGCTCTGCGTTTGTTGTGGCTGGAAGACGGAACTACATCTCCCAGGAAACAGTTCGTCCCGCTCCCCGCCCTCCCCGCCCCTCCCCGCCCCGGGCCCGGCTGCTATTTAAAGGCAGAATGGTCCGGCGGCGAGCAGAGCGCGGAGGTGGCGCGGACGAGGCGGTGTGGGCGCGGGGCGTCACACCCCGTAACTGGCAGCCGCCGCTCGGTGCTTCTCTCCTGAGTCTCTCTTGCCCGGCGGGCTCCCAGCCCCCGCCGCCCGGGCCCCGCGGACCTGCAAACCCCAGGCCCGGCGGATTTGCCCTTGGCGCTTTCTCGGGCTCGGCAGAGGGGTTCCCGGCTGGGATCTCTGGGGTCGCGCTGGCGATGAGCAGCGAAGAAAGGCGAGGCGCTGCTCTCCGAGCGCGAGGAGGCGGGGTGCGCTCGCCGGGGTCGCCGGGGCGCCGCTGGGGAACCCGGGCCAGCGAACCCAAGCGCGATTTCCGCGGGTCCCGGGCGCAGAGGCCGGGGCTGCCGGCGCTTTGGCCTTGGATGGAAAGTTGGGAATGGGGTAGGGGCCTCCGGACCCCCTAACGTGGATTACTTGGTGCGTCTCGGCCGGGCTCGGATGACCCATAACCTCGTCTCCATCCGTGGATTGATGCACATTCTACCTAACAGTCGAGTCCCTTACCTGTAGGTAAGTTGCCCCGCGATCCGGGGGAAGAGGGGGGGATTTCACCCCCTGCGTCGCTTTATGAAGGTCATGGGGTTCTGGGTTGAAATTTTTGTTCTTGTAATTGACATCTTTCCAGAGGTCATTTTAGCCATCCCTCTGCCTCCAAGCGGAGTCGATTCTCCCGGTGGCGGTGGTCATCGCCCATCCTGGGCGCTCTCGGTCATCTCCCTTTCCAACGCCTCCTGGCCGCTGGCTGCCCCGGGGGACAGAGCCCCAAGTTGGGGAGAGGTCCGTGTGCTGGGCGTATCCGCCCGACCCCCCATCGCACTTACCTTCTCACCTTGTCGCCCTCCAGGGCCCCTTACCTCGAGAGCTGAGCCGCCTCGGTGAGCTCCCGTCGTCTGCCCATTGGCGACCCAGAATGCGACCGGGGCGCAGCGCTTGGAGCCCCCCTCGCCGGGGGGGTGGTGAATGTCTCTGGTCCCCGGTCCTGGTTGCTGGTGAGCGGCTATACTGCAAGGACTGCGCCACCCATCAGGCGTCTTTCTGAACGGGTGGGAGGTAGCAGGCATTCGGTCCGGGGCGTACTCCCGCCCCCCGCCGTCAGTGCACATTGTTAATGGAAGCGGTTTCCCGGCCAGCGCGGGGAGGGGGCGTAGTCTTGAGTCCTGACCTGGAAGCACGCTGCTTCTGAATCCACAGCCCCCCCCCATCCTCGTCCTTTTGTGTGGGCGCTGTTTGCAGCGGCGCCGTGCCTGTCGCTGAGTAGGTGCAGAGTAGATGTCTGCTGAATGAATGAGCGAATCCGCCTTGATGTGCAGATAAACCAGGGGCCTCCTTTTCCTGCTCCCCCTTTGGCACTTGTCCTCAACTCTTTCCCCCGAAGATGGTTTCCTGGGGGTGCTTTCCCAGATACGGGGTTCCCTCCCCTCCCTCCAGCTCCGTTGGCAGTTTGTCTGTGATGATCCATTTCCTGCCCAAAAGTCCCTCCTGCATAGAACACTTCTGGAAGCAGTCACGGGTCTCCCTTGGACTGTGTGCAGGGTGCCAGTGCCTCCCGTGAGCACCTGCTTGGGAAGAGGGGGAGAGCCAGGCACCACAGGAAGAAAAAAGGTGATGTGTGTTGGTACCGCCCCTCCCCCAGGAGCCTGTGCCCTGGCCACACCCAGGTCCGTGGAACTGCCCACGTTGGTGCAGTATGTACCCTGTGGCCCTTCCTCACCTTCTCTGGGAGAGGAACTGTTGAAATTGTCCCACTGATGGCCGGAAGCCCCGCCTCTGCACCCCGTCTGATTTTAAAGGTAATCCGTGCCCTTTCTCTGTCTTTTATAGAAAACTACAAAAAAGAGCAAAAAACAGGAAAGGAAACACCCAGTTCCCACAGTAATGCAATTTGACATATGTCCCCACTGCTGAAATCCTGCAAATATGTACAACTTTGTTTCCCGCTTTATTCCCTCTCACTTTGTTTTTTTTTGTTTTTTTTTTTTTTTGAACATTTCCCCACATAATGACTGTATTCACTGCAGGCATTGAATCATAGTTTGCGTGACAATTCTCCCATTGTTGGACACCAAGGTATTTCCAAATTTTTACCCTTTGAATTCATGCATTGGTGAGTGTCTTTTGTACATAAGGATTTGCACATTCTGAATTATTTCCTTTGGAAAAGTCCCAGAAGTTACTCTCTTTGCTCTAAGTCAGTCATGTCTAAAATCAGAGGAGTGGCCCTCTTGGTAGACATTTACGAGGTGGGCTTGGAGGGAGATTGCACCACTTAGCCAGCAGATAATCCCACAGCTGGGAGCCAGAATACAGTAGGAGCCCAGACAGTGCTTGCTGAGTGAATGCAGGTTTTGTTTCGTTTTGTTTCTCCTGCAGCAAAGAGTTGATCAGCATATTGGTTATGAGAGTAACTTGAAATTTGCCTCCAGGACTAGGGTCGAAATTATATTAGCAATGCCAGAGACTGAGATTTACTAGGAAGCTGGATTTAAAATGCTGTCTTTTTAAAAATTATTATTAACTTTTGATTTAGATAGAAATCTAGATTTACAGGAAAGTTGCGCAAACAGTACACGGAGTTCCCTTATACCTGTCACCCAGCTACCCTGTATGTTAACATCTTATAGATTCACAGTGAGATGATCAAAGTGGGGGATTAACATTGATAGAATAGTTTGAACTAATCTCCAGGCCTTATTCAAATTTTTCCAGTTGTCCCACTAATGTCCTTTTTCTGGTCCGGGATCCATTTCAGGAGCCTGCATGGCAGAAAGTGCTGTCTTGTGAAAAAGTGAAAGTTGAGAGGGATTCAGCAGGCTGTCTTCTTTAAAGACCACTTAACTGAGGCATGATTGACATCCAGAAGGTCATACATGTTTCATGTCTGCAGCTCGTGAGTTTGGTGATAAGTGTATGCTGTGAATCTGATACCACAGTCACCACAGTCTTTGTCGTAAGCATACCATCACCTCCAAAAGTTTCCTCCCGCCCTCTTATTTATTATTTTACTATTTTTTGGCGACAAGAACACTTAATGGACGCTCTCCCCTCTTAGCAAATGTTTAAGTGTACAAGATAGGATCCTTAACGATAGGCGCTGTGCTACAGGAGGGCGCTAAAGCTTATTCATCTGGGCAGACGGTCTTTATTCTGGAGATGGTTCAGAACTGAGAAGTCCATCCCATCTCCTTTCCCAGGTTAACTCACCCCCTCCTCACTGTTTATGGCCAGCAGCTGAGACCCTCCAGGGTGTAGAGGGGAGAGGACCCTTGACCATGAGTGGGAGAAGCATCTCCGTGTACCCTTCTCCTTCCTTCCATGGACCTCCCCTGGGAATGAGTCGTTTAGTAGAAATTGGGTTGTAGCCTGATCTGTCCCAACGTGCCTTGGGGGTGTGTGTAGGTGGAGGATGACATCCGGGTGCGTGAGAGCCAGCTGTCAAGCCCCGAACCCGGCGGCGGCGAGTCCAGCGTGCGGCGAGTCCAGCGTGCCGTGCCTGTGATTCACGCCTCCTGAGCAGCAGGTGTGTCGGGCGCTAAGTGTGCAAACCCAGCAGAGGCAGCGTTTACTGGTGATCTGGGCAGATCTAAGGGAACACGGGTTTCCGCTCGTGCCTCAGTGTGGATTGAGGGTTTTGTCCAGCAATCTTGGGCTGGGGGGTGGGGTCCCCCTCTTCTTCAGGGCTGAGGAGAGCCAGCCTGGAGGGGTATTTGGAAGCCACTCATGTGGATGGAGGCTGGCCCAGCGTCTTTGCATAAGAGAGCACTTGTGTGAAGTTGAGGAAACTCATGAAAGAGGCCCTTCTCCTGCCGCCTGCAACAGAGACCACAGTAGTCCAAACCTTCCACCGACAATACACACGCAAACTCGGGCTGTCTTCTCCAGCTGGGGGTGGCTGCCCGCAGTTAGAGTGTAGGTGATGTTTGTTTGGGATGAGGAAGTTCTGAGGTTACTTAAATCTCAACCAACCAGACTTCTGTTGTCCAGATAGAGTTTCTCATTACTATTAGGGTCTGGGCGCCTAGACTTGATTTTTCTTATACTCCCAGCCTTCCTGTTATAGCTTGTCAACTGAAAGATATTCATCCTCTCTCTGTCTCTCTCCCTCCCTCCTTCCCTCTCTCCCCTGCCCTTTGTGCACTGGCTCAGACGTTTTCTGTCACCAGCCAGCTCCAGTTAGGATCATAACAGGAAGTGTCGGTGGGAGAGGGCTTGGGGGATGTTGTGACTAAACAGTCCTGGAACAGCCCTCTGTCTGCACCTGCCTTGTCCCTCTCCTCAGTGACTCCTCACGGGTCCTCCCTGCCCAGCTCTTCCCAGATCAGCGTGGACCCGGTTCAGCCAGCGTACTTGGAGCTGCTCCCCCCAGCCCCCTGGCCTGCACCCTGTGGTTTGCATAAAAACGAAGTGCTTGGAGAATTTGGTAAAAATCTGAGTATTCTTAGCAGCCATCCCCACCCTCCCCCCACCTTTAGAGGTTCTGTTTTGGTACATGTTGGGGGTAGCACTCAGAAATGGGTATTTTTAACAAGCACGCCAGGCCATTTTAATACAGGTGGGCACTGTAAGAAACAGGGAGTTGATTGACTTCTTGGCCAGCTAAAGCCAGAAATGAGCCTTTTCCCACTCAAGCGTACCCAGCTGCAAAGCTTCTCTGTCCTCCACCTCCTCCAGGAAGTCTTCCCAGCTTGCCTCCACCTGGTCTGGCCCCCACATCTACTTACTTGTTTTGTTGGCACAGGTTGTGACATAGAAGTCTTGAAATCTGGTGCCCTTTGTACTCAGTGAAGTCAGAAGTGGTTGTATTTGGGTGAACGATAAAGAACTGCCGTTCTGGGCTTAGGTATAAGATCTGCAGCGTGTCCTCTGGGGTTTGTGAGTTCCCTGGGAGCCTGGGCAGCTGTAAGAGGCAGCTCCCTGGGACATTTGTGTGCCCAGGCAGACCCTGCTACTTCTCTTTCTGGCCAGCATCGTCCTAGGCAATGTCCACTGTCATCGTGGAACTGGTTGGGGTCCTCCACGTCTAGTCAGCACCCCCTTCATCACAGGATGGATGCGCTCAGTTCATTTCACAAGAGGACAGGAACGGTCCTGGATGGATTTCCTCTCTTTGAGCTATGCCATTGGCAAAAGACAGTCTGTTCGAAACCACTCCGGCTCCCTTGCTTTACGGACTAGGTTTGTTCCTGGAAGAATATCTATACAAAAACCAATCTCGGTTGATCACATGATATGTGAAAGGCCTGGAGGAAATTTGTAAGCTACAGGAATGCTGAAGTGGCAAGTTTCTGTCAAAGAATTCTTTTGGTGATGTGAATCATCACCTCCTCCCGTATTTGGTGTGTTGGTACAGGTTTCTACACAGAAGTCTTGAAACCAGTTGCCGTCTGGGGGTGGTGAAAACAGAAGCAGCCGCATTCGGGCAGATGACAGAGGGACTGTGGTTCTGGGTCTCTGGAAATAAATCAGTCCCTCCCCTCGGGTCCGTGAGGCTCCCAGGTGTTTGGAAAATGCCTCTTATAGGGTCAGATTTTAATGGTTTTCAGACCCGCCGCCTTTGCCTAAAACGTGGGCCCTTGACCTCATTTCTCTCTAGCCGTTTCCTCCCCTTTCCTTTCACTGGTCTGAGAGCCCCGGCAGGACAGGGCGGGAGAGACCATCTCTGCCTGCCCAGCAGTTCCATCAGATAATCCGTTGGGGATTTCGGCCGTGCTTTCTGAGCCACCAATGGAGTATATTCCCTCTCCCTAATCATAGACGCATTTCCAATCCGTTGCTTCAGATTCCCTCGCTCGTTAATTCTGCAAATATTGGTGCCTGCTGGATCATTCTTTCTTTTTTCTTTTTAAGATTTTTTTTTTTTGGACGCAGACCATTTTCAAAGTCTTTATTGAATTTGTTAACAATAATGCTTTTGTTTTCTGTTTTGGTCTTTTGGCCACGAGGCATGTGGGATCTTAGCTCCCTGATCAGGGATCGAACCCGCACTCCTGGCACTGGAAGGGGAAGTCCTAACCACTGGACCGCCAGGGAAGTCCTTGGCTGGTTCTTTAGACACTGGTGCAATTGCTTCGCGTCAGCACCTGGGCGGTAGCGCTCTTTGGGCCGGTGGTGTGCCTCAGGCGTGGAAAAGAAGGTGTCTGAGATGCTGACCTTTGGGGACAAATTCTTCAGTATGTGAGTGAAATCCTCAGGAGCTCGAAGTGACAGTGATCGTTTCTGCCCTCGTACCTTCTTCACTTAACTAACTTTGGAAACATTTTTAACCATTCTTAATTATGGTAAGATGGACATAACACCAGTTTACCACCTTAACCATTTGTCCGTGTGTCAGTGGCCTTATGTACACTCACACTGTTGTACCACCATCACCACCGTCCATCTCCAAAACGTCTTCATCACCCCACACTGAGACTCTGGGGCCGTGAAGCACTGACTCCCGCAGCCCCCAGCCCCTGGTAGCTGCCATTCTATTTTCTGTCTCCATCATTTTGACAACTGTAGGTATGTCCTGTAAGTGGAATCATACAATATGTGTCCTTCTGTGTCTGCTTTATTTCACATCATGTCCTCAGGCTTCACCCATGTTGTAGTGTGTGTCAGAATTCCTTCCATTTTAAGGCTGAATAGTTTTCCGTTTAATGTATACGTCACATTTTGTGTATCCATTAATCTGTTGATGGACACTTGGGTGGCCTCTACTTCTTGGCCATGAATAATGCTGCTCTGAACGTAGGGGTACAAATATCTTTTTGGGTCCCTGCTTTCAGTTCTTTTGTGTATATACCCAGAGGTAGAATTGCTGGGTCATATGGTCATTTTACATTTAACTTTTTGAGGAACTGCCGTACTGTTTTCCAACAGCAGCTGCAGCATTTTACATTCCCGCCAGCGAGGCACAAGGGTTGCAGTTTCTCCGCATCCTTGACAGCCCTTTCCTTCCTCCCTCCCTCCCTTCCTTCCTTCCTTCCTTCCTCCTTCCTTCCTTCCTCCTTCCTTCCTTCCTTCCTTCCTTCCTCCTTCCTTCCTTCCTCCTTCCTTCCTTCCTTCCTCCTTCCTTCCTTCCTTCTTCCTTCCTTCCTTCCTCCTTCCTTCCTTCCTCCTTCCTTCCTTCCTTCCTTCCTCCTTCCTTCCTTCCTTCCTCCTTCCTTCCTTTCTTCCTCCTTCCTTCCTTTCTTCCTTCCTTCCTTCCTTCCTTTTTTCCTCCTTCCTTCCTTCCTTTCTTCCTTCCTTCCTTCCCTCCTTCCTTCCTTCCTTCCTCCTTCCTTCCTTCCTTTCTTCCTCCTTCCTTTCTTCCTTCCTTCCTCCTTCCTTCCTTCCTCCTTCCTTCCTTCCTTCCTCCTTCCTTCCTTCCTCCTTCCTTCCTTCCTTCTTCCTTCCTTCCTTCCTCCTTCCTTCCTTCCTCCTTCCTTCCTTCCTTCCTCCTTCCTTCCTTCCTCCCTCCTTCCTTCCTTCCTTCCCTCCTTCTTTCCTCCCTCCCCCCTTTCCTTCCTTCCTTCCTTTTCTAGTCATAGTCACCATCCCAGTTGATGTGAATTGGCACTTAACTAATTTTAAATGCAAATTGACTAGGACGGTTAGATCTTTTCCCCCCAGTGTATACTCAGGGAGCCATTGGGATCTCCTTCTCACTTTGAGGAAGAATCTTCACGAAGATCTAAGAGCCCAGGGAAGTAAGGAGCAGAGAGTTTACGTGGGGGGCCCTCAGCTTCGAGTCTGCTGCATCCATTCTTTCTAAACGAAAACGTTTGGTGATCTAGTGGGTTCCTTACGCCCCCACTATTTGCACTGGAGTTTTTCAAGTGCTCTTCTTTCCCTACCCCATCTGGTGCCTCTCTCAGCCTGTTGAAATAAGTGTCATCCACATTTTCCAGAAGAGGCTGTTAAGGCACAGGTGAGTGAAATGACACAGCTAGATAACCACCCAGGACAGTGAGCCCCTAGCCCCTCACCTCCCACACCTGTGAAAAGTGACAATTTTTTTAGTGTTGGTGGGGGAGGGAGGGAGTAGGGCGGGCTGGGAAGACAGAGATGGGATTCATGATTTGAGAGAACTTCAGGGAGAATCCTCTCTCGTGTCCCGCATGGTCAAATTGCATATATGAAGTTTGCTGAGTGTGGGGTTTTTTGGAAAAATAAATTGCTTTTCCATAGACCCCTTTGCTGTGTAGTCGGGTGTCCTAAGACACGCCCTTGTGAGCCTGGGGGTGAGATGTCAGATTTCTCCGGAGCCCTGGGTCGGCGCCTGGGTTGCGATGAGCACCTCTGGTCTCGGGTTTTCTTCCCGAGGCCGTGAGTGCGCCCTGAAAGCTCTGTCTGACCCCATTTGTCATCCGACGTCCCGAGCACGTGTGTCCGGCCCCAGATTGGGCGAGGGAAGGCACCGGCAGTGAGTGGTTTCACGGACCCCGGGGGCCGGGCGGTCTGCTCCCTGCCGCAGGGCGGCTCTGCCTCTCTGGGCCTCTGCGCCTCCCCCGCGCGGTGGCGGAAGGCGACCTTGTGTGGCCTGGAGCCCCCATGAATGTGGTTCTTTTTCATACTTATTTTTTTATCATGTTTTTTTTTAAATTTTTAAAATGAAGCAACGAGAAACAGAACTGCTATTCCTGTGGCTGGGGTGACAGAACAGGATCGTCCCAAGCCAGGAGGAGGCTCTCTTCTCTATAGGGGAGTTGCCACCCCGTGACCCCTGCCCGCGACCCTTCCTCCTCTGGCTTCACACCGGGCGTGTGTCGTGGCCCCAGGGTCACGCAGGGGGAGTTTCTCTGAATCGAAGGGAATCCGTGGCCACTGGCCAACCGGTTGGGAAATATAGATGTTTGGGTTTTTAATTAAATTTCCGAAATGGGAACCAGGAATGTGGTTAACCAGGGAGCTGAGATGGCCCTGGCTTCTCATTCCACCCCGGCCACTGGGCTTTTCCACCTTTCCTGGAATTGCTTTCCTCTTTCACCCTGGCCCCCGTTTCCCCCCCTTGCCCAGCTCCTTCCCTCTTTTCCAAACGTTTGTCTCTGCCCTTGTCACCCTGGGCAGCTGTCTGTAAGACACTGAGGTGGGGGAGATGCTTGTATGGCCGCATTCACTGGTCAGATTGGCCGTTGGATGTCGCCTGTCCCCTATACTAGGAAGCAGCGCTGTTCCTTCCACATCTCCACGTAAGGGATCCACCAGCCGGTGCCGGCAACCGGGAGCGCTGTTATGCTGGGAAGAGAGAGAAGCCAGCCTCGGGCAGATCAGAGCGGGAGGTCCAGAGCCCGTTTTCCTTGGTCCCCACTGCCCTGGGTGTGGACACTCTCACCTCTGACATCTGGGGCGTAGAGAATTTAAGGAACATCCTTAAGACCCCAAAGCTTTGAAGGATGGAGTCACGGTTCCAACCCAGGTCGTGGTGCATATGCCCAGCACTGGGGCCCCGTCCCGCCCCAGTCACCAGCACACGTGTGACCTTGTACAAGCCACTGAGCCTCTCTGCGTTCAATTCCTCATCCATAAAAGAAGGGTATTTCTAGGTGGGTCACTGTTGGCTGCAAGTTTCAGAGAAAGCACCTCTAACTGGCTTTAAGCAGCGAGTTTGGGGGTGTCCACCTAGCCGTGAAGTCTACAGCGAGTCTGGGGGCATCCACCTAGCCGTGAAGTCTACAGCGAGTCTGGGGGCGTCCACCGAGCCGTGAAGTCTACAGCGAGTCTGGGGGCGTCCACCTAGCCGTGAAGTCTACAGCGAGTCTGGGGGCGTCCACCTAGCCGTGAAGTCTACAGCGAGTCTGGGGGCGTCCACCGAGCCGTGAAGTCTACAGCGAGTCTGGGGGCGTCCACCGAGCCGTGAAGTCTACAGCGAGTCTGGGGGCGTCCACCGAGCCGTGAAGTCTACAGCGAGTCTGGGGGCGTCCACCGAGCCGTGAAGTCTACAGCGAGTCTGGGGGCGTCCACCGAGCCGTGAAGTCTACAGCGAGTCTGGGGGCGTCCACCGAGCCGTGAAGTCTACAGCGAGTCTGGGGGCGTCCACCGAGCCGTGAAGTCTACAGCGAGTCTGGGGGCGTCCACCGAGCCGTGAAGTCTACAGCGAGTCTGGGGGCGTCCACCGAGCCGTGAAGTCTACAGCGAGTCTGGGGGCGTCCACCGAGCCGTGAAGTCTACAGCGAGTCTGGGGGCGTCCACCGAGCCGTGAAGTCTACAGCGAGTCTGGGGGCGTCCACCGAGCCGTGAAGTCTACAGCGAGTCTGGGGGCGTCCACCGAGCCGTGAAGTCTACAGCGAGTCTGGGGGCGTCCACCGAGCCGTGAAGTCTACAGCGAGTCTGGGGGCGTCCACCGAGCCGTGAAGTCTACAGCGAGTCTGGGGGCGTCCACCGAGCCGTGAAGTCTACAGCGAGTCTGGGGGCGTCCACCGAGCCGTGAAGTCTACAGCGAGTCTGGGGGCGTCCACCGAGCCGTGAAGTCTACAGCGAGTCTGGGGGTGTCCACCTAGCCGTGAAGTCTACAGCGAGTCTGGGGGTGTCCACCGAGCCATGAAGTCTGGGTGTTGTGCTTTGGGGGGATTTTGCTGGCTCTTCGTTTGTCTCCACTTCTTTTCCTTCTTGGCTTTACTTCCCTAGTGGAAGCAGAACGAGCAGAAGCGTCGGCAGGCCCCCTGCCTCTGCAGACCCAGCAGATGCAAGAGGATGCCTGTGGCTCAGCACCCCCGAGGGACGGCCCTGGAAGCGCGCTCACCCTTGGACCCGTCCCTGGGGCCAGGAGGTGCAATGCCCCGATCGTGTCCTGTGCTCACGTGCCTCACACCTGGGTCTGTGGGTGGGGGCAGCCTCCCTCCCCAGGGCCACGGGGATTCTGCAGACTGGGGCGGGAAAGATGCAGAGAGACAACACCAGATGTTTGCCGTGGACGGATTGGGCTACTGGATAATACAGCAGAGCGTCTTACGGTAGGGGCAGGTATTGATTCTGTTTACCTGTGGATACGTGGGGCCTGGGAGAGCGCAGGGCAGGTGGATGCTCAGTGAACGTCGATACATGAATGAACCTCAGCAGTTCTTTCCTCTGAATTTCTGAACATGAGGGTCCATTTTTTCTTTTTCCTTTTTTTTTGGCCACACTGCGCGGCACGTGGGAATCTTAGTTCCCCGACCAGGGGGCGAACCTGCGCCCCTGCACTGGAAGCACGGAGTCTTAACCACTGGACCCCCAGGGAAGTTCCGAGAGTCTGTTTTTTCAAGGGACTTAGTGTCGCTCCATCGGGGAGTTGGGAAGCCCAGCCTCCGGGTGCATCGCCCACGACTGGGTTCTCATTTCCCTGCACAAAAGGGTTGTTCCCGGGAATAGCAGCCGCTGCTTAGAGTGGCACCTCTCACTGAGCTTTCTTCAAAGCGAAGAAAAACACCTTCCCTGATTCTGAGCATCTCTTGACTAGGGGCGTTGCTCCCAGTCTACCTTGCAGGGGCACGTGTGTCCCGTACTGGGTAGGAGAAGCCCCATGACGGGAGCTGGGGCCAGTGGATTTGTGCCGACTTCTCGCCGGGCTCCTGTGTTTGGCAACCCAGGGAGGAGGCGGGCTACCCCGTTGGGTCAGATGGAGGGCTAGCTCTGGAGTGGCCCCCCAAGTGGATCGACGTAGATGGCCCCATTGCGTTTGCACATCCCTGGACCAGCTTGTGCCCCAACTTTCGGGGGCTCCATGTTAGAGAGACAGCCTTGCTCTCCAGGCTGTTGAGCTCAAGGCGGGGGACCCTATTTTCCTTGCTTTGTCCGCACGGTACACAGGTAGCCTTTGTTTGAGGAGCTGTGACTCATGCTCGTGGGTTGTACGAGCTCTTAAAGGAAACCTTGCTGCCCTGGCAGGTGCTTCCAGCCATCCTCATCTGCCATGGTGCGGAGAAAAGCTCATTGTCATGGTGATAGGTTATTTCCACTCTGCGGCTGGAGTATCAACAGCCTTTTTAGGGAGGGTGGTGGAGTGAGAGGAAAGGGTGTGTGCGAGGCGATGATGTCCCAGGACGCTGCTGGCCGCTGTATTTAGCGTTGCCCCATTTAATAGATGAGGAAGCTGAGGCTTCCAGGGCTGAAGCTGCTTGTCCAAAGTCACCTTGCCGGTCAGCGGCAGAGCCAGAACTTGATCTGCTTCCAGGTTGGCATGTGACTCTTCCTCCAGCTGCAAGCTTGGCTCCCTGCTTTTTCTGAAAAGTGCTAGAAGTCACAAATCCCGTGGATTTGATGGCGGCTCTAGAGCTCTCACCCATCCTTCACTTCTTCCTCCCCAATAACCCACCGATAAGTCTAAAGCAGTGTTTCTTCCTCCTTCTCCTGGTGGAGGCGAGGCCCTGCGTCTTTCTGGGAGTGGAGCTGGGAGTAGACCTCACTCTTCTCTGCAGATGGGACAGCGAATTCAACGTGAAGACCGTTAACACCAAAATTAACTGAAAGATGCATCTGCTAGAGTTTTCCCTGATGAGGAATTCTCCGGAGCTGCTCTGCAAGTTCTAGCCTTGCCCCCAGGCCTCACTCTTCTGCTTTGTCATCCTCACGTTCCTCTCTACAGATGTAAAGTCTGCTCTGGAGAGCTGTAAGTCACTGCACACCCCAACTGGCAAGCGCGGAGTCAGGATCCAGATGCAGGTCTGTTTGCTTTTCAAACCAGCACATTTCCCCATAGTATGGTCCTGACTCCATTCACTTAGGAGATGCACAAGTTCAAACCATGCATCAGCGTCCTGTCCCTTGTTATTGAAATCCCGCGGAGGATGCTGAGGCCAGGGCATACCGAGTGGGGTTCCTGTCGTGTTTTCCAGCTCCCGCAATCGTGGGCAGATAGCGGATGACTCTTGTGATAAAGAGGGCTTGGAAGGGTGGGTGCATGTATTTGAGTGGGACAGGAAAGCAGACTGGCCCATTGTCCAGGCATTCGGTGGAAGTGTTGTGTTGAGGTTCTAATTTTCACTCACTGGAACAGCAGTGTGTACACTTCACTGCATGAGCTCAAAGCTCAGCTGCGCTTTCAGAGCAGACCCGTGGCTGGCCTTGCCCTTCTGATGTTATACTTGGCAATTGGAGAGAGCTGCCCACGCTGTACCATCGTCACCTCCAAATGGGATAAGGCTCAGGTGAGAAATTGTTGCCCCATCTAAGCTGCACTCCCATCAGCCGCCGTGTACTCTGTCCTTCGCACAGTTAAGAGACCCTCTTAATGGACGTGGTTGGGTGGGGTGGGGGATGGAGGCTGTGTGTCCTTGAGGTTGGAGGATGCAGATGGGAGTTGGAGCATGTCTCATTTATTGGACCAGGTGGACTGAATCTTGGATTCCTCCTCCCACTTATTCTCTCCCCGCTTCTTGGCTTAAACCCTGTGTCGATTTTAAAGAAATGGACCAACTCCATGGCTCTGTCTGCTTGGCCTGCAGTTACAGCTTTGCTCAGATGTTGCTGGGTTTAATTGGGGAGGAAAATTCCCATTTTCTACCCAAGAGGTCCAGTTCACTTTTGGCTTTCTTCTTGGAAGTGCAGAATTTGGGTTGCAGCCTCCATTGGCTTACGTGCGATGACTTATGTAAAGAATGTCCCCTCGGATGTGCAAGGCAAATGTGGCACATGACCAGCCCCAGGAACCTCTGTTGGCTTGAATGGGGCGGGGCCTGGGGAGAGGAGGCACTGCAGTTAGCTTTTCCTTCCTGGGGTCTGCAGTGAGCTTATCTCAACCAGTTCTTCCCCGTGACCTGTTCGCTGCTCCTTTCCTCATGGGCTGTGTCCTGTTCTCCTTCCCTGGACTCTCTCGGTGCAAAGGTCAGTGACATTCACCAGTGCAGGGCCACAGAATCCCATATTCTTGTCCAGTGATTGCCCGGATTAGACTTGAGTCAACGCACCGACCGGGCACTTACTCTCTACTTTTGCAATGTTTTCTTTTTCATCCAATCTTTCCCTTTCCTGAACTTCTACAGCACTGATAACCTATAACATTATATACCGCCTGCCTAATACTATATGTTGTTTCACATGCATGGATCTTTTTTCTTCAATGAAATCAGAGGTGTGCATTCTCCGATTTCACAGCAACCGGCCTGATGCCGACTCCAATAAAGACAATATACACTCGGTGACCTGGCAGGTCCAAGGCCCGCACTGTTCCACCATTTTGCCGCTGTGTGTCTGCGGATCCTGGCTCCATGGCCTCTGGCTAGATTATCCCAGCACATGCCAGTGGGAAAACAGCTACGTGTCTTGCTTTCAGAAATTGCTACTGGTCTTCGCTTGGTGTGGTCCTGAGCACGTTTCTCTCCCTCGTGCCGTAAGACGGCTGCTCAGCCAGGAGACCTGGTTTCTGCCCATTTCAGTCTCCTAATTTGCCTTGTGGTTTGGGGTAAGCTGTGTCACGTCGTGGGGCCTCGGTTTCCTGCCTGCGTACTTTAGAAGTGGACTAGGTGACTCCTTGATTAATTTCAGCATGGAGGATGAACAAGGATGTCTCCTTGTTTCCCTCGCTGTCTTGGGCAGGTGGGACCACAGCAAGGTAGCGAAGAAGAAATGCCTGATCCTTCCCAGTGGTCCCACCACTCCCAGCTCTTTGTGGAGCACAGCTTGACTTCTTGGAGAAACGCTCAATTCAACTTAAACAAAATCAAAACATACAACAGGCTCGCGGGGCAGTCTTTATAAAACGTCATTTGTGATAGTTTGGGATGTCTTCAGAAATCTGTTAGGGTGACCTTGTACCAAAATCAAGAACTAGAAGAATAAATGACCCTCCTCTCCCTGTGGATGGAGAGAATTTTATTTATTTAAGGGCCTTCGGGGGCTCTGCTTCCCCCTTTCCCAGAGTGAACGTTTGGACTCAGACGGCCTTCCAAGGATTGATAATGGGATAGAGGCCCTTCACGTAGGAAAAAATGTGCTTCTTCCCTGCTGGCTGGGGGGTTCACATCCTGGATTTGGGAAGCAGACCGGGAACCCGTAGAGCAAACAGATTCGAGTAGAATTCTTTTTTTTTGTATCAAATCTTCATCTTTTATTCTGAGCAAAAGCAGATGTTTACAAGAGTGAAGTTTGAACAAGATTGACATACTTAAATCATGGGATAACATGGCCATACCCTTGGCCGCATACATCAGATGAAGTGGGTTTTTTTTTTAACTTCTTTTTTCTTTCTGTTTTTTTTTTTTGTTTGTTTGTTTTAATTCTCCTCCGTGGGGCCTCTGATCTGCTTGCCTATCTGTTGCTCTCAGGCTGAGATGCCTTGTTATAACCTGAATTGTTCTGGGGAGTGAGAAGGCCTCATCACACCCCCTCTCCTTCCCGCCCTGACCACCCTCCCTTCCTCTTAGGGGAAAAAAAAAAAATTCCTTCCCCCTTTCAGCATCTGTGCCTTTAAGAATTCCCTCCATTGTAGCCCCGGGACAGAGACCCTTCTGTGAGAGTCTGTTGGAGGCCTGTCCTCGGTGACACCCCGCCCCCCATATTAAAAGACCATCCGAACAAGCTCCCCATTCTCCTCTGGAGAGGGTCCCTCTGTCCCAGGCCAAGCGACTCTTAAGGGAGCGTTTATCCTGGGACACTCAGTTTACAAAGCCTGCTGGAGTGTCAGATAAACTCCCTCAGACCCGCCGAGGAGGGGAGAAGGACAAAACTCCCTTTATTTTCACCCCTGCATGGAGACCAGCAGACTTCGTGCTGGAGATGGGGTGGGAGGTGGGGTCTGAGGAACCTCGGAGGGGGCTGCGGGAGAGTTAGGGATTTTTCCCTTATCATTTTATTTTGGGGGGAAATCTCAGCGTGGGGCAGTGCTGTAACTCTGCTGGAATTACCTTCCTTCTCCTCTCTAAATCGCTGGGATGCTCTTTGGCAAGTTTGTCTTGGTTTGCCAGGGAGAAATTCCTAGTTTCAGTTATCTATTTGGATTAAAAAAAAAAAAAAACAACCCAGAAACACCTCACCCACTCAGTGGGCCAGGCCCCAGCTGTGTGTGTGTATGTTTAGAAGATGTTCGACCTGAGGGACTTTGGGTAGCAAACATCGTGGATAAATTTGGCCACCTGGGTGCATGTGCGCCCGTGCGCTCTGTCGGTGTGCATCCCATCTAGGGGTGTGTGGGTGTGTGGGCACCCCTTGCTTCCCCAGGTGGCCGTACCTGTCACTGTGTGGTGTAGCCCTTTTTAACTACATGGTTCAGAGCTTTTCACCCAGCTATGTAAACGAGAGGTTTCCGTGATCAGCTATTCACGTTGGACTGTCATTTGTGGAACATGCTAAATGCCCTGCACGTGGATCGATGTCTCAGTCCTTACAGCATCTTCCAGACCTGGAATGCTAGGCTCAGAGAAGGAAAGCATCTCCCCTAATGTCGCCCAGCAGTGGAACGCTTCAGCTTCCAGCGCTGCTGTGTCTGATTCTAAAGCCTCTGCCTGCCCTCGCCTTGTTGGGTGTCATCGTCTGCCCTGCGTCCCTGGTACCACGTGCCCTTGGAGGGCTCAGCACCCCGGGCACCTGCTCCTCCACCAGGCAAGCGGCAGAGAGGCCGGAGCCCGTGGGCTCCGTTGGGGCCAGGAAGGAGGCACCCGGCTGCTTTGGCACACAAGAGGATTGGGGAACCTTGCTGGAGTGTGGCCGAGAGAAAGCCTTCCCCACTCACGTCTTAGAGAGGGGAACCCTGACCCAGCTCCCGGCCCCGAATCTGCGCCCCCTCCTCTCATTTGGCTTGGGGCGGGGCGGTGGGCCCTGGGGATCGACCTGGTGTGTGTGAGTCGGGGGCTGGAGGGCTGGCTCCTGAAATTCCCAGGTTGCCTGTGTTCTACCCTGCAGCGCACGCTTCCTCCTTCATCCAGGGGTGGGCGGCCTGGAGGAGCCGGGCGGGGGTCTGGCGGTGGCGAGAAGGGCCTTCCCAGCCGGGCTTGAGTCCGTGCTGCCACGTCATAGCCTCCAGGGCGATCAGGTGCCCAGCGGCAGGAGGCTCCCGGGCCTTCCCCTGGTTCAGCTGAGCCTGCCTTATCCTCTTGGGCCTGCGCAGAGTGTGAACTGGGAGAGCCACCCCCGAAATGCTGGGCAGTGGTGGAGAGACCCTGACCTCTCCTGGGCTCTGCAGATGGACATCCTGCCCAGGGAGGGCCGGGTCTCAGAGCAGGTTCCAGGCAGCGACGTGGGGGAGAGGCTGGGGGAGAGGCTGGGGAGGGTGGATGGGGAATTCAGTGGGGAGCCAGAGGGAGCCCCTGTGAGGCGCAAGCTGTGCTCCGTTCCACGGTTCTCTGGACCTCGGGCACAGTGACTGCACACAGGACAGTTAGCTGGGTGGAAGGACGGAGCAGAGGGGGGGCAGAGTTCTTGTCCTGGGTGGGGGGCGGGGAGTGGGAGACGGTGGGCACGAGGATGGCGGCTGGAGGGTAGGCTCGCTGGAGAAGCAGCGGCAGCCTCGCCTTGGGCCGCTGGAGGGTGGGTCTCTGCATGTCTGGTGTGTTCCTGGACCAGTCTTCCAGAACCAGACCCAGAAAATGCGAATTACTGGCCTGAAGCCCCTGCCCATCCCGGGGACACTTACCCCGCAATGGCACCGTCCACCAGATGGGGCCAGGTGGCAGGTGGGTGTGTGTTGGGTTCCCACCCCATCCCCCTGTCCCTCTTGGCAGGGTGGCTGCCTTGACAGGTGTGCCCCGGTCCTTTCTTTCCCGTCACCAGGCTGTGAACCCTCACTTCATCCAGGTGGGCGTATTGGACCCGCTCCTCGCCTGAGCTTTGCGTTTCACTGATCTGCAGAGGGGTGACACGGAGGAGAGGGCGGGAGTCACGCTGGACCCTGGCTCGAGGCTCCAGGTCCCAGTCTCAGCTCGCTCCTTCCTGGATGGGCGGTCTCGGTCAGGGTCCTCTACCACTCTGTGCTTGCATCTGTAGGCAGATCAGCGGGGGCGAGCTCTCCAGTCCCGTCCAGCCCTACACGTGAAACCATCGCGTTTCAGGATGTGCCTACACGTGGCCTCCCGAGTGTGTCTGGGTGTGTCCGTGGGCTCGTCTGTCTCCCGAGTCTTCACTGGCATCTCCCCCTGGCTCAGTCGCTCCTGCCCTGGGTAGTATGTCACCCCGCCCTGCACCCTGCCCAGAGGAGGGCTCTTGCAGTGGCTGCAGCGAGGGCGCAGAGCCCACTGGCCCGTGCGGCCTTGCCGAGGGCCGTCAGGGCAGGCAGAGCCGGGCCGGGGTGAGAAGTCAAGGTGCCCGTCTCCTGGGTGGTTGATCTCTCCCGACTGGTGGCTGGTGAACGGGCTTTTGCTGGGCGTGAGGTCGGGGCCCGGAGCAGTTGGCTGCAGAGGTTAGGCTGCTGCTGTCTCTTTCTGGTTTCTTTTTCCCTCAACGGAAGCTGGAGGCTCAGGGGGCTGTTTACAGACTCCAGAACAATCCGTGCGCGAATCTGTGTTTGGGTGGCGTGACACGTGGCTCGTGTTTTGGCTCCTGACCCCGCACACGGGCACATCCCACATCCAGACAGCCCAGAGCCCTCCTCACTGGTGATCACCCATCCTGGGGCGCCCACGGTCCCCTCCGCACGGTGCCTGACGGACCTCCTCCACTGGGCCAGCAGGGAGAGAAGTCAAGCTGTGCTCGTTAAGCCTCCCCTACCCCTTTCATCATCGACTTTGTCAGAGGGCGAGGAAAAGCCTGCTTGCCGAGGAGAGACATGTTTTGGAAAACTCCCTGAGCATCCTTCGGCGGCACCGTTGGCCACCTTCCCCCGTTCCCTTCCATTCCAGGCTTGAGCGGAAGGGAGGAAGGGCCCGGTCCATGGAAGTGGCTCACTGATGCTGCGTCTCTCTGGACCAAATCTTCACCCGATAGCACGCAGACGGGGAGGCACCGCTAGCGCGAGCCGGTTTCTCTCCCCGCTTGACATAAGCCTCCTGTTCTTTGGCTGGGGGAGGGCAGCACTTAGCACAAGGGAGACTTCAGACGGGCCGGGCCAGGCCGGGGGGGAGCCGGGCGGGCGAGCCGGGTTAGTGGCAGGAGGTGTGGAGTGTTGTCATTTATTAGGTCTATGGAAACAATACGGGGTTTGTCTCCAGGGTATGGCGGTGCCCGAGGAGGCCGGCCAAGATGGGCCCCAGCAGAAGGAAAACAAGCACAGGTTTGACGAAAATGTGGTGACCCCGAGAGGAGCAGGGAAAAAAGCACCTTTGTTTCGGGAGGTCGGGGCCAGCGAGGGCTGGGGGCAGGGACAGGGCGTGCAAGGAGGACACGGGTGTAGAGAGAATCGCGGCTTCTGTCCCATGAGCCTGGGCCCCTGAAAGGGGCTTGAGAAGCCGGGTGGCCGGTCCCGATGCCTTGTATTCTGGGGCAGATTTCGGGGAACTTCTTCCTTATCAGCTCTGCTCCTGGGAAGAGACCTGGGCTTTGTGGGGAGAGGATGGACAGGGGGTCTGCCTTGACGTGGAGGCTTCTGGTGGGCTGCAGTCTCGCCTGTCGCTCGGGGTGGCTGGAGGAGCCCCCAGAAGCTGGGTGAGGCTCTGTGGGATGTGGGGAGAAGGGCGCTCCCCTGGCCTCACGGTATAGATGGAGACCTCAGGTGTCCGGAAGCAGCAGGGAGACCCTCCAATACCCCCCCGCCCCGCCCCCGAGCACCTCCCCACGATGTCATCTTTCCACAGATGCCCCTGCTGCCCCCGTGGACCTGTATCCCCAAACCCAGTGACTCAGACTTCTAACGAATGATTATCTGCTTTTAAACCCAAGGGGCTGGTAGGCCTTGAGTAGTTTCCCATCACCCTTCTCTCTTCGGCAGAAGGTAGGACCCTGCGGTCCTTGGAGAATGAACTTGCCCTTGTTCATGTGATGGTTGCATGTGGAGGCCTCCGCCAGGCGTGGCTGCCCCTCTGGGGGCGTCTCCAGTTCCCCAGACCGCAGCCCTGACTGCCTGTAAGAAGCCTGCGCTGGGTGAACTTGGACTGCCGGCCACCTGCCCGTGGGAGCCGTGATGGGGAGTCCTGGTGCTGGCTGTGGACGCTCAGCTCTGGGACAGCCCAGGGGCCTGTTTAACCCCCTCGAGGCTGCCTCTGACAGGAGAGAGAGACGTGGTCTGAGAAGGAAGTGCTGCAGTATTGAGGTTGTTATGACCTCAGCTACCATTGAGAGTTAATAATAAGCACTAATGGTATTAGCTAATACTAGCAATTGCTGTATTCTGTGTTCCAGACATCCATCACTGTAGGACAGACACACTCGTGCGCACACACATGCATGTAGGTGTGCTCAGACACACACAGACACACACACACGCTCGTTTATTCCTCAAATAACCTTATGAAGTAGGCGTTACTATTGTCCCTGTTTTACCGATGGAGACACCGAGGCACAGAGAGGGCAAGTAACTTATCAAAAATCACACAGCTATGAAGTGGTACAGCCTGGCCCCAAACCCAAGCCCTTGGGCTCCGAGCACCAGGCGATGTTGCCAGGGACCTGGAGGGCTGCTCTGTGCCAGGCATTCCGATGGCCCCGTGAGGGCTGTCATTTATCCTCCTTTCCCAGTGGCGGAGCCTGCCTGAGGTCACAGAGGCCGCGGGACTTGGCTCAGGGTCCCCCACTTGGCAGCCCAGCTCTGTCGACTCTTGAGGCCCGTGCTCCCTCCCGAGGTCAAAAGGCCTTCCCGCTCCTTGTGGGCACATTGCCTTGGGAGGGGGCTGTTTGCATCATCAAAATTCTATCTTCTGCGTTTGAGGGAGAGCCCAGAGGATGCAGCAGGTTCACCCCTGCCCCCCTGCGCTGGAAGGAGGGGATTTGGTTCTTCCCCTGGCTGGTCACCTTGCCCTCTCCTGTCGCCCCGCTCCCGCATCCCCAGCTGGCCCTGCTGACTCTGGGCTGCCCACCAGCCCCGACTCCCGGGCCTTGCACGTGGGCTGGTGTGATTCTCCTCTTCTTTTTCTGGCCTCTGGTCCTCCCTCATTTTTCATTTATGATGACATGTCGGGCTCACGAAGATGGCCCACTTGGGCTGAGACAGACGCTAAGTGGGACCGTGTCTTCCCCGAAGGAAATGGCTCTTGTCTTCCCTATTAACTGTTTGTGATCGGGGCCTCCTTCATCGTCTGTCAGGGACCCAGAGCCGAGGAGGAGAGGAGTTGGGGGGCCTCTGGGGGAGGAAGAGGGGAGCTCGGAGATGGTATTCTGCCAGGCCAGTCCCTTCACGGCCGTTCCACGTCCCGTCTTCACTCCGTTGTGACTCAGTGTGTTCTCCTGATCCTAACTGAGCACCTACGGTGTGCCCGGGCCCTGTGACAGCCTTTTTTTCTTTAATTTTTATTTTACACTGGAGTACAGTTGATTAATAATGTTGTGTTAGTTTCAGGTGTACAGCAGAGTGATTCAGTTCTACATATATATGTATCGATTCTTTTTCAGATTCTTTTCCCATATAGGCCATTACAGAGTATTGAGCACAGTTCCCTGTGCTATACAGTAGGTCTTTGTCCTGCGCCTTTCTCGTTCCTCCTGCCACAAACCTTGGAAGGGATTCCCAACGGGAATGAGATGTTGAGTGTCTGCCCAGCATCACAGCTGGGAAGTGGCAGAGCCCGGATTTCAAACCGGACCTCGGGACTGGAAAGCCCTGCTCTTCCCCGACCCTCCTGCCTCTGGTCCACACTGGCCCAGCCCCCAGCTCCTCTGAGCACCCCTCCCTCCATGCCATGCCCCCTTGACCTTAGGACTCTTCAGCACTGACTTTTTAGATCCTGGTTATGAGGTTTTGTCCTCAACTACCTCGAGTTGCTTTATAAGTATATCAACAAGGTGGTAAACTTGAAAATAGCCCTTTTCTGTTACTTTTGTATCCCCTAAAGCATGTAGCATAGTACCAGGCTCACTGCGTAGACCTCTTTAAGTACCTGTTAAATTAAAAGAGAAAGCACTGAAAGTGGCATTGGAGGGCCTGTGACCTGCACCTTCTGGGGACATGACACATGTGGGTGAATATTACTGTCATCATTTTACAGATGAGAAAACCGAGGCTCGGGGAAGTTGGGAAGCATGCCCAGAATCAGACAGCTGGTGAGGGGCTCAGCCTTTTGGACCTTGAAGGCTGGAGTCTATCCAGCTGTCAGCTGGGGCTGCGGCCCCCGGGGTTAGAGGGCAAAGGACATTTGCGGTAAAGCTCACTCAGGACAAGTCATAGGTTTGAGACGGATGCTTGATTCTTTTCCCTCTGAGCTGCCTTCCTGGCCACCAGCTTCTTATTTTTACACCAGCCGTATTGAGGTATACTTTACGTACTGTCAGATTCACCCGTTATAAATGTACGACCCCGTTACTGTTAGTAAGTGTGCAGCATTGTGCGACCGTCACCATCCTGCAGATTTAGAACGTTTCCATCAACCCCAGGAGGTTTCCTTGATGCCTGTTTGAGGCGTACCTGCGTGGCCAGCCCTGAGCTGCTCAGTGAACCTGGCCTCTATGGACGTTTCGTGTCCGTGGAACGAGACATCTGTAGTCTTTTGCACGTGGCTTCCTTTGCTTAGTATGTTTCTGAGCAAGCGGCCACCACCGACTTTTCCTTGAGTCTAGCGTGTGCGTCCAGACTTCAGTACATGGCAGTGAATGGGTTAACTGGAAACATGCAACACGGGTGCCTGGGGTGGGGTGCAGTGTGGGCTGCACCTGGGGGGTCTCAGAAGTGTCTTGTCTTCAGCACTTCCTGCCCGGTTCCCGATCCATGGGTGCCACCTTGCCAGCCAGCTGTAATGGACCTGGCTTCCTCCTTCCAGCTGTTGTGACCTAAGTCATGATGACAGGCGGTGGAGGGCTGTTTCCTAGCAATTAAAGTCAGTGGAAGATTGGAACTTGGTCCAGCCAGGAAGGACTTGACCCTCCCATCTCATTGTTCCTGCTCCCTGCAAAGGGGGTCTGGGAGGATGTTGGCAAATCCCTTCCCTCTCCAAGGCTCCCCACACTGCTGATTGCCCCCCACCCCCGGCTGATTCTCAAGGCTGTTGCGTGCAAAAGCAAACATGCCATTTAATTTCATTTTCGGGCCTCTTCCTCCCTATGACCTCAACCCCAATCCAAGGAGACAGGGAGGGGAAGGAGCCATTCACTCAGTCAGCAAACAGGGCTTGATTGCCTGACACGGGCAGGGGAGGAGTAGGTGAGGCAGACGCAGCCCCCCAGACCTTCAGATCTCGAAGACGGAGTTGGAGGAGAAGGTATGAAGTGAACAACCTAAGGGCCATGAGTGAATAAAGGCAGAATGAACAAGAACACCAGCTCCCAGGTCAGGGAGACCGCAGCACTGCCTGGAATCGTCAGGAAGGGGGTGGACACGGAACCCTGAGGGCTGGGACGTGGGGAAGCGAAGAGGGGACTGTGGTGCGGGCAGAAGAACTCACGAGGCTTTGCTGGAGGCAGCGGGGAGCGCTTGTTCCTGGAGGGGATGCACCCCGGTGTGGCCGAGAAGGTGGGAAGCTCTGCCCCGAGACAGGTAGCCCCCAGGGCTCCCATCAGGAGGCTGCAGGGCTGCGGCCGCTCCTGACCTGGCTGTCAGGGGTGGGGAAACGTGATGGCAGATGCTGATTCCGTACTCTGGACGCACTTGACCCCGGGGCTGAGCACGCTGGACTCCTGGACACGCGGTCAGTGCTCTTCTCCGCTGCCGTCCCTCTCCAAGTGCTCTGGGGAGTTTCTGTTTTACACCACTGTTTAAACCATATTTGTTATTCAGAACAACTTTATATTAAAAAAAAAAACCCTCTCACTAGAACCCTGCCTCATCATCAAGGGTTTGCATTTTCTGTGGACTTTGCAGAATCATAATCTCAGAGCACGTGATTTCTCACTTTTCACTTAACCTTTTGTTGTTCACGTTCTTAAGTTCCCCGTCTTTGCATTTTGTTTTAATGCCTGTACAATATTCTGCAAGACTGACCTGACAATCTGCTTAATATAACTATCGAGTAGTAGCGGATGGCTGACTTTTATCGTATAAACGATGCCCTGAAACTTTTTTTCTCCATTTTACCTTTTGGCGGAACTGGGTGTTTCCAATAACAGGCGTATTCCTGGCCTCTGGCTTCTCCTTTTCATCCCCTCGCAAACTGCACATCCCGGAAGTGTTTGAAGACCCTCCTTTGGTTTTGTTCTTGGACCTGCTTGGCACCCAGCTGCAGCTTAAGGACTGTCCCCTGAAGTGCACGTCCAGGCTCTGTGTGGAGTGCAGAATTCTGGAAGGACACCTGAAAGAGAAACTCGAGTCTCCGGGTTGGCTCTGTGTCCCTTGGGGACCCTCCATCCAGGTTGTTTTGGCCTCACTGACCCATGGCTCTACCCGTTGCCCTCCCCTCTCTTCCTGCCCTCCCCTCCTGGGAGGACCAGGGGGCACAGAAAAGCTGGACCGGAGGGAGCCGCTTGCACTGGGATTCCTTCCAGGCGCTGAGAGGTCTTCCTCCTTTCGCGACCCTGTCCCGCTCAGGGGCTCTGCGTGTTAAGCAAACACGCCTTGAAAGAGAAAAGCTAATTCTGCTCCCTGTGCTGACGTCCTGGCCTCAAGAGCCACCAGTTGCCCCGCCTTGAGAACGGCTAAGTGGCACTGCAGGGGGTGTGTGTGTGTGTCTGTGTGTGCACGGGCACTCACGTATACACACGCGCGCGCGCGCGCGCGTGTGGTGGGGCAGCCAGCTCTTACTCCAAGAGAGCTTGTCTAATAAAGACCTCTTGTAGGAGGAGGGAAGGAGATGCGGAACGTCAGGGAAATAAACAGATTGCGAATGGTTGTCGCTGGGGCTGCTACTATACATTCTTATGGCAGCTGTGACATTAAAACTGTGTCAGAAAATTCGGACACCTGACAGTGCCTTGAAGATGGAATATGTCGGACGTCTCCTTGGACATGGTGAGGGATGTCCATGTCACGTTGGTGTGATATACACAGAGTGCAGATTCCCTTCTCTTCTTCGCTTTTATGGCAAGGGTGGCTTTCCAGTGTCTCAACGTTGGTGATGGTCCTTCAGGGCCTGAGGGCCAGTGAGTCAGTGGACCGTTGTTTTCTTACCGAGTCCCCAGTGCAGGGCTCTTTCAAGAAGAGCATAAATGGATTATTTTTTTATGTAAAGAGAGAGTTGATTCTTGGGGAGTTTGTTTTGAAATTATTATAAGTTACAGCACATTTATGTTGTGAAAAACCACGAGATTTAAATCCTGCCCTTTTGCAAGCAGATTTCTGCGCACGTTCTGCCGCACAGGTCGTCTTCTGACGGATCAGCCCAGTATTTAAGGGCGTCAGGGGAGCCCCCCACGGGATCAGCATTTATTTCACGCGTGACATGGTGTCTTTCAGTAAAGGCTCAAAATGTGAACACCTGTTCTGGATTTGTTTGAAACTTTGACCAATAAAGAGCATAAATAAATGTTTCTTTCAAGAAAAGAAAAAAATGGGTCTCCGTTTTTCAGCACAAGGCTGCCATAAACGTCTTTGTACTTGTGTACCTTTTTCTTTTTTTTTAGTAATAGAAACATCCGAACTGACGTGACTCCCTGATCTGGCAACCATAACCAGTTCCTTGAAGCTCCAGGGAGGTTGGGGGAGAGGACCAAATGTGGCCCCGATTCCTGGTTCTCTTAACCAGGCGTTTGGAGACATGGTAGCAGCGGAAGCCCGTGGACTCGGTTGGCTGTGGCCACGGAGGTCTCAGCCGGCGCCTCTCGCTGTGGGCCTCATGCTCTGCTCTCTTCATCCTCATTTCTGGAAGGATGCTGCTTCCTGGGTGCTGCAGGGAGACCCCGAGTGGCTGAGTTCCCAGACTTGCCCTCTCTGCCATCTCCCATCTCCCTTCACTCCCTCCCACCCTCCCTTTCTGACTTTGTTTCTCCCGGGACACGTGGTGAGTTCCCTCCCCACTCCACGGATGAAGGTGGTGGGAAACCCGACAGCCCGTGTTTGCCAGAGTGTCGGGTGAAACAGGTTTACAGCCAAGTCCGGGAGAGCCAGCTCGCCCTGCTGCTTCTAGAATCCCCTAATCCAAGTGCTGAATCAGAGCTGGACTTCCCGAGGCCCTGGCTAAGGGGAGGACGTTAGGACAGAAGCCATACACATCCATGTGGGTGTTTGTATGGTTTGCATGTGTATCTGATTCTGCACATTCTG
The DNA here is from genome assembly GCF_949774975.1 of Lagenorhynchus albirostris. Taxonomy (NCBI): domain Eukaryota; kingdom Metazoa; phylum Chordata; class Mammalia; order Artiodactyla; family Delphinidae; genus Lagenorhynchus; species Lagenorhynchus albirostris. The sequence continues at coordinate 55,248,078 of NC_083114.1, forward strand.
CGATTTAAAAATGCCGTTGCCCACGCCTCTGTTTTTAAGACCCGTATCCCTTCCTGAGCTGAGCGCTTGTCACTGAAGTTTGATAACCATCACAGAGGTTTGCTTTCCCTTCTGAGCGCCCTCATGCCTATAAAGGGGAGAAAAACGATGAGAGTTAGCATACAGTGTTATGTTATTCAGCCGTGGAACGCATGAAGTACTGGTAGATGCTACGCCGGATGGATGAACCTTGAAAACATTCTTCTCGGTGAAAGCTAGAAACAGAAGGAGGACACACTGTGTGATGCAACTTGTGTGAAATACCCAGAACAGGCCAGTGTCTAGAGGCAGATTAATGATGGCCCGGGGCCGGGAGGAGGGCGGGGGGATGGGGAGTGACTACTTGGTAGGCGAGGGGTTCCTTTTGGCGGGATGAAAACGTTCTGGAACCAAGGAGGCGTGATGCTCGCACCACGCTGGGAGAGCGCTAGGTGTCACTGAGTCGGACACTTGAAAATGGTTAAAATGGTACAGTTTTATGCTAGGTGAATATTAAAGATGGGGGCTTCCCTGGTGGCGCAGTGGTTGAGAGTCTGCCTGCTAAGCAGGGGACATGGGTTCGAGCCCTGGTCTGGGAGGATCCCACATGGCGCGGAGCAACTGGGCCCGTGAGCCACAACTACTGAGCCTGCGCGTCTGGAGCCTGTGCTCTGCAACAAGAGAGGCCGCGATAGTGAGGCCCGCGCACCGCGATGAAGAGCGGCCCCCGCTCGCCGCCACTGGAGAAAGCCCTCGCACAGAAACGAAGACCCAACGCAGCCAAAAATAAATAAATTGATTAATAAACTCCTACCTGAAATATCTAAAAAAAAATGGAAAGGGAGCAAATGGGGAAGGCTCCAAGCTTCATCTCCTTGGCCTTCTGTGCTCACCCAGCCCTCCAGTGTCCCCTCTTGCCTTGTACGCCCCCTGGCCCTGGGATTGGATGAGAACCTTTGCCAAGTGCACCTGGTTTGTAAAGTCTCCTGGCGGCAGGAAGCTACGGGGAGCAGCATGGAGTCAGTGGTCCTGATGCCGGGGAAGCAGAAGCTCCACCCCCAGGGCCAAGGAGGCGGGGTTTCTTCCAGGCCCTTGCAGGCGTGCCTAAGCTGTCCTGCTTGGGACGCCCGTCTCTCCCGCCCCAGGCTGCTCAGGGCTGCATTCAGACTTTCATGAGTCCCGGGCACGTTTGCCTTTGTCATTCCCCTCTTCTTTAAAAAGAAAAGGAAAAATTTGTAACTCTGTTGGTATAGCTATGACTACATTAATATTACATATTAAAACATCTTCTCCGGCCTGAAAATCTGTGTTCCTTTTTCTTCTGATTTTAAAAAGAAATTAAAACACTTTCACGGGCCTGTGAAAGTGCCGTGGGCCCTGGCGCTGCGTCTCCCGGCCCAGCTTACCGCGGTCGAGCCTCTCACTCTGAGATGAAGGTCCCAGAGAGGGGCTGCAGCTCCCCCCGGGAGCTCGGCACTGAGACCCACTCCATCCATCCTCCGGGTGAACGCTGATGAGCATGGTGGCCGGGAAAAGGGCTCTCTCACGTCTGCTCCAAGCACGGGCCCTGCTGAGCCTTACTTCAGGAATTAGGTGGATGGATTAGAATACAGTTCTCCGCCCAAAGCAAAGCTTACTTCCAGATCCCTTTCCCCCGGCATTTGGGTTCATGCATCGTGGGGGACACAGGGCTGAGAGGGGCGTTGACGGTCTGTACGGACTGGCTTAGGCTGTGTTATGTAGCCAGGAATTTCAGGGTGGCATGCTCCGAGGACCACCGATGTAGACCAGGCAGGAAGTCACGGTCACTCTGGGCTGCCGTGAGGTGGCATTCACGAAGGGGAGATGCATCATTTGAGGTTTATGTGGGTTTCAACAGATTCATCCCTCTCTTGGATGTCGGAAAGCTAGACGTTGTCATTCTCTGCCAGAAAACCGTTCTGGGGGATTATTTTGACATAAAATATTTAGTAGTGGAGGATAAAAAGGGAATATGTCTAGAACAATGGAGCCAGAGTATTTAATCCACATTTTTGACCTTAAGGTGAAGTAGCTACAAAAAAATCAGTGGCTACTCCTGGCCTGTTGGCTCTGACATCAGCTGTGCCCGGGGAGTCGGGCTGGGTGGCAGGGCGGCCGCCCTCTGCCTGGGAAGCCACGGTCCCTGTTGGCCGTGGGGCAGGACACTCCTGGGGTGTCCTCTGGTCTCTGTGGATTTGTGGCGAGGCTCCTTGTCTCTTTCTTGTATTTTCCGAGTATCTCTGGGGCAGGACACTGCTGGCTGGTGAAAGGGAGGGAGGACAGGCAGGTCTCTCCTGGCCCGTGTGTCTCTGGGGGGTGGGGAACATACACACACACCCACACTCCTACCCTACTTTTTAAAAAAATATATTTTTAAAAATATCTATGTATATTTTAATTAATTTATTTTTGGCTGCATTGGGTCTTTGTTGCTGCGCGTGGGCTTTCTCTAGTTGCGGCGAGCGGGGGTTACTCTTTGCTGCGGTGTGCGGGCTTCTCATTGCGGTGGCTTCGGCTGTTGCGGAGCACGGGCTCTAGGCACACGGGCTTCAGTAGTTGTGGCTCACGGGCTCAGTAGTTGTGGCTCAGGGGCTCTAGAGCGCAGGCTCAGTAGTTGTGGCGCATGGGCTTAGTTGCTCTGCGGCATGTGGGATCTTTGGGGACCAGGGCTCGAGCCTGTGTCCCCTGCATTGGCAGGTGGATTCTTAACCGCTGCACCACCAGCGAAGTCCCTACCCTACTTTCTATAGAGCGATGCAGCAGCAGATGTGATGTCGTAATGTACAGCACAAGCTGCAAGTTTTGTTAAGAGCTGGGGTGGGGGCAGCACAGGGCAGGTAAAGGGGCTGCAGACCTCCGAGCGGTGGCTTTTCCCCTGCCTGGCTGGTGATGGGCCGAGGATCCTGGGGACCTGCCCTGAGCTTTGTCAGCAGTGATTATTCCCCCCAGGTTTATCCCACCTCCAGGTCGCTGAGGGCAGGACTCACTCCTGAGAACAGGCTCTTGTTTGCCTTTTGGGAGGTGCTGTGCTTAAGTGCTAACCGCCCGGTCTGAGTTAGACTTGCGCAAGCTCGGCCACCAGCCAGCCCAGACGTCAGGCCGCAGAAGTCCCTTGGCACGTTTCGGGCTTGCTTTCCGCATCTGCAGGGTGGGCTGATGGAGCCCTGTTCCAGGGCGCCCTGACGGTGTGATGAGGCACTGCACGCGGGTGTCTGTGTAGGAGAAAATGTTCTGTAAAGTGATGTGCTGTGCACATGCTCAGTGGCATCATCTGTTTGTTTTTTTGTAATCCTCGCAGCGCCTGACACACAGGGGAGCTTAATCCAAATGCAGACCCGGTGGCCCAGGTTTGCAGCTCTCCGTGCCCTTAGACACCTAATTACTGACTGCCCTGGGGGTTCGGAGGTGTGAGCCCCGAAGAGGGCCTGCATCTGGCAGCATCTTGCAGTCTCCTGCAGTTCAGACGGTTATGGGGTCTGAAGTAGGCTTTTCTCTTATTTTGATGTTTCCATCCCTGGAGCCTTCCGGGGGCCGCTGCTGGGCCAGCCAGACTCGTGGGCTGTGGTGCCCTCTAGTGTTCAGGTCGATTATTGCAGGTGCTTCTACAAATTTTCCCCAACCCCACTTGGACATTGCTTTAAAAAAAGTCATGTGTCTTTGAAAAATATTAAATATATTTAGACCTGGCTTTGTCGCCAAAAGGATTTAAGGCAAGATTATTTTAAATTTTATTTTTATATAAAAAAGTAGGAAAAATAAAGGTAGAAAAAATAAGATGAAGTCCTGAATAAAGCCAGGATAAAATATTTTAGGATCAAATAAAACCTATAATCCCTGTATGATCGCAGAGGATGGCACAGATACGGTCTAGAGTGGTCGAGAGCTTTCTAGATCAGTTCTGTCAATTCTCATCAGACCCCTTTGTCTGGGTGTCATCACCAGTAGAGATGCCCGGGGACTCTGGGCTCCCCAGAGCATCCTGTTCTCACAGGGAATTCTGAACTTCAAGCAACGTCGAGGTTTGTGCCCTGTCACGTCCCTCTAAAGAGGCCTGTGGTGTAAACACCAAGGCCGGAGCAGTGCACTGACACTTGGGTGTAATGAAAGCGCCCTTTCCGATATCCAGGGTGGTGGTTCTCCAGCCTGAGGGCATCTGAGCCACCGGGGCGGGGGGAGGGCATTAGAACACAGACCCCTGGTCCCACCCCGGAGTGTCTGATTCAGTAGTTCTCAGGCAGGGCCCAAGAATTTGCATTTCTCTAAGCTCCTGTGGGGCTGATGCTCCAGGGCTGGAGACCCCGCTGGTCTAGAAGGAACAGCTCAGTGAGCCTCTTTCTGCTCCCCTCCATGAACTGCTGCTGGCAGTGCAGCTTTTGCTGAATCTTCCCCGGGACAACATTGGAAGCCCTGCTCTGCGGGTCCCGCCCTGGCGGCAGCTCTTCTGTGGGTGTGTGTGTTTGTGTGTGTGAAGCAGACGCCCCCTGCCCAGGTGACAGGAGGAGGCTGACACCTTCCTGTGAGCATCGAGGGGCTCCTGCCCCAATGGGAGCCCTGTCTCTGCTCTGCTCCAGCTCAGCCGGCCCCAGAACGCAGTGGTCTGTTCCACACACGAGTAACAAGAGGCACAAGGTCAGATGCCAGAGTCGTTCCAAGCTGCAGGGTCTGAGCCGAGAACAGGGTTAAAAGCAGTTGCGCCTACACATTCGCCTTGACCTTGAAAACCAAACCTCTCAGTGAAGCAGGGATAAAACATCGCACCCTTGCCCGGGGAACTTTCTGGAGTCTCCCTGGAGATGCAGGTTGCCCCGTGTCCTCCCTGCGGAGGGAGGTGTGTGGTCTGCTATGGTGGGTCTTTGAAACGGACTAGAAGTCGTGATGATACCCCGTGAACCAAGCCTTCGGTTCTCACAACTGAGTAGACAGCAGGGCAGGTGTCCATTCGGGCTCCTTCTAGGGTTGCCATAGCAACTGTCTCTTCCCTTATGAAGGCATCCTGTTCTCTTCAGGGCAGGAGGGTTGAGGGGTGGAGCAGATATACCCCCTCAAGGGGGAGAAACAACAACAAAAAGTGGCAAACATTTATTAAGCACTGATTTAAGTGACTTTCACCTGTTAATCTGTTTGATTGTCACAGTGAATCTCGTGGGCTCGGTCCTGCTTCCATCACCAGGTGTTAGACCAGAAAGGTGAGGCCCACAGCTAAGCCAGGTGCCCAAGGTCACATGTATAGTAAAGCAACGGAGCTGGGGTTCCAGTCCAGCAGTCGGGTTCTGGAGCTGGAGCTCTTGAAGTTTCAAAGACGGGGGCCAGCGCCTGTGCCTGTGTTCCAGGCTGGTGATGGTTAGCACGTTTGTCAAGACGAGTCCTGCTAACCTGACTCTGAAGAGTGAATCTAAAGGTCCACCCCCGCTGCGTGTGTATATATGTGTGCGTGTGCGTGTGTGTGTGTGTCTGGAGGTGTGCCCCTATGTAAGGATCTCAGAGCTGTCTACCGGTTTTTGCCAAGGAAGGAGTAAGTCTTTGGTTAGTTCTGCAGCTGGACCTCCAAAATTATAACAGTGGTTGAGGGACAACCCTCCTTTCTACCCTTACGCAAATCTTGGCCAAGACGAAAGCCCCGAATGGCTTACAACAGGCTTTGCTGCTGGTGCTCTTAGGCAGAGAACTGTCTGAGCTGGGTGTGGTCTCTTGTCCTTGGCGGACACTGTTCCTTGACATTGGTGGGGTCTTTCGCCACCTAGTGGTTCCTCTCTGTATCAGCTTTCAAAAGAACCTCTCACGCCGGCGGCTGGGACTGGGAAAGGCATCTGACAGAGGACCCCTCCTGGAAGGGCACCCAGGGCTCTGATAGGACGAGGCGGTGGTCTTCCATGGGTCCAGTCTGGGAAGGGGCAGTGGGGCTCGTGGAAGAGAACACGCGCTTTGGGGCCAGCCCTGGGTCAGAGGCACGTCAGAATGCTGTGTGATTTTGTCAGGTTACTTAACTTTCCCCCTGGTCAGTTTCCCACGTAAAGGGAGGCTGGTCCTCCTGGTAGTTTGGGGGTTAGAGATAATCAAGCCCGGGCACACCGTAACTGCTCTGCTGCCTTTCACGATGGGTCGTGGAGTGAAACCGTACACACCTTTCTGACGTCATCCTATTGTATCATTCCGGGGGCGGGGGGGGGGGGGGCGGAGATGATGGTTTGAAGTAGTTATCCGCCTGCTGTGTCAAGTACACTTTCCAAAATAAACTCTTTATTTTGGAATAATTCTGGATTTACCGAACAGTTGCAAAGTTAAGTACAGAGAGTTCCTGCATAGCCCTCACCTAGTTTCCCCATCATCTTCCATAACCCCGGGAAAGTTGTCAAAACTAAGAAATTAGCATGGTTGCAATGCTGTGTACTGAACCACATACTTTATGTGTACTGAACCACATACTTTATGTGGGTGTCACTAGATGTTTCACTAATAACTTCCTTCTGTGTGGGATCCAGTCGGAATCCCACATCGCGTTTCCTGTCGTCTGGTCTTGACGATTTTGGACAGTACTGGTTGTGTGTTGTGAAGAATGTCCTTCAATTTTGGTTTGTCTGGGGTTTTCTCATAATGGACTGGGGTTTGGGGAAGAATACCACAGAGGTGAAGTAGTCTCGTGATATCGTATCAGGGGCATGTGATAGCAGCGTGGTGTTGACCTTGATCACCTGGATAATGTGGTGGCTGCCAGGTCTCTCCGCTGGAAATTTCTCCTTTCCGCTTTTCGTCCTCTCTTCGTTGGAAGAGTCACCAAGCTCAGCCCACACTCGGCGGGAGGGGAAACAAGCTCATTTCCTGGAGGGGTTTAGGTATCTACATACATTGTTTGGAATTCTTCTGTAAGGAACTTGTTGTTTCTTCTCCCCCTTGAGTTTATCCATTCAGTCATTAATTTGTATCAGCGTGGGCTCACGGATGCCTATTAAAACGCATTTTTAATTGTCTTGATCGTGGAATCATTCCTTTCAAGCTTGGAGAGACAGTCCCTAGGTGTAGTCTGGGGTTTTGAGGGGATAGTGCTTGATCGTTTCTTTTAGCTCTAGGTTTTTTGAAAGCCCATGATAAACGAGCAGGTTTAATTACTCACTTGCGTTTCGACTCGGGGGCCAGGGGTCGGGACTGGGGAGGCCCTGTTGGGAGCAGGCCCCGGCGTTGCCCCTTGCAGTGGCTGGGGACTTTGGCTGCCTCTTCTGGGAGAAGCAGCAGGGCTCGGCCTCCACCCCTGCACGGCCTCGGGACCCTGCTCTTGCTGAGCGCGCCTTTGGGAAAGTCACTGCCTCCAGTCCCCTCCGCCCCACCCCCTGTCCTTCCGGCACAGTTCTCGCTGTCACCCTACCCCGAGGATGCTCGAAGATGCAGGCGTCATTCCCAGCTTCCTGTGGAGGAGGCTGATAGGCTGAACGGCTCAGGGCTTTCTCCAAGGCCGTGGCCAGGCCACCTGGGGCTGGATCTCCAGCAGCGCTGACTTACCCAGTTGCAGCTTCAGTGATTTCCCTGGCATCCACGGTGGCACCTTGAGGGGACCTTGGGTACAGAGAGCCACCCTGCACTCCTCCACTTGGCCTCTTCTTGCCCCCCTGCCCCCAGCTCACCCAGCATTCAATGGCGCCTGGGCTGAGAGGAAGTGCTGAGGGGTCAGAGGCCTCACTGCAGTGGGCCTGCCCTTCTCCAGGGTCTGGGAATTGGTGTCATGGGCCCTGACTCCATCAGGATTGGAGATGACCGGGTGTCTGGGGACAGAATGGCCCTGGGGGGGGGGCAGGAGGGCTGTGGATAGATCTTCCGACAGCAGGAACCTTCCTTCTCCCGTGTTGGAATTCTTGGGGTTTCTGCTGCAGCAGCGTCTTTGGTTTCAAGGCATCTAAGAGGCCACACTGTAGCATCCAGGCCGTTGCCGGGTGAACGTGGGGTTAGTGATTAGAGAGACGTGCCCTCAAGTGTCGGAGAAACAGCCTCTTCTTCACCAACTGGAGCTGAGCAAGCACTGCCTGGGTCAGCTCTTTGAACCTGGGGTGTGTGTGTGCACGTGTGTGTGTGTGTGCACTGAGTCTCAGAGCAGGTGTGTATCCGTGCGATTGTGTGTGTAGACGGGATGTGCACACGCATACATGGGAGTGCACACGCGAGTCCACGTGTGCGCAGGTGCGTGAGTGTGTGCATGGCGTGTGAGTGCACGCATGAGGGGTGGGTGTGCACACGTATTGGAAGGTGTGCACGCATGTGTGAGTCGTGTGCACAGAGGCCACTGCCTCCGGGTCGCCGGCTTTCGCCGCATCAGTGTGACCCGCTAAGCACCCCAATGCCACTCATCTGGGGGACTGTCTTCTCTCTTTATCCCCTGACTTAATTAGTTTGACGCTTCGCAGGAAGCACTTTTTCTTATTTTTTTAAAGTTTCGGGGAGGTATCTCCTGTGACCCCTCCTGGACCACTTGCACAGAGGCGTACCCCTCCCCGCCTCCCCTTCTGTGTTTTTCTGCCGCTAAGATTTCACTGGCTTCTGTTTAATACACACATGCGTGTTGCTGATGGCTTTTGTAATTGGATCATAAATTGTGAGGCAGATGCACACTTGGGGCCAGTGTGTGTGTGTGTGTGTGTGTGTGTGTGTGCGTGTGTGTATAAAAGGGGAAGGTGCTGATAAGGGATGGAACTGAGGAGGTGTGAGGAGAGCTGGGTAAAGTGGGGTCTTCAGGGTCTGAAGGAGATGCTCTTCTCCCAGGGGTTTCCACCCCAACTGGCTCAAAGGTTTATGGGATGGCAGAGCTCGTGACCCTCCAGGCACTTAGGTGAATGATATAAAGGCTTGTTGGCTCCACACCAGCAATTCTCCAGAGAGAAGGAAATGCTACATGAGGCTCTCCCTAAGCTCAGCAGTTCAAAACAATTATCACCTCATGTTTCTGTGGAGCAGGAATGTGGGCGCAGCTCAGCTGTGTCCTGGGCCTCGGGGTTTCTCAGGAGGCTGCGGTCAAGGTGATGACTGGGCTGCACTCATCTGATGGTTCGAGTGGGGCAGGGTCCATCCCCAGGCTCACTCAGCGGTGGTTGGCCAGATTGGGTTCCTTGCAGGCAGTTGGACTGAGGGCCCTTCGATAGGGCAGGCCACACTGCAGCAGCCGGAGAAGAGAGAGAAAGGGAGAGAGAGAGAGGTGCGCAGCAAGACAGAAGTCATGGCTGTTCACAAGCCAGCCTTGACCAAACAGACGGCACTGCACGGCCAGCCTGGACGTTGAATGCTCACCTTTTATTGGTTTGAAAATAAGAGTAATTAGTGTTTGCCACATCATAAATGTGTTTTGGGCAGGATGTACTCACTGAGTGACCTTGGGCAAATTCTCTGAGTCATCAGTGAAATGGAAAGAATAGCACCTGTGTCTTGGGAAGGAATGAATAAAAACTCTTGCTTCTGACGCTGTAGGCTTAAAACTCTTTATGTTAGCTTGTCGTACCCTCAGCTATAAAGGCAATTGGAATAGAGAGTACATGTGATTAACATTCAGGAAATATTTAATTTCCCTCCGGAGTGATGTGCTGGGCCTTGGGAGGCAGAGATGAATAAAAGTGGACTCCCCTGTCTGACGCTGGCTCAGAAATGTAAATGCGTTGTTGCCTCTGATGGTTGTGGGTTAAGATTGGGCTGTGCATTAGGAATGGGGAGGGCACAGAGGCAGGAGGGACCATCCAGCTTTGCAGACCAGAGTGAACGTGCTGTGCTGAAAAACCTGCATCCAAGGAGCTCTCTGGGTTCAATGGAGTCGTGCTCATGGCTCTTCCAGTGGGTGATAAGAGCAGAATCAGCAAAGGGACAAGGTGTGTGGGGTGGAGTCTGGAGGAAACCAGGCACAAGCTTCCAGGAGGCCTCTCCGTGGGCGGGCGGGGTTGTCACCCAGAACATGCTGCCCACGACAGCAGCCAGGAGCCACCCGTGGCCTGGGAGCAGGTCAGGTGTGGCTCGTGTGACCTGAGATGTGCTCTAAGTGGAAAATGCACACTGGGTTTCAGAGGCTTAGTGGGGAGAAAGCAACATAAAAGAGCTCATGCATAGTTTTTAAAAATATTGATTTTATGTTGAAACGATGAGATTTGAGATTTATTGGATTAAATAAACATGATTAAAATTGATTTCAGCTGTCTCTTTTTCGACCTCTTCAGTGTGGCTACTAGAGGATTTAAGATTGTAGGGGGCTGGCGTTTTACTTCTCTCGGTCCGCGTTGGCTTGTGTCAGGCACTGTCCTAAGCCACTTCATCCCTCCGACCCCCTCTAAGGGACATCCCATCCTCATCCCATGAGATAGATGAGAAAACGGAAGCCGGAGAAGTGATGTAACTTCACCCAGCTGTTGGCAACAGGATAAATAGAGCTAGATTTGTCCCCAGGGTGTCTGATTCCAGAAGCCACCCTCTTGACCACTGCACTCTCTTTTCTTTTAAGATGTTGGTTCTCTCAGAGAACTTAACCACATAGCCTCTGAAACAAGAAGTAAATACTACTTTTGTAGGGTTCGAATAGCGTTGTGATCTGGGTATACACAGGATGCACAGAGAATTGGTCCTGAACTTTGAGGGGGCATCCTGACAGGCTTCCAAGAGGAGGTGACATTTGAACTAGGCTCTGAAGGTGGTGGGTAGAGAAAGGAGTGGGCATTCCAGGTGGTGGGCTCGTGCGGGCACAGGCACAGAGGGGAGAGGAAGTGTGGACAGTTTGGGATGTCTGAGCGGATCCTTTAGGGGAGAATCCTTTAGGAGAATCCTTCACGGGTTCAGGGGGAGATGATGCAAACACATGGGCAACAGGAGCCTGAGAATCCTGGGCTTTGTGGTCGGGTTGAACTTCATACTGATGGAAAAGGAAAGACATTGCAGGGTTTTAAGTAGAGAGATAGCGTGATCGGAGATGGTTTGAGGGTGCTCAGCCTTCTGGCAAGGAGGATGGGTAGGAGCAGCAGAGAAGCCCCTCATCTAGGAGGCTGGTCAGAGGTCCAAGGGCGAGATCAGGAGAACGTGGGCACAAGTGGGATAGGATGGTGTGGCTTGAGGGGGACCCTCGGTGTGGATCCAGGGAGATTTTGGGTGTGTGGAGGGTGGATTCAGGATGGGTCCTGGGTGTCTTGTCTCCATGCCAAATAGTCAGTGGTGCCATTCAGAAATCAGCAGAAAAACGGGAGGGGGGGGGCCTGTGGGCGGTGGGAAGAACACCTTTAGACAAGCTGAGTTCCTGGGAGGGCCCCATGGGTGAGAGAATCCTGTAGGTGCTGGAAATAGTAATCTAGTGCTCAGGGCTGACCATGGCTTTCAGTGATCATGGAGCCCTACTGTGTGTCTGGCATCCTACTAAGCATACTACATATATTATCTCATTTAACCTTCTAAATAATTTATGGTGTATAATCCTAATTATGCAGAAGAGACAGTGAGCTCAGAGAGGGTGACTAGTTTGCTGACGGTCACACAGCTCTTAGCCAGGGGTCAGGGGTGCAGCCTTGGGTTTGGCTTGTCTCTGAGGTCACCCTCATTCCTCTGCCCATGCTCACCAGGACATTTTGGGAACAGGCAACAGAAATTCCACCAATGAGGAACACAGAGAAAGAGTGGCCAGATGGCAAGAGGAGAGCCGGGAGAGGGTAGCGTCCAACATGCTAGAAGAGTCTCCAGAAGGGGAAATGTCCTCGGGGCTGCAAATTCCTCCAGGAGGGAAGGGCTGCAGAGTACTCATCGTACTTGGCAGTTGGGGTGTCATTGGGTGACCTTGAGTGAAAGCAGTTTCAGGTATGAGCTGGGTGTGGATGTCAGCTGCAGGGCCCCTGAGCAGAGGCCGGGAGGGGTGAATGCAGTGATTCAGGAAAGCCAGCTGCAGGGGATGGTGGAGGAGAGCAGAGGTGGAACTGCCCTGGAGATAATGAAGCGACAGCCCCTCACCTACAGGGGCCCTCCGAGCCCTGCACCGGGCTGTGGATTTAAACGCTGATGTGTATTTATAACTTCATTATTTTTCTTAAAGAAACTGCCCCTCCCTCCAGAAAAATGTAAGAGCTTCAGGTCCCACAAAACCTGGATTCGTTCTCGGGACGGGGAGCTGGGTGGAAAGACGGAACTGAGGAGGCAGTAAGCAAAGGAGCGGGCTCCAGGCTCCGAGATCCAGGCCTGGCTTTGCCGCTTGCCAGCTGCAGACCTGGGCAAGTTAGTTAACCTCTGGGTGCTTCCCTTTCCTTTTCTGTAAAACAGATCATAAAAGTGCCCGTCTTTCAAGGTGGTTGCAAAGATTAAATAAGATGATGTGTATAAAGTGATTTGCTCAATGCCTTTGCTATGGTTTCCTGTTATGTAATATTCTTAGTAATATGTATATTCCCGGCTGGCGTTCTAAGGATTTTCTTTTTTTTCCTGTGTCAGGTTCCTCCAGTGGACTAAGATGGAGATCCCATGTTCTTGAGTTAGTTCCCCCATAATCCCAGCGTTTGTTTCTGAGGACCAGATTCTATCCTGGGAGGCACACGGGATCGCGGGCTGTGTTCCGGGAGAGACGTGTTCTAGGTTGTAGCCCAGACTCTCTGGGGTCACGTGTACCAGTGGCCCGTCTCACAGGCCTGAGGCTGAATTACCGATGCACTGCTGTGTGTGCCTCCGTGCCACCCTGGGTGGTGTGACCGGCAGTCCTGCTGCCCATCAGACCTCCCCTTTCCTCTGACCCCACTCTTTTGGGGAAGCGAAACCTTTTTCACTTGGAGTAAGCTGCTGGAGGAGAGGGGTGGGTCGGGTCTGGGATTGCAGAAGCAGCCCCAGAGCATCCTCTGGGGCCGCCGGTTCCAGGCCGGACCTGGGTTGTGTAGCGTGCCTGGACAGCTGGTGTCCGTCTGCAGGCTTCTGCCTCGGGGCCCGGAGTGACAGCGTGGTGGGCCCAGGCCTGGCTCCAGACCCTACCCAGGGCCCGTTGAGGCTGGGAGCCATGGTCCTCTTCCCTGAGTCCTGCGCGGCTGTTCTCCAAGCGGCCGCATGATGGCGCTGTGGCTCCACCGGGCGCGGGCGGTGCGTTTGCCGCCGCCTCGGGGGCCAGACTGCCCGGTAACCCCAGGCGCCTGGCTCTGTCCGGCTTGTGGGGCGCAGCACCCCCGCCCTCCCCTCCGGCCAGTTTTCCCGGGAGCACAAAGGCGCTGCTCAGCGCCCAGGGCCTCCCCACTGACTACCCCCGAGGGAAGAAGCTCGGATCTTTGGCACAGTTTTTCCCTCCTTGGCCTGGCCATGCAGAGGACCCTTGCCACTGGTTTTATTCTTCTTAAACCATCTTTCTTTCTTGTTTTCATTTGTTTATGTGCTTGTACCACGTTTCTGCGGTCTCACCAATAGCTATTTACCAGGTCAGTTACCCCGAGCCCTGAAGCCATGCAGTTTAATTTAATCTCTACTCTGATTTGGGGGAGGAATTGAAGGGAGAAATGGCTGGTCTGGTCTGTTTCTTCTGTTTAAGCTTCCCCGTGGCCCTAACGTTGCTCCAGGAAAATGCCTCTTAGGGCTTGTGCTTGGGAGAGAAAGGTGTTTGAACACCCAGTTCAAGCGAGCTGGCCGGAGTGGAATGTAAGAGAAGAAAATTAAGAAGGAAAAAGGAGGCGTTTCAAAGAGGAGCTTTTTATCCGACTCCAAACGTTCTGCAGTGGGCTTTGATAAAATGCTGAAAAACGCAAAGAAGGAGATAAAAAGCAGCCACGATTTTTCACCTAGAAAAGGACTCTTGTATGTTTTAATATTTGGTTCCAGGATTTACTGTCATTCGCTGCACAGGCCTGTCGCCCGTCATGCCCCTCACGGGATCAGTTTATTCACTGGAGTGAATGGCTGGGCTTTTCTATTTAATATGCGGTGTACGTGTTCCCTTGGCAAGCCGGCTTCTGAAAGTCACACAGAAGTGGGTCCACTTTTGAAGTTTTACATGCAGGCGGCTGTCAGCTAGGTTTCTGCCTGAAAAGTTCTCATGGAAGCCATGATTCAGGCATTTGGAAAAGGATGCTGCAACTGTAGCTTCCAGGGAGGGCAGGATCGCGCAGATGGGGTTCTTTGGCCCGGTTGGTTTCGGGTCGCAAAGGGAGCAGCCCCCTCTCGGATCTGCAGCTCTGGGGAGCCCCCAGGGCAGCGTCCAGGCCTCCGAGCTCCGAGCTGCCTCCTGCCTCGTGTCTCCTGGCATCTCTCTGCACGTCGGTGGGAGCCTTCCCCGGCTGCCTGGGGTCTGGGGCCGGAGAGGCAGGGCTCAGGGGTCACAGAATCAGGCCCCTGCCCCTCTGGAGGGCCGCGGGACAAATGCAGCAGGCCTGTGTAGGGGCTTCAGGCTGCTTCCCCCAGGCCTGCTCCCCTCCCAGGGCGGGCGCTACGGGGTGGCCCGAGCTGATGTCTTCCGGCAGCTCCGAGGGAGGCCGCCGTGCGGGACTCAGCAAGCCGTGTGCCCACCCAGAGCGGCAGAGGGCAGGCCTGGAGAGCTCGTCTCCTCTGCGGGCAGCGGGGTAGCTACCCCGGAGGAGGAAAGCATGCTTCTCTTTTTTCCTTCTTTTTCAAAAAGTTCCTGCTGCCTGGCTGCCTTCTGGGGGTAGGTGGTTTCTCAGGACTCAGGGGACAGGGACAGAGGAACCAGAGCCCTGATGGCCCAGGGAAGGTGGCAGTCAGGTCCCCTGGCTGGCGGTGGCCCTGGGGCCGGATGGCGGGGAGAGCCCTCCGCAGCCGCGCACAGCAGTGCCCACAGCCCGGCCCCGCCGGCCTCGTGCTCCGTGCTCTCGGGCGGATCACGCCCGCGCTCGGCTTCAGTTCGATGGGCCACGGATGGAGCAGACGCCCCGCGGTCCGTCCCTAGGGTGGCTGAGAGGGAAGTTTAGATAACGGATGGTAACTTCTTCAGAGCCGGTGGTTACTGAACGCTTCGGTGAGCCAGCCGCGGTGCTGGGGGCTCCGTGGAGATGACTCCAGTTAACCCGCGCCAGGGCCCAGCGCCGGCACTGTCGTGATCCCCGTGGTGGGAGGTGAGACCCGGAGAGGTCATGGTCCCGTGCCTGAAGTCGCCCGGATGTCAGGCACTGGCGCAGCCCCCGGGACCCGGAGCTGCGGCCTCGGAACCATCTTGCTGAGTGGTTGGTGCTCTCCACTCCGCCCTCACCCTTTCCCATTACACCGCCATCCCCGTGGGTTTGGACGCGGAGGCATCGGGCCCGAGGCAGCTCATCCCGGCCTTGCAAGAGCTTTGCGGATGTCTTCCTCCGAAAGTCAGGGGACCCGTTCCCCGCGTTAGAAGGCGTACAGTAAACAACCCTGGAGTTCTGAACAAAGGAGCAGAGCGTTCCGCAATGGTCATGCTCAACTGTGGTCATAAGACGTGAAAAATAAAGGTATCATCATGTCTTGTTCCCACGAATGGAGAACACGCCTCCAAGCGTGTGTGTGTGTGTGTGTGTGTGTGTGTGTCACGTGCGTGCACTTGCATGTGTGTGGAGAATCTCACCCCTGGAGGTGAAAAGAGCACGGACGCTAGAAGACGTGACCCAGGGCATGAGACTGGGCGATGCGTCGAGACAAAGCATCTCCCCTGCAAGGGGAGCTGGGAGGAGAGGCAGAGAAAGGCCCCCAGGCAGGGTGAAAGGTCGGGGCGACTTCTGGGGCTCCCACGCCTAAGGGCCCCCGTCTCCTTGTTGCTGCACCTCTGCGGATTCCTTCAGGAAGAAAAAGTCCTTTCACTGGACACTCAGGGGGCGAGGCTTAACAGGGCAGTGCCCGGGGTGACACTTGGGTGTGAATGAGCTTCAGTGGAAGCAGAGTCCATCAGCGAGGGGGCCTGCGGGCTCTTCAGACCCTGTCCCCACTGGAGAGGGTGAGGATGGTGCCAACGGCCGGCGAGAGGAGGCCGGACTCGGGGCGAACCAGGGGACCCGGCGTTGCCAGGGTGATGGCCTTTGCTTTCTGCCGGGCTGGGATCTGTAGGGAGGGGCTTTTGTTTTGGATGGATCGGTGTGGGCCAGAGCTGTCTCCTTTTTAGGTCCAGCCGACTCCATCAGTTTTCTCCCTGGGATTTGCTGACGTTTCTTTCCATCCTGAGTGACAAAGTCTGGGAGAGCACAGTACAGTTTTGGAAGATTCACGCGCGCATGCGCACGCACACACACACACACGCACGCACACACACACACATGCACGCACACACGCACACACACACACACACACACACACACACACACACACACGGGGTGGCCCGAGCTGGGTGTCAGTCACCGCCTGTGAAAACCAGAAGTGGTCCCCCGGCAGATCAGGGTGACAGGATGAAACCAGTCCCCACCCAGGGTCCCAGGCAAGGTGCCGCTATCCTGAGAACATGCTGTGCGGTCCCACGTTGCCCTGAGGCTCCCACAGGTGACTCTGCACTCAGCGAGTGTTACTGCTGCTTCCACTTTATGATGCTGGTGGCCGGCCTGTGGATTTACTGCTGGGACAGAGATGCTGGCCCTAGAGATAGCCCCGTGGTGATGGAGTTTGGGAAGCATGATGAAAAAGGTCCTGGGTGGATGTTGGCGTTTCCTGTCTGTCCCAGGCGGGGAGGCCAAGGCTGATGCTGTGTGAGCCTCTCGTCTGCCTGTCCCAGAGACCTTTGTGCATTACTGGGTGTGTGTCACCATGTGTACATCCTGCCAACAGGTAGAGCATGGTATTCCCAACAGTGCTGCGTTGCGTCAGGCCTGTCCTAAGAACACCCTTGGTAGGAAATGAAGGAAGTCTGCCCTCTGGGAGCTTAGAGTTAAACACTCAATGTAAGTACTACAAATGTAATGTAAATACCATAAAGCTTGTGTTTATTGACCACATTCTATGCTCAGATGGTGGTGTTCTGCGTCGGTTATCCCCATACCTTCCACAGTTCTGGGAGGTAGGTGTTATTTACGTTTTATGAATGAAGAAACATATTCAGAGAAGTTACGCAACTTGCCTTAGGTCACACAGCTCTCTGGGGGCAGAGCTGGGAACCTGACCCTCATCTGTCTGCCGAAGCACCCACCTGAATGAGGTTGGGCTGGGTCTGGATCACACACACACACACACACACACAGGCCTCAGAGGAACCAAATGACTGACTTTCTCTCTACCCTCCCGAGGGCCTGCTCCAGGTAAGCTTCCCCAGCGGCTGACCCACCAGCCCGCTGCCCTGCTCCCTGAGGCTGCCTGGGGTGATGGACTGGCGGCGGGGGCGGGGGGGGGGATAGCCCTCTGGGCCAAGAGGAGAGAGGAACGTGCCCTTGGCTCCTGAGATTTGATCTTCTGTCTGACAGTTATCCAAGAACCAGCTGGACAGCTACGTGCTGCGGTCCGACCCCTCTGGGGTTTCTGCCTTACCAGCAGAATCTCTAAGAAATGTCTCCAGAAAAGGCACCTAAGACACAACCCGCCGACTGCACGGTGACAGCCGTGTGCACACACCCGAGGGCCTTCACCTCTGCACACGGCAAGCAGGGAGAACTCGCTGTCCTGGGTTTGAATGTCCTCGCAGCCCAGTGACTTGGGTCCGGGGCTGGCTTCCTGCAGGCAGTGAGATGCAGGTGAAGAAGCTGTTATCCTTGGGTTGATGGGGGGAGAATCAAGCTGACCCTGCTTGGCCTTAGGACCTAAAACCTTATTAGATGAATACGGTGAGGCCTGACCCTCTCATCCTTTCCTGAAATCCTTTAAGACTCACTTTCTGAAAATTCTTAGCAAGAGAGAGCCAAAAGCAAAGCAGTTGTTTGCTTGGGACAAATGGACAGTGGAGAAGTTTGCTTAAGTAAATTGCAGGCTGGACACCATCCCCACGGACTGTCGTGGGGTGGAGGTGTGTGTCTTCCACTGGTAAACACCTGTACCTGGAACAAGTCTTGATATGTGCTTTGCTTTTAAAAACTAAAGGCTCTTCTCTGTAGATCTTCATGGGAGAAATGTATTCATTTGTTGCTTTTATTCAGCAAATATTTGTTAAGCTTGTCCTATTGGCCTGGCTCTGTGCGTGACATGCTGGGGAGACAAAGGTTCATTTAGACCAGTGACCTTGAGGACAGTTCTCAGATGATGGGTAGACAGGCTTGTGAATGAGTGATGACAGTGACCTGTGATGAGCGGCTGGGGAGAAGTCTGGACTTCCAGGGGAACAGTGAGTGATGGGTGACTCTGGGGCCAGAGGGAAGACTTCCCTAGGGACAGTGTCCCTTGAAGAATAAGAGGAGGTGTTCAAAGAATGTTTCAGGGAGATGGTGAGACAGGAAGGGCATCTTAGGCAGAGGGAACGTCGTGTACGGAAGCACAGAGGCTTGATGGGGTGTCTTTAAGGAATGGTAATACAGCAAGTTGGGTGCACACTGAGGGGCAAGGGCTTTGAGGAAGAGAACATGAGACAGTGCGTGTAAAAACACATAGCTCGATCCGGGAAGTAATGCTCAAAAAAACATTAGCTCTTATTATCGGACTGATAATAAGATAACTAACGTCACTTCTCTCCTCCTCCTTGTCAGAGTTTTCCCTCCTTCCTCTTGTATCCTTAGTGTATTTCTTCATGAAAGAATGAGAAACTTTATGATGGATGACAGTTGTCAAAGGAAAACTTGACATAACTATCAATATTATCCTTGTGAAACCGTGGCTATTATTTTTGACATATTCATATACTATGTTGCTTTGAACTGGGGTGATATGTTTCCTTTCAAGAGTGATTGGAATTTAGTGTGGGTTGAATTGATGGCTGGAATTTGAGTTTCGGAGACGTGTAATTATGATGGATAACTAATGTGTTGTGAATGTCAAAGCGAGTGTGTTTTTTAATTTAAATTGCTTTTTCACGCCTTCTGTGTTCTTACGACTCTGCGTTTAGGCTAACACCCCCTCGGAAGGCGTTAGGCTGCATATCTTGGAGTAGTAGGGGGGCTTTATTGGGAGGGTGCTGAGGATGGGAGAAAGGCCAGAGTGGGTGGATACAAGGAAGAGGCTGAGGATAGGGCATACAACCAAGATGCAGAAGACATTCTCTTCCGTGAAATGCTTTTCAGGTTTTAACGTCGAAACCCTCCTGGGAGATTATAGACACAGAAACGAACCGATACTTCTGGGAGGTCTAGGGGTTTGGTCTGGACATTTCTTTGCAGCCTGGAAATTTCTTGGAAGTCACCTTTATTGAACCCATGCCACCATGAAATGACACATTGTAGACCATACGTAATATGGGTTTCCAACCCCCTCTCATCCTAAACCCAGGCACAAGTTACTGAGGATGCTATATCCTGGCCTCTCCTCTCTATTAAGTCGTGGGTCCAGGCACAAGCTCTTCTAGCCAGAGAACATTTTCCGTTTCTTCCAGTTGGCTTGTGTGTGCTCAACAAAAATTTTCCCACCATTTGGGTAACTCATGGGCTGCAACCTGCAACATTATTGCAGGCTCTGTTCTTGTATCACAGGCTCCAGATAGCTCCAGCGGGGACTTTTTTTTTTTTCATCCAGTGCCTTTGTGGGTGGATAGGAGAGGACTTCTGATTCTTTTGTCCAGATAGGCATGGGAGTGAGTGAGAAGGGACAGCCAGGGAGCTGATGTCCTGCATGATAATCAAAAAGAAAAAAAGAAACAAATGCGCGGAGAGAGAGTGACTGGAAACCTCACGTCAACTACTGGGTATTTTTCTGCGGAATTTCAGCGAGTGAGGTGGTTCTATTTTAAAGTACAAGGAATAGTCTAGCCTGGGTTCTCTCTTGGCCTGTCCATTCTGCCGCCTTGTGGTTCGCAGCGACCAATGGGTGTCGCATCGTTAGGAATATCTTCTCTGTCCTCCATCCCCACCCCCGTGAGACTATCTGAACACGTCTCAGGACCTACTAAGTGGCTCAAGGGTCTCTGAGTGTATTGTGTACAGGCAGCCAGTTCCTCGTACGCAGAGGGAACAGACGGTTTCATGCTGTCAGAGGCAGGCTGCTTTGCGGATCCGTTCTGGAGGCCAGATGTTCCCCATCCATTTTCCAAATTCTTAGATTAATTCAGAGCAAAGGAAGAACACTCGCTAGAATTCCTACTATCTGCACTCATTTGTATGATTTTGAAAGCTGATGACTAGATGTTTATTTGTAGGGTTGTTTCTGGCATTGAAAATGTGAAGCTTAATAGGTTCTTGGCTTCTAGAAGCAGTGAATGGACTTATCTTTAACTGGGATGTGCGTACTTAGAAATAAATGTTGCTTTTTCTGGTGTGTGTGTGTGTGTGTGTGCACTTGCACGTGTACCTGGGCCCATGCTTCCCGGCTGGCGTATCTATTTGTGCACAGATATATGCAGGACTATAAATAAAAACCACAAATGAATGCCTTAGGGGGAGCCATGAGGCCACCCTTTCTGTCTGGTGCAGTCAATGAGGCATGCAGATCTCCTTAGGCGACCAAGTCCAGGGGAGGAGCAGCTCTGGAAAGGGGCTGGTAGCGGGTGCTGGGGCTCTGGGGGCTTCTGTTTTCCCAGTGGGTGTATTTTCCTTGAGCTGACTTGAAGGATACACACTGATTTTGATGCTCCAAAGCCGTGCAATGCAGCATGGTCCTCAAGGACAGACTGTTAATCCTCCCTCAGGTCTCCCTGCGGACGGCACCTGTAGGTTTCTAAGGCCACCTGAAGACCTTTGGGGAGGGTGGGCTGGGAGGGACCCTTGTGAGCAGGCATAGTAAGGAATGGAAAGGTCCAGGCCTCTAAGAGTTATCATGCCAGAGGTTGGGTGGACCCAAGAGGGCTGCTACCCCCCTAGTTGTCTAGGAAAATGCCAGCCAAGGAGAGCGTGTGAAACCTCTGCTGGGGGCAGGAGGCAGCAAGGAGGGGGCAAAAGAGGAGGCCAGATCGATGTATCTGAGCTGAAAAAGCATCGAATGAATGAGCGGAATTGGGGCTGCGAGGGGCATCCCGGGCATTGAGAGAACGGCGGAGAGGGTGAAGAGGACTTCGTGGGAACCCAAGCCCAGGAGCCCTGTGCCCGCAGCCTCACGGTCCTTAACTGCGAGGTGTGGTACGGGTGGAGGGACGTGGGGAGGTGGGGTGCCTTGCAGGTTCGGGGGACGGGATGGCAGGGACTGTTGAGAATGAGGTGAGGTCAGGAAGGTGGGGGGGAGAAGATGGTTGATGAAGCGCCAGACAGAAGAGTGAGGATCTGTGTGCTCAGGTAAGGTGGAGGCTGTGGGTGACGAAGCAGGGAAAT
The DNA here is from genome assembly GCF_949774975.1 of Lagenorhynchus albirostris. Taxonomy (NCBI): domain Eukaryota; kingdom Metazoa; phylum Chordata; class Mammalia; order Artiodactyla; family Delphinidae; genus Lagenorhynchus; species Lagenorhynchus albirostris. The sequence goes on from NC_083114.1 coordinate 55,269,338, forward strand.
GATGTGATCACAAAGGGAAGAGGGGAGACCCTGGGGAGCTGGGCATGGGATGGATGGTCCCAGGGAGACCAGTTAGACCTGGCGTTCTTTCTGCTGAGCCTGGGCACCTGAGGCAGCCTCAGCCCATGTCTCCCAGGCTGTGTTGCTCTCTGCGCGGGGGCTGATTCCCTGCACCAACTCTGAGCCTCACCCTCAGAGCCTGACTCAGTGGGTCCGGGACCAGGCCTGGGAATCTGTATCGAACACAAACACGTGCTTGTAAGGACCCAAGGGACCAGTGTGACCCCCCCCCCACGGGGATGGTGACTACATACACCATGGGGAAAGCGTTACATTTCCCAGAGGATAAATTCGCAAGACCAGTGGGGACTGAACGATGACAGGAGGAGGGAAGTAGACAAGGACAAGAAAACAGTCTCCTGTGTAGCAGGAGGTTGGTGGTAACATTGATGGATGTGGAGGAGAGAAAGCGGGTACCTGGCACACACTTTCCACAGTTTTCTGGGGCTGCTCAATGAGAGAAATGCTGCAGGCCAGAGCTCCCTGATTTCAAGAACTATGACATTCCTTTGTGATCTGCTTCTGGACGAGATTGAAATTGTAGAGTAGATGCTAGAAAATGTAAGTGTCTCTGCATCCCCCAGTTTGCATCCCCCAGTTTGCGTGGGCTGGTTTTGAGCCGTGTGGGAGTCTGCGGTGGCTACTGGCATCTTGCTTGGGTGAAGAGTGGTGGACTTATACAAAGATGGCCCCAAGCCAGGAGGACACTTGGCACACCAGAGAGGATCGCGTTCCCAGCGACCACAAGGGGTAGGAATGATGGGCTGAAAGTAGCGAGACAGAACTCAGCAGTGTTGAGTCCGACATTTGCTGCAAAATCATAAGTGTGCAAGGGAGGGAGAGGGCTGGTTCTCTGGAAGTCAGTCATAGGGTTGGAACACTAGACTGCGTTAATAGGATCACAAGGTTCAGATAGTGAAAAGTAATAATCTATTCTGGGCCACACAGAGTACTAAGAGTACTTGGTTTTTTGGGGGTCCTAGACATAGGAGCGTATTTGGGGGAGCGGAGCCAGGAAAGCCTGGGACAGGTGCTGAAAAATCAGGCTGTGTAAGAAATGGTTGTCCTCTTGTGGGGTCATCCGATCAGTATGGGATGTCGAATGAGTGACTCACCTGGAGGAAAGGGAATCAAGGTGCGAATAGCCACGGCTTTTGGTGTTTGAGAGCCTGCCGTGTCGGGAACAGCATATTCCGTCCACGTTTTCCTCTAGTGCAGGAAGAGGACGCTTGTGTTAAAGTTCTTGAGTGGCAGGTGTCAGCACACGTCGGGGAGAGCTTGATCGGTGAGGCTCTCTAGTTGCTTTTCTCATTTTCAATCTACCATCTTGCAAAAAACCATCCAAACAAGACATAAGCTGCTTGAACTGAGTTTCAGTTACTCTTTTTCCTCCAGATGGCTTGTTGGTAGAACCAGCTTAGACAACAGGAATGTGGGGTTCACGGGAGGAGAGATGGGAGCTTGGGGAATGAAGTAACTGTTGATTTGGACCCTTTTAAACAAACAGCTTGGCTCTGGTTGGGCATAAAATAAACCTGCGGTGATTTTTTTAGAAAATCTATATGTATACATGTGTGTCTATTTTTTTTACTAAGGAGTAATATATATAAAATAAATAGGGAGATTGGGATGGACATACACACACTACTATATACCAGGTTGGCCCAAAAGTTCGTTCGGGTTTGTCTGTCAGGTGCTATGGAAAACCCGAACGAACTTTTTGGCCAATCCAATATAAAAGAGAGAACTAATAAGAACCTCCTGGTGGATGGACCTAGAGTCTGTCATACAGAGTGAAGTAAGTCAGAAAGAGAAAAATACGTATGCTAACACATATATATGGAATCTAAAAAAAAAAGTTTCTGAATAACTCAGGGGCAGAACAGGAATAAAGACGCAGACGTAGAGAATGGACCTGACACGGGGAGGGGGAACGGTAAGCTGGGACGAAGTGAGAGAGTGGCATGGACTTATATACACTACCAAATGTAAAATAGATAGCTAGTGGGAAGCAGCCGCATAGCACAGGGAGATCAGCTCCGTGTGCTTTGTGACCACCTAGAGGGGTGGGATAGGGAAGGTGGGAGGGAGATGCAAGAGGAAGGGGATATGGGGATATGTGTATATGTATAGCTGATTCACTTTGTTATAAAGCAGAAACTAACACATCATTGTAAAGCAATTATACTCCAACAAAGATGTTTAAAAAAAAAAAAAGGGAACCTCCTGTATAGTACAGGGAACTCTCTTCAGTACTCTGTGATGACCTATATGGGAATAGAATCTAAAAAAGAGTGGATATACGTGTATGTATAACTGATTCACTTTGCTGTACAGCAGAAACTAACACAACATTGTAAATCAACTATACTCCAATAAAAGATGAATTAAAAACAAACAAAAAAATAACTCTTAAATCTACAGCTCAGTGGATTTTTCCATATGGGTACCTCCATGTAACCACCATTCAAATCAAGAAATAGAATATTTCCAGCCATCTGGGAGGTACCATCTTGTCCCTTCTAGTCAATAACCGCTCTCTCCCTTAACCACTGTATGGTTAATCTTACCGTTAATGTGGCAGAAGGGAAGGGTTACACTCTCCCAGCTAAATGGTCCACAGACAAACCCGTCCAACAAAGAAAGAAGGGAATATTTTCTTGTGGAGATGTGGCTACGTTTGGTTGGAGTTACAAATGAAGCTTGGTGGATCCTAGGACGATTTTGTGGCTGAAATATTTAGACACTGTATTTTAAGAAAACTTTTTACTCATTTGTAGACTTTTATCTGGCCAGGTTTCCATCCTGAGGGTTTTCCTTTCTACTTATCTGACAAACCATAAATTTTCTTTCCTTTCAGGGCAAAATCAGCCTTCGAGCACATTTACGGCCCACGTTTTAAGAGCCGGCTGCCCTTTCTAGCGTGTATCTCTGGTTAAGCATGTCTTCTTTTTCTTGGAGCGGACTTCTTAGAAAGGGGCTGAAGATAATGTATTCCTCTAGAGAGAGCTCCTGCCTGCCCAGCGGGAGAGAGGATGCTTGAAAAACCTTTGTCAGCTCTGCCTGGCTAGCCACGTTCTAGAAGTCTTCCTCCTGGTTGCACGGGGGTCCTTCTTGTTCTTGTGGTGGGGGAGGGGGTCCTTCTTTATCTATCCTCAGTTGCTTCTTCCTTCTTGGTTTTTAATTCATTCTCTTCTGCCTCCTTTAAAGAGTGGCAGTTTTCTGGGCTTTGCACAGTTCATGGGTAGCGATCCATGTTGATTTTCCTGAGTCCATTTGTTTCCAGAACTGAAGGCTGCTTTCCAGTGAGCTGCCTGGTGATTGGTTGATTAGTTGGTTTTCGCTTCCCCTTGAGGACACAGTCTCAGAATGTCGGGGGAGGCCTTGTGCCCTTCACATTGGCTCCTGTCTTGTGTTGGGGCCACTGGTGAAAGAGTAGTTGGCACCGTGACTTTGAAACCGTGTCTGCTGAGGAAGTTTCCTTCCTGCTTCCTGCCCGACTGGGGAGAAGGTGGGTGAAACTCAGATTACCCTTTGAGCATAGAATTGTTTTTCCCATTATGTATTTATATAGTTGTGGTAAAATGTGCATAACACAAAATCGACCGTTTTAAACGTTTTCCGGTGTATACTTCAGGTGTATTAAGTACATTCACATTGTTGTGTGACTATCACTGCTCTCTGTCCATCCACGAAACTTTCTCATCTGGCAAAAGGGAAACTCTGTCCCCATTAAACAACAGCTCTCCATTCCTCCCGCCCCCTCAGCCCCATGCAAGCCCCATTCTGCTTTCTGTCTCTAGGAATTCAGTTACTCTAGGTGCCTCATATAAGTGGAATCAGACAGTATTTGTCCTTTTGGGACTGGCTTATTTCCCCGAGCATAATGTCCTCAAGATTCATTCACACCGTAGCCTGTGTCAGAAGTTCCTTCCTTTTGGGCTTCCCTGGTGGCGCAGTGGTTGAGAGTCCGCCTGCCGATGCAGGGGACGCGGGTTCGTGCCCCGGTCCGGGAGGATCCCACGTGCCGCGGAGCGGGTGGCTGGGCCCGTGAGCCATGGCCGCTGAGCCTGCGCGTCCGGAGCCTGTGCTCCGCAATGGGAGAGGCCACGGCAGTGAGAGGCCCACGTACTGCAAAAAAAAGAATTTCCTTCCTTTTTAAGGCTGAATAATAGATCTCATTTGGAGCATAGGGCTTTTTTTTTTTTTTAATGAAGTATAGTTGATTTACAACACTGTGTTAGTTTCAGGTACACAGCAAAGTGATTCAGTTATACACATATATACGTGTATATCTATATTCTTTTTTCCGATGCTTTTCCATTATAGTTTATTACAAGACACTGCATAGAGTCCCCTGTGCTCTACAGTAAATCCTTGCCGTTTACCTGCTTTATGTATGGTAGTGTGCATCTGTTCATCCCATACTCCCAATTCATCACTCCCCCCACCCCGCCTGCACCCCACCTGGCCCCTGAGCGTAGAGCTTCTGACGCAGGTGCATCACGGACCCAGAGTCTTCCTAATTTCGCGTGTATGAAAAACCTACCATGTTCCTGACCAGGCAGCCGGAGTCTTGTTGGGGGACTTCCAGGTGTGGGTTAAGTGTTTCTGACTTCTGATGTGCCTTGCGCAGAGAGCTTTGAGGTGTGGTCTGATCCTTCCCTCTTTTGGCCAGCCGCCTCTTGTCAATTTCCAGAAATGTGATGAGGATTGTTCTCCTGGGTGTAAAGGCCACACGCGGGGACATTGTTTAGGCATCAGCTGCTGGCGAGGCTGGTGGGATGTGGGATCATTTCCTTGTCCCTTCAGTTAGTGTTGTTGGAAGGCTTTGGCTGGGCCATGGAAGATATATTTTTTGAAAGGTTTAAGTCTCTAAAACAACGTTTCAAGAAATCGAAAACACCCAGCAAGATGAGTGAGGCGACTGCTGATCCCAGCTTTCCTGTGAATTCATGTTGAGACGCTGGGGAGGTTTGTCATCTGCCTGGTGCTCAGTGTTCTCCTTGGTGACACGTGGAGAACAGCCCTGCTCTCTCTATGTCACAGAGGTCACTATGGGGAAAGATGCTTCAAAGCCCAGAGACTTTTTTTATTGGGGTACAATTGTTTTACAATGTTGTGTTAGTTTCTACTGTACAACGAAGTGAAGTAGAGCTCCCTGTGCCATACAGCGGGTTCTCCCTAGTTATCTATTTTATATATATATTAGTGTATATATGTTAGTCCCAATTGCCCAATTCATCCCAGTCCCCCCTTTCCCCCCTTGGTGTTCCCGTCAGTTTGAATGGAACTCCCAGCCCCTCTCCAATCCCAGGATCTTTGTGACAGAGTGTGTGCTCCCGTTCATGCATTTATCCATCTCACTGTTTCCTCTAAAACGCTTACCTTCCAAAGGTGTTCATCTACTCATCAAATATTCATTGCCTGTTTCCTGCGTTAGGTGCTAAATTAACATCCTAACGAGAGAGGGGTGAACAAAATTTCAGACGTTAAACGTATGCTGATCAAACTTTTTCGGGGTAGGGAGAAGAAGGAGGATTCTGTGAAATCATATCGGCAGATGGTTATAATGCCCAGAGTTTAGCTCGGACTTTGTTTCCAATCCTTATCTCCCTCTCCCTGCCCAAAAAAGTTAAGTTTGACTCTTTTAACAGTTTTTTTGTCCCTTTAGGATGAGTGTCCAGCATGTTCCTGGCACGCACAGATACTACCTTGAGGGCTTAGAGGCAAACGACCTATGTCCCCATGGTTTTCTCTACCAAGGGGAAGTATCAACGAATTATTGATACAGAGCTTGGTGGTGACTGCAGGGGGTGGTGGGCTGTGGAGATGACTTTTGGCAAATATTTGGTCCAGGGGGTCCCTGCTCTCTGAGGAAGAGACTGTCTGAGCCCAGGTATTCCAAGCTCATTTTGCAGACGGCACCTACCCCTCAGGACTGAAACTGCAGTAACCACAGGTATTTCTTAAACTACCAGTCCTGTACTAGGTAAGACTCAGATGATGAATAACCAAGAGGCAGTTACAAAAGATGCGCTTTAGGTGTGGGTTCGATCCCTGTTTGGGGAACTGAGATCTCACATGCTTGGGTGATGCAGCCAAAAAAACCACCAAAAAACAAAACCAAAAAACAAAAGATGCGCTTTTTTGAGTAGGGGTGATGGTTGCATCCTAAAGATAAAGAGGTGGGACAGAGATTCATGGGAGGGGCTCCTTTTGTGAGATGATTCCTCGGCTGGTACAGCCGGAGGCAACTCCCACTGGCGTGCTGGTCCAAGTTATGGGACAAGAGGAAGTGCAGGGCCCTCACAGATAAGCTGGAGAGCGCTGGGTGGAGCCTTAGGAGACCTGCCTCTACCCGCTTCAGCCTCTCCTTCCCCACTGGTGAAACGAAGGAGGTTGACCAGATGCCCCTGTGGTTCTTTGCGGGAGCTTCTGATTCCAACCCCACGTTTCTGGCAGTGTTTGCCTATTCAGCTCATGGGCACACCACCTCAGGCCTGTAGCTAGGTCTCTGGTACACACCTTGGGACCCATTGCAAGAGAGTGTTTAATACACAACCCTCTAGACTCTTACAAGCCTTTCTGGGTAACACCTACTTCATTGCACTTTTAAAAAATGAAAAAGAAAGAAAACGCTGCTTAGCAGACTCATGGTAATCAGGACTGACAGATGTCACTCAAAATTTTCTTATTTAAAGCCACAGTGATTTTCCAAATAACCTAAAAATATATAATCCAACCTCAGAATAGTGTCCTGTAACAGAGGCCAGGGAACCCTGTAGGAAATGAAGTCAGAATCTTGGCACCCCTTACGTGCTGGTTCAGTGGCTTTGAGAACTTTGACGTTCTCCGAGAAATACAGGCACATGGAACTGTATCAAGTAGCTGAGTGTGTCTGCCAAGGTGTCAGAGGGTGGGGGGTGGTTTTGGTGACTTACTCTGGTACCTAAGCCAGGGTGACACCTCTTTTATTCCCCATAAGGAGCTTTCCCCCCATTCTTTGAGAGCTTGGATGGAGGTAGAACAACCTTCGTCCCTTTTAAAAAAATCAAGCACCTTCCAGTCTGTAAGTTGTTCTGCTATATTCAGCAGATCACATTCTCAGTCTGGGCAGGTGGGTGGTAGAGGCAGTTGTCAAAGGAAACTAAAATGTGTTGGGGACCTACTATCACTAGGCAGTGTGGTCCATTCAACCCTCACGTTATTTATTTATTCCTATTAGTTGTTTAAGTATGTACTCAGTAGCCTTGCTATTTATACCAACTACATGAACACATAATTAATCCTAGAACAGCCTTGGGAGAACTGTGGTCCCATTCCATAGATGAGGAAGTAGAGGCAGGTTCAGGAACTTATCCTGAGTATTATAGGTAGGAGCTGGCAGAACAGGCGTTTGAATCTAGATGGATAAGTCGGGATTTTGGAGCCGGCATGAATTTCATTGCCGTCTAAATAGCCTGATCCAGCAGCCCTGGGACAGAGGGTGGGACCAGCAAGGCTGTCTTTCTAGGACTGGGAATCTCAGAACTGGCTTGCCTTGATGTGGGAGGTGGGGCATGGGGGCATCTTGCCCTGTCATGTGTGTCCCGGCCTTTCCAAGGGGCTGTTCCCAGGTGGCAGCTCCTGTACCACATCCGTCTCGCTGGAAGTTATCTCTCCAGATCGGTCTCCAGGAAGCATCTCCGGGTGGCTTCCGAGCTGGGGGAGAGGCAGGCCCGGCTGCCAGCATCTGACTGGTTGTTATTTGGTTTTCTCTGACTAGATCTTTGTTTCCGTGAAACCATCAGCTGCGGAGGCTATCGGGGCCACATGCGGCGCTAGCCTGGTTAAGTAAACAGTGTTGGAATATTACCTGTCTGTTAACCTGTCAAAATTGCTTTACGGGCCCCTTTTATCTCTCCCCCCACGGAATTTCCCCTGGAGTTTTCTGCCTGCCCTCCTGCCTCCTGCAAAGCTGCCTCCACCCCTGCGTCATTAAATATTGTCAGAGTTCCGCCACTTACTGCTGCCTTGTTTGCCCAGCGCAGATAAACCGTTGTTGAGTCTGTGGTGCAGACGGAGAGCACTGGGCTCCCAGCCCCAAGAAAGTCACCGCGATGCCCGCCAGGTGGGCGGAGGCGGGGGTGGGGGGGCTCGGGGTCTGGACCTGCCGCAGCCTGTGGCTCTGAAGCCTGGCTGCCTCGCACGCCTCTTCCTGTCCTCTCTGCTCACTCCACCCTCTCTTTAAACACTGACTTTATAAATTGGAGGGTCTTAGGGGAACGTCCAGTTCTAAGCCTCAGAGAGGCTAAGACCTGGCTCCATGGTTGGGTCTCACGCTTGATTGAATAAGTTCAAGCATTCTTTAGAGTTTCACTTTTTCGCCTCCAAATCATGGTAGAATACTTGTAACATCAAACTGACACTTGCGATCGGTGGCACGAAGTATATTCACGATGTTGTGCAACCTCCCCCACTGTCTAGTTCCAGAACTTTAAAAAAATCGCCCCAGAAGGAAGCCTCATACCCACGAGCAGTCAGTCCCCCGCCTCCCTCCCTCCTCGCAGGCCCTGGCAACCACGAATCTACTTTCTGTCTCTGTGGATTTGCCGGTTCTGGGTATTGCACGTGAACAGAGTCACACGCTACGCGGCCTTCTGTGTCTGGCTTCTTGCACTTAGCGTGATGTCTTCGAGGTTCCGGAGATGCACTTTTGGCTTCTGCTCGGGGGGTGGGGGGACCCCTCCAAAGGACAGCGGGGCAGTTGTTGGGGATGTCTGGGGTCGTCTTAACTTGGTCCTGGTAGGCTCGAGCCTCTGATTGCTCCATCAGCGGTCTGCTACTACCTGAAACTTTCCACTGCCTCCTGGGGGAGGTCGTTTTGATTTTCATGGAACCCTCCAGGCTCTCCCTGTCTGCCAGGCTGGGCAGAGGCACGTGGGCTTCAGAGTCTGGAGCTGTGGGGCTTGGGGAAGGCTGCGTGGGGGTGGGGCCCTCCTGGGCATCTTTCCACCCCCGTGATCCGGCCAAGTGCTACTATCCTTCCATCCTCTGGTTTGGAAATCTGACGGATCCTAGGACCAGTTCCTCACCAGACACCGGGGCTCCGCACATCGTATGGAAGAGCCCTCACCTGTGATCAGAGAGTCCGTGTAACAGCATTAGGCGTGTGGGCTTCGAGTCAGCTGGGCCTTTGAGTCTTCCCTCTGCCCTCACCTAGCTGCGAGCCCTCGGTTTTTCCACCTGTAAAATAGGGATGACAGTGCCCATCCTTTAGGGCTGTGAGGACTGTATGAGGATTAGATGCGCTAATAACCATAAGTCCCTGTGTCGGGTCTGACGTTTAGGATGCGGACAGTCATTGGTTATTGTTAATAAAATCTAGGATAAAAAAATCCGTGCATTATTCCCTCCCTCAGCTCCCCGTCAGCTTTCACCATTCTAGACTTCGGGCAACTTCTGGAAAGTGCACAGGGTTTTAGTGTATTGTTTAATTAGGTGCACTGGCTGTTTTTCAGGATTCTGAAAAGGTCCAAACTCAGATCATGGTTTGGTCTGTGACAGGGAGAAAACCTTGCTTCTATAGAAGTCAGCCACAAAACAAAATGTCCCCATTTCTGCTCTTTTTTTTTTTTCTTTTGCCACCTTTTTGGGAATTTCTGCCATTCTAAGGCTGTTCCTCATTCCTGTTTCCATTCCAGTAGGCCGACCCCAGGGATGTTGGTGACACAGCACTCATTAATCTCGTGTGACACAGGTGGGGTCTGGAAAGTATGAGAGAGTTAGTATGCATCCCGAGGGCCCAGGCCTCATGTGTTAGGGGGGCAGTGGCTTCATTTCCTTTGCAGCAGGTTTAGTGTAATTCTTCGAAGTTTCTTGAGCACCTACTACGTGGGCATGTGAAGCGGTCTGTGAGATGCTGGTGGGCACGTGACACAGGGTTGCATTGAGGGCTGTTGTGGGTAGAGAGCGAGGTGTGAAAGTTCCTTGCTGGGTTCCACGTCTGTGACTCATTTCCCCTCAGCCCGTGTGTGTCTTGCAGTGCAAAGGGAAACAAGGTCCTGCTGTAGAGCGCAGGGAGCTATATTCAGTATCCTGTGATAGACCATAATGGAAAAGAATATAAAAAACAAGAATGTATGTGTATAACTGAGTCACTTTGCTGTACAGCAGAGATAGGCACAACATTGTAAATGAACTGTACTTCAATAAAATGAATTTTTGAAAAAGGGGAGGGGGTGGGCCTCTCCCTGCACAGAACCTGGTTCTCAGTCTTGACTGGTGGTCTGTGGGCCTTTCAGGGGAGCTGGGCAGACACAGGTCTGGCCTTTCGGCTACAGGCTCCTCAGAAGGATGTGTCCATTGCTTTGCTTGGCCTTTGGGACTCAGCCCGCTTTTGTTTCCTGAACGATGGAGGTTTTTAGTTTAAGACCTCACTTCAGTCAAGCAAAAACGTGCCAATATCCTTCTTTTTTCTCTCTAATAACGTGTGTGTATATATATGTGTATTTTTTCTTTAGGAAGGATGAACCTGTAGATACTTTCCTAAAGTCAGGTTTATTAAGTTCTAATTGACATGCAGAAAAACCCACCTTTTTTTGTGTTGAGTGGATTTTCATCTTTCATGTCAGGCTCCCTTCCTAAAATATCCCCAAGGTTTCAGTTTGGAGCCCAGCAACTCTATCTACCTACAGATTTGAGTACCTGGGAAGGCGTCTCTCCAAGAACTTAACCCTTGAGGTGACATTGTTTCAGATAATGTAATTAGAAAGCGGTCCTAGGGAGACGGATAAAAACAGGTGAAGGGATTTTTCTTTTCTTTTAGGGGAATTGAGTAACAGTTGCTAGGTCTTTGCCCAAATGTCTTAAGGAATTGCTAAGCAGAGGAAGTCTGAACTAGAGGAGGTAAGTTGTATGTCAGCAGGAAGGGTTCGGGCAGCCTTGTCCTAACTCCCCGAGGCTGGCCCGGCTGTGCGTGGGCACCTGGAAGACCCCTAAACCACGGACAAGCAGGGATCCACGGACGGGGAGGGTGGATGTGCAGAATACCCTTGAGCGAGCTGCCCCCTCGCTGGGTGACCTTGTCGTTTGTCTGCAGGAGGCCGAGTCTTTCCTTTTCTTCTTCAGCCCTGAAAGGAGTTTCTTGGGGTCCTGAGCTCTGGGCAGAGACTGCGTCTTCTTCCCCCTTAAGCCTGAGCCCCCCACTCGCTGGGATGCGGGGAGTGTGATCGACAGTGGTCCCGGTGCCTCTTCCAGTTTGCTGGCTCAGTGCTCAGGCTCCTATGGATTTTGTGTCCCGTTGCTTGGAAACGGGTGGAAATAGGCCAGTTACCATCTAAGTGGGGCAGCTGGACTTTGTGGGCCCACCAGCTTGGAACGAGGCTTCCTGCCCTCACTTTGCAGGTTCCCTCATTGCTCCTGTGTCCTGGACGAGGAGGGGACGGAGCAGAGCTCTCTACACTCAGATGGGCTGCTTCAAACCGGAGAGGGAAGAGGAGTCAGCAACAGTCTTTGCTTTCTCCGCCAGTTGCTGAGCTCCCTCCTGGGGTCCAGGCAGGCGATTGTCTTGCCTTTCAAGCCCTTGGGAGGCTGCAGCCAGCCTCCCGGTGTGCACCTCGGGGATGGTGGTGGGGATGCAGCAAGCCTGATAAACAGAAGGGAGGGAGCTTTAGGAGGCCCGAGAGAACAGCTTTCTCTCCTCCCAGCAGCTCGCGGGCTCAGAGCCACATCCTGGCTGAGCGATAGAGAGAGCCTCCAGCTTCTCTGGGGCCAGGGCTGAGTCACCACGAATCTCCCACAGCGCTGGCAGCGGCTGCTTAAAGAGACCCGGGACTGAAATAAAGGGACTGGTTAGAGGTTTTCCCTGGAATCGGGCTAGATCAGGGAATGCAAAGGGTCAGAATCTATCAGAATCTTCCGAGATTCGGGGAAAGCCCAGGCCTGTCTGCCGGGGAAGAGATGAGGGTGGGTCTCTTTGGCTTTGCTGAGGGAGGAAGTCTTCAGGGCAGGCCCTGTGGGCTTTGGCCTGATCCCTTTATGTTAAGCGGTCCTCCTCATAAAGCAGGTTAACATTCATTGAGAGCTGTCTTTCAGCGAAGTCCTTAAAAACGCAGTTTCACATTTAAGCCTCCCAGTAGCCACATGGAGATGGGCCCATTTTACAGATAAGGAAGTCGAGGCTTCCAAGGATGAACTCACCCAAAGTCAAGAGCAGATCAACAAGTTGCTTCTTTGGGTTTCATCTCTACCCTTGCAGGCCAAGTTCATTTGTCAGTGAGGCTGGTCCACCTGGGTTCCCAGCCCTCCAAGGGCTCTTTTCAATTTGTGGCCGTAGACGCGTTACCGCATCTGTTAGATTAATGCCGGTCTCTCGTCCACTGGACTGGGGTGGGGGGGTGGCTGGTTTTCTTCCACCCCATGTCTCCAGAACCTGGCACAGAGCAGGTTCCTTAATTGTTAAATGTGCAAATGGACGGAGGATCCCAAGGCTCCTGCAGTCCACCTTTCCGCCATCTGGTAGACCCCAGCCTCCTGCCTTGGTTGTGTGCATGCAAAATGAGGCCCTCTGCACATGGGTGGCCAAGTTCAGCTCCCTCCCGGGAGATTGGCAGAGAGCTCAGCCACGTCCTGCCCAGCTCCCAACCAGCCCACGCCATCTGTTTGCTACAGCCTGAAGGCTTGGGTGGCCGGTCCAGGGATGCCCTGGTTCCCCTTCCCCTCCTCTCGCTGTTCACCTCTTGGTAGGCACAGTAAGGAGGACCGGCAAGAGGGACCCAGGGGTTAAACCAGCCCTCTTCTGGGAGGCTGGAGGGGATAGGGACAAACTAGGAAAGGACACTGGAGGAACCTGCCAGACCAAGTTCAAAGGGACTGAAAACGCTCTGGAGTTCTTACAGACGTTTGCTTACGATGCAAGTAAATACGTACTTGGAGTGATTACAGATGATATGAAGGAACAAGGAACTGACGGTCTTTAAAGGAGGGGCACGGCTGTCCTTGAAGTACGCCGTCTGGGTTCTCTGACCTGGAGACACTGGGAGGAAGGGGATGTCTGGGGTCCTCAGCCCCCTTCTTTCCAGCAGATGCTTCCAAGCCCACTCTGAGGTCTGCAACATCCACCCTGCCTCGACTGGAATAAAACCCCTAAGCAAAGGAGTACGTCGTTTGGTCTATGCTGTGGCGCGGCCCGGGGTGGCGTTCTGGATCCGGGCTGCCCACGTCTGCGTCCTGGCTAAGGCGTCGGTGACCCAGCCAGTAGAGGGACTTACAGGAAGTTCTCTGTTTCCCTGGTTCCCTCCTCCCTCTGCCCTCAGAGGTGTCACTTCTGTCACCCCTGTAAGAGGTTTGTCTTTTATGCTGGAGCCTGCGTAGTGCCATAACACCCTGGTTATTCCTAAACGTCGGGCTTAATTTGAGGCAGGTTGTATTTGATCCCAGCCGCCCGTTTTATTTACAGTACGAAGGTCCGTCCGTAGTTGCTCTTTCTGTTGCAGCCTGTGCCTCCTGAGCACACGTAAGTGTTCACAATTAAAAGAAAACAAACACAACACGGAGGGAGCGTTGCTTATAGCTCGGGGCTTTGGTCAAGCTTCACGGAAGCGCGGTCACTTTTTGCAAATTCCGCTTCACGATCCAACACACGCTGATACCCTCCCGTGATTCGAATCCTAAGGTCTGATCTTGTAATGGCCTGAGTTTTAATTTAAGGTTGATAGGTTGAATCACCTAAATGTCAGAGATCTCCAGTTTGGCCTGAAAGGACCCCACTAGCAGAAATGGGCTGCCTCACCCTGGAAGACGCGAACAACGGTGTTTTGCTTTCTAAGGCTTTGTTTCTCTGTGCAGTAACTCCTTCTTCTTGAATGACGACAGTACTTCATCAGCGAACAGGAGAAAACGTCTCCTCTATTTGAAAGCCTATTTTATTTCTTCCTCATACTCAGATCCTATATGCTGTTCCTCAGCTGAAGGCTTCTTCTGCATAACGGCCAGGGTCCCATTTGGGAGAGAGGGACAGGAATGTCCCCTTTGCAGACCTTACATCCCTGTAACCAGTTAGATTTTTCTCTTCCCTGGGCAGAACCTCCTGTGGTTTCTGGGTGGAATTCAAAAGTGAAATGGGTTCTCCCAGCCACTCAAGCAGACCCACAGAGGCCCCAGGGAGATAATAAGTCCAAGAGTATGGGCATTGTTCTTCTGGGGGAAACGGACCTGGCATCCTTAGCCTCAGAGAGTTGATGCCTCCTGACCTGAAGGTGTGGCCTTGACCAGAGCGACAAGATTGCAAACATTGGGGTGAAGGAAATGGCTCACGGGGCAGCCCTTTCTCCTCCCAGAATATTCTTAACTTCCTGTTGTTTTTAATCAGTTGCCTTTAGAGAAGAGACTCTTAGTTTAAAGCAGTGTTTCCCCCTCTAAGAGGTTGTGTTGTGTATTAATTCAAGCTGAGTTTGGCATGGAAGTGCGTTCCCTCTGACCAGTAGCTTGTTTTTTCTTTTGCTTTTCTTTTCTTTTCGTTTTGCAAGCCAGGGTGGCACTTAAGAATTCCCCAGCATGGGGTAGGTCTCCATTTCTCTGAACTTACCCTGTGACCTTTTTTTTTTTTTTTTCCCTCCAGTCATCTCAAATATATAACATTTTGCTGTGCATGGGGACAAAGTGTTTTGCGTTGAAGAATGGAGTCTCCAGATAAAATATGGGCTTCTTTTGGAAGAGAGACCATGGCCACGGTTAGCATGCTGGGCAGGTCCCTGGTTCAAGCTCTCTTTGAGCTGTTTCTAGATAGGCAAGCAGTTTTGTAATCACTACCCTTCCCCCTGTTCCTTTCACCACCAGAAGGGAAAAAAAAAAAGGCATATAACTTTGCTGACTATCAGATCCTTTTGTCCTTCCTGCTACATGCATTACTGCAGAAGCCTGCTCAGAGCTTTCCCTTCTGGGGAGTTTCAAGAGACAGTACAGAGCGATGAGAAGGAAATTAAACTCAGAGAGGGGTTGCCCTGTACTCCGAAAGTAACTCCACAACTGAAATGCCAAAGGCCTGAAAATCTCGCCGTCCATCAGGCCCAAAGAGTGGGGCTGGTTGGAATGGGAGAGAATGAAGGTGTAATTTCGGGGTGCCTCTTGAAAATGATCAGTCTGGTTTTGGGGGGGGGGAATGACTGTCTTAAAAGTCCATTAACTCTTTCCCATCCCATGGTTGTCTCTCTAGAGTGTGGAAGAGTTGGTTTACCAAGACAGTCTTTTATGGTCCCAAATGAATCTAAGTTAAAGTTACTAATCTATTGGTGGGGAGGCAGGTGGGTTCAGGCTTTCAGGAGGAGAGTGTGACCCAGTGAATGAAAAGTCTTGAAGGACATACTCTTGACCTGCTCTCAGCGTACTTCTAGAAATTCATCCTGATGCTATCTCAGACAGGTGTGCACAGCATGGATGTTTGCCTATCCTACACTGACGGAAATGCCCTTTGAAAGGAGGGTATCACCCACTGATAGAATGGGAAGCTAGGGAGCTGTTGAAAATGCTGTTGGACATCTCTCTACATTGATACAGAAATATGTTCATGACGCAAGGTTGAGAAAAAGCAATCTGTTTAAAAACTCTACGCGTGTACTACAGTGTGGTACCCCAGACTGGATCCCGGAACAGAAAAAAGACATGGGTAGAAAATGCCGCGGAGCGGCTGGGCCCGTGAGCTATGGCCACTGAGGCTGCGCGTCCGGAGCCTGTGCTCCGCAACGGGAGAGACCACGACAGTGAGAGGCCCGCGTACCGCAAAAAAAAAAAAAAAAAAGAAACAAGGGCTCCTTGATGACATGGCTGATCCCAGGCACAGGGCAGGAAAAGGAGCTAGCTTGGGCCATCCAGTCATACCAGATAGCAAGGAATCTATCAGAGACTCCTGGGGCAGGCTTCCCTGGCGGCGCAGTAGTTGAGAATCTGCCTGCCAATGCAGGGGACACGGGTTCAAGCCCTGGTCTGGGAAGATCCCACATGCCACGGAGCAGCTGGGCCCGTGAGCCATGGCCGCTGAGCCTGCGCGTCTGGAGCCTGTGCTCTGCAACAGGAGAGGCCACAACGGTGAGAGGCCCGCGTACCGCAAAAAAAAAAAAAAAAAAAAAAAAGGACATGGGTAGAAAAACTGGGGTGATCCAAATAAAATCTGTGTTTAACAGTAAGGTACCGATGTTCCTTTCTTAGTTTTGACAGATAGCCATGGTTATGTAAAATATTCATGACATTTTATCCTTCATGGGTGAAGGACACACAGGAAGTCTGTACGACCTTTGCAACTTTTTTGTTTATCTAAAATTATTCCAAAATAAAAAGTTTAAAAAAAGCATATGAGAACACTTAAAATTTGGGGGAGGATTTTTAACTAAAAGATTAACAGGGGGCTGGGCCTGTGAGCCATGGCTGCTGAGCCTGCGCGTCCCGAGCCTGTGCTCCGCAATGGGAGAGGCCACAACAGTTTGAGGCCTGCGTACAGCAAAAAAAAAAAAAAAAAAAAAGATTAACAGATTACCTCTGAGTGCTGTGATTATAGGTGATCTTAATTTTCTAGTTTCCAATGAGAGTTATTTTAGGTCAAAAAAAATCAATAAAGCTCATTCTGTCTGGCAAAGGAAAGTAGCCTACAAATATAATTTTGTTGTTATCATTGTTCTGATCCGATAGCCTGTCTCTCGCTCCGTTAGATTTCATAGAGTCCTGCAGGATTTTTAGTTCTTCCTTCTGGGTACAGCCAGGTGGGCAAGATGGTCTATGATGAAGGGCGTATGATGAAGCCTCTCTGGAATCAGGGAGTCTCGTGTTTGAATACAGCTGTGTGGTCTTGGCCAATTACTTACTTTGTGGATCATTTTTTCAGAATCTGTAAAATGGGTTTTATGACCCTGATCTCATAAGGCCATTTCTAAGAGCTAATTGAAGTAATACTGTGTTACTCACAGTGGATGCCTAGGTGGTCTCTGTCCCTAAGAGAATCTGATGTTTGTTGTGTCTTACCCTGAATACATCTTTTCTGAAAACTTCTACCCTAAAGCATTACCACTTAGATGATAGAAGAGAGCGTGAATTATATTTATGTGTTAATTCACTTAATAAGAATTTATGGGCCGTTACTAAAACGTTGAGTATTGGAGAACCATGATTTTGCTGTTCCCAGTTCATTCCCACCGTCCCGTGCCCTGTGCCCAAGTAATCTTTGTGGGTTGCATTTGTATATGTTGTGTCTAAATGGGGCCAATTGGAAAAAAATCCTTCGTAGGTGTGATTTTTTTTTTCTCTTTCTCCCTCTCAGCCCGTATTCTCTCATAAAGGTGCATTGACTTCAAATGTCCTTTCCCTACCTTACCTCTAAGTACCTGAGAAGTCTCCGTGTGTCCCTGGGGGCGTGGCTGTGGTCCTCATCCCTTGTGGTGACTGATAAAAGATGTTTCCATAAACTCGAGTGTGAAGGAAGGTTGACCCCAGGATGGTCAACTCAGAGCCGGAGCCTGGTGCTTTCCTGCGGAGAATGGAATGTTCTGCCCTGGAAACCATGCCACCTGCATTGTGAAAGCAGCCGGGCCACTGCTGACCTCTCTAGAAAGGTCACTAGAGCCTGTCCGAGCCTCCCTCTCCTCCGTAATAGCATGTGGGCTGCTTAGTTTTCCTGGGTCTAATGTTCTGTGATTCTGGAACATTTGGCAAAAGGAGAGGCACCATCCTCACTCACCCTCCAGAGCACAAGACAAAAAGCATCCCCAGCCGACATCAGAGGCCCCAAGGCTTTGAACACACCATTTAGGAAGATGTTTATTTAATATTGGCTCAAAATAGACCACTTTACCTTTGGAAAAAAAATTAAATAACTAGGAGGGCTTCAAAGCATTTCCTCTCCCTTCTGCTTTCCAGGAGGAGAAATATTTTTCAAAGTCGTTTGAATATTAAAGAGGAGGGCCCCCAAAGCCCTTGGTATCTGAGATGGAGATCAGTGAGTCAGTCAAGTATTTTTCAGAAGGTGGTTTTGTGCCCAGTTTGAAACAGGGACCCTTCCCCTGCCCCGTGATGTCCCTTCTTCCTTTTTCCCTTTTTTACTTCCTGCTTCAATCCTGTATGTGTGCGGAGAAACTTAACCCATTTGTTTCTGAATCATTTCCACTTAACTCAGCGAAATGCTATTTAGTGAGAGGTATTTCAAGTCCAAGAGGTGCTTAATCCGAGGAACAGGAAATTGTATCTGGTGCAGAGTAACTGACTGCAGACCCAGGCTGCACTGACTTTGGTCTTGACCCACACCCCGAAGTGAATCTCTATGTCAAGTGGCTTTAAACCCAGCCCTGAGTGCCTCCCAGGTCTGGCCTGCCTCTCGGCTCTCCCCAGCCTCCTAAATCTATACTCCGTGGGTTTGTGTGAACAGCTCTGAAAACTCACCGCATCAGTGTTCTTTTCACATGAAGCTGTTTGAGATGCCCTGCATTGTCATGGAAAATTACAAATATGTGTACGAATTGAAAGAATCATACGTCGAGCACCCATATACCCACCGCATCGATTCTATAATTGACTTTGGCTAGGCCTGCTTTATCACATGTCCAGCCTAATTTCCAGGTGTCTTACTGTCCCATGTTCTTTGATCCATTCAAAGTAAGTGACACGCATGCATACGCTTCCCTCCAGATACTACAGCGTGCATATCATTAGCTGGAATTCGATATTTGGTCGCACGGCGTTTTTGGTTTCGTTTTAAGGTGAAATTTACATGCACTGTTCTGCACAAATCAGAAGTGTCCCATAGAGACAGACGCTACCAGCACCCCAGCAAGGTCCCGCGTGGCCTCTGCCAGTGTGTCCCCACCCTCACGCTCCCAGTGGCAATGGCTCTGCTGATTCTTTTTCTCCCCAGATTCGTTCTGCCGGTTCTGAGGGGAACCTCATATAAACAGAGTCATGCAGTGTGTATTCCATGCTGTAGCTCTTCCTCCTTTACTCAGCACAGTGTTCTTGAGATCCATCCGCGTCATCGCATGTAGCAGAGCTTTGTGCCTCTTCACTGCTGGGTGCTGCTCTATCACATGACTGCCCCGCAGTTTGTCCACCCCCCTATTGATGGGTTCCTGCCCTCTTTCCAGTTTGGGGCTTTATTTTATTTATTTATTTATTTTTTTGCGGTACGCGGGCCTCTCAGCGTTGTGGCCTCTCCCATCGTTGCGGAGCACAGGCTCCGGACGCGCAGGCTCAGCGGCCATGGCTCACGGGCCCAGCCGCTCCGCGGCATGTGGGATCTTCCCGGACCGGGGCACGAACCCGCGTCCCCTGCATCGGCAGGCGGACTCTCAACCACTGCGCCACCAGGCAAGCCCCTGTTTGGGGCTTTTTTGAATAAAGGTACCTTGAACGTTCTTGAACAGAACTTCTTGTGGACACATGTTTTCATTTCTCTTGGGTAAATGACTAGGAGTGGACTCGCTGGGTCACAGAGTAGGTATCTGTTTAGTTTTATAAGAAGCCACCAGACCTTTCCCCAAAGTGTCTGCAGCCTTTCACGCTCTGACCAACAATGCGTGAGTGGCTGTTCCTCTAACACTTGGCACTGTCCCCTTTGACTGGTTCAGCCATTCTGGTGCGTGTGTGGTGGTATCACGTGTCCTCACTTTTTGGTATGCGTGTTGCCTCTGCTTAGACACACTGTAGGTTGAGAGGGCAGGAGGAGGGATGCTGATGTAAGGATGACTTCCTGGGCCAGCTTCCCTCTGGTTTGACCCCTGAGGACCTCAGGAACCTTCCTTTCTCTTAGGAAACCAGAACTTTCTGATTCCAATTTCCAGTCTCGCTCTTGCGGATCTGTTTTCCCTCCTTAGATGATAAACGTCTCCGTGGCAGGCTCTGTGTCTCCATCAGATTCCCAGTGCAGGGAGCACAGCAGGGCTCCTCGGGGATTTGGGCAAGCACAGCTCATTCCTGTGACTCTAGGACCTTCTACATCACCAGACCTAGCCCCTGAGACCAGGGAGGGCTCTTCAGGTCAGCTGGGTCCCCATGTCCAGCAGAATGAGAGACACATAATAGATAATCAATATCTGAATAAGGGGATAGAGTTGCCTTTTCCCTCTTGCAAGTTTTTTTATCCATTGATTCAGTAAGCGTTGTCTAGGGGTCTGCTGTTTCCACGGTTGCTAAGCTGGGGGCTGAGGGCCGTTTGGAAGTAAATAAGCCATGGTGCCTGCCTTGGGGTGCTCTGTCTGTTCGGGATAGAAGGTGAATGAAAGCAGCTGGACTTCCAGGCAGAAGGTGGTCGATGCTGGGAGAGATTTGAGGGAAGGAAGTGCACACTGTCACTTGTCACCTGCATGAGTGACCCAGCTGTGGCTTATCTCCAAAGCCTCCATGTGCCACGGGATCATCATGGTGTCCACCTCACAAGGTGGTTGTGGGGATCAGAATCCCAGCCGAGAAAGTCCCGAGCGTGATGCCTGGTACCGAAAGCTCACTGGAAGAGAGAGAGAGCTCGCAGAATCATTGCGTTTACAGGTGTGTTCGATCTGGGACTCAAAAGCCATTCAACTCCAGTGGGTAAGGTGGATCTCTCCCAGCAAAGGGATCATCTCGTCCGAGTTTTCTGGGCTCTCCCTCGAGTGTATTGTCCCGAGTCTATGACTGCAGACCGAGTGTGTGCTCCATGTTCAATGGAGATCCATGTGTAAGGGCTTTTTTTTTTTTTTTTAAATTTTGAAAAGGAAGCATAAAGCCCACAATGGGTGTGGCCCTAGCTCTGCCCACAGACCTGGATAATCTCAGACAGGCTCTTCAAACCAGTGTTTTAAAATTACAACAATGGATGCTTCATAAGGATTTGATGATATTCTTGGACTCGGGACGCAGACTTCTCTTCCTGCCCAGCCGCGGGCAATGGGGGCTCACCCGGCTGAGTTTGGCCTCTTCTTAGTAACAACGATTGTAAATAATCAACGTGAGACGCCTACAGGGATGAGCCTTTGTGAAGGATGGAAGCACGGCCCTATTTCTAAAGCATGAGCGTGGAGAGAGCTGGTGAGCCGACAGGAGTCGGAAGTCTCCCTGCAGTTGGTCCTTCGCGTCCAGTTCACTTTGGCGTCGCTTCCCAGGGCTCCGCACTTCAAATCACCCTCCACCGTTTCTTCACCTGCCTTCCCCTCTGGGTCCTGTCTCCACAGCACCCTTCTAACATCTGGGCCTGATGTGAGAGGCAGAGAACCGTCTGGATTCCCCTCCCGGCCTCCCTCTCCACCGCCCTTTTGATCCAAGATTGAGTAAGAGACATTGGCAAGAAACTGGGCAAGACAGCTCAATTGTTTGAACTTGCAGAGAGAGGGGGAGGTGGGTTCTCTTCTGCCAGTGACTCATGGACCCGGTCCCCTCCCCCCGCCCCCCTGCCCTTGGAAAGGTCAAAACCCGATACAAACCCAGGAGCAGACCACAAGCAAGCTGCCCCCTTGTCTGTACACACACTCAGAGCTCAGACACCCCGGAGAGGGTCCCCCGGGATGAGTTCCTCTGACCTGCTTCGTATTTCCGGCTCTGTTCCGTGGCATCAGCGTCCTGTTTAGGGGACGCTCTGTGGATGCAGGGTATGATTCTGAGGGTTAGGGGACCGGGCCACCCTGCTTAAAAGGCAGGGTGATTGGACCGTGCCCCATGCAGCACGCTTCCCCCCTGCCTACCCTGCTCCCCTCCGTCCCCCCCACCCCGTGGTGTTGCACGGGGTGGGGGGGGTCCCCTCTCCGCGGAGCTCTGAGAACAGCTTTTTCTCTGTTTCCTGGACTCTGAAGGCAGGAGCTGGGGTTCCCGGGCCTGCAGCGCGGGCAGATCATGTAACTCATCCAGGCTTCATTCCTATGCAGGACAGGTAGGCTGCAGGCTCTAACAAGCCGCCAGCCAGGCTCCACTGAGGCCTCGGCACCAGTGGAAATTTTAAAAAAAGAGCGAGCGGGAGGGAGCGAGCAAAGAGAGAGAGGGATTATTTTGTTTCAACGTGTTTGAAAGCGGGATCTGTGGCCAGTTGGGTTTTTTTTTTTCCCTCCCCCCACTTATTTACACAGTCTGTTCAGAGACACACCAGGGCCTGTTTGGACTGGGTGTTTGCTTCGGAGACCGGCCAAGGATTTCAGCTCTGCGCGTTGGCACTGCCATCTCGGCGGCACCAGGAGGCCCAGCCGGTCACAAGACCTCACGGGGCCTCCTTTTGCTCTCTGCTTATCCTCCTTTCACCTCCTCTGCTTCCCTTGCTGCGAGTGAGGCTGCCCGCCGAGTGGACTTCGCCTTCAGAACGAGAGCTTTCGGAGGCCAGGGCAGGGGTGCGAAGGGTGGAAAAGACAGAGAGAAGGGCTGGGGTGCAGACCTTGGGATCGATGCTTTTCTAGAAGCGTCTGGATTCCCCGAGGGTCTGTGATGAAACTTGCAATGTGTGGACTAGTTCCAGGCTTGGGGGGTAAGCGGTGGCCGGAGCCCCTGGAAGTGTGTGTAAGGGATGTTCTCTTGGGGATGGTGAGCTGGAATAAGGCTTGTCTGGGGAGGTAGAAGAGGGCAGAGCCGGCCAGCGCTGCGTTCCAGGCCTTGGCCACGCCAAGCGGGTTGCAGCCTCAGCATCCGTCGGCAGCTGGAAATGCAGACTCGGGCCCCACCCAGGCCTACTGAATGGGAAGCTGCATTTTCACAGGGTCCCCAGGTGGTTCGCGGGTGTCTGAAAGGTTGAGAAGCACAGCTCTGGGCCCGTGGTTCCCAAGGGGAGTTTCCTGACATCCTTCTCGCACCTCGAGATGCCCTTTTCTCTGTCTTTCCACTCTTGCACAAAAGGATTCTTGGAGAATGTTGCAAAATGCACATCCCACCCTCACCCCCGCCTTGGAAATTAATATGCTTATATCTGCTGGGGGAAGTCTCAGAAGTTTTGCAGGAAGAAATCTGTTCAGTTTGCTTTAACCTGGTGTCTCCCCAGTTTGACTCAGATCTGCCATTTCTCCCCCTGGAAAAATACTACTCTGGTGGGTCAGAGCTTACCCTTGGGATCTTCCAAGGGGCTTACTTTTACTGTAGACAAGAGGACTAGAACACAGTGGTTACGATGTGGGCTCAAGCTAAATGCCTGGGTTCTGATCGTGGCTCAGCCACTTACTAGGGGTGTGACTTTTTGCTGTTATAGAGCTGCTCTGTGCCCTTGGTTTTGCCCTCTGTAAAACGGGAAGAGCGACAGTACTTGCCAGACAGAATTGTGGTGAAGTTTAAATCATTTAATACAGACTTAAATCAGAAGAGTGCCTGGAACGTAGGAACCCCTCACTAAATATCGGCTAGCTAATAATTTTGAGTCTCACTTTCTTGGGGTTAGTGTCTCCCAGGGAGTCTAGATGAATAATCCCAAACCGAGCTGTGCATCAGAATCACACAGGAAGCTCTTTAAAAGGCAGTTTCCAGAGCCTCACACCAGGTCCACTGAGTCAGTCTCCAGCAGGAGAGCCTGGGAACTTGCCTTTTGTAAGTTCCGTGGGTGATTCCAACACAGCAAGCCTTTTCTTAGGTGGCTGGGGAGCTACAGCAGTAGAACTGGTTTTCTGTAGCTGAGTAAGGGCAGCCCTGACGTCCCACCCTGGTTTAAGCCCAGCCCTTCCATGAGGAGTGTGCAGTCTGGTCTGGGACCTGAAATTAGTGGCAGAACCTTCTCTCTGCTCTTCAGTCTCCACATCTATAACATGAGAGAGCCATGCAGTGTGGTCCTTGGGTCCACCACGTCAGCATCATTTGGGACTTCTTGCTGGAAATGCAAACTCTCAGGCCCTACCCCAGACCTACTGAATCAGAATCCACATTTTGGCAAAATCCCTGGGAGGTCCTTGTTAAACAGAAACAGCGCCTCTCCATCTGCGGGAGTCAGATGCCTTCCTTCTTGATGAAAGGAGAGCTGGGTGAAGCTGAGGATGGTGCCGAACTGGCGAACGTTGACTTGGTGACCCTCTGGTATCCATTCATTCTGGAGAAGAGGAAATGGGCTTCAGGAGCCTCGGGGATTAGGGTCAGACTGATGAGATCGTTTCCTGATGTTGAAGGTTGTGAGTTCCTGGGAAGGTTTGCAGGAATAAGTAAGCTTTGGACAAGCGTCTCCAGAGTTTATTAAAACGAGATTGGTTGCTCTGCGTCCATTTTGCACATGTTTATCTAGCTAGGGGTTAGGGTTCGGGCCAGCTCTGTGCTGAGCTTGGGTACCAGTAAGTTGAGAATCACCTGTAGGAGGCAGTGATTCTGCATCGCTGCGTTTATATTCACGCTTCTCATCGCGAAGGAGAGGCACATACGTGCTTGTGCGCAGAGCTTTGCACGGACCAGCAGGGCACTCTGGCATGGCTGATGGCCTCGCGGCGGTGTATCACTTATCTACTGCTGTGTAACAAACCGCCTCAAAACTTAGGGGCTTAAAACAGCCACTCTTTTATTGTTCGTGATTCTGGAATCTGGGCTGGGCTTGGCTGGGTGATTCTTCTGTTGGTCTGGGTGGTAGTTGCTTGGGAAGTTTCATTCAGCTGCGGGCTGGGCTCCGCTGGGTCACTGGGACACCGGCCCTTTCTCTGTATTATCCTGATCATTTCAGGGCTTCTTTTTCTTGACATGGTCTCTCTACGTGATCCCCCCTATAGGGCAGCATGACTGCTTACACGGCTGCCAGATCTCCTTAAGACTTAGGCCTGGAACTAGCACAGCATTGCTTCTGCTACATTCTATGGGTTAAAGCAAGTCACAGGGCCAGCCTGCATTCAAAGCTGGACTGCGTGAGGCTGTGGTATCAGGAGACGAGTTTCAGTGAGAGTCGCCGACCTGATGTTAGCACAAGAAGTTGAGGCTGCCGATGCCTAACGCTGGCTGATGGGAGAGGTCTCATCGGAGAGGTCTCATCTTGTATCTGAGAAAGACAAGACTGACTGAATCACAGCTCTGACCCCTCCGTTACCGTTTCCCATTCCCTCCATACTTCTAGCTGAATGCTTTGTGGCTAAACTCCCCTTCCTCAGTATTTTTTTTTAAAGTTTAGTCTTTTTTTTTTAAATAAATTTATTTATTTTTGGCTGCATTGGGTCTTTGTTGCTGTGCGTGGGCTTTCTCTAGTGGCGGCGAGCGGGGGCTACTCTTCGTTGCAGTGCACGGGCTTCTCATTGCAGAGGCTTCTCTTGTTGCAGCGCACGGGCTCTAGGTGCGCGGGCTTCAGTAGTTGTGTCTCGCGGGCTCTAGAGCGCAGGCTCAGGCACACGGGCTTAGTTGCTCCGCGGCACGTGGGATCTTCCCGGACTGGGGCACGAACCCGTGTCCCCTGCATCGGCAGGCGGACTCTCAACCACTGCGCCACCAGGGAAGCCCCCCTCGGTATTTTTTAAAAGCAGTAGTGCCATCATTTTTCTGGTTACCAGACTCTAAACAATGAAGTGAGGTTCAGCCCTTCCCCTTCTGTCAGGTCTCCGATGAGGTTTCCTATGAGTTGAACACAGAAAGGGGTTGAACACAGAAAGGGGTATTGAGCAGGGATTGGCAGGACTTTGTGGCTGTTTCAGTTGCTACTACCTCATGGAGGTTCTTCCTGATTTATTGAGAGAACCCCTCACTGGCCCGTCACCCACACCCATCCCTGTCCAGTCTGTTTACTTCTGAAACGATCAATTTCATTGCCCCTACGCACAACCTAGATGGATTTCTAGATCCTACGAGATAGATCGGAGTTCCTTGGATATCAATGGAATCCTTCCTCAGCCCTTTTTAGGCTGACCCCTTTCTGCTCTGAAACAGAATCTGTGATTCATCTAGGGTGGTCTTCTCAGCGCCCCTCAACTCCGAGGCTGGTTCTCACTTCTGCACGCCGGCTTTCCTCCTGTCCTTCTCTCCCACTGATTGGAATCAATCCTGTCTTTTGAAGCCCCCTTTGAAGTCCTACTTTCTTCGTGACACCTTCTCTGAACACCCGAGTCACAAAGAGTAGCCCTCAAATCCTTGAGCAGGTGTCATCTTTACTGGTCATGTGGGAGCCGCTCATGGCCTCCTTTAGGCTGTTAATTCTCTCTCTTCTGTGACATTGCAGCCTTTGAAGCAATGCCTCTATCTTTCAAAAAATAAAATAAAACACATCCTCATGGCACTAAATTCAGAGCTGTATCCCCTATAGGGGATAGTTCTTAAATATCTTTTTTTGTTGTTGGAGAGACGCCCTTTTTGTTCTCGATCAAGATCTGTTCTCTCCATGCTGAAGTTGTTCTAAGATGTTGCCTGCCCAAAGGGCAATCAGTCATCCTACCAGGAAGCAGTCCACGTGGCGTTAATACCATCTTTGAAATCGCAGGATGGAGAAGTAGGTATTTCAGGGGCTCTGGAGGCTGCCTTGTCCCAGTTCAGCTCCTGGCTCTGCCTTTGCTAAAAACAAACAAACCGGTGTTTCTCAACCGGGGTGTTGCTGGTGTTTAAGCAGGGAAAGTCTTGCGTGATATAGGTATTCAGCAGGGATGACACCTGCCTACCCACGCATCGTGACAAAGCCAAGATGTCCCCGCATCATGGTTCCCCAAATCCCCCACTTGAGAACCTGTGAGACTATCTTGAGGTTGTCTCTGGGCAGGTGATGTATCCTCCTACGACTCTGCAATCAAACCTTAGAGGGTTGTTGTGAGAATTACATTAGGGCATGACGTGAAGTGTCTGGTACGTCGCTAATGTTTCTTGAGCACTTAGGTTATTAATTTATTGAATCGTCATCGTGGTCACCAGATGACACGTGACCACTCTGGAAGTAGGCCGACGGTCTGGGACAGGCTTTTCCTTTCTCCTCTCTGACTGCCCTTTGCCCAGGTGGCTTCGGCAGCCCTCTGTGCTTCTCTTTTCTTGTCTGGGGGGGACACACCTGTCCTAACCTGCCTACGGGGTGTGGCGAAGATTACACATCCTTGGTAAAGCACTCGTGTCATTCCGAAGCGGCCGTTGGCTTCTTTGCTAATTGCACATATGAGACTTTGCAAATTTGTCTTGGGAACTAAAAGGCATTTGACAGATGTTTATTAAGTGCCTACTATGAGCCTGGCCTAACTAGGAACTAGAGTGGGACACCAGG
This sequence comes from Lagenorhynchus albirostris, assembly GCF_949774975.1. Lineage (NCBI taxonomy): Eukaryota > Metazoa > Chordata > Mammalia > Artiodactyla > Delphinidae > Lagenorhynchus > Lagenorhynchus albirostris. The sequence goes on from NC_083114.1 coordinate 55,296,477, forward strand.
CCAGGAAAAAATAAGTGCAAGTTTATTTCTATCCTTGTTTGTTGCTAGATTGTTCCCACCTGTTCACTCTTGGAACTGCTGAGTGTGTGGGTGTGTGCGTCTGTTTGCATGTGTGCAAGTTGCGTTTTCTGACGGCAGTTGGATAGAGGAAGTGAGGGCAGAAGCAGGGAGATGGTAGTTGTGCTTAATAGTTGGAGGAGAAGTAGAAACAATGGTCAACTGGCCTGTTTTCCTACATGCGATAGTAGCTGGCTCGGTTCAGGAAAGTGTTGAAACCTCACCTCTGGAAATGGGGCTGATGGGCAGGTAGGTCTGACTTGCTGAAGTGGGACTGCCTTCTCACTGATGACTTCCTCTGTGGATACCTTGTTTTTCAGGCTGTGCTCCACCTCGCCAGGTGTGGTCGATTCCTCTGGGTCCTGCCAAGTGAAACGAGGGCTGGGGGCGGAGGCAGCGACCCCAATAATTACATGACACAGCCTTGCCAGACGGAGAGCAAAGGGCAGGAAGAGCCGTTCTCCTTCAGGTGTGAGGCACCTTGTCCAAGGCGTTCACAATGTTTAGGGCTTTAAGTTTAATGGTGACTTAATCAGGGTGACAGAAAGGGTCCTCGGTAAGGAGGGAGTCCATCCACGTAAGAGAGAAGGAACTTGGTTCTTGTCTCTGTTCCCCGGAGCTCACAGTCAGTTCTTTTCATTCAGGCCATAGAAGACCTCTTTTGGTGAGTGTACAGCGCTGAGTCCATCTGAGTCGAAGACAGGCAGCCCGTGGGTCTTGGGCCAGATCTGGTCCATAGGTGTGGCTGACTGTGTTCAGTGTTTTTCTTTTTAAAAAACTAATTTTTTATTGGAGTAATTTATAACGTGTTAGCTTCAAGTGTACAGCAAAGTGATTCAGTTACACATATACATATATCTATATTCTTTTTCAGATTCTTTTCCATTATAGGTTATTACAAGATATCGAATGTAGTTTCTTGTGCTATACATAGGTCCTTGTTGTTTATCTGTTCTATGTGAAGTAGTGTGTACCTGTTAATCCCAAATTCCTAATTTATCCCTCCCCCTGTCTTTGCCCTTTGGTAACAATAAGTTTGTTTTCTATGTCTGTGAGTCTATTTCTGTTCTGTAAACAAGTTCATTGTATCATATTTTATTTATTTTTTTAATTGAAGTTCAGTTGATTTACGATGTTGTGTTAATTTCTGCTGTACAGCAAAGTGATTCGGTTATACATATATATACATTCTTTTTAAAATCTCTTCCTTTCCATTATGGTTGTATCATATTTAGGTTCCACATATAAGTGATATCAGATATTTGTCTTTCCCTGTCTGACTTACTTCACTTAGTATGATCATCTCTAGGTCCATCCATGTTGCTTCAAATGGCATTATTTCATTCGTTTTTATGGCTGAGTAATATTCCATTGTATATATGTGCCACATCTTCTTTATCCATTCATCTGTCGATGGACATTTAGGTTGTTTCCGTGTCTTGGCTATTGTAAGTAGTGCATAGCAGCCCTTTTTGAAATAGCCCCCAAATTAGAAAGCACCCAAATGCCTGTGCACAGTAGAATGAATAAATAAGACTGTGGTCGATTCATTCGCTGGAATACTATACAGCAGTCAAAACGGAGTGAGCTACAGCTACAGCCTGGATGCATCTCCTGAGCATAATGTTGAGTGAAAGATATACAGAGCTGATGCACAGACCAGAGGAAGACATAAAGTTCAAAAACAGGCAAAGCTAATCTAAGGTGTTAGAAGTCAGGATAGTGGTTGCCCTTGGTTGATGGTGCTGACAAGAAGGGCTTCCAGGAGTAATGGTAATGATCTTGTGTCTTGATCTGAAGTACTAGCTACACGGATATGTTTACTTTGCGAAATTCAATGAGCTGTACTCTCATGAAATGTGCATTTTTCTGTTGTATATTTTATTGCAATACAAAGTTAAAATTCATAAAGGCAAAAAACACAAGAACCCAACCTAAGAGGTTCAGTGTTATAATTTCCAAGTACCCATGCCAGGATTTTTGTACAGAATCCTATATCCATCAGAGTTCTTGTTTGCAAGCAACAGAAATCACCCCTGGCTAATTTAAGCTGGAAAAAGATTTATTAAAAGCAGATTGCATTAGCTCAGCATCTGCATGAGGGTGGGGGAACCAGGTTTGGAGGCTCTGTGGCCAGGAACATGTCTCAAATGCTGTCAAGTTGGTCTGATGACGACATCGCTTCTAATCACTGGGCACTTCCATCACAGCCTACACCACTGATGCTGCGTCCAAGAGGCTGAACTAGAGCCGCTGCCTTTCCAAGCAGTCCATGCTTTCTGCTGCCGCTGTTACCGCATCCTCTCCAGAGAGGATTTCTCAGGACTTACGTTGCTTTGTATTACTGCTCCAGGCTCAAAGTCAGGCATGGGTGGGACTGACTGGGGGACCCCAGCCCACTGGTCTCTCCCTACATGCAAGGGAAACTGCAGAAAGAAGGACTAGACATTTTCAGCTTCAGTAGCAGGTGGCAGGCCCGCGGGGGCATTCCCCAAACTCAGGAGATTGACAGATGTCCACAAGCGAGATGATCTGCCTGGTAACAGCCGACTGGATCTCTCAGCTTCCGGCGGCAGAAGCTTTCCGTGTGACGATCCACATCTTGCTGGTCCTTCCTAGACCAGAGGGAAAGCGTGACCACAAAGAGAAGTCTTTTCTCCTTTACCACAATCCCAGAGTTCTCAAGCAGCGTGGAAGAGGGCATTCAATCCAAGTGCCTTGAAGGGGCAGGATGGAAATGAAGACACTTGCTAAATGGGAAGCTTGTACCAAAGCTTCTCCCCGAAATCCTAGGGCCGGGGGTGGGTCCCAGAGTCAGAGCAGGCAGCTCTGCAAAGAGATGTGTTGGCAGGGTACTTGAAGGGCACCTGGTCCAGCCTTCCACCCACTGCAGGAATTGTTTTTTGTTTATCGGATGACATTTCATGGTGCCCAAAGTTTCTTGTTGTTTTAAAAATAAATTAATGTATTCTCGATATTATCCACAGAGAAAAAATAAGACTATTTCTCCAGCAGTCATGATCTGAAATACGTCTGCAGGGTGTTGTTAAAGCTTGACGTGATCGTGTCTTTGTATTTGTGCTTTTTGGGCTCATGTTATGGATTTCTCGGGCAAAGTCTCCTACTCTTTCTAAGCATCAGTTTCCTCTGCTGTACATGGAGGATAATAAGGTTGTCGAGGGAAATAACAGTGGTGAAGCATCAGTGGCTGTGGTAACAATAAGTGGGTTAGTGAGCCGTACCCTGGAGGGTTTGGAGGTAAAATGTATTTGGAGATAATATACTACAGCCTGATGCCCCTTTAGCTCTCTAGTAACTGTCCTGACACTTGCACTTTGGGCAAAGCTGGGAGAAACACCTGGCCGGGCTCGCCATCTGCAGAGCCAGCTCTGCCGGCTGGAAGGATTGTCCTGGCAGCTTGCTGACCGGCCCGCTGTGCAGGAGCCCGTGGAGCTCATGGCCGTAGTATAAACAGGATGGAAGGAAGACAGGGTGCACCACGTGTTGCCCGTCTTCCTCTCTGTCCCCTCTCTTGGTCACCTCCTGTCCGCTGGCTCATGCCACACTCCGGGCAGCCTGATGGGAGAGGAGCCCCCTGTTTGTAGGGACAGGACAGGCCCCAGGACAGGAAGATGCTCACTGGACGAAAAGGCTCTGCCAGCAGCCCAATCCACCTGAGCTGGGCCCAGCAGGGAAAGCTCTGGGACTGCAAGAGGTTAAAACGTGCCCCTGTGTTTACTTTTGTTGGCTGCCACACTGCATAATAATCTGTCAGCACGTCAGGTGCGGATTTATTTGTGTATTAAAAATTGCCTAGAGCGGACGGATGCAGACGCTCTACAGCACGCTGGAAAACGTGCCTCTAGCGCAAAAACAGCCTCTCCAAGTAATTCACCCTTTTAATAAGTGCATTTAATTAAACTCATATAACTTTTTTTTTTTTATTATATTTAAAAAACTCCTTTCGCTTGCTGAAGCTGAAAGTAAACTGTAGAGCACAAGGAGAGGGTATGCTTCTCAGGTCCCTACTCTTGCAAACGGAAAACTCATCAAGTGGTGTGTTCTCTTTTGCCTTTTCCAGGCTGATTTGAAGAGAGCATCACGAATGCTTGGGTGGGGAGTAGGGTGTCCATGTGGCCCAGGGGAGGGACCCGGTTGGCCTGGAGACAGTTACAGATCGTGTTTTGTTGTGCGTTTAATGTTACCGGTCAAATGCATGACCGTGACCATGCATTCACAGCCTGTGTACATCTAGAAGGGGGGTGGCCGTGGAATCAGCCCTTTAGAGAGAGACATTTCACATTTATTTTGAGGATGGACTCAATGACCTCTTAAGACCTTGCCTTCCGATAGTGGAATTTGTGATTTTGCGGGGCGGGGGGTGGTTGGGGGGAGAAGGATGGAGTGAGATGGCAGGACTGGATCTCGGGGAGAGATCAGTATCCGTTTTAGCGCTCTGCATTTTCCTTACTCCCACCAGAGCTTGGCCTCCAAATGGGGTGAGACTGAGTTTGGCTCCGAGGTGGTGACGGCAGCGTTCTGTCCACTGGCTCTGCGTGTACCAGCGGATTAGAGAGCGTCCTTGAGGGTGGCGGGTGGTGGCAGCCCCAGAGCTGCCTGGTGGGGACCCAGCGAGGGCGAGGAGGGGCAGGGAGGGGGCTGGAGGCTGTGTTCGGGGTGGGAACCACAGCATACTAGGCTTGGCGGTCTGGAGCCCACTAATTATGCAGCCCCAGGGAGCCCTGTGGACCTGCCAGAGCCGCCTGGAGAGTGGCGTGGAAAACCTCAGAAGGGGTCTGTGTGCCCTGGGGCTGATCAGGAAATAGCCTCAGGGGCTGCGACGCTGGGCCTTGGGGAAACAACACTGGATGCCCAGCCTGCTTGCATGTCAACAGGAATGGTTTTCAAACCTAGTCTCCTGGTGGCTCTCCGTGCAGGAGAGAACGGAGTTTGGGGCACCTCCTTCTCTGGACCAGCCCGAATCTCTGGAGCTTCCGAAATCCAAGGCGCCCATTCCAGAAATTTGTAGAACCAGCCACCTTGGTCTTCAGCTCTCGGGTTCTCCCTGCTCCTCTGGGAACGCCCATGACCTTCTTTTTGTGACTGCAGAATCAGAAATCTCAGAGTTGGTTGCTCAGGGCCACCCAGGAAGAGCCAGGTGACCAAAGACCAGGCAGGTTTGGTTTTTGTTTTCAGTTATTCTTTCCTCAGCATCTTCGAGTGATATGTGAACATTGCTGTTTAGGCTTATTTCCCCTGTTCACAGGGAGCAAACAAATCCAAGCTTCATCCTCAACCTTCTTTCAAAGTTGAGCCCTCGCCCAGCCCCAGCCGGCCTGGGTTTAGTTTTATGACTTTCCCTCTGTCTCCCATAGCTTTTTTTAAAAAAAGTTTGAATCGCAAGTATCATATATTGTTGTTGCTGTTGTTTTGAGTATTTGATAACTCTCCCACTTCCCAGAAGAAAATAGATTTTGTTTTCGGAATTGTTAATTCTGGACCTAAGTCGAAGATACATTCTAAATATTGTTCTTTGCATTGTGGAAAACAGTATTAAATACATTAAATGCTGCTTTGGTGTATGAGATACACCTGTCTTTTTTTATTTATTTGTTTTGGTTTTTGTTTTAAAGTAGACAGACCTCCCTAAAACATGATAATACTAGGCCAACTAGTCATTGGCCTTGTGTGAAAAACTCTTCCAGGCCGTTTGGAAGAACTGCTGACAGCCTACTATTATGTACCAGACACCATCTAGGACTTCACTAGAGAGGCCCAGAGGGGAGAAGGCCTGAAATAATTTTTAAAGCATTTATCTACTGATTCACCTATTGCTGTATCTGTAGAACATTAAATACAATATGCACTGTGTATTCATAGAAAATTGGAACTAGGGAAAAAACCCAGAGAAGAAAATAAGATCACGGACATTTACCATAATCTATTACAATCTGTTTTTTTCCCTATTTAGCAAAATTGTCAAGTATTCTTCTATAGTGGTGGTTCTTAGTCTCAGGACTCTTTTATAGTCTTAAATTACTGAGAGCCCCAAAGAGCTTTTTTATGTTGGTCACAATTATGGTATTGACTGCGTCAGAAATGAAAACCGAGAAATTCTTAGAAATTATTTATTTAGAAATAATAATAAACCCACTGCATTTTAACCTTATAATATTGTTTTATGAAAGATAGTTGTATTTTCCAAAACAAAAAAAAATTGAGAAGAGTGGCTTTTTTTGTTGTTTGTTTGTTTTGCGGTACGCGGGCCTCTCACTGCCGTGGTCTCTCCCGTTGCGGGGCACAGGCTCCGGACGCGCAGGCTCAGCGGCCATGGCTCACGGGCCCAGCCGCTCCGCGGCACGTGGGATCTTCGCGGACCGGGGCACGAACCCGTGTCCCCTGCATCGGCAGGCGGACTCTCAACCACTGCGCCACCAGGGAATCCCCTTTTTTTTTTTTCTATGTTTGCTAAGCTCTACTTTGTCTGCCTTCATAGCATGTGGCTGGATTCTCATATCTGCTTCTGCATTCAGTCTATAGAGATGTATCTGAAGATCCAGCTTCATCTTTATATATACTACAAAAAAGGAGAACTATATTCATAGCCTTTTTAGATAATTGTGAATATTCTTCTCTCATATTTCCCCAAAACTCGACGAGTGGTAGTTTTTAAAAAGTTGGTGGCTGTGTGTCCATCAACAGAGGAATGGATAAAGAAGATGTGGTATGTATAATACAATGGAATATTACTCAGCCATAAAAAAGAATAAAATAATGCCATTTGCAGCAACATGGATGGATCTAGAGATTATCATACTAAGTGAAGTAAGTCAGACAGGGAAAGACAAATGTCATATGATATGACTTATATGTGGAATCTAAAGAAATGATACAAGTGAACTTATTTACAAAACAGAAGCGGACTCACAGACTTAGAAAACAAATTTACAGTTACCAAAGGGGAAAGGTGGGGTGGGGCATAAATTAGGAGGCTGGTATTAACATATACACACTACTATATATAAAATAGATAACCAACAAGGACCTACTGTATAGCACAGGGAACTCAGTACTTTGTAATAACCTATATGGGAAAGAATCTGAAAAAGAATAGATATATGTATATGTGTAACTAAATCACTTTGCTGTACACCTGAAACTAACACAACATTTAAAAACTTTTTTTCTATTCCCCTTTTTGATTTCTTTTTTTTAAAATTAATTAATTTAATTTTTGGCTGTGTTGAGTCTTCATTGCTGTGCGCGGGCTTTCTCTAGTTGTGACGAACGGGGGCTACTCTTTGTTGCCGTGCATGGGCTCCTCATTGCAGTGGCTTCTCTTGTTGCGGAGGATGGGCTCTAGGCGCACAGGCTTCAGTAGTTGTGGCATGCGGGCTCAGTAGTTGTGGCTCGTGGGCTCTAGAGCGCAGGCTCAGTAGTTGTGGTGCACGGGCTTAGTTGCTCCGTGGCGTGTGGGATCTTCCTGGACCAGGGATGGAACCCATGTGCCCTGCACTGGCAGGCGGATTCTTAACCACTGCGCCACCAGGGACGTCCAAAACTAACACAACATTTTAAATCAACTATACTCTGATATAAAATTTAAAAAAAAGAAACTGAAAAAAAAAGTTGATTGCAATATAAATTTGAAACCATTTTAATGAACTTTTAAATTCTGTTACATGAAGATCACTTTGTTCTTTTTCTCTGTCTCTTAAGGGTGGACTTCCTTTCCCAGCATGGTCCTTGGGCCGGGGAAACAATATGGTGGAAAGACCACTTTTGATGGAAAGCTTAGGAAAAGGTGTCACTATCCTGCCCAGTTTTTGTAAGCATTCCAGCTGAATGCAGACGAAGTGCAAATAATATTTTTGGCTTTTCTCTGGAAGGACAAAGGTTCTTTAAAGCTTTCAAATTCTCCTTTACTCCAAGCTTTTCCTCCTATTAATGCCCCTCTGCATCAAACCCCTAAAGACTTCTGTTTACTTATTATCCTGCCTTAAAAAAAGCTCTGTGGTGTTACTAGCAGACCTAAAGGCTAGAAAGAGTGAATTTATGCCTTCCAGAAAGACCGGAGCTTTCTCTACGGCCAGTTATCTGGGTCCTGTTGCTGTCATCTGGGCTGAGCTAGAAATGCAACCACCTCTTGACCAAAGGTATAATTCCTTTACATGGAGAGCTCTTGGGTCTAGAATTCCTAAAGAAGAGGTCCAACTGGATCTTCTCTTTGTAACTTCAGTGTCAGGAATGTCCTCAGGTGTGCAGGAACGTTACAGGCAACCATCCACTACGAGCCCCTGGCTGCTCAGGGGAGCGTCAGTCTGTTGATCAGAGTGGCCTCTGTGTGTTGAGTCCCTGTCTCTTCCCTAAATCATCACTCACCGTGCATCTGAACTTGTATTTCTTAAAGAAAGTGCTAGAAATGGGAGATGCAAAAAAAAACGGGTCATTTGCTAAAAATTTAGGGGCATTTTAGGCAATGTACTTTAGCCACCAGGAGCACAGGAATTTCCCTTCAGAGAAAATTCCCATTTTTTCCAAAGACAAATCTTGATGTACTTCTAACCCATGGAGCTACTGTGATATGTATAAAAGACCTCGGTAACCCGAAGGGAGGGTGTAGGAAGATTACATTTTTTATTTGTAAAAATGCTCTAGAATTAGAAGATGGTAGAATGTTCTAGATTCTCTGCTTTTGAAGATAAGGATTATGACTCTATTCACCCAACCAGATATTTTTAAGAACCTACTATGTGCTAGGCATTCTCCTTACTGGACTTTTAGCAGTAAGTAAGCAGAACTAGCCCCTGCCCTTAAGGAGCATATATTCAAATGGTGGAGACAGGTGATTTTCAAGTATACAAATAAATACGTAATGCTGGGGAGCAATAAGGGATATGAAAAAACTGGAAGCAGGACCAGAGGCTGCAGAGGGGTATGTGAGGGCTGAGTAAAGACCATTTTTGATGGAGTTATTATGGAAACTCTCCAGGAGGTGAGATTAGGATAGATGTCTAATAAAAGTGAATTAATGAACACACAACCCAAGCCCAGAGTTCCATAGTTTATGCTAAGCAAGCCATATACACGGGCAACATTGTTGATTAGGTAGGAGTGGGGTTGAACGTGTGTCTTAGTTTAGTTTCCTAGGGCTGTCGGAAGAAATTGCTACCGTAGTCCTGGAGACCAGAAGTCCAAAATCAAGGTGTCGCCAGGGCTGGGCTCCTTCTGAAGGCTCTAGGGAAGCATCCTTCTTTGGCTCTTCCAGCCTCTGGTGGTTGTAAGCTCTCCTTGGCTTGTGGCAGCACGCCTCAATCTCTGTCTCCATCTTCACATGGCCATCTCCTCTGTGCGTCTGTCTTCTCTTCTGTCTCTCGTAAGGACACCTGTCATTGGATTTAGTCCCTACCTGGGTAATCAGGAGGACCTCGTCTTGAGATCCTTAATTTCACCTGCAAAGACCCTTTTCCCAAATAAGGACATAGTCTCAGATTCTGAGGGTTAGGATGTGGACGTATCTTTTGGGGGCCGCTATTCAACCCTGTAAAGTGTGCAATCTGGGAAAATCACTTCGACAGCAGGTTTTAAATCACAATGAAATGTGGCCCCTGTGCGGAGTTCTGCCGCTCTTTACCTGCGTCCCCATGGTCGTGATTCACTTCAGTGGTGACAGGGAGGAAGCAGCGTGGGCACCGGGGAGATGTATGATGCGGCAGTGTGTGGTTGCCGCATGGCTGTCACGCGGAGCCACTGGGTAGCCCAGAGAGTCTACCCAGCTCAGCAGCTCCCAGTTAGACCACGCTGCCCAGGAGGACCATCACAGGGCTGTGGGTCTTCATGGGGATGCCTCATAGGATAAACAGCAGGTCTTCCAGAATTGAGAAATCAAGGAAATACAATTCGGCCCAGAGGAACAGAATAGAGAAGCGGTTCAAACAGGTTGAGAGAGGGGCAGTCACATTCTGTTTGGATATTTCCCAAGCAAAAGTCAAACAATACTCATGGTGGCAGGAGACTGGCTAAGTTGCAAAAGTCAGCAGCTTGGGAAGCTGGGATCTCAGCCCAAGAGGAGCTTTTGCTGCATTGAGCAATCGTCCCTCCTGGGCATGTCCTCGGTGGGGTGTGCAGGTGCATCTGGGGCAGCTGTGGCGTGGAACCCACCTCCAGAGGGCGGGCCCTCTGCTCTAAGACTTTATTGCCTAGTCTTTTCTCAGCCAAGTCTTTTGCCAGAAGAAGGCAGGGAGAAGCAAGTCAGTGTGCCCAGAGCCTGCCCGGATTGGGGATGATGTTTGCTCAATTCGGTGTAACACCAGCTGTTGCTCCAGGTGCAAAGTTAGACACTTGGTAATTAGCCGGCCTAATTTATTTAATCATGTTCGTACTGTTTTCCTTCTCGCAGTTGTTCTTCTTGCCCTGATCCTTCAGGTTTTCCTGGATCCATGCCCAGGAGCGTTTGTTGAAAGGTGGTGTTGGGGGAGGATGGATGTTTGTTGATGCCAGAGATTAGAGTAAGCTCCTGCGTGGTGGTGGTGGTTGCAGGATGCTGGTCGCCTCCAGATGCCAGGTCAGAGCTTCTCAACCTCAGCCCTGTTGACTTTTGGGGCCGTTTTTGTGGGGCACCAACCTGTGCATTGTAGGATGTTTAGTGGCATCCCTTGACCTATACCCAGTAATGTTTCCCAACCCCAGTTCTGAAAACCAAAAATGTCTTCAAATGTTACCAGTTGCCACCTGGTACGGTCAAAATTGCTCCCAACTGAGAACCCCTGTTCCAGTTAACGGTACTGGTCACTGACGTTCTTAACTTGGACTTTTTAGATGAAAATTGTTCTTCCAAGGCCATGCTGTAGGTTGGGATGATGAATGTCCTTTCTTAACCATCTCCCATTGCTCTCTTTTTGGACTTGCCCCGACTTGACCAACCAAAGCCCTCGACCAGGGAAGGAGCTGGCTTGGATGAACCCGAAACAGGTTCTTCTGTGGAAAATGTACAGTCCTTGTGTTAACCAGGGAAGGGAAAAAGAAAGCTGTGGTATATAGAGGGACAGCAGGTGGCAGGGTTAGTGTCACCAGGAAGATAAACAGAACCAGAAAAGTCACTTCTGTGTTGAAGGGGAAGCTAAGCTTCGCCAGCTGCTTAGATGGAATCAATCCAACATGGCGGCCGGGCCTGGGAGGGGAGACCATTTGTAGTCTCTGTGTTGGTGGACCCCCTGGGGCCAGCTGTCTCAATCTCACTTCTGAAATGAGGGCTGTGGGCTGTATCAGGTCCTTCAGAGCCGGGGTCCTCTATCCAAGACTCGGATTCCTTTTGGTATCCCACACAGATGCCAACTTAGTGCTTTATGTGCAGGAGACATTTGTTTTTGGCCAACGAGGGAAGATTGATACACTCTTTAAAAGGATCCAGATAATCTGAGGTAGGTCTGCAAGGAAGGGGAAGAGGTAGAGGAAGAGGGAGAAAGCATCAGCTGAGAGCTATTAACCTAGAGCAGCGCTGTCCCACAGAAATAAAACTCAAGCCACGTATGAAATTTTAAATTTTCTAGTAATCACATTTAAAAAGAGACAAAGGAAGCAGACAAAATCAATTTTAATAATATATTTTATATAATCCTTATTTCAACATGAAGTCAATATAAAGAAATCTATTAGGGGCTTCCCAGGTGGCGCAGTGGTTGAGAGTCCGCCTGCCGATGCAGGGGACACGGGTTCGTGACCCGGTCTGGGAAGATCCCACGTGCCGCGGAGTGGCTGGGCCCGTGAGCCATGGCCACTGAGCCTGCGCGTCCGGAGCCTGTACTCCGCAATGGGAGAGGCCAAAACAGTGAGAGGCCCGTCTACCGCAAAAAAAAAAAAAAAAAAAAAAAAAATCTATTAGTGAGACAGGCTACTTTTTTCCATACAAAAAGTCTAGGAAATCCGGTGTGTATTTTACACTTAGCAGCACATTTCAATTCGGACTTGTCACATTTCCAGTGATTATTGGCTAGTGGCTTCTGTTCTGGACAGTGTTGGCCTAGAGAGGAAGTTTAAGTGATTAAATTTTGGGGAAAAACTCTTCATCAGAGACAGGAATAAAACATGAGCTTAAGGACTTAGGTGGACAGTTTTCATCCGCAAATGCTCTTGACTGCCTGTCACCGTAGCACTTCCATTTCCTCAACAGTGTCTATTCGCAGGAATCCATTGGCTACCGGTGTCTCCTCCCCCTGACCCCTTTGTCGTCCACTCTATTCGCTTTTGTTTCAAACGAATGAGCACACAAAAAAGGGCCCTGCATTCCACTGGGCAAATCTTATTCAAACGTGGCACGGTTGCGTTTTCTCAATTAATCAGGGGCCTGCCTCCCGCCCTTCTCCTCTGCTGTTTTCTCGGCATCTTCATCAGGGTCCTAGCTTGACTCCAGCTTCCAGGGGAATTTCAGGGGCCCAACAGACACCTGCCCAGGTCAATAAAAACCAACTTTTTGGTTGGTCCCTCTTTCCTCCTCTACCAATAAGAAACATCACAAGACTTTTCCTTAGAAGAGATGAAGGGAGAGAAGAGCAATGATGATGGTGGACAAGGAAGGCGCCGAAAGCAAAACAATTAAGAGACGAGTCATGTCCTTTAAAAGGCAAGGAGTTGAGAAGCGGCGCTTGGTTTCTCGAAAACGTTTGCGTTTAGCTGTCACGTCCACAGTCTCTCTTTCTCTTACCACTGCCAAGGATGGAGGACTCTGGAAATAGGACTTTGCTTGGGCTTTTGCTTCTGATGTAGAAGCCCATGTCATTCCCTCTGCTGGTATCACCTTGAGGTTTCCAAAGTGCCCTATGGTCAGAGTTTTATGGGCGGGCCTGGTTAGCAGCTGCCCAGGTGATGCAGTTGGATGGGGCCTCAGAAATGGGTCCTCTCATTCTCCCCTCTACCCCCTCCTCTACCATCAGATCAGTGGTTCTCAATCAGGGGCGATCTGGCCTCCCCAGGGGATGAATGGCAATGTTTGGAGACATTTTTGATGCCACGACTTAGTGGGGAGAGGGGGTGCTACTGGCATCTAGTGGGGAGAGGCCAGTTTAGATGCTGCTAATTAAACATCCTACAGTGCACAAGGTAGCCCCCCTCAATAAAGAATTATACAACCAAAAAGATAAAGAGTGCAAAGGGTGAGAAACCCTTTCCTTTGAATTTTAGAGACTTTTCGCCTAAAAAGAATCTTCTTTTGACCTGCAGAAGGCCCTGAGAGGGGTTGGCTACACTTAGGCATATATATGACTAAATTACTACCTTGTTGATCAGTTAACACTGCTGGGGCTTCGTGGGCAGCCAGCTGAGAATAAGACCTGGATCCAGGTGGTGTCTGAGGGAGGAGGGTAGCCAGGAGGTAATGAGAGCTGAGTGGCTCACAGACTAAAGGTCACAACTTCCTAATTTTCTAAGAGAGGGTGTGCTTTCCTGGTAAGGGTCCCCTTTCTTTCTCTCCAAAGCCTTCCCCTCTATGAGCAAAACCCCAGTCAAGTCCAGCTGGGGACCCATTCCTTGCATCTCGGAAGCTAGAATAATGGACCAGCCTTTCCTGATGTCCTAAGGAGGTTGCTTTGCATAGATTATGCAAAAGGGAACACTCAGCCTTCCCCATTGCTGTTAGGAGGGTCAGAGCCAGCCAGAAACCTTGGCATGGAAGTCCCTGTAGGGAAAGAGAACAAAGCAAAAAAAAAAAAAAAAAAGAGAAAAGCAAGAAGATCTACTGGTCTACCAAGCCTGTGGTATGGATTGGCCTTGAAGTTTACTCACATTGGATGGAGCCTTTGTGCCTGGCCACCTGGTCTCGAGTCTATCTTCATATAGACCATCAGTGGAACTGGGAGATTCTCACAGCTCATGTGGACCTACACCCTTCATAAATACGCATTTCACTTCCCACCGACTCCGTCAAGTAGCCCCAGGTGTCCTTCTGTCTACCAGGGTGGAGATAGCCTACATCCAGGTGTGGAAACACAAGGACTCTGTCCCCAGAATACGGGGGGTCTGGGGCCTGAAGACCACAGCCTAACCTTGACTTTGCTTTAGCTCCACCCAGAGAAAACTCCTCTCAGAGGAGCCGTCTGGGTTACCTGGCCTCTAGGGAGCTTGTGCAGGTTTCCGACAAAGTTATAGGTGATCTGGAGTCCATCATCCCTGACAATCTCCTGCCCCACGGCCCTCCTGGTAGAGCTATTGCGAAGATTAAAAGGCATTTGGGGCCTGAAGGGAAGAGAGAGCACATAATTCTGGGATGCTGAGGGGAGGAAAATCCTCTCCTGTTGTTGAAAAGAAAAATGTGAATTAGCAGGATGCCTGCTTGACTGTTTCTGTCCTAGTGTCACCTGAGATGGGCCTTTAGATCTTTTCTTTTAACTTTTAATCTTTGCATTTTTCGCTGTTATACATACATATATATATTTTTTTCTTTTTCTTTTTCTTTTTTTTTTGCCTGCTCCCAAACAACTTTGGTAGGAGTACTTAAGTAGGAGTCATTCTAGACTTGGGCTAAGAAGATCTGTCACTAGCTGGCTCTGTGACCTGGGGCAAGTCATCTAAGCTCTCTGAGCCTCAGTTCCTCATTCACAAAGCAGAGTCGCACTGACCTAGCAGAGTTGCAGAGATCTTAAGGAACTAATATTAAAGAAGGAGCTTTGTGACGTATGACAAACAGGTGGCTTATTACTTGGACTGGGGATTTTTTTCAGCTCTCCCCCAGAGGAGACCTTCTTACAGTCCAAGGTAGGAACCTTCACCAGCACGTATGTAACTTCTAAGACCTTCCATCACTTTCTAACCTCTGGCTGCCAGCGTTCAGAGCAGTCGCTTATTGGAAAAGACAAGAACTGGGTGAGAGCAAGAAAGGGTAGGGATTTGGAGTAATTGCAGTGGTTGTATAATTACAGATCCTGGTCTCCATTACTCCTGGAGCCGTGTGCAAGGAGCATAAATCATTTGTGTCCCCCTTAAAGGGATTGAATCTCCCATCCCCCGCGCTGTGACCAACACTGTCAGCTACATTCTGATTTTTTGCCATAGGCTGGATTGCTCACTTTAATAAGTTTCTTTCCCCAATAAAAGCCAGGTGGGGGCCTAGGGAAACCCACATCTGCCAGGCCAGCCCCTGCAGCCGGAGGCCACTTCCTCTCCTGTAGCTTGTCCCTGTAACCATTTTGTTCAGCCAGTAGCATGCTGCCACCTTGCCCCACTGACTGTCCCTTGGAAGAGCAGAGAGAGCAGAGGCAGGAGAGGGCAAGCCGGCAGGGAGAGGAAGAGATTAGAAAGAAGGGGAGGCATGGCAGCCCATTAAAGAGAAATAAATTCTGCAGAGGGGAAGCGAGAGGTCCCTCCCCAAGTCTCTGTAAATCATTGTGTTTTAGGTGCGGGATGCGGAGGGAAGTGGGAGATGGGCTGGCCCTGATAACTAGGGTCATTTCTCCTACTTACGTCCGTCTGAATTTTCAGATGCTGCATCAGAAAGCAGCCTCCAGCTGGAAGCCGCTGGGGCTCCTTTTGCTTTAATTTATTGTTGTCATTCTTACTCTAAAATCAGAGCCGCGGTTACTTAAGTAGAGCATTTTAAGAGGTTTATTAGAAAAACATGGCTGGTTTGTTTCTACTGTCTGTTCTCCCTGGAACACCCTATATCCCGAACTGCTGCATGGGCATGGCGGATACGAGGATGGGATTTCTGTAGGCTGTTTGAAATTGACTCACTTTTAGAAGTTATATTTTGTACCGGAAGGCGTCTTTCAGACCCAGCGTTCATTATAACCTCTGGATCCCTGACCTTGCTTCTCTTTGTCTTGTTAACTGATCTTTCAACCAGAAAGGCATTTCTCAGGGGTGGGATTCACCAGCAAAGGGCCCCAGAGATCTGGGTATGGGTGTGTTTATTTTGTGCGTAGACCTTGTGCTAAAATGGTTTGCGTTAGTTGCCAGACTTCAGTTGTGGGTCTTTCATATAGTTCTGGATCTCTGGCTCTCCTTGAGAAAGTAAAGGTCACTGAGGACAGAGCCAATCTTCTTCTTTGGCTACAGACTCCGGGAGCCGCAAAGTGCCACGTCCTCGGGTTTGTCACAGTTCCCGTCACCTCTTCGTTCATTTTTACGCTCAGCCGGCTTCACTCACTTCTGGTTTCCACCTGGTCCCTGAAGACGACTGAGTTTGAGACCTCTCTGCCTTAGCGGAAGCCTTGAGTTACCCACCCGGTGATGCCCTTGGGGTGTGTGCATGTGCTTCCCTGCAATGAGCTGCAGGACCGCTCTCTGGAAAGTAGACTTATTTGGCAAGTGCGGGTCCATTGGCCGATTCGGAGGTAGATCTGCCTCCCGGTAGCTGTGTGACTTTGGGCAAGTCACCTCCCCTCTCTGGGCCTCACTCTTCTCTTGTTTAAGAAGTACATGAATAGTTTAAAAAGTTGTAGCCACTTATCCCTTGGTGTAAACAAAAATCTTACATGAGGGTCAAATATCCTGAATGGTTGAATGCAGCAGCTGAAGGGAGTTGGAGAGCCTGGAAGGGCATGTCGGGGTTTCCCACTGTTCCCTAAGGCCTCCACGGAGAAGCCTCTGGAAGTGTGAGTCCTACCTGGTGGGAGCAAATGTGAACCCTGATGCCCACTGTACAGAGCTTATCCCAGCGGTCATTGCATGAAAGAAGGAAAAGTACCTTTATGTGTCCTCTTACTACATATGCACTCCTAATGTATGAGTGGCTGCCATGTGCAAAGCGTTTCTTCTAGGCCCTTCTAGAAGGGTACGATCTGGTTCCTATCTTCAAGGGGATGGCAGACAGCATAACACAGGTAGAGTGTGTGAGTGCAGGCTTAGCATCTGGGCAACTTCAGTGGGAGAACGTGCCAGGCAGGAGTGTCTAGGGGAGATGCAGAGAGTTGTCAGAGAGGAATAAAAGCCTTCAGGAGGCCTCGAAGGGTCTCAGGCTTTCATGGCAGAGCTGGAGTGGGGGCGGAAAGATGGCCATTTCAGGCGGAAGCATGCTTTGAGCCCTGGGGCCAGAAGCGGATCTGGGCAGGGCTTCCTAGGACCCGGTAGGGCTGGAGAGCTAGAGGGGAGAAGATAGTGGGTGGGGTCAGAAAGAGGGAGGATCTTAAAGGGCAGGCCTGGGAGTTTGCAGAACTTGGAAGGCTTCTGAGCTAGGGCTTGGCTCAACCTGGCAGCAGGCTAGGGAGGGAGAGAAGGCAGGTGGGCAAGGGGTAGAAGGTAGATGGGAGGCCCAGCAACAAGGGTCTGCACGGGACCTCAGCAGTGGTGGAGAGAAGGCAGTGATGAAGCAGGCGACGTTGGGGGCCGAAATTGACCGCGTGGGGACTGAATGCTTGTGGGGTTAAGAGCGGGATGCGTCCAAGGTGATGTCACAAGTATAAGCCCAAGTCTAACCTAATAGGCGGATCCTATTTCCCTAATTATTTAATTTGAGCCTGTTGGGTGTCTCTCTTGTCCTAACTGGGTGTCATGCGTAAGCCGAGATGGGTAACGCAGGAGGGGTTACGATGAGTTTCTGGAATTGCTTGGGTGTTGTTCATGGGAAGATGTCTTCTTGGCTGCTGGAGATGGGAATTTGAAATTAGGAAGAGAGGCCAGAGGTAGTGCTTTATTTATTTAAACATTTATTGGCTTCCTTCTCTGCATCAGATAATACCAGATCCTAGGGATAAATGTATGCGTGGCGTCTAGTTCCCTTTAGAGCTGAGCGAATGCCTGATGGTGGGAAATAAACACATGAACAAAGAAAGCACATGGGATGGAGGGGAGGGTGGAGCGGGGCCCAGGGATGGTCAACCTCCCTGTGCCACGGGACACTGGGGAGACGAGGGATGTGCACCCACACCCAGGAAAGATGTAGCCCTGGGGTGGACCCATAGCGGGGAGTCTGGGAGATGAGGGGGAGGGGAGGGGGAGGATGGGACCCTGGAGAACATGGCAGTGATAAGCTGGGTAGAGGCAGATGAGACATAGGGGACACAGAAGGGAGCCAGGAGTGTGCAGGTGGGGGAGGAAAGACAGGGTTTACAGTGGGGATGCAGACCTATCATGATAACTGATCATAACCGTCGGTTCAGTGTGGGCTTTGGCCTGTGCAGCCTTGTAAACGCATCAAATGCACCAAAATCTAGTTCATTAAGCAATGGTAGGCTCTGGTTTCACCCCGTTTTACAGATTGAAGTCCAGAGAGGCAGGAAGAAGCCGCTGGCTCCAGAGATGACTGTTCCTTGCATTTTGGGTGCTTCCATCCCAAGAGTCACTGTCTGATCTGAACAGAGGCCATCTGCATTGCTTGAAATAGAACTAACCCAAGCTGGTCTTTTTTTTTTTGCACATATATACATTCTTTTTAATATCATTCTCCATTCTGGTTTATCACAGGATATTGAGTATAGTTCCCTGTGCTCTACAGTAGGACCTTGTTTATGCATCCTATATGTACTAGTTTGCATCTACTAACCCCAAACTCCCCATCCTTCCCTCTCCCTCCCCCGCTCCCGCTTGGCCACCACAAGTCTGTTCTCTGTGTCTGTGAGTCTGTTTCTTTTTCGTAGATGAGGTTCATTTGGTGCTGCTTCTTGAACTCAGCTGCACCTTGCCTGTTTCCTCCCGGCCTCCCCTGCCCTTGCCACTCAAAAGCTAACACGAAAGGAGATGCCGGGCGAGTGCAGGGTTGACAAGGTGCCGTCTGTTTGGTTAGAGGATGTCGGCTGTTCAAACAGGCCCTCTGCGCCCTGCGATTCTCCCTGCAGGAAAGGGACTTGGTCTTTGTGCCTTGGGTCTGAGCGGGATGAGGCAGCGAGGTGGAATTCTGCAGGTGTGGTTGCCGGCCGCGGTTTTGTATGTTTCCCTGCACAGTTCACGGCTAATGACAGGGCAACTGGCAGGTAGGAACACGATCACGCCCTGGGGCTCCGCTCGCACCAGTGTGATTGTGGGCAGAAGACAATGGCAGATGTTCCTGGAATTCCCAAACCGGATACAAAATTGCTAGCAGGATGCAGAGAAAGAGGAAAAAGCCTAGTGTTTTACATAATGAGAAGCTTTGCCTCCTGCCTGCTCGGCCCCTCAGAGTGCCGAGGCCGGTGGGTCGGGCCTCCTTTTCCAGAAGCCCTGAGGATCAGGAAAGCTGCGTGTGTGTCTGTTGGGCAGAGCGGTGCTCCAGCAGAAGCTTTCTCTCGCGCTGGTAGGTTTATATCCAGGATCCATGGCTTTCCACCGGGTGTGGTGAGACCAGACCAGCCAAGGGAGGATCTTCTACCCAGATGCGCCGTGGTGCCCGGGATGGAAGAGAAATTGGGCAGCGAGCCTAAAAGGAATGGAAAGCAGCCACCCAGCCCTCTTCCCTGCCCCCCTTCTGTCTGGGTGGCGGCAGAAACACCAGAGCGTTTTTGCATCCAGCCTAGAAGGAGGAGGCCAGCCGCGGGAAGAGAGGCAGAAACGGAAGATTCGGGAAACCCAAGTGGCTGAAAGGCAGAGGCCTCTCGCGGGGGGCTGTGAGTGGGCAGAACCCTACTTCTGGGGAGCCGGGGGGGGGGTGGAACCTCGGGAGCCAGTGAGCCAGTTCACCCACCAGAGCTGACACTAATGACCTGAGGTTCCTGTTTCTGCCCCAAGTGAACTTGCCCCGTCACTGCTCTACTTTCTGTGAGCCACCCTGCAGGGCAGCACTTCACAGTTTGTAAAATGTACCACCCTCTTCCCTCACCCCAAAGCTAGCTATTCTTGGAGTCTCTTCGAGCTCTGTTTCACTTGGGAGAATGTTTGAGAAGGAACTGGTGCAGGAAGGAGATGGGTGTCCCTCCTCAGTGGGGCCTGGGATGCAAGGTTTTCCTGAACCAGTCACATGACACCTGAGCGAGACAGGTGGCTGCTTCTCATCGTCTCCTTCTTATGATGTTGTCCAAGGATGCTGAACACGTGTGTCCTTGTGTCTCTGTCTGCAGTCCCAGTGCTTGGGTTCAAATCCTTGCTGTGTGAACTTGACGTGTCCACTGTTTTCTCATAACCCTCGATTTCCCCCATCTACAAAACAGAGATAATATTTACCTACCTTGAGTGTTACGATGAGTATTATGATGAGAATAAAAAGATTTCTACGTTGAGTTCTTCCATGTAGTAAGTGCTCAATAAATGTTAGCTCTTATTATCCTTCCATTTCTTTTCAAAAGAAAGAACTCACAGAGGGTTTCCCTTTAAATATTTGATTTTAGACCAGACAGTGGTTGGCAAACTATAGCCCTCTGGCCAAAACCAACCTGCCACCTGTTTTTGTATAGGTCATGAGCTAAGAATCATTTTCACACTAAAGGTTTTCTTTTAAAAAGTAACATTTTCTGCCCCGTGAAAATGATATGAGATTTACATTTCAGTGTTCTTACATAAAGCTCTGTTGGAACTTAGCCATGCCCGTTTGTTTGCACATTGCCTATGGCTCCTCTCACACTGCCAAGGCAGAGTTGAGTAGTTGTGATAAAAACCATACGGCCCACGAAGCTGAAAATATTTACTATCTGGCCCTTTACAGCGAGTTTGCCAATCCCTGTTCTAGATGACTAATTATTAAACAAGGAGGGTGAGTGTGGGCACCCAGAATAAAAGTTATAGGCTTCATGCTGATTGGAATAAAGTCCACTCAGAGTCAGAAAAGAAGATAAAGCTTTGCTATTTTAAAATGAGAGAACAGGAAATGGGGTCTGAGGTTTGGAAATCCTGCAGGTGATGTTCATGCTATTTTTTCAGAAACAGACGCTGAGTTTCAGGCCCCCAGGCCCCAAGTGTTTGCAGAGGCCGTGTGTTCTTAAGTCCCTTAAGGAGAGAACCCGCCAGGTTGTTGAATGGGTCAGTACCAACAGGGGTGGGAGGGCCAGGAGAGCAGGGGGCAGGCCCAGCACCTCTCCATGCCCCCGTCCCTCCTCCTTTTTCCAAGTGGACCCCACTTGTGAAAACAGAGCCTTGCTTGGGGAGCTCGTTTTATTTCACCTGTCGTGTGTATTTGTCTGTTTATATTATGCCTCATTCCACCTTGTTATAGAAAGGATTTACGACAGCCAGGACCCTCGAATGTGTGAATCACAAACCCCAGAAGAAACAAAACTTAGGGGCTATGGTGAGAAGAGTAACCTGAGTGAAGTGTTGTTGGTGATTTAAAAAAGATGACAGTGCAGACATAGAAAACAAACTGAGGGATACCAGAGGGGAAATGGGAGGGGGGAGGGCTAACTTAGAAGAATGGGATTAACAGATGCACACCACTATATATGAAACAGGTAAACGACAAGGATTTACTGTATAGCACAGGGAACTATATGCAGTATCTTGTAAGAACCTATAACGGAAGAGAATCGGAAAAAAATATATGTATGAGTGAATCATTTTGCTGTACATCTGAAACTAACAATACTGTGGATCAATTCTACTTTAGTAAAACAAAAGCACAGTGAGGTAAATTAGTGTGTGCTGACATGGAAGGTTCTTCAAGATGTTCTGTTAAGTGACAAGATACAAAACAGTATGATAGCATCGATAATGATAATAACTATTAGAACGTGTATCAGGAAAAAACATGGAAGGAATTCGCAAAAAAATAGAAGAGGTGACAGTGGAGCTGAGCCTTGAATTTTTCAACCAAGGGAGCATTTTTTTCTTGCCTTTTTCTCTCTGCCCGCTGGGACCCCCATCCCCACCCCACTCCCTGCTGCTCACGGGACCCACTGAGTGTGCTGGGGACCGATGCAGGAGAGAGGGCCGGCTCGGAGTGAAGGGCAGGCTGGAAGCAGCAGCCTCAGGCCTGGGCTCAGGGATGAGACTGAGTAATGGATGGCAACCGCGAATCCACAGGTGACCCGGCTGAGAGCACAGGTTATGAATCACCCCAGCCTCCGCTCCTGGCTCTGGAGGAGCGGTTCACACATTCCCAAGGGAGCCAGTGTCTGGGAGACGTGACGTCGGCCCTGGGAGAGGAGTTTCAACAACATGTGGCCTCGGAGGAACTTGTTCCCATGGGTAACACCCAGCTCCCCAGCGTGAAAAATCCCAGGCAAAGGAGATGAGGCTCTGAACCTTCGTGTGTGTGTGTGTGTGTGTGTGTGTGTGTGTGTGTGTGTGTGTGTTTGTGTGTGCGCGCGCGCTCGCGTTGTAAGGGACGTGTCTGGTCCATTCTGGGACCTCACTGTTAGCTACTGACTCTGTGTCCGTGGAGGCAGGTGAGGACCCTCATCTCCACCATCACAGGGAAGACGTGGCTTTGATGGAAAGCCTGCCTGTCTGTAGCCATCCCACCGTTTTTCCCAGAGACTCTCCCTCCACAAAATCCTTCTCCAAACCCATGATTTGCAAGAATCATTACCGATTCAACCACGGGGTCTCCTCGTTTGCCCGCACACTTGTATCGTGTGGTTAGCGGGGGCTGGCCACCTCTAATCGATTTCAGAAAGGCCAGGCGAGCCCTCGACAGATGCTTATTTCTCCCAGCCTCAGCCGTACAGCTCTGGCAACTTCTAGACAAACTTCAGCCCGTCAGGGCTTCCTCTGCACGGGTGGTTCATAAGGGAAAGAACAGACCTCACAGCAGGCTCTCTTACCACTGCCTTTTCTTTTACAAACCTGACTAGCAAATGACCAGATACCAGGTAGCCTTTCTCTTTGCACTGTTACCAGTCATTGCTGAATTAAATCTTTGTTTTATATTTTTATAAAATCTTTATTTTTGCTCACCTGTGATGCCCTCCTGTTGAAAAGCCCTTAGCTTGTCCCAACCTTCCTGGGTAGCAAGAACCTGAAAACCTTTAAAATCGAGTATCTCTTACGGACAGTGGAACCGAGAAGAGGAGGAATCTAGTGGATGCCTCCTTACCAACTAAATGAAAAAACAGGGCGCTGCGATGGGGTTCACATGAGGGTCAGTGGCATGGCGTATGAACTGGGGACATGACTTGGCTGTGGAAGCCCACTGCTCTGTGATGTTCGCTGGATGGCTGGTTCGTCACGCTCACGAGTACACATGCTTATTTAAACCAAGCGATGCTTCCTAAAAACAGTAACTACACTTAGACGTTCATATTTATAAACTTGTATTCCACTGAGTCCATCTGTCTCCTGTGTATGCGCTGGTAGCCCCCAGGGGTACCTATGGTGGTTCATCCCAACCTAGTTGGTGGGTTTCCAGTGAATTCCTCATTTCCTCTTGCTCTTTGTGAGCAGGTGTAGCTTTGGGGGCCTGGCAGTTCCTCAGAAGCAGAGAGAGGATGTTTGTGGACGGGATGCTGAGCTAATACCCAGGAACTGGGTTCTGTGTTGTTTGTCCCACCCACTGGAGGGTAGAGGGGCAGAGAAGGTGGCCACGCAGTTGGCACAGCAATCATAGAAATGACCAGCACTGCCGGGGCAGGAGACACACGTGCTGTGGTTACCCTTGGATCGTGGAGAGTTCTCTGGAACGCATTCGAGAACCATTTTCCTTTTTTCCTCATCATGGACTTTGCTCTGCCACGCTCCTTGTGAAAACGAAGACATTGGCAGGCCAGCCTCCTCATGGAGGGTGATTTGCAGAGTGTCTGAGGAGGCCAGAGGGACCAAGTTTCCTTCCAGGAGAGCCGCCTGTCGGCCGCAGCTCAGCTGTTTTCTAGTTTATTCTGTCTTGGGATGGGTACCAAACAGCGGCCAGATTTCTCATTTTCCAAGGCTGCTGCTTTCTGACATGCTCTCAGGGATTAAAGGTTGAACACAGGTGGGTTTCTTCCCCCTCCTGTCCCTGTCACCTGGATATTACCATGGCGATAATCCTCCCTGAAACAAAAATAAAAGGCAGAACCGGCTGGACAGAAAGTGTGGCCACAAACTTCCACTGAGACTGAGCCATAAGGAACCGGGAGGCTATCTGGAGCTCCTTCCATGTCCCGAGGAGCTGGAAGTAGAAAAATGAGTGGCGTGGCCGGCGTAGGGGAACAGCCCCGGACTGGCGATCCATCAGATTGCACTGGAGGGGAAAGCTTCAGCTTGGTTCCTTCGTGGGTTTGGTGGGATTATGTTATTTCTGCAGCCGACAGTCCTGTCTGGTCTCCCCCGGCCCTGGGGAGAAACAGAACCGTCGGGCCCCAGTCTGTCAGTAGAGATTAGCTGAGTTTTGAATCACGAGGGAGGATGGGGGCTGGGGATTATAATCCACTCTGCAAAGTCTTGTGGGCTGTGCAGTGGTGGAGGTTTTGGCTTCCTGAGAAGCCCCGGGCTTTAGGAAGGCAGGTTTCACTATGTCAGCACTGAGAAACCGGTTTGGAGTTCAAGGACCCACAATAACTAGACAAGGAGAAGTATTTGCTCAGCCTCCTGAGTAGGACTTAGAGTTAGGGTTAGGTTTACGGTTGAGGTTAGGGTTAGGGTTAGGTTTGGTGGTGGGGGGGAACGTAGGGTGGGCTCTTGGGAGTCGCTTTTCCCCTCTTCTCTCTCTTAACATCTTCTGCGGAATATTCTGCAGGGTTAACAGATTCTAAGAGAGAATGTCGTTGGCTCATGGGATCTTCTCAGTAGCAACTCAAAACAATGACCTGGGATTGGTACCAAGAAGCATTTCACTGTCGGGTTTCTCTGGAGATTCTAGAAAGAAAGGGGGGAGAAAAAAAGACAGAGAGATCTGAGTAGGGCGGTTTTGCACGCAGCCTCCCTGGGGCGGGGCGGTGGTCTGATAACCTGGCTGACCTCTCAGTCTCCTCCTGCCCTGAAGTATGAGCCACATGCATTGCTGGGTGACATGCACAGATGGATGAGCCAGTGGCCAGTCATTCACCCCACAGGTATCCACTGGGCGCCTACTAAGTGCCACGGGCTAGTCGTGAACACAACAGGGAAAAGTCTTCATTCTCCATCACTAGAGAGATAGCAGGCTATAAACAGATCCACTAATAGATCCAGAAGTGATCAATGCTCAGAGAAAAAGAGAGAGGTCAAGGGATAGAGTGACGATGGATGGCCAGGAGAGGTTTTCTCAGGAGGTAACATCTGAACAGAGACCAGGCAGGTGTCTGGGGGAAGAATGTTCTAGGCCAGTGGTCAGCAGACAATGGCTCTTGGGCCCAAACTGGCTGCCACCTGTTTTTGTAAATAGAACTTGATTGGAACTCGGCCCCCCCGAGTCATTTATGTGTCGTCTGTGGCCGCTTCCCCGCCGTTGAAGCCGCGTTAAGTACTTGTGACCGAGATCTCCTGGCTCACAGAGACTACATACTGTCTGGTCCTCGACAGAGAAGGTTTGGGAGCTCCTGATCTAGGCAGGAGCAGAGTGCATGCGCTACTCTTTATGGGTCCATTCTCCTGGTGATGGACACCTAAGTTGTCCCTAACTCTTGAGCACAAAAGACAACTCTTCAGTCATCCATCCTTCCCATGTCACTGGGTTTACCTGTGTGAGACTCCAGGAAAGAAGTTATTTTTCATATTAAGATGAGCAAGGGAGCGTAAAACTGCCGACAGGAGATTTTAATCAGATTACAGAACCTGCCGTACATCCTGCCACCAGGGCCGTTGATTCTCTCAGGGACAGAAGTGGCTTATTCGCGCTTTGTTCAGAGCCTGTAATACCCCTGGTTCATTCTTAGGGGTTTGTGTACATCTTCAAAAGGGACCATGTCCGTGCAAGCGCTTGGAAGACCCTAAAGGCTGAATAAATGTTGGAGATGGGAAAAGATGATGTTCTTAAACTCAGCATTGTTTAAGTTATCCATAGTACAGATTTAAATTTTTTTTTTAATTTTTAAAATTTTATTTAGTTTTCACCTTCCTTCAGCATCCCAAGCTAGACTGAACGTTTCCTGAGAGTGGGGTCCATTCCTTCTATTCCCAGAGCCTGGCAGAGTGGTGGCAGTTAACGGGAACAGAGCAGATGCTCTTTGAATAAAGACACGCCATCTCCTGTTAAGTGCTTCTGAGCAGAGTAGAAATTTGTTATTTTAAAAAATCGTTTACATTCTAAAGCTGAACAGAACCGAGTTCAGGCACTGATTTTGTTTGTTTGTTTTTGGAGGGTACATGTCATGCTTAATAGACGGTCGGGTGCATCCTGACCCAGTGGATGGCATAGAGCTGAGTGGCATCACTGTCTGGGCTGCAGAGAAATTGCACAAGCGTGCAGAATTATGTGTTCTCACCACATGGCCTTTGCCCATGCCTGTCCTCCTGCCAGGAATACCCAGCCTGGGGTCCCTCTGCAGGCCTGTGTCCTTCTCAGCATTCCAGACCCAGCTCTTCCAGAACCTTGGCCCTCAGAAATTTTCCCCTTGACTTCACAGCGTTAGTAACCGTGCCGTGCATTTGGCAGTGGAACACATGCCACCCTGTGGCATCTGTCTAAGTGGACGCTGGGATGCAGGGTTCTGAGGGCTCAGACCGTGGTTTATGGGTCTGGATGGTCCTTGGAGGGCTGGCTCTGGGCGTTCATGTGGCAGGCTCAGTGCATATTGGTTTATTGATCGATAGGATGGCCCACTGATAGTACAACCATTGTAAGTTGCCATGTTAATATCTGCCACGATCTTGCTTTGGTTTGATTCTCCCAGGAGACAGGGCTCCAGTGCTTTGAGAAAGTACCGTCCATGTTTCTCTTAGATCCTTTCTGCTGATGGTCCAGAGTAGTTCCTTTTGTGAGTCGGACTTTGTTTTCGATGCCTCGTGCTGGTCCCTGAGATAGAGAAGTATTTCGGGCAGAGCTGACACCAGGTCTTGGAAATTAGACTATTTTTTCCAGCGTCTATTTAATTGACAGTCTCAACTTTGCATGAACCAGGAAGTTTGTCCATTTAACTTCCTTGTGATCTCTGGAGAAGGAGGTGAGGAATGAATATGCTGGATGGCGGGGGGGGGGGGGGTGGGGGGGGGGTAGGGAGAGAGAGAGAGGTGGAAGGAAAACATCTCATGGAAAGCCAGCCATGGCGGTGCTGAGGGGCCTTGATAGTGGCTGTCACAGCCTGTGCTTGGTGGGTGCTGGGCTGGAGGGGGTGAGGGAATAAGCCTTCTTCTTGCTGTTGAGTGGTTGCCAATGCAGGTTTTAATTATTTCATTTATATAGCGTTGCTGCTGTTGATTTTTGAACATTGAAAGAAGCCCATTCATAAGCCTTTGCCTCATGTTTTTGGTGTGAGGGTGGTGACATTTTCTCTACCCTGCGTGTTGCCATGCACAGTGCAGTGCTGGAGAAACTTAATGCTGGAAGAGGCCCTGTTCTGTTACAGACGGACTCTGCCCTGGACACATCACGGGGAGCCGTTCCTTCTGAGCCTCAGTTGCTCCACTGGAAGAAAGAACCGGGAGATGTCGTAAGGCCCTTCTGAGGCCTCAAAGCATTTCTGAATGGGCTCCGCCCACGGTTCCCAGTGACTGCCCCAATCTCATCCTCTTTCTGGCTTCTAGGCAGTTATTCCAGCCATGGCAAGCAGGTGTCTGCTGAGTTCTGGAGATCTGATAAGCGGAGCATGGCCCCTGGGAGGAGCCTGGAATGAAAATGGTTTCTAAGCATTCTTGTTTGTGACTTCCAGAAATGGTTGGAACTTTTGTCCATCCATCAGCACAAACGAGGCCCCTGCCATAATGGAGCCTTTGGGAAAGATGGTATTTGGATCCAGAAGCAGTGCCTGCCTTTGGGGCCTTAAATTGTGTTTCTGGAGCTGAAGCAGACATGCCCAAGAAGGCCTGCCTCTCTGTTACGGGTTTTCCCAAACTGGAGTCATTTTAGTCCAACCTTTACTATTTAATTCTATTATTATTTTTTTAAGTGACTTGATTTAAAAGCACTGGTTCTCTTTTTTTAAAGACTTTTTATTGAAGTATAGTTGATTTACAATATCATGTAAGTTTCGGGTATACAGCACAGCAATTCAGTTATACACACACACACACACACACACACACACACGTTTTCAGGTTCTTTTCCCTTATAGGTAATTACATAATATAATATTGAGTATAGTTCTCTGTGCTATACAGTAGGTCCTTGTTAGTTACCTATTTTATGTATAGTAGTGTGTATCTGTTAATCCCAAACTCCTAATTTATCCCTCCCCCCACTGCCTTTCCCCTTTAGTAATCGCTTATAAAATCACTTATAACTTAAAAAAATAAAAGCAGTGGCTCTCAACAGAGGAGGGGTGTTGTCCCCCTGGGGACATGGAGCAATGTCTGCGGACATTCTTGGCTGTCACTACTTGCGGGGGGAGGGACGGGTGTGTGTGCCACTGGCATCCAGTGGGCAGATGAGACCAGGGGCTCTGCTAAACGTCCTACAGTGCACAGGACAGCCCCCGGCACAAGGAATTATCCAGCCCGAAATGCCAATAAGGCTGAGGTTGAGAAATGCTGTTGTAAAGAAACGTTAGTTTTAAATGAAATTTAGTGAACCAGTATCACTTCCCATACATCCAAAGTAAATATACAAATAATGAGCACATTGAAATCAAAGCCATGTTTATAAATTCTAGGTAGATACTATTGTCCGCCAAGCCTCTGGGCTTGAGGCTATCTTTCTCTTTATAATAAAGGGAAATTAGCACGTGGGGAGATGTCACAGACATCCCAGGCAGCACGAACCGAGCTTTTCTCCTTGCAGGTAATCCGTAGGATTAAAAGAGAAGAAGGTAAAGAGAGTTGCCTCCTCCTGCTGGGATTTGGTGCTCTTTTGTGCTGTCTGCCCACCACCTAAAATAAAACTGGGTTACCCCCTTGACGTGCCCCATCCCAAGCTTTGGGAAACACAGTCTGAGTGCCGTGGGTGTAAGTACTGATAGAAGCAGCTGCATCCCAAGCTTTGGGAAACGTGGTCTCAGTGCCGTGGGTGTACGTATTGATAGAAGCCGCTGAGAGCTGTCGCCTGCAAGGATGGACTCCCAGTACTTCTGGCTCCCTGGCTGCTGGAGCTGATCAGCAGGCCTAGACGGGAATCTTCTTTCTCTTTTTTCACAGGTAGTTATAATAATAACAGCCCCCTTTAGGCACAGGCTTTTTTCATCTTCAAAGAGCTTGATAAACTTGAGTTAATCTCCCTGTTCCCCAGTGAGGTCAGGAGTCCCATGTTTTACTGGATGGTACCACCGAGGCCAGAGAGCTGAAGTGGGTCATAGCATTCCAGGCCGGGAGTGAGGTGAGGTTAGGCTTGGGATCCAAGTTTACAGCTGCCGGACTCCTGGACATGGCCCTCTCTGCACCACACCTTTCTCTTGGCCGGCGCTGCCTTGGTATTTGAGCCAAACCTCAAATTCAGGCGGGTCTGGAGAGAGAGAGAGGGTGACATTTCTTTTCCCTTCTCTCCGAGGGCAGCTCTCACAGGGGCAGCTCAATGCTTTTCTTTAAAAATAAATAAATAAATAAATAATTCCCCTATGGCAGGTAAACCCCCCAAAACCAGGGAGTTACCTTAAGAAAATATTTTCCTTGTGGACCCTGTTTCCCAGGATGTTGGTAGGAGTGGAGCTGGAGCAATGCTCCTTTTCACAGGCTCTGTTTGAAGACGTCTGTGGTTGGCAGGGCCCGAGCATAAGGACCAAGGGTGTCTGGCTACGAGCCGTGACCGCATCGACAAGGACCACCATGGCGCGAGCAGCCTCTGGGTGCCTGTGGACACGGCGGCATTTCCTTTGCGCTTATCCCAGCCTCTTCTGGACCTGGCCGGGAGGGGAGCCAACGGGAGGCGTCAGGGAAAAGAACCAGTAGGGCGGGCTTAGGGGACAGAAGCGACGGGGTGACAGCGGCCACCTCATACTAGTTCCCAAGGGTTCAGAAAATAAAAGAGTAGAATCTTCAGGATTCAAGAGACATTGAAACCTGCCAATGGATCGCCATGGGTCTCTGAGCCTCCTACCTTCAGGGGAGATGGTCCATGGGGGCCACGTGGGGATCCTATGATACTGGCCCTTAAATACGCTCCACCACAGACTCGAATAAATAAGGCAGAAAATGTACTTCAGGTCGGAGCTGGAGGGGTGGAGCGAGAGCCTGCTTTTGTTTATGGTGGTAGCGCCACCAGGTATGGAGTGGACAAACTTCTCGTGGCACGGAGATCCTCACGTGTGCCTGGCATAGGGCAGGGGACATTCTGGGTTGCTTTAAATCTTGTCTGGGAAGGCGCGGACAGCCCCAGCTCAGCGCTGCGTTCATCTAAAGCCTTTGCTTTTGTCTTGGTCAACTCTGGCTGCTGTAACAAAACTATCACAGACTGGGGGGCTTAAATTCCAAAGCTGTATTTCTCAGGGTTCTGGAGGCTGCGATATCCACGGTCAGAGTGCCAGCATGGTCAGGGTCTTGGTTTACTGCCGGATGTCTTTGTGTTGTAGTCAGAGAGGGAGGGAGGAGAGAGGGAGGGAGGAGAGAGGGAGGGAGGAGAGAGGGAGGGAGGAGAGAGGGAGGGGGGAGAGAGGGAGGGAGAGAGGGAGAGGGAGGAGAGAGGGAGGGGGGAGAGAGGGAGGGGGGAGAGAGGGAGGGAGGAGAGAGGGAGGGAGAGAGGGAGGGAGGAGAGAGGGAGGGAGGAGAGAGGGAGGGAGGAGAGAGGGAGGGAGAGAGGGAGGGAGAGAGGGAGGGAGGAGAGAGGGAGGGAGAGAGGGAGGGAGGAGAGAGGGAGGGAGGAGAGAGGGAGAGAGAGAGAGAGGGAGGGAGGAGAGAGGGAGGGAGGAGAGAGGGAGGGAGAGAGGGAGAGGGGGGAGAGAGGGAGGGAGGAGAGAGGGAGGGAGGAGAGAGGGAGGGAGGAGAGAGGGAGGGAGGAGAGAGGGAGAGAGAGAGAGAGGGAGGGAGGAGAGAGGGAGGGAGGAGAGAGGGAGGGAGGAGAGAGGGAGGGAGGAGAGAGGGAGGGGGGAGAGAGGGAGGGGGGAGAGAGGGAGGGAGGAGAGAGGGAGGGAGGAGAGAGGGAGGGAGGAGAGAGGGAGGGAGGAGAGAGGGAGGGGGAGAGAGGGAGGGAGGAGAGAGGGAGGGGGAGAGAGGGAGGGAGGAGAGGGGGAGGGGGGAGAGGGGGAGGGGGGAGAGGGGGAGGGAGGAGAGGGGGAGGGAGGAGAGGGGGAGGGAGGAGAGAGGGAGGGAGGAGAGAGGGAGGGAGAGAGGGAGGGAGGAGAGAGGGGGGGAGAGGGGGAGGGGGGAGAGGGGGAGGGAGGAGAGGGGGAGGGAGGAGAGGGGGAGGGAGGAGAGAGGGAGGGAGAGAGGGAGGGAGGAGAGAGGGAGGGAGAGGGGGAGGGAGGAGAGGGGGAGGGAGGAGAGGGGGAGGGAGGAGAGAGGGAGGGAGGAGAGAGGGAGGGAGGAGAGAGGGAGGGAGGAGAGAGGGAGGAGAGAGGGAGGGAGAGAGGGAGGGAGGAGAGAGGGAGGGAGAGGGGGAGGGAGGAGAGGGGGAGGGGGGAGAGGGGGAGAGGGGGAGGGGGAGAGAGGGAGGGGGGAGAGAGGGAGGGGGGAGAGAGGGAGGGGGGAGAGAGGGAGGGAGGAGAGAGGGAGGGAGGAGAGAGGGAGGGAGAGAGGGAGAGGGGGGAGAGAGAGAAAGAGAGAGGGAGAGAGAGAGAGAGAGGGAGGGAGGAGAGAGGGAGGGAGGAGAGAGGGAGGGAGGAGAGGGGGAGGGAGGAGAGGGGGAGGGAGGAGAGAGGGAGGGAGGAGAGAGGGAGGGAGGAGAGAGGGAGGGAGGAGAGAGGGAGGGAGGAGAGGGAGAGGGGGGAGAGAGAGAAAGAGAGAGGGAGAGAGAGAGAGAGGGAGGGAGGAGAGGGGGAGGGAGGAGAGGGGGAGGGAGGAGAGGGGAGGGAGGAGTGGAGGAGGGGAGGAGAGGGGGAGGGAGGAGAGGGTGGGGGAGGGAGAGAGGGAGGGAGGAGAGAGGGAGGGAGGAGAGTGGGAGGGAGAGAGGGAGAGGGGGAGAGAGAGAAAGAGAGAGGGAGAGAGAGAGAGAGGGAGGGAGGAGAGGGGGAGGTGGGGAGAGAGGGAGGGAGAGAGGGAGAGGGGGAGAGAGAGAAGAGAGAGGGAGAGAGAGGAGAGAGGGAGGGCGGAGAGAGGGAGGGAGGAGAGGGGGAGGGAGGAGAGGGGGAGGGAGGAGAGGGGGAGGGAGGAGAGAGGGAGGGAGGAGAGAGGGAGGGAGGAGAGAGGGAGGGAGAGAGGGAGAGGGGGGAGAGAGAGAAAGAGAGAGGGAGAGAGAGAGGGAGGGAGGGAGGAGAGAGGGAGAGGGGGGAGAGAGAGAAAGAGAGGGAGAGAGAGAGAGAGGGAGGGAGGAGAGAGGGAGGGAGGAGAGAGGGAGGGAGTAGAGAGGGAGGGAGGAGAGAGGGAGGGAGGAGAGAGGGAGGGAGGAAGCAGCGGCAGGGAGGTGGGGGCTCAGAGAGGGAGAGAGGAGAGAGAGAAAGAGAAAGTAAATTCCTTTCTGGAAGGTAGGAAGGACTGTGTTTTACCCTGAATTTATGAACTAATTTTTGATGACTAATTCTTGTCTCTTCTTATAAAGGCCCTAATCCCATCCTGAGGGCTGTACTCTCGTGAACTAACTACCCCCCAAAGGCCCCCATCTCCAGATACCATCATATTGGGGATTAGAGTTTCAGCATATGGCGGGATATAGTATTCAGTCCATGGCACCTTTCTTTTTGATCTTGGGGTTATGAAGCACCCGGTATGGATGGGGAAAAGGATGCAGGGCAAAGAGCCACTCACTGAGACCTGAGAGCAGAAGCAGAGTCTAGACCAGGTCCTCCTGCATCCGTTGATGAACCTGATCACTTTTGCCACTTGTAGGATGTGAAGAAGGTCCACGAGAGCAGGGCTGGGGTGGCAGTGAGCTGGCAGGAGAGAGACGATGCTCCTAGCTCAGAGGCCCCGGAGCTCCTGCGACACTGGAAACCCAGGCTCTGTTGATCCCCATCCACTGCCGCAGCCATCTTGCTCGTCCCTTAAAGGTCAGATCCGGTTGTTGGAACCGTCCGCAGAGGCCCGCTTGTCACCTCGCCCTTTGTTGCTAAAGGATCCGGTTCTCCAGAAAACAGAAGTGTGGCCCCATGTGGCACTGTGTCCTCCTCTCGTTTCAGTCATTTCTTCGGGCTTCCTGTTACCATGGTTTCTAACCAAACCAGGTAAATGATACTCGGGTAGAATGGGATGGAGACAAGGGAGGGAGCTCCCACTGGGATTAAAAATACCCTCTCAAGGCACATTACCTGGTCTCTCCCTTGTCTTTCTCCATTGTCTGCAGGCTCTTCCTGCCTCTCCCTGCTGGACACATCTGTGCTCATTTTCCCTTATCTCACTTAACCCCTTCCTTCCCCAAATCACAAATACAGTAAGTCCCCCACATACAAATGAGTTCTGTTCTGAGAGTGCGTTCGTAAGTCCAATTTATTCATAAGTCCAACAAAGTTAGCCTAGGTACCCAACTAACATAATCGGCTAAATAGTGCTGTACTGTAATAGGTTTATAATACTTTTCACACAAATAATACATAAAACAAACAGGAAAAATAAAGAAAACAGGGCTTCCCTGGTGGCGTAGTGGTTGAGAGTCCGCCTGCCAATGCGGGGGACATGGGTTCGAGCCCTGGTCCGGGAGGATCCCACATGCTGCGGAGCAGCTGGGCCCATGAGCCACAACTACTGAGCCTGCGTGCCGCAACTACTGAAGCCCACACGTCTTGAGCCTGTGCTCCGCAACAAGAGAGGCAGCTGCAGTGAGAAGTGGGCGCACTGCAATGAAGAGTGGCCCCCGCTCACCGCAACTAGAGAAGGCCTGTGCGCAGCAAGAAAGACCCAACACAGCCAGAAATAAATAAATAAATTTAAAAGAAAGAAAGAAAACATGTTTAATCTTACAGTACAGTACCTTGAAATGTACAGTAGTCCAGTACCACAGCTGGCATACAGGGGCTGGCATGGAGTGAACAGGCAGGAAGAGTTACTGAGTGGAGGAGGGAGAGGAGGTGGGAGACGGTAGAGCTGAAGGATCGCCAGCAACAGAAGACGGAGGGCAAGTGCAATTTCACCCACGCCTGACGTTGACAGCACAGGTTCCGATTCCTTGCTGGAACCAGATGCACGTTCGCATCTTTGAGAGTTCGCAACTTGAAGGTTCATATGTAGGGGACTTACTGTATAGGTGAGAGAGCTCAGAAGCCCAACCCCTCAGGTGTGTTCATGCGTCATCCTCACCTTGATCCATTCGGTTCATTCTTGACATCGAGGCTGCCCCTCCATCCCCATCCGCTCCTCTCAAGTCATGGCTGCTTTGTTCTCACCCTGGATTGCGATTCTCTCCGGAGCTGAGAGCCCAAACAATCCTTCCTGCAATTGAGAAGATGGACATGAATGATCACTCCCTCTCTTTTCTCTAATTCTCTCTCTTACCCTCTCTGTGACCACAGATAAGGCCCTTTCTTAGCTTAGCACTTTTCTCAAGACATGGCTACTTCATTGTTTCTTTCCTTGCACAGACAGGGGGAGATTGCCATGAATCCTGTATTTTATTTTAACAGCTCATCCAACCTTTCCTCTTGGAAATACAACTCCAGCTTTTAGACCTCTTCTGTGTGGGTCCCTCCAAACCACTTCAGTTCTGGTTGCCTTCTCTTAGTTTTTCCTCCCTGCGTGCGCTCCTGACCACTCCACACTGACCACCCACAGACTCCCTCTCATCCCACCTTCTGTTCGTGGATGAGCTTCAGCCCTCGGTCTCTCTAAATTCCAACCCACTGCCATGGTTTTGGCCACACCCCTCGGGAGAAACGACTCCCAAACTTGCATCCATAGCCTTGATCTTTCTTCACATGTCAGCTCTGTGTGTCCTGTTCTTAGGTCCACCTCCTCAAGTTCATTACCTTTGAAGTCCAATGGCCTCTTGGTCCCGGATGTGCTCTGCTCTGGGTGTCCTCATTCTCATTAGGATAAAATCACTTGTCTGCACATCAACGCTAAGTTTCATTATCTCTTTACCTTTTGGCAGTGATTCAGCTGGTCTCTATGATTTAATATTTACCTGGAATGTTGACTTTTCAAAACCAGGGGTTATGTCTTATTCTTTGGTACTTCCTGGGTGTGCGTTCTACTCTGCGGTCTTTAACAGGATGTGTTATAATTGAACTAGAAGTATTGTTCCCCCCATCTTGTGCAGCACTTAGGGTCTACCCGCCCTCTTTTTTCCCCGTTCTCCAGGGCATCCCCTGGACGGGAGGTTGACACCTCACCCTCCAAGCTTCCCACCCTTTTGAATGTGAAGACACGTTTTAATGTTACGGTTTTTCACAGGCTCCTATTGTCTGGGTAATAATTTAGTAATTTGTCTACCAAATATTTGAAAATTACAATGTTTACATAAGACGTATTCAGTCCTCTAACAATGCTCAGTGTGCCTATGTCTTGTGAGACCCTGACGTTAATTTTGTGGCCATTTGGTGACCACCAACCTAGACTTTGGCAGTGGTTCCTAACTGGTTTTCCTGGCTCAAGTTTCCATCCCTCCAGCCTGTCCTACACACTAGTAGGTTATGCACCTTTCTGCGTATGCCACCTCCTGCTGAAAGCCTTCTCGCTCTTACCCTGGATTTTATCCTGAAAATAAGCTCCTTAACCTGCCATCCAGGTCCACCCCAGGCTCCCAGTCTCTCCAGCGGTAGCATCCATTCCCCTTTGGCGTACGCAGTGTGTTCTGGGCAGCTTTCCCCCCAGCAGGCATTTAGGTTCCAGTTGCTTAAGCTTGGTTCTTACTCCCTTTGTCTGGAAAATCCCACCTTTTTAACTCTAAGAGCTACCTGTGTGCGAGACCTACGTTAAACCATGCCTGGTGCGCACTCCTGCCACACTCCAAGGGGCTTGTCCCACACATTTGTGCTAAAAATCCGCTTGTGTGCTGTGTCTTGCTTTTATACACACGTGCACATGCTCACACTTTTTAAACTTTCAATTGGGAAATAATTCAAACATTCTAAAAATGGCACAAGAAACACTCATACATCCTTGACTCCGATTCATGTGTTTTTAACATTTTACCCCATTTGCTTGATGTGTGCTCTGTGTGTGTGTGTGTGTATGTATATATATGTATAGGTGTAGTTTTTTTTTCTAAACCACTTGAAGGTAAGTTATGTACATCATGGGCCTTTACCTCTAAATTCATCAGCTGTATTTCCTAAGAAAAGGGATGTGCTCTTACGTAACAGCAGTTCAATGATCACTGTCATAAATTCCCATTGATACTTTTGTCTAACCTCCATCCATGTTCCAGGTTTGTCTGTTGTTCAGATAATGACCTTTGTGACACTGTTTCCCTCCAGTACAGGAGCTAGTCTCGAGTTAGCTATTGCATTGAGTTGTCGTGTTTCTTAGCCTCCTTTAATCTGGCATGTTTCCACAGCTTTTCTTTGTTTTTTATGACATGGACATTTTTAAAGGATACAGTTCCCTCCTCCTCCATTTTTTAATGGAAAAGTCCTCATTTTGTGTTTGAAGTTTCCTCGTGGTTAGATTGAGGTTATGTATTCTTGGCCGGAACACTGGATGGGGGTATCGTGTCACATCTGGCGGTACCCAATGTCCATCTGTTCGCGACTGGTGATGCTAATTTTGGTGGCCCACGTAAAGTGTTGTCTGACTTCTCCAATGTATAATTACTGTGTTCTTTCTCCCTTGCAACGAATGAACAGTCTGCTGGGGAGAACCTTTAAAGTCATGCAAAGATACTCATCGAAAGTTCCTCCTAGAATTAGCATCCAGGGATGATTCTTGCCTGATCCAGTCTGTACCATGATGGTTGCAAATGAGTTTCCAACCCCAGTGCTCACTCAAAATTTATCGTTTGGTTCTTGGCATTCTACTGTTAGCAAGAGACCCCCTCCCCCCTATTTATTTATATACCTGTCCATTCACTGGACTCATGAATTCCTGAATTCCTGAATTATTCAGTGGTTTATAGTTCACTACTTTTGTTAATTATTTTGGTGCTCAGAATGTTCCAGATTTGCCAGTGGGAGCTCCTTCAAACTGGCTCCCGTGTCCTTACACAAATGCACGCTTACTGCATTGTAAGTCCCTTAAGAACATATTACTATTGTGATCCATATGTGATAGTTACTAAAATGTGTTAGGAGAGAGAGATGACTCGTGTCTGTTGGTTGCTTTCTTGGGTCCTCCTCTCATGCTGCTGTTAAGTAACATCTATAAAGATCTAATACATCTGCTCAAGTCGTTTCATGGTTAGGAACTGTGGAGCGTCACAGCACTGAAAGTGCTACTGGCTTGCACTGGAAAACCTAAGAGTGACAGTTACTGGTGTTAAGTTGTCTCTTATTTTTGAGTGTCTTTTTACCAAGCCGTGTTACTTGTATGTACGTGGAAGGGCGTAGGGGATCAACGTCCATTGTTGACATTCACATGGGAAAGATCAAATAGAAACCTCAGAGTGGAGATGATT
The DNA here is from genome assembly GCF_949774975.1 of Lagenorhynchus albirostris. Taxonomy (NCBI): domain Eukaryota; kingdom Metazoa; phylum Chordata; class Mammalia; order Artiodactyla; family Delphinidae; genus Lagenorhynchus; species Lagenorhynchus albirostris. The sequence goes on from NC_083114.1 coordinate 55,333,915, forward strand.
CTTTTTCTTACCAGGAATTATAACCTCAAATGCCTACAGGGTCCAGGAAGGTAACACAAATGAATAAGGCACGTGCTTTGGCAGGGTGTGGATTGCAGTACACTGGAGAGCACACGCCCTGCCTTAAAGAGGCAACTGCTTCTCAGCTCTGACTACTTGTTCCTTTGTAGGAACATAGGTGTGAGGTTGCCAGATCTTCTCATTTTTCAAGACCATCCTGAAATCCAGATTTTTATGCAAAACCTAAAAATCTCCCATTGTTACATCCTATCACCTAATTTTTTAGAAAGGTTAAAGCATACATCAGGCTAAATAAAGGACACTTCAGGTCTATAAACTGAGCCAGCCAGCTCCATGGCTGTGGCCCGTGATTTCATCAATGTACAGAGGTGGAGAATTGATAGTGGACCTTTCATGAATCTTCCTGAGGATATATAATTTGATGATCCTGTGATTTCTTATCCAGAGAAAGAATTCTTTAAGGTTCATCTTAGAGTTCCATTTAAAAAACAAAACAAGGTATACAATCCCTTGCTGTAAAACCCAAACGATTTTCTTCTAATGTAAGTCCCAAGTGTATTGCTAATGACCTCTCCCCAAAGCTTCAATTCCCAGGGGCTTCCTGGCTCCAGTCTTAATGCAAACGTAGTTCTGTTACTCGATTTTTGGAGATGAGTGACTAGCCTCTTCTCTGGAACAAAGAGGGGTTGTAACGACCGCTCCCTCCCTGTTAATACACACTCTAGCCTGTCAGTTCCCCCCTTGCCAAGCCATTTCCACGGGGGAGCATCTTCAGTATGTGCAGTTGGTCACGACTTCACAGATATTTCCACGGAATTGTTACCAAGGAAACCTTTGCCTTATGAATTTTTTTGTTTTATGACTTTGCTGAAGCAAACGCACTCCGAAAAGACACACAGTCTTCCACTGACTCAAATGCTATGCCTCGGGCCCTGTCTCTCTCTCTCTCTGTTTCTCTCTCTCTCTCTGTCTCTCTCTCTCTCTCTCTCTCTGTCTCTCTCTGTCTCTCTCTCTCTCTCTCTCTTTTTCTTCTAAAGAAGAAGCAGATGCCAAGTTATAACACACGGCCTTTTTCAGATGCATATGGTGTTTTCTGTCCTGTGTCTCACGGTGGCTAGTTAGCTGGATTTCTGATTTGAAACGCCTTCAAGCCTTTGACCTACAAAATCAAGTAGAACCTATTGGTTTGTGATTGGAATAGACACACCTGTCAGTTTACACTTGACCCTTTGGGTTTTTTCTGAATGCCTCCGTGTCTCTTCTTTCTGGATAAATGATACCAGAAAAGAAGATCTCATGAAAGGCATGTTTTCGGTTCTTTCTCATCTGAAGACTTTCTTCCAGCAGCCTCGTGTCCTGGCCCAAGTTGTTGGCGGCCACGGCTGTGACCCACCAGGCCAGTGAGGGATTCGATTATGAATGATTCTGGACAGGGGTCCAAATCTCTACCTTCTAATCCTCACCCTAAAATTTTCCAGAGGACCTTGGCATCTCTGTTCTGCTCTGAATAGCATCCCTACCTTTAAGAAAACTATCTCCCGGTGTCTCATTGAAAAGGGCAGACAAACGTCTCTCTCGGCCCTGGTTTTTGCAGACTCAGCCTCACCGGGCATAAACCTGAAAGGCAGTTGCTCATTCCCCGTGTTTACTTTTATTTCCAGCCACATCTGGAGGCCAAAATTCATAAATTTATCGCCAAGCCTGACAACAGTTTACTGAGTTTGTACGTTAGGGCAAGCGGCGGGAAGAGAAAACAAACAAAAAAAAACAAAACGGTCTCCTGACTTGTCGGGTGTCAAATGGATGGAGAAATCAATGGGCAGACCATAAACCCCAACCTTGTTTATTAACATCTGCGGCCTGCCTGCAGACGGTGGAGGCGTGAGCCGGCCCTGTTTGTCTTGGAGGTTTAGCTCCATGGTGTACTCTCCGTATATATACAGCCAGGCATCTTTTTAACCCAGCAGAGACCAGTGGACGGGAACAAGGGCTGTTCAGAGGTGGAGGACCACAGGTCCGATAGGGGGAGAGCGGGACTGGGGCCCCGGCCGTGTTTACAATTGGGGCAGGACAGTGGGTGGGCCAGTTCTTGTGACGTACTTGAGGCTTTAAAAAACGGTCATAAATCTGATGTCTGTCAAACAGGGCTGGCATTTTCTTTTCCTTTCACAACCAGGTTTTGTACCACCCAAAAAAAAAAAAATTTTTTTTTTTTTTTTTTTAAAACAAGAAATCGTCTAAGCGCTTGTGAAGAGTGTCCTCCTCTCCCACCGCTCTGGTGGAACGTTTCCCAGGGCACACTGGAGTATTTCCACGCAGGCTGTCGTCCACCCTCGCCCCACCCCTCCCCGGTCCCCCGCCACCCCAAACCCCTGGGGAAGGGCGTTGCCATTATATTTTGCATTTTTACTGAAATGTTGGAGCGGGTACAGCAGCACTGACGTGCAACCCTGTTCGACAGCTTGGCTCTCACCAGAGATTTGCCCCACTTGCTTTGGGTCAACCGGGAGCACCCTACCTCAGCCAGCAGCTCCTTTAGGTAGCTGCTCTTCTGCCATAAATAAAGCAGGGACCAAGGGAGCAGTTTTGGAGGGCCCCAGGATGGGGGGAAGGGTGTGCTGTTTGTGGCCGCCAGCCACGGCCCCTCTGACGAGAAAAAAAATGTGCTGGGGATGTCCTTTTAGCAGGCGGTTTGGCTCTGTGGTACCTCACGTCTGAGGTGAGCCCGCCGAAGAAAAGGGCACTTTTTGTGGTCAGGGCCCGGGGCTTGGACGAAACACTTGGCCGGAGAGAATGTGTGCCCGGGGAGGGCGTGGCCCACCAAGGAGCAGAAACCGCCCCCCGTCTGCGAGGGGCTTGGCTGCCAGGTCAGGGAACACTGAGCAACTGTTGGAGAGCTTGGCCTGCCCCGGAGTCCAGGTGTGCCCTGGCCAGCCAGGTGTGTCATCTTACGAAGAGAAGCCCGAGGGTCCTAGTGTCCACCGCCGCCTTCCCGTGCCAGCGCTTCCCCTGTCCTTCGGGAAGCGCCCCCTTCAGGGTCACTGCGTGTCCCGGGAGACTTGACCCTCTGTTGTTATTATACAGGGTAACGGGGCTTCCTCCCCGTCTCACTCCCCCAGGTCACCATGTTCCTTGTCCGCTCCGGGCAGCGTCCCAGCCAAGCTGCCAGCTGTCAGAGCTGAAGCGCTTACTGCTTTTCAAGTCATATTTCCTGGCTCCTGGCCCCGCGTGACTGCTTGGTCATTCGGGCAGGGCTGTTCGAGGGCGTGAAACCAATTGGGCCAGAGAGGGCGGTTAGGGCTCGATCCAGTGGGCTGGGATTTCCCCATGGGGGGGTGGATAGGGGTCACAGACATGTCCCCAGCAGGGACCCCTGGGAGAAACCCAGCCATGGAGATGCCAGTACTTTTCCATTGATGGGTGGTGCCGAGAAGAGGAGAACTTTGAGCCCCAGTGACCTTGCAGCCTAGGGGCTTTCCAGACCTGCCTCGGGAAGCTTATCCCAACCAGAGGCTGGGAATCAGGAAGCCTCTATTCTGTTTTATTTTTATTTTAATCAAGTTTCACTCATGGTGATAAGTTGAGTGGTCATGCTTGAGGCCCTCATCAATGCCTTCCCAGAACCAGAGGGCCAGAAAAGTACAGTCTCACGGTTCTGCTCGCGTCCTTCCGAACTTCTCAGCTCAGTGGCAGGTGCTGCAAGGAAACACTGCTCTCGAGGGCTCCCTGAGTTTCTCCCCTCGCCTCGAGGTCACGTCTGCAGTTCTGTGAAAGCGGGTGTTTCCCTGGCTTGTTATACTCATGGGTGTGTGTTCTCTCAAGTCTAGTTGTTTTTTGTTTTCACCATTTCAGAATTGCCACTCTCTGCAGTGTGGCCTTGGAGCTGGGGTCCACCCCAGTTATGCCTGGGGTAGAGGCAGCAGGTGACAGCTCCCTGCAGTAACTCACGGGGCTAACTTAAGTCTTACCCTTCAGGTACCAGCTTAATGTCATTTCCTTCAAGGGGCCTCTGCTGTCACTGTAACTCGCTTCCCACCCCCATAGCATTCTTCTCTTTCTCTCCACAGAAGCTTTATCATTGATAATCCAATGTTTGTCTTTATTCGTGTTCATGATCTGTGAACCTGCCTGGAATACCAGCCAGCAGGACAGGCAGAGGCTGTCAGCTTATTACTGACGAAGCCCCAGCTGCCACCATGGCATCTGACACCCCATAGATGCCCAAGCAGTATTTGAATTAACACCTCCAGGATGGGAGCTGGGGAATGGCGCATATGGCGGGTCAGACATGGCCGCAGTTGGGCACTTGTCCTTTCTGGCCTCCTGCATTTCTCTTGGCTCTGGTTTATACTCGGCTGCCTCTAGAGAAGGGGAAAAAAAGGAATTCCTTTTAACATTCAAGCCTGATTATTGATCTCTCATCCTTGCAGTTGCGATCAGAGGTGCAGAATTATGGTATATTTATTTTAGATGGGAAAACAGTGCCGGCAGGATCATGAGTTTCTTTGCCGTTACTGCAGAGATGCCTCATTGCAGGGGCATGTTTCTTAACTGAAGAGATGGAGTTGCAACGTCCTGGCTACTTGGCAGGTTTCTAAAAGTCCTGGGTTCTGATGTGGCGTTCGTATAAGGTAAATCTCTAGTTCCTTCCGCTCTTGGCTATGTGGAAGGTGGCCCTGGTCACCTGCAAAGCTGCTTATCTTGTGACCACGTCAGGTCGGCACTTTCTGCAGGAGGGCTTAAAGGGCTGATGGGTTTTTTCACTCACCGCAGCATCCCTTTAAACTGAGAGTTTGCGTTTGGTCATGAATTCTCAGACGCCCACATGTTGGGAACTTCGGCGTTTTCTCCAAGCATCTTTGGATAGCCAGAACCTTCTGGTTGAAAGGCCCGGTTGGTGTGAATGACTGCACAAGAGGCCCAAGACGTTTTCTCCGTGGAGGAGAGTGTGAATCCTACAGGCTCTGGGGTCTAGTTGATAACGCCTGTGCTAGGAGGCCTGAGTTCTAGGTCTGGCTTTGCCTCCACCCTGGGCCTCCTTTTACTACAAAGCCGGGCGCCCATATTTCATAGTTGGAGACTGGCTGAGGGTAGGTAACCAGAGACGAGAAAGCGATGAGCAAATATCTGATTTATGCAATTTGCAAAGATGTAATTATGGCAAACATAGAAAAATGTATATAAACACAGATGGTGTAGAGGGTTTTGTTTGGTTTTTTGTTTTTGTTTTTGTTTTTTCGGTATTCCTTTGTCATCTGTGCCCATCTCTAAATGAACACAAACTCTTCTGCAAGTATGTCTGCATTTCCTGCCCTGTAAGGAGACTCAGGAATTCAAAATACAGTTGCCAAACTAGCAAACTTAATTTAAGATGATGTATGAGTTTGCTAGAGCTGATATAACAAAAAGTACCACAGACTGAGTGGATTACACAACAGAAACGTATTGGCTCCTAGCTCTGGAGGCTAGAAGTCCAAGATTAAGGTGTTGGCAGGGTTGGTTCCCTCTGAGGCCTGTGAGAAGGAGTTTGTTCCAGACCGTTCTCTTAGCTTCTGATGGTTTGCTGGCAATATTTGGCATTCATTAGTGGGTAGGAGCACCAGCCTCATCTCTGCCTTCACTTTCGTGGGACAGTCTCCCGGTGTGTGTGTCTGTGTTCAAACTTCCCCTGTTTATTTATTTTAAATTAATTTTTATTTTATATTGGAGTATAGTTGATTTACCATGTTGAGTTAATTTCAGGTGTACAGCAAAAATTTCCCCTTTTTATAATGACACCAATACTATTGGATTAGGGGCCCAACCTTATTTCAGTATGACCTCGTCTGAACTAATTACATCTGCAACAACCTTATTTCCAAATAAGATCATATTCTGCAGGATTGAAGGTTAGGACTTCAACATATGAATTGGGGGGGTTGGTAGGGGAATACAGTTTAACCCATAACAGATAACAAATGACCAAGCCTTACAACAGAACTATAGAGGGAACTTGGATTCAAAAACTTCCAAATTATTAATGTCACCTCAAGTCTTGAGGTTAATCTGAGGCATCCAAGAAAATGTCCGATGGGTAGTTAGAACTTCGCGGGGGAAGGGCAGAGTTAACCCTTCCTGCGCTTCCTAAGACTTATGATTTTTGCCACACTGGTACGTGTACACTGGTACACGTACTATTATTTTCTTAATATTTTATACCCAGTTTCATAATTTACTTAAACACACTTTAAAAGGAAACCCTGTATCACTATCACAAATGGAGTCCAGGGTCACTGGGTGTAAATAGAAGATACGATGAAATCGTGAAAGATTTAGATTTTGTGGCTTTCCCAAGGCTCTGAGCCCGAGAAGTATTCTTTCTCTTTTTGTGTAGCTAGAATTGTAGAGGTGTTCAAGACTGGAAGCATCAAGTGGAGGTGTTCTTCCCGCTTTCATCAGGATGGAAAGAGATGGGACTTTCCTGGTGGCGCAGTGGTTAAGAATCCGCCTGCCAATGCAGGGGACACGGGTTTGATCCCTGGTCCGGGAAGATCCCGCATGCCGTGGAGCAACTAAACCCGTGCACCACAACTACTGAGCCCACATGCCACAGCTACTGAAGCCCACGCGCCTAGGGCCCGTGCTCTGCAACGAGAGAAGACACCACAATGAGAAGCCTGCGCATCACAACGAAGAGTAGCCCCCGCTCGCTGCAACTAGAGAAAGCCCATGTGCAGCAACAAAGAGCCAACGCAGCCAAAAATAAATAAATTTTTTTAAAAAAGGAGAAATAAGGATGAAAAGGGACGAGAAAAAGGAAAAGCATTTCTGTGTGACTCAGTGTCATTTCATGTCGTGTTGGAGTGTGGCCAGTTTATCCCAGGTGCCACTAGGTTATATATCGCCCCTATTTTGGGAGACACTGATCTAGTCCAATTGCCCCATCTCTTAGATGAGAAACTTAAGGCCTCTGAGAAATGAAGGCCCCTGACAGTCTTCAGATTCCATTGCTGATTAGTGGCTGAGCTGACTGTAGGCGGGTGATTCTCAACCAGGGACAATTTTGCACCCACTCTTTGACAGTGGTCTGGAGACATTTCTGACTATCAAAACTGGGGGATGCTACTGGCATCTAGTGGGTCGAGATCAGGGATGCTGCTAGACATCCTGTATTCTGCGATGCCCGGGACCGCCTCCACTGCAAAGAACGGTCCAGCCCCACATGTCTCTAGGGCTGCTGCTGAGAACCCTGCTCTCGATAAAGGTTTCTTGTCTCCTGGTCTCCTGTGGATCCCCTTGTTCTCTGCTGCTTTGTCTACGGGATTGCGAATGCTGTCTGTTTTCAGAACTACTCAATAGCTATCACTCACACCAGCGAAACATTGGAAGACATTATCTTCTCTAACTTACGAGGCGCCTAAGCCTCTCAGTGGCAGACATTACAGCCTCTGGTTTTCTCGACAATCCCTTGACCTTGTCGTGGGAACTTTTGCCCATTACTCGTTGGAAATGGCCTGCAATCTGATGGTGGCAGAATTGTTCACCCCCAGATCTTCCTACATATAAGGCAGTAGAATAATCTTCATCTCCATCCTGAATGGAGGAGGTTTGGGGAAGTGGGATGTGTTAAGGAGAAACTCTGAAGGGGTTTTTACATGAATCCGACAGCGTGAAAAGATGAGTCAGCGTGGACCATGCCTTCAAGGGGCAGCCACCCTAGCAGGGACAGTTAATACAGGGCCACAGGCTCTTAGAATACAGACAAGCTGGAAATTTACAAGAGCATGTGGTCTCGGAACAGCTGAATGTATACCAAGTGTTCCGAGAAACCAGTGGTGCTGAAGTTTGTATTGACGCCTATGCCTACGTGAATAGGAATGCCACCCGCTTCTTAACGAAATGTCGTGCCCACACGATCGCTTCCGTGATTCTGGACTTGACCCTCCAGCTCCGTGAGTTGATAAAACTTCGCCTGCTCGTGTCCTGGCGTAAGGCATGGCTTGACAACCTGTATGTGTGTGTGCGTCGCGTGCACTGTGCAGTTGGGCTGCGTCCAGTTTCCGCATCAGACTCCAAGCCCCGGGGTGGCCAGGCGTGTGTTTATTCTGTGCTCCTTTACCCATACGCCCTCGTGTGCGAATTGCTGCCCTGTGTTTGGGGGCGTCTGAGTCTTTTGGCAGAGGGGCTGGACTTCTTCCATTTTCCCCTCCGTCTCCTCCAGCTTTCCTCCTGGGTCCATCACGTCTATCCGTAGACTAGTGGGTGTGCGGCCCGAGAGTCCCAGCAGGTCCCTGGTCTCCTTGGAAGCCTGGAATGTGATGACTGAGACTCACCATCGTCTTACCTCTGACCCTCGTTTAAGTAACTGTCTAAAATCACGCTCCACACACAGCCCAGGAGCTGGTGGTGTCAGACCGCACGTGGAGCCAGGCTGGGTCCCTGCGCTGCCCGGTCCCGAGAGGGGCCTGTCGCCGTGGGATCAGGAAAGCCAAGTTAATCAACCCTCTGATCTGTCCGGCCCCGAGTCACAGCTCGAGGCTTTAAAATCAGCCGAGCCTGGAAAAGGAGGCGTCATGTTATGAGGCTGTAGGAATTCCATTTAATATTTTAAAATATCTGCACATTCCTTTCCCGGTCTCGGTTAAATAACCTCTCTTCTGTTAGGATTTTCTGATAAACCCAAAGAAACCTGCAGCCGTTGCCCACACATGCCTTCCACAAGTAAAATAATCATCCCTCCTGCTCACGGCTTGCCTTTCCTCTGAAATGGCACCTCTCCACCCTGTCTCCCCGCAGCCCCCAGCCTGGTTCTCCTGTGTCCCTAGACATCCCAGGGAGACAGGAAGAGGAGGAACGAGGGTCCCGATTTTGCCAGTGGAGATGATAAAGCAGCATAAATGCAGGGTCGGGGCTGGGCTGCCCCGGGACTCCCACGAGGGCCTCTCGCTTGCTTTCCTGGCTTTGAGCTGAGCCACGCACCTCCCGACGGCCTCATTCGGACACTGCCTTTGCCAAGCGTTCTCACTTTCTCTCCTTGGCGAGTTATTGATCACTTTCTGTCTGCCTGCCTGCAGGTGACTGTGGACTATGCACTTTTTACTGATGCTCAGAAAAGTGGTAAAAACGCCGATGCCCAAGATGGTACAGCTAAAAATTGTCAGAGTGGTAATTCACGCCTGGAGAGGCCCAGCGTCTTCCTTTCCACTAAGCCAGGTGAAGCGTCTGGCAAATGATCCTGCAGCCATTCCCTCCCCACCTGCCCAGATGCTCCCACCCGCCCCCAGGGCGGTGGGAGCCGTGTTCTCCCCCAATTACTCACTGCACATACTGGGCATATCATGTATGTACATACATATAACACATATGATGTAATCTATAAGGTACACATAGAATATGTAATATACCCCCATGTAATATGTTATATAATACGTATCACAAAATACGAGCATCAGTTCTTTTCAATGTCATCTTTTCCCACTAGGTTTTCTACTCTGGGGAGTCTGGGACCTGCCCTTCCTGCTTGGCATTTCTGGCACCTGCTCTAAAAGCACGAGCACATAGTAGGTGCTTTGTCAACATCGGAATTCCCTTGTGGTGTGCAGTGATTTTAGACAAGGTCTGTGCCCGCCTGTGTGTTGTGTTTTGCTGTTATAGGACTGCTGGGAGGCTTCATGGTGGGTTTTCCTTAAGAAAAAACCCCTCCTTCCCTGCAGGCGTGTGTGGCACCTGCTATCGGCGTCCGGCATCCATCAGGCCGGCTGGTCACGTGTGGTCCTGAGGAAGGGCTGGAGCGGGGGCGGGGGAGTGTGCATCCCTCCCAAACCTCACACCTCACGCTGGCTGCCCATCTGTCATCTGCCTGCCCTGGACACGGCAGGGACCTGGTGGGAGGCGCACTGCAGTGCTCGACCCAGGCTTCCCGGGAGAGCTCATTCCCTGATGGGGACAGGCTTCTGTGCATCAAACGGAGGGGCGAGAGCCTTCAGTACCCAGAATGAGCTGTCACACTGTGTTCCTGGGGCCCACCTGGGCCTTGGAGGGACTTAAGTGGCTCCCCGAGAAGCAGGGCACTGGGTGGCCCCGGCATCCATGCTCCCACCAGCCAGGGCAGATCCAACTTTGTTTGTACTTAACTACCGGGGTCCTGCATATGAGTTCGTTAGGGAGGAGGGGAGGCATTTAAACTATCATATATAACATTCATTACGCTCCGGACACTGTCATAAGTGCTTGACCAAAATGCTAATTTATTTAACCTGCCAAACAGCTTTATAGGGAGGTGCTATTTTTTTTTTTTGCGGTACGCGGGCCTCTCACTGCTGTGGCCTCTCCCGTTGCGGAGCACAGGCTCCGGACGCGCAGGCTCAGCGGCCATGGCCCACGGGCCCAGCCGCTCTGCAGCATGTGGGATCTTCCCGGACCGGGGCACGAACCCGTGTCCCCCGCATCGGCAGGTGGACTCCCGACCACTGCGCCACCAGGGAAGCCCTGGGAGGTGCTATTTTTATACCAGTTGTTGACAGATGAGGAAACCGAGGCACAGAAAAGCCCAAGGCTTGTACTACGTGGCAGAGGTGGGATTCACACTCATATGATCCCGCCTGATTCTGAGTGCTGCCGCTTTAAGAAAGGACTTGGAGAACCATTAAGGGTTTAGTCCTCGTTTCCCTCTAACTCCTAAGTTCGCTGGAATAGCAACAGAGGAAGCTGATGGCTGGGCATTGGGAGAGGGGGTAAGACAGAAGAAGGGCTGTGTCAGGTCCTGTGACCACTTCCCTCCTGGCCAGCCCGGACACCAACCCTGGCAGGTGGGAGCTTCTTTGTCCCCCGGCCTCGAGGTACAGCTATTAAGTGGGGATTTGCCCATCCATAAATCAAGGCACCTGAAAAGTGAAACCGGGAACCGGCTCTTTCCCCGTGTTTTGATTAAAACAAACATCGTGAAATGTCAACCTGTTTGGAAAGTTTGCGGCATGGAAAGACGATTGCCCAGATGGCTTTTTAAAAGTATGAGCATTTGCCTGGCTGAACATTTTTTAATTAACACCCTGAGTTAATGTTAATAACTATTCATAGCTCAGTGAGCTGGACTTGGGGTGGGTTGAGGGAACATTTGGTATCTCTGGCAGAGGCGGAATGTTGACCTGGCTGGCAAGGGGGCTGTCGGCCGCTTTTGCAAACCTAAGGGACCTCGGGGCCCATTTAGGCCAGTTTGTAGTCAGAGTATGGCCTTACGGAGCATCATCGGGGCTTTTCCTGTTAGCATAAGTGTTACTGCTGCCGCCCAGGTGGTCTCTGGGGCTGAGGTCTCCCCAGATGTGTTCCGCCCCAATCTGGTGAGCGGTCATCTCAAGGGAATTCTTTGAAAAAAATGTTGCTTGGGGTCACACCGTTTAAATTTACTTCCCTGACTTTCTGTGACCTCATTTTTCCTTAAAATATATTGGAAAAGTGTTTTTGAGTTGAGCATTTTATTTTCCGTTCTAACATGGTGAAACTGACACACGGGGGCCCAGGCTGGGCTGGAGGGTGGGTGACCCGGGCCTCGCGCACCTTCGCGGGTCAGCCCTCGGCAGGCTGGGGGTGGCACTGGACCACAGCAGCATCTTAATCTCTGTCCAGTGATACCGCACCTCCGTGTCGCTGGTGGGTACACGCCGTATTCAGAGGGTGTCCGTCGAGGCAAAGATGAGATTTTAAAAGAGAAAGCTTGTAACACTTTTTTTTCTTTTAAAGCATGGTAGATTGGGCTCTGTTTTAGGCTCATGTCAAAAACTCTGCTCAGGGAAGACCCAGGAGAGAGCTCAAAGTGGGACCAATGTTAGCAGCTTCAGAATGAGGTGGATTGGGAAAGACGGGAGCTCGGAGAGCTACCCAAAGCTCGTCCGGCTTAGCAATCCTGGGAGAGCTTTGCTGTTGCTGAGATCAGCCGCCTACATTTATGGAGTACCATGGGCCAGAGCACGTGGCTGCTACGATGAATGATTTGTACGCTGTTCTAGGCGCTTAGGAATCCAAACAGGTGAGGCATATTGCCCACCCCAAGGAATTTAAGGTCTCCCTGGGGAGAGAAGATAGATAACCTGTCCCCTCCAGGATCCTGTGTTCAGCACGAACGTAGGGGTATTGGCAGTAGTCCTGTGGCTCAAGTGTGAGCCGTCACTGACAACTGGCAAGTCAGGTGGGGTTTGGGCGGGGCTTAAGGGAAGGTGTTGGGGAGAGGCAGGGCAAGGGAGGTGTTGCAGATTGTGGGGGGCAGATATTGGCTGAGAGCCTGCAAAGCAGTCCTACGGCCAGGCTGGAGAGAGAAGAGGATGGATCTGCGTGCGCACGGCCTCTGGTTTCAGGCCGGTGGCAGCCACCGGCAACTGCTGGGCAGAGTCTGGCTGAGTTAACTGGTCCTTTAGGATGATAAGCCGGAGAGCTTTACAGAGTGGACTGGAACAGGCAAGTCTGAAGCTGAGGAGCCTGTGTTGGGGGTTATTGCAACAGTGGAAGGCAGAGTAACAAGGCTGCACTCAGCCTCACCCCTGGAGCCAGAGGAGCTTGGTGCAAATATTGACCCAGCTACTCATAGCCACCTGACCTTGGGCAAGTGTTAAATCTTCCTGTACGTCAATTACCTTATCTTTTACGTAGGGACACTAATATTCATTCATTCCTTCACCCAAAAGCGGGCTGTACCATACAGTGTGTGCTGATCACACAATGGAGAACAAAACAGACACGCTCTCTGCCCTCGGGGATCTAGTAGGCAGAGACACAAGCTAAAATGAAATAAACAAATACGGTCATTTCAGATGAGGTTAAGTGCTGTGAAGGACACAGGCGAGTTGCACTGCTTGGGTGGCCCAAGTAATAGAGCCGTCACGGAGGGCCTCTCGGAGAATGTGCCGTCGGAGCAGCAGAGACTTTGGAAGTTAAGGGAAGTGGTTCCACTAAGGAAACAGCAAGGGCAAAGGTCCCGAGGCACAGAAGAGCTTGGAGCTTCCCAGCCCAGAAATAGAGCCAGTGTGTGGAAGGATAGTAGACAAGGTGAGCCGTGATACCAGACGAGGAATTAAGTAAAATGTTTACTGGGACACAGTAAACAAAAAAGGACATTCTTATTAGGGGAACATTACGGACCTGAGGTTATCGAGGGCCCAAGCTGTTATCATGGCCATGGGGATATAACAGAAGACAGACCATGACCAACATTAGCGGAAGAACCAGCTGGAGGTAGAGTGATGCTCGGTGTTAGGGGGAGGGCTGCCCATCTGCGTGATGGAGAGAGTGAAGCTAAATTCACCGAAGTGGGGAGCTTCCAAGGGGAGCCTGGTTGAGGCAGTAGAATAGGTACCACTTGGACGTGGCAAATTTGAGACGCTTTGGCAGTCGGTGACCACCCTGCCCTGCAGGCGGCTGGGGCGCAGGATCAAGGTTAGGGCCAGGGTTTTGGGAAGTCTGTCATCAAGGCTGAGGGGAAAGGGTGGAAATTCAGCCGGCTGAGGACTGAGCCTCAGGGCTCCCCTCTGTGCTGCACCAGGAGGCAGAAGAGGACCCAGGGAAGAGACGGGGAAGGCGATCTTGTGAGACTTGGGCGCCCGAACGGGGTCCACGAGGATCCCAGTCCCCAGGCTCACATACCCTCGCTCTTGTCCACGCTCCTGGGGGGGGCGGCAGGCCCCTTATCTCCCCCATGGCCCCTGCAAGCTGTGTCATGGAGCCTGGCCTCTGTTTACAGCCTGGAGTTGGGTAACAGGCTCCGAGAAGTGGTAGGTCCTGAACTAAAACGTGAATGCCATCAGAGAGCCCTCTGTCCGTAACAACGCAGGTATTTGGAAAATGCCACAAAGCAGGTCTGCTCAGCCCTGCGGCTGCAGCCTGTCAGCAGGGCGAGGATTCTTGGTCAAGTACACAGTTCAGGCCAGTACTGACCATATCCTTCAGTGGAAAGCGCTGCTCTCCTATCAGTGAAATCTCAGGCTGCCCCTGAGATTACCCCGCGGCGGCCCTTGCCGTCTGGGTGTGTCCGACTTCTGGTCTTACCCTGATCGTGCAGGAGGTCCCAAGGGAGCCCTTGCCAGGTTGCACCTCAAACCCCAACTTTGAGTCAAGCTGGCAGCCACTGATCCCCGATTTCCAAGCTGTTTCTGATTTCACAGGCCATCCTGCAACTTCTGTTTTGACTGTTTTTAAAAATTGCATCTATAGTTTTATTTCTAGTTCAAGACAATGAATATCCCTTGCATTTTTATTATCTATTGAATACCATGGCTTTTTTTTTTTTTTTTTTTTTTTGCGGTACTCAGGACTCTCACTGTTGTGGCCTCTCCCGTTGCGGAGCGCAGGCTCCGGATGCGCAGGCTCAGCGGCCATGGCTCACGGGCCCAGCCGCTCCGCAGCATGTGGGATCTTCCCGGACCGGGGCACGAACCCGTGTCCCCTGCATCGGCAGGTGGACTCCCAACCACTGCGCCACCAGGGAAGCCTGGCATTTTGGTTTTCTTTACCAAACAATGCCTGTTCATTTTAGACGTGCAAAAATGAGAACACAGATCACCCATCAACTTACTTACCCCTAGATGACAGCTGTTAACCTTTGCTTTTTCTTCCCGGTTTGTTTTTATAACCTATGCAATTCTGTAATGTTTTTACAATAATAATAATAGCTAGCATTTATTTATTACTTACTACGGGCCAAGAAATGTGCTATGCAGTTGAACACATGGTTTAATTTAGCACCAATAAGCAGCCTGTGAAATGGAGACCAGGGTAGTTCTATTTTATATCCTCAAAGAGAAATAACATAATGGTGGTGGCTAAGAGGCTTACTAGGGGCAGCAGGCAGAGAAAGGCCTTTGTGCCCTTCTACAGCAAGAAAAAAAAATTTTTTGGCTCTTAATAAATGTTTATTGTTAAACTGCAGCCTACAGAGCACTTCAATACTGTGTCCCTGGAAAATATGTTTCCAAGAGGGGGTGTACAACAGTATAAAGTATGTACTAGATAAGAAAAAATATATACAATAGCAGTAGGCAAGTGCTCACTTTAATCACAATTCTAAATTGCTTATTTTCATATTAACATAGATATTTCATAAACCAAGAAAAACTGAGCTAAGTATTATGTATTTTTTAATGGTTAACACGAGTCAAAGAATTTTTATTTAAAAGAGATCAGGAGCTGGTAATTAAAATAAATAAATAAAACTTAATCCTGACCTGGAGACAAATCCCGGTAAAGATCCAGGTTCATTTTTCTTATTGATCGCACCCTCGAATTCATTGTGTGAATTTGCCAGATTAGATGGTATAATTATCTTTTTTTTTTTTTTTTTTTTTTTTGCGGTACGCGGGCCTCTCACTGCCGTGGCCTCTCCCATTGCGGAGCACAGGCTCCGGACGCGCAGGCTCAGAGGCCATGGCTCACGGGCCCAGCCGCTCCGCGGCATGTGGGATCCTCCCGGACCGGGGCACGAACCCGCGTCCCCTGCATCGGCAGGCGGACTCCGAACCACTGCGCCACCAGGGAAGCCCGGTATAATTATCTTTTATAGGCCTGGGTGGGACGATGCTCAGTGTTTACGCTGCAGGGGGGCGTGGTCAGTGGGAACACTCAACAAAGGGTCTCAGCAAAGACTGCGAGGTCGGGAGATTGGAGGGAAGTAGGCAGACTCAGGGCTGAATTAAGAATCTTGTGACCTTAGGCACTTTTATCTTCGGGAGCCCCTTTCCTGGTAAAAATCAATCAATCGATCAATAATGGTATTTCACACCTCCATAAAAGGCTGAACATAATCCAGGCTGGATTCATTGTTACATAGGCATTAACCTTATTGTCAAATTATTCCTTTTAATTTTAAAAGAAATTGGAACATTTTCGCGGGCCCCTAAATTATCGTTGAGTCCTGGGCAGGTGTGCCCAGTGGGTGTGTCGGCCTTAGGTAGGTTCCTAGAAAGGGGACCTGGCAGCTTGGTGTCCTGACAGCTACTTGGCCTGTTTTGTAGAAGTCCCTCGCCTGTGATTTTGGACCCACTCAGAAGGTTCAAGAGTTCCCCCAAACTGCATCCCTTTTTGGCCAGAGGTGGGGCTCTCGCTTACGACGTGTTGAAATCCTGTGTTCCAGCCCGTTTATTCTTCTTTCCCCACCCTGGTCTTCTCCGGCAGCAGTCTGCTGCGGGACGGGACATGTTTCAGGCTCATGTTTTCTTGGGGCCTCACCAGCCGGGCCTTTTGTTCCTCAGTCCGTTATCCAGGAGGACCTGCCCCTTCCATCTTGGTTGGAGGTGGTTGGACCGAGAACCACTAGGTGATGTTTGGCTCGCAGCATCCGCGAGATGTCAGGAAGGAACCTGTCAGGGTCGGGGGGTGCAGGGGGAAGGCAGGGACCGTGGGGGGCAGGCTGTGGGTAGCCTGTGGCAGCCTCTGGCCTTCCTTGGAGGTTTGGTGTCGGGCGTGGCACGCTGCTGTTGGCCTGTTTCCAAGGGAGGCCCGTCTGCTCCCCGTCCTGCTGTTGCCCTGAAGATGCAAAGGCAGCGGGGAGGTATGTGTGCAGCCTCCGCAGATGTGGAAGCCAGTGTGCTGTGGGCAGAGGGAGGAAGCATCTGTGCTGCTCTATCCAGCCTCCCGAGAGGCCCTGCATCTTGTCTGCCCTGGATGGCCATGCTGAGGAGAAAAGCAAAGGGAAAAGAGACCCCTGCTTGTTTTAAAGACCAGAGCAAACACAAACCACTCTGTTCAAAGCGGTGGTTCTTAGGAATGTATTTCAGGCTAGAGGTTGGATTGCCTAGAACTGGATTATAGGAGAGGGAGAGGGGCCGCTCTCTCTTGGGACACAAGTAATGTCTCTCTCACCCTCCTACAGTGCAGGAGTCAGCTGGGCAGGTCCAGAAACCAGCTGGCGAAGAGGAGAAAGCCCTAGCGGAAGAGCAGGGAGGGGTCAGCTTGCATGAGGTTTCTGGGGAGGCGGATAAGGAGGTGTTTGAGGGGATCCTTTCTAAGCTCTCGCTTCTGTGGACCACCAGCGTTGGGTTCACCCAGGAGCTTGTCAGAAATGCAGAATCTCCGCCCGCCATGTCAGACCTACTGAATCTCCAGGTGGTCAGATGGTCCTCAAACTTTGCTGCATATTAGACTTTCCCTGGGAACTTAAAAAAAACTTTTTTTAAAAAAACCCCAGTGCCTGGACCTTAATCAAGACCAATCAGAACCACTGAGGGCGGGACCCAGGCTCCCCCTTGGGCAGTGGGAATGGCGATTTCAGTGAGTATCCAGGTCTGGGGACCCTCCCTCCCCTCCCCATCTCATTCCCCCACCATAAGATTTAAAGAAAACCCCCTCGAGTGTCCCACTATGTCCCCTCCAATGTCTGCTGCTAAATTGGCTGGATTGAGACGTCATGGGGGCAGGGTGAGTTTAGATTCACTTGCGTTAAGTTTCTCGTCTCCCCTGGAAGGCTGATTGGAATCATTTCCAGTCACCTAGGCTTGAGCTCGAATGAGTTTATCGGATGCTTTCCACCTAATAAGCTGAACATGGGTTGGGCAGGTGGGTGGCTTTGCATAAAATAGTAACAGGAATGGGAATCCATTCTGGGTGCTGGGGTTGGAGTTGGAGAGCACCCTGCTGTATTGCTCGCTCCTTTTCAATGAGTTTTCTAGCATTTGCGAGTTGTCTGGTTAGGTCCCAAGAGTTGCACGCTTCATCGGAGCTAAAACTGTCAAGTTCTTTGCTCCATGGTCAAGAGGCCTATACTGCATTTGAGGTTGGCTGTGGTTGAGGAAGCCAGCCCAGCGAACATGCCCCCAGGATTGGGGGAGGGGGTCCTGGAGCGCACCGGGATCCTGATCCAGCGGCTGCAGCCCAGCCCCATCCTCGGAAACTCTAGAAACCTAGGGAGTGATCCAAGCCCCGCGATGATGTGTGTGCATCCAGCGAAGGGACAGAACGCCACCCAAACAATCCTTTCTCTTGTGAGTGAAGGTTACGGGTTTTCTGTTTCAAACCTGATGGTGTTGTTTTCCTCCTTTTGCTTTCTTCTCTCTGTTTTCACTTGCCAACCTAAGGGTCTAGAGCGATTTCTTTGAGCCTTATGATGGCGAGGCTTAGAATGAGGCTATTATCTTTAAACACCTTTTGAAATACTACTCTTCCTGGTGTCTGAATTAGGTTGAACAGAGGTCGGATTTAAAGATTAAATATCTATTCTTTGGCAGCAACAGTGACCGTGCTGATAGCTGTGCGTGTTTGCTCAGGAATTCTACGGGTGGTGTGGGATAGCCTTGTTCTCTAGAAACCCGCAAAGGAGTAAAATGAATAAAAGCATAGCTAATATTTATTGAGTGCACAGAGCTAGGTGTTCCTCATGTGTTATCTCATTCAGTGAATTCAAACATATCATAAGTTCAGAGTATATAAAAATTCAGAAATGCTGTCATAGAAATCTTTGAGCAAAAGTCTCCCCAACTCAGGACTGTGGCAATAGATTAATTTTGTAGTAAAGGTCCATTGTGAATTTAAATTTTGTTAAAACTTTAAAACAATGACTATCCAGTGTCATACCCATTCATGTCTTAGTTTATTCTAGATCTGGTTTATTATGGTGATAACCTATATTTCTTTGAAAGTATTCTTCAGTTTGCCATGTACACGATGGGTAGGAAATGGGTTTCTCCGTTTATTCTGAATTAATGGTAGTTTTATTCTATATTGAAGAATAAACAGCTATAAACTCCTGTGTCCCTGGGAGGCTGTCTGGCTTTCGTTTTAAGCTTGAAGATGAGTTTCGTTATCTAGTTTCCTGTTGTAAATCTCCCTTTCTTTTTCCAGGTGAAATCAGAGGTTCGTGACTGACCTGAGTAGGTGCTTTGAACCGAGAAAGAAGGACAAGATAAAAGGTGAGCTGCACATAGTAATCAGGGCACAGCCCTGCTGCTCTTCTTGCTTTGGGGGTTCTGCTCCTTCCACGTCATACCTGGCTGCCCCGATATCCCTACGCACCTGCATGCCAGCCTGGAGTGCAACTGGCAGGCCGGAACCTTGCACTGGCCATCAGAGAGGGTCCAGAGACACAGGCTGGTAAATTCTAACAGTCATCATGAAAAATTCAGGCCAGGCTGTACTCTCACAGCTTTTACTTAGATGAACTCATTCTTACCTCTCACAGCCCAAGCCAGTCAGTCATGTTATACCCAACCTACAGAGGAGGAGACCGAGGCCCAGTCATTCACCGGGACTGCACAGTTAACTAGCGAGGGAGCCAGGATTCAAAGCCAGAGCTGGCATCGGCACTGTGACCTCTTTCCGTTCCGAGTGACAGCGAATCGTCCCAGCCGCCGGTGCACCGCGCATCAGTGTTCCTGCCGCCTGCTCTTTAGACGCGTGGGTCCGAGGCGGGACACAGATGTCTTGCATTTTGCAGGGAGAACCATCAGGTAGGTGACTCCAAGGCTGCAGGTCTAGGAGACAAGGGGGCGTATGATTTCTCCTGCTGCCCTTCAGGAGCAGAGACTGGCTGCAGGATTCAAGGGGATCGCAGGGCTTCTGGAATGCTGCTGACTGCAGTCTGGCCCTAATAAAGCAGGACGTGGGGCAAGGGGCCACTCCCTGGGTGCGAGGGCTGGGTTACCTATAGCTCTCTAGACCCCATCATCCACAGAAGTCGCAGTTCTGGCTGTAAGTCCCAGGCACACGTACACGTCCGTCCTGCCAAGGTAGCTGGAAGCTCGGAACGTGGGCATGTTTGACTGGAGGCAGCAGATGGTCTAATAAAGGGCGTGCTGTGCTATGCAAAGCAGGGCTTTGGAACTGGGAGATTATGGTGCAAATTCGCCACTGTTGGTCTAGCATCAAGGTAAACAGCATGGACCCAGAAGTCCTGGGTTCAAATCTTACTTCCGCTGCTTTCTCACTTTGTGACCACAGGCTGGTGACCTTCACTTCTCCAAACCTCAGTTTCCACATCTGTAAAATGGGGATAATAAGGATTATCCCCGCCACGGTGTGATGTGAAATGAGAGAATACACCGAGTTAGGTGCCTGGCACCGTGCCTGGGACATGTGAAGCATACAGTCAATGTCAGTGTTGTTGTTGTTGTTTTTCTTACTAGCTCTGGACATGATCTTGGGTAAATCACGAAGCCTCGGTGCCTGGGACATGTGAAGCATACAGTCAATGTCAGTGTTGTTGTTGTTGTTTTTCTTACTAGCTCTGGACATGATCTTGGGTAAATCGCTAAGCCTCGGTTTCCTCGTCTGTAAGCTGGTGATGCTAATGCCTTATCCTCAGGGGAGGTCGTGAGTTAAATGAGATAACGCAAAAAGCGTAGATCGCAATAGGTGCCCTGTCTATTAGTTCTCTTGCTCATTTATCATTATCTACCTGGATCAGTCAGAAGGAAGGCAGCCACTGAGTGATACTAATCCCTCCATCCACTAGAATACCAAGTCCCAACAATTGCTCTACAGCGATTTTTCAGTTTTTTAAAAAAAATTTTATTACAGTATAGTTGCTCTGCAATGTTGTGTTAGTTTCAGGTGTACAGTAAAGTGAATGAGTTATACATGCGCATATATCCACTCTGTTTTTAGATTCTTTTCCCATACAGGCCATTACAGAGTAC
Organism: Lagenorhynchus albirostris; assembly: GCF_949774975.1. Classification (NCBI taxonomy): domain Eukaryota; kingdom Metazoa; phylum Chordata; class Mammalia; order Artiodactyla; family Delphinidae; genus Lagenorhynchus; species Lagenorhynchus albirostris. The sequence continues at coordinate 55,354,521 of NC_083114.1, forward strand.
TGAGTAGCGTTCCCCGGGCTGTAATTAGTAGGTCATTATTAGTTATCTATTTTAGATATAGTAGTGTGTATATGTCAATCCCAGTCTCCCAATTTATCCCTCCCCTGGTAACCGTAGGTTTGTTTTCTACATCTGTGACTCCACTTCTGTTTCGTAAATCAGTTCATTTGTACCCTTTTTTTAGATTCCGCCCATAAACGATATCATACGATATTTGTCTTTCTGCGTGTGCCTCACTTCACTCAGCATGACAATCTCTAGGTCCATCCATGTTGCTGCAACCCCGATTTTCCAGTCTGAACCTTGTCTCTTCCCAGCCGCCCGCTGCTGCTCTTGACTTTGGTAGCACAAGCTGGGATACACCCTAGGGGCTCCAGTCTTTCTTTTCCAAAGTAATTCTATTTGTTTTCCCTAAGCCTCTTTCTTAAACCCAGGATTCATCATGTCACTTTCTGACTGAAAACAAACAAACAAACGAAAAACCTTCCATGGATTTCTATTGATCATCTCAGCAAACAGATCTCACGGGGCACCTAATCTTATCGCCCACCACTCGAATTTGAAGCCTTTCAGCTGAGTCCACCTGCTTTGGATCCTACCCCCCAAGACTGGATTATTCCTGCACCCCGCCTCTGTGCTCTCCCCACACCCTCTCCCTGTGTCGCCATCTGTGTGCTTCACCTCCTCCAAACCCCACACCCGCAGGGCCCTGCCGCACCGTCGGCCCCTACACCCGGCACATCACCTTACTTTCAGGACTTCACCTGCCGTCTCGTGTGCCTCCCCAGCTGGTGCCTTGAGAGTGGGTGGAGGCGGGGTGGGGCTTGTTTTCTGTCACTGGGGTGTTTTGTTTATCCCACCCCTTTTTCGCTGCTCATTCTAGGACCTGCACAGACTGGGTGCTCGGACAATGATGGTGTGGGTTACCTGCTGGGAGGATGGGCCTGGAAAGGAGAGTCAGTTGCTTAAATGAGGCTTTAGCTGCTGTGTGGCTTTGGCTGTGTGTGTGTGAGCCATGGGGCGGGGGCAGGGGGTTAATGAGTGACTCCAGGGGGATTTCCAGGCAAATTGTGGGCACTGCCTTTCTGAGAACAGCCTCTCTGCCTTAGCCCGCCCTCTCCCCTCCCTCCCTGGACGACACCCCCCACCTGAATGCCAGTTCATTCCATAAGAGGCACAGTCCCTATTCCCATCGGGATGGCAGTGATGCCCTCATTCGTTCATTCATTCGTTCTTTCATTCGTTCATCTAACAGGTCACACTGGGTGCCTGCTCTGGGGCAGGACTGTTCTAGGCACAGAACGTGATCCTCATAAGAGGCACAGTCCCTATTCCCATCGGGATGGCAGTGATGCCCTCATTCGTTCATTCATTCGTTCTTTCATTCATTCATCTAACAGGTCGTGCTGGGCGCCTGCTCTGGGGCAGGACTGTTCTAGGCAGAGAATGTGATCCTGTTCTCGTGGAGCTTGCTTTCCAGTGCGGGGTGGGGGGACTGGGGGGGGGTTGGGGGCAGGTAGATAATACGCAGAATGGTAAATAATTAACTTATCTAGTACATGATAGCAGAATAGTAAATAATTAACTTATCTAGTGCATAATAGCCTTGTGGAAAAGAAAATAGAAGCAGGAGCTGTTCAGATGCGCTGGGTGGGGAGTAGAGGGCAGGTTGCAGCCTTGAATAGGTCGGACGAGAAGGTGACTTCTGAGCACGGCCTTCAAGGAGGTGAGGTCTCTGCCAGCAACAGCTCCATCAAGGCCGAGGAGGGAGCGTACCTGGTGTCTTTGAGGACAGAAGCGCAGGTGGGGTTGGAACTAAGTCGGGGAGCTCAGTGCCTGGGGATGAGGCAGAGACCAGGGAGAGCCTTGGGACCGTCAGGCTTTCCCTCCGAGGGCCCTGGGAGCCATGGCAGGATTTGGAGCGAAGTCGTGCTGGCAGCCCACTTCCTAGGGGCTTGTATGGAAGCCGAGAGGCCGGGGCAGCTGAGGGATGAGGGTGCAAACAAAAGGGACATTGAAGGTGCCTTTTCTCTCCTCTTCGCTCACATACAGGTGACAATAGAATGATGTTTAAGCTGGGGATGAGCTGAAACTCCCACTGCCGCTTCCCAGGGGCTGAGTCTCAACAGCTGTGCCTGCCTTACTCAGCAGAGGCTCTTGCACTGGGGTTGGGGCTTAGCGCAAGGATCCCATCTCCCCTCATCCCTGCCAGTGGAGCCACCCGGGGCCACACGGGCAGGCTGCAGACTCGGCAGCAAAGAATAGTAGTGACAGAGGAAAAAATAAAGGAAATAGGGAAAAAATTACAGGAGGAGAGAGACCAGCTACCCCTGTTTCCCCATGCTTGTTGTGTCGGGGCGGTGAGGGGTGCAGGCTGCTCTCAGAGGACCCCTGGCGGTGGGGTTCTCACCCCTCAGAGTGACCAGTACTGCTCAAGGTCATCCCCTTTCCCCCTCCCCCCAAGAACGTGGGCCTTGACAGCGCAGGGATGCACGGCATAATGGTAGGAATGTCATGGCTCTTCCTTCATCTTTCCTGTCCTGTGGTCACAGGGACCACCAAGGTGGGCACGCTAGGGGTGGTCCAGAGCTCACCTCGGAAACAGGGTCTTTCTTAAAATGCTGCCAGGAAGACCTGGTCTTGGCTGTCAGCAAGTGCCCTATGATGGCAGGTGCACTGAAAACTCGGCCCGTAACACACCTGAAACTAACACAACATTGTGAATCAGCTATACTCCAATATAAAATAAAAATTTTTAAAAAAAAACAACAACAAAAAAAGAAAAAATAAAGGAAACTCAGCCCATAATGGAATGCCTAGCGCCCATCTTTGGGGGACTTCTCTGTGACTCACATATGGCGGAGGAGGTAGCTAAGGACTGTGACCCGGACCCCCGTGTACCTGGTGACGCCTTAGAAACGTGTCCGTGCTCTATTGGAAACGCTTGGAGAAAGGAAAAGACGGAGGGCAGAGTGGAGTCTTTGCTGCACATTTCCCCCACGCTTGAGTGTGCTTCCAAATGGCTGCACCAAGCTCCTGGTACCGGCTCTCCTGGGGACACTTTCCTACCCATCGCCTCGCACTCTTTCACTTCCCAACCAAATGGCCCAGGGAGATGGAACGAGATGGTGGCCCCATGGCTGGGCCCATGGAGCAGTAGTCGTAAACAGCAACATTAAAATATGACCGACTTGCATTGATTTAGCAGACTTCCTTTCAATCAACCATCATGTTCACTGCCCTTGAGCCCCAGAGGCTCCTGTGTGAGATCATGAGGGAGAGGAACTATTTTTAGAGATGAAAAATCTGACGCCCCGGGCGGGAGGACGGGCGCTTTCCTCCGTCCATCCGTGTGTGTGTGTGTGTGTGTGTGTGTGTGTGTGTGTGTGTGTGTGTGTGTGTGTGTGTGTGTGTGTGTGTGTGTGTGTGTGTGTGTGTGTGTGTGTGTGTGTGTGTGTGTGTGTGTGTGTGTGGTGGGTAGGGGAGAGGTGTGGCAGCTAAAATGGTGATTCCTGCCGTAACCATAATTGAGAGGGAAAAGCTGGGGCTCTGGGAAGACGAAGCACGTCGCAGTTCTGAGCGGCCGTGGGGATGACCTCACCCAGGGGACGAGAGCCATCCAGAGGACGCGCCGACGGAACTTTCCCTCGGGGTCCAAATGTGAGTCACCGTGGCTCTGGTCCCTGCAGCGGGCTCCGTCCCCAGGCCTCCCACTTCACCCTGGGACATCGTGGTCACTGGTCCGGCCTCATGATTCACTCGGTCCCTCAAGCCAGCAGCCGGGGGTGGAGTCTCTCTCCTGGCATCTGTCCCCTCAGTGCTATCAACGCAGATGCTATGTGCGGGACGTGTGTAGCAGGGAAAGCACCTCACACCCTGCAGGGGTCAGGCCAAAGCCACTGCCACAGCCAGTGGATTTCAAAATGCAGTTTGGAAAGTACGGGGTGCTCCGTGGAGCGAAGACAGCCACAGCCTGACCTCCCCGAGCCCCCGGGGATGAGTCACGCCGTGATACCTGAGAGGTGGGGGGATAAACAAAGCTCACCAACGAGGAGCTCCACGTTGGCGGCCCATCTAGACAAGCGAGTTCACCCAAAAGGCCAGCGGCTGGCAGGGTGTCAGGTTTCTCGCCACACCCAGGGCTCAGCCTCTGCTGTCATTTCTCCTCCTTGGTTTTCATCTTCTAAGGATAGAAATAGTGTCATCTTTTCTCAGTCTGTCAGTCTCACACCTGCCGGCAGCTCCTGGCCGGGAGATGCCCAGTTGCTATCCAATTTGATGTCATCTCTGTTTACTGTCTGTTTTAGAAACCAGGTAGCGAGAGGGACTTTTTGAGGATGAAAAAAAAGTAAATCCCCAAACTATCTCAGTGAGGGTTTTTTGTTTTTGTTTTTTTTATCTCTTGTGCTTTATTTTCATATTTTCCTTTTCTCTCTCTAACTTTGTCGTTTTAATTACAAACAACTATTATTCTGTAGGAAAGACCATACATGAGTGGGGAAGGAAGGATTACCCAAAGAGGTGTATGAGTTTGTTTTCCCAGATGAGATTTATCAGATGTCTATCTGGGTGATTTCCTCCTGAGAGATTTCCTCCAGACCCACCATAGGAGCCTGATGCCAGCATCTTGGCCTTGGTGGCTAGTCCTGCCTCTCACCTGACGCAAGAAGGAGGGAAGCATGTTAATAGCAATGGGACTCAGTTTACCTACCTTCAACCCCTGTTATTCCCAAGATGGAAGCTGACTTATTGCCTCACAGTTGTGTCCTTTGGTTCATCAGTTCTGGAATTTTCCACTTCTAGTCTGTTCCCAAACAGAGGGTTGGGAAGGTAGGAGAGCGCCATTAAAGGTCAAAGGTGACACAGGCCTCACCCAGCCTCAGGCCTGGGTGGACACCTGTCAGGCTCTCTCTCCAGACTCCTGGTGGGTCAGGACTCACCGTCCCAGTTGAGGGAGTGGGCTGAAGAGCAGGAAGGGTGGAGGCTGGGTCCCAGGGATGCCGTTTGGCCTAAACCAATGAGGGTCAGCTCCACGGGACTCAGCTGACCTGGAAAACAGGTGGTCGAAGGTACGGGCATGAACGTCCCTCGGCCAAGGTGTGAGAGCTTGTGTGAGGCTCCGGTGACTCACTCTGCTTAGCAAACGATAAACGAGAAGTGACTCACTTTCAACCCTGAACGAGAACTCCTAAGGCCAGGCCGCCAGCACCTGTCTGGGACACGGTTAGTTATTAACGCTGCCGGTAAGAGTGTCGTGGGAACCAGACGCTGGCCTGGATTTGCTGGAGGCGGCCTGACTGCTCCCAGCTCCCACACTGTCCACTCACCTTCTTAGGGCTCCTTCCAGCCTGACCCCGAGTGCAGAAGAGGCCACGGACCTCTTAGTTGTAGAGCATCTCGCAAGGTGCCCCTCGGGGTGCAAATTCCACAAAGGACGAGGTTTGGTGAGGGGAAAACACGGCCGACAGATCAGCCCGAACACGGGCATTCCAGGGGTGGACTGCGGATGCACTCCCTGCCCTGCGGGTGCTGCCCCCAGAGTTCTGCTTTCTGGGGCTCCGTCAGACCTGCAGTGCATGGCTTCAGGTGGTGTGGGCGCCATTGTCCAGGGGCCCCGCCGAAGAGGAACTCTGCCGCCTCCCGTGGAGGCCCCGGACCCGGGATCATCAGCTCAGGCCCTGCTGACCTGTGACCCCAGAAGACGGTAGCGTCCTTGCTCCCTTCTGCCCTGCGGGCAGCCCACCGCATCCTGCGGCTGCTTGGGACAGCTCAGGGAAACAGAGGGCCTGGCTCTGAGCACAGCTACAGGGCAGGCTGGGAAAGCCGTAGCTTGTGGGTTGAGCACGGACGGCATTCATAGCAGCTCCGCCCTCTCCTCTTTCTTTTCCCTGCCTGGAAAAGGACACAGTGGGGGGACTTCCCTGGCAGTCCAGTGGTTAAGACTTCACCTTCCAATGCAAGGGGTGCAGGTTCGATCCCTGGTCAGGGAACTAAGACCCCATGTGCCTCACAGTCAAAAAAAAAAAAAAATAGCCAAAGCGTAAAACAGAAGTAATATTGTAACAGACTCAATAACGACTTTAAAAATGGTCCACATCGAAAAAAAATCTTTAAAAATAAAAAACGTACACAGTGGGCAGCTTCTCCTCCCAGATCCCCCAGAGCATCCTTCACTGCTCTTGGGGCGGCCCAGCCTGGGCACAAGCCATGCCCTCCTCCCTCCCTCCCCCAAGTCCATGCCCTTCCACTTCCAGGCGTCAAACAGGAGGACAGATTGAATGGGAAGAGGCGGGAATTTTGGTGAGTCAGGCTCCCAGGGTCCAAACAGGAAGCCCATTGCCCAGAGGGAGGGGCCGTCCCCAATATTTGTTGCCACATGTAAAGCCCTAAAGTCCTGGGGCCCAGTACAGAGAGGGTGGGGTCACCATTTGCCCCCTGGGCTATGGAAGGAGCCCTGGGCTAGCCACTGGGGCACGTGCTCCCTGGGTGACCCTGAGGAAGCCATCGAGTTACTGCAGCAGAGTTTCCCCATCTGTGAAGTGGGAATCATAACAACGCCTGTCCTGCTTACTTGACAGGGTCTGTGTGAGGCCAGCTGAGATCACTGAGCACGTGACCAGGGCTCCGGGAGCGGCAAAGGCCGCCCAGGTTGGGGTTGAGACGCCGGGGAGCTTATGGTGATTAGCAGGAAAGCAGGGCCCGAGGCTTGTGCTCTCCTGGGAAGGTGGCTTCACCCACCTGTGGCTTAAGAGCTGCTTGGGCCTCACACAGCTGGTAAGTCACCGCCTGGTGCGTGTGCTTTGTCTGGGCTCCAGCCTGAACAGACAGCCTGCCCTTGGCCGCTGCAGGGCGCACGCCATTCTACCTTCTCTCCCTTTCTCGGTGGACGGGGCAGGAGCAAAAAGAGATCCTAGGGTCTTGCCTCTTAGGTCTTCCCGAGAGACGTTCCGACTGCCCGTGTAGAAACTCTGGTGGCGCCGAGTCCACGTAATCACTGGGGTGGTGATTGTGGTGCCTCCTGCTGTGTGATCTGTCCTGATTTGTCACCTTGTAGCCATCAAAGACGAGAGAGGCGCATAGGAGTGTCCGATCGTATGCTGTGTACCAAGGAGGTGTTGACCAATAGTTGTTGAATACACAGATCATCTAATTATTAGTTTATGTTGCTTCGTAGTGTTCCACGCATTCACTGAGAAGAGGACTGTTGAGATTGAAGGGATCTTTCCTGATGGGGCAATAACCATCTATTTAGTGCCTTTTCTGTGCCCAGCACTGTGCTGAATGGATTGGGTACAATCCTTGTTCTCATAAAACCCAACTCTTTTGACTACCTAATCCCATCCCCCATTCACACCCAGGACCTCCTGTACGTCTTTCCAGAGAGGTGTTTCCTGCGTGGATGCTTCAACAACAGAGAATTCCATCTCTCCTAAGGCCACCCACTCTCAGCATTGGCAACTCCGGTTGTTGGGAAGTTCATTCATTGAGGGAGGCCCCCTCTGCTTCTGCATACTTCCAAGACAGATTGAATTCTGGGACCTGGAAGAATCAAAGGAGACTGAGGTTACTGAGACTTGAAGAAGTGGAGAGAGAAAGGAGTCGCAGACCACCTGTAGGGGGTTAAATAGTATCCCCCAGAATTCATGTCCACCTAGAACCTCACAGTGGGGCTTTATTTGGAAATAGGGTCTTTACAGATGTAGTTAGTTAAGGATCCAATGGCAAGTCCTTAGGAGAGAAGAGAAGGGGAGACAGACATAGAGAAGAAGGCAACATAAACTCGGAGGCAGAGTGGAGTGATGCGTCCACAAGCCAAGACTTGCTGGGAGCCCCCAGAAGCTGGGAGAGAGGGCTCTCCCTCAAGGCCTCCAGAAAGGCACCAACCATGCCGACACCTTGACTTTGGACTTCTGACCTCCAGAACTGTGAGAAGATAGGTGTCTGTTGTTTTAAGCCACCTGTTTGTGGTGATCCGTTACAGCAGCCTTGGGAAACTAATACGTCGTCCAACTGCGAAGAGCAGCGTCAGAGTACGGAAGCAGAGATAAACATGCTTCTTGGGGGCCTGGAGGAAGCAGACTGGAGGTGAGGGGCCGAGGGGAATGGGCTACACGTCAGGGTGGCTCATCTATTAGGGAGGAGGGTGTGCAGGCCAGGGGGGCCCCTGGGTGGAGGACCTTGACTCCAGGCTGTGGTGTATATAGAGGAGAACCCATTTGCCAGGAAACTTGACGGTCTTCAGGGCCCAGAAGGGTACCCACCCTGGATTCTCTGACTCTGACCTCTCTCTGCTAAACTGTCCCCAGTTCCTCCTTCTTTATTCATGGAAAGGGATCAAGCCAAACTTAACCCTTATACCACCCTGCAAATAAATATGTGACTTTTACAATGACAGAAGTAATTATAAGATGCTTACCGTTAGAAACATTTACAAAAGTCAAGGAAAATATTTAGGATCCATATTCAGTTATCTATTACTCCGTTATTATGAAATAGTACTTCTGTATTTTTATGGGTATTATTTTCATCATAGCATTATGACATGGTAATTTTTGAACATTTTCAATGCTTTTTTTGTTTTTTTCCTTTGCTGTGAAATAAGGCCCTGATGACGATGCTGGTAGCAAGAGCTGTACTCATATCTGTACTAGTTTCCTGTGGCTGTTGTAACAAATTACCACCAACTTGGTGGTTTTAAAAAAACACACATTTATGATGAATTGGGCGATTGGGTTTGACATGTATACACTGACTGATGTGTATAAAATTGATGACTAATAAGAACCTGCTGTATAAAAAAAATAAAATTCAAAAAAAACACACATTTATTGTCTTACAGTTCTGGAGGCCAGAAGTCTAAAATGAGTCTTCTGGGGCTAAAATCAAGTTGTTGGCAGGGCTGGTTCCTTCCGGGGGCCCCCCGGGGGGAGAACTGTCCCGGGGGCCTCTCCCGGGTTCCGGAGGCTGTCGGCATACCTTGACTTGTAGCCGCATCACTCCCATCTTTACCTTTGTGGTCCTATCGTGTCCTCCTCTCTGGAGTCAAATCCTCCTCTGCTTCCCTCTTATAAGGACACCTGTGATTGCATTTAGGGCTCATCTGGATAATCCAGAATCATCTCCCCCGTTTAAGATCCTTAATCTCATTTGCCAGGTCCCTTTTGCCACATGAGGTAACATTTATAGGTTCCAGAGATAAGAATATGTCTCTCTTGGGGGAGGGGTGCGTTAAGGCGTGTCATTATTGAGCCTGTTACCATGTCCATGACTATTTTCTTACAATAAATTCCTGTAAGTGGAAATAAAGGGTGAAAGGGCAAAACTAACCTTGCGTGAAATGTTTGGAGAAAGTCTGCAGAGTTAAATAGATTGAACCAGTGTCTTTTTTTTTTTTTAACATCTTTATTGGAGTATAATTGCTTTACAATGGTGTGTTAGTTTCTGCTTTATAACAAAGTGATTCAACTATACATATACATATATCCTCCTATCTCCTCCGTCTTGCGTCTCCCTCCCACCCTCCCTATCTGGTGTCTTTTTGCTACGGTCCCTTTAAGAGCCCTTCTTAGCTCTCCTTAGAGTCAGATCTGATGGGGAAGCGGGGGCAGGGGGGCGGGCTGTAGACTGAAATCCCCGTTAGAGGAATCATTTAAAGTTAGCCTCTAGGAAGCTCAGGGCTAATGAGATAATTCCCATTAGGAGAGGAAGGAAGTGAAGGTGGCTTGACATCCCTTCTGTCTCTAATTTATATGATTCACTGAGACCTCCCCCTCTTCCCCCCAGGGGCCCCCCTCCTTCGGCTGGTTCCACTGTCCACCCTCGTCCTGCCAGCCAGGGCTCTGGTTTCCAGCAAGTCCCAGCACGCCGAGAAACCTGGGAAGGTTGCCTTCTGCCCAGACGCGGCATTCGAGCTCTTTTCCTGGCAGCCGTGCCGGGGGATCTGTTCTTTGCCTCTTTCTCTTTTCCCAGAGCCTCGCCCAGCTCCCCTCCACCTCCGCCCCTGCCCAACCAACCGGGATGGGGGCTGGTGTCTGTGGGACCAAAGAAAAGAGAAAAGCTTTCAACAGAACACAGGCAGGCTCCAGGGGACCTTAGAGGCTAGGCTGCCAAGATCTCGTTTGCCCGCCGCCCCCCCCATCCCTCTGTACTTTCAGAGGGGAGAGAGAGAGAGAGAGAGAAAAGAAGGGAGGGAGAGAACAAGAGAAAGATTCTCTTCCTGTTTTGCTCAGCTGCCTACACTTTGGGTCAAAGCTCTCTCTGCAAACATGAAAATCCAGTTTGGGTCTTTCATTAGAAAAGTGTGAAGTAGTAGCCTAAGGTTCAGGGTTTTTCGAGTTCACATCAAACCCTGGAAACACATCTGGGGGTTGCAGAGAGGGACACCCAGTCTCATTGCGGGCATGTTGCCATCAGACTTGCCTCTGTCCTTCACTGGACCTGGTGGGGACAATGCTAGCCACACCCCACGCCCCCGGGTCCAGGAAGGGTCCCTGGCACGTCAAGGGAGGTGGGGCTCTTTCTTGCCCCTGGTTTCAGTCTTTTCTTCCTCTCATCCTCCCCAAGGGAGGCCATATGGTGGAGTGTTCTGAGTCAGGGCCGAGGGCCAGAGCCGCGCTGGCCCCGGGGACAGCCCCGCGGCCCTGATGTGCCGTGTGGGTGGCCTGTCCTGTGAACTTGCTGCCTGACCTCCCAGCGCCTCTGAGAGCCCAGCTGCAGCGTTGGGGAACAGCCTGGCCCCGCCGTGACTGCAGGGCGCTGAGACCCAGCTTCCCTGTCACCTTGACACGTGCACCACACGCTGTCCGGGCCGGGGCCGGGGCCGGGGCAGACAAGACAGAGCCCCGTAGGCATCCTTCCCTGTTGGGTTGGCTTTTCAGGCTGTGGCGTCTCTAATGAGAGTGAGACAGAGACAGACAAACCAGGGGTTTAAGGACGACAGGACACACGTTAAAAGCAGGAGAGAAGCCAGGGAAAGACGTACGAGTTGAAGGCAGAGGGGGTCTGTGTATCTCGCCATTACATGATGGCAGAGGTGGAGTTTCCAGTGGCCTCAGCTAGGCTGGAGACAAGGGCGCGATCCTGTTCGGTCAGTGGCCTTGTGCACGGCCTTTGTCACCTGCTCATGACTCATGGCTGCCTCCCCAGCTCCCTGCACCTGGAGTTCCCAGACTTTTTAGGGGCCGTCGAGGGAGCATGGAAAGAGGTAAGGGTTAATCTCAATGCTAAAAACAACATTATGGGTCAAATAAGGAGGAAAAAAAGGAGTGATGGAAGATGGAGCTGGAGTTTTGTACGCCCCTTAGGTCTGGGCTACACCGGGAATATAACCAAGGCACTTACTTCCTCCTTCCTTGGAAACGTACTACCTGGATTCTTTAATAGAGACAGTGCTACAGGGAAATACGGTAATAGTGACAAACACTACTCACTGAGCCTCTATCCTCCTAACAACCCTGCGATGGAGGAGGTATGACCATTATTCCTGCTTACAGATGGATTAAAGAGAATGGAAGTCCCTTGCCCGGGACCCAGGATTTGAGCCTTGATCTGATTCTGTGTCATTGAGCTGAGGTGTCTGCAGTGAGATGTGCTCCCTGAAGCTTCTCCCATTGGTAGAATTGAGTGTCCATGCCACTGAGTTGCTAGTGATTCACTTGTTTGTTCGTTCGTTCATTCATTCATTCGTTCGTTCATGTGCCTCTTCAGGTCCACACAGTAAGCCAGGTACTCTGAATGCAAAGGAGAAAAACCTGGCCTCACCCCTCCAGCTGCCAGACCACCTGTGTGGGCCTCCGGAACGTTCAGGAGGCATTCAAGCACCTGCCAGCACCTGCCTGCCTTCAGTGCACGTGCTCTTTCTCTCCAGGCCGATGCGCAGTCCGTCTTGGTGTCCAGATCCAGGCAGCTCAGAGGTCCTTCTGTGTCCTCACTGCGGGTGGGTTGCAGGCCTTGAACATTGGGGTAGGCAGTGGAGTCCAACAAGGGACGTCAAGGACCAGGTGTGAGGGCTGTCAGTTTCTCCCTCTTGAGGGAAGAGTGTAGTAAATGCCCTGCTCTCTGGGACCCCCTCCCTGGCGTGACTCACAGAGGGGAGAGGAGCTCCTGCATGGTCCCCAAGTAGGTGTCTCCCCGTCCCCAGATACCCATGGTTGCAGCAGGGCTGGGACACTCCCGGGCCCGGGCCCTCATTTGCTGTTGTTAAATGGGCCATCTGAAGAGAGACAGGAGTAGGGCCTTGTGATTGGCCGTTGGGCGGCCCCAGAGGGACATATTGCATGATAAGGAGAGGACAGAGGGAGGCTGGGACTGGGGTCCCTATTATCTTAAAGTCCATCTTTGGGAACAGTCCCCTGCGGATAAACAAGGGGTCTGGGCCGGCTGGTTCGGAAGCGTCTTTGATCCACCTAGAAGTTAATGCTTTTCAGTGGAGAACCACAGAGCAGCCCCACCCAGGGCCATAGAGATAACAGGCCGGTGCAATCACCCACCACCGGCCTCTTGATAATGCCGGGTTTTATTGAGGTCTGGTTTTCGCCCAATGGGAACATATCCGGCGAGCATCAAAGGGAGCCCGCGTCACCTTGTGCAAAGAATCCCGGGCCCTCAGGTGTGTGCGTGTTGGGAAGGGTGTGTGCGTGGCTGTGTGTGCACAAGGCTGCCCGTTGGCAATTTCCTTTTCTAGAGATCAGAGGCCACCAGCCCCACAGGGGCCTTGACAAGTCACAAACTCCACTCCCTTGTTCTGGCTGGTCCAGCTCCTAAGGTGTACCTGCAGGTGAGGGGTTAACATCTTACGTGGAAGAGCCACTCCATGTTGTTTTGTCCTTGACTGTACGCTACAAAGGCAGTTGGTATAAGGATTTTAAGGGAGGGGACTTCCCTGGAGGTCCAGCGGTTAAGACTCCACCCTTCCAGTGCAGGGGGCGCAGGTTCGATCCCTGGTCAGGGAACTAAGATCCCACATGCTGCATGGTGCAGCCAAAAAAAAAAAAAAAGAATTTTAAGGGAGAAATGAGGTAGATGCTCAGGAAGAACAAAGCTTATCACTTGGGAATCGCAGACTTGCTCCTTTGTTGATCTTGAAGGGTTTTGCACTATGTGGATCAAACCTCAGGGTTGTAGATCTCACCTATGAGAGCGAAAGAAACAGGGCAGGCATGGCGGATGGTGGAGGAATAAATGGGGTGTGTAAGGTCACGTGTTTGCGGGGATAGAGTGATGGAGACAGTGGTTGAGTGCAGTCCTGGGGGGGAGGGGCATCCTCTCCACCTGCCCCCAGGCGGTGCCTCTTGGCCGCCTCAGATTTCATCTGGGCAGTCAGGCTGCTGGGCATCGCGCATGGGCCTCTGGAGACAGGAGCAGAGAAACACCACCGCTACAACAGAACATCTGGAAGCTTTTTAAAGTTTATTTTTCAACGCATTTGCAAGAGTCAGGACATTTGCACACAAGGTTTACAGGCTGGAGGGAACCCAGGAGTTGTAGTTAAGAGTGAGATGCGGGCTTCCCTAGTGGCGCAGTGGTTGAGAGTCCGCCTGCCAATGCAGGGGACGCGGGTTCGTGCCCCGGTCCGGGAAGATCCCACATCCCACATGCCGCGGAGCGGCTGGGCCCGTGAGCCATGGCCGCTGAACTTGCGCGTCCGGAGCCTGTGCTCCGCAACGGGAGAGGCCACAACAGCGAGAGGCCCGCATACCCCGCCCCCCCCAAAAAAGAGTGAGATGCATTCTGTTTTTGGTTTTTTTTATAAATTTATTTTTGGCTGCGTTGGGTCTTCGTTGCTGCGCACGGGCTTTCTCTAGTTGCGGCGAGCGGGGGCTACTCTTTGTTGCGGTGTGCGGGCTTCTTGTTGTGGTGGCTTCTCTTGCTGTGGAGCATGGGCTTCAGTAATTGTGACACGTGGGCTCAGTAGTTGTGGCTCGCGGGCTCTAGAGCGCAGGCTTGGTAGTTGCGTAGCATGGGCTTAGTTGCTCCGTGGCATGTGGGATCTTCCCAGACCAGGGCTTAAACCCGTGTCCCCTGCATTGGCAGGCGGATTCTCAACCACTGCGCCACCAGGGAAGCCCAAGAGTGAGATGCATTCTGACTCTGTGAGGAAGGGCGGTATGTAGGAAGGGAGGATGGGAGACTTGGAAATGGTCAGTGGGAGCCGTAAAGTCCTATGTATTCTTTGCACAGGAACCTGTTAGAAGTCTCTGGGAACCGAAGAGGCACCTGGGCTCCTTGCCTGTGTGATAGCACTGGTACAGGGAAGCCGGATTTCTTCTACCTTATTCCAATCAGGTGCATTCAGTGGACTGGCAGAATCCCCAGGAAGGGAAGGGCACACACTGGGCGGCTCCATCCCACTGAGCCTTCTCCTCTTAGAGACCCACGGGGAGTTAGCGCCTCCTGTAGGAGTTCCAGACTCACACCTGTTGCTCATCTTTCCATCCAGGCGGCCCAGTGGGGCTGACGTAGGCAGGGACCAGAGAGGCTAGTTCATCCTGGTGCTGTGAGCATCCTCTTGCCCCTCCTCTCTCTCTTTCCTTATCACCTCCTTCCCATCCTCCTCTTTTTTTTTTTTTTTGCGGTACGCGGGCCTCTCACTGCTGTGGCCTCTCCCGTTGCGGAGCACAGGCTCCGATCGCGCAGGTCCAGCGGCCATGGCTCACGGGCCCAGCCGCTCCACGGCATGTGGGATCCTCCCGGACCGGGTCACGAACCCGCGTCCCCTGCATCGGCAGGCGGACTCCCAACCACTGCGCCACCAGGGAAGCCCCTCCTCTTTTTTCTCTTCCTCTTTCTCCTTTCCTCCAGCCCCTCCCCATGCCTCCCCCAGTGACATCCTGGACTTCACGGTTTGGGCCAAAGGAAACAAGGAAACGCTTGACTGAGCATTTCGGCCGGGCAGGCTGGGGCTGAAATAATGAAGGAAAAAGTCCCGGCAGGAGAGGGAATTCACACATGACTGCCTCCTTCTCTTCACGGAGTCAGAGCGTCAACCTGTCAACCTGTTCAGCTCTCCCTCTTGCTTGGTGGCTGGTTTCTCATTTAATTCTCTCCTCCCTTTCCACTCCGACCTACTTAGCGACCCCCAGCCAAGCTTATCTTCAGGGCTACATTCAATACATGTGGAGTTTCTCCTCGCTCAGAGCGTATCCCTGTGGGAGGATTCTGGTTTCAGTGCCTGGGGAGCTTACCAGTCGGATGGAGAACGCGGGCTCTTCGTTTCTAAGCAGGCCCCATGGCTGTATCGCCGTCTTTATTGAGACAGTTGTTCTTGTTGCGTGAGCTCATGTTTATAGTGCCTGGTGGGAGCTGGCTCACTGTGTGCTGGGTTCATTGAGGGAGGAAACTGAGGCTTTGTGTTGTTACTCCTGGGAGACACTGAAAGGTGTCCACCCGGTTCTGATGGGAAATGAGGTGACACAGCCCCCGGGAATTCCACGCCATTCAGTCGCCCCATCTGGCAGCTGGGATGTTCGTTCCCAAGTCTACCTGGGTCGCCCTCATTACAGTTTCTGCCTAGGAGTATCTTGTGTCCTGGCCATCGTCAGGATTCAGGTGTGTGGCCACCTTCTCCAGCTTGGAGCAGGCTCTCCTCTGGGCCCACTGGCCCTTTGCCATGTGCAACAGTTCTCAGCACTGGCCTCATGTCGGCATCACCCGGACAGCTTCAGCTGCCTCGTCCTGTCCTAGTGGGTTCCGACCTCGCCAGGCTGGGGTGAGAATTTTGGCCGGGAATTTTGAAGAACTTCCCAAGTGATTCTCATGTGCAGCCAAAGTCCAGAATGAACCGCTACTCAGAGGCGGTGACGGGGGGCGATGTTGTTGCCCGCTCTGCCCCCGACCCCAGATGTAGGCCGGTGTCTGAGACATTTTGAACCCTGAGAGGGGCTTCTCCCGGCTTCTAGTGGGTAGAGGTCAGGGGTGCTGCCGACCATCTTACAATGCATAGGGCAGCATCCCCGCCCCCGCCCCGACCAAGAATGATCCTGCCCAAAAGTCACTAGTGCCAGAATTTGAGAAACCTTGCTCTAGAATGGTGGCTTCACACTTGAGCGTGCACCAGAATGACCCAGCGGGCTTGTGAAGACACAGAATGCTGGGTTCCACCCCCAGAGGTTTTGAGTCAGTAAGTCTAGGGTGGGTCCTGGGAATTTGCGTTTCTAAGTTCCCAGGTGCTTCTGAAGCTGTTGTCAAGGGTTGCACGTTGAGGACCATTACTCCAGAATGACTCTGAATCCTGTTTCCCTAGATCTGTGGTATATTGGATCCATTATGGTTAGTAGAAAACTCTAAAATAACAGTGACTCAATAACTGAGGCAGAAGAGCGTTCTCTCTCACGTAACAGAAACCCAAAAAAGGCCATCCACAGCTAGCATGGCAGTTCTGGAGTTATCAGGGATCTAGGCTTCCACCTTCTGGTTAGCTTATCTTAGTGCATGACTCCCATTTTCATTGGAGCCCCTCAAAGTCCAAGATGGTTGCTGGGGTACCAGCCATTATGTCCTCATTGGAAGCAGAAGGGAGTAAAGGCAGATAGGGAAAAATGGGGCTCCTTCAAGCACCTTTTGAACAGCCTCCCCAGAAGTTCCACAACACTTTCCACTTCCATTTCTTTGACCAGATCTTAGTCCCATGGCCCTAGCTAGCGGCCAAGGGAGGCTGAGGAACGTAGTCTCTTTACTCTGGGCCACAACGTGCCAGCCAAAAATCAGCGTTATGTTGCTTAGTAGCAAAGGGAGAATAGGTACTGGGATGGGCACTTAACAGCGTCTGCCCGTATCTGCACGTCTAATCCTTCCTTAGAGGTATCATTTATTTGGCATCTGCCACGTACCATGTGCTTTTCATGCAGTATCTCATTTAATCCTCAAAGCTCTGCAGGGCGGATGATAATATCATCTCTGTTTTTGCAGATGACAAAACTGAGGCTTTCAGAGATGAAGCTGTTGGCCCCAGTGACGGTCACCAGTGGTCTCATCTGAGAGCCCACGTCAAAGCTTGGGCTGCTTCTTGCCTCAGTTACTTTCAGAGACTTGACTTTTTCCTTCTCAGCCTGTAGAGTGGCTGTTCCACCTCTCCAAGCCAAATTCCCCAGTGTCATCAGTATTTACACTGTGATACCCTCTTCTCTAGGTCTGTGGGGAAACAGACAAGATATGCCCTGATTGACAAGATTAGTTTCCTCTGTGCCACCGCAAAATTATCACAGACTTAGCGGCTTTAAACAAGACTCATTTGTTCTCTTACAGTCTCGTACGTTAGTCAGTTTCCCAGGGCTGAAGCCGAGGTGTCTGCAGGGCTGTTCCCTTCTGGAAGCTCTAGGGAAGAGTTTGTTTCCTTCTAGCTTCTGGGGGGCCACCTGCTTCCCTTGCCTCATGCTTTCTTCCTTGAATCGCTCGCTCCAGTCTCTTGCTTTTGTTAGCACATCTCCTGCACCTTCTCCTGTGTCACATCTCCCTCCGCCTCCCTGTCATAAGGAGACCTGTGATTACATTTGCCCCAGCTCCCCCGATAATCCGGGATAATCCCTGCATCTCAAGGTCCTTAACTTTTGCTGTAGAAGGTTAGCATTCACGGGGTGCTGGATTCGTTAGGATTGAGTATCTTTGGGGCTACTATTCAGCCCATCACAGGGGCCGTCTTGCTGCTGTTCTCCCCTTCCTGGTCCCCAGTTTTTCTCCCATGGGTTGTTCCACGTGTCAACTCTACATGCATTTTTCTTTAACATCTTTATTGGAGTATAATTGCTTTACAGTGGTGTGTATACAGTTTCTGCTTTATAACAAAGTGACTCAGTTATACATATACACAATGTTCCCATATCTCTTCCCTCCTGCATCTCCCTCCCTCCCACCCTCCCTATCCCACCCCTCTAGGCGGTCACAAAGCACCGAGCCGATCTCCCTGTGCTACGCAGCTACTTCCCACCAGCTATCTACCTCACGTTTGGTAGTGTATGTATGTCCATTTTTACTTCCGGCCCGAGAGTTTTCAGAGAGGCCAGAGGCGGGGTCTGAAGGGCCAGGTGGTGCTCTGGAGGCTTGTCTAACCAGCTCCTAGTGGCCTTAGCAACGGGCATGAAAACATTCGAGTGGGAGAAGTCTGGGGGAAAGGGATCCGGCCCTAGAGGTGGCAGAGTGACTTAACCTGGGGAATGATGCTGGAGGGAGAGGCAAGAACAGCCGCCCTGGCGGTCCCAGGTCCTAACGCCTCCGGGCTGGGTTTCTAAGTAATCTTTCAAATCTCTAGGTGCCTGCTAATCCAAGGTCCCCACTGCCTTTCTCTAAGCTAACAGAGGCATGTCTTTGGCCAAGTACAAATGCTACACCTAGAAGAGTTTGATGAGAGGAGGGGGGAGTGTCAGGCTCTGCTTAGGCTGGTCCTAACCTCATCTTCCTCCCCTGGGTTGACGCCCTCGTTTCCACCCCTCCCCCCAGCCCCCTTGGCTGGGTCTGCCGGGCTGGGATGAGTCCGGGAGGGGTTTGGGGCGGGGTCGCGTGTTTTACTTTTTATTTTATTTTGCCCATGCCTCCCGACATTCCCCTCTGTGTTTGATGTCCCACTGCCAAGTGCATGCGGTTGCCGGGCGACCAGAAGGAAGTCCCTGTGTGCTTCACGGGGCTCCAGTTAACTTGCCAGCTGCGTGAGCCTCCCTGGGGAAAGGGCTTCTCCCTGGCTCCCTCTGGGGTAGCTCAGAGGGCTGCTGGCCAGGAGGGGAGAGAAAACTAGAACGTTTGGCAGAACTTGGAGGTTATTGGGGGCGTTGGGGGGTCCGAAGGAAAGAGAGTGTCCAGAGGGCCTGGACAGCACCTGGGCGAGGTGTCTGGTTTCCCTCTTGGCCACCGATCGGAGGGCCGCCTGGAGCACCAGGTGCCTCTGCTTAGGCTCGTTGGCTGGCTTTTCCGGGGTGCTGACTCCCGCACATGCAGGCGCTCTCTCCCTTCACAGTCCTCCTGCAGAGCGTCCTCGACCGTCCTCCTCCTGCTCGACCTCCTCCAGGCCCTTACGCGGTGTCCTCCCATCTCTAACAATCGGCACCCTTCTCTCTGGTTTCACGGTAGCCGCCCACATCCCCGCCGGGGATTCAGCCAGAGCCCACAGGAAGGAGAGCTGCCCTGAGCCAGGCTGAGCCCTGACCCTCGCCGGTCTCTAGGGACGCAGAGTTGGCCCGACTGTCCCCAGAAACCTTAGTGCATCCCCCTCAGATATTGCTGCCCTCTAGCCTCGTGCTTCACAGTGTTGCCTCCCTACTATGACCTACAGGGGTGGGGTTTGCCCGTCTGGTTTATGTCTGCGTTCAGAGCATCTCATCCAATGTGGTGCTTGTGAACGCATGGATGTGCAAGTTATTCCTCGTAGGTTGATGGTGATTGTTGGAACCAGAGACGTGGAGCCCGGATTATCTGGGTTCATGAATAGGTCTCAGCAGTTTTCAGATGGGGAAGTCCCCTGAGGGCGTTTAATGCTAATAAACACATTTGTCACTCAGAAACGGGTTAGAGGGCGTGGTAGGAAGCCAGGAAAGCATGGCGAGTCCTAGTGCGTCTTCATTTGCTTGCAATCAGCATTACAGAAAGAGAACTGTGTCAAGTCGTATCTTCCCATTTCCTTGGAGGGGCCCCATCCACTCCGGATAATCTCCTAATTAGTTGTTAAGGGTCTTGTGAAAGCAGAGAGACGTTCCAGCTGAAGTGCACATTAGGATGAGGGACCGGATGCTTGTCATCCTATGTTGAGAACATTGGCACCCTCTGTGCCTCAGTTTCCCCATGTGTAAACTGGGTAGTCTGACACCTCCATGCCCCCGGCCCCATATCTCATGGACATAACAGGGACATGCTGAAAAGTAGAATTTTCCGCTTCCTCTGAGCAGGCTGTATTCAGTGGGGTTTTTTTGTTGTTGTTGTTGTTTTTAAATCATTTATGCGTGTAGTGGTGAGATTTGTGTAGAGGGTTCCCAGCCATGATTCAGCATACAGGGAGTTCCTTGAATGGTATAAATTGGCCTTTCTTCTTCCTTAATGAAAATAATGCTTTTAGAAGCAGTGTATGTTCTGTTCAGTAGCTAGAACATTCTGGACTAAAGGCAGTAAGGTGATGCTCATTGTTGAAAGACATCTGTTGAAAGGACAGAAGCCGGAATCTCACTGTTATGCTGTTTCTTGGTCCACAGGCCTGGAAGGCAGGACAGGTAAAGAGCTGTTGCTCTTCACCCACACTTCCCACCAGGAACCTTAGTGGAGCCAAAGTTTGCCGCTAGGACCACCGCAGGACCTGGCTAAGGTAGGACCATCTCCTAAGAGGCAAGAGCTCTGGATTTGATTGAGAATTCTTATTTTGGAGAATAAAGAAACTTCTGGATTGGAGAAGACATTTGAGGAGAAAGCAAAGACCCTTGCCCTAAGGAATAGCGTCTGTGTTGACCTGCGTGACCTGGAGGCCACCTACAATTAAAGAGAGTGTCTGTGTTGACCTGCGTGACCTGGAGGCCACCTACAATTAAAGAAGATGCCAAGGGGCTTCCCTGGTGGCGCAGTGGTTGAGAGTCCGCCTGCCGATGCAGGGGACGCGGGTTCGTGCCCCGGTCCGGGAGGATCCCGCGTGCCACGGAGCGGCTGGGCCTGTGAGCCGTGGCCGCTGAGCCTGTGCGTCCGGGGCCTGTGCTCCGCGGCAGGAGAGGCTGCAACGGTGAGAGGCCCGCGTACCGCAAAAAATAAAAAAAATTTTAAAAAAAAGAAGATGCCAGGATCCTGGGCCTTCTTCTTCCTTCTGGTGGGAAACGTTTCTTCTGCTGGTGCCTGGTCCTAAGACTCCCCTGTACCAGTCCTCGGGAAGCAGAGGGCTTTCTGCCTCATCCTTTCTTGCCCCCTGCACCCACCACATCTGCTGTGCCTTTGGACTCAGCAGTTCTTCTCGTTCGCTCCATCATCTCCCGCCCAGATACAGAGTGAATAGTTACCTACGCGGAGGTCAGTGGGATCTTACTTTTCGTTCCTGCTTCTTCTAAAGAGGCCGGTGTTTGCACGTTGCTGTACAAGCAGCCTTGGAATAGTATCCCTTCTCATCCACGTGGGATCTGGCCCCCACAGGCTCCAGAGTGTTGCGCGTCTGTGCAGAAATCCTTCAGGCTCTAACGCGCTACGATGTGGGAGGGGGCTTCGGCAGGGAGCTGGATCCCGGAGGCCAGCGTCCCCCACGTGCAACTTTCTTGGTTTGGATCGCGTGCAGGTGTGCGTCTGGAGGAGCAGAAAACGAATACGCCTTCTGTTTACATAGATGCACGGTCCACTGTGAAGACGCTCTTCCTTCCCGCTGGGCAGTTGGGGTCCGTGTCAGAGCATGATGCTTCATTACAGAGTATCCAGCGACCAGAGTTGATGGTGTTGCTTGAGGACCGTCTCCCTGCCGTGTGTGCTGGTGACACCTACACCCGACCGGAGATGGGGCCCCACGACACACAAGTCCTGTTTGTTCCTTTCACTCTGTAGGCACCGTATACGTGGCTGAAAACGTTTCCTGGAGATGGATCGTGGTTCAACCTTGTCCAAAATGCAGAGCCCAAGATGTGTGTCCTTTCTCTTTCCGAAGCAAATGGATGACTTGCCTTTGTGAAAAGAATTCAAGCCAGCCGTATACATGTTCCCTGGGTTGTAGATGCTGTGCATGTATGACCATTTAGTGATGTCAGTGTCTTGTCCAGGAAGCAGTGGGGTCCATCTTGGCGTCTCAGATTCACCACCAGACAAATGAGAGGAACCTCTGAGGGATGTTTCGTGCTATTGAAATGGGAAGCTTGTCTGTGGGCTTTCACCTTCCTTCCTTGACCTGCATACACGCCCGTCACGTCAGCTTCCTTCGGGTTTTAAGGAAAAGAGACCCATTTATATCACCTCTGTAAATGCTGGCGTGTTTCAGGTTGCCATGGAAACAACGTGTTGATAGAAAGGAAACAGTCTGCTCGGCAGCGGCCCACCCAGGCCTTCCCAAGAAGCCCACGTCATTCAAGATACCCAGTCTCAGTAGATGGTTTTCTGGGATAGCAAAACTGAACCACCATGCTCACCTTGATCTTCTGTTAGCATCCGCACCTCTGCTCCTGATTCTAGGAGACTCCATGGTGATGAGCTGACGGTGACTATCTGTCCTGATTCTAGGAGACTCCACGGTGATGAGCTGACAGTCACTATCTGTCCCAGTTTGCCCGGGACTGAGGGATTTCCTGGGATGCAGGTCTTTTGGTGCTAAACCTGGGCAGTCCTAAGCAAACTGGAACAACTGGTCACCCTACTGGAGACTCGATGACCTTTGCCTCTGCTTCTCCTTCATCTGCTGTAACTGGCTGATGCTCTTGACTGGTTTGGCCAGATGCCATGCAGAACCCTTGCGTCTGGCCACTTCACTGGCCACTGGGCAGCCTCTAGATGGACCAGGCACACCAACCGATCGTGACCACATCAGCTGTTTCCAAGGTGGCAGGACTGGACGATACTGAATCAAAACCTGGCTGTAAAGAACCAGCTGAGACCACATCCTTCAGAAGCGTGCTGTGGACAGGTGGGCATGGCAGGCATTCAAGGTGCCAGGGATTCCTTTCCCGTACAATCCTACTTATAAAGGTGAAGTGAATCTTTTCCATTGAGAACAAAACAGTTCATGGTGAAACAACAACTAATACAGCCACTGGAAACGATGGAAACAAGACTATGGTGTGTGCGTGTGCGTGCACGCGTGTCATACAAGCACACACTGTGTAGAATACTAAGCCAATAAGAAAATTCTGCATCTTAGCTAGACAGAGACTAAGAGAGCTAAGTACCTTTGGGATGGTGTTGTCTGGAGAGGGAAGGAGTTGGCTACAGGACTTCCTGCAATCCCTTTGAACTCTAGGGTCCCTTAAAATATCAGGGGCATGTAAATCGGGCCTAAGTGTGTACTTTCTGTCTGAAGTCTCCTAGATAACCTTTGAGTTCAACTCAGATAGTGTTGAATGGGACCCCCCCAGCTCACCCTTACCTTTCCAGACACTGGCTCT
Source organism: Lagenorhynchus albirostris (assembly GCF_949774975.1). Classification (NCBI taxonomy): domain Eukaryota; kingdom Metazoa; phylum Chordata; class Mammalia; order Artiodactyla; family Delphinidae; genus Lagenorhynchus; species Lagenorhynchus albirostris. The sequence continues at coordinate 55,377,545 of NC_083114.1, forward strand.
ATCTGGGATAAGGCGGCGGAACGTGGTGGTGGTAGAGGGAAGGAGGAGAAGGTTATGCCAGCCCAGCGTGGGGTGTTCGTGACACATGAGAACCATCTGAAGGCAAATCCCAGGTTCTTCTCAGGTTCGCTAAAGCCAGGCTCTCAGCTGGCATATGCCATCCTGAAGTTGTTGCTTCTTGCCGAGGGCATCAAGTCTCACGTCTTCTGCTGGAGCCCTGGAACACGGGCCTTCAGCTAATCACGCTCATCTTGCGTGGCGTGACCCCAGAAGGTCATCGCCGGTCGGGGTGGAGATGGGCACACAGACACCTAGAAGGGACTCTCTCGTTACACACGTGGAGAGGTTACGACCCGACCTTGTGCACCTGGGTTTTGCCCCTGTTCTGACTCTCCTTGCCTTCACTGCCATTGAAGGAATGCTAGCCAGCTCCTGGGGTGTCATTTTTCTTTTTTAAAAGATGGACTCATTTCAGATGTTTCCTTCATTTATCTCCCACACACGGTCATTGGTTCCAGAAGAAGTCCCACTGCTATGCCAAAAGCAACAATTTCCTCTTTTTCTCTCTCTCCTTATCTTCTCATCCACGTCAAATCCCAGATTCCCAGAGCTGGAAGTGGTCTAAAGCATCACTCTTATCTAGATCTACCTCTGACTAATGCAGGAATCCTGTTTCCCACATCAGATGAGGGATGGTCCAGGCCTGGGGGAGGTCACCCTTTTTGGCAGACTGGGAGAGAACTGGGAGAGAAGGTTGGATGATACTCAACCTGGTGGCGAAGCAGAATTTTAAAGAGCGGTTCATGGGTTCCCAAGTGTCCATGAATGCCAGTTTCCTCATCGGATGTTGAGCCATGCACGGTGCATCTTATTTCTGGGTCCAGGTGTCTTATGCTGATAAAAAGCACAGAGTCAGAAGACAAGGAGACCTAAGTTTTTGTCTCAGAAAGTCCCCCTTCTTAAGTCCTTCCCTGTACAATGAGGAAGTCAGGCCACACATTCCCCAAAGCCTCTTCTACACTCTGCCGTCCACAATGCCGCCATATTGGATAGAATTCATGACTTAAGAGATTTGCTATTTTTTTAAAAAACTTTATTTTATATTGGAGCATAGTTGATTAACGATGTTGTCTTGGTTAATTCGGTTGTACATATACATGTATCTATTCTTCAACGTGATTCACTTATACATATACATGTATCTGTTCTTTTTCAAATTCTTTTCCCATTTAGGTTATTACAGAATATTGGGCAGAGTTCCCTGTGCTATACAGTAGGTAAGATTTGCTTTTTTTTTTTTTTTCCTCTCTGGCTCTAGTCCTGCCTTAACTTCAGCTTGCTCCAAGATCATGTATAAATCACTCAAGCCTTTTCTCCGGCTCTCAGTTTTCTCATCAATAAAATGGGAGAGGGGAGGGTGGAGTGGGTGGCCTTGACGATCCTCCAAGGTCCCTCCCATGTGTCAAGTTCTAAGCCTCGCCTGACGCAGCTGACGTCTGACAAGTAGCTCTCTGAGCCTTTGCCTTTGGCTGCACAGGCCCAAAACGGGGCTGTCCTGGGAAGTCCATGACCAAAGACTACTTCCTGGCTGCTTGCCCTTGTTGTCAGCTCTACGGAACAAGAGTTCGTCGAGGGAGAAGGCAAACAGACACACAGACTGATGACAGGGGAGGGGAAGGGGGGCTGCTGTTTACCTGGGGGTGACTGGGAGGGGGAAAAAAACCCACCTGCCGTTTTGACCAATAAATAAAAAGTGGGAGCTCTGCGTGGCTAAAACTGTAGGGGATTTATTAGTTTGCTTAGTGAAAGGCAAATATTAAGTCTTAAGCTGACCTGTCCTGGGACCTCCCTTTTGGCTTTTGTATGCTGTCCAGCGCTGATCACCATGTACTCCAGGTTACCAGGTTCTGTCGAAGGGTTTTTTTTTTTTAATTGTTTTCCGTCTCTTTCTCCTTTCCTTCCTCCTTTGCCTGCCCCCCACTCCCACCTTCTAGGTAAGGGTAGCTCAGGCCTGGGTTTTGGAGAGGCGGGGAGAGCACGATGTGGAAGGCTTGTTGTCCTGGATGTGAAGCTGCCTGTGTTCAGGACTCCGGCTGCCCTGGGGGTTACCCATGACCACGGTGCGGTGGCTCAGGGCTGCAAGCCCACCAGGTGGTCCTTGGGCGTCTCCTCCATCCTTGAGCTCTTCAAAAGTTAGCCGTGGGCTTCCCTGGTGGCGCAGTGGTTGAGAGTCCGCCTGCTGATGCAGGGGACGCGGGCTCGTGCCCCGGTCCGGGAGGATCCCACATGCCGCGGAGCGGCTGGGCCCGTGAGCCATGGCCGCTGAGCCTGCGCGTCCGGAGCCTGTGCTCCGCAACGGGAGAGGCCACAACGGTGAGAGGTCCGCGTACCGCAAAAAAAAAAAAAAAAGTTAGCCGTGAGCTCTTCAAAAAGTTAGGTCTTGCCCCTCATTAAACTTAAAATGAGCATCATCACAGCCGTTGGAAAAAAGGTACAGATCTCCCGTTTCTAAGTGGTTTCGCGGTGACAGATGATCTCAGCCTGATGTGCTGAAAGATAAACTGATCAGGCTTGTCGCTCCCCATGTGAGACAGGCTGGGACCTGGGACCCTCTGCTGCAGGGCTGGCACCTGGACAGACGACTCCTGAGCAGCAAGGTACAAAGAAACGATAAGGGACTAAAAATAACTGCATGCCTGCGCAGTCGGGGCAAGTTCTGGACAACAAGACACAAAGAGGCCAAAAACCCAACTGCCTGTTTCTGAAGAGCGAAAAACAGGGTGTCAGGAGCAGAAGCAGGGCACTGCGCATGGCCCTGCGCACAGCACCCCCAAAGGGGCGGGCGGGCCCCCTAAGCCGCCACTCCGGCCACCCCTGGACACGCCCCTACCCTCACCCCATAAAGGGACCAAGTTCACCCTCCCCCTCAGGGAACAATCAAGGGGACCTGCTACTTGGTTTTGCTCCCCACTGCTGCAGCAGGGGCCCCAATAAAGCCTTGCCTGAACTTCTTGTCTGGCCTCTGATCAATTTCTGTCGATTGGGGAAGGCCAAGAACCCTGGTCGGGACCACGTGGAGTGAGATAGCCAGACCTCCAGGGGCTAGACAGCCACCCAGTCTATCCAGTTTCCACGTATGAGCTGCAGTGAAACCGAACTAGATGGCGCGTTCTTTACCCTTTGCCGTAAACGTCTTCAGTCTGTTCTAAAGCGCTGCAGTTCCAGGGTACTCGGGTCTCCTGGGCGGTGTTCGCTAATACCCACCCACTGTGGGGTACAGCACACCGAGGTACGTTGCTCCACGTCAGACCCCGATGCCCTTTTCCAGGCCACCCTGGTCACCGTCCGTGGAGAAGGCGTCTTACCAGCCCACCCGGCTATGACGGGCAGTTCCCCACCACTGCTCATGCAGTCAAGAGATGGGAACGTTCTGGAATTGCTTAATTGAGAAAGTCCCTTTCACACTCCAGTGGTGATTTTTGATTGAACTGAGCATGAGTGTTAATCCTCTGGCAATCCTTCCTGGGGAGTCTATGCTTTAAAAGATCTGTGTCGGGCCACCAGGCTACTGAAGTGCTGTTAATCCTTCAAGGCTCATTTCAAACGCTCCCTGCTCCAGGACGCCTTCTTGGGTTTCTTCTTCCCTCTCAACCAGTTGTGACCTCTCCCTCTGTCACATATTCTCTTAAGGCATCTGGCACTGGCTAGGTACCCCAAAACGCTGTTCCCTCCTTCCTCACCGGAACACCTTCTGTATGTCATTTACTCTGCTTATACCGAACTTGTTTTAAACTTGTTTCTCCCAACATTCCTCTGTCTGTCTGTCTCTCTGTCATAAAAGCAGGAACAGGGTCACTCCGTACACTTTGAAATTTATCCCTAAAATGCCCAATAATGTTCAGCATCACGTGGCAGGCACTGTGATTGACATTTCATCCTCAGAAATTAGAGGTGTACAGAATCCATGGCTTTGCTCAGGTCTTATATATGAGAGCTGGGATTCATGCCAAGGTCATTGGACGCCTGAAGTTCAGAGCTCTTAAGTTGTATCATAGTGGCTTTTACCTGGTAGGTATACAAGGAAGATGTTGAGTTGACTTTCTCTATTAGTGAGCTGTTACTGTGTATACCACTAAGGTTGCCTGTTTTTTGTCTGCCTATTAATAAAGTGTTTTCTGAACAGCAGAGAAAATGTGTTTGTTCCTTGATTGGTTGCTTTCCCTGCAGAATCTCTTCTTGAAATAGAATATGACTGGTTTTTGCCAGTTCTCTGAGAGTTAGGGTGATTTTTAAGGTAGGAAAGAGAAATTTAAAATCAAAAGTTTAGGTCAGAATTTCTAAGGAATGTCACACTGTCTAATAGGGAGAAATACAGAAGAAAAACACAACACATATGAGAGGTCTTTTGCCTTCCGGATCTTACAGTCTGGTCAGACAAGAATGGCACACATAAAATCATCAATTGCGTTTGCCAAATAAACTCACGGTGAGTATGACTGGGGAACCTGGGTGGATAATGCCGCCTGCTCTTCACCCTGTCATGAACGTTTCCAGCAAGTCGCAAACAGAGAAGTTGGATATGATGAGCAGGTCCCCTGCTCATGGGGAGGGACCTACTGGGTTCCAGGGCTTACGACTGGGGGACAGAAGCCAAGGTGGAAGAGGCACCATTTGAGAGCAAGCGGACCCAGGGAGAGAAGAGTCTGTTCCCATTTGCTATCTGATTAACCAACCCTTCTGTGGGGGGGAAAGCAGAAAGGTAGGCAGAAGTTTCACCTTTTGGGGGAAGAGAAGAACTCAAAGACCACCCCGTCTTCTTTGTCCAAATGAGTAAAATTAGAATTTGGACAAAGTGGGTGTCATCTGTGGGCTCTGGTCGCCAAGACCAATTTCAAACATTCAAGAGATGTCTTGGCCAAGACACTTGGCCAAGAAAAATCAGGCAGTTCAGGAAAGACTACAGCCCAACGTCTTACAGTACTTTACGGTTTAAAAGCTCCTGCCAAAGCTTCTGATTGGAATCACAGCAACTTTGTGAGATGGTATTAAGACCTCTTTGTTATGGGTGAGGAAAGTAAGGTGAGGGAGGTTCAGTGACTTGCCCTAGAGCACACCCCGTAAGGCCCCTGCCCTAAGGGCAGTGTTACAGTTTCTCTGTGCAAGCTGTATTAGTCACTGTAGGCTGCTGTGTAACAAAGTAGCCCCAAATCTCTGTTGTTTTACCTAATGCCTCTTTCTCATTCATTTTCCAAGGGGATGTGAGTTGGCTGTGGTGGAAACAGGCTGCTCTTTTTCATGCAGATATTCAGAGACTCAGGTTCCTGTCTTAGGGCATCACCAGACCTCTAGCAGTGACACCTCCAGGGAGTAACTTAACCTCATCTTTAAACTGCTTCGTAAGGTGGTTGCAAGTTTTAGATGAGTTACTGCAGGTGTGGCACTTAGAACGGTGCCAGGGACACGGCACTTGATAAATGTGGGCTCTTAGCTCTACGCTCTGAACGTGGAACGGTATGGACTCATCTGCCGTGACTCTGGGCTCACGTGATTTCTGCGCCTGGGTAGTAGGAGACTTCACATGTGAACTCCGCCGCTACACCTACGTTTCCCCAGTGTGAACAAGGCATCGCTGAATCTCCCCAGCTGTGGGGAGCCCTTTTGGTTGTTTGGTTTGGTTTTGGGGCTAGAGCTGGGTTGCCAGCCCAGAGTGTATATGATGGTGCCTGGATACTAGCCCTCGGAACAGTGATTCTCCTTCTTGGGGACCCTCAGCACCTCATCAGCTGCATCTGACTCTAATACCAGTCAGGTTTTTTCTCCCCAAGTCCAGGTTCTCTCCGGAACTTTTCAGTTGCCTCGACTGACTGAGAAAGCCCTACAGAATACTCAGTCAGACGTACACATTGGGTTCTTGAAGCCCTTCCTGTTGCCTCCTCTACCCGGGCAGAGAAGGGAGCTGATCTCACAAGCCAGGCAGCCTTCTCGCCATTTCCACACCTAGATTTCAAATCACACCCTTCTGCTCCACTGCAGGCCAACAAGCTCCTCTCTCAGCCCCCCGGCCGGGTGTGGGTTCTTGAAGCTGTGAGACCTCAGTCGCTCAGGACTCTGGCAGCCGCTTGTCTGTTCTGTCTTCAGCTCTCCTGGCACCGCCGGAGAATGGAAAAGCCGGTCTGTTTACAGGACATAGGGCCAGAACAGCATTAAAAACTAAGGAACAAATAAGATGTGGTAAACAAATTTCCTTTCCAGTAAGGAGTGTTCCTAGCCCGGTCCTTCAACAGGAACCATTTTCCTCATGTGTTTGGATAAACGCTCATTCTGAGCAATTACCATTCCCAGGAGGGGCTGCCTATTTCCGTTGGCTATTTATTTTGACTTTGACCGTTTCTCCCCCTTCTGAGCACCACACACCTAATAGTAAAGAAACTCTGCTCCCTCTCGGGGCACTGGGAGCAACCCCCCAAGCCTGCCTTCTCTCGTCTCTTCCATCACCCCTTCACTTCCAGACAAGGCAAGGACATGGCGGGCATCTTGCCCTGGATGGCAGCTGTTCTCCGGGGAGAAGGAAGGAGGGAAGGAGGTGAAGCAGAGGAGAGAAATGGTTTCAAAGAAAAGCTGGAACAGATACAAAGGTTTATGTGTGGGTGACCGTCTCTCTGAGAAAGCTCTTCAGCATGAATCCCCCTTGTGGGTTTTCGTGGGAGCAGAAAGCCATTGATCTCAGGTTTCCTGACCCCAGCAGGTAGCTTATTGTAAAGCAGTTCATCCAGAGGGGAAAAAATACCTTGTTTCAGCATTTTAATTTTTTTTCCAGGGCTCTGAACCAGACTTGTAAGAAAGGAGATAGAGAGGATTAACTTATTCTTTCCTAGCTCAGAAATAGATGTAACTGGCGGGAAAAAAAAAAAAAAAAAAGAACCAAGCAACTTGGAACAATGATGATTCTTGTTTACTTGTTTAGAAATGCACTGTTATGAAGGGCCCCTATTTGCATATTTTAATCCCCCCCCCCTCATTCCCCCCTGCCCTGTTTTCCTTCTGTGCTGGGACAGAGGAAAGGAAGGCACACGCTAAGCGGACAGTGGTCAGTGTGGGTAACACATTCTGCGTAAGTTCACTTCACTTTCTAAATTCCTTGCCTTTGCCCGGTTGGATGAATTGGTGTTCTTGACGGTGCTGAATTCGGAGAGGCCCTGAGAAGCGGAGCGGCGCTGACTCACGGACAAGACACGGGCTGGCTCTGGCTTTGGAGTCCTTAAGGCTGGACTCAGGGCGGCACCAGGAAGGGGCGGGGGGGGGGAGGGTGCGCTCTGCCACCCCCCACAGCTTCCCCGTGAGCCCCAGCCTGCAAATGGCCTTCCCAACGGCCACTCCCAAACCTTCTCCCAGAGACATCCCAGAGCTGTCACAGGGTCACTTGTCCTGGGCTTTACCTGGGTCACGAGTTGGTGAGGTGATGAAGGGCGAAGCGAGACCCTTCGCCCCTTGGAGGATGTTGGAGACACTTTCCTCCTTGGAGGACGTGGGCTTTCTCACGGCCCTGCCTTCTGAGGGCTGAAGGGTTCTTATTCCAGGGGGTGTGAGACCCTCATTAATAAAACCTGGTTGGCGTGGGAATAATCCTGTTCGTGTGTGGTAATGAGTGACGTGCACAGAAGCACGTGCTGAGCCTCGATCCCAAAACGTGCTGCTGGCTCTGTGCCTGGTGGGGATGGGCCTTGGGTAGAACTTCTCCAGAGCACAGGAGGAGGTATGTCTGAAGGTCCACCCCCAGCCTGGCGCCCAGGCCCCTTTGAGAGCAATGGGAGTTTCTAACTTAATAAAAATCAGTATTCAACAATCCGATGCGATGAGAGACTGCGGTCCCTGTTCGTGGACCTCGGTTTGGGGAATGCTGAGGTTCAGGTGGATCAATTAAGCCACCCAACCTCCCTCGGCAAGTTGATGGTGAGCATTGATGCGTCGGGCCTCTGGTCCCCACCTGGAATAGAGCTCCCTGGATGCCTAGAGGGTGGTACCTGCAGGGAGAGGAGGCCGGAGGAGGTATCCGGAAAGCCTAGGAGGGAGGAAGGATCCAGTCCAGGCAAAGTGCTGTAGACGCAAAATCCATTCATGGTAGCTTCACGCCTGCCGTCAGGGTTGGGCGCTCCAGGGTCAAGAATGCTTTGAGTAAGAGGCACTGGGGGTGGACCAGCCCTCCACCGGGGACGCTGGGCTCTCCAGGGTGGGGAAGACTTCATCCGGGCTGCATCCCATTCTCGGTTCCGCTCTATTTAGAACACTTTTTTTTTTGGTGGAAAGCAGATTACTGAGGAGGAGAGCGCCCAGCCAGGCGGGGAGGTAGCTTCCAGAATTGGGGCTGGAGGGAGGGAGAGGCAGAGGCGAAGACTCACAGCAGGATGTACCCGCCAGTAACCTTCTCACCTCTCTTCATCTCGTCCCCGTCCATCACTTTTCCCCTCCAGCCCAGCAGCCCATCTCTGGGCAGAGCTTACGGAGGCAAGGTAGCAGCACCTGGAACTGTCTTCCGTCTTGCAAAGTGACATAGGCAACCGACATTTAAAAATTCCCGAGTCCAACAGAGAGCCCTTTTGCAGCAAATACCCGCTTTGGTGACGTGTGCCGCCCGTGGACTCGTGACACAGCAGGCCAGGCTGCGTGGGTGCACAATGACCTCGGATGCGATTCTCTTCTGGAAACAGGGGCAGCCTGGACCAAAGGTGGTTCCTGTGGAGGCGCTCGCCAGCAAAGATGGCACAGGAGGTGTTTGACGCTTTGCTTACAGGACTTGGATAACCCTCCCCCTCCCCTAGCAAAGGGACAGCTGTGCTAAATACAGGAGACTTGGTGGGCAGAGAGAAAGTTGTGGGTGGCCAAAGGATTTCTGTGTCTTTAAAAACCCTCTCCCACCCCTGGCCCTCGCATCAGTCTTTGTCTTGCAGGAGAAACTTGGTGTCTGAGAAGTGACTCCCACGGGCCCCGCTGCAGCTCCCTTTGGACCTGAGCGACACAGCTGGCTCTGCCCATTGGACTCCAGTTGGCATCCCTGATGTCCTTTCTCTGCAGAATTCTTCTGTGAAATGGGCCAGAGTCACTCACCTTCCCGGCCAAGGCAACTTTGAGACCAATGGCAACAGTTTTTCGAGAACTTTGGAAGCAGTAGGGTTGTGTACCCACTTGCTAACAGGCTAAATCTTAGGGCCTCCCTGACCCACAGGATTCTGGGCGTGTGGATCTGGAGGCCAGGGGGTGGCTTCCTGCTAGCGCACAGCATTAATGACCAGCGAATGTTCAAATGCATGAGACGCTACATCCCTTTCCTGCTGGCCAGCTGCCTGGTCCTTCTGAGGCCTTCCAGGAGCCCGTAGGTGACTTTCAAACTCAGCTGTGCTCCTGATTTGAAACCGCTGGTTCTCAACCAAGGGTGGTTTTGTCCCCCTCCCCAGCACCCCAGGGGCCATTTGCAGAGTCTGGAGATATTTTCGGTTGAGGGGAGAGTACTATAAGCATCTAGTGGTAGAGAGCTAGGATGCTGCTAAACGTCCTACAATGCACAGGACAGGCCCCCACTGCAAAGGATTATCTAGCTCCAAATGTCTACAGCGTCAGGATTGAGAAACTGCTTTTTTTCAACCTCTGCTGCCAGGTTGAAACAAGCATGAACCCTCATCACCCCCCTGCCCTCTCCCCATTGCTTTATTTATCAAAGGGAGAAAAAAAATCTGTTATTTTTTCCAAGTGCATTTCCCCCTGTATCTTATCAAGAACCACCAAGTTCAGCACACCCTTGATTAGTCACTTCCATTAACAGTGTTTATTTTGGGGTTTGTGTTTATTTTTGAAACGTGGTCACCCTCGTCCCCCCTCTCTCCCTTACGCACTAGTGGTGTGCGGCCAGCTTTCTAGCACGGTCTCGTCCACATTTTCCTCCATCCATAAACCCACTGGGCCAGCTTCTGAGGAGGGAGGGCCAGCCTCTCCTCCCTCCACTGCGGGTTGGGGGAAGGCTGCCACTCCTGGAGTTTCTCTTAAAGTGGCAATGGGGCAATTGTCGTCTTCCCTCTGATTTCTCAGATACGCTTGAAAATCCTTTTCATTAGTGACTCTGTGGACCAACCGACCCGTGACAGAGCTGAGCCTTTACTCGCAGCCATCCGCGTTCCGTGAAACCGAGGACGCCCGGTGGTTTTCTCCATTGAGTCAGAGGCAAGGAGATTTTTGACTTGTGGGTCTCCCGCTTCTCTCCACCCATGCCCTCCTCACTGCAGGCGAGTCTCTGGGTTATATTTAAGCGTTTCTGAGTCATCGAGAGCCGATTCCTTCTCCTCTCGGCCACCCACCCTCCACCCTCCCAAATGGCAGTGGGAATTCAGGGTTTATGGCTGAGTTACCCCGGAGCTCAGAGGGGATCTCTGCACAGCTTTGGGGGGGTCTTCCTCTTTGATCACCCGCTGCCCACCATCCCTGCTGCTCCTCCCGGAGTTCCAGCAGCCACCACCTCCCCAGGAAGCACGTACAGAGCCCCTCAGCCCATGAAGTCCCTCCCCAATTTGGGGGGTGGGTCTCATTGCTAGTCTTGGACATAGGCACCCACGCACCCAATGGTTGCAGCGAAACCACCGCCCAAGGCCGCTCTGAGGCCGCCAAGCTGCCCAGAAGGCCCAGGTACCCTCCCCTCCCCCCTTTACTCCTTCCTGGGACATTTATTTGAATCCCACCAGGGAACTGGTTACTGTGGAATATTTATTTGTTTAAACATGGGTGGTTCCTACAGAGGAGGGTGTCAGGTTTCAAGGGTGGAGGAACAGTTGGAAACAGAGAGTGGGTGGTCTGGACATGAAGCAGGCCCGGGTGGGGGTCAGAGAACTCAGGCCTTTTTAGGTTTGTAGGTGAAAATGCTGAGTGACTATTGCCTCATTCTTGGCCCTTTTATCATGTTATGTAAGACAGAGTGACTTGGTGTGGTTGGGTGGTGTTCAGACTCTGGGACAGCCTTTTGGTAGATTGTTGAAAAGAGTATTTGGAAATCGCTGGGCAATGACTGGGCAATCACTCTGATTAATTTATCCTGAGGGCTTTGATGACTGTCTGTCTGAGTGCCTGGGGAGGATCGGAAGGGTGCAGGCTGGTTCTAACTGCAGCCCCACCTCTAAGATTCTGAAAGATTCTTAAGGGCTAGTGCACTATTGGAATAGCAGAGCCTCTTTCCTAAAACCGCTTGAGTTGTTGACTAGAATGAATGGTCCTGCCTTGTGTCCTGGGGCCAGCCTCCTTTCCGGGTTAAACTAGCAGAAACATATCTCTGATAAGTTTTGGGGTTCACATCAGCCCTGAATGACAGAGTTTGGAGTTTTGTATTCGGCAGGTAACAGTCCAAGTAAACCCAAGATGGAGGGGAAACCAGAGGTATAGTTGAGATCACTGCTCTCCGGTCCATGGTTTTCCAAAACCTGAAAGTAGCAGCAATATAGCGTGTTGTCCTTAAGCCTCTTCCACAGCTTCTCAGCTACAGAATTGGAAAGTGCAGAGGAAGGCTATTAGTTTCCACAGATGCACTGCTGAAAAGATCCAGTGTTTTGCCAGGAGATGCTTTTCGGAGGGAAAGCACCAGGGGAGGTTCTGGAGCATGCAGTGACTAACAGAGTTAAATACAAGAGATCCGGTAGAGATAATAGTGAGTGACTGTCTTCTAATGTCCTACCAAGGGGAAAAGGAGATGGGATTCATGGAGCAATGTGGAAGTAGGTCAAACATCAGAAATCATCTCGTAATACTGAAAGTGATAGCGCCGAGAGGGGCTGAAGTATCCCTTTTTTAAAATTAGGAGGGAGAGGAATGCTTTTTACCAAGTCTTAAGCACTGTTCTTTCTGGACAGAGAAAAAGACTGTCGCTAGATGAATAGCTTCATCAAGGAAACCTTGTTAAAAATTAGCGATGTCACGTACATGCTGAAATATTCAGGGCTGAAGGGGCCTGCTGTCTGCGTTTTACCTTGACATATGTTTAAAAAGTAAGATGGGTCGATGGATGGATAAATGCATAGATGTGTGATGAAACATAGTGGCATCTTGACGTCACAGAGTCTAGGTGGGTATGCAGGTATAACATTTCTATGTGTTTGGACGTTTTCAAATAAAATATTGGAGGAAAGTACCAAGCCCTGGGCCACCCATGGTAATTCAGATTCAGTGAGTTGGTGATGAGGTCTAGGAATGTTCTGAGCTTTGCAAGGGATTCTGATAATGAGTCAAGTCTGTTGGGGCCCATGTGGAATAGGTTGGTTTTCCTCAAACTTGGATACGCACAGGAAACCCCTGGAGATTCTGTCAAATGCAGGGTCTGATCCAGCAGGTCTGGAGTGGGGCCTGAGTCTACATTTCTCACAAGCTCCCAGGTGATGCTGAGGCTGCCCGTGCCTGGACCATACCCTGGGCAAGAAGGAAGAGAGAACTCTTCCGTGTTCTCTGCATCCGAGAAGTCCAGTGGGTCTCAGCTTGGGTTTCACATTGGAATCGTCTGGGTAGCTTTAAAATAAACTGGATGGCTGGGAGTGCGGGGCGGGGGGTCTCACCCCCAGAGATTCTGGTTAATTGGCCTGGGCTGCAGCATGGGCAATGAGATTGAAAACCCCTCAGATGATTCTAATGTGCAAGCGCTGATTTCATGTCAGGAAGGGAATTGATGGAATATTAAATTTCAGGAAATGAACTTTTGCACAGAAAGACGCTGCGGACCCTCGTCACCCACGTGTGCAGAGGCTTTTCCAGCCAGGAAAGACTCAAAGCCACCCACCTCCTCATGATGAGAATGACTGACAGCCAGCATTGAGTGTCAGGCGTTTCACCATCACAGTACCCCATGAGGCAGGCGTTAGTATCCTATCTTAAAGATGGGGAAATTGAGCTTGATTGAGTTCAGTGACTGGCCCAAGGTAACACAGCTAATAAATAAGACTTGGGCGGAGGTATGAACTAGGTCCGCCTGACTTCAAAGGCCATGCTCTTTAACTATCATATTACTCTGTTGTCCGCGCGATCTTTGCCAAGAAATGAGAAAACTATAGCCCGTGGGCAGGTCAAGTCTGGCCAGCTGCCTGTTTTTATAAATAAAGTTTTATTGGAACACAGCCCCGCCTCTTCATCTATGTCTTGTCTGCATCTGCTTCCGTGCTATAATGGCAGAGTTGAGCATTTGCAGCAGAGACGCTGGGGCCTGCAAAGCCGAAAATATTTATCTCTGGCCCCTGACAGAAAAGAGTTGGGTGACCCTCGATGGATTGGTGAGACAGCTAGCACAGAGCCGGGGAGCAATCCTCGGCTGTGCTCCGAGCAGAAGGAATAACCCATGGAGAATGAACTTGAACTCACGGTCCCTGTAGCTCTGGTTTCTGCTGATGTTTTACTTCGATCTCGTGGCCTGCGTTCTACTCCAAAAGGGTTACAACTTGCTTCCTTGGAACAGATTTTATTTTCACGCCAAAAGTTTTGATCTGTTTTAAGAGCAAAAGGTCTTGCTCCCGAAGCCAGGGCTGTCACAGGGCTCCCTGCAGAGTGGGGCAAGGGAGACCAGCTGCCTGCCACCTTCTGTGGCAGCACGGTGGGAGGCTTGCGTGGAAAAGCCTGGAGCCCTGTGGCTCCTTGGAGGCAGCAAGAGGCTTCTGTCCCTTCCCACCAGCCATCCACCAAGAAACCCTGTCAAGAGGTCAGGAGGGAAGAGAGAGGGAGGAAATGCCAATCAATCCATCAAAGCCCCACCCTCCTGCGCTTCCAGCCGGTTAGCCGGGCCTGAGCATCCTTGGGGGCGGGGGGGGGGGGGGGGGGCGGGGGGGGGCAGGCGCATGGAGCGGAAGTGCATTTGGTAATGATTCTAGATTTCCTGTTTGGTTCCTGGGGTGGGGTGGGGGGGAGTTGGGCTATGCTAGCTCCTAGTCTATGTGGACTCTTGCACATTGCGTTCTTTCTTTTCTACCGGTTGTTGTTTCTTTGTTTTTTCTCTTTACTACTTTTCTTCCTCTGAGGTTTGTTTGCATTTTTTTGTTGTTAATTGGTGTGAGGAGGGCCTCCTTCAGGAAAATTGGTGGAAAAGGAGAGGTGAGGGGCAAGGAGAGGCCAGGATACCCTGCCTGGATTCCTGGGGCATTGGCCTGGGTACCATAGAAATTTTGTCCCCCCTGGACAGACGTAGTAGGAGAGCTGTAAAGAATCTGTTTAGGTAGACAAACATTATGCAGTGCTTACTGCGTGCATGGGATACAAAGGCACACAAAAAAGGCCCGTCTTCTGCTGTAAGAGGTCAAAGACGAGAGAGAGAGAGTTCAAAGCAGCTTGATAAACTCAATGGAAGAAGTAGGTAGGATGGAGATGGGTGTATGGGGAGGGGCTCAGGAATCCTTTAGCTCAGTTTTCTCTTCCAAACAAGACTGAGCCTTAGTCTCGGAGATGCGAGGGGCACCTCTCACCAAATGACAGTCAGAGCTAATAAGACCAGACATCACTGCGAAGTCCCCGGCACAACTGCCTGGTGTTACCGGGCAGGTGGACCGTTTGCTGCTCCCTTGGATACAAGCCTTAGGCCGGGAGCTCTGGGGCTGGAATCCTGGGGCTGCTTTGGCCTCGGGGAGGCTGAGGCTCCGGGGAGCACAGAGGTGATCTGCCTTCTTTTCATTAAATAAGGACTTTGATCCCTCCAACGAGCAGAAAAGAGAGTTCTCCCTTTTCAGCACCTTCTAATATCCTCCCCGCTGGCTGTGCTGGCCCCGCTGTCACCTCACCTTGAAGGAGAAAGGATGTGTTTCCAGCTGGGCCCTTTCTCTTCCCGGTTTGAACTGGGAGTGAGCGAAGCTCAGGAAGCAGATTGTAGCCACAGGGCTCCGGCTGCACCTGAGCGCATCAGGGGGAGGGGAGGGGAGGTGGAGAGACACGGGGTCCTCGGTGCCACACGCTCTGCCCAGCTGACCTTTGCTGCTGGAGCTCCAGGCTGAGGGTTCGTTGTGGTGGAGCCAGGGATGATGGCCCAGCAGCTATAGGACTGCAACTTGGCCTGCCCTGCGGCACTCCATCCCTTCTTAAAACCCCTTACAGGGCCAAGCTGCCTGCACCAGTCAGCTGTGCCTCTGGGTTTTCAAGATGGACGTGGGCCGGGAGGGGATGGGGACCCCTTTGTCATTCCCGCCCTTTCTCTCCTATCCCCTCTTACGCATTGTTCCGAGAGCTAAGTGGTAAAAAAAAAAAAAGCCTTGGGCAAGATGACATGATATTGGTGCTTTCGATTAGTGTGTGAACTCTCCACCTGGAGTTTCTTTCAGAGTTGCTAAAACCTGGCGGTCTATGAACTCTCTGAACTGAGGTGAGGGCAGAAAAATAAACAGGGTGCGCGTGTGATGAAAAGCTAACGCCAGCTCAGAACTCCCATCCGGGCTAGCACACCCGGAAGCCTTTTGAAAACCGCCACTCCTGACAGCAGTTCTCCAGACAAATGGCTGGCAGTGGCGGCTGTGTGCTCGGCTTCCCCCCCAGAAAGAGGACAGCAATGCTGGGTGCAAAAGAATCTTCTAGAAATGCTGCAGGGTTCACCCAGAAATGAAAGGATCTCAGTAAGGAAATGGACTGCTCGTCGCTTTCTAATCCATCAGCTTAGTTTCTCTGAATTTTCCATCTACAGAGTCCCATTCGTGGTCCCAACCTTGCAGAGAGAAGAATGCTACATTTTATCATTTTACCAGGTAAATATTCTTTTTGACATGTGAATAATTACCTCCCAGTTTATCTCTTTGGAAAATGCACATGCATGTATGTACACATGTATGTATGTGTGTGTGTGTGTGTGTGTATATATATATATATATATATATATATGCATACTTTTGTGTACATACCTACAACGTATAAAGAATTTTACAAGGGAGCAAAGGCCCTACGTACAATAGTAGCTGGACCTCCAAGACGTACACCCTGTGCCTGGAAGGGTGACCAACATGTCTCAGTTTGCCGGGGACTGTCCTGATTTTAAAACCGAAAGTTCCGCATCCCCAGAGCCCCAGGGACTGGGGCAAATTGGGAAGGCTGGTTGCGGCAGAGCCCTGTGAAGTCCACCGTCTCAAATCCTCACGACGATGCTGTGAATGAGATGGTGTTTTTGCAGGGAACGAAAGTGAGCTGGAGATGTTGACGGAGCCGCCCAGGTTCACTCCCTGAGTCTGGGACTGAGGCGAGTCTTGCACTTGGGTCCACCATCGACGCCATGCATTTCATGTAGGAGCACCTTGGATGGTGCAAATACACAGGGAGAGCTCTGCGGAAGGTCAGGATGAGGGACAGTGGTTTCTGGGGTTGGAACTAATCAGCCTTCAAAAGGGAGGGAGGGGCCGGGAGAGGCGAGTGTTCCGAGATGGGGTCTCCTGCCCACGGCTTTGGCAGCTCAAAGGTCTCCAGCCTGGGTGCCTGAGGAGGACCAAGGACTTGCCTGGGGTCAGGTTAACCTTCAGGATGGAAGCCAACCTCCCTGCGCATGAAACCCCTCCACCTGGGCTAGTGCTTTTAGCCCTTTCCCTGTGGCCTGAGTCCACTGAGGTGGCATCAGAGGAAATGAGACCGGAGCAGATGAGGATTTGCTGGCTGCGCGGCCTGTAGAAGCAGACTGGATCCCTCTCCCTCCCACCCCATCACCGCAACCCAGCCCATCCTCTCTGCTCCCCCAGAGGTGTCCAAACAGCTGCTCCGTCCTGCTCAGGGCTGCTGGGCCTCCCCAGGGGACCAGCAGCGAGACGGAGAGCTAATTACTGTCTTCTCTTCTGCAGGCCCTGGAGCTGTACCAAACTAGGCTTCCCCTTCTGCAAGGACCCCAATCCTCTGCTGGTACCTGGAGGTGGCCCCGGCACGGATCTCCATCTCCCACATTAGCATGGGCCCCCTTCCAAGACACCCTCACCCCTTGTTTCTCCGACCTCTCCCAACACACACTTGTGCTTCCCATTTCAGGTGAGAGAAATGGGTGGCTGGGTTTCCGCCGGTCTCCTAATCGCAGGAGTTGAGCTGATAGGATACCAGGCCAGGTCATTCCACCCACGAGGTCATGAGAGCAGGGGACCTCTTGGGAGTTTCCTGGTTTCAAAAGAAACCAGACTGAGGCCTGGGGTGTAGACTTCCTGGGGCACCGTGGTCCACGGAATAAGCCGTCATTCCAGAGAACGGGAACACCATCAGGAATCAGCCTCTGGAGAATTTCCTGGGCTGCTATGTCCCAGTCTGAAGGGAAAAGCATAGATCTGAGCCGTGCAGCTGGGTACGGTTCCCCAGCACCCCCCGTCCCAGCCCCATCTGCCCGCATCTCGTTCCCACTGAAATAATCACAGGGTAGGCCCGGCCTGGCTGCGTCGCCATGGCAACTGCCCTAATTTCTTTTAATCCCAGCGTTCCTTCCTAACGGGACCTCCCCCCGCCCCCTCTCCCCCCTGCAACGTGTTTTAATTGTAATAACTCCCGGGTTTTCGGGAGGTAATGACCATGTGTGGGGAGCCCGCGCTGGCCTGGCCCCATCCCCAGAGCTGCCCTCCCAGCGTGAGCCCTGGAGGGACCCAGGGCAGGCTTGGGCAGGGCCTGCCACGGGGGTCTGGGGCCTCGGAGCTAATAGACACAAGCCGGGGAGCCTCAGCCCTGCGGGGTTGTGTCCTGAGGACGTTATGTGGCGCGCCTCCCCTTACCCCGCATCTGCACGCTCTGATCACACCTTGAAGGGAATCCACGGACCATTCCTCCATTCCAGGCCCAGTCAGCCACACTGCGTCAGGGATGTGACCCTGAATGTGTGTTCACATCACCTGGGGCCTTGTTAGGAGGCAGTTTCCAAGCCTTGGTGATGCCCAAGATCTTGCGTTTCCAGCCACCTCCCCGGGGACGCCCACACCGCCGACACTTTCAATAGCAAGAGTCCAGAGCACCCCTGTGCAACAGAACCTTCTTCTGGAGGATGGAAACGCCCCATACGTACGCTGTACCATATATTAACGAGCCGTTATCCACAGGAGGCTACGGAGCAGTTGAAACGCGGCTAGTGCAACTGAGGAATGGAATTTTAGATTTTATTAAACGTTCCTTCCTTTACATTTAAACCACCACATGGAGGCTAGTGGCTGCCATAGTGGAAACCACAGGAAGTTCCGCTGGTCATTGCAGGTCCAGACCCGGCTTCAGCTGTCTCTGCAAAGGGGCAGCTTCCTGGTCATCCCGCAGCCGGAATCCGCTCCCATCCACCCTGCACTGCGGGGGCCCATCTCCTTCGTTTTGCGCACGCTGTGTTCCTCACTGGTTCCTGTCCTGCTTCAGATGGACTGCTGAGAAGTGAGCAGAAGATCTGATGGCCTGGCTTGGAAGTAAGAACCTCAGGTCTGCCCAAAGCCCAAGACATCTGCACACGCCCAGCTTTTCTGGGAAGCCTTCCGAGCAAAACTGAGGGGTCCAGGGTCACTGTGGGCTATCAGACGCTGTCCTATGACTGGTCTCTCAATCCTAGTAACAGTAAGAGACAGTTCAGGAGGTGATGCAATAATGCTGCAGAAGCCCTTAGTCTACTTTCCTTCCACCAAAGCCCTCCCGGGCCGAGCTTTCCCGTCCGCACGCTGAAATATTAGATGTTCAGCTGGGAGTCCAACAGAAAAATATTTCTGCAATTGTGCATGTGTGTGTTTCTTTTTTTTTTTTCTTCTTCTAATTTAATGCGCCAGACAAGCCTCCCTGTAATTAAAACCAGAAACAAGGACCAGACTTAGACAGAGATTTGAAGGCTGTAAACTTCTAGGACAGGTTTATGTAAAGCAATTAAAAAGGGAGTTAAAAATTGTTAAAAAATTAAACACTTAATTACTTTTTTTTCTCCTCTCATTTCTGCTGAGCTGTTTTGGCTGTGGAGCTCGAAGAAAGATATAAAAAGGAGAAAGTTTTGCCTCGTTGCTGTAAATCGTGTTCAGCAAATGCTTCTCTGCGTTTTGCAGCCGAACCCATCTGCTGTCTATTAGCCTAAATCATGCCGTTTCAATTAAACTGGCTTAGGGAAGTCTGGTAGCGAAACGTGTGTGTGTGTGTGTGTGTGTGTGTGTGTGTGTGTGTGTGTGTGTGTGTGTGTGTGTGTGTGTGTGTGTGTGTGTGTGTGTGTGTAGGGCCAGCATGGTGGTTGTGTGTGTGTGTATGTGTGTGTGTGTGTGTGTGTGTTTGTGTAGGGCCAGCATGGTGGTTGTGTGTGTGTGTGTGTGTGTGTGTGTGTGTGTGTGTGTTTGTGTGTGTAGGGCCAGCATGGTGGTTGTGGAGGATGGGAGAAAGGTGAAGTCTGATTTCAGGCTGCGAGGTGGAAATATCTTTTAAAAGGTGCGATCCTATTTTCGTGTGGCTGCAACCCGGGGCCCTTGGGGTACCCAGACGGAGGCTTCCTTGGCGCGACAGTGGGTTAAATACTAGAACGGGTAACCTGCAGAAACACATTATGGCAGAGGCCCATGAGGAAGGAGGAAGGGGGAGATGCTTTTGTCTTTCAAAAGAAAATGGACTTTCACCACCCTGAGAGGGTCTGGGCGTGGTCCTGGTGGCGGGTGAAGGAGCATCCGGTCTCCAGGGACCTTACGTGAGCATCTGTGTCTGACGCTGTGTTCCTTTTAGAGTCCCCCAAGCCCTGTGGCTCTGTGTCTTGTGTCCTGGGGGGAAGGTTGAGTAGGGTTGTGGTTCCCACAGAGGCCAGGGCCCTTGAGTTGAGGAGTGTTCGCGCATCTTTGCGCGGAACCCCTCTGTGGGCTCCTGTGCCCACCCCTGGCCTCCTAACCGCTGACGATCCGCAAATTTCCCAGCTCCCGGCTCCTCCCCACGTTTGTATCAGGTGGGGCTGCCTAAGGGACCAGGTGACATCCAGGGTGGTAGTCTGGGGATGCCTGCCTTCGGTTTCATGTGGCCTCGTCTCCCTTGAAGAAGAAAAACATGTTTGCCTTGACGCAACTGGGATGAGGAATCTTCATGCTCTCCTCCTGCTGTTCCCGGTGGGAGGGGCAAGAGGTGAAGTGTGTGGTCTGCTGATGAGTGTTTATTTTCAATCACCCAGCCCTCGCCTCCTGCTCGACGCAGCTCTCTCTGCGGGACCGCCCTGAGTAGCAACCTGCCGAAAGGCCTGCTCCTTGGTTGGGGTTTAGACAAGGGGATTTGGTGAAGGAAGGTCTGGTGACAGGAGCTGGGTCTTTGACATTTGAGTTGACATGGATAGTAACAGTAATAACAATACTAGCTACAGTTTATTGAACGGTTACAACATTCAAGCACCAGCCTAAACATTTTACCCAGAATCCCTCCTTCCATCCTCGCTGTGAAGCTCTGAGGGTGGACCATCCACAGTTCTATGTTGCATATGAAGACATTAAGCCACAGAGAAGTTAAGACATTTGCCTGAAGTCACACAGCTTGTACGTGCAGAGCCGGGCTTTGAACTCGGGCTACATGCTCTTGACCCTACACTGTACTGCCTCTTCGAGGGAGGGAGCCTCTGAGAATTTCCATGCCGTGTGCTTCCGTGCTCCTGGGTTGGGGCTTAGGCGAGGATGTCTGGAGGCCACCATCAGATCAGTTTATTGACAGTCTTGGGTATGAAGAACAGAGTTCGACTTCAGAGCTGGGCACAGCTGGACTTGCATCCTAGCTGTGCCACCTGCCGCTTAGGTAACCACCAGCCATTCACGTATCGTCTTGGCCCACCTGTGAAAGGAGTCAAGCCCGACCTTGGCGAGGTTTCACATGTGCTGAGTGTGCCCGGCGTGGAGAAGATACTCCATAAACCTCGCGCTCATTGCCTTCCTTCCTGGTGGCCTGAATCCATGAAGCTTGACCTGGTTTCTTCCTGGCTCTTTCATTTCCTGCAGGATACGGTTTCAGGTCTCTTCCAAGTGATTCACTCTAAACAAGACGCGGGTGGGACGCTGTCCGCAGAGCAGGCCGGGGTGCCCATCCAGGGACTCTGGCCACGCTGAGCCTTCCTCCCCTCAGGAAAGGCCCCCCTCCGGTCCCCGAGGGGCCCTGCCCTTTGTGGCAGCCGGAAGGAGAAGCTGAGGCCAGCTGAACTCCTGTTCTGCGTCCACAGCTCCTTGGGGCCGCCTGGCACCCCAGCGGTTGGGCCGAGCAGGGAAGGGCGGCTGGCTTGGCTCCAGAGCAGGCCGGCAGGCCCGGCCATGAAGGCGGCGCTCGCTCAGAGCCCCTCTAATCCGATGGCGGGGTGCAGCGATCCGTGACCAGGGCTTCCAGGAGCCTCCCGAGCCAGGCACCAGCCTCCCGAGGTCCGAGGGTGGTGGAGAGGTTGTCGCCTGGCTCCACGGAGCTGGCAGGAGGCGGGCGGTGGAGCCGGGGGCTAGAGGCTCCAGGTGGATGCACACAGGTCCCCTGGGAGGTCCCCTCTGGGTCATGGGAAGGGGGGTCCGAGCTGACGGTGGAGAGGGGCGCCCGGTGAACACAGGATGGACGTGCTAGGGGAGCCCACTGAGCGGGCGCTACTTCTGTCCTGCCCCTCTCCCCTGACCTCCGGACAGCTTGAAAAGCTTTTCTATCCAACAGCAGTCGGATGGGGTGGAAGAGGGGCTTTTGTTCAGGCCAGATCACGGGGGAGGAGAGCAGGGTCGTGGGGAATCAGAGAAGCCAGGCTCCGACCTCAGTGCAGTCACTTGGGCTGTTCGACCGCAAGCAGGTTACTCAGCCTCTCTGAGCCTCCATTCCGCTAGTACAGCACCTGGCACATATAACAAGCAAGGAGGAAATTGCTCTGTAATGTCCTTCCTCCTCCCCTCAAGTAATTCTGTGGTTTTCACCCCCTGCCCGCTGTGGTTCTCCCAGACCCTCTGCTGTCAGACCTCATCCCACGGGACCCTGCTGGAGCCCAGAGACCAGCCTGCGTCTGCCCCTCCCCTGGAGGGAGCCAGGTCGGGCCAACACACTCCCGGCCTGCAGGTAATCCCAGGATGGGGTAGAAATTCAGCTTGGAGCCGCTGGTCACACGTTCCTGGCGGCCAGCTGGGAGGTGACCCTCGTCCCTGTGCACAGACACAGCTGAGCTTAACGTGATTGTGGAGAGAAGCCTGGCGTCTGGAAGAGCGCGGCTGCCACTGAGGTTCGTGCCGTGTCGCGTCACCTGGGAAGCTTGCCCAGCCAAATCGGCATCTCACTCTCCAGGGGCCTGGAGAGCCCAAGTGTGGTGGCTTATCTCTGGGTCCTCATCTCCCCCACCACCCCCAAAGGCCACTGGTTCTGAGTAGCCCACTTCTGGGGTTCATCCTTCCAGCCACCCCCCGCCTTCATGAGGAAGGTTCTCATCAGAACATTCCCTGCTGCCGCAGCTTCCAGGTACTAGAGAAACTTTGCCGCCAACCTGGGAGATAGGACAGACCAGCTACTGACTTGGGGGCAGGGGTCCCTGGAGACCCTGGCAATATTCCCGGGAGATTGCACCTACTGGTGGGAATGTGGTTAAGAGTTTTTGCCTGGTTGGGCTGGTCCCAAATGACCCAGCAGAGCCCTGACTGGAGACAGAATCTGATCCAGGTTTTATGATTCTATTCCAGCATCACCTCCTCCAGGGAGCCTTCCCTGAGTTATACACATTTAAACGAATTTTTTCCCTGGGTTTACAGTTGTCCCTGTGCTCCCCCTCATCATATGAATCAGTTTGAATAGTAATTGTTTCTTTATCTGTTTGGTCCCCTAGGCCGTGAACTCCGCAAAGGTACAAGCTGTATCCAGGTGCCTGACACAAGCCTTGGCTCTCCAGGGAAGTTCAACAAATGCCTATGGAATGATATATGGGGGGGATCAAGGGGAGAGGTCACTATGGTGGACACAACAGGGCTTTTAGAGATGAACCGGTACCCAGAATGTCCTCAAGAAGCTCACCTCCTAATGGGCAGAGTCCTGTGTTGGGCTGCCTGGGTCTTAGGTGTCTGGGAGACTTACCTGTGATGGGGGGAATAAGGTGGCAGAGCACGCAGCAGTCTTGCTCTGAGAGATGCTCCTGCCCCCCCGATGTGAGCGGCTGGCGTAGCGGTAGAAGCCGCGTGGTAGGATGAATGCCCAGTGTCTGAAGCATAGAGAGAATGGGGCTTAGTCTGGCCAGAAGGCGGCTCTACCCACAAGCTCAGGAAAGCAGGAGCGTAGTGGGTGGGAGGGGTAGTGGGCTGTGGTGAGGCTGCACCTTCCAGGACAGCTGGCCTCCTCCAGAGGACAAAAATGAGAAGTCTAGTTCCAGTTACCAGGCCTTAGATGCCCAAACACTATTTTGGAATCAAGAGCGTGGGTAGTTTGAGGCCCTCCTCCAGCAGGCCTGAGTCTCCAGCTTTTGTTTTTGCTTTTGTTTTTCTGTATCCTGACCTGGAGGATGTGCACTGGTATCTCTCTTAGGAGGCTCAGACCACGGGTGATAGCCATTGGCAACAGCCCCCAAAAACACTATCCTTGGGACAGAGGCCCTGGGCTGATGAAGGCTTTGGCATCGCTGGGTGGCATTGGGGGAGTGGCTTAACTGTCCTGGGCCTCAGCTCTTTATTGCAGTGGAAGCATTCTGCCTCCTGTAGCTCCCAGAGTTGACATGGCGCTTAGGTCAGAGGATAGATGTTCAAAAGTGTCTTCCAAAGCAAATACTCTAAAAAGCGTCAGGTGCTATTGGTATGCGTTTGAAGCGGTGGTTAGCCGGGCTCATGTGACCTCAGCCCTGACACCACCCTGCCCTGCCCCCAACCATCACCTCTAGCTGGGTTCTCTGGAGCCTTCTCTAAATCAGGGAGTTGGTCTTGCCTGTTTGTCTTGGCTTCTGACACAGACAAAGCCTCATGAGCTGCAGAGAGTGTCCTGGCAGTGGGGTCAATGCCCAGGATGCCTGGCCCGGACACTGCCTCCAGGAAGTCAGGGCTCTTGTGACCGGTGACACTGCGTGTGATTTCTCTGCAGAAAGTGGGTGGACGTGGGGGTTTGGCAAGCTTTCTGTGCCTTCAGCCCTTCCAGCTCCTCCTGGAAAAAGCCTGGTCCGTGTCCCTAGGCGCGAAATAGTCCCTTTGAGCAGGGCCAGGTTACTGCTGAACATGTGACAAAGCCGGTTTGCTAGATAGTTCCGCCCTTGCTCTGATCATCGTGAAATACCAGTGTGTCCTCAAGGCCATCCGACTTAGCCCAAATCCTTAATTTTACAGTATTTTAAATCCTTAATTTAGACTATGTATAAAGAAATATCATTTTATACATTTGACTTTAAAAAAAAATTTATTTAGGGCTTCCCGGTGGCGCAGTGGTTGAGAGTCCGCCTGCCGATGCAGGGGACGTGGGTTCGTGCCCCGGTCCGGGAAGATCCCACATGCCGTGGAGCGGCTGGGCCCGTGAGCCATGGCTGCTGGGCCTGCGCATCCGGAGCCTGTGCTCCGCAACGGGAGAGGCCACAACAGTGAGAGACCCGCGTACTGCAAAAAAAAAAATTATTTATTTTAATTTTGGCTGCGTTGAGTCTTTGTTGCTACGCGCCGTCTTTCTCTAGTTGCGGCGAGCGGGGGCTACTCTTCGTTGCGGTGCGCAGGCTTCTCACTGTGGTGGCTTCTCGTTGCGGAGCACGGGCTCTAGGCGTGCAGGCTTCAGCAGTTGTGGCACGTGGGCTCAGTGGTTGTGGCTCATGGACTGTAGAGCGCAGCCTCAGTAGTTGTGGCGCACGGGCTTAGTTGCTCCACGGCGTGTGGGGTCATCCTGCACTGGTACTCGAACCTGTGTCCCCCGTGTTAGCAGGCAGATTCTTAACCACTGCACCACCAGGGAAGTCCTATACATTCAACTTGATGGTACCCTAAAAGCCAAGATATTGAAGAAGTTAATGAGTAAATGAATGTAAAAATCGCCAAGAACAACTGGCTTATGTTTCATCTCAGGGACCGAGAAGTATGAACTTGGACGCGAAATGCAGGGCAGCGGAGGGATGATAAGGTGAGCCTCTCAACTCCACGGACAATTTCAGACCTTAACAGTTCCCGAGCTTTCTTACTTTTGGAGGCTCCACCCTCCATCTTATCAAAAGAGTTAAAATGCACCCACACCCCACATTACATATAATTTTACAGGAAAAAAAAACAATGAGGAGACTTTTATGATTTTTTTTCTAACTTGGAGATTTCAGAAAGAAAGATCTGTTCTTGTGATTTAAGCTTTATATATTCATTAATAACTATTTGAGAATTGAGTTAAATTACCACTGGCCAGTTAACGATGTTATTTTGTAGATGCTTGACTAAGCATTTGGTAAAGATAGGTTTCATAGTTCTTTATTTTCTGAAGCCAGTGTTTTTTGTTTTTTATTTTCTTTCTCTTTTCTTTCAAATGTTTTCATGCGCCCATGAAAAGCCTGTAGATTTTAATCACTGTGCCTATATTGCCTTAAAAAAGGAAAGTTTTATGGGAGTCAGAGCTTAAGTATGATTCCTGGCTAAGTGTCACTCACTGTGACCAGTCCAGGCCTCACTAGCTCCATCTGTTAATGGGGCTAATTCGCTCTCAGTGTTTCATATGATTGTTTTGACAGATAAGCTAAGATAATAAATGAAAGCACATAGCCCAGTGCCTGACTCTTCCATAGAAAGTTGTCTGGTTAAATATTATATGTTAGCATTAAAACTCAAGTCCACAGAAGACACATGATTTTCTCCTATTCTCCAGTAAGTTCCTGAAAACTGAAATTTCTTTCTTTTTTTTTTTTTTTTTTTTTTGCGGTACGTGGGCCTCTCACTGTTGTGGCCTCTCCCGTTGCAGAGCACAGGCTCCGGATGCGCAGGCTCAGCGGCCATGGCTCACGGGCCCAGCCGCTCCGCAGTATGTGGGATCTTCCTGGACTGGGGCACGAACCTGTGTCCCCCCGCATCGGCAGGTGGACTTTCAACCACTGCGCCACCAGGGAAGCCCTGACATTTTTTTAAAAAGGTAATTAACAGGGATTTCATTCATTAAGAATTCAGAATAATTTCACCATGTTTTAGATTTACCTTTAAACTTTGTATGATAAAAAGTTGAGTCCAGGGAATTAACGATAGAAACAGTAGTTGATGGAGAGGGGGAGGTTTTTGGTCTACTTGAGGCAAGGAGCTTTCCAAGACCTTAAAAACAGCTGCCTGGAAACAATTGTGTGTTAATTAGGGAGGATTCTTGTCAGATCCCACAGAACCTCTCCTTGGCTGTGCCTTTCTAGACCATGTACTCTAGCTGCAAATAGTATCAGCATCCCTATTTTTGGTGGCTTCTGTAACTGAAGGTTTTCTCTCCTTCAGACCAGTCTTCCTCCCTGAGTTTGACCTTGGGAGCTGTGTGGAGGCTGACCTTGATGGGTAGTGTCATGGGAGACCCCCGGAGGCCACCTCCAAGCATGTGATGAACACACGCAGGACATGAGTCACACCTGAATGACTCAGGTAGTCTACCCAACATGATATTTGGCAGTCATAGTTCTTGTCTTTCTCATTGGAAGGGCAAAGAGGTAGGTGGATGGATGGGAACCTGCAAGCTGGAAAGTACGTGGGCATTTCAGAGGATGTACTAACAGCCACTTGGCACGACTTTAGCAGGGTTGTTTTCTGTTTCAAGGCCACGTGCCTCGGTCTTCTCTTGGTGTATGGGGTGCACACGATATTCACGATGGTGTAGGAAGCCCTGGGGTTCAGGACACCTAACTTTCAGCTTGAATTCTGTTAATAGTGAGTCGCCATGACTGTGGGTTGCCTAGGATTTACAGCATATTGAATTTGATAAGAATGATACATTGGGGGAAATGAGATAGTTTCCCAGAGCAAGCTCTAAATAAATGAGGTTTCACTTGACTTCACTGGCTGGTTAAAAGAGTAAACTTGAGCTGGAAAATAGTCTTGTTTGGCGGACTCCCAGGTGGTTAGACAACCACACCCCGAGTACCAGAGGCTCATTTCAAATCGTCGTCTTGCTCTTGGTCTCCATGCTCATCTAAATTTTTATCAGTGACCTGACAAAAGATCAAGAAAGTCCTACGACGCCGCTAGGAGTGAAGCCGTATACGACGGTTGCCAGCGTCAGGATCCCTGATACCCTCCACGGACCCAGACTCTCGGCCAAACCCAACAAGACAGGATCCCTGATACCCTCCACGGACCCAGACTCTCGGCCAAACCCAACAAGATGGAAGACTTTCAACTATCGCTGTTCAGTTTCATGTGGTCTCAGAATTCAGAAGCACAAGAACTAGATTAGAGAGCCCTCCACTCGCAGCAGTTCCCATGAAAGAGATCTGGGGGTTTTAGTCGACCACAAGCCTAATTTGATCCAACAGTGTGACTGTTGCTAAAAATGTTAAAAATGCTGGTAGGCTGCCTTCATGGACATATGGTGCCCAGATCCCCAAAGGTGACGCTACAGGGTCTCCTGGCCTGAGCAGGCCATGTCTAGAGGAGTATGTTTAATCCTAAGCATCGCATCTGAAGAGAAACAGAGTGACCACTGGGGGCAGGCAATGGAGGTAAGAGTTGAAGACATTGACCTGGAAGAAGTGGTATCGTAGAGACCTACTAGATGCTCTCCATCTCCCAGTCTCTTCCCAGGCACGTTGGAAATCAGCATTTACCAGCCTCCCCTGTGGTTAGTTTGGGCCTTCATCTGACTAGCTTCTGGGTGACGGAATATGGGTAGAGTGGATGCACTCCATCTCCAGTGCCCTGTAAAATGTCCTCCTGATGGTATCCATGTGCTTGCTTTTTTCCTTCACTGTCCCCAAGAGTACGACAGAACAAGATCGAGGGAGCTGGGCACCTGCAATCATCGGAAATCCCACTCGGAAGGTTTCCCATCCAACGTTCATTTGGACTATGACAAGAATGAAAAAGAAAACTTTTTCTGTGTTAAGTCACTGAGATTTGGGGTGTGTTTTGTTACAGCAGCCAGCATTCACTGTGCCGATTATTCTAAGACAGCTGTGGGAGAGCATCCAAGGGAGAAGGTGATGGTCATGCACTAAGAATATGTGTGGCAGAATCTTCCATGGGAATTCTGTCTTGTTCTCACAACTACAGGACACTTCAAAGAATGAGAAGGTGACTTTTATCCTCCTGGAAATATTCCTGGAGAAATGGCTCCTGTATAAGCAATTATCTCTCCCTTTCTAGT
This sequence comes from Lagenorhynchus albirostris, assembly GCF_949774975.1. Classification (NCBI taxonomy): domain Eukaryota; kingdom Metazoa; phylum Chordata; class Mammalia; order Artiodactyla; family Delphinidae; genus Lagenorhynchus; species Lagenorhynchus albirostris. The sequence continues at coordinate 55,405,700 of NC_083114.1, forward strand.
AATAGTTTGTTTGTTTTTTTAATGGTCTAATCATACTTTCCCCACTTGCTAGTGATGTGACCTCCAGCAAGTTACTTGACAACTCTGTGTTTCTGTTACTTAATCCATAAAATGGGCACAAAAGTAGCACTCACCTTATGGAGTTTTTGTAAGAGTTAAATGAATTAATCATACAATATACAATAATGCCAATCTGTGTGTCTTGTCTTTTTTTTTCTTTTTTTTCTTTTTAAGGGGCTGTTCCCAAAGAACTCTCTGCTCTGGTCCTTCATTTTTATTTTTTTTTTAAATTTTATTGAAGTATAGTTGATTTACAATGTTGTGTTAATTTCTGCTGTACCACAAACTGTCTCAGTTATACATATATATATATATTCTTTTTCATATTCTTTTCCATTATGGTTTATCACAGGATATTGAATATAGCCCACGCAGGTCTTTAGAAGGTTGGGTGCATCAGATTCTCCACAAATGAGAAAGAGGCTTTGGTTTTTCCATAGATGATGGACTCAAGGCCTGGCCTGCCCTTCAGTGCCTTGGGTGGGGGAGGGGAGTCCTGTAGGGAATCCTGCAGGAGCGGAAGGGTGATGGGGAGGACCCAGCGTGAGAAGCAGCATCTGGCTCGTAACCCTGAACCTAAGTGTTGTGAACCTGAGAATGGACGCCGTACGATGATGGAGGCCACCACCTAGAACACAAGGACCAGATCCTCCCTGTGTTCCAGGGGCCACAGAAGCCCGGGGTTGGAGAGAGTATCTGAGAAGAGGGTGGGATTATCCACCCCTGGGGCAGTTCAGTGAGCAGATACGAGGTGATGATGTATTGCTGAGGGCAAGGGCCTCAGGTCCCCCCCAGTGACCCTGCCTCGTAAGTGCTGTGTGCCCTTGGAAAAGCCACGTAACTTCTTTAGGTATCACTTTTCTCATCCTGTCAAATGAGGCTCACGATACCTGCTCTGTTATCTCCGAGAGGAGAGGATGCTAAGTGAGATCCTGGCTGTGGAAGACTTTGACAAACTCACTTGTCGGTCGCAAAGTGCTACTGCCTTGCAGGTCTCTCTAGTTCCGTTTTCGCTACAAAGGAAACTCCTAACCTCTTAACTTGGACTTCAGCGGTTTTAGGGGGCAAGGGGCCCCTGGGAACCGGAAGTGATGAACAAGAGGCCAAGGATGCAGGAGAAATTGTTCTTGCAAGAGCGGAGATGGACCCAGATGTACTCCGGGGTCCTTGCCAGCCTGAGCGCTCTTCTTGGGGAGTATTTTCTTGGCACGAGTGCTTGGAGGGGCTGCAGGCATGGGGCCAGGTCGCAGCCTGTTTCGACAACGCCGAGCTGTCCTGTAGTTCTTGGCCTTTCCCAGGCTTCACTTGAAAGTGGGGCCGTGCGGCTCGCACCCCTCAACCAGCAGGGTGGGCGGGCGGGGGGGGGGTGCGAGGAGGAAGAAAGCGCAGGCGCCTGGGCGTCTCACGTAATAATTTAGCACTGCCTACAGCCCGAGAGGTGTTTCACACGCTGCAGAGGGAGATCATGAAGCATTCTTCCAAAATGAGGGAATGCGCCTTTTCTTGACTCTCCCCCTCCCCCCAACCCTTTTTCCAATAGAATCATTAAACTGGGATTTCTGGAGGGCCCGACACCTCACCGCGCTAGCAGATTCCGCGGGGAAGGGGAGGGGAGCTCTGAGCTTTGGTGGGAGGGGAGAAGCCGGCCTGGGAAGGGGCTTGGCGGGTGACAGGGAGAGAGCTGGCCTACCGAGGAGGGCGTTGGGTCTCCGAGGGCACAGGGGAGGGGCCTGCTGATTTCTCACCAGCCCAGATGACATATGACTTCGCACGTCCCCGGGTCTCCAGGGCTGCAGCCGGCTGTGTACATTCAACATATGTTTGGTATTATCCGTGTTTTTATAACAGTAACTGTGGTCTTGAAAGGGACTAAAATTAATTAAAACGCAGCACTCTGCCACATTTCACGTGCTTATCATAGGAATGCTTGCCTGGAAAGGACCTCCCTTGGGAGGGTCATCTTCCCATCCCCACGCCTCTGCCTGGGTCGGTACCCAGGCTGGCCCTACCAGCCCGCCTTAGGAGATTGCCAGTGAGGGAGGGTCTGCAGTGCAACTCTTTCTTGGTACTTGAACTACAGGAAGTAGGACAGTGCGGACATTCAGAGGTTGTGCTTGAAATGTCAGGATTACAGCGAGGAAGCCCCCACGGGTCATGTTTATCAAACCGCTGTAAGCTCTGCCCTGAAGGCACCTGCCGGAAAGCATCCCTTGGTTCCGAGATGCATCATTTGGCAGGTTTAGGGCAGGGTTTCTCAGACTCCACTTGGCACCATTGACATGTGGGACTGGACAATTCTGCGCGGTGAGGGCTGTCCTCCCATGGCAGGATGTCTAGAAGCATCCCTGGCTTCTACCCACCAGCTGCCAGGAGCATCCCGCTCTCCGGCAGGTGACAACCAAAAAACGTTGTCCAGGCATTGTCCAGTGTCCCCCGGGAGGAAGGCAGAATCGCTTCTGGTTTGATCGGCTCTAATTTTGGGATCCGGATGGGGAAAGGGGCGAGGTGCCGTCTTCCAGATCAACACTGAGAATTCCTTAATGGGTCTTGTCTGAGGCTCATTCTGCCATGTTTGAAAGAAGGAAATAGCTGGGGCAGAAAATTCAGAAAATCCGGGGTGGGGCGCGGGGATTTGCATTCCTGAGGTTCCCAGGAAAAGCTGAAGCTGTTAGTCTGGGAACCACCCTGGAGAAGCCTGCTCTGAGGCAGGCGTCCTCACCCTCCACAGTATGTGCGTCTGCGGTCAGAAGACTCCGTGTTGGCACCGTCCTGTGCTCTGGAGGATGTTGGCAGCATCCCCGGCTTCTACCCACTAGATGCTAGTAGCACTCCCCCCAAATTGTAGACAGCAAAAATGTCCCCAGACATTGCCAGGGACAGAATTGCCTCTAGTTGAGAGCCACTGATTCAGGGAAAGGCTCTCTGGAATTTCTGCTGTGTCCCAGGTGTCCAGGCGGGAGGTGGGAGCTCTTCCACGTTTCAGGAAACCCTGCTCGCCAGCTCCACTCGGCTCCAGGGAAGCCGCTGTAATCCAGGGAGGAGTGACAGGCGAGTGTGTCACCGTCAGTTCTGAAGAGGGGAGCAAGTGACTTGCTATGAATAACATCCTGGGGTCTGAGAGTGATTCACCTTTTAAAACAAAATCGAATGGGTATTCACATAGCAACACGGCTTTCACTCTTTTGCCTTCCGGTATGGTTTTCCGAGTGGCCAGAACTGGAACTATCCCCACCTGTCTCATTTCGAGCACAGCCCAGATCGGCTAAGCAGCTCTTGCTAATATGCCCCGAGTCGTGTTTCAATTACAAGGTATTGCCGCGTTTTATTGTTTCATCACGAGCTGGGGTTGCCCAGGGGACCATGGCACATACAGGGCTGCCATCCTCTGGCTCCACCTACGAGAGAAGCTGGGCGCGCTGGTGTGATGCACAAGGCGCTGTCGGCCCCGTTGGCTCACCTCCCATAACTCCCCCCTCCACGGCTGTGCTCCAACCACAGTCCCCCCTTTCTCTACCTCTGCCACATATCTTCCTCCCCACACTGCCTGGCCTCCTTCCCCTGATGCCCCAAGCATGGCTCACTCCTCCTCTGTCATGTCTCAGCTCCAGTGTCACCTTCTCAGAGAAGGTGGGTGCCCTTGACATCGTGCTGACCTTGTCCTCCCCGCCAAGTCAACCACTATCAGGTTGCCCTGTTCTCTCCCCATAGCACAGGTCGTTACTTGCAACCTCCCTGGTTTACATACCCCCCAAGTACGGGATGGGCTCCCCAGGAAACAGATGCTACGATGGGAATAACCCCTATAAAAGGAAGGGGATGAAGCAGGCTTGGGCAGGAGGGGCCATCAGTGTGTGAAGACCTAAAAAGTCTCTGTGGCCTGTGAGGGGCACTGGAGCAGAGATGACCCACTGGAGGAACCCCTGTGGGTGGACATGGTTTGGTCCTTGACCATCACCTTGCACAGCCATTGACCAGGGGCTGCCCCAGAAAAGCGTGACCTCAGCTTGAAAGCTGAAGAGGACCTTGGAGACGCTAGTGGCTGAGGCTGTCCTTCTGGTCAGGCAGTAAGTCCTTCCTTGAAGGGGGATCTGGGCGGCTCATCTCTGGGTCTGCCCTCCTGGGCTACCATGTATGTTCTCTGGGAGCAGGGATCTCACAGATCCTTCTCACAGCTGGTCCCCATTTCCTAGAACAGAGCATCACAGATGCTCAAACAATATTATGGAAAGACAAACATGTGTTTTGGGGAAGGAGAGGCAGAGAATTACCGCTCGAACTATTTTTCACCTGGCAGCGCTTCCAAGGTTTTCAAAGTTAAAAAAAATCACCATGGTGGGGTATCCTGTCACCTGCCTCTTATAGGTGGGCTGGGTGACATCTCTTGAGCCTGCTGTGTGAGTCAGGGGGGAGGGAGGGTGATGAGGGGAAAGCAGCGGCCCAGGGGGATCTCAGAGGAAAAGGAAAACAGAACTACCAGGTGGGCCAAAGGCACATTCCAGGGGCCGTGGGTGCCTGTCAGACCGGAATGGTTATCCCGTCTGGCAGGGCCCAGCACCTTGGGTGGCCAAGTAAACTTCAGATACGGTGTTCCCAGAGACCGGGGTGGGTGGCGGGGAGTGTCCTCTCCTTGCTTAGCCTTTCTCCTGCCCTAGCATTTTCCTCTGCCAATGAATCGGGCTGGGATGGGCTTGTCACCGGAGCTGCAGTCTTTTATGGGGCGTATTGAAGCCCGAGATTCCAAGGGAGCCAGCCCCACGTATGCAGCACACAGGGAGGCAGGGGTATCTTCCTGGGTGGCAGAGACGCCCGTGGGGCAGGTGCCCAGGGGCTTTGGGGTAAGGATGGGAGGGTGTGCACTCTGGGTGCTGTGGGGAGAGGACGGGGGGGTGGGGGTCTGTCCTGGAGAGATGCCTGGCTCAGAGAGCAGGTGCGAACCTCTGTCTGCAAACTCAGAAATGCAAGAACTACAACTTGATTTTCTTTTTTGTTTTGCGGTACGCGGGCCTCTCACTGCTGTGGCCTCTCCCATTGCGGAGCACAGGCTCCGGACGCGCAGGCTCAGTGGCCATGGCTCACGGGCCCAGCTGCTCCGCGGCATGTGGGATCTTCCCGGACCGGGGCACGAACCTGGGTCCCCTGCATCAGCAGGCGGACTCTCAACCACTGCGCCACCAGGGAAGCCCCAACTTGATTTTCTTATAACTCCATTCCACCAGGGCATTTCAAGTTCTCCCCCCCGCACCCCGCCCTCACCTTTGTCTTTGGAGTTGCATCAGGTGTCAGGGGGTGAGGCAGGCTAACTGAATGCAGTGGCACTGGGGGCTGGGAAGCGTGCTCCTTCTCATCATGTATCCACACGGGACTCCCCTGAGACTTCCAGCTATACATCAAGAGGTCTCTGGCCATTCGTTCACACTGGTCACTGCTAGGTTGTCTCTTTTTCCCAGCCAGAGACCCTCCAGGGCCACACACTTCTGGCTACTGCTCCGAGGCTCCTGGTAGCACCCCTTACCCGGTTCCCAGAATATCGACTCTCTCTGCTTGGCTTCCTTTGCTCCCCCGATGCAGGGAATCTCTCTTAGTCTTAATCTGAGAGCTGCTTTGCCCTCCCTCATCATATGTTCTCCCATACATATTTGTTGTATTTGCTATACACTTTCAAATCCTTCTCTGAAACTCAAAACCAAGAATTTATTATTTCCTAGTTTTTTTTTTGCTGTATTGCCCATTCTCTAATGCAGTAGATTCAGCAGAGCCTGACTAACTACGTGAGGAAAGGCCAAGGGCTGCAAGGGACTATTGTAAGGTGCAGGCAGGAGTGTGAACATTGGTAAGTACTTCAGAAACATTATCCCCGCACACTTGCTTTGGGGAGCTTGTTCTGTTTCGAGCCTGGCTCCCCTTCTGCCTCATCTGAAGGTGGCTGGTGTCACCTTCCATCCTCAGTGGTGGCACAAATGCAGTCAGGTACTGATGGGGGGACTGAGGTCGGTGAGCCCTTCCATTCCTTTTCATTAGCAAGCCCTTCCTTTGCAATGGCCAGACCCCCTTACATTGAGTCAGGAGGGTGGGGAAACAGACCCAGAGCTGGGAAGAGTGGCACAGCCCACAGAGCAGAAATATACAAGTGATGCCCTTTGGAAATCTCAGAAGCTATTAAATCCAGACTCAGTTTCCCTGAACCCATGTCTAGGTAGTGCACTGATGTGGACAGAGCGAGGACTCCAAGTAAGAGCGACCCAGGTTTAAATATTAGCCCTGCAAGGTGGCAGTGCTCCTGGGAAGTGTATTTCATTTCCCTTTTTTCTCTGTTTCCACATTTTTAAATGGGTATCATCACTGTGAAGCTAAAATACAGTGATGTTTATAAAGCCCTGAGAACAGCGTTTGGCTTGTCTATTCATGATCAATTACTGTTTGTTCCCTTCTTTTTTCTCTAGGAAATCCATAGATGAGAGGGCAGTTCTCATCTCTGTGGGCCTGAGTATTTAATGCTGAGAATACTCAGGACCCTCACCTCCTGAAAACAAAAATCAAGTAAATTCAGAGGAAGAAAGTACTCAGAGCTTTTTGCCCTTTCTTTCTTAGCTCCGACACCTGGGAAGATGGGTAACTGAGTGCCTCATCCTGGCACAGATCTTAGCATGGTGTGACTCCGTCCCCAGCAATGCCCTGCGTTGCTGGGGGACTTATTTCATACCTGAGAGTCTCTCACTGGTAAGATGTGTTTCCTTTTTCAGTATCAGTTTCTTCAGCTGATTGGCTCCATTCCATGTCTCATTGTCACGGGTGCCTCTACCCAGTAGAAGTACAGCTATAACACTTGAGCAGGAAATGCACGATAAAATTCTTGCCTTTAAGTGAACTCACCATATACTGAAACCAGAAGTCTGCAGGAAAGATGGTGGGGAATGATTTTTTTTTAAAGCCACTGTGATTGCGACGACAGCCTCTTCTGGGCTTAAAGCTGGGTTCTGCACCCTTCTGAAGTTAGATGATGTCTCAGCTTTTGTGCACTCTTGGTTCAAGGTCACTGCCAAGAGCCCTTATGTTCTGGAGACAAAGGAGATGCTGGGATTTCAAAGGAATGGCTGCCTTTGGGAGAGAGGAGAGCTCAGAACCTAAGGCCTTGGAGGGGCAGGGCCAAACCACGATGGGGTCACTTGTATACGAGACCATCCTCTTGTTTCGATGGTATCCGGGGGCCCATATAAATGTCTATGGCATATTACATTCCTCAGATGTGAGTCTTTGGCTGACAACTGAGGGTTCTTGGTAACATTCCTTGGGAATTGAATTGTCTTTATTCTGACTCAGGGCTGGGGGTTGAGCAGGGCATAGAAGGGAAAGGGGGCATTGGACTAGGTGAAAATCTCTGTCACCTATTTTTGCCTTTACCCAATACCTACCTCTTGTCTGGAAGTGATGGATCAGTAATACCACCTGTGGGTTCAACCGTGTGGATTTCAATTACCACTCCACTGGGGAGGACAGGCAGAGGAAGTGTTAAGGATTGGTCCACTCTTGCAAAGCTGTTTTACCTTCTTTGTGCCACGTGTAAGAGGAGGTACTGCTTGAAAATCCCCGCAGATGCATGGCCTGCCCCAGTCCTTCAGCGTTGGCTGTTTTCTTACTGCCAATGAGCTGATCGCTGTCACTAACGGTTACCAACCACGGGAAGGACTCAAGGCTCAGGCAGAGGTCTGGACTCATAGTCATGGAAGTTAGAGCTGGCAGGCACCTCGGCAGTAATTAGGTCCACTCAACACCCTCGTCTTACAGATCAAGAAGTTAGGGAACCAGGACTGGGGTGGGAGGGTGCCCAGAGGCACAGAGACACTTAGTAGTAGAGAGGAAAGTAAAGGGCAGACTAATAGATAACTGTACATCCAAATGGATGTGTGGTGCTTGAGCTAAAAATCTAATTGTGAGTTTGCATGTCTTCCCTCGTTAGAATAGACAACCACGCGTGTGGATTTCTCCTGGTTGCCCCCTCCCACATGCCTCACTGTGCTCCAGGAGACTAACCTGTGTAAACTGCATCAAAAGTCTTTCTGCCTCTCTGGTTTCCACGTGGTTCTGAACAATGGTGAGTACTGGTGGAAGACAGGAGAGAGGGGGGAGAGTGGAGCTGGGGTATTCACAGGCCCCTCCCCACGCTACCCCCTGTGTGTTCACGGGCGTCTGCTCTTTCAAGGGCAGCAGCTGAGCCCCTATGGATGGTACCACCCCTCACCACTTCCTGCACCTGCCCACACCTTGTAAAATGATCCCTTTACTAACTCGCCTCAAATTAACTAATTTGAGCGTGTCGTGCATTTCCTGCCAAGACCCTGACTGACACAATAACTGAAGGTTAACGGGAAGCATTTAAATATTGCAGTGGCATTTACCGAACTCTGCTTTCACATTCCTTAAGTGTTAGCTAAGCTTTGGAGAATTTGGGGTAGCGAGAGGATGGACAACACTGAGATAATATCAGGCACCAGTAAGATCTACCCACTTTCTTTTGTTTGTCCTTTTAGTATTCTTGTTGTTGTTATTTCTATTGTTATTATAATTATACAGGTGACAATTGGCAGGTGACATTGACAGGTGACATTGCTATTGTAAACAAATAAGACACTGCAAGCGTGTATAGGTTGAATGATTCAATCTCTGCTCGTGCCATGACCAAACTCACTCTTCTTCCTGCTGCCTGGTGCATTTTTTTCTAGTCTTTTTTTCTAGATATTTTTGTATATATCCGTGTATCTATATATACACACAAATATAGATCTTCTAAAACAAATTTGGCCCCTGGTAGATGCACTGTTCTGCCATTCCCCCTAGCAATATCTATGGATACCTCGTTCTTTTTTAAACTGCTGCATGCCCTGGATATAAACAAGCCAATTAACCATTTTGTGGATGTGTAGGTTTTTTGTAGGTTTTCACTGTTACACACACAAAATTGCAATAAGCCTTCCCGTACTGACTCACACACATGCACCCTAGAGTGGGTATTTCCTTGGGATAGATACCTAAACATAGAATTTGGTTAAGTTATATAATTTAAATCTGGTAGATCTGCCCAGCTGACCTCGATGAGAGCTGCTTCAGTAGTGTGTGAGAGTACATTTTCCTCACACTCTCCCCAACTCGGTGTAGTATCAACTCACTTAAATGTTGCCAATCAGATGGAAAATAAAAGAAATACTTTTTAAAATGTTGGTTTCTGGGATTACCATGAGGTGGAGCATCTTCTACTGCTTTTTTCCATTTGGGTTTCTTCTGCAAATTTTCTGTTCCCTTTTCTGCACTTATGGTCTTTCTCCAGGGTGGCTGTCTTTGACCCTATTATCTTCAGCTATGGAGACAAGTAAACATAGTCCATAGTCCGTGGGCTGTTCTTTGCAGTTATTTCTAAATTCAAAGCATGTGATTTTGCCAGAGATTTTCAGTGAGTGGCCAAAGAGAACCAAGATTAAGAAACGAAAGAGGAAGATCGAAATCTTAAAACATGTGGATTGCAGATCCTCTCATATCTACTCATATAATTTTATATTCTACTTGGTATATTTAGTTACAGATTATCTCTATCTGTCTATGTATCATCTGTCTACTCTTTGAGTTTGCTCTGATGTTACCGCCATGTTCTTGGAGCACAACTGCCTCTGAAGGCATGAAGGCACGTGTCCTTAATGGGCAATAATCATTGATGAGGGTTGAAGAACATTCTGTTCAACTTCTATACATCTTACTGAGGCCCAGAGAGTGAAAATGACTTGCCTGCAAGACCACCGCCAACTGATGGTAAAACTAGAACTTGAACCCAGGTCTTCTGATTCTCAGGTCCATGAACTTTTCATGAGGCTGAATTAATATCTTCAATTTAATTCAGTCCAACTCAAAAGACCTTACTGGGTACCTACTCACTCTAGCAGCCTACGGAGTGGGCTGGTGACTTAGAGGTGAATATGGTACCCTCCCACCGCTCCTGCCACTAACAAGCTGTCACTTGAAGATAGACCTTTGTGTTCTGGTTCAGGAGGCTGGCAGAGCCTGCAAAATGGCTTGAGAACTTCTCACGAGTGACACTGTGATGGCAAGTTTTCTGGGTCACCTTGGCCAGGCTCTAGTACCTAGTATTTAATCAAACACGAACCTGGATGTTGCTGTGAATGTAGTTTATAGATGTGGTTAACATTGACTACCATGTGACCTTAAGGAAAGGAGATCATTCTTGACAGTGTGGGTGGGCCCTAATCCAACCCGTTGAAGACCTTCAGAGCAAAGACTGAGGTTTCTCAGAGAAGAAATTCTGTCTCAAGACTGTAGCACCAACTCCTACCTGATTTCCCGTCTGCTCGTCTGCTCTATGGCTTTTAGACTTGCCAGCCCTTAACATAATTGCATGAGCCAATTCTTTAAGAAAAATCTCTTAATATCTATGTATGTATCTATGTATGTATGAATGTATGTATGTATGTATCTATTATCTATGTATCTATTATCTATCTATCATCTATGTATCTCTCTATTGTCTATCGTCTATCTATCTATCTATCTATTTATATCTCTCCTATTGTTTCTGTTTCTCTGGAGACTCTGACTGATTCAGAGATTTCTTCTCTTGCCCATGTTTAAATGTTAAGAACAGGAGGCTGGAAGACCCAGAGGCTGCTGAGGCTGCAGCGTAGAAACACGTGGAGCCAGTCTGGACCATGTTCTGCCTGCTGCTTCCAGAGATATCACCCACTCTCATTCCTATGCTCCACCATACCCAGCCCTCAGGGCTGCTAGCTGGCTGGTCCCTGGTCCTCCTCTGTCAGCAGAAGAGCTCTCCTCCACTCCTTTCTGGTGTCAATGAATACCATCCTCATGACAAGTCAGTTTCACTGTTTTGCAGTCCTTGTCATCTGCAGGAAAACATACCTCAACGGTCTGCCACCTCTGACTTCTTCCAAGTCATTAGTCCTGGAAGTCTGCCCAGCTGTTTCGATGGGGTCACCTGCTGGCATTCCCCACGGGTGACAACTTCTCCTCGAAGGTGCTTGTGGAAGGTGAGTCCTGCAGAGGCTGTATGTCAGGTTACACAAGAGGAAACGGGGCAGCTGTTGGCCACGCTCATTCCCCCACTGACCCCTCAGAACAGACATGGCTGCTTCTCATTGCAACAAAGCGAGACGGGAAAAAAAAGCGTCTTGGAAGAGATTTGCCGCGTTAAAAAAATGTCATAAAAAGAAAGCTTCTGAGGCCATGTAGCTTCGGGGTAAGGAAAAGGTGGGGACCTCGCCAGAGTAGGCCTCTGAGGCTTCCTGTTTGCAGGCAAGCGGGAAGCATAGTGCAAACATCCTTCTTCATTTATGGTCTTTGTTCTTGTTCAGCCAGTGTGCTGTTCCACAGGGTGGCCTTTCAGACGCATGCTCCCGTCGGCATTATCTGCTTCAGATCAAAAGAGAAAATGCATGAGAATGTGCTCGGAAGGCCTGGTTACCGCACACATGCCAGTTATAATCATAATCATAAATGCTCGGGCTGGGACCTCTTGGGGAATCTAGGCTTGTGTCTCTTTCCCTGAGATCTGTCTCTTCCTTGGAGCTCAGGCCGGCCACCACGTACTGCATGTAAATGTGCCAGGCACTGCGCTGAGCATGGGGGAGGGGGCACTCAGTCCCCAGTGGGGCCCCGAATGAACCAAGTTAGAGAATGAGAGTTTCCATTTCTCCCGGAGAGCGCGGTGACCAAAGAATTCATTCGTTTAGCCCCTTCGGCATCCGCTTTTCAAATTTTGTTTGAGAAGCTGCTCCTGCCTCCTCTCCTCTCTCTCCCAAGATTTAGAAAATCCATAACCACACCTCTCCATTTGCCCGAGAGAGTCCCAGTTTACACTGGTTTTCCCAGCGTAGTTACTAATAGCAGGTGTCCGTTCTCAAGAGTGTTCCAGTTTGGATGACAAGTTCTGTGGTCTCATTTATCTATAATCCTTCTGGGCAGCCATGAAAATGTCAAGGACCTTTTCTAGGAGCTAGGCCACGGCTTGGTACAGAGGAGGGTCCTCAAAATGCTGGTTATTGAACCAATTTATTTGCTAATCTTGGAGATTGGAGGCAGGGACCTGGGAACAGATGCGTCAGGTCTCCTGGACAGAATATGCAGGAAGAGTCAGTGTCCAGAGGCGCTTGGGGGCGGCATTTGTGCGACATTTTTACACCGTGAAAAACTAGCCACAGCTTTTAAACCCTATCAGCAAGATGCTTGAGTCGACTCAAGGTCTTCGTGGAAGAAATTGGGCTTCAGGAAGGCAGAGTTGAATAAAAAGTACAAGGAGCATCTTCTGAGCCCGTTTGTGGCAATATGTTACCACACATCCAGTGGGCTGGATAGTTAGGTATATGTGTCATTTGTTTGGAATTTGGCACATAAGGAAGCATATTTGCATAGGTTCTGACTCAGGACTCCTAGCAATGGGAGGTAGAGAAGAAAGGTATTATCATCCCCACTTTTTATTTTTAAGACAAGGAAACTTTTCCAAAGTTGCACCGCTAAAGGGTGGCAGAATCCAGGGTCTCGATGAGCCCTCCCGCGCCCATTGCTCTTTCCAGGTCATTATCCTGGAGACAGTATTGGAAGACTGGCCAAAGCACTTCGCGTTCCAGTAAGAGGTGTTTTGAGGTTGGGGTTCTGTGGTAGGCAGTTAATACAGGGACCAGTCGGATCAGAGAAGCTCCCGTGAATTGGGAAATGGTGACAAAGCTGTTTTTATAGAACTGACGTTTGGAGGGTATCAAGCCAGCTCATTTCCATTTACAACTTGCAGGCCTTCCTGCCCAGAGGAGAAACAGGGACAGGACCCCAGCCCTGTACGCAGGGGGCAGGGACAGATGCAAATGCTGTGTGCGCTGCTCGGCTACCACTATGTGATCGGGGCCACGTGAAGCCAGGGTGATTGAACTGTTGGTGACCCCTCGGAGCAAGGAGGCTAATTAGAGCTTCTCTTTCCCCCACTTCAGTCACAAGCCCCTCCTGCCCTTCCTCCTGATGGTGCAGCTGATAAGGAGGGATTGAATTTATGAAAAGCGATGAAGATGTTTGGATAAGCCTCGGGACCCAGGCAAGCCAGCCGGACGAGTCAGGGCCTGACGGAGGCAGCGGGGTTGTCTGAAAGCTTCGGAAGGAGCAGGCGAGGCAAGGCCAGGAGGAAGGGGGAGCACTGAACTTGAACGTGACACCCCGCGGGCATGGCCCTGGGACTTGGCAATCCAGGTGGAAATGGACCTGCTGAAAAAGCTGGCTCTACGGGGAGATTTTCAGCTCGCCCCATGCCACCTGGCAGCTGGTAGATCCTGCCACCCGTGGCCCCTGTCCCCGGAGAGAGCCGGTGTGAGCAGAATAAACCTGAGGACATAGAGCCGCTGAGTGAGGAAAGGGTGGGAGCCTAGGAAAGAGCACCTCCCCTCCAGAGGTGACGTTTACGCTGGTGGGAAGAATAAGGAAGGTGAAAATGTTTACCGAGTATTTACCATGTGCCAGGCCCTGTGCAGAGGGCATTATATGTAGTGTCTTGCTTTATCCTTTTGTGTGAATGGTTTGGTTGTTATCGTGCCCGTTGCACTGATGTAGTAAGTGAAGCTCAGAGAGGGTAGGTAACTAGCCCGAGGCCACACAGCCAATACGTGATAAATCTAGGGATCAAAACGAACTCGTGATTTTGTTTTTTTTTTTTAAGTCTGGCGGTGAGGGGCTGGAGCCTCTCTTCTAGGTGAGCCTGCTGCAAGCCGACTGGAGCTGCACAGCAGGGATGGGAGGGTGCCAGGATGGGTGAGGGCAGGTGTGTCGGCCAGGATGGGAGGGTGAGCTCCATCTTTTATTCTGGGCTGCCTCGACTCATTCCTTGGCTGGATGGCTCCTTACCTGTCCCCCTGCATTGGTCCCCCTGGTCTTCTGCAGGTGGTTACAGGGAGAAGATGCTCTCTGCCCACCTGGAACAGCCCCTCATCCTCAGTGCTGGCTGTGGAAGCACCAGCTTCTAAGGTCTTTGGAGGGAAATATCCCAACAGCTGCCTAACCCCAAACGCCCAAGCCCTCTGTCATGGAGGAGCCTCGGGGTCCCGTGGCCACCTGGTCTCCTGGTCTTGCCCACGTGTGCCCCGCCGAGGACTGCCTGAGAACCACGGCTGCCTGTAGCTATGTTTCTCCTGGCTGCCACCCACCCACACCGAGCCTGTGATTCATGGGGAGGTGATGGAAGCTGAGTAGCTGTCTTGGGTGTGCAAAATGAGCTGTGTTCCTGAGGCCAGGGGTGGGGCTGGGAGGAAGGCGGGCTGGCTAGCATAAGCATAGTGTTCTGTGGGATGAATGTGTCACTTGCATCTAAATTAAGGGAGACCTCTGACCCCAGCATCCTCGGGAAGGAGTAAGGGCGTCCTTGGCAGGGTTTCCCTAACTCGGTTCTGGATTCTGACTTTCTCCTGCCTCCCAGAGGCCAGCCTCAGAGAGGGGAGCTGGAGAAGCAGCGTCTGCTGAGTTAGCTCCTCCCCTCTGGGAGACTCCTCCCCAAATGGGCCCCCAGCCTCACACATTTATTTTTAATCATAACAAAGACTCAAACTTTTTTTTTTTAATTTTTTTTTTTTTTGGCGGTACGCGGGCCTCTCACTGTTGTGGCCACTCCCGTTGCGGAGCACAGGCTCCGGACGCACGGGCTCAGTGGCCATGGCTCACGGGCACATGTGGGATCTTCCCAGACCGGGGCACAAACCCGCGTCCCCTGCATCGGCAGGCGGACTCTCAACCGCTGTGCCACCAGGGAAGCCCTCAAACTTTTTTTAATTTAATTTTTATTTTGTATTGGAGTATAGTTGTTTTACAATGTTGTGTTAGTTTCAGGGGTACAGCAAAGTGATTCAGTTATCCATATACCTATATCCAATCTGTTTCAGATTCTTTCCCCATAGAGGTTATGACAGAATGTTGAGTAGAGTTCCCTGTGCTCTGCAGCAAGTCCTTGTGGATTTTCTGTTTTATATATAGTAGCGTGTATATGTTAATCCCAAATTCATAATTTATCTCTCCCGATTCCATAGCTTGCTCATCACTGCAGATTCCAAAGTCACATGGACTGCATTGTTTTCAACACTAGATTTTCCACGAAATTTCCCTTCCGTTGGGAATCCCTTGTCAACACGAAGGCAAAGCTATGACCCCAACAATTAAGGCTAGGACTGTTCAGTGTGGTCTGGTCTGATCCAGCTGGGGCTGGGAGGTAGTAAGAAAGAATAAAGCCAGAGTGGAAGAAATGTCTGTGCATATAAAGTGCCGTCCATTCTGGTTAAATGCAAGGCACGATGTATAAATCAGCCTGGGTCATTGAAGTTAACAGTTCACACTTAGTTTTAATGTTGGTCATGGTGCCCGAGACTCATTTCATTAGTGTCAGTTTAACAGTTGGATACGTGGGCCAGGGGTAATATTAATGATTACTTGTTAGTTAAGTGGACATGGAGCTCTTACACAGAAAGCCGGCGGCACAGACCCCTTTCCAAAGGCCAGACCGGGCAGGCGCTCCCTTGTGTGTGCTGTGTTAGGCAAGGTGCAGCCGTGGGTCTGGGAGACCTGGAGCTCCCAGGAGGACAGCTTAGAAGGATGCCCTGAACCCCAGCAGGTGTGGCTGGGCCTTGCCTGGATCTCTTCCCAGGGGGCCCCTGGAAAGGTGAGCTGCTGCCCCTTTGGGGTTGAGTCATTGTCTGAGCAAAAGATCTTTCTCTACAGAGCCAGGGAACAGCCCAGCAGGCAGCTCCCCAGGGCCCAGAAGAAATGGAGGCAGTGGCCCCTGGGCCTCCCTCTCAGGGAAGAAGCCACCTTTGCAGCCTGGGGTGGTTTTCCTTGTGTCAAGATGGGAATGCACACTGGTGAGTGGCGCCGACATTTCGAGAAAGCATACAGGTTCGCTCATTCATAAAATGGAAGAACAGTGTGTTTTGAGTCCTGGCAGGGCTCTGGGGCAGCTCTCAGGCCAGCGTCGCTGATTATAATCATTTCTGGAAATGCCCTGATTTGCCCGCAGGGAGAAGCCAAAGTTGCCTGGGAACGGGCCACAGATGGAGCCCGAGTGCAGGATGCCGACCCTGCGAATGGTGCCAAACTGAACTGTCAGGAAGGGTCCCAGTCCCACTGCCCCTGTGGCCCTTTTCCTCCTCCACGCCTCTTCCCAGACACTCTTCTGTCTCCAAAGCTTCCTGGTCGGGAGGCTGCGGCTGGGACTATGTGACACAAGGACAGGAGGGTGGCCTTGCGAGAACACTGGAGGAAGGGGATTCTTCCTGGCCCTGTTGGATCAGTCCGGCTGGGGGGTTCTGTGGACCCTGATCTGACATTTTTGTAAAGTGGAAAACATTTATTAACATTCAAACTCCCTTCATGTAAAACCATATAAAAATATTACTCAGCCATAAAAAAGAACGAAAGAATGCCATCTGCAGCGACATGGATGGACCTAGAGATTGTCACACTGAGTGAAGTAAGTCAGACAGAGAAACACAAATACCATGATATCACTTACATGTGGAATCTAAAAAAAAAACGGTACAAGTGGACTTATTTACAAAACAGAAATAGAGTCACAGAGTTAGAAAACAAACTCATGGTCTTACCAAGGGAGGAAAGGCAGGGGAGGGATAAATTGAGAGATTGGGATTGACACATACACACTACTATATACAAAATAGGGAACTAACAACGACCTACTGTACAGCACAGGGAACTCTACTCAATACTCTGTAATGACCTATATGGGAAAAGAATCTAAAAAAGAGTGGATATGTGTATATGTATAACTGATTCACTTTGCTGTACACCTGAAACTAAACAACATTGTAAATCAGCTATACTCCAATAAAACATAATTTGAAAAAATATAAAAATTCTTAGCATTTTGATTTTATGTAAGTCTATATTTTCTACATAGTTACAATACTGTATAATTTAGCTTTTCGTAATACATTGTTTAAATACATCATCAGTTCTATCAAACATAAGCAATATTCTCAAATCCACCAATCTCCTCTGTGCGTCACTCTGCAGGGCTAATTAGCAGAAGATGCTCTTTATTAAGAAGTGTATGGTCTGAGTGTTAACCATTGATGAAGCTGAGTATTTTTATACAGCATTTTCTTTTTGCTTTGATGACAACAAGACAAAATCCTTAAGGACACTGAAATTCAGTAAGTAAAGTCCAGAGACGCCACTTTAGCTGATGAATCCAGTTCACACATAACACTATAGTATTAAAAACCTTAAAAAAAAAAAAAAAAAAAAAGCCCTGTGAAATCTGCCCTAGTATAGTGGGCGCTGGGTTCAGGCCTCGCCCTCCCCAAGCAGCCGTGTCCTACGTTGAACAGGTGACTCACAGAGTCAGCGTCTTCTCCGTGTTGCCTGTGGGCCCAGTGGGCAGGTGGGCAGTTGAGAACCAGTTTTATCAGAAGCCAGAGACCATTAGTGATTTTATTGCAAGGCTGCTCTGCCCCTCAGCTCTGGATGGCAGGTGCTATGAACTAAGTTTTGTGGTGTCTGTGTAGTGAGACAGCTGTGGCAGAGGAGGCCTGGGTTCCTGGACACCCCCCTGTCATTTGGGCATGCTGGATCAATTTTGCTTGACACTGTGAAAGGATCAGCATTCGGTCAGTAAAATAACCAAATCCTGCCGCTTTAGTCTACCCTCCCCCACCCCCAGCCAACTGCCTGGTACCAGCTTCATTCCGTGTCTCGCTTTGGCTTAAGGCATTTTTGCTGTCAGGAGTGCCCTTCCTTTTTCCGTCTGTCTGCCTGGCTCTTGCCTAGTCTTCAGAGCCTAGTTGAAGCCCACCTCATCCATGAAGCCTTCCTGGACTGCTCCAGCTCATATTCCCCAACAGTATTCCCCAACTATGCCACACACGTGTCCCTGTATGATAGTCATTCACACTGCTCATGAAATATTTTCAGCTCTTTGCCCACCATGCACGTGGTAAGACTGTATTTCCTGACTGGTGGCATTGGGTGGGATCATGTGACCAGTTTTGGCCAATGAGTTGTGAGCAGAAGAGACTTGTCACTTCAGAGCTAAGCCTTCTTTTCCAACAACTTCCGTGGTGATCAACAATATTCCAGTAGTGGCTACCCCATGAGCCTGGTCAGAGGACAGGCCAGGGCATGGAGGAGAGCCACTAGCTGACTTGTAATAGACGTGTAGCAAAAACAAAAGGTAGACCTTCGTTATTTTTAGCCATGGAGACTTCGGCATTATTTGTTATCTTAGCATAACCTGTACTGTTCTATTCTTATACATGATGTCTTTACAAATGTTGTCCCCTCTACTTCGATTAGTGCCCCTCCTTCCACTTGGCAAATTGTTACTTATCTCCCAGAGCCCTGTTCAGGTGTCACTTCCTTGCTCATGTCTCCAGAGTTAGAGACATCCTTATATTTGGTCATTGAGTGTCTGCTGTATCCCAGGCTCCATGCTTGGTGCTGGGGGTTAAACACCATTGATACAACCAAGACCCTGCCTTCTGGGGCTTTCAGGGGGAGATACTGTGTGTTTACAGCCTCAGTCTCTTTTCCTTGATATAAGTGCCATGAAGGTGGAGCTCAGACTTAGCCTTATTTCTATTCTCAACACCAACCACAGAGTAGGAAATCAATAAGGATTTGCTAAACCATGGATGTCACCCCTTCCCTGGAGCGTCCCCAGCCCCGATTCATAACGCTCATGGGTAAAATTTGCATGTGTTTTCATGACCCCCGTTTTGTCCCCCTCCTGGATGTGGGTCCCTTGGGAGCGTGGCTGTGCCTTATGGTTCTGTGGGTGTCAGGACCGGTGGGCAAGGGAGGCTGGATGCAGGTTCGGTGCATGGTAAGTGTTTGCAGAGAGACCTTGCTCACAGCTCATAGGAAAGGGGGTGGAGATCATCATGAACTCATGCCAACCACGTAACTACTTGCGCAGAAAATGGTGAACTGAAATAATAAATGCTGGAGAGGGAGTGGAGAAAAGGGAACCCTCCTGCACTGTTGGTGGGAATGTAAACTGGTGCAGCCACTGTGGACAACAGTATGGAGTTTCCTTAAAAGACTAAAAATAGGGCTACGATATGATCTTGCAATCCCACTCCTGGGCATATATCTGGAGGAAACTCTAATTCAAAAAGATACATGCACCCCAGTGTTCATTGCAGCACTATTTACAGTAGCCAAGACATGAAAGCAACCTAAATGTCCATGGACAGATGAATGGACAAAGAAGATGTGGTACATATATACAATGGAATATTACTCAGCCATAAAAAAGAATGAAATGATGCCATTTGCGGCAACATGGATGGACCTAAAGATTATCACACTAAATGAAGTAAGTCAAACAGAAAAAGCCAAATACCACAGGATATCACTTATATGTGGAATCTTAAAAAAAAATGATACAAATGAGCTTAAAACAGAAACAGACTCACAGACATAGAAAACTATGGTTACCAAAGGGGAGGGAGGGAGGGATAAATTAGGAGTTTGGGATTAGCAGATGCAAACTACTATATATAAAATAGGTAAACAACAAGGTCCTACTGTACAGCACAGGGAACTATATTCAATATCTTGTAATAACCTATAAAGGAAAAGAAGCTGAAAAAGAATATATATATAACTGAATCACTCTGCTGTACACCGGAACCTAACACAACAGTATAAACAACTATAAATCAACTATACTTCAATAAAAAAATAAAGAAAATGGTGAATCAGTGATGCTGAAATTGCAGGCTTTCCATCTTAAATACTACTCATGTATCACAGGCAAACAGTGGGTTGGAGCCCCAGATCTACTGGTGACTCTGTTGGTCGTTGGGCTGGTCCCTTCCCTTCTTTGGGCCTTGGTGTCAACATCTGTACAGTACGGAGGGGACATGGGGCCTTTGCTTCTGCTTCCTCAAAGCTGATATAGGTGGGTCCATGTGGGACAACTCCAGAAAGACTCCAGAAAGACCATGTTGGGGAACCTGCACCTTTTGCACTGTTCGAGGTTAAGGAGAGAGCAGCCCTAACCTGGTCTGGGCCTCCGGACACACCGTCTCGTGGCCTGGACTCTTGAGGACACTTTTGTGAAACAGCGTTGCTTCCCAGGCCCAAGGGAAAACTCTCTCGCCACCCCACACCCTGCACCCCGGGTGATGCTGACCCTTGGGTGGACACTCGAATGAGCCTGCCCCCTCCCTACAGCTACAGCCTGTGCTTCTCCTAGGAGCCTGGCACGGAGCCCCACATGCTGTCATGGCCTGGGGGCAGACACCTTCCTCCCCACCAGTGCTTTCAGTGCCTGGTACCACCTGGTTGGGTAGCTTTGCCCCAGAGCAGGCTCCCACCCTGGCACCCAGACCACTGCGTCCTCCCCAGGGCTGCAGAGAGCAGCGCATGTGCCCAGCGGGTTCCACATGAGCGGCTGCCTCTTGTCTTTCTGTTCAGAAAATTCTCAGGCTGGGTTGGTGGGAGCTGATCTGCAGACACTTCATTCACAACTTGTTGTTGGTTGGTTATTCTCTTCCAAGGGAGGCGGGGGTGTGGCTGCAAAATAAATCTTTGGTTTTTTATTTCTTCTCCCCAAAGAAGTCATTGTGTTGCAATGCAGGGAGAGCCCAAGCCGATGACATTTTTATGGGGCTGCCTCCAGTGAAGACTAGTGTCTGCTCGGGCCATCCAGAGGGTGGCTAGCGCTCTCTCTCCCTCCTCCCGCCCTGGCCATCCCCACCCCCTTTCTCTCACAGCAATACAACTTCAGTTCAATGCTTGTCTAGAATTCTCAGTGGGGCTACCTAGGCTAAAAGGGGGTGGGGTGGGAGGTGACATCACATCCCCGTGAGCCGATTGGCTGCTTTCAGGCTTCGGGAATGATATCATCTCAGCTCCTGCTTCCCCACCCCCTTTTCCTTCCAGTCCTTTCCAGGCCGGGCAAGCCCCCTCCCCAGCGCCCCACCCCAGGGTACCCCGTTGCCTTGGCGACCAGAAGTTTTCAACCTCCTTGTCTGAAGGAACGGTCATTCATTATACGTCTGACATGGGGGTGAAGGGTGCAGGGAGGGAGACCCGGGCTGGACAGTCGCAAGGGGAGGTTGTGGACAACCGACTAATGAACAAAAATATGTTTCACGCCTGAGAAGCTGTCAAAGATGGCAGCGAGGAAAAGGTCATTGCAAACGGCATTTATGAAATCGAAAAACGGAGACGGAATTCTCAAAAGCAAGCAGGGGCCAAAATACGGTTGAAAATCACCACCCGCTCCCCCAGACAGCTCATTAGGAAGATCTGGGAGCGAGAATCCCAGGCGGTGTCGGGGTGCTGTGTTATCTTTGGGGGAAGGGCCAGCCCCTCCTCCCCTCCTGAGGAGTGTACACTGAGGCAACTCTCTCCTCCCACAAGCTTCGCTCAGAGCCAGCAGTTTCTCGAAAAAACGAACCAGATAAGGATCCACCCTTGGTGTTTGTGGGTGTCTCCTAGTCCCTTAGTTTGAGTCCCCAGGAAACCAAGGCAGGAAGGAAGAATCTCCGGTTGAGGTTGCGTGCTTGTGTGTGTGTGTGTGTGTGTGTGTGTGTGTGTATGTGTGTGTGTGCTTGTGTGTGCGTATGTATATGTGTGTGTGGGTTTCAATTACCCATAGATTCCTGGTCTACACTGATAATATTCACTAGGGAATATTTCAGTCCCTGATTCCCTGGGACAGTTTAGGGACAGCACACAGATTCCTCTCGGTCGCACCCCATCTCATCCTCTGCCTTTTCCACTCCACTTTTACCCCGGGAGTATTTTCCCTCTCTCCATGGGCTGTTAATATCTGTCTGTTTGCGGTCTTCCCTTATACTGGTTCAATGTCTGTTGTCTTGTCTGGGGCATCCTTTGGAGTCAGGAATTCCAGATTTGAAGTTTGGAATATTGGTGGGACACCTGCTTCGTTTGGTCCCTACTTTTCACTCCTAACCACCAACGGCTGCCTCTTCTTGGCCTCTCACAGGCTGCCTCTCAGTCCATTCCAAGTAGTTCTGAATCTATACGGTTAAAAGGAAAATAAGCAAATGATGAAAAGAGATGTGAAAGATGTACTTGCTGGGCAATAAGGGGAAAGTCTAGAGATTCATTTCAGGAACAGATTCTTCTAGAAGTGTTTGTGTGCAGAGATCCATGGACGTTTTTCCCTGTAAGTCTAGAATATACTGACAACAAAAATTTGCTAGTGTTGTCTTCATGTTTAATTGTACAAATTTTTCTGAGCTAAAAATGTATTTTAAGTATTCTGTAATAACCTATATGGAAAAAGAATCTGACAAAGAATGGGTATGTATATCAGGTATATATATCTGATATATATGGGTATATATATATATATCCGATTCACTTTGTTATACACCTGAAACTAACACAACATTGTAAATCAACTATACCCCCATAAAAATTTTTTAAAAATTTAAAAAGTGTATTTTAAAATACCATCTACAAATGGGTGAAAACTATAAACTATATACACACACACATCGACACACACAGCCATATACATATGTGGGTCTCTGTGTGTGTGTAAATGTGTGACTGCATTTCCTTAGTTCCGTTTTTGAAGTTTCCAGATGTTTTGCAGTGAGTAGGTATTACAAATATAATCAGGAAAAAAAAGCTGTTTAAAAGAAAATCGGTCATTGGGCAGAACGTTCTAAACGGCAGATGAATATAACTTCCAAGATGAAGTAGCCGGATGTCTGTCAACTCAGTGTAGCAGAGAAAACAGGGGCTGTGTTTGTCACCAGTGTGTGTGTGGGTGACGTGGATACGCCTGGTGTCCTGTGGCTTCTCTTCCTTTCTGCTGTGGTCTGATTTGTCAGGCTTAGAGGGAAAGCAAACTCTCTAAGTGTTAGATGGAGGTGATCTTGGACTGCCTTCCGATCCACCCTATTCCCATCTAAACTAGATATTTAATGGCTCTTGAAAGTGAACATTAGTCCAAGATTTATACAAGCTGTCACCTCAGAATCAACATGCCCCAAACCAAAGTAATAATTTCCCTAAACTGTTTCCTACCCATCCCTAAAGTTCCTGTGTCTGACCCCAGAACCACTATTTTTATCCAAGCTAAAAAATTCAGAGTCATTTTTTTTGGTGGTACGCGGGCCTCTCACTGTTGTGGCCTCTCCCGTTGCGGAGCACAGGCTCCGGACGCACAGGCTCAGCAGCCATGGCTCACGGGCCCAGCCGCTCTGCAGCATGTGGGATCCTCCCGGACCGGGGCACGAACCCGCGTCCCCTGCATCGGCAGGCGGACTCTCAACCACTGCGCCACCAGGGAAGCCCCAGAGTCATTTTTGATTAGTCCCTATACCTCAGCCTCCAAGACACTCACCGAGAACAGTTCATTTTTCCTGCCAAGTCTGCCACTGTATTCATTCTTTCTAACTTCCCACTGTCCCAATATAAGCCATTTCCTTCAAGGGCCATCTAAAATGCCACCTCCTCCAGGAAGACTTCCTTGATCACTCCTGTGGTTACTGATAAACATCTAACCTGAATTCCAACAGGATGAACGGACTTGAGTAACACCATCCACCCTGGATCATGCAGCCTTGATTTGTTTGAGGAATTAGACTTGGTTTTCCTCCTAGACCACATGGCTCTAGAGAGCAGGGGCCTAATAAGGTCACATCTGATCTCAATATAATTTATTGATTAAACAAAAGGAAACCACTTCCTCTCTTGACAAACCATGCTGGTATTTCACCCTCTTTCCTTTATAGGTATTTTACCAATCACCTAACCCAAACACCTACTTTTTTAGTTTAAGCAAACTTTTCTTTCTTGCATTACCGTTTAGTACAATTTCTCATATGTTCCTGTCTTTGAAGATATTGATTAAACTCTGTCTCTATATTTTAATTTTTATCTGAATAAATAGTTCCAAATTCTCTTTTTTGATTTAAAAGGCAGGATAGTCTAATGTTTAAGTCTGTGAACTCTGGAGCCAGACTGCCTAAGTCTGGGAATGAAATATGGTAGCCACTAGCCATATGTGACTCTTTAAATAGATTATAGTTTTAAAAAAATGAAAGATTCAATTCCTCATCCATACCGAGGCGTTCAAGCGCTCAAAGAGCCACATGTAGCCAGTGGCTACCGTATTGGAAAGCACAGATATAGGATGTGTCTATCATTGCAGAAAATCCTGTTGGGCAACTCAGGCCAGATCCACATCTCAGCTCTGCCACTCACCCTTCCTGTGAGTATCTGACTTTGTGGGTCAAGTTCCTCATAATACCTACCTCCTTGAGTTGCTTAAACTTTAAATGAGTTCATGCACGTAAAGCACTTAGAAGAATGTCTAGAGCATAACACCAGGTCAGTCCTAGTTAGCCATTCTGGTTTACACTGGTCTCGTTTTCCAGACCCTCATTCATCTCCACGACCTGTTTAGTCCATGAATCCATATCACATTTTTGGTAACAGCATTCTCACTACTTCCTGCCGAGAATTCTCTTTAATTTCTCCTGAAAAGACAGCATTCTCTGGCCAGAAACTGTTCATAGAGGCCACCTTCTTACTTGTTGACATAGAAATTACTCTCTAAAACTATAAAGGACCCTGGGAAGTCAGAATCACTTCACGTTGGACCTTCATGGCCTTTAGGCTGGTCACCGCCAGGCCAGGGAAACTCTTTTCCTCCCTTGGATCTGGGACGGCAAGTGGAGGGAAAGTCAAATGATGTTTAATCAGGCCAAGCATTCTTCGCTGGTGACCTAATGAGGGGCATATGAGTAAATGACCATTAGGCGGGATGTTTGTGTGAACTGCAGTAGAAAATTCCTCTCAACTTTCTGAAAAAGAAGATAATATATCTAAATAGCTTCCTGTCTCTTTCCTGCGAAGCAGCAGCGGAAGGAAAATAGATTCTCCAGCAGGGAAATTTTTAGCTCGTTGGGTGCACTCAGCCCTTCCCCATGGGGAAAAGTGAGTGGAGCTGGGAAACAAGGGAGCCTTCCGGGCACTCCCAGGTGCCCTGACATTTGGCAAGTTGTTTCGGAGCTGGGGGGTCCGGAAGACATGGAGGGTGGGTGGAGGGTAAGAAGGGACTCGAGACGGTGATGGGGTAACTCTGGGGGCTCCTGTCACTCCCCTTGCTCAGATCCTGGAACAACCTTTGCCTTGGTTCTTAGAAACCCCAGTTCATGTCTTAGCAGGAAAGGGAAGAGTGGATTGCTTCCTGCCCGCCGGAGGACTGCTTCCAAGCCCTGTGCCTGTTGCTTTGGAAGACCTTTCCATTGCTATGAAAAACACGTTCGGGGGCTTGACTTTAAGTGGAAACTGCTACTTACTGCAGCCAAACCACAACATGGAGGCCCGAAAAGCCCCTCTTCCATTTGCCGTGGCTCGGGGTGGGCAAGGCAGAACGTTCTCAGAAATCCACACCATGTGCCCCTCCAAGCCCCACTAGTGAGCCGTTTGCAGCGGGGAGAGGCAGGCGCTTACGGGAAGCACGGGCCCGGGGACCGGCTCCTGCCGATTTACCCAGTTCAGCTCTGTTGCCAATGCCCAAGATGCGAGCTTTGGGCCCCTTCCTCAGCACCCCTCCCCAGGCAGCCTTTCTCCTTTTCTCTGGCTGCAGGTGACACTAGGCCTCATCAACCTGTCTTCTTAGGATCTAGACCAGAGGTCAGCAAACTTTTTCTTAAAGGGCCAGAAAGTGATTCTTTCCAGTTTTGCAGGCCAAGAACAAAATTGAGGCTATTATGAAGGCAACCATTTAAAATCTAACTAAACATTAAAAAGAACACAACAAAAAACAAACCTTAGCTTGAGGGCCATAGGTGGTGGGTTGGATTGGGCCTCTGTGCTATAGTTTGCTGACCCCTGATGTAGGGCGTAAACTGTGACGAATAATTGCTGTTTCTTGGCTGAAAAATAGTTACGGAGAAATGAATGTGTACCTGACACCATCCTGGACGTGGGGGACACCACTGTCAAGCGAAACAAAACAAAGTCAAATACAGGCTGTGTCCTTAAGGGTTCACTTTCCAATGGGGATGATAGATTTATAAAAAGGTCATTAAAAGACAAGATCCTGGGTAAGTGCAGAGGAGCAGATGCTCACTGGAGCAAGACTGCAGAACGGCATCCAGGCCAGCTGTGGGATATACGGGTGTGTGTGTGTGTGTGTGTGGGCGTGGTGAGGAGAGAGAGGGAGACATATGTGGCCATTGCAGCTTCAATTAACGCAAATGCCCATCAATTTCCATTTCAACTAATTAAGATTACATACAATTAAATGATAAAATTAATCGATCATTAAAATTAAAAACGGAAATTCTGCTGCTCGCTTGCACTAGCCACGATCCCAAGGCAATGAATGGCCACATGGAGCTTGGGCGCCACATTGGATAGAGCGGGGAGGGGGGCAAGAGAGGAGGAGAGAAGGCCCCCCCAGTTCAGGGGATGCCCAAGCTGAGTCTGTAGGACCCTGTGGATTGAACAGGAATCCCTGAAGCTGAGGCAGAGGAACAGGGAGAGCAGGGCGAGGGGAAAGTGTGGGCAAAGACGTGGAGGTGGGAAACAGCATGGGTTCTGGGAGCAAAAATATAAGCCCAGGGCTTCCCTGGTGGCGCAGTGGTTGGGAGTCCGCCTGCCGATGCAGGGGACGCGGGTTCGTGCCCCGGTCCGGGAATATCCCACATGCTGCGGAGCGGCTGGACCCGTGAGCCATGGCCGCTGAGCCTGCGCGTCCGGAGCCTGTGCTCCGCAACGGGAGAGGCCACAGCAGTGAGAGGCCCGCGTACCGCAAAAAAAAAAAAAAAAAAAAAAAGCCCAGAAGAGCAGTTGGCAAGTGGCCCATGCCAGCGGTGCTCAGTACTCCTGGTGGAAGGGGTCATTGGGGGACCCACCCACGTGCCGGGGACTTGGGGTCCATGACCAAACACATACCCTGAGGTGTACTTATGTGAGTGTCTTGAACGTAACAGAAGATTTCAGTGACGCCCAAGGCCACGGAGAGAGAAGATGGGGCTTCATTCAAGTGGAAGCCGGTGTGTTCCTTACACTGAAGCATCCTCTGTCCCTCACTATGACACAGAGCCACCCAGACGCTATGGCTGTCCCTTCAGTGGCTCTGCTGGGGTTCCGTCAGGAGCCGTGGTGCTCCAAGCCTTGAGCCATATGGGGCTGTTTCAAATTTCAATGAGTTAAGATTCAATAACATTGAACTTTCAGCTGCCCAGTGTCATGAGCCCCATTTCAAGTACTCAATGGCCACTCCTGGCTCGAGGCTGCCATGTTGAACAGCGCAGGCGTAGAACTTTCCTGTTGTTGCAGAAGGGTCCTACTGGGCAAGACTGACCTAGGGGACATGATCTCTGTTCCTAGGTTGGCTTGGGAAAGCAGTTAGACCAAAAAGAAAGAAAGAAAACCCAGTTCTCCTTTACCAACAGGCGGTCCCTCGCGATGTGGGAATGTCAGGGCCTCTCGGGGAAGTGAGAAAGAGAGAAGAGAAACAAAATACAGCTGAGGTGAGGATGGCGTGTTTTCCCCAATATTACTAAGCAACCGTGTCCTAAAATCTCCAGAGCCAGCGACAGAACTTTGTTTACCAGGAAGAAAACACTTGAAAAGGAGAATATTTGGCGGAAATGCGCTTGGGATTAGCAGGGGTTTTTTTTCTTTCTTTCTTTTTTCTTCTTCTTTTTTTTTTTTTCTTTTAATGCTGTTTTGTTTCTCTTCTGGGTTGTTCAAGGTACTGACCTAGCACTCAGCCGTCTTTGCCAAGAAACTCTTTCCCTGCCTAATTAGTCTGTGGTATTGTTCGGGGTTCTGGGAAGGGAGGGGAGGGGGCCAGGCAGGGGGAGGAGGGCAGGACCAATGGGGAGCTGCAGGGAGCCAGGGAGGGGGGAGCTGGGAGGGGGGAGCCCGGGAAGCTAGGCTGGTCATTAGATGCCGAGGTCTTGAAAATCCCTCTGTAATTAATTTTCTCCTGCATTAATTAGAGAAATGTTGGAACGCCTGGAAGAGGGAGGGATTCGTTCCCCTGGGCTTCTTTTCAGGGCGATTTAAGGGAAAGATGGTAAGCTGTTGGAGAGCTGGCCTTGGCCAGGGCTCTCAGGAGACTTTTTTGCCTGTGGGAGGAGAAACCAATTTAAACTAGGGATTACAGAGAGGCATGGGCTCTTGATTTTAACTTGGGCTGGAGAATGGTACACACCTCTTCAGAAGCCGGGAGCCTGTGTGTGTGAGTATGCACACACACACACACACACACATGCGCACACACACACACACACATGCACATCACTGCTTCTCAAATATTTGCCCACAGATTCCAAACACACACAAATTTAGCAGAATTCTGTATGAAGAATTTCATCTCCCCTCTCTCTCCCTTGCCCCCAGTCTCACAACTGGTCCTACGCATGTAGAAATTAGAGCATCCCTGGCTGGCAGCCCCTCAAGTGATTCTCTTTTCGCCTGAACAGAAGACAAGGTCATTTTCCCTCTGCTTTTTCTCTAGTTTTAAGCATCCAATGGGATGACTGTCTTACAAGTGAGTTTCTAACCCCCTGGAAAAGAGAGCCCTGAGGAGATTTTCATAAAAGCTTCTGGAATCAGCCCACAGCTTTTCTATCCTGAGTCCCGCCGTGTTGAAAATGACATTTGGAGGCAGGAAGCCAGTGGACTTCTAGAATTGAATGCCAATTCTTTGGTTTTGTTAGCTGCTTTTATGGAAATTTGAATTGAGCCCAGCTTCTTCTAGACTCTGGTTCCGTATGGATTTTATTAATTCGACCGATGGTTTAATAGCTCTGTCGGCACTGGCGGGCCACATCCAACAAGGAGTAATCCTGTGTCTTCAAGACTGTCCCTAAGGCCAACACCTTTGGTTAATGATTCAGTGGTGATCTCCCAAAGAGGGAGGGCCAGTGTGTTTCAGTCTGCTACTATTTTCAAGGCGGTTGAATCAGTGAATCAGAGGTAAAGATTTAAGTTCTGGTCTCCAATGAAGCAATTCGCTTTACTGATTGCTAACTCAATACCTCTCTGGTAGAAAGAGATGGGATGGGATGGGTGGGCCAGTGAATGGAATAGAAGCTGGTGGCCTGAGAGGAGGGGCGTGGCCAGTTGGCCTGGGGGAAGGTGTGTGGCTCTAGCTCTCTTTCCCTATTGGTTGGATCCAAGCAACTGGACCATGGCTCCCAAACATTCCACGTGCAACCATTATTGCCCACTGAATGCACTGCTTCCTTAGACCTTTCAAGCTGTGAGTTTTTGTAAGCACAAAGACTTGGAGGGCTCCCTCCCCAGCTCCACTCCCTGGCCATCACCCGCAATCTTCCAGCAGGTGGAAGCATCTTTGACCTGTTCTCCTTGAGCCACGTGACTCCTATCTCTTGAGGGTGGGCTAAGAGGAGAGAGAACAGCAAAAGAAAAGAGCAGAGTGTGGGGTGCGGGTTCTCGGCAGGAAATGGGGCTGGGCGTAAGGGTGATAAGAACGAGATGGAATCTTCCGGAAGCTCTCGGCATGCCCCTGGGAGGCTGCCGTGCCCTCTCTCTTCCCTGGCCCATCCCCGCTGCATTCTTCACAGCAGCTGTTTCAACTCTCTTCCCTCCTCAGGCCTCCAAATCCACCCCCATCATTCACAGAAGATGACTTCACCTCGCGCTCTGCTGCGAGGACTAAGCCACTGGTCTATACGGACTCCAAGCAGCTCAGGAGTCTGGCTGTGCCACTGGGAAGACCCGGGTTTAAATCCATGCTCTGCCGCTTTTATGGTGGATGGTGGGCCATTTACTGAACCTCTCTCAGGCTCCGTTACCTCCCGTGTAAAAGGGGGTTGTCGTGAGGATTAACTTAAACAAGGCAGGGGACTTGCATGTAGAGGAAAAGTAAGCCGCTGGGCATCATACCAGCACCACTACTGTTTCTATCACGGCTGCCAACACCATCACCGCCATTCACTGTGCCATCTTCTCATCCTCACGTATCAAGAGTGTCTTCTGGTCCAGCCCCACTTCCTTCCAGCCTCCACAGAGAAGGAGGGGTCCTGCCTCTTGTCAATGACTGGCCTCTCCACTCAAGCAGAAAGCATCTGCTCCCATCTTATTCCAAACGATTATCTCTAGAATCTTCCTCTCTTTTCCAGAATCTTCCTCTTGGTGTTCACATGTGTTCAGGTTCCACTTAACTCCCCCAAGTGCTTGCTTTCTCTGGACCATCCCCTCAAACCACAGTCTTTTCACAGACAGAACTGTCTCAAGAATCATCAGCACTTACTGACACCACTTCCTGACCTCCCACTCACTCCCCGGCCCCTGGCAATTTGTCTTCTGCTCCCACCACTCTGCTGAAATGCAACTATCAAAGGTCTCCTAATTGCCTTCCTCCATCCTACTCAGTCCTTCGGGACCGTCTGGCTCTGTTGATCCAACTAGTCACATCCTCAACACCCTTCTCCCCGGGCATCCCTTATTCTGCTTCTCCTGGTTCTTCGTCTCTTTTGCACATGCCTCATGACCCTCTGTCTGTGTTCCCCCAGGGTCATCTGGTCTACCCTCCCCCTGGGTGGTCTCGTGCACTCCCTCTTCAGCCAGGATTTTACCCAGGAGTCTGCCAAGTCTGCGTCTCTATCTCTGATCTCTTCTTAGATCCAGATTCTCACTTCTGGTTGCTTGTTCTTCTTCTGTCCCATCCGTGCAGCATCTTTATCTCAGATATCAGCCATCCCGTGTGCCTTCGTATTTCTCATTCCTTCTCCCCTCTGTCAATCCATAGATCTTATTGAGACTGCCTTCAAAGTGGGTCTTTGATCTGTTAGTTTCTTTCCATTCCCGTGAGCTCTCTGCCTATGGACACTTATTTCCCGCTCAGATACTTGGAGTGGCGGCTCTTGAACTGGCCTGTCGAGGTCTAGCCTCTTTTTGTCCCAGTTTCTGTTTCCCATTGACAGCAAGGTGATCTAAACTTAGGGTGGCCATGTAATTTAGTGTCCAGACAGAAACACTTTGGGGAGTGAAAAAGAGTTGTATTAATAGTGACAGGATGGGACTGTCCTGGGCAGAGAGAGGTACATGTTCAACCTGTGAAAACGGCATTCTCAAGATGTCATTTCCCAGTTTCAGAATCTCAGGGCAGCCACAACAACGTGGAACCTCAGCGTAGAGTGGTTTGCGGCTCATCGTGATCTGGCCTCCTTATTATTTTAGTCTCACCTTCACTCCGGGCTCTTAGGCACCTGAGTGTTGAACATCCTGAGAGCTTCATCGTTTCCTGAAGTGTTTTGTCCTTCCCCGTCTGTAGCCTGTGCTCTGCCATTCCGCTCCCTGGAAGACTCTTCGGCACCTCCATCCCTGTCCTTTAAGCCTCCACTCAAATGCCACACCCTCCCTGAAGCCTTCGCTAATACCAGTTGTTAGAGTGAATTTCCCCCTCTTCTCTGTTCTGACGGCACGTTGCATGATCATCACAGATGCCCACGGTTGGAGTCATCTGTATCCACAGCCTGAAGACTGGGCACCTGGCCAGGGGTAGGGCCAGACCACATTCTTCTCTGGATCTCCCAGAGCTGGTAGCTCCATTTCTTGTTTAAGGAGTGAAGAGGGAATGAAACATTCTGAGCACCTACACTGTGCCAGGCATTCCCAGGTGGCCTCTTGTTCAGACTTGACAACTCAGCTTGACAGATACCATTATGCCCGCCACCTCCACGCTTTCTTTTTTCTAAATAGAAAAAAGATAAGCCTGAGAGATTAATTCACAAAGGGGGCAAGTAACAGAACTGCATTTCAATCTGAGACCTGTCTTCTCTAGAGAACATCCTTCAAAGCAGGCACGGATGACTTCTAATCCTATGATCTTTCTGTCCACTGGGCTATTTCTAATTTTTGTGTATTGAATAAGATTTAATAGAAATAGCACGTGGTGTGCAATAGTGAAATTACAATGGGCCCTCAACACACCCCTCCTCCAACAAAACAATAACCAGACACTTCCATCCAGGGGAAATCAGAGTAAGCTATGCATTGAGGTCAATCCTAAACAGGAAAACAAGTCAAAGACAAGCAGCCTACTGGAGGGTGGAGGTGGAGGTCAGGGTTGCGTATAAATACCTTCTGTCTTGGTGATGGTGTGAGAGATTTTATAAGCAAAATAAGCCATTGAAGCTTTTAATTTTTCTGATGCAAAATCTCCTTCTTCTCCTCTCTTCCCTCATCACTGTTGAACTACCAGGATGGTGGAGTGAATCTCTATGGAAAGTTGGCTTACCCCAGTGCCTGTCTCCTGGACTCAGAGTCAAGAGAAAATATGATAGTAAGTCTGAACCATGTCAGGGGAATCAAAACCAAGAACCAAAAGAGAACTTTGGGAGAACCTTCGGATTACTGACTTTTCTTTCCAGTTAGGCCACGTACACTTGGTAGTTCTCAACTCTTCCTTTTTCTTTTTTTTAAATTTATTTTTAAAATTGACATATAGTTAATTTACAATGCTGTATTAATTTCTGCTGTACAGCAAATGACTCAGTTATACACATATATACATTCTTTTTTATATAAATTTATTTTTATTTATTTAATTTTACTTTTGGCTGCATTGGGTCTTCATTGCTGTGCGCAGGCTTTCTCTAGTTGCGGCGAGCGGGGGCTACTCTTTGTTGCAGTGCGCGGGCTTCTCACTGCGGTGGCTTCTTGTTGCGGAGCCCGGGCTCTAGGCGAGCAGGCTTCAGTAGTTGTGGCATGCGGGCTCAGTAGCTGTGGCACATGGGCTTAGTTGCTCCGCGGCATGTGAGATCTTCCCGGACCAGGGCTTGAACCCGTGTCCCCTGCATTTGCAGGCAGATTCTTAACCACTGCACCACCAGGGAAGTCCTATACGTTCTTTTTTATATTCTTTTCCATTATGGTTTACCCCAGGATATTGAATATAGTTCCCTGTGCTGTACAGTAAGACCTTGTTGTTTATCCATCCTATATGTAATAGCTTGCATCTACTAACCGCAAACTCCCAGTCCGTCCCACTAGAATGTCACTTTCATCTTAGAACCTCCTAATGCGTCACTATGTCTGATATGCAGACAGCTCTGAGATGCCATTCCTACCTCCTGGACAAGAGCCCAATGTCTGAAATGGTTTAGACAAGACAAGGTGTCTCCTTTGGAAACATACAACCAGAGCTGGGACAGGGAAAGAGAACTGGGAGTGGGGAGGAAGACTTCCTACACCTGGTGAGGACCTGTGTATATACAGGTGAGTGAATAAGGATTCCAACCACAAGAAGGGACTCTCCAAAGCTTCCTATCATACTTACACGTTTACTTATGTGCATCATGTGCCCGCTCAGGGTTGGATGTGTCTCTCTATAAAACTGAGCCCATTAAACAACATCTTTGTGCCACCCTTCGAACACTGCCTGGGATCCAGCAAACGCACAGCGAATCTTCTGTCTCTCTCCTTCCCTCCCTCTTCTGGAACACAGTGGCCAGAAGCAAGAAGAGAAGACCTAGGAATGTGGAAGCCTCTACTGCCGCATGGATGGTAGAGACATGGAATCTCAAACTCTGCCAGGTCCCCAGCCCCTTTCCTGCCATCATTACGATTTCTGGCTTTCTTTACGCAACTCTCCTCCACTCCCCGCATCTGCAGGGAGGGCTAACGTGGATGGCGCAGAATGACCAGTGTGGGAGGGGACCACATGATTTGAAAGAGGGGTCACCTGTCAGTGGTGAATAAACAAGGCCCATGAAGAACGCCCCCCTAGCTGACTTCTGAATAAAAGTTTCAGGACCGATGGACTCACCAGGGGTATGGGGAAGAACTTTACCTTCTAGAAGCCTCCCAACTATATTTGCTTGAAACTATAGATTTGGGGTGGGGGGCTGGGATAGATTCAGATCATCTAGTCTAGCGGCCATCACAATAAGACCAAGGGCTAAAATGAACCCACTACCTAATTTATAAATATAGATGGACTGGAACATGGCCATGCCCACACATTGTCGTATTGTCTATAGCTGCTTTTGCTGTGCGTTAGCAGAGGTGAGGCGGTGCACCAGAGACTGTATGGCCCGTAAAACCTAATATATTCACTATCTGGCCCTTTTTAGAAAAACTCTGCAACCCTTGGTATTCCATTGTTTAGATTGTGGACAATATGCTGTGGCAGAATGGGACCAGGCTGAACTACTTAGGAAACATGCATAAGGCCATGAGAGCTCTCGCACAAATTTTTTTTTTTTTTATCTTTATTGGGGTATAATTGCTTTACAATGGTGTGTTAGTTTCTGCTTTATAACAAAGTGAATCAGTCATACATAAACATATGTTCCCATATGTCTTCCCTGTTGCGTCTCCCTCCCTCCCACCCTCCCCATCCCACCCCTCCAGGCTGTCACAAAGCACCGAGCCAATATCCCTGTGGCATGCGGCTGCTTCCCACTAGCTATCTACCTTACTGCGTTTGTTAGTGTGTATATGCCCATGAGTCTCTCTCGCCCTGTCACAGCACAAATTTTTTTGATTGTAAAATATAAAGAAGAAAGTAAAAGACACCCCCAATTCTATCACCCTCTAATAAGAACTGCTAATATTTTGCTGTGTTTGCATCTGGTCTTTTTCTATTTACATATAAAAATGTAAGTATATATAATTATGCCATTAAAATCCTACTGTGTTTAGTTTTGTACCCGGTTTGTGTGCCTGTGTTTCCCATTTTACAGTGACCACTTTGCACGTCCTGGAATAGTCCTGGTGAACTTGACTTTGAATAACTTTCTAATAGGTGTCTCAGCATCACTGAACTTCTGGGTAGTTTTTAGTTATTCACAAATCAAAATATTGTGCCCCAGAGCAAATTCCATTGAGCAGAAGTCTTTGTCTGAGTCTCCATTATTTCCTTGAGATAGATTCCCAGAAGCGGAATTACTGGGTTAAAGGGTAAGGACAGTTTTCAGGGTCTTGATAACATATTGCCAAATCGCTTTCCAGAAAGACTGTACCAATTTATGCTCCCACCAGCAATGTACGAAATTGCCCCCTTAGCCTCCTCTCACCAGCTTTGAGTACTATCATTAAAAAAAGTTACCAAATTGATAGGCAAAAATTGCATTTTGTTGTTTTGATTTGGATTTCTTTGATTACTGGTGAGGTTAAACATTTTTTTCATATGTTAAACACTTCTTATGTTTATGGCCAAAGGGAGTCTTAATAATGGTCTTCAATTGTGCAAAGGGGTTATTTAGTAGATTGGGACCAGCTGTTCTCGAGAAGAAACGAGAAATGTTGAAACTTCAGCAAGAAAGCAATGGGTTGAAGGTCCTTGGATGGAGAACGATCCTAAGAATGGTCAAAGGCTACTCGGAGCCCCTTTCCTCAAGGTGCAAGGAGACCGAAAGAAAATAGCTATAAATTGTTGGGTGCTTATAAGTGCTAAAAACACTGCTAATGTTGGCACATGTTTGCATTTAAATGCTCACAAAACCCCTATGAGGAACGTGGGGCTTAGATGTGATTTAATATTAATTATCCCAAGTAGGATTGAAATCTTCACCCTAAAAGCCTGGTTTCATCACCACTCTGCTCCACTGCCTCTCAGAGAACAGATTCAATGAACTTTTCTGGCTTAAAGGTTTTGCAAATTCTTCCTAAACAGAAAATGAAGGAAGTGTGGACCTCAGTTCCCATAATCCCTCAGCAAGACCTCTTCCCTTTAGCACAAATCAGGACATAGTTGTTTGCCACCAAGAACCCATTCTCTACTCTAATGTCTGTGCTTTTACCTTTTTGCTGACTGCATGAGCTTGCAGCGCTCGGCTTGTCTCCTTCTTTCCTCCTTTTGGTCTTATGTCTCCACCCTGCTCTGGAGGAACCGCAAATATCAACTGTGTGCTTCCCTCCAAACTGTCATTCTCAGCAACACATTGGCCAGGTAAGGCTATGCTTTCTTTGCTCCGATGTCGTCCCTTGGCCATGGGGACGATGATCAGGGTAAGGAAAACCCTCCACGGGCTCTCCCTCCTCTCGCCCAGGTCTCCACTCAATCAATGGGAGCTTTGTCTTTGCAGAGAACAAACCTGAAACCCATCCGGCCATGGCCGTTGTTGTCTGCTGGCTCCTGCACTATTTGGATTCTGACTCTGTTAGAGATCTTATAATTTAAACTTCAACCTGCTTATTAGAAATTCAAGGAAATCACCGAATAATATTTAAAAGCAGACAAAGCCTTCTGTCCCCACCCTGTCTTCCTTTGCTGGTCTCACACCTCTTTCCTTTTTTGGATCCGGTTCCAAACACCTCATTGGGAATTTATCTTAAACAAATAAGATGAATGGCTCAGGTGAGCAATCTCCAGGGTTACGAGGACAAGATGGTTGGAGTGTTTTATTTGTGGGGAGGAACTAAAGGCATCAACTCTGGTTCTCCTGCCCCCTCGGTTTTTCAGTCGAGAATTTCAGCGGTCTCACCTTCTAGGTGCTTGGTGTCCTTTATCCCGCATGGTCAAATGATGGCTCCGATGAGCGGTGCTGTAAAAACCATGATCTTTCAGCCTCCCCACCTGTCCATTTCCCACCCTTTGTTTCTTTGAAGTGCTGGTGCTGTGAACCCCTGGGCGTGTGTGTGTCCAGGGGGTGTGGATGAGAGCAGCGATGCTTTGTTCATTTCCGTTTGAGATAACAATTCAAATACCATCACCCCCGTAACGGGCTTGATTCTGCCTTTGTCACCTCTGAGCGCAAAAGGCACCTGTGCTGCCTTGAACGAGGAAGAGTAGCTCTGCTATTGTGGAAGATACAGAAGATTTAGGTCACCGTGGCTCTGCCCTGGTTGCCGTGTGAGATTGCTTCCACCCACTGGGTTCATTTCCTTCCCTTTTACAGTGAAGGGATTTTGGTCACTACAGTCCATTTCATCTCTAAAATCATGTACTTCCAGGACAGCAGGAGACAGGTACGCCCAGGGTCAACGTGTCGAGACTCCTTGGCTGTCCTTCCCTAACCCTCAGCTGAACCTTCCCGAGCTCTTCCGTTCAGATTCGTCTCCCATCTGAGCAGTGAAGGCAAATCCTAGACATGGCGACAGGTTTGGATGCATGAAAGATAGTCCTCTAGGGAGTTGGTCCTCCAAGAGTGGTCCAGGACCAACAACATCCCATCACTGGGGAACTTGTCAGAGATGCAGATCCATGGGTCCCACCCCAGACCTACGGAATAAGATGCTGTGGGGATGGGTCCTAGCAGTCTGAATTTTAACAAGCCCTCGAGGTAACTTGAACGGAGGCTCCAGTCCCAGACCCACTGCTCTGGACTTAATCTGCAGAGGTTAGCAGGAGAACACAGACACACCCAAAGTCCTCTTTGGTTTCATCTCGTACTGGCAATGAAGGAAGATGTGCCGGGGACTTCCCTTCCTTCATCCACAATTAAAGTCTGACCCTTAATACATCAAAAGTTATTACTCAAATATTTGCCTGCAGACATCTTAGTAATGAGCATTGCTAAAAACACAAGGAAACAAAGAAACAAACAAAAAATGACAAACAGGGAAAGTCTTACAAAGCTAAACACAGTCTTACCCTACAATCCAGCAATCATACGCCTGGATATCTACCTAACTGATTTGAAAACTTTTGCCCTGCACACGAATGTTTATGGCAACTTTATTCATGGTCCCCCAAACTGGGAGCTACAATGATGTCCTTCATCGGTGAATGGATCAAGAACAGTTGATGCTATACACAATGGAATACTATTCAGTGACAAAAAAGGAATGAACTATCAAGACACACAAAGATGTGGATGAATCTTAAATGCAGTTTTCTGTGCAGAAAGAACTATTCTGGAAAACTAAAACTGTGTGATTCCATTTTTATGATATTCTCAAAAGGCACAATTATAGATGGCGCAAAAAAAATCAGAGGTTCTTTTCAGAAGGGAAAGAGAGTTGAATAGGTGAAGCCCAGGGGATTTTTTAGGGCAATGAAACAATTGTGTTTGGTACTGTAGTGGTATATATATACATTTGCCAAAACCATAGAACTTCACGGCACAAAGGCAAACCTTCATGTATGCAGTTTTTAAAAAGTTATTTGAAGTTGGGCGATCCCAGGATAGAACGCAGGATGGGACCAAAGAATCTAACTGTATTACAAATATATGAAACAACCTCCTGGAAGGGATTGGGAGGAAGAGGTGCGGCCCCAAGTAACTTTGGAAACTAGTGTCTGAGACTAAAGGCAGCAGGAAGTGTACGTAACAGTGCTCTAGTTCCCATGGGGCTATGGCTTAACAGCCCTGATGCTGAGATACGGGTACATTGGAATCGAACAGTTAAGTAAATGTGTGGGGGGGGGATGGGGGGAACCTGGGTTCTCACTGTTGGGATGAAATTTACAGATAAGCAAGGGGAGGACGCTAGACTCATCCACGGCGTAGCGGATTTGAGTCGGAAATAGCATGAACTCATGTTTAGCTTAATGTGGATATAGATGATTACATATAGAAACATTTATAAATATGTACGTGCGTGTGTGAACATGGGCTAGTACACACATATAGGTTTCCTCGCCCTGTCACTTGAGATGGCTTAGAATGAGCAACGTCCCAGCAGCAACGAGCACACCTAATACTCAGCTCTCTGTTTCTCGTACCGTCCTCCAGTAAAAAAGAACGAGAGCTCCTTAGAGAAATGGCTGATTTTAGGACTGAGGCAGGAAGTATCCAGGATGATCCTGGAGCATCCGTAGTGCTCCAGGAAAGTAAGGACATAATGCAAACTAATAAAAACAAAACCCCAATAAAAACACACATACATGGGGCTTCCCTGGTGGCACAGTGGTTGAGAGTCCGCCTGCCGATGCAGGGGATGCGGATTCGTGCCCCGGTCCGGGAAGATCCCACGTGCCGCGGAGCGGCTGGGCCCGTGAGCCACAGCCACTGAGCCTGCGCGATCGGAGCCTGTGCTCCGCAACGGGAGAGGCCACAACGGTGAGAGGCCCGCGTACCACAAAAAAAAAACCAAACAAACACACACACACATACACAACCATGGGGGTAGGAGAAGGGAACACCGGAACCCAGTGAAAGAGCTCTCCAAGGCCAAAGCTGAAACAATTTGAGCAAAACGTAAATAACGTGAAAATGGATTATAAATGTAAAACAAATATTCATGAGTCCATACTGATGTAAATAAACGAGTGTATAAATAATGAAATGGGGGGAGAATAGACAATTCTCTGTGCAGAAGAATTCCAAATAATTTATGTAGGTATTCTGCCCTCAAGGGGCTGGGACTTCTTTCCAAAGAGCCCAGTAAGGAAAGGAGGGGAAAGAAGGAAAGACAGTGGAGACACCTGGTGACACACCTCAGCCAGGTGGTCAAGGTGAGCATCAACCTTGATGAGGCATAGGGAGAGCGTGGACCCCTGCTATGACATGATGGAGTGACACTGCACCTCTGTGGTCTTCTTTCTCCAACATCATACCCCCAGTGCATTCATGAGAAAAACATCAGACAAGTCAAAATGGAGGGACATTCTCTGACATACCTGACTGACACTCTTCAAAACCGCCAAAGTCACAAAAAACAGGGAAAGTCTGAAAACCGTCACAGCTAAGAAGTGGGTAAGGAGACTTGAGGACCAAATGTGATGTGGTGTCCTGACTGGGATCCTGGAACAGAAAAGGAACATTAGGAAAGACTAAGGAAATCTGAGAAACTAGGGGATTTTATTTAATAACAATGTCTCAACGCTGGTTCATAAATTGTGACAAAGGTACCACAGGGATGTATGAAAGGTCACCAGTAGGGGAAACCGGTGTGGGGCATATAGGAAGTCGTGGCACTAACCACCAACACCACAACTTTTCTGTAAATGGAAAACTCTTCTAAAATGAAAAATCATTAAAAAAGAGCCAGGAAGATTCTTGCCCTTGAGATTAAAGTCAAGATGAAGGACGCTGATATGAAGTCATAATCAAATACCGAGAACAGATGTGATGTTGAACTGTCTGTGAATGAAATAAGTCATGAAATGAATAGCACATATTTTATGTCCAAGTAAATATGTCAGCTCATGTGAACGCAACGAAACCAACACCTCCTCGGTCTGTTTAGCTGCGGTGTTCCCAGCAGGTGAGGAGGGTGGGGGTCCTGGGGGTGGTGGAGGGGTTGCCATTTTAAATATAATTCCATATGTTACTCAGCCATAAAAAAGCATGAAATATTGCCGTTTGAAGCAACATGGATGGACCTAGAGATGATCATACTAAGTGAAGTAAACCAGACAGAGAAAGACGAATACCATATGTCACTTATATGTGGGATCTAAAAAAAAAGATGCAAATGAACTTATTTACAAAACAGAAATAGACTCACAGACATAGAAAACAAACTTATGGTCCCCAAAGGGGAAAGGTGGGGAGGGGAATAAATGTAGGAGTTTGGGATTAGCAGATATGCACTACTATATATAAAATAGGTAAACGACAAGGACCTACTGTAGAGCACAGGGAACTCTACTTAATATCTTGTAATAACCTATAATGGAGAAGAATCTGAAAAAGAATAGATACATATATGTGTGTTAAGTGAATCACTTTGCTGTACACCTGAAACTAACACAATATTTTAAGTCAACTGTACTTCAATAAAAAGTTATATATATATATATATATATATATATATATATATATAAAATTCCATGAAGGAATTATAACTATTATTATGAGTATACCCAGTAATACCCAGTTATGAGTATACCCAGCTTTCTTCTTCCTACTCAGTAACAGCAACCAATCCAGTTCAGTCAGACAAATGAGGACGAACTCATAATAACAGTAATAATTCCTTCAGTCCCTGGTATAAACCTCATAGTATTTGGAGGTTCTATATCAGTGCTTCTCAGCAGGGGTTAGTTTTGCCCCCCAGGGGACACCTGGCAATGTCTGGAGATGTGGTTGATGGCCACAACTTGGGAGAGGGCTGCTCCTGGCATCTAGTGGGTAGAGACCAGCAGTACTATACAGGACAGACCCCCCCCACCCCTTGGCAAAGAATCATCTTACCCCAAATGCCAGTGATGCTGCAGTTGGGAACAGTTTGCTCTCTGTGAACCTCAAGTCTCTCCTCCCTCACAACCTGGGAAAGAAGGACAGTCTCTCATTCTAGAGATGAAGTTAATGAGACTCAGCGTGATTCAGTGGTTCTCAACTGGATAAGGCACTGGCCCCTAAGGGGTCTTTGGAATGTGTGTGGCGGGTGACTTTGGAAGTTACAATGCCTGGGGAGCAGTGGGGTGGGGACACTGCTTGCAGTGACTGGGTGGGTTCTAGGGACGCAGAGTGTCCTACGCATGAGCATTCCACGAGAGGGGTGTTCCCTCTCATGGAGAAAGCCCTGGAATCCATGTGCCCAAGGCCGGGTGCCTCTTTTCCTCTGGGACATGTCTCCTTGGATCAGGGGAACTCACAACTCCACGGCCGTCCCCGACCTACAAGCAGAGCCCTTCTCAAGGGGATTCTTCTGGGGCCCAGATTCCTCAGTCTATCATGAATGTCGTATAGGAATGGAGGGAACAAAAGCACCGGTCATCATGAGGATGAAATGAGACAGTACGTGTAGAGTTTTTTTTTTTTTTTTAAATTTTTAAATTACTATATTTTTAAATTTTTTTTTTAACATCTTTATTGGAGTATAATTGCTTTACAATGGTATGTTAGCTTCAGCTTCACAACAAAATGAATCAGTTATATACATATGTTGCCTACGACCAAGTGAGCGGTGAAAATCCGGAGGGGGAGGGAGAGGGCGTGTTCACAACCCTTAATGCAGAATGTCAGCTGAACCCAGCATCCTTCCAAACCATACGACGGTTGTCCCATGAACACCCTCCACAGGGCATCAGGGAGGGCCCAAGGAAACTTAACAACTACCAGAGGCCTGCGGTGGAGTGGAAGCTATTATTGGTGATGGTATTAAGGACTGCCATTACAAACCGAGACAACAGAAGTGTACCGTCTTACAGCTCTGGAGGCTGGAAGCCCGAAATCGAGCTGTCCGCAGGGTCCGCTCCTCTGAGGGTGAATGGGAGCCTTCTATCAGAAATCACTGCCCTTCTCAGCCAACCCAATTCCTCCGGCTGAGACACACTTCGAAGGTCCAGGGGTAAGGCCAGCACTTCCCAGCCTCAAATCTGGCCCCTTCATGGCCAAGCGCAAGGCCCCGAGCAAAAAAAACAGCGCTGGTTGTCATTGTGGAAAGGGGACCCTTCCGGTAGAGAAACCTCGAGCACAGAAACCAGA
This sequence comes from Lagenorhynchus albirostris, assembly GCF_949774975.1. Taxonomy (NCBI): domain Eukaryota; kingdom Metazoa; phylum Chordata; class Mammalia; order Artiodactyla; family Delphinidae; genus Lagenorhynchus; species Lagenorhynchus albirostris. The sequence goes on from NC_083114.1 coordinate 55,448,068, forward strand.
ACCCTGTGGACTGACTCGCTGCCACCTGTGAACCTCACACAGGGAGCTCTTGCTTGTGGTCAGAGGCTGATCCCGCACGTAGTTTTGCCTTTGAACTATGCACCCTTGCAGTGTTAGCAGAAGCCACATGCCGCAGGAGCACATATATGCAAATGGTTTTGCATTTGGTGCTCGCCTGCAGGCACGTGGAAAATCACATTTGGTTAAGTGTCATCTGAGCCCTGATTAGTCCCTTTTTGCTTTCTTGCCTTACCTCTAACCCGTATCACTTGCTGCTTTGAGACGCCCTGGCTATGGTAGCTCCTGGTCTCTGTTGTCCTGTTGCAGTGAACAGACAGCTGTTATCTCATGCAAATAAGCAGGGGAGGGGTGGGGGGATAACCTGGTGGCAGGTGGTGGCATCTCAATAAACGTCCCCCTCCTCTGGTCTCTGTGCTCAGCAGTTAATATGCAGATTAAGCATAAATAAATAAACACCCAGGTCCAGTAGATGAAGCTCTGGTTTCTGCTCCGACGTCCACCGCACCATCTAGACTTTGTTTCGCCTTATCACCAGGGCATTCACATATGCATTTTATGAAACTCTGCAGCCAATATTTTAGAAACTCTCCATGTTATATTTTTACATGATCTGGAACAGTTGTCTGAGATTTCACTGTACGTTGGTGTAAACTTCTTTTTCCAGAGAAATGCATCTCCAATTCTTATAATAAATGTCATCAGGGAAATAAGAGTCGATCCTTGAAACTGCTTAGAGGAAACTTTCCAGGAAAGGGAGATGCTTCAAGTGGAATATCCCCATACTAGCCTGGGAGTGGTTTGGATAGACGATGCTACCCTCTGATTTTATTATAGCATTTATTTATTCACTTATTCAATAAATATCTAGTGTGTGTTTATTATATGCTAGGCATCGAGCATTTAGCAAGGAACAAAAGAAACCTGAGGTCTACTTCTAGTGAGGGAGATGGATAATAAATAGATTTGTACCATTCATGTCAGACATGATATGTGCCACGGAGGAAACGTAAAGCAGGGTAAGAGGGTAGGTGGAGAAACCACAGGGCTGTTTCGGGTAGAGCGGCCAGGGGAGCCTCCCTGGAGGGGCACAGGAGAGCAGACCAAAAGAAGCCTGGGAGCAAGCCATTGGCATGTTGGCAGGAAGAACCTTCCAGACAGAGGGAATGGAAAATGCTGAGTCCTTGAAGCAGGAGCATTCTTAGTATACTCAAAAAACATCTAGAAGGCCAGTGTAGCTGGAGTACAGTAAATGAGGCAAAAGCATATGACCTGTGTTCAGAAAAACCGGTGGAGGTCAGATCACAGAAGGCCTTAACGGTCCAAAAAAGGAGGTTGGATGTTATTGTCATTTAAAAATGCACCTGTTTATCTGTTATCCTTATGGACTCTGCATTCCTAGAAAGAGGAGAACATGGCTTCTTTATTTTTGCGTTTTGGGTATCTAGTATCATCTGAGGACAGGGTACTGGGAAATATATATTGGGTGACCTCTTCTGCTTCATTGCTAAGATCCAAGTGGGAATAACTTCTCTCCCTGCTCTGTCTCCTCTTGGCCCATGAGCTCTGAGGCAGGGTGTGGTGGCCATCCACAGAAAAATCCAGAATGTCTTTAAGGGTACAGTTTGTAAGGCAGAATCTCATATCACCACTGCCCGTTTTTCACTGTCCTTCCCTCACAACTCCGGCAATAAATGCAAACAGCCCCCTGAATACTGTCAACACGCTTGGTTGCTTTGGGGTGTGTATCCGTGGGGCCTCGGGGGAGAGAGTCCGGCTGATTTGAAGGGGAATCATAATAGTCCCAGTTTGCACGGGAGCATAGGTTTTAAAGGACCCTGACCAACCTGGAACCAACTCTTTCCAGGATCCCGACTGCTAGTGTGTGTGTGTGAGTGTGTGTGTGTGTGAAGGGGATGAGTGGAACTGAAATACAGGAACAAAACTTGCATGAAGGGCTTCCCAGGTGGCGCAGTGGTTAAGAATCCGCCTGCCAATGCAGGGGACATGGGTTCTAGCCCTAGTCTGGGAAGATCCCACGTGCCGCGGAGCAACTAAGCCCGTGCACCACAACTACTGAGCCTGTGCTCTAGAGCCTGCGAGCCATAACTGCTGAGCCTGTGAGCCACAACTCCTGAAGCCCACACGCCTAGAGCCCGTGCTCTGCAACAAGAGAAGCCACCGCAATGAGAAACCCGCGCACCACAATGAAGAGTAGCCCCTGCTCTCTGCAACTCGAGAAAGCCCGCGCGCAGCAACGAAGACCCAACGCAGCCAAAAATAAACGAATAAGTTTATTTAAAAAAAAAAAAACTTGCATGAAGTCTCTAGTTTGTATGAACTGCCCGCTGCCCCCCGCCCCCCGGTGATGGCTGTGAAACCATAGTCGGCATATAGAGCATTTCGCCTCTTGACTCCCCGAAGGCCCTTCGAATGCCAGGCGGACCCAGCGTGGAGGTGGTCGCCCCTGGTGGCACAGCGCAGAGGAGGACGCGCAGCGGAGAGGTGCTGGGTGTCCCTCCTGAGTGACTCCAGGAACTGGTCAGTCTCAGCCTCTGACCAGAAACAGATTTATTTCCCACTGGCTAGAAGAGAGAGTTATTTCAAAATCTTCTTCCTCCGTTACAAAACTCCCCGGGGAGCGTGGTTGGCCCCAGCTGCCACGATCTTGGTTTCTCTGCCTTTCATGCATCTATAGAGCTACATACGAAAAATGAGGGTGTGGGTTCTGGAGGGGTGGCCTCGGGGCCCCAGCCGTCCCTGGAGCTGATGGCTGGCTGCCTCTGGAAACCGGGCCCTGCTTCTGCTGGGTTCTGGAAGCCCCACCTTCTTGTGGAGCAGAGAAGCCAGCAAAAGCAGACCTCTGGCAAGAACGCGCGGCTTTGTTTGTTTGTTTTCATGTTGTTATTTTTGTTTTGCGTTGCATAACTTCCTTGATAGGATGCTCAATGTTTAACCACAGATAACTATAGTTGAGTCCCAGGAAGTTAGAGAATGTTGGAATGAAGGGGCCAAACCATTCCCATGGGGAGGCATTGCCATCGACTGCATCCTTTGTTGAGTTACACCCAAACGTCGTGTCCCCGTATTAGGGTGATGTCTGGCCCTGCTTACTGTCCTTTCATTGTCATCTGAAACTATTGTATGTGTACCTAGTTGTTTTTTTGGTGGGGTTCCCCTCCGCATCCCTGTTAGAGCATAAATCCCATGAAGATAGGGATTACGAATTTTTTTTCAATGCTTTATTTCCAGTACCTGTCCAGAGCAAGTTCTTACTACGTATTTCGTAAAAGGATGAACAAATGAGCAACTGCTAATATCTAGGCACTGAACTGGGCACTTAAAGGCATAGCTCACTTTTCCTTTTTTGTTTCTTCTTCAAAGTCTATCATGTAGGCGTGGCTATGATCCCACAATTTTGGGTGTGGAAACTGATGCTTAAGAAAAGCTACAGCAGCTGCCTAAGCTCCCAGAGCAGGTAAAAAGCAGAGGGATTTGCATGCTGGCAGCAGGACCAGTACGCGGCGGAGGCACAGGACCCTGAGGCTGAGCATCTTTGGTACCTCACGGGCCTCACCTGGCCCCGCCCTGCCCGGGTCCCGTCTGTCTCCCGTAGACCCTGAGATCTTCATCACAGGCCGGAACCGTCCTCGTGAAGTGATGACTCACACGCATGCTCACACCACGTACCCACATACCCACCCCCACTATGTTCACACCCACACACGCACACACACTCACCCACATACACACTCACACACATTACATGCACTCACACATACATGCACACACCCCACACTCACATGTTCACTCCCACGTGTTACACCACATGCACACACACCCACACTCATCCACAAATATGCTCTCACACTCATGCACACACATGCACACACACACACACACACACACACACTGACTTTAATAGTGATCATGGCATTCCGGTCTGATTTCTCCTTGCTGGGAGCTAAGAAGCGGAACAGAATCAGCTCTCTTCCGAACCTACATCATCCGTAGGAGAAAGGACTCCTTTGAGCCTATCTGGCTTTAGGGGAAAATCTTCCATCTGATTGAAACAAATCTTCTCCAGCTGAGCCTCAAAGAGATCTCTACCAGTGGTCCCTAAGTCTGGATGCCCTAGGGACCACCTGACAGCTCGTTAAAAAAAACGATTCCCAGGCCCCAGCCTGGGAGAGCTGGCTTCAGAGTACTGGGATGGGATCCGGAGTCTGGGTTTCTACTAGGCCTTCCCCCCAAGTGATTCTGATGCAACCAGCGCTTGGGCCGGCCAGCGCTGGGAAGCCACCGCAGCAGGCATCCAAGGGGGAAAATTCTCTGAGTTTCACTTGTTGCAAAATCAGTGCTCCCCTAGCAGGAAGGAATGGCTGAATCACCTTTTAGCATTAGTGTCTTCTTCATACTAGAAGGTGCCCCACAAATATTTGTGGAACTTGGTGACTGGCAAAGGAGGGGGCAGCAGAAAATTCTGAATCATTGCCAGCTCTATACTTGCACAGGATTTCTCCAAACTTTGTCTAGACCTTGGGAGCCGGTAAGAGTCTATCTATGCCTGAGGCTATCCCTACCCCCATCCTGACTTAATTGATTTGGGGTGTGTCCACATCAGTAATTTAAAAAACTCCCTAGGTCATTCTAACATACTGCTAAGGTTGAGTGGCACTGTCTTTGACCAGGGGGTGGCAAACATTTTCTGCAAAGGACCACGTTTTGAGGGTCACAGGACCCTCAGCTCCACCACTGTACTGCAAAAGCAGTCATAGACAATATATAAACCAGTGGGTGTGGCTGTGTTCCAATAAAACTTTATTTATAAAAAACGGGCCACAGGCCAGATTTGGCCCCTGGGCTGTAGTTTACCAATCCCTGTTCTAGATTACCCTAGCTTTCTAAACTGTGGGCTCAAAATTACCTGCAGGATGTTTTAAAATGCTAATTTCCTCGCCCCCTTAGGTGGCCTTTTTCTAAATCCTAAATCTGGGAATCCGTATCGATCCAAAGCGTCCCAGAATTGGGGGCTGTTCTGCTGTTGGAAACCAGTGAACCACACTTTTAGAAATACCCAACAATCATCTGGCTCGTCCACCAGGACCGTAAGCCTTCTCCACGCTTCTACCCTCCCGGGGGCTCCAACTCCAGAGTTCTGTCAGACCATCTGGTCCCTCTCACCTTCCTTCTCTCTTCCCTTTCTATTCTCTTGCCTCTTGAAATCCTTCTCAGACATTGGTTATTAACTCACACCAGTTGGAGGGGGGAGTTGCTGCCAGGCCTTTTGGCCAGGGAGGCTGGGAGGGAGCTGGAGAGGCAGGCAGGGCCCTTCTGCTGCCCCTGGGGACGGTGGGAGTGTGGCTCTCCGGAGACTGCTACGGAGAGTGCTTTGCATATCTTCCCCCACCGCACCAGCCACAGGCGCAGCTCTGGCTCCCGTGAAACCCAAACTCTTCGTGCCTCTGTGCCCTGGTGGGTATTGCTGGCTTGTTTTCACAGGTGAGGGTGATGGGAGCCTCTTCCAACTTTCTGTCTCATCATGAGATGCTTATCTCCTTGGCCCTCTCCAAGCTCCCGGGTGATGGCCCCGCAGAGGCCTCAGCTTCTGCTCGGTTGTTCTTAATTAAATTTGAAATCGACTTGAATGAGAGGGCTCTGGGAGCTTGGTGGGCTGTGGGCCAGCCGTCTGAGTAGCACCTCACACAATCCTGACCCCTGGGACGTGTGTACAGATCACGGAGAAATCTCTCTGCAATGAGGTTATGTTAACTCTTTAGCCTGGGTGCTGGGTTTCCAAAGTAACCACGGATCGGGGGCAGAGGACCTGGCTTTGCTTGCTGAATATATGGATCTAGGGATTATCTGGGGCCCTGGGAATCAGCATCCCCTGGAAATCGGGCTTACATATGCTGCCTTGTCTAATCATTACAGTAACACAGAGATAGTTACCGCTATCTCCACCGAAGGAGAGGAAACTGAGGCACAGAGAGGTTAAGCAATCTTCTCAAGGCCATGCAGGTGGTGATGCAACAGTATTGGATCCCAGGTTGGCCTGATGCCCAGAGAACTTAAAATGTATTAAAAGTGACAGAACACATCCCCTCGTCACCAATGGAAAATATTTTCAAGGCAACCCAAGAGCAAAGGCAGCATTGCGTGGTAGGCTTGGAGGGAGTTCAGTCTGGCAGCAAGTTACTGGGGCGACTGAGGGCTTTAAGAGATGGAGTTAGTGAACCGACCTCCAAATTCTGCACAGTCCCTTTCTGCAGGGGCAGGGCGCCAGCTTGACCATTTCCCCCGAGTGTTACGTGCAGCGGGAAAAAGTGGCGTCTCCAAAGGCCCCGGCAAAATGACGACGGTTGAAGGACCCTCAGGGACTGAGGCCAATGCTGGGCAGAACTGTGAGCGTGTTTCCCTCCCGCCACCTCCCCCAGGGCTGCTGACCTTTGTGCACTGCCTCTTCCAACCCTCAGGATCCCTTTCTCCTCAAGCTGCTTTCTGTCCCCGAGGAAGGAGATTGGTGGATGGGGATTGAATGGTGTTCCCCCAGATTCATACGGTGGAGTCCTGCCTAATCCCCAGAACCTCAGAATGTGAGCTCGTTTGGACCTGGGGTCTTTACTGAGGTCATCAGGGTGGGTACGAATCCCAGGTGACCGGTGTCCTAATAAAAAGAGGAAATTTGGACCCAGAGACCCACACAGAGGAAGATGGTATGGAGAGATACAGGGAGAAGACGGCCGTCTGCGCACCAAGGACAGAGGCCTGGAACAGACCCTTCCCTCGCAGCCTCAGAAGGAACCCACCCTGCCGACACCTTGGTTTTGGACTTGCAGCCTCCGGAACTATGAGATAATACATTTCTGTTGTTGAAGCCACTGAGTTTGTGGTACTTTGTTACAATAGCCCTAACAAACTAAAGCCGTGAGTAACATAGCTCCTAGCGTGAATGGGTTTACAACAATTCCAGGAGCATTTTCGATTTCAAAGAGTAGGAAAAAAGTCAAAGGAACGTATCTTAGAGGACGGCATCCGGGGACCCTGCAGTTTGGCGGGTGGGGTGCAGGCAGATGTGGGGGGAGCAGCAGATCTCTAAGTCCCAGGCATTGCTTTACTTCTGCCACCCATGGTGGGGAGTGAGGGTGAGGGGAGGAGGCCAGCCTCGCAGCCTCGCTGGGCTCAGCCCCTACCAGACACACTTCCTCCACATTCCTCCCCTCTGAGACCTTGGTGTGTGTTTAGCTGCTTCGTTTTGGTATCCTGGAAACTGAGCCATGCTCCCACCACCCCCCCGAGCAAGCAGGGCTCCCTAGAGCTGTGACATACAGAATGTTCCTGGTCTCCAGAAGGCAAAAAGAAGTCCCCCCGGGGTCACATTCTCCTTAGCAGCTAATGCGTTGTGTCCAAGCTTCACTTTCCCCTGAGGTACATTTAAATGGAGGGGGTGATCGAATCATTTGGGAAAATCTTTGCTTTTGCATCTTTACTTGCTGCCTTCTCCCAGACAAGCCTAATTCTTCTGTTTGGCACTAATTTATTGAGCCAGGGACTAGGGGCGCAGTCACGAATAAGCCTGACACTGGAGTTCACGGTCTAGGAGGGGAAAGCCCCAGCGGACCCGTATCGTCGGGTCTGATGATTGTTGTAAAAGAAGTGTCAGCTCCATGTCTCCTGCTCTTAACCTGTTACCCATGGTCCTTTATGTGTGTTTTCCCGTCAATCTTAGATTATAAACTGAGGCCACAGCAGTCCGGCACACTTCTTCCCAGAGGCTTTTTCTGCTCCAGGTACCAAGGAGGCAGTTTTGATCAAAAGTTAGCACCCAGGGCTTCCCTGGTGGCGCAGTGGTTGAGAGTCCGCCTGCCGATGCAGGGGACACAGGTTCGTGCCCCGGTCCGGGAAGATCCCACATGCCGCGGAGCGGCTGGGCCCGTGAGCCATGGCCGCTGAACCTGCGCGTCCGGAGCCTGTGCTCCGCAACAGGAGGGAGAGGCCACAGCAGTGAGAGGCCCGCGTACCATAAAAAAAAAAAAGTTAGCACCTACAATAATCATGTGGGGAAGTTGTGAAAATGCAGATTACCTGGTCCAGCCCTCAGAGATTCTGAATTAAAGGGCCAGGGGTAGGGTTCAAGAATTCGCGTTTTGAACGAGAATACCTGGTGAGTGTGGAAATGTTGGCACTGCAACTTGAGAATACCTCCTAGGAACAGAGACCTTTATTTTCATCAGTATTTCCACAAAATAAAACAGGACGCAGAAAATTGTGAAAACGGAAAATGGCAAATGGTGGGGAGAAAAAAATTCTTCTGGTGAAATTAGCAGCTCAATTAAATGTTGGTTGAATTGAATTGGAGTCCTGCTACCACAGGTGTTTGGGGGTTTTTTGACTTTATTTTTTGAGAGTAATTTGAGGTTCACAGCAAACCTGAGAGGGAGGTCCAGAGATTTCTCATTGACACCCCTGCCCGTACACAGGCACGGTCTCTCCCACCATCAACATCTCCCACCAGAAGTGGGACATTTGTTCAAACTGATGAACCTACACTGACACATCATAATCACCTAAAGTCATAGTTTACAACAGGGTTCACTCTTGGTAGTGTACGTCCTAAGTGCTTGGACAAATACATAATGACATGTGTCTACCATTATAGTCTCATACAGAGTAGTTTCACTGCCCTAAAAATCTTCTGTGTTCAGCCTATTCATCCCTCCCTTCCCCTTAAATCCAGGCAACCACTGATCCTTTCACTGTCTCTATAGTGATGCCTTTTCCAGAACGTCATATAGTTGGAATCCTACAATATGTAGCCTTTTTAGATTGGCTTCTTTCACTTAGTAATATTTATTTCAGATTCCTCTCTGTCTTTTCATGGCTTGATAACTCACTTCTCTTTAGCGCTGGATAATATTACACTGTCTACACGGATCACAGATCGTTTATCCTATTGTTTGTTTTTGAAAGGCCCTGAGGTAGATGGTACAGTGTCTGCATCAGCGGTGGGTCCCTTTCCCTTTCAATAAAATGTAGCAAAATATTCACACGCCTCCTTGTATTTGATTGAAAAACTTTCCGCCACACCTGGATTTCTTTGACATTCTTAGGATCGGGGGTGCTTGTTAATCACAGGTACTGAATCTAACCTGGGACAGGACCACGAGGAAGGTGGATGAGATGGTCATGGCGGTCACCTGTGTGTCCGTCGTATGACCTACAGGTGACCACGTGGTGGAGACCTGCTCTGAGGGGAGTGTTCCCACTCTGGAGTTGTTCTCTGTAGGATTCATGCCCCAGCTCTTCTATGCAGTTCTCATACATTGTCCTGGGGGCCAAACAAAGTCTTGCCAGCCAACTAGGGAGCTCTGTGTCTTAGACAAACCCCTTGCCCTCTCTGAGCCTTGTTTTGCTTATCTGCAAATCAGTGGTTTCTCAGATCTCCTCTAACTCTGACATTACATGGCGTGGCCACGTGAAAGCCAGGTTATCACCCTTGTCTCCTTATCGGAATCCGACTGCCCCAGCCGTTTGTCAGCCCAGCATGGAGAACAGCACGAGATAGAGTCAGCACTCAATACATATCGGCAGATGGCTCCTTGGTTCTCAGACTTGACCACTCTGTATCTGGCATATTTCTGAACTGAGTGGGTTAGAAAGAAGGCAGCTGGAGATAGTTTTTTTTTCCCTTAGGGATCCCCCTTCTTTTGCTTCAGCTCCATCCAGCTGCCGGTGCGCCGGGCCCCTGACCCTGCAGCCAATTTCCCTCCTACTTCTTGTGACTCATACTTTTCATCACGTCTCAGGAGAGAGGCGTCTGTCACTTCCTTCTCCTGGAAACCGGGAGGGTTTGGGCAGAATCTGAGCTGTAACTCAGCATGGCCGGGACCGGGCATAATCCTTGAGCAGTTAGCAAAGCTGGGAGTTCTGCTTCCAGCGCGGGTCCTGCGCACGTTTGGGTGAAGGAAGTTTCCTGCTTTCTTAGCTGCATTCCTCCCTTCCTGCTTGAAGCATTCAAGAGAGGAAAGAAAGTGTTCTTGTTCCTTTTCCTCTATCCTCTCTGAGTCGTGATTCTGAAGGACACAGAGGATTATTTGCTTTGGAGGGAAGAAGTGTGCATTTTTCGCGGGCAGCATGCAGCAGCGACGGGCTGGCTCAGAGCCAGCGTTGAAGATAAGACCACCGGGGTCTCGCCTCCCTCCACAGCTCTGACCCTTTTCCCATGAGACTTCCGGAAAGGGTCTTTGCTGAAAACCCAGCCAGAATCCTTGCCAGTGTGTTTGGGAGAGGAAAGCTTACTTGACATCAGTTTTCCAGTGCATTCCTATAATTATCGCTTGATTCTAAAGCACTAAATGGTTATTATTATGAAGCCAATGTGTTTGTTGCCAAGGTGATAGGAAAGACACTGTATAAGCCACACCAGCCTGAGGTTTAGGGAAATCAGGGTTTTTACTGGATATGAGAGGAAGGCGGGGTGGTAAGAACAAAAGGTAGAGATCTTTAGCCATGGATGCAAACTCACAGATTCTTAGGACCTGAAATGGAGGAGAGAGCAAAACCTCAGGACTGGTGACAAAGACAGCAGAGACTTAGAATGCACAGGTACGGGGTCAAGTACCCATTTTCAAGGATTCTCGAATATATAGACTATTGCGATGTTGAAATGTATATTTCCCCAAACTCTGACTCATTTTCAAGTGTTTATACAGCTCACCGCATGCCGGTCATTGTGTCAAGCGTGCTACATGTATTAGCTCATTTAATTAAATTTCCGTTGAGTTTTGTCGTTTCTAGATTTACGGAATTTTCACCCAAAGACTTTTAGTGAAATCTGGGATCATTCCTCTCTCCTCTGTCCCCACCTCTTGGAATGGGGACAGATCATTCTAGATTCCAGCCCACACTTTCCCTGTTGGCACCTGCATGTCTGCCTGGCCTCTCCAGTCCTGGGAATGTTTAACCCTTCATCTGCTCGACAGGACAACAGCTAGCGAACAGGAATAGGAGGTGGGGGGCGGGGACTGTCCGGAGAACAGTGTAGGATCAGTGGGTGTAGGAAGGATGGAGAAAGAACCAGGAGTTGAAAGCAAACTCAGAGGGAAGCTGCAGCCAAACCATTTGAGACTGTTTTTCCTAAGATGTACCATCCGAGCAGCAAGAGGGAGATGTGTCCCAGCTGCTGAGATGACCGCGAGTTTCTGATTCAGGCGCTCCTCCCCCTTAGCTCATTCTGATCAGGTTCATCTCCTGGCAGGGAGCAAGGAGGCTCTGATGAGCTAATGCTGCCAGGAACTTGGGAGGAGGGGATCACCTTTCTTGCCAGGGCAGCGTCCTGCTCTTTGAAGGACTGGTTTGGAAGAAGGGCCAGAGTCAGGACTGAAGCAACTGAACCAGGCGACACGCTGGCTTTGCTTGGACGCTGTGACGTGTCTCTGTCCCTCTCGAAGCATCTTCTCTGTCCTTCCTTCCCCACTTGGCACCATTCACGTGTTTGTGGTGCTGACTGGAGGGATGTGATGGTGACAGTCCTGATATGTTGAGATTCTTCCCGGGAGCCCTTATTGCAGTGGCCAAAGCAATCCTTCTGCCTGAATGAGGGGTTGGTGTCAAGGGCCCCAGGGCTGGGTAGAAAGGACCCAGGGCGAAAGCAAATCAGGAGCCTGTAAAGGAGGGTCAGAGGTCAAATGCTGGGAGGTGATGTCCAGAGAGCCAGAGGTAGGACACTTCAGAAAGGTTCAGAGGTCTGTAATGACTGAGACGGTGCCTAGTTTAGGTGAAGCCAAGAGTGCCCTGGGCAGCTGAGGGGAAAAGCTCTGGGAGGTCTGGGCTTCCTTCATTGTTGCGTTTGGGGATGGTTGAAGGGGTCAGAGGGGAGGTGGGCAAGTTCCCTTTTCTCCGTTAGTTTCCTTCTAACGGGAGGCGAAAGGGTTAAATGACACAATTCATGAGAAGTGCCCAATACAGTGCCTGATATATTATCAATAGTCAATACATTAGCTTTTAGGGTTCTATTTTGTGAAACGACGTCTCCAGAGGTCCTAATAGAATCCAGCCACACCTGGCGATATTCTCTGGAGCTGGCAGGAAATAGCCAAATGCGCTTTCTTAGTTCTGGCCTGAAGTTTTGGAGCCTTGGTCAGTGGGTCTGTGCTAGCTGGCATGGCCCCCAAACATAAACAGTTGCGTTTGGGAAATTGTGAAAGAATCTTGTTTCAGGTCTGGTGATTTGAAAGTGAATCCACCAAGAAGGTGACACTTGTCTTTGGCCATTTTCAGCCAGCGGTTTCACAGTGACTTGAGAAGAGAGTGGAAGAAACTTGATATATAAATTTGTGAACTCTGGGATTCTTCGGTGGGTATGGGGGTGGGGGATGGGCAGATCGGGGAGGAAGGGTTGGGAGGCCATCCAGCCCAGTGTTCCTTGACTGCAAACCCACCCCCAATTCTAGTAAATGACCTGAAATATTTTGGGAATCCCTGCTCTAGCATAAGTGGTGACTTGGTAGAATCCTTTCCTTTTTTTTTTTTTCTCTTGAAGCCATTCCTCTCTTGCTACCCGCTTCAACCTGGCTTTGTTCCCAAAAGATTTGCTTGTCTGGAGGCCTCAAGAGAGCACAATATCTCAGCAGCTGGAAAACCAGACCGGAAGCAGCAAGCACCCCTTCCTGGCCGGCTCCGCCTGAGCCCTCTGGTTCCCTAGCTCAGGGCCAGCTTGTTGCTAAGTCATGCACCCAAGAAGCCGTGGGCAGGAGGGGCTGAACTGGCCGCTCTGGGCCTCGCCTCCCATCTTGCTGAGAAGCTGTTGCTTCTGGCCAAGAGCAACAGGGAGACTTGGTTTCGGGAAATTTAAAGTCATGTGGAGAACAGCAGCGTGACACATAGGGGGGCCGCCTGCTCTCTGGGGTGCTGACCCAGCTGCTGCATGAGCCAGTCCAGCGGCCAGATGCTCCAATGCAAGGCCTTCATTCCTGGCGTGGTGGCAAAATGGGGTAGGGGCTCAAGGAGGCTTATCCCACAGTAAACATTTTAGGGATTTGGAGGATGACTTGGTATCAACCGTCCCCTAGTCCAAATATATCAACTCACACGTAGCAAGGGTCTTCTACTCACAGACGTCCCACGTTAGTTATGTGATCCAATTTGTAAGATAATTTCTCTTGATAAAATCTCTCCTATTTGGACGTGACAGGCTCTTCTGGGATGGTGAGTCATTACGGATGCCTGAAGTAGCAGGTACTGGGGGAGCCATGATGAACCTTGAGGCTACACGGGGATGAAGGGGCCAAGGTCACAAAAGGTCTACGTGGCATGAAAAGAAGGGCACGTTTTATCCTATCAGCAGTAAGGAACCAATGAGGAATTTAAGCACATGGGGATGAGAGGATCATTTTTGCATGTTACAAGGATGACTTTGGTATCCGCTGGGGATATATTGTAGCAGAATTAGGCTGGAGGCAGGAAGACCAGGTAAGGACATTATACACAATTCCAGGCAAGGGAAGCTGAGAGCAGTGGGATGCAAATGGTGAGGGAAAGGGGGCAGGTGACCTGAGAGATTTGGGGGAGGTGGGGTCGACTAGGCTTAATTTTTATTTACCTGCGAGTATGAGAGAATGGGGAGCATTCAGCACAGTTCTTGGTTTTCTTTTTTGGACAAAGCGTGGTTAGTGGTTCTATTCTCAGAAATAGGGAGATCAGGAAAGAGAGCAGTTGGGAGGGGGTAGACGGTTAGAGGTTGACGTGCTGCGGATGAGATGCGCGTGGAAGGTATGAGTCTGTACGTCCAGCAGGCAGCAGGCTTTATGAATGTGGAACCCAGGAGAGGAGTCTGGGTTGGGACTGTCATTTAGAAGTCAATAGCACGTGGGTGGTGGCTAGCCTTGGCATGGTTAAGTCACCACCGACAGGAAGGGATGTCAAGTGATAAAAGAACTGAGTCTTGGGAAACACTCATATTTGAGAGGTGGGTAAAGAAAGAGAAGTTCACGTAGGAGTTAAGGATGAGAATCTGAGGAGAAGGGAGAGAATTAGGAGAGTGGAGAGGGTCCAAAATGGAAACGAAAGGACATTTAAAGAAGGATGTTGTAGGTCATATAGTAAACATCGCAGAAAGGGAAAATAAGACCACAGAAAAACACTCTTGTGCTTGGGAATTAGGAGGTCACGTGTGATCTTGGAGAGAGCTGTTTTAGTACAGAGAGGGAGGGGAAGAAATCTAATGAGCTAAGGGCATTGAGGGGTGTGAAAGTAGATACTCTACAGGTAAGCTACACTTAAGTGAAACTTGGTATCGTGAATGAAGGGAGATAGATGGATGGTCGTTAAATAGATCAAATATTATTTAGAGGGGATGAAAAGTTTATAGACTCTTTCTTAAGATAGAAAACACTTGAGTAGGTTAATGGACTAAAGAGGAAAAAGTCAATGGAGAGAGAGAGAAATAAAAAATGCAGGAAATATTGGGGCCAACTCTTTGAGGGAGGTGATGGAAGGAATACGCATGAGTTTATGGACTCATCTGGGATGGAAGGGAAGGTCCAATTTGTATTAGAGATACAGGGATGGAGGTAGGGATGACGGTAGGGTTGGGTACCGAGCGAGGAAGTTTATACTTGATTGCCCCCTTTTTATTCAATGAAATAAGAAGCTAGGTCATCTCTGTTGGGAAAGATGGCAGAAGGGACTTAAATGTTGACATTGCTGCTAGGAAAATGAGGGATGGGATTGATCTGAAAATTCTAGGAGGATTGCTGGGCACTGTGAAGAACTCAGCCGAGATAGGCTCTTGGCATGTGTAGTCCTGCCCATGTGTGGGGTCTGTGAGAAATTCTCCAGCTGTGCCCAGCCATCAGGAAGTGGGACCAAGCAGACCTTTGGTTGGCCTGGTCCATCAGTGGGGCTGGAAGTGGAAAGACAAGCAGCGTTGTTTTAGTTATTGGCAAAGAGTGGCCATGGCCAAATGGGCTTAATTGGGAAGAAAATGACAGCAGGAGGGAGGTGACAAACTGGGAGAAAAGGGAGGCATCTCAAATCTGGAGAACGTGATGAGGTGAGAGAATGGGCAGAGAGAAAGAGCTGGAAAGATAGGACATTGTGTCAGAGATTTCAGGTGTTAAAATGTCAGAGGTGGGACTGTTTTGGGTGATGGCAAGTCCAAGATGTGGCCAGGAGAGTGGGTTGGTTGGTGAAGAGCAAAGGCAATGAAAAAGTACCGAAACGGAGGTCAAGGGACCAGAAAGCTCTAGCGTGCACTGGATGGGGACCACCTAGGATGGCTGCAGGATTTGTCACAGGAAGAGGCTGTAAGGCAACAAGCATGAGATGGAAGGACCCAAGTGCTCCAAGAGATGAGCGTTCTGTTAACGATGAAGACTCCCCCAAATCTAAAGGCAGAATTCTCTTTTTTTTTTTTTTTTTTTTTTTTGCGGTAAATGGGCCCGGACGCGCAGGCTCAGTAGCCATGGTTCACGGGCCCAGCCGCTCTATGGCATGTGGGATATTCCCAGACCGGGGCACGAACCTGCGTCCCCTGCATCGGCAGGTGGACTCTCAACCACTGCGCCACTAGGAAAGCCCCTAGAGGCAGGATTCTTGATAAACATGCTCTCCTGGGCAAACGAGATGAAGAACAGGGAGGGTCCATTCTATTTAGTCTCCTTGCCCACTTCTGCCAGGGCACGAGCCTGGGGACCAATGCAAAGGGGTTTTAACAGCAAAGGGGTGAAACTAGTTATTCCCAGCATACAGAGAAGTGGAAACTTTGACAAGAGCATCAGTGCCTTGCCCAAAATGACACCCCTGTGGTGCTGACCTCAGTCTGTCGCTTCATCTCCCTCGTCCTCCCCACTTGGCGTTTGCATTTAATCTATTGCAGCAAAGCTGGATCGACAGGGACCTCCTCCATGCATGCCCTCTGGAGATCTGGCATTTAGACTTGATACAGGGACCTGGAGGGGAATTTTCCCACTTGGCAGAAGAGTATGAAAATCAGAAGGGAATGTTTTTCCTGCACAGCAACAAGAGGTATCAGATCCTGACTTCTCTTCCTCCCTTCCAGCTCTGTTACTATTTATGTAGATGTAACGGTTCCATAACAATACCTTTTGCTTGGAAAAGGCCTTCTCTTACCCAAAGCGCTAAAAATCCCTATATTTTTAATTTCGGTAGTAGATGTGCTTGGATCTGTTTCCACTTCCATTTAAAAAAAAATAATGATCTCTGTATCATATCATAATATCACCTCACCTAGGTGTGAGGTCCTTGAAGATGGGGACTCTACTGCACCTTAGTGATTTTAGAATCCTCTAGAGTCTTCCGGTCCTTAGCACAGGGCGAGCGGGTTTACTGAATGAGGGAAATGTGTTTATGGGATGGACAGATGGAACTCTTTTGCTTACCCCTCTAAAGTGGGTACTTTGAGGCTTGAATAACAGTGTCAGGGATACCTTACACTGAACCCTCATCGCTCATCCGTGGCTCCCTTGGATAAAGGGGACAAGAATGGTAAAAAGAAAAAGGATCGGAACCAATACCAATGAACTGATTTCCAAAGCAGAAAAAGACTCACAGACATAGAAAACAAAGTTATGGTTACCCAGGGGATGCCGGGTGGTAGTGGGGAGATAAATTAGGAGTTTGGGATTGACATATACACACTACTATATGTAAAATAGACAAACAACAAGGACCTACTGTATAGCACAGGGAACTATATTCAATATCTTGTAATAACCTACAATGGAAAAGAATATGAAAAAGAATATATATAATATGCGTATTATATATATATATAACTGAATCACTTTGTTCTACACCCGAAAGTAACACAACATTGTAAATTAACTATACTTCAATTTTTAAAAATAGTTTAAAAAAAAGGATCAGGTCCTGAGACCCCCCTGAGTTTAATCTTGGCTTTACTACTAGATGTGTGGCCTCATATAAATCTTCGAAACTCTCTAAATCCCAGTTTCTTCATGTGAAAATAAAAGGAAATAATACCTCCTTCATTAGATTGTGAGGAATGTTAAATTTGATTGCATGTAGCCAGGTAACTGAAATGTAGAAATGCATCAATTAAGAGAAGATTCTTTCTCGATTCCCATCCATGTAGACATCCATCTACCCATCTTCTGGTCTCAGGACATGTGTCTCTGAGATGTTGAACTAACTAAGAAGCGTTTCCTGAAGCTGTGGAACAACTTTTTGCTCTATACAAAATTAATCTGGAATTGATTTCATGACCAGGACACAGTACAAGCCATGCTCTGAGAACACTAATTAGCTCAGATGCCCATGTGGGTGAATTGAAGCTTTGGAGAGAAGGCACTCTATAGATCACAGCCCATCACGTCACTAGGAAACAGTTTGGTTAAGAACTTGACAGGAAGACCCTCTTTCCTGAAAGCAAAGGAGGTGTAGTGGTGGTGGCCAGGAGCCTCGAATATCAAGAAAAGAACAAGGATGGGAACTTACTTAAGTACTCACCATGTTCCAGGCACTGTTCTAGTTGCTTTCTATTTTTAACATTTTTAAGTTATTTAATAAGACTCCTTCAGAGAATTGGGAAAGTGGGAATCCTGGAGAAAAGGAATTCTGGATATGCTAGCTCTTAAACTACCTCTCAGTTTTACAATATATGAGTGCAAATGGATTTGTTCAAAGCTGCTTTCTGCAAAAAGAATTGAAAGGAACAGAAATCACTGTAGATGGATGTGATCCAGGGCCGTCTCTGGACCAAAAATAGACTATAAGCCTGAAGAAGTCAGGGATCCCATGTTTTCAGCTCATTCCTGAAGAGTGCTTAGCAGATGATAGGTGCATCATACAGGATTTGACGTTTGGAGCTGCAGCAGCCATTTTGTGACCATGAGGACAAGGGAAGAAAATGTCAGGGAAGGTGACCCAGAGCCCTGACACATTTGAGCTGCCAAATTAACCTACTCTGGGACCATCTACCTTCATCCCTCTTGCTTTATGGAATAATTAAATGTCTTCATTTTAAAGTCATTTTTTTGTATGGCTACTTTATTAAACTCATGGCCAGAAGCATCCCAGCCAACCCCATCTCTAAATAGGAGCTTGGGCTGGTCATTTAACACTTCTGTGTCTCAGCTGGATGGTCACAATCATGCTCTTTATGGAGCAGCACCTCACGAGAATGATGGTAGCCACCTATTTCTCAAGGCGACACTATAAAATTTGCTGGGACCTTTGGGCTGATCTCTCCCACTTTTAAACAAACTCTCATTTCACATGAGAGTTGAATTCCCAGCAGTGCGGGTGGCATAGAATAAGCCCGGCAGTTTCGTGTTTGGTTTGTCAAGGTGCCACGTGGTTCTGGGTGCCAGGGCCGTGTTATGTGATCTGAGCCATCCCGCTGACCTGCCTGTTGCCATGCCGCATGGCAAGCCAGCGTTTGAGAGAGAAGCATAGTTGACATTCTTCCCCTCCTGGGGAATTCTATGCAGAAAGACACCTGCACTGGTCCTCTGGGCATTTTCTCCTTCCTTTTTCCGCTGGATCTGCCATCTCTGAAACCGAAACTGGGGTCGGGGGTGGAAGGGGAAGGGGGAGCATCAGTGTGTCCTGAGGTTTTATTAGCCAATCAGACAAGACCATGATTTCTATAAGCATTTAGGTCGGATTTTAGGGAGTGTTTGTGACCTTCTTGTGAGCACATGTGTATTTCATAGAGATCAAGAAGCTCAACTTTGATTCCTCAAGCATGTCACCCTGACATAGGGCTGGCTGCCTGGGAAGAACCATCTCATTCCAGTATCCACTGAATCTCCCCTGTATCTCCCCTGTGGTGATCCAAAATATTAGGGATAAAAAGATTAGATGAGCCTTGAATACATCTGGGCAACTGCGGCTAGAAGGCTTACTAATAGTGGACGAATAAGGGCTGCATTTTCAGCTCATTCTCTTGGAAGAAAGGATGCTTCCTGCTGGCTTTGTCATTGCCCCAGTGGGCCGCCAGGCTCTACAGAGATGAGTGGGTAGAGCCTTGAGGCGGGAAAGACAGAGAGCTGCAGCTACAAGCACAGCCAGGCTTGGGGAAGCACACTGTGTAGGAGCAAGGGGTCAGAGCCTTCCCCAGGAATCTGCTGCTATAACCAGGGCATAGGCAAGGCGCCCTGCAGCAGAAGGATGCCCACATTGAGCCTGTACCAGGACAATTGCTTCAGGTTCATTGATGATCAATTATCATGTGCCCTTTGGGGAGGAGGACATGGGCCTCCACTTTGGAACCTTCTGTGTTTCCTCCATGCTTTGGGAAGCTGTACAGTCGAGTCTGTAGTTCCCAACTCAAGTTTGGGTCCAGTTGGAATTGTAATCAATCTCTTTGTCTTAATTGAATCCCAAATCCACTTCCCCTTTGGCTCCTATTATATTTTGCTATCTGTATCATGTCTCCCTATAGGCCTATTTTATTTTTTAGATTTTTATTTTGAAACAACCTCAAGTGTAGAGAAAGATTGTGAATGCTGTATAGAGAATATTTTTTTTTCTCCAGGAACCACTTGAGAGCTGCCAACGTGATGCCCCATCCCTGTGAAAATATTAGTATGTAATTCCTCTGAACAGCACAGCTTCCTCCATAGCTGCATATACATAACTGTATCCTACATAGCTAGGATCCAGCCATCACACTCCCAACACGTCGCTACCAACTTAACCGTGGGCCCTGTTCAAGTTTCACTGACTGTTCCAAGAATGGATCCAGTTGTCATTTCCTTGTCACGTCACTTTAGGTCCCTTTGAACCATGAGTTACTTTCCTCAGCTTTCATGACCTTGGCAACTTTAAAGACTATAGACCCATCATTCTTAGACTATTTCTCAACCTTAGTTTGACGATGGCTGATGATTACCTTTAGGTGATGCACACGTGGCAAGGATATCACAGAAGCTATGCACACCCTGATGCATGATACACAATTCTGAGCCTTTGACTAACGTGGGTCGGCCAGACCTCTCCATCCTAAAGTTAGTCCTTTTTCCTTGTGTAGCGAATAAATATTTTTCTTGTGTGAGAAGGCACTTTGAGCCTCTGCAAATATTCTGTTCCCCATCAAACTTTTGAGTTATTTATTTATATCAGATTGGACACACGAATTCTTATCTTTATTAGCCATGAACTCTTCCTTCGTTAATTTTGTTGCTCACATGATCCCAGATTTGGCAAGTGACTTGAGGCACTTTTGAGATGCCTTCATTATTTTTGGAGTACTTTCTTAATTTATGGCACAAGAGAGTGATCCAGGCTCGTTTGTACTTTCCCCACCCAGCCCTGAAATCAGCGATTTGTCCAAGGATCCCTGGTTCCCTTTAATGGAAAATAGCACGCAGTTCTGGGAATGTCCTCATCACTTCTAGGGTGTTGCTGCTCCCAGACCCTCTCAGTGGAAGGTATGTGCACACACCTATGTGGAAGTGCATGCAGCACACACACACACGTACCCAAGTTTACACCCTTTTTTATTTCTGTATCCATTTCTATCTATTGAAAACCATGCCCTTACATCATCTCAATTTTCAGTCCAACACCACAGGGTTCATTCTTTTTTTCTCCCATTCTGCAGTTGTAATTCTCTTTCCCAACAGTGAGAATTTGGCTTCTGTTACCGTGAGTATAGTTACCCATCTGACCAACCCCTTCATGTATCACTCAGGTCTTACCACAATTGCCGCCCCCTCCCACGCATGATGCTTCTTCACCTTGCATGGGCTCCAGCACCCCACGCTGGGCTTCTCCTGCTGTGTAGACACCCTCATCATCCCTCAGGCCGACACTGGACCCTGGGTCATCACAGCTCATCCTGTCCTCCTAGCGTGGACAGCTCCACCAATGGCTTGTGCCCCGTGTGTTCAAGATAAGAAAGGGAAGAAGAAAAGGAAGGTGTCAAGAAAGCTCTACCTGGGCTTTGCCGTGATGATTTTAGAACCCAGGGTGGATGAAACTCTGTAAGCAGCTTGATCTATTAAATCTGTCTTATGAAGCTTATTTGTGTGGGTGTCGCTACATCACACTAATGTCACGTATGTTTTCTCTCTCTCTTCTTCCCTCCCTTAATGATGCCGTGAATGCCTGGGGAGCCATGATCCAAACTCCAGACCTTGCTTCTTACCTTCCTAGGTCTGGTCTGCAGAGCCTCCTTCGGTGACAGGAAGGGAAGGCACGTCCCTGGGGGCAGTACCTTCTGCCCCCCACCTCCCTGACCCTTCCCCACACCTACGGCCACTTCTACAGGCTGAGCTCCCAGCTCTCTGCCTGCCCCTTTCCCCCACAGAAGCCCCTCTGTGACAAAATGCCTGGGAGTCATGGCACGCAGGATCAGTGATGGGGAAGGCCAAGGCCATTCCTGTCCCCTGCCAGGCTGGTTTCATGCCATGAGGCCACATTCCTCATCCTCCTGAGGTTTGGCGAAAGAGTGGGATCCACTGCTTTGCACAATGAGGACAGGCCCTCTCCCGCCACTGGTGGATTGGGGATTAGCCTGTGAGAGCAAAAGGCCGTGTGACCCTGCCACCACTGCTATGTCTGCTTTGTGACACCACAGGTCACATCTCTGAGACACTGCCGCCATCTCTTTTCCCTGCATCAAGGCCCATTGCTTCTGCTGCTGTTGGGTGCATTTGGGGAAGGGAACAGAGAGGAGGAGCCAGGGTACCAAAGAAAATCCAGCTCTTTCACCTCCAGTGCGCGCGGACAGAGGGCAGCTTTGCGTATCAGGTCTGGGTTTTATGTGCCTCCCCAGGTCCTGTTTGGTTGGAACTTGACGTGGAAGATGGGGACAGCTAGCTCTCTTCTCTGAGTCATGGGAGGCGAGGAACACGACTCCTCGGGGGCTTCTAACTGCCGGAGCCAGAGGACACGAAGACACACGGCAGGAAAGCACAGCGTGGTGATGTTTCCACCTCTGCCCCCCATCACATCCCTTCTCTGCTCCAAGATTCTTGAACGATGTGAATCCTTCCCCAGAGAACACAGCGGCCTGGTCATAACTTGTTAAATACCGTAATTAAAATAGTTCTATTATTAACTTCATGATAACGCTTTTTTTTCCTCCCTCCTCCTCCAAATTACCTGTTAGCGTTTTGTTAATTAAATTTCCAGTTCCCACAGAACTGCTTGCTGTTGTGTGAGGTGTACCGGGTCGGGGGGGCCCTCTTCCTGGGGGGTGGGAGGGTGGATCAGCAGGTCAGACAGGTTTCCACCTTTCCTGCAGTAAGGCTGAGAGAAGGAAACAGAAGAGATCAACAGTCGATGCCTAAATAAGGTGCAAAGAAAAATAAAGGGCGTCCAGTTAAGTTAGAATTTCAGATGTACAATCAATCATTTTTTTAGTGTAAGTATATCCCCAACATTGCATGAGACATACTTATGCCCAAAGCTTATTTGTTATTTCTCTGAATTTCAAACTTGGTGGCGTGACCTATACTTTCTCTGGCCATCTTACACCTAAACGTCAGCTCCCAGCTCCAGAGAAGGAGGTTGTGTACTCTTCTTTCAAAGCACGTTCGTTCTTTACTGAATTCACAGTAGAGGTTGTTTTTATCGTTTTGGTCAGCTCCTTAATGCATACACTCCAAAAGATTTTACAGTTTTGTATCGTATTAATAATGGTATGATGACTATCGTGGATCCATTGATCTGTTAATCATTTAAATAGTGTTTAAGATGCACCAGTTGCTGTGTGAGGTGTTAGACACCAAAGTCAGTGAGACTCAGGTTTTGACCTCAAGGAGCTCACTGCTCAGAGCAGGGGTCCTAGACTTGTCCAAATCCAGCCCGTCA
Organism: Lagenorhynchus albirostris; assembly: GCF_949774975.1. Classification (NCBI taxonomy): domain Eukaryota; kingdom Metazoa; phylum Chordata; class Mammalia; order Artiodactyla; family Delphinidae; genus Lagenorhynchus; species Lagenorhynchus albirostris. Next base: position 55,470,892 of record NC_083114.1, read on the forward strand.
TCTTGTTTTATAAATAAAACTTCATGAGAACACAGCCACACCGCCATTTTATTTTATAAATAAAACTTTATTAGAACGCAAACTCACCCAACCACTTACTATTGTTTATGCCTGCTTTTACCTACTGGTGGCTAACTGAGTAATTGTAACAGAGATTATGTGGTCCAAAAGGCTAAAATATTTACTTTTGGTCCTTAAAAGGAAAGTGTGCTGACCCTTGACCTAGAGGAATGCTAGTCAACAAAGTGAACATTATGTTAAGAGAGATGTAAGCAAAGGGCATGGGGAGAACAAAGCAGGGAGCCTCTGATCCAGCTTCTGTGTACCAGTTGGTCCGAGCTGACATCAGAGCTGAGCTTCCAAGGGTGGGAAGGGGAGAAGGGCTGGGATTCTAAGCAGAAGGAGCATCGTGTGCAGAGGCACAGAGGCTACTTTTGGGCTGTGTCCTGAGGATGTGGAAGGGATGGGGTGAAGGTGGGAAAAGATCGCATCTTGAGGGTCTCAGTATGTCAAGTACTGACAGGGGTTCACTTATGTAATGCACACAATAGGCCTTGAAGTTGAAATTAGATTCCATCTTTTGCACGTGCATCACTGAAGGCTCAGAAAGGTTAAGGAAATTGTCCAAAGTCCCACAGAAGGAAGCAGAAGAGTCAGGACACTAACTCAGAGTGAGCCTGTCTAAAAGCTTGTATTCTCAGCATCCCTCATGCTGCATTGCACAGTGTACGGACTCATCACTTGTAACAAACCACGGGCAGGTTCCTGGAGGGCAGGGAGCATGTCTTATTCTAGGCAAAGTTTCCCAGCTGGGGATGATTTTGCCCTCTGAGGGACATTTGGCCATGTCTGGAGACAATTCTGGCTATCACAACTTTGGGGGAAGTTGCTACTGGCATCTAGTGGGTAGAAGCCAAGGATGGCCTAAACGTCCTATAATGCATGGGATAGGCTGCCACAACAAAGAAATCTCTGTCCCAAATGTCAGTAGTGCTAGAGTTGAGAACCCTTGCCCAGCATTCCTGTGCCCAACACAGGGCTTGGCAAATAAAAGATACTCGGTAAAGTTTGTTGAACTGAAAAAAAAAAAAAAGGATGTGATTCAGAAACGGAGAAAAGTTCAGAGTCATTAGTGAGTAGGATGTAAGATGGCAGATGGGGGAAGAACGGAATGTTGGAATGGGATTGCAGGCCTGCAAAGACTGACATGAGGGAGTTTTAATTTATTCTAAAGGCATGGTGAATACCAGTGAGGCACCTTAGTTCAGGACAGTGACGCAATGAGGCGGGTTTGTTGGAGAGTTACACTGACTACAGCGTGGAGGACAGAGGCGTAGGAAGACCTGTCAGGTGGTCTCAACTAAGGCAATGCCAGTGGCAGAGAGAGGCGGAAACAATTTTGTGAGAGGTTAGAAGGTAGACTCAGCAGCATTTGGGTGCGTGGGGCAAGAAGAAGGGTCATGAAGACACTTGTTTGAACAATTACAACACCGACTGAGGTAAGGGATACGGGAAGGTGGACCAGGTGTATGTGCACAGGTGGAGGGTGGAGGTGGGAGGGTGATGGTGTTGGGTTAGCTAATTTCCAGGAGGCTATAGGATTCTCACGATCCACGGGAACATTTTTCAGTCAGCCGCTGGAAACGTGTGTATTTTTCACACGTTTCACACATGTCTTACCTGGTTTTGCCCATTCCCCCTCTCCAGACCTCAAGTCCCCAAGGTCAGAGGTGATGCATGGATTAAGAGCTCAGACAGAATTGAGTTTGAATTGTGGCCCCAATCGTGTATTAACTATATAATATTAAGATGTTATTTTGCTTCTCTGAGTCGTAAAGTGTCCTTATCTGAAAAATGGGGATCATATTAGCTACCTATGAGGTTGTGGGTATAAAACATGTAGGGGTGGGGTGGGAGGAACTGGGAGGCTGGGATTGACACATACACACTACTGATACTATACATAAAATAGACAACGGATGGGAGCACACTGCATAATGGCACAGGGAACTCTACCTAATGGGCTGTGCTGACCTAAATGGGAGGGACGTCCAAAAGGGAGGCTGACTCATTTTGTTGTGCAGTGGAGGCTAACACAACATTGTAAAGCAACCATACTTCAGTAAAAATTAATTTAAAAAAAAAGTATAGGGTGCTTTCTGTAATGGTGGCAACGTAGTCTTACCCTCCAGTGACAGCACACATGTGTGTGCGCGCGCGCACACACACACACACACACACACACACAGCCCAGTACATCTCACTGCTGACCACGTCATCTTGAAATTCTTGGCTGTGGACATAATGGTCCCTGTAGACTCTGTTCCAGGACAGGGTCTCTGTCCTGGCTATCTCTGTGTCCCCAGCACCTAGCACAGTTCCTAGATCACAGGTGACAAATGCCCCAATCTTGAGGGTTCCGACGGAGGCTTTTAGCGACCTTCCTAAGGTTACACAGTTTGTAACAGGCAGAGCTGAGGCCTCCTGAACCCCAGTCCTGTAGCCTTGGCAATATTGGGAGATCGAACTGTCTCTGATCATTTTGATCAGCAGAGAATCCAGAAAAACAATGTCAATTATTAGCTTGGAAACATACGTACTTAACTTTGAAGGTGAATTCATGCTCGTGGTTATGTATGTTTCTTGGGCTGCTGTGAGATGAGTTCACACTCCTGAAGCCTTCCCCGACAGCACAGCGCTAGGAAGACGCAGGTCTGCGTTAGCAAGTTCCTCTGAGGGTCAGTGAGAGTTAGTTGGGCTTCCCTGGCTCTTCGGGCTCTGGACCCTTGAGACCCACTCTGACCTCTGATCCCCACCGAGTTGTCTTGGAACACACGTTGTCCCGCCCAGCACGTCCACTTCCTTCTGACTGGTACCACGTCCCTTCCGTAGAACAAGAAGGAACCTGCTTTCTATGGTTTGCTTCACCCACTCACCTTCTCAGCCAGAGACACCTACCTGTCCGCTTCTGGACACCCTTCATTATGATCCACATGTGGCCTTATGCACAGATGGCTTTCTTTATCAACCTGGTCCAAACAATGAACAAAGTAAATCTGATGAAACCACTTTAAAAAGCACTATATTATAGGTTCCAAAGTCAATTCCATTTTTAAAAAAAAATTCCTCCGCTACCGCTATTTTCTTCCTCTTTGGTCTGGCAATAGGATAAGCCAGAAAGGGGGCAGAAGCAGATACCCTTGGTTTAAATCCGCATACATTTATGGCACAAATATTTCTGTGCCGACCACTGGACTCGCTTTTCCCTGGGGATTCTCAGCAAGTGGCAACGGCATCCATCTTGGCCTCGATACTGAAATAAGACATTTCACGGTGCCCTGGGAATGGCAAGCCGTTGGGCATCGAGGTGTGTTGTGCCCTCAGCCCCAGGGAGTTTCTAAAGCCGGAGTTGAATTCTGCCCTCTCCTAGACTTTTAGAAGGACCCAGCGTAGGACACAGAGCACGGCAGATTCCTACCTGGGCGCCCTGTGGAGCCCCCCCAAGCAAGGAGGCTCCCCTCTAAGCCTGCAGGCTCCTTGCTGTCTGACACCAGCCACCTACCCTCGATTCAGATTACAGGTAGGACTGGAGGCCAAGAGCCAGCCAAATGCATCATGGTTCCCGCTAAGGAGACGAAGCAAAGCTGCCAGCGGCAGGGCTTGTCTACAAAAGCCCATGAAGCAGGAAGCTTACCCTGAGAAGGCAGGATTTTGTGGGTGTGTTTCTACATGCAGCTTCTCTCTCTGCAGAAGCGTCACGTGTCTTCCAGTGCTTTTATATTTATAGATGAGCGGTGTTATTGGGGATGTCGTTTGGGGAGCTCTGATGTGTGCGCCACTGGCTGATCTAATTGGCTTCACTTAAGATAAAGCCACCTCCATTGGTTCGGTCCCCTTTAACTAGCCTGGTTCCCTTCTGGAGCTGCAGAAGGCACCGCTGATCTGAGATGGTACTTTTATAAATGAAGAGCCTGGGTCCACAATGGGACTAGGAGGAAGGAGGGGTAAGGATTACACTCTCAGTCTACTCCCAGCACGTGCAAACAGCTCCCTCCTCGTTGCCAACCAGCCTCACCCCTCGTCACCACCCAGCCTCACCCCTCGTCACACGCTTGAAGGACAGTTTGGGGTGTCAGTTTCTTGATATCCCTGTGATGGGCAGGGGAGTGACTCACTGGGGAGAACACTGGCAGTTCTTCATCTCAGCAGAGGTGGCTACTTCTGGGGTCCTGGCAGAGGACTGACTCTGGGACATGAACTGGGCGTGTAAAGATGCAAGAGTCTTTGCTATTGGTTATTGTGTAGATGTGAGTATATACTGGAATCCAGAAACCTTAAAAGAAAGCATTGCCCATTCTCATTAGCAGATGCAAACTATTATATATAGTATGGATAGACAGCAAGGTCCTACTGTAGAGCCCAGGAAACTATATTCTATACCTTGTGATAAACCATAATGGAAAAGAATATGAAAGAGAAGATATAAATGTATAACAATCACTTTGTTGTACAGTAGAAATTAACACAACATTGTAAATCAACTATACTTCAATAAAATAAAATTTTTAACATCTTTATTGGAGTATAATTGCTTTACAATGGTGTGTTAGTTTCTGCTTTATAACAAAGTGAATCAGCTATACATATACATATATCCCCGTATCCCCTCCCTCTTGTGTCTCCCTCCCCAAAAAAGAAACATTATTTAAAAAAAAAGAAAGCTTGTGATTAAAGAGAAATTATAAAGCAATCCATGGACCTTTATTTATTTAATTAATTAATTTATTTATTTTGCTGTACGCGGGCCTCTCACCGTTGTGGCCTCTCCCGTTGAGGAGCACAGGCTCCGGACGCGCAGGCTCAGCGGCCATGGCTCACGGGCCCAGCCGCTTCGCGGCATGTGGGATCTTCCCGGACCGGGGCTCGAACCCGTGTCCCCTGCATCGGCAGGTGGACTCTCAACCACTGCGCCACCAGGGAAGCCCGGACCTTTATTTTTTTCAAATGAAGTATAATTACAGGGCTTCTTCCCCCAGAAGATTAAGGTGGACATCAAGGGCTCAATTCACAATACATTTTGCCATGCTCTTTGTTTTTCTTCTTCATGGATTATATTTTTTCTGTTTCCTGAAACACAGGATGCAGAAAAATAAGATGTTTCTCATATTTACTAGAAATCCTGCCTTTATCATTTTGAAATAAGCTACGGATAAGCTTTCTATTCATATCAAGTGTTGTGAAATATGTTTTTGATAATACATGAAGTCATAATATATAGGTAGTGAAAGATAAAATAAAAGCTCATAAATTAAAAAAAAAAAGAGTTGCCCATTCTCTATCAGATAGTCACTCACTGATTCATCAAACATCTGTTGTCCCTCTCTACGTGTGCAGCCAGCGCCATGCTTCCTCCGTGAAGTATGTTGGTTTCCTGGGCGATCCTGGGTGAGGTCCTTGTCGTTTTTGTAGAAAAGCCCTGCATGGGAGCCAGGAGACAAAATCTGTCTTTGAGTGACCTTGAACAAGTCACTTCCATCACAGGGTTTCTCCCCCGAGGTTCCTGGCAGTTCTGATGCTCTGTCCCTGCTCTGACGGCCGGGGAGACTGGATTCATGGGTCAGAAGAAGCCTGTTCTTCCTCTCCCCCTGCAAAGGTGAGGAACAGATGAAAAGAGGATGGGGGATACAGAGAGATAAACAAACAAAACGCAAAAACCTCATGACTTCTTGTAACGAGCTGAACTCTCAGGCTTGAACCTGAATGCAGTTGTGCCGCCGTGCTCCCTGGCTGTTACCTGACCGTGGAGTCCAGACGGGTGTTCTCTGTCAAGTCAGCGATTGTGGTTCAGATTGAAGACGGACTCATATACACATCACCGTGGCAACGTTTAGGTAAACTGGCTCAGAGGACTGAGGATGGATATTATGGGATAGCTTCCTTTCTTCTTCTTTTTCTCTTTCCTCTCTCAACACTAGCCTAAGGTAAAGAACAGCTGAGCTGGATTAATTGACCCCTTTTATAAGAGATTTCTTACCTTTGGATATATTGGCTATGAAATTGTCAGTGAAAATTCACCTTAAGGTGTCAGCCCAAGGCATTCTGGGGTCCTTGAGTTTTATCGATAACTGGAGGGTGGGTTGATGACTCTTGGTCCTATCCAGTGACACCTAAGTTGCCTTTTGTCTGTTTAGCCAGAATTTGAGCCATTGTCTACCTAGTGCCCCAGGATCATACACCAGCAGGACCCTGGAACATCAAAATGAGCTTCCTCCAGAGGGTCCCAGAGCAGATGCAGAAAACAATTTCACATCCCCTATCCCCTCTAGGGGTTGACACTAGAAACCTCCAAGAGCTTATGTATAAAACAGCGAGTCTCTTGGACCCCCCTGGCTGTTTTATTTTCTTGCTTTTCTGACTTGGACTTTGAGGGTGCATGCTTGAAGCGTCAAGCTTACCTGCACGCCAGAAATTGGTCCAGTAAATACAGCTATAGGGATTTCTGGAGCTCGTCTTCTAAAGATGTGTGGGCAATCTTTAAGCAGCATCAGAAATCTCATGTTCCAGGTTCTGCGAGCACCACAAAGGTGGACATTGGGGAGGGAATCCCCAGCTGCAATTCCGAGAATTTGGTGGAGCCTGGGCTTCGCTCTGCACTTCCTCCCAGTGTCTGGGAGATATAATTTCTACTCTCTTACTGATTGGGATAACGATAGGATATTCTTTTCCAAAGACAAAACATCTGAAAAGTTCCAGTGTCTACAGATGTGAGCCTTACTTTGGCCATAGACAGGTACCTGGACATCCGTGTGTATAGACGTGGAACATTTGAAGTGGGAAATTTTTAAATACATTTAAGGCGCTCATCAGAGGATATCCTTGGGGATTCCTGTGTAAAGTGCATTGCACCTTCATACCTCTCCTTTTGAGATCCACTTAGCGTTTTGGAGATGTGTGGACATCCTTTTGTTTGGACTCTAAAGTTGCTTAGGTCATATTTCTTCTTTATCAATGAAATGCCCTTGTCAGAAATTCTTTTGTTTTTTTTTTTTTTTTTTGTATTTTAGTAGCTTCTGTGGCATAGAAACGCCTAAGAAACCAAGAGTTTCTAGAATCACCTTTAATATATGTTGACCCCTGCTCCTTTGAGAAACTCAACTTTTTTGCCATCTCTGAAAACAACCCCCTTTGGCTGTTTAGAGTATTGAGTCAGCAACTTCACAGGAAAAATAAGGGGACCTAACAGAAGGAGACGAGGAGATGCTAGGCAGAGATGGAATAAATCCACTGCAGACAAGAGAGTGCTTTCCAGCTCCAAGTCTGTGTCAATATGGAACCCCCAGGACTCTCCTAGTTTAAAGAACTAGTGGAATCTCTCCTCTGGTCTTTCCCGGGCTCTGATCGATTTTAATATAACTCCGGTCTTGGCAATATAGACTTGCCAAAAGTAGACTCTTTACACTTTGATCCTTAAGGAAACTGGAACAAATCTAGTTGTTTATTAAAAAAAAAAAAAAAAAGAAAAAAAAGCCAAGAGTGAGTTTCCCTGGGGTGTGGTGTGAGGATTGTGCTGGGAAAGAAAGGATACAGTCCAAGCAAACACTGCTGAGAAAAGTCTTCCAGCTGGATGGGCTTCCTAACAGTTTCTCCAGGCAAAGGGGAGATCTACTGTCAGATAAAAAGCGGCTCATCACCCTAGCAGCTGGGCGGGCAGCCAGGTTGGGAAGAACAATGATTTCCTCACTTTTCAATTTGATTATTAGTTCATAGTTATTGGAAGCCTGTGATGCCTTTAGCTCTGTAGCCAGCACGCAAGAGGAGGTGGCCTAATGGGATTCATTTTTTCCTATTCACTGTTTCCATTCTTCATCAACTGAGTCAGCATCTCACTAGTTAAGAGATGTTGAGTCAAACCTCATCCGACCACCATATAGCTACTAAAATGGTACCTCCCCTCCCTCTCCTCCCAGGCCCCTGGTCAAATCGGCCTGTCCCTCACACCTCACTCCACCCCTTTCTGCATCTATATCAATGAGGTAAAATGCCTATTTCATTTAAAATGCCTCTAGGATGGACAGTTTTTCTATTCCTGCCTGGAAGCAAACCATTCTGGTGTTTAACTTCCTTTAGGGGTGGAAGGAAAAGAGGAGGGTTCAGGCATTTTTTTCCTGTTTGCTTTTTCTATTTTTTTAAGATTTTTTTGATGTGGACTCTTTTTAAAGTCTTTATTGAATTTGTTACAATATTGTTTCTGTTTTTTATGTTTTGGTTTTTTGGCTGTGAGGCACGTAGGATCTTAGCTCCCCGACCAGGGATCGAACCTGCACCCCCTGCATTGGAAGGTGAAGTCTTAACCACCGGACTGCCAGGGAAGTCCCTTTCCTGTTTGCTTTTAAAATTTATTGAATGCTACAGTCTGTTAGACTCAGAGTGTTATGAATTATCTAGCTGACTCCTCAAGCCTCCTTAACGAGACAGGCCGTGTAATTGGCCCCATTTTACAAATGCGGAAACATTTGTAAAATGCTGAGAAAGCTACCGGAAATCTCTAAACCTGGAAGTTCACGTTTGTCTTCTCACCAAGTTTCTGGATGAACCAATCTGCAGGCTGCCTTCCGTGGTTTTGAACATTGGTCCTAAAAAATCAAAAGCCAGGGCTTCCCTGGTGGCGCAGTGGTTGAGAGTCCGCCTGCCGATGCAGGGGACGCAGGTTCGTGCCCCGGTCCGGGAAGATCCCACATGCCGCGGAGCGGCTGGGCCCGTGAGCCATGGCCACTGAGCCTGCGTGTCCGGAGCCTGTGCTCCGCAACGGGAGAGACCACGGCAGTGAGAGGCCCGCATGATGCAAAAAAAAAAAAAAAAAATCAAAAGCCAGTGGAGAAGTACTAAGTGGCATCTGCATTTTTCCTCTAAGAAAAGAATTGGGGAACGGAATTAAAACTCAGGTTTTCAGAAATGTTTATAATTAGAGGTCTGACACGTAGGGCATCTTGAAGTCTTAAGCATCCATTTAAGAATGCATGCTTTTGCTTGAATTTGTTCCCGAGACCAAGCTGTAGCTCTCTTATTTTCAAATTGCACTTTTCAGAAGTCCATTGGAAAACCAAGTTGTCACGGGATAAACTCAGTCTAGATGCACCCAGGGGTTGAGTTGCTTGCTGGCTCGTTGAACAAGCTGGTGGCTGTGTGAAGGTTGGGCAATCTCACCCAGCGGGTCCAGATGGAGCACATGTTTGTGACCCTCCCTGAGGATTACTGGTTCTGGTGCTACCTGAGGTTGACTCTAAGGAGGAATTGTTTCAACTCCTCTGTTTGCCCATTAGATGCACTCTGGATGAAACAATTTGGATATGAGTAAGTGCTATAGGGGTTTGCAAATGAGGGCAAGGTTTTTGCAATCCGTCGATGTTTTTCCTTCTGAGGATACAGTGGGCTGTGGTTTACGGCCAGGTACTGAGTTGTTTATAGACTGACGGTGGAAGTGGAAGCCAGGGCAGAGGGAGCTGACCGCAGAAACAGTATCCTTTAGGGTATTTCATGGATGGCCCGAGAAAGTAGAAGTAGAATATTTAAAGTCAAGATTCCATAGAAATGACTCTGGGTCTAGAACAGATTTATCGTCAGGAGATGAATCAATCACCTTGCTAGGCCCTGGGTTAGCACTGGGTATTCAGTGGGATCTTAACAGAGGGACGAGTTAGATAGTAGTGGGGTGATTTCTTGTTTTCAGAAGGGGTAGGAGATGAGTGTATGACCTGGCAGGAGTTGTGGTGCCCATAGGGTCATTTCTAGGAGATCATTTCCAAAATGACACTTTAGTGCAAGATGTAAGCATCATTGGACTAAAATTGGGAGTTTAAGCAAGGCAGACCCCAGATGCTCTGAGATTCTAGCGGGCTAGCTGAACACACCATTTCTCCCTGAGCAGGTGGGGCTTACAGCCACCCTCAATTGATGGGTGGATCATGGCCAACTGCTACCATCCAGTCAAGTTCCAGACGACTCTGTGGGCAAATCCTGACCAGCCACCTAGGTCTGCCAGCATGGGGCTCATGGGTACACAGACGTGCTGGTCCTGCATTGACTACGCTCAGGGGCTCATGGGTCCTGCGTTGACCACGCTTAGGGGCTCATGGGTACACAGAAGTGTTGGTCCTGCATTGACTACGCTTAGCTCTAAACCTGCTCAGATCAAGGCAGACCCGCATTTTGCAGATATTGCTTTTTGTATCCTCGTCGACTCCTTATGTCTAGCCCAAATCCTTTCTTTATGCCATAAATACTTTAGATGGTGAGGTTTCCTATTAATTCCTTCCAAAACCTAATAGGAGATGCTACAAAGGGTGGGTAGGTGAGATTTTTCTTCTAGGTGTCCCCTCCACCTGCACTGAGAGGCCCCCTTGTCACTGCCGTAGTAGCCATACCTGGGAGGTAGCATTCGAGGAGCTCTGGACTGATGACCAGTAATAGTCCCAGTTCCGTCTAACTTTTAAAAAGTTTTGAAACTTCTTAAATGTCACTTTCCTCACTGGTAAAAGAAAAGGGTCATGGCTGGAATTAGCATTGTCACGTGCTCACGTGTACCGGGCACTTTATGTGTCTGATCTCATTCGAGTCCTACGATGACCCAGCTGGACTGTGCTGGCTGTTTTCCGTCCTCCTCTTCAGATCCACTCTCTACTCTTTTGTGTCCTGCTCTGTGCCTCCACGAGGCTGAGCTCTAGGGACATCAGCAATAGGCAGCCTTGCCCTTGGCCTCCAGGTGGGCTCAGCAAGAGGGGAGGAGAGGAAATCGCGCTGAGCCCTGCCTCCCAGGGGTACCTTGTGGGCTGCGTCTCTCATCAGAGTTCATAGCTACTACTAAGTCGCGTCGCTGTTCTTCTGATATCTTGCTCTCCCATCCTGGATGACGGGCCCCTACTCTTTCCAGCCCTAGGGTACTAGACTATCCCCCACTCCGATACTTCCCTACACTCTGCCCACTAATAAAGTAGTTCCTTTATTAAATTCTCCTTAAATTACCCAATTTGAGGGTGCCGTCTGTTCCTGCCGGAACATTGAATGATACAGAGGTAGTTACTCACATGATCCCCATTTTATAGGCAAGGAAACTGAAGCTTCGAGAGGCCACTCAACTAAGGCCAAGGGGTCACGCCCAATAAGAGGTAGACTAGGGATTCAAATCCAGGTGCGTCTGACCTCAGAGCCTCATGGCTGCTGACGGCACCTCAGCACTTCTGGAAGGGCCTTTATCGGGGCAACAGTGTCTGACAAAGGCACCCGTGACTCAGCCACTGAGCCTTGCTCTCGAAGCCTCCCCACCTTCCACTCTGCCTCCTGAGAGGGGGTCTGTGAGGCTACACCTGCCTTCTCGTTCCACCATCATCTGGACAAAAGACAGGTGTGTGTGTGTGTGTGTGTGTGTGTGTGTGTGTGTGTGTGTGCGTGTGTGGCAGATCTGGTCTGGGATGCAGATTGCACTGCGGTGCAGAAAAGTCACTCGAGGAGTGACCGAGCCTGGCTTCCTCGGCACGGTGTCCCCTCATCAGAGGGACAGGGTGAGAAGGGGGATGGTCCGTGGAATGCAGGAACTGCAGAGCTGCTCACCTCCTACTGGAGTCATTCCCGAGAGCATAGATTTACTTCCAGGAGGCCCAGGAGTTTGACTCAGACCCTTTCCCGCACTTCTTGAGAGTCTTGAAAGAGCCTTCAAACGCGTAAGCTTGAAACTTACAAGCTTCCGTTTCCTTACCTGTAAAATGGGGATCGTATTAGTAACTACCTCTGTATCATTCAAGGCTCTGGCAGGAACAGACGGCACCCTCAAATTGGGTAATTTAAGGAGAATTTAGAAAATGCAGGTGCATGGGTTCAAGCAGATACCAGGCGCTTGCCTGGTTTTGTGCGTTTTCATTGTTCTTCCCGTTGACGCTTTGATGCCGACGGGTGAAACCGAGTTGGTTAATACATTAAGCTATCGGTATCGTTGAAAGAGTGAATGAATGGGATAAGTGATCATACTTTGAGAGCACAGGACAGTGCTTATAAAAGCAATTGAATCATTTCTCATCCCTCTTTCAGAGCACAGATTAAGGTCAGAGCCAAGAGAAGAAATTTGCTGGGAAATTGGTAATGCTGGGAATACTGCTGGGAAAAGAATAAAGGATAATAGCTATCTTTTCGAGAGTGTGATACGTACCAGGCATTGTACTAAGGATTTGGGGTTTTTTTTGTTTGTTTGTTTATAAATGCATTTATATCCTGTATAAATCAGAAAAAATGGCTTCTCCCTTCAAGAAGTCTGTAATATTTTTCCAGCCCCTTGGAGCTGGGCGTGGCTTTGTGACTTGGGCTAAGGTTTAACATGCATTATCTCACTTCATCTTTACAACTCTCTGAGGTTGATAGAATGACCCCCATTTCACAGATCAGGAAGTTGAGGATCAATGAGAAAATTTACATTTCCTCCAGATTTACATTTCTAATAAGTAGCAGCGTTGGGATTAGAAGGCAAATCTGTTCTCAGACCTTAGAACTTTGGCTAATTATTCAAAACCCGGGGCTGGATGCCTGGTGTTTGCGGTCTGTTAATCCGATCTTGTGGGTGTGGTCTCGATGCTGCACTAAAGTCCCACTGCACCTATAACCTCGCCACCCAAGGCATTTGTCTCCCCACATGATCCCTTCTCACCCCGTCCCCCGCTCTTCTGAGGTTTCTTTCTTGCCAGTTTCCTCTTCTCCTCATTGTGAAATGGTTTTCTCTCTGTTGCTGCCTGTCCCAGCCCTAAGGCGAGAGGCCCTGAAATTGATTCGCTAACGTTTGCCCTGACCTGTCTGTCGCATCTCACATCACACCCGGGGATGCTTTGCCTCTCAGCTTTATTAATCACGTCAATTTGACATCGTGTGTGTTTTATGGTCTTTACTTCCGGCCCTACTTTGCCCCCATTCAATTATGTTTACCTTTTAGAGCAACAGTGGAAGGGAAAAATCTATTCCTCCTGCCAGATGTTTAAAAAAGAAAAGAAAAGCGCTCCTTAGACACACATTTCTGCCTCTAGTTTTCCTCTTTAACACACACAGATAAATAGGAGAGATGAGCAAAGCCCACCTCCTTGTTTCTAATAATGGGCAGTAGGCATGTTGTCTTGAGGTATGAGGATCCCTAAAGCAACACGTCTCACACTTTAATGAACATATAAGCCACCTGGGGCTCATGGAAGATACAGATTCTGATTCTGTAAGTCTTGAGTGGAACCCCGGATTCTGCATGTCGTGCCAGGGAGTAGCAGGGGGATGCTTTACATAAGGCTCCAAAGTTTCCCCTTCCCTCTTTCTTCCACGCCTCCATTTTCGTCCCTGACGTTTCTCATTCTCCATCATTCAAGGGATGCCCTTGCCTCGGACGCTCTTCTGGGCTTCCTGGTCATACAACATCTCCCAAGAATGCTATGCCCATCTCAGTGGCATCACCTTTTATGGCTGAGGGCCTTTTATGGTTTAGGTTGGAGTCTCCCTTCTAAGCCCTTCCCAGGATAAAAGTTCGTTGTCCCTGGCTGGGAGACAAAAGAAATGCATTTTGCTGGAGCCAGTTTTTCCCCCAAACGCTAATGGTACCTTTATCTCTGGGTAATTAAAGCTCTGACAGATGAATGCATAATTATGCATAAGCCGGACTAAAATGATCACCTTGGTCTTTCATCTTTTAGCTTACTTCATTTAGAGAGGTAACAGTCTTGGGCGTGCTTTAGAGAATAGCTATTTGGAGGTGTCTGAGTTGGGTGTGGAGTTATTTGGGGGGCCGGCCTCTCCCACAATGACTGTGGTGTGTGAAGGTCCGAGCTGTCTCTGTCTCCATGGCGCAGTGGCTTTGGGTGGCTGAAGGGCGCTTGGGGAAGACATAAAATTTGTCATGATTCGCCAGACTGTTTGGAAGTTCAAGCTATGGCCTGTGGATCTGGTCCAATTCTGGATGAAAAAGGTGACAGGGTTCTGCCGTCTCTGGTACTTGAGTCACTGACCTCCCCCTGACCTCTCCCTGTTTGAGAACAGGCTCATCCTTCATTCTGGCTGCCCTTGACCATAACTGTGCTAGCTAGTATCACTGTCATCCTGTGACCCAGTGCTGACTCCTCCCGGGAAGATGCTCATGGAAGCAGAAAGAGCGCTAGATAAGCTTCCAGGTCTCAAAACACCTACACCAAAAAAGATCCATAGAATGATGGTAGAACTCATGGGTTCTAGATTCCGAATGAGCTCAAAACCCCTCTCTCCCTTGCATGAGCTCTGCAACAGATGACCACTTGTTAAACTTCTCTGAGTCTCAGACTTCTCAGTTATGAGATGGAGAATATTATTGTATCCATTTCATAGGATGGATTTGGTGAAATGAAGTGTGCTTTGACTTAGCACGTGGTCAAGCTATTGCCTTGGGTATTCCTATACCTCTGTATGCTCCTCGGGTGCTGTAGACCAATAGGAATTTTTTGAGCCACCGCCTTTGAGGGTTCCTTCCTGCCTAACACAACCTCAACATCTGTTGGACCCTGTAAGGTCCCAAGGGACAGGTGCAATGGACTGTTTCTTTAAATGTTTGGTATGGAGGTTATGACGAGCTCTCCTCTGATCTCCAGAAACACAAGGACTCATGTGAGGGCCAATTAGCTGGGTCTAAACATACATGATGAAATGAAAGAAATCATCTGAAGCCATTCAGGAATAAGTAGACCTTTGATGGATAACTACTACCTCTGTGCTGTGTATTTTTCATAGATGTTAATTTATCTTCGCTGCGATCCCACATGGTAGATATTTCTACTTTCATTTGACACACGAAGCTACCAAGGCTTAGAGAGGTGGTTCCTCCCAGTTTATATCACTGTTAACCAATCCATACGGGCATCCCCTCTCCCAATAAAGACTTTGACACCACAGTCCTTTTAACCTGATGTTCTGGCTCCTTTTTCTTTCTTCAATTCACAGACAAGTTTCTCCAATGTCCCTCCCTTCCCCTGTAAGACATTCGTCCTTCAATCCCCTAAAACTAGGCTTCCACTCCTAGCTGTCTATTGACACTGTCACTCAGAGGTCAGCAATAACCTACCTCTTCACTGTCACCTTCAACCATCTTTTCCCATTGGGGCTTCTCTCTCTTTTCTGGCGCATTGCATCGTTGATGGAAGCTTTTTCCTTAGTGTCTAAGACAGTATATCATACTTATTCACTGCTTGCCTCTTGACTCCCCACTTCTGTCTCTGCTGCCTCTTTTTCCGTCCTTATACCTATGATTTTGGTCTGATTTCCGTATCACGTTCCTTGAAAAACTCATCTACTGTCACAATTTCAGCTCTATCCTTTATGCTGACCGTTGTTCAGACTTTTCCTCTAACGAGCTGTAGGCATGGCCACCCAGCTGTATCTCTAGATGTCTTGTCACGATTTCCACAAGCCTAAAATAGAAGTCTCTGTCCCTCTTTGCTTGTCCTTTCACCTTCTGATTTCTCTGTTTTTGCCGAGGTACCACGGCCCCCCAAGAGAAATCTCAGTTATCTTTGATGACTCTGTAGTCTGACCCTCAATATCAACTTTGTATCAAATCCTACAGCTTCAGTTCCTGACCCCTCGGCCCCATCCCTTTATGAGGCCCTGAACACCTCACAACTGGCTTATTGGAGCAATTTCCCAAATGCTTTAAATTCTTTCATTAGTTCTCCAAACTAGGACACTCTACACAACCCAGCCAAAGTATCTATTCTTCTGGAAATGCCACTTTTATTATATTTGTCTGCCTGGAAAGCCTACAGGACGAGTGACACAAGCCTTAACTTGACTCGAGAAGGTCTCCGTCATCTCAATGTCTTTCCAAACTGCTCTTCCACTGATCACCTGCAGAAACGCTTGGCTCAAGTCAACTTAGACTATGTTCTAATTAGGATTAAGTTCATTGTCAGTAACGGGGTAACCCCAAATAACAGAGACTTAAACTACTCAGAGGCTTATTTCTCTCTCATTTCAAAGACCCAGTCTAGGCAGCCCAGGACAGGAATGTCGGTTCTGCTCCACCAAGTGCCTGGAGGCCCAGGCTGCTTCTGTCCTGTTGCTCTCCCTTGTGTGACCTACAGTGCCAAGGTCACCCAGGATAACGATTAGCCATTTCAGATCCAACTGTCAAACCCACAGTCCAGCCAGAAAGGCGGAAGGAGTGAAGGATACAGTTTTTTCCTTTGAGGACATTTTCTGGAAATTGGATGGCTTCCACTGAAATCTCATTGGTCACAACTGAGTCACGTGACCATATGCAGGTGCAAAGGAGACTGGGAAATGTATGTTTATTGCTGGGGGGCCTTAACCCAGCTAAGACTCAGGGTTTTCTTACTAAAGCAAGCAGGTAGGAACAGCTAGTGATCCTTGCTACAGCCAACCTTTTCTGTTCCTCAGAGCCATGGATATTTTTGTCACCATGCTGGTGCAAAATGGTCTCTTTGCCTGACATATTCTCTGACTTATCTAAATCCTGCTTCTCAGAGAAATGAGGGAAGTGAGCATTGACCTTGGATTTGCTCAATACCAGGTTCAGATCCTAGCCTTCCCACCCTCACTTGCCCTAAGACCTTGGAATTAATGCCTCTGAGCCTCAGTTTTCTCCTCCGTCAAATGGGATAGCAAAACTAACCTGGGTTATTATTATGAGGATCACACAGGGCAGTTTTTTTTTTTTTGGCCACTTTTTATATTCTTTCATTGCAAAGCCACCAGTTAAATATGGCCCTTAACTTTAAAAGCAGTACTTTTTTTTTTTTTTTTTTTTTTTTTAGTTTCTGGGCATAATCTATTTTTTTTAACATCTTTATTGGAGTATAATTGCTCTACAATGGTGTGCTAGTTTCTGCTTTATAACAAAGTGAATCAGCTATACAAATACATATATCCCCATATCTCCTCTTTCTTGTGTCTCCCTCCCACCCTCCCTATCCCACCCCTCTAGGTGGTCACAAAGCACCGAGCTGATCTCCCTGTGCTATGCGGCTGCTTCCCACTAGCTGTCTATTTTACATTTGGTAGTGTATATATGTCTATGCCACTCTCTCACTTCGTCCCAGCTTACCCTTCCCCCTCCCTGTGTCCTCAAGTCCATTCTCTACTTCTAAAAGCAGCACTTTTTAATGCCCATGTTAAGTTCTTGTGGTGAAAATGAAAATATTAAAGACCTCTTTTACGTTGGCTAAATCAAGAGGGTAGATCTCATGCTAAGTGTTCTTACCACAATAAAAAAGAAGTCTCCCCAAACTTAAAAAAGGAATTCACTGAGGAACAGGTGAGAATTAAAGCTCACACCTTTTACACTATCTATTAAAACATTCACTATTTCTCCTGTCCAGAAATTTCTTGAGGCCAGTAATTGTATTTCATAATCATTAATCTACCTCAAAAACAATCACATGGTACTGATGAGCTATCAATCTGACTTATTGCTATTGATGTTAGGGAAATGATGATGATGTTCACGGGGCAGTTTTGATAAAGCACGTAGCAGAGTGTCTGCATAGCCTATGTACTTGAGAGATAAAAGTTACTTATCTCATCAACAATCATGAGATTTATGACTTATCTCAAAAGACTCAACCCAAGTCCTTTTTCCCTCACAGATAGTTTCCTCTGCATTTCAGGTTAGGACAACTGTTTCCTGTATTAAACTCTTCCAATAATACAGATTTTGTTTGAGACACTGATATGAAAATGAATGTAACGTCTTTATTTTTATTTTTTTTTAATTTTGAACCCTCAGAAAAGTTGAAAGAAGAGTGCTTTGACTTTTCGTGAATTGGTACATTAAATGACGATTTCTTCATATACCTATGCCCAGTTTTTTCTCTATTCCAGATGAAATATCTCTTGAAGGCAACGACCGTGTGTTAAACAGGATGTTTCTTTTGTTTTTGATCCTTGCTTTCTTATCCTCTTGGTACCTCTAACGCTGCTTAATAAAAATGTGCATTTCACTTCTACCTGTCTCCTCCTGTCTTTGATGATCTCCAGGGATGTCAAAACAGCTGAAGGCAGCAAGAAAGGCCCAGGATACATTTTTTAAGTCTTGTCAAAATTGTCTACGGTTGTTTTAAGATGTGGTCTCCAAGCAGATGTGTCCTTCTGTCACGTCTCCTTTGCACGTATCATAACTCCCTCGAGTATTCTTAAGGCAGACAAACAGTGGCTGAGTGAATGAGTGAGTGAATGTGTGGCTGTAGAGATCCAACTTATGATGACTGGGAGTGACTCAGATGGTCAAGTGACAGAGCGCAGCCTTGGCCCTACATGAATCCAGGGCTCTAAACTACGTCCTGTAAGTAGTGAGTTCACCCAGAGGCAACAAATGGTCCTGAAGATGCTTTGTGCATGTCTCCCCATTTTTCTTCGGGAAGTCTAAATTAACTAATTTTGATGTCAATCTGCTCTCGTAAGAGAATTACATTACTAAGATATGACATGTACTCTGAGGCTCTGGGGAAGCTTGATGGATTAGAATTCGTTGTCTTTCTTTCTTGGACACTGCAAGGGGTTAGGATGGCTTCTCAAAGGCAGTCAGAGAGAGCCAATCACCTTCAGCATCTTATCCCCTTGCCACGGTTGTCGTCCCATCTATTTTTCAGAAGGTAGGAAGGACTGTCTCAGCAGCTGGAACAAAATCACTCCCCAGGTGCATACTTGTAAATATGAAATGATAACACTCTGTGCAGTGTACTGGATGCATACACGACCTTCACTCTACACGAAACTTCCAAGGTAGGTATTGCTATTCCATTTTAAAAATGAGCTAACCAAGAACCAAAGAGGGTTACACAAGGTCACACAGCTCCCGAGGGGCAGAGGCAAGATTTGAATCCAGGTTTCTTTAACCCCAAAGTTCTTTTTAAAATTCCACAATTGAAGCCCCTCCATGAAAATTTCATTACTAAAGAACATGTTCCAGAAAACATAAAAATCTGCAAATTTGCTATAGTCGGTTGGCAAACAAGAAGTGAACATGCAGTCATGTAATTTCTTCAATAATATCCTAGACATTTTCTTATCCTATTTTTCTCTCCTCCACTGCAACTTCCAGAAAATAAAGGTCAAGGAAAGTCGTTTTGCTTGTTCTTTGTTCAAGCTCTGGAACGCGAGACTTAACGCAGTCACATTTTATTTTTAAAAACTTATTTCTACTTTGGGAAATGACCTCTTCTCGAAAATCACTGCTGGGTTTGAGATGCTAGTGGCAATTAGGGTGCAGAGGCCAGCCTGCCTAAGAGAAAGCAAACTCTCACTGAGTCACAGGCATTTACATTCTCTCTTCTCTCTCTTTCTGGTCCGTATATATATATATATATTTTATAGCCAGTAATGTGCATGTACACCTATGACACACACACACATAATAAACTGAACAGATAAAGTGCATTATTATGCCTCAACTAGATCACCAAATAATGTGCCGACTGAACAAAGGCTCTTAGCAGAAAGATTGCAGCGTCTGTTCATTTTTGTCTCGCCCTCCACCTGCCCCCCCTTCCCCGGGCTCAGAGCACTCCATGTCAGGGCTACAAAGCATCACATTCCTCCAAAGGTTTAATCTTTGCAACATTCCGGCATGCGAGTTATTAAGAGGAGATTGTGGAGGGCTGTGATGACGGCCTGATGGAGACTTTTCCTGGATAAAAGACCCTTGCCTGGGATTAGCTCTAACTTCATTTGCGGTAATCCTGCCACCCCCCACCCCTTGCCTGATTTTGCTTTTCTTGGGGCCCAGGTGACAGGGGAGGCAAGTGCAGGGAGAGGACTCTGCTGGGATTAGCAAGGGCTTGACGGAGCCGACGTGAAGGTGGACAGCATTATTGGAGGAAACTGGGGAGGGGTCCAAGAACTTTACTCCATGGAAGATGGAGTTTGCACAAGTCCCTGCCCAAACAGCCTGGGTTAGGGGGCCGATCTCTAAGGCTTTTCTTTAAAACGTAAAACGAGGCCAAGCTACTCAGTTGACGTTGAGGTTGACATTGACCACAGGTCCCAGTGCACCAGTGGGCAGTGCCCATGTCCTAAACGGGCAGTTACTTGTTTGTCTCAGCCTTTCCATTTTTCTTCTCTGCTTGCTACCTCCAATTCTGTCCAAAAGAGACACGCATTTCCCTCACTTCTCACTTGCTGTTCGCAACGATTTGATGATTTCCACTGATGTTCAAATAAGTAAAGAGAACGATGTCTATGCAGGTTTAGATTTTAACTCACTCAAATGTTGTTTGTCTTCCCTAATGTCCACGCTCATGGGGAAGATGGGAAGTCACTTCTGTTGAGGTTTTAGATGTTGATGGCAGAAGATTTCTCTTCCATGAAGAGTGTGTAACGGTAGCTCCTTAATCGCGTTGGCAGCAAACGCTGAGGAGATATATACCTGGCACACGGTAAGCAGACAACAGATGTGGCTCCTTGTGGCTGACGAGGAGGTTAAGAACGTGTCCCAGGAGACGCTGTGATCACAGAGACCTCCTTGCCACCAAGAGCAAATGGGGTAGTGTTTTTGCACCATGACAGAACATCAGGTTTACCTGGGGGACTTAGTAAATACACAGCATCCCGAGCAACTGTTTGTTTTAGTTTATTTTAATTTCGTTTGCAGTAACTCTCGTGGTTCTGCCTGGTATGAGAAATACTCCAGGAGGAGTGAATAGTGTCCGGGAGTTAGAAGGCTGGCGATCCACCTGCAAGGGGTAAGAGCTCATCTACATCGGTAGCAAATAGAAAGGGAAAGGAACGTGTAGATAAAAGAGATTTCAAAGAAGAAAGGACACATCTTCGTTACTTAGTGCCCATGGGAAGTGGAAAAGAGAAGGAAGAAGTTCTGTGTTTTCAAAAGCAAGTACCCAAGAGAAAGGAAAGAAGGGGTGGGGAATCATAGAAAATGATTTCATTGATGGATATAAGGATACTAGGAGAGGAAGAAGAAAAAAATATATATGTAGACCAGATTTGAGATTTAACAACTTGAGTTGATATAGTCATTAAAATCTTTCAGGATCCCCAATTTGAGATGTTTTCTCTTCCCCAAAGTAAAATTTGAGAGAGGAAACTATGAAATAGGCCTTTACTGATGCAGGGGATCAGGCTATTTCAATGAAAGCTTTGACAGGATCCACACGGATGTTTGAAGCACGTTTCATTCCATTCAAAACAGTGTTTGGACGGCAAGTTTGAGGCTCCTGTAAAGAGAAGTTAAATCAAACCCCGGCACACCCTGAGCACTATAAAATGACTCATGAGAAACTTGTTGTCAATTACCAGGGAAAATAATAGGGTGTTTTTTTCTCTCTTTCTTTAAAATACCACTTGTCAGCCAAGCAGTCATAAGAGTGCCGTCAAGGGCCGGATGTGTTGTTTCCCAGCAGGGACGGACAGGTTGCTGGGAGTCACCCAATGGGTGGATTTATGGCTTAGCTGGCATTCTGGGCAGGCAACACAAGGCAATCTCATGAGCAGCTGCAGAAGAGTGCCTTTGCTTGTGGCTTGTCCCGTTTTCCTTCCTAATATGGTACTCACCTCTCGGCCCCATAGGGGTTGTCTGCACCCCAGAAGATTTCTGTTATGACCTTGATAGTCTTTCTGCGAGCGTGCTGGCATGCCTTCCCCAGGCTGCCCACTGCTGCTTCCTCATGGCCAAGCTGAATGGAAAGTTCCCATGGCCCTTGGGAAGCTGCCACGTTGATCTCTGAGGGAAGCACTTCTTTTCTGCACCCTCAGGATGAGCGGGAAGAAAACGAATGCCTTGGCAATTGGTTTGTTCACGGCTCGATCCAGATGGCAAAAGGGAGCATCTCAATAAATCGCCACATTATAACATTTATAAACACCCTTGAATCACTGGTTCTCAGCTCGCAAGAAGCATTAGCTAAGTTATGGTCTCGGCTATTTTATTAACTAGCCAGGTGAGCGTTAATTTACCCCTTGGGTCTTGACACTCGAAGATGAATGATATCAACACCTACAAAGTATCTTCTGGCACTGAGTACTTTTACTCCTATTCTGCAAGTATGACACTTACAATGATACTTTGTGATGAGCACGATCATTTACGTCATACGCAATGGAAACACTGGGCTCAGAGAGACTTCCAGTGATTCACCCAGAGTCACACAGTGATTGTAAGATTCAGGAGGTAAACCCAAGTCTCTGACTCCAAATTTTGTGCCCTTCTTGATCATCATACTGAAGAAATTGAACTTGACAATCAGCAGGTCCTTTCGGCTTTTAACCTCACCTTGCCTTGGGATTCAGTGCCGGCTGGGAGCCTGTCTCCTACACATGGCAGCTGTGGAATGTAGAATTCAAGTGGGCCATTGGAGGTCGGCTCAGCCTCTTATCCAGGAAATAAATGGAGTCCCCTCTTCTAAGGCACTCCTGGATCTCTTGGTCTCTTTTAAAATCAGCCTCACGATTGATGAGCCATCTTTTCTGGCATCTTTCCTCTATTCTCTCCTGCTACAGCTCAAGACAGTTAAAAAAACTTTATTTATTTTTTATCCATTGGAGTTTACACAGATCGTCATCTCAGTAAATGCTATATCTATTTTTCATCAAGGACTGGAATGCACAGAATTTAACAGTCAGTATTGATTCTCCCACTTTTGATAAGACTTACTTTTCTCATGTGTGCCTTCTATCTGAATCCCTCATCCCCTCCCTCCTTTTTAAGGCTTCAGATGTCTCCAGGTCAAACACTGACATGGCCACCACAAAATACTATTTGCTTGGCTACATGCAATCCCTTGGGGTCTCTATGTCCCCACTTTCTGACTCTCCCCTCTATCTCTCTGAGTTGTCTATCAACTTTTAATCTTCCTTTTTGTCTCTGCCACTTTCCCTCTTCCTGTCTTGGTGTCAGTTCTCAAGCCTACGTGCTGAGAAGAAAAGTGAAAAAGTGAAGAGTGTGAAATCTGATGCCTAGCTAACCTGTCTAATCCTGTTCCCTGGTACAGCAGGGGCTGAAATACCTGAGCAATAACCACAGGACATGAAAAGGGAAGAGGGGGAGATGGGCACCCTCTCTTTTTCATTCATTCATTCTGACAAATGCTTGTCAACACTTAACAAGGGTGCCTTAAGGTCAAGAGGACAAAGCAGTTCTAGATTATTATTTCCTTTAGCCTAGCTTAAGAAAAGCACTTGTTCTCCTTGGAAATGGAATGACCCAGATGGCATGAGTTAACCAGAACCTTATGTTGGGGAGGAGGGGAAGAAGTCAAATTTCAGTGACATGGATGACAACCCTGGACGTAGCTTCAATTAGATGATGTGACCGTGAAAAAGTTACCCTTGCTGTCCATTTTATCAGTTTAAACCTACAGATACAAATGTCCTCACAGTGAGCCTCATAGACTGTGATGTTAACAAGTTAGAGGTGTGAAAGGGCTTTGAAATAACACACACATCCCACGAATGCATGGAATAGCGACTGGTCTTGCAAGCATCGCATTTGCTGGTGGAGTTCTTCAGAGGGAAGTATCAAATTCCCGTGGGCTTTCTGTGTGTTCTTTCATGACTGGTTGAAAAAGTTCAACCAATTTTGATTTATTTTGCCTCTTCTATGTAATCTATTCATATCTGTTTATAGATGTGAGAATCATCTGTCACCCACTGGTCACAGGGGTTATTTGAGTAATCTGACAGGCTAAGGGAGCATCCCATTTTGTAAAAAACGCACATCCTCCCACATCTGTGGGCTCCGCTGAGAAGAGGCGTTCTTCTTCCACCGAGAAGGCCAATTTTCCCATCAAGTTCTGTGAGCAGCTGACCTCCCCTGTTAAAACACTCACGTCTTGCTTGCTGTCGTTTTGCAGCAATGTAATACGTATCACACAGTAAGGGAAACTTCCGGGGTTCTTTCCATCATTAACTTTACTTATATTTCATCTCATCATGGGAAGGAGCTCAAGGCAAGCTTTGTTCATGAAAAGAAGACCCTGGAAAACCACCTCTGAATTATCAGTTTGCAGTGAGATAAACTGAAGAAAGATTAGGTCACCAGCACTATCTGATTGTAACTGTCACCATCCACCTGGAAGAGTAAATTTCATCCACTCATAATATACTCTTATTATATAAGTAAATCTCTGGAATCAAATACATTTTAGTACAATAATTCCAGAATTATTGTTTTCAAAAGGAACAAAATCTAAGCTGTACTATTAGGTGGGATGTGTTTTCCTCATCTGAGACCCAGAAGGGATGTATCTAAGAAGAAAATAATGATGTTGGTTGCGAGGAGGAGAGCCTGCTTCTTAGGCAACTTGTAAGCGTATTAGCTTCAGCTTTCTATTGAAGATGTAATGTGAACTTGAGTTCCTACCTTATTCCCAACTCTTGGGACTCATTTCCTTCTGTTTCCAAACACATGTCGACGAGATAGATCCTCCATCAGCATCTAGTAGAATGCTAAATTTGCAAGATGTAACTAGGAAATGAGGGGCAGGGCGGATTTCTTTAATTAATTTTTATTGGAGTATAGTTGTTTTACAATGTTGTGTTCGTTTCTGCTGTACAGCAAAGTGAGTCAATTATACGTATACATATATCCACTCTTTTTTATTGATAGATTTCCTTCCCATTTAGCTCACCACAGAGCACTGAATAGAGTTCCCTGTGCTAAACAGTAGGTCCTCATTACTTATCTATTTTATATACAGTAGTGTGTATATGTCAATCCCAATCTCCCAATTTGTCCCACTCCCTTTTCCCTCCTTGGTAACCATAAGTTTGTTCTCTACATCTGTGACTCTATTTCTGCTTTGCCAATAAGTTCACCTGTACCATTTTTCTAGATTCCACATATAAGTGATATTATATATTTGTTTTTCTCTTTCTGACTTACTTCACTCTGTATGACAGTCTCTAGGTCCATCCATGTCTCTGCAGATGGCACTATTTCGCTCCTTCTTATGGCTGAGTAGTATTCCATTGCATATATGTACTACATCTTCTTTATCCATTCCTCTGCCGAAGAGTGGATTTCTTGAGGAAAATGAGAAAATGGACAGGTCAGGAAAAGGGAGCACTGCTCCTGCCTTCCTGAGTTCTATGGTACCCCTGCCTATGGTACCCCGGGACCCCTGCCTTCCTGAGTTCTATGGTACCTCTTCCTCTTGGGTGGTACAAGGAAATAAGTAAGGTGGAGTTCCCAGTGTTGCTTTCTGAGATCTTCCTGACCCTTCTGTGAAAAGATGTAGATGTTGGTGTAGATGGTTTGGGGAAGACCAGAAGGGCAGAAGGAAGAAGTCGAGTTTTGGTGACATGGATGACAACCCTGGGCTTACCCTCAATTAGGTCCCAGGGAAAAGCAGGGATATCTGCTTCCCGTCACCTTGTGGATTGCTCCAACGGATCTGGGGCCGAGAGAGCACCCACAGGCTTCCTGTGGGCCACCAGCCAAGTCATCTCAGCGAAGCAGCAGTTGTGGTGGGGCCTGAGGACTGGCGGTGACGGACACAATTCCCTGGACATAGGAGACCCTAGAACGAATTCTTCCTCCTTTCATTGGTCAGCAAGGAAAACGGCTGCAAGAACCAAGGGCCTTATGCCACGCAGGCGCTTCATGTGTGCAGTCCCGTGCTGCATCCTTCATATTCAGTCCACCTGCCCCTTTTCCCATTGCATGGCTGATGTGTGATCAAGGGCTACACAAGACATAAATGTGAGCCAAAGCAACTCTAAACAGGTAGCGAAGCAATTGCGAAATAAAGCATATTTAGTTCATCTCAAAATTAAACACAAGTACCCCTTTGCACACTCTGTTCAGGTGGGTAATGAAGAGTAGCTCTTAAATCTCCAAGTATGAAAATGAGGTGTCTCTCCGTCTTTGGTTTCTACATGATTCAGCCAAAATTTGCTAAGAAATTAGAGGCAACTGTGACCAACACCCTTCCCCTTTTCCACGAGTCTCTGAGCCTTGCTGGAGTCATGAATGGGCTTCCGTGGCTTATCCAAGGGTTGTTTTCTTCATCTTAGAGGATGCGGCAGGTTGAGCTGGTTGTTGCTAGCTTCCTGAAAGCACTCCCAGATCGGAGTGACTGTCCCTGCCAGGTGGTTGGAACAGGAAGAATTTCTAGGGAGGCGTTCACGTTGGATCTAGTTCCCATCGCTAATTAAAATCTGTAGGTAATGGGTTACTAATTTGTTGGTTCCTTTTACCACGTTATTGCTTTTTGAGGACCTGGGGGATAAGGTTACGTTATTATATAGCTCTTGGTTAATTGGGGTGTAGGGTCTGGCAATGGTCTTTGGAGTCATCTGCCTTTGGTTCTCTTTCTCTGATCCAGAACCCTGGATGGCAGGGTTCAGAAGGGCGTTTCATCCTGGGTCCCTAACCAGTGGAAATCTGAGCTCAACTGAACCGAGCTGCTCTTAAATTTAAGTGGAAGAGGGTCGCAGCTCACTGAGCAACACTTCTTTTCCCAGAGGGAAATTCATAATTCAGTACCATCGACCCTCTTGCCCGTCCACTTTGCAGGAAGTGGGACCAGGTGGGAGAAAAATGCTGACTCTTTTTTTTTTTTTTTTTAAGACCATGCTCGGGTGGAAAGTCTGAGCACTGGGCTTGGCATCAGATGATTTGGGTTTGCACCTGGTCACTGCCGTGTGAATCTGGGAAAGTCATTTGAATTTTTCCGAAACTCGATTTCTTTATCTGTAAAATCAGAGTGCTAATACCTCCTGTTGCCTACGTCAGAGGGTTGCTGGAGGGAGGAAAGTTAAAATGAGATATAGTTTGTTTATGGACAAGAGAATGGGCAAAGTGCAAAACACCGTGGGACGTGAGAATCGCCCAAGGGACGAGAAACGTTATAACTTAGAAACATAATCCAAATAAAAGATGCATCACCCTACCCGGTCCCTAATAAATCCTCTCGTCTGAAGCGATCCTTTGAGGGCTTTTGCTGGAAAGGTGGAGAATTGAGTCACAAGAATAATAGATTCATTCTTGATTTAACACATCTGCAGCTACCTGCCTTATAACGACAGCCTTGTTCCTTTCATGGACAATCTCCTGGTGGCTCTTTGGGTGACTCTAGAGCATGGCGATCTCACTCTTTAATTCTTTGCTTTAGGGGCTGCGCATGCCAGTGTCACAGCAGAAGTGGCTTCCAATGGGCAAGTCTTCCAGAAGCTCGTGGTCCCAGCAGTGTCTGCAGGCAGATCTCGGCAGGCTGATGAGCAAGCAGGTCGGGCACCAGCCGCAGGGAAGAACCTCAGGCCGGTGGCCAAGTTTCAGCCAGGAGGGGACATCTCTTCTGGAGTTTATAACCCTGCAAAGGAGGCAGTCGGTAACCAAAAGCTGCACCACGCCCTTAATACCACCACATTAGCCATGAGCACCTTGGTGTTAATGCACGGCGATAAATCCCACAGTTATTTCCACTTGCTTACCGCTCTTTCAGGTAGCGACACTGAGACACCTGACAGGGAAACGAGAGGGAGTGGCTTATTGTCACAAAGTTTTGGAGGGCTTGCTGAGACCGGAGCTCCGGCTGTTCCCATGGGTCTCTCATCAAGGGGCAAAGGGATTCTCGGTTTGGCTGTCCGTGTTGTCGTACCAAGTGTGGGGTATACGGCAATGATTTCTCTGGAAAGTTCAAGTTGGAACCTGCTGGTTTTTGAACACTCCAGTGAGTGCTTATTTGATGCAAATAAGTTTTCAGTCGTCCATGAGCTTCCCTGCTTTCTGAGAGGGCTTCCTGAATGATGGGGTAGCTCTCACCCAGCGTTCACTTGTGGTCTTCACCATGGTCCACAACTTGGAAGGTCGGATGCCGGGAGTATTTTTCAACTTTCTGTGAAAACTCGGTCTTCGTTATAGAGACGTGTCCCTATTGGATGTCCAAATTGGACGTGATTTATAACAGTCTTTTTGCATTTTTTTAATCAAGAAAACCCAAAAACCAAAAAATAACCTGTATGGAGGACTTCTTCATGCCAGATACTGGAGGGACATAAATAGGAAAGGATCCTGGCCTTCAGGAACTCACGGTCAAGTAAAGTAGATAGACGGCTAACACGTTCAACCACAGTGTTAAATTATACACACAACCATAGCAGAGGTTCAGAGTGTTATGGTCATCCTTGGGGAAAGCAGTCTTTTTGGGGGTGGGAGATGAAAATTAATTTTGAGAGCTGAATAGGAGTTTTCCAGGGAGAGAAGTCTTGTCATCCCAGGAAGAGAGAACCACCAGGAAGAGAGAACCTCAAGGTAGAGGAGAGCAAAGCATGTTCTATAGAGTGAGAACAAGTCCGTGGTAATTGTTTACCCCAAGTGGGACTTTTCTCATGAACGTGTCTGGTTTTTTGATTCTTGCTTCCTTGTAGAACATATACCAGGTTTGCTCTGTAGGCATTTTCTGCACAGGTGTGTTTATGCTAACATGCTATGCATGCTAAAAACATTCATGTATCCGTGAACTGTAACCACGCTGAGCTTCTTTTATGTATCGTTTCCTCCTTCTCATCTCCAAATACGGCGCTCAATCCCCATTCATCCCAGATCTATTGCTCCTAAAGGTAATGAGTTCAAATCCTTCTCTTTCAACATTTACCCCAGCTCCCCCTTGTTCCCTGATGTCTGGAAGCGGGGTTGCAGGAGGGAAGGAAAGGGGGCCCACTGCTTTTTCTCCAGCCCACAGTTCCTCCCTCCATTCATCCCTTGCGGGACAACTGTGTGGGTTGTCAGGTGGATGTCTCTCCCATGCTATGGGTCTCCAACGACAATTGTGGCCTCATGTCTCACCTCCACGCCCCATGGGCACTGTGAGTGTCATCGGTGAGGTCAACGTGACAAGCATGAGGGTGGGGAAGTGTTCCTGGCACGAGCCCTTGGGACTCCAAAGTTCCATGAGCTGTTTCTGATTCATTCATTCATTCATTCATTCACTCACCTCTTGGGAACCAAGCAAAGTGCTAGGCGCTGGGGTCGCCGCACTGGACAAAGCAAATGGTACCTGTCACCGTGGACCTTACCCTCACAAGATCCTGATTCAGAACACCGGTCAGGCTCAGAGTTGGGGATCTGGGTTCCTTAGTACCCAGCCACCTTCCAAGAAGGGCACTACCTGTAGGAAAACCACTTGTCCCTTTGGGGATGGGAGGTCGAAAGCCACCATTGACCACAGCTTCCAGCAAGGGCCAAGGCAGCCTCTGAACTGCCACAAAGATGCTGAGGAGAAGATGCCCCAGGGCGAGGGAGGGGGTGGTTGAGTCTTCAGATTCGGGGCTTTGGAGGGAATATTTCATTCAGGCAAGAGATCTGGAAAAATGCAAGAAGCATCTGATTCCTCTGTGGAGAAAGTGCATTTCACGTGTCTAAACTCAGACCCCTTCGCCCACTGGCCTTGAAACTGCAGATGTTTAAGCCCCAGTAGTAGATTTTGGAAAAGGGCTTATGAAATGCACAGGCTGCTCTCTAGCAGACCGGCTGACCCAGTCACAGGAGGGGGCTCCCGAGTGAGGGTATCGGCCTCTAGCTTCTGCCCCTAAGCTTCTTAGGGCCTCTCTGGCAGTGGTTTCTGTCTGTTGCGCTCACGGCCACACCTCCAGAGGCTGGAGCAGAGCCTGTGGCATCCAGAGTGCTCAGTAAATGCTCAGGGGATGAGCGGTTGGTTGAAGGCTCATTTTGACTCACACACAAACCGCCCAGCTGCCAACACCTTGTGAAAAGGAAGGCGAGGTACTTGCTCTCCTTTGGCTTAATAACAGTCTGCAGGAACTGTTTCCTTTTATATCCCTGCTTAGCTCATTGTGAAGGCGCCATAAATATTAATTGATGGACGGGAAGCTCTGGGGTTTGGCTCCGGACAGATCCAAGTCCTATTTTTTGAGGAAGTTTGTCAGGGCAGGGGAATGCGGGGCGTCATGTGGTGAGTCTGGAGGCTCCCGAGACCCCCTTCTGCTTCTCCCAAACACAAAGCTTGGCAGAAGTGGGTGGGACAGAAGGGAAGCGCCTAATGACACTCATGGGCGAAATAATTACACGTTCGGGTTCCCACTGGCGGTGGGTTTTAAAGGAGCTCTGAGTAACTTCATTTTCGAAAGGCTTTGTTTTCCTCACCCTTCGTTCATCACCCTTCGCTCTTTCTCTGGTTCCAGGAGAGACCAGCTAATGTCAGGCTACCCCGCTGAGCCCCTCGGGGGACTCGGCGGGCGTCTACGCACAAGCGTACAGAGATTTGGAGACACTGTCTGCCTTACTCGTAGTTTAGCAACGGGACTCAGGGGCTTAGAACTCAGCCCGCACTGCTCTGCCTCTTCAAGTCCCCTTCATGGGAGGACCTCAGGATCCGCTGAAACAGCACTTCTCGTAGTCTCGTCCCCAGGCCAGGAGCTTCCGCAACACCGAGGAGGCTCTGCTAGAAATGCACATTCATGGATCCCACCCCAGAATTCCCAGACACTCTAGGATGGGGCCCAGCAACCTGTGTTTTCACAGGCCCTCCAGGGAATTCTGATGCATGTTCATGTTTGGAAATCACTGCTCTAGCCGCTAGAGTCTAATACGGTGATTCCCAGGCATGAGTGTCTGTTTACAACGTTCAGCGAAGCAGCTGCTACCCCAGACCTACTGAGTGAGACTCCCCAGAATCTGCTGTGGTCCCAGCATCAGATTACTGTTTAGTTCTCTTCAGCTGCACAGGGGTCCTAAGGATGTTCGGTCGCGGCTGAGAGCCACTGCACCAGAGAAACGCCCCTTGTGTTGGACATATGTTGGGCTGTTCCCATGAGTAAAACTCTCCAAAGAAGGTGGCGCTGGGAACAGAGCTGTGGGCCTCGCACATCCTGCCCTAGGACATAACCAGCTCGTGCTCATGGTCCACACTCTGCCCCAGCTCTGGGCTACAGTCAGTGAGGCAGCCTCTGAGCCTATGAACGCTCAGAGGCTGTGACTCAGGAACCTGGGTGGGAGGGCATCACACCACGGTCTCATGAGGGACTGAAAAGGCTGTTGTGACATTTCAATTCGGGGAGAGAAGTCCATTTGGGGTGTAGTTTGCCAACCCTCCTCTAGGCCCTAGATCTGGACCCTGACTGCACTCTCAGAGGTTTTCTTGTTTCATTATTTTGTTTTGTTTTGTTTTTTCACCATTGAGTTGTTTTCTTTCTTTAACATCTTTATTGGAGTATAATTGCTTTACAATGGTGTGTTGGTTTCTGCTGTATGACAAAGTGAATCAGCCATATGCATACACGTGTCCCCATATCTCCTCCCTCTTGCACCTCCCTCTTACCCTCCCTACCCCACCCCTCTAGGTCATCACAAAGCATGGAGCTGACCTCCCTGTGCTATGCGGCTGCTTCCCACTAGCTATCTATTTCACACTTGGTAGTGTATATATGTCCATGTTTCATTTTTTTAAACTGATGCCTGGATGCTACCCGCCCCCAGACTTGGATTCAGTCATTCTGAGGTGGAATGTAAGCTTTTCTTTTCTTATTTTAACTCTCCCAGGGTTTCAATGTGCTGCTCGGATTGAGAACCACTGCTCTGGATATTCACTGAATAAGTAAAGTACTCACCCACTCAGAACTTTAAAACATCAGTCAGATCATATCAGTCCTTCAGACAGCATTCCCCACTCCCACGCCACTGGAGCCTTGAGATGAACACAGCCTCTAGGAGATGCAGAGGCAGAGGTACCGGCTGAGCCTAGCTTGGATTCCTGACCCACAGAGACCGGGAGACAATAAAGGTTTGTTGTTTTAAAGCGCCAAATTTTAGGATTGTTTGTTACACGGCAGTAGATAGCTAATACATTTTCTGTGCTGCTTAAGCTGGTTCAGAGATTTTTTCCCGAATATCTCATCTTAAATACGGGTATGTGTTCTTGGTCTCCAGTATAGAGAACATTGGAATGGATGACTCGTCAGGGATATTTTTACCCCTCTCCCTTCCACCCCCATCCCCACTGTAGAGAGTTTTAACCCAGATCCCAGACAGGAAAATTGAGTTTTCAGCTGCTGCTCATCCAGAATTGTGAAACCTTGTGCCTCCCAGGACTGGTGTTTGCAAGTAGAGCTCCTCAGCCCCATGGTTTGACTATTCCCATGTCAAAAGCACGGCTTCCCTTCCATCAAGGCCCTTTGGCAAGGGGGATGTTATCAAATTCCACACTGAAGCAGAGACTTATTGCATCTGGGGAAGGATTCATTCTGCTGAGCCTTTAGCAGCGGGGTCCCCTTGGAAGGCAGTCCATCTGTGTTAATAAATGTCTCACCTCCCAGACAGCTTCAATAAGGTTAACTGCCAAGGGGAGGTCATGCTTGTCCGTTTAGTTTTGCAGAGACATGGAGGTCCCGTCTGATGAGGCTCCGGAATTCAGCTGTTGTCCTGAAGGAAAGACAGACTGGCAGCGTCTTCCCAAAGACCTGCCCCCTCCCTCCCAGACACACTCCTGTTTTGCTTCCCCTCTTGGAGGCTAGAGACTGCTGGAGTCATATAGCTCAGTGTGTGTTTGTGTGTGTGTAATATATTTGTGTAGGGCTTTTCTATTTTAAAAAATGCTTCCTTAGCAGCCATCTCTTTTGTTTTCCCAATAGGTCCACTGGACAGGGATTACTTCCCCCATTTTACAGGTGGGTATGACCGAGTCTCGGTGTTACAGGGTTCCCTCCTCACTCCTTAGGATTACAGTGGCTAGTCCTCTGACAAGCTGTGCTCTCCTGTTGGACATAGCATCTCTTTGCATCATCTTCAAAGAAAATGTTAGTGGTCAAGGGCTCCCTAGGGTTTCTCAGAGCTTCAGAATTTCATGAAAGGAAGAAAATGGCAGAACGCCCCAAGCTTGGGCATTCCCAATGTCCCATGAGAGGGAAAAGGAAAGAAAAACAGAACCCGTCAAGGCAGAATCTTGACAACCAGAGGGACTGTAAGAATCATTTCAGTCAGGACCTTCAGGCTTCCCTGGTGGCGCAGTGGTTAAGAATCTGCCTGCCAATGCAGGGGACATGGGTTCGAGCCCTGGTCCGGGAAGATCCCACATGCCACGGAGCAACTAAGCCTGTGTGCCACAACTACTGAAGCCCGCGAGCCTAGAGCCCGTGAGCCACAACTACTGAGCCCACATGCCACAACTACTGAGGCCCGCGCGCCTAGAACCCGTGCTCTGCAACAAGAGAATCCACCGCAGTGAGAAGCCCGCGCACCGCGACCAAGAGTGGTCCCCGCTCACCACAACTAGAGAAAGCCCGCACGCAGCAACGAAGACCCAACACAGCCAAAAATAAATAAATATATTTTTTAAAACCCAAAAAAACCCAGGACCTTCATTTGACAGATGGAAAAACCAAGGTGTGCAAGGGAAGGTGAGTGACCAGAGCCAGGCAGGCCAAGACTGGACCGTGGCCCTGACTCACAGCCAGGGCTTTTAGCCACGTCTTTCTGAATGCTGACACTGGGGTCCGCTGGCCCTGAAGGACCTACATGAGCACCTGTGTGTCTCTGTGCTGGTGGTGGTCCCCTTCCTGCTTTTCCCTCCTCCTTGTGTGTAGGTTTCCCCCTTTAACTCAGACATAGCAGATTTTCTGGGTTTGCCTCATGGTCAGTCTCACTCTTGCTGTGGACCCTGGCTGTGCCCATCTTGCCTTCCCAGCCCGGCCGTCTCTCTCCACTCCAGCCTCTGGGTCCCCAGATGCTTCACCTGCCACGCTAGGTCTCTCTTCTTCTCCCACGGCTCCTCCTTCCCTCTTTTCACTTTGTCAGGCCGTGAGTAATGATCTCTCTCCTTCAAAGAGGAAGCAAGATTGATGGCGGAGGAAAAAGGCCAGTGAAGGTTTTCCGCTGCTTCTCCAGCTCCAGCAGCAAATGTGCCTGTTCCTTGTGGATTTATGACGTGGTCACGTCTCCCTCTTCCAGATAAGGCCTGACAGAGACTCGCCCGCCCACGGTCTCGTTTCCTTTTGCAGCCGAGCCCAGAGACAGAGTCTCCGAGGGGGGCATGGAAGACCACCAATGGGGAGCAGAAGAGGAATCTAGACGATCACTCAGAGATGCTGTGGTCTTTCAGCCCAGCCTCATTAAGTGAGATGAAGGAAAGGTCTCCTATTTTTTTTTTTTTTTTGGTTACAGGTCAAATCCTGCTCCAAGAAAATGGCATATTTCTGCATCATGAGACTCTCTGTTCCCTCTCTGGATTTTTTCCCTATGTGTTTACTTCTACCTGAAGACCATATTGCCAGATAAAATACGGGACGGCCAGGTACATTTGAATTCCAGACCAACAACCAGTAACGTTTTAGTATAAGCCTGTCCTGAATGCTGCACAGGGCATACACTAAAAATGTGCTCCTTGCCGGCTTTGTTGCTCAGTCTGATAGCCCCACCTGTATCTCGTTGGTCTGGGTCCTAAGGATGAGTTTAAAAACACGTTGGGGGAATAAACTCCCTGAGGCCAGGAACTGGGCATCTTTCCTGTGCTTCCTCCCTCTCTGTGTCCCCGGGGGCCCCGCCCCTCCCGCCTGTTGCGGAAGGCCCATGGAAGGCCAGCACAGTCGAAGTTGATGGCGGTGACCAGAGGAGGCACAAGACAGAAGATGCGCAGGGCAGTGGTTCTGAACTGGGGACGATTGTGCACCCGGGGGACATTTAACAATGTCTGGAGGTATTTTGTGGTAGTCACAGTTGGTTGGGGGATGCCATTGGCACCTTGTGGGTAAGAACCAAGGATGCTGCAGACCACCTTGCAAACTTACAGACATGCGTACACAAGCACGGGAGCAGCACGCAGGAATTATCCATCCCCAAATGTAAAGATGGCTGCCGTGGAGAAACCCAAGAATAAAGGAAGAAACAAATGAGTTTTAATGTATAGGCTTGAGGCTTAAATACAAACCCTCAGCTTAAAAGTACCCTCAGGCCCCCAGCATCACCATCAAGGGTCGGATGGGCAGCCTGAGACCTATAATCCCTCCCCACTCCTCCACTCAGAGCCTGCAGGCCACGCAGCCTCTGATTTCCCCTTCCAGGCTGTCCCGAGGTTAATTCTAACCATCTTTCTTGCACAGAACAACGTTGGGGGATGGGCCCTCTTCTCCAACTCTCTGCCCTTCCTGGCCACTGTCCTGATGGGAGCCGTACACAACTCTCCGATATGCAGGTGTTCCTTCTGCCCAGGTGGAGGCTGAAAGAGAGATGTCCCCTTGCTTGCTGCCTAGTGGGAAATTTGAAAGCCCCGAAGTGGCAGCAACTATAGGGCTGCCTTCTCCTGGAACCCACCTCTCTCCCCGCCTCCCCGAGCAGGATCCCCAGGCAGGAGGCTGTCAGAATCTTTATTCCTAGGTTCTTACAACAGGAGGAATGGGTGGAAAGTCAGCCCAGCAAAGGAGTAACTCTCGTTTTTCAGCAAACCAAGTCAATTCTCAGTAACGCCTCGTGCAGAGAGGTTTTCAAAGGGCTGCGTTCCTGCACGCCTGTCCGTCCTTTTCTTACAGACCCCTCAGCAGTCAGACTCAGCGGCATGCCAGCCTGCCAGGGATGGGGATACCGCAGACGCCCCCATCAGCTTCTCTAAGGGCCCCCCATGTGGTGTGGGCAAGCCGAATCCCAGCGCTCTGTTTAAAGTGGGGGAAAAAACACCCCCCAAACAGACAGACAAACAAAAAATAAAAACAAAACAAAGATAAGCGACCATGAAAGCAGGGGACTTGGCTTCTTCAGTAAAAGCATAGGACAGATCATTTTGAGCTAAAAGAGTTCAAAAATATTTTATGAATGAGATTTTTGTTTCCCACAGTCTCTTACTTCTCCACCTATCACCGGAGAAGCAGAAGACTTTATTTTCCGTGACGTGTGACTTTCCTCTCCACCGAGTGACAGAGCTAGTGGCTGCCTGTTGGTCTCAGCAGTGAAACTCTCCTGGCAGCAACCCCCCCCTCTCCTGACCCTTTTCTG
The DNA here is from genome assembly GCF_949774975.1 of Lagenorhynchus albirostris. Taxonomy (NCBI): domain Eukaryota; kingdom Metazoa; phylum Chordata; class Mammalia; order Artiodactyla; family Delphinidae; genus Lagenorhynchus; species Lagenorhynchus albirostris. The sequence goes on from NC_083114.1 coordinate 55,506,836, forward strand.
TCTGCCCCTCACTTCGGCTCCCCCTTCCCTACTCTGCCCTGGCCAAAAGATTTATAGAGCAGAGTGGCTTGAGAACAAATGAGCAGACATTAGGCTGATGTGTTCTGCATACTAATGACAAGATACTGCTTCTGTACCTAGGGGCAAAGCCAGGTCAGGCCAGTTTAACCATAAACTTTATTTATGGGCTTATAACTTTGCAGCTGCAGTAGCTCTGCCCAATCTTGCGACTGTGATCTGTCTCTCTCTCTATGGATTCATACGTATTTCTTTAAACAAATTTAGCGGGGTGGGGAGAGAGTGCTGGTAGCTCCCTCTTTATGATCTCCTGAGCAGTTCCAGCATGAAATTGAAGCTGAAGGGGAAAATGAGTCAGAGAAGGAAAAAGGAGCAGTAGCAGCAGTGGTAGTAGTAACGTCGCCACCAGCGGCAACAGCAGTAATAATAATAATAATACTTCCTCTCCTGGAGCTCCTGGAGCAGGCATCTATCTGTTACTTCTGAGTGTTTCACAGGTTGATGTTTAGAGCTACGAATCTTGAATCAGAGAATGAAATGCCTGTTCTGAAATGGCTCAAGACTCTTCTCCTCTGCACAGAACCTTCTCAGTTTGACCGTCTTTAATGCATCTGCAGGCTGGTCCTCTCCAGTCTCGATGGTGTGATGCTCTGACCTCCGTGACTGCCCACCTTCCGTCCTTCAATCCTCCCCACGCCCCTCCTGCCTTCTGAATCTGTGTTACAACCGTGTTGGTCCGTGTGGTTAGTGCAGCATGGAAAAGGGGCCAGGGGTCCTGGATTCAATGCCCGCTGAAATGCATTGATCTGGCTTGGTCTCAGTGTCACTGACTTAGCTCAAAGATAGAGATGGTGTAGAACAAGATACAAGAGCCCCTGTTCATCCACTAGTGAGCCTAGTGGATGAAGGATGCATTTCAGAGCCTATGCCGGCCCAGTTCTGGTTCCTGGGCTCTTATTTGTCAAACATGGCAATCCTCTCAATTACAAGAGGAACACTTGGGTTGGATGTCAGCCTTAGTATCCCGGGGGGTTGGGTCATAATCCCTGCCGGTCCACAGAATGGCGGATCCATTTAACCTTTCTGCACTGCAGCCTGCCCTTCAGGAAGGATCGGAGACATTGGCAGGTGGGAGCTTAGCTGCTGATGAAGGAAGGTAGTGCAGGAATTGCCATTTATCCTTGCCAGGAGCCTGCCCCCACTTCCATCCCCCTCTCTCTCGTTTACCCCCTGGGAGGGGTAGGTCTCTCTTTGGCTGGAAGACACTGGAAGGTCACAGGGTGTGGGAAGACAGTGGCAGAGCTGAGAATGGGTGACTGGTTTGTGGGTGGAGTGAGGGAGTGGGTTGGGGCCATAGAGCTTTATAGAGTTCAGGCAGATTCACTTGCCTTGGGCTAAGAGGTCTGTGGAAGCTTCTGCGGCCGCTGCATTGGGAAGGCTTCTGCTGAGCCTACCTGCTTTCCACACTGAAGGAGGCACACCAGCTAGGCAGCTGGAGGCTGCAGGTGCCGCACAACTGCCAGGAAGACGGTATCCGTGCTGGTCCTGGGAACTGGTGGCATCTCATTTCACTGGACATGGGACAAGGGGATTACCAAGCACCTCTGGGAGAGCCATCTGGTGTCGAAGTTCCAGGAGAAGAAAAGCAGACTCTCATCCTTACATTCTCAGTGCCTTGGGGGACATGTGGATTTCACATGGAATGAGAGAAAAGATTAGAGCATGAGAGCTTTGGGGACATGAGAGTAGTGAAGGGAATGGTAAGCTAGTGGACAGACCTTGACTTACTAGCTGCATGACCTTGGGCAAATTACCTCACCTATCTGAGCCTCAGTACACAAACCTTTGAAATGGGTACGATAATAACTCCTGCCCCAGCTACCTTGCAAGGTAGGTAATGCATTTGTGAGGTCTATGTGAACGGTAATGTGCTATAAAATGTCAGTTTCTTTTTTTTTTTTTGCAGTACGTGGGCTTCTCACTGTTGTGGCCTCTCCCATTGCGGAGCACAGACTCTGGACGCGCAGGCTCAGCGGCCGTGGCTCACGGGCCCAGCCGCTCCATGGCACGTGGGATCTTCCCAGACCAGGGCACGAACCCGTGTACCCTGCATCGGCAGGCGGACTCCCAACCACTGCACCACCAGGGAAGCCCTGTTAGTTCTTTTTGTTGTTGTTGTTGTTGTTGTACACGGGCCTCTCACTGCTGTGGCCTCTCCTTTTGCAGAGCACAGGCTCCGGACGCGCAGGCTCAGCAGCCATGGCTCACGGGCCCAGCCGCTCCGCGGCATGTGGGATCTTCCCGGACCGGGGCACGAACCCGTGTCCCCTGCATCGGCAGGCGGACTCCCAACCACTGCGCCACCAAGGAAGCCCTAGTTCTTCTTTTTAAGATGACCACTTGGACAGTGGAACTCGGTTACTGATGCGGATTTGCTCTATACATGAATGCATAAACGACTGAAGAGTTTGAAGACTCCACAGCTTTTTAATCACACTGAGTCCATGCCTGTATATATAAATCTATAGCAATTAGCATTTGTGTGACTGTGCTTTTTAATGGATTCACTGGTCCCCCGTGGGGACACAGGGAGGTACATGATCTCCAGGAAAGCATGAGGCTCCTGTGGGCAGGAAATAAGTCTCGCCCTTTGCTGATGTCCATCAGTGCCCACTGTGAAAGGCTACTGGACATCACGGCCCCTGGCTGACCAACCAACTGATTAACACACTAGGAGCAGGGATGGTCTTTCACAGACATGGAACTACGTTTGCTCGTTTCTTCGCATCTGTGACGTGCCTATGAAATCCCCAGAGCTGGCATCTGTAAATGCCACCCGAACAAGAGCAGGGAGCTAAGCAGCATCTCGTGCTATTTGCTGGCGCTTACACCGAGTGTGGGTGAAAAGCCTGATGTGGTTCAGGGTTCCTTTACACCACGGTTAGTTTTCGCTCCATTACTTCAAAATGAAGGCATTGCAAGGGAGTCGCTTTGCTCTCTGAGTCTTAGTTTGCTAAGAAATTGGAATACTAAGGGATACCTTGCAACTGTTATGTGGATTGGAAATAATATATGTAAAGACCCCAGGTCAGTACCTGGACCAAAATGATGCTTAATACATATTCTCTTCCGTATTGCCTTGGTACCGATACAGACTCAACGCAAGACTACATTTGCTAAGTGTAGGAAGCAGTGTTCATGTTATCTGTTAGCTTTCTTGGCAGACAAAGGGCCATCTTTTCTAGGTACCTGTCATTGGCTACAGCCTCATGGGTCTGTTGCATTTGTCCCCAGTTTCATAGCTCCTAAGCATGTTACTTCTGCCCTTCAGCTGACCCCAGAGGAACCACTGCAGGAGTCTTCTGTCACACATCATTTATTCCTTCTTCATCCATCAATCAAGCATTTGTTAAGAACCGTCTGTGTTCCAGGTGCTGTGATGGGCATTCTGAGATGCCTCTAGGTCAGTTGCACTGAGCTCAGAACATAAACAAACCTGGTAATAATCTACATCCCAGCTCAGCCCACAAGATCTTGATAATAGAGAAGGTTCCTATTGATCTCCTGTCCACTGTCTGAAAAGAATTTTTAACTCATTGCTGAAGCTAAGGTGCTCTTCTTCCTTTTTTGATGATGCCTTCTTTCCCAAAGCCAGCAAAAAGAAAGAGATCATAGAAAACAGAATTGAAGAAAAGGTGTTCTACAATTTAAACTCTAGATCAGGGGTCAGAAAACTTTTTCTGGAAAGGGCTAGATAATAAGTATGTTAGGCTTTATGGGTTGTATGGTTTCTGATGCAACTGCTGAACTCTGACAAGATAACATGAAAGCAACCGCAGATAATACATAAATGAGTGAGCATGGCTATGAACCAATGAAATTTTATTTATAAAAACAAGCAGAAAAACTGGAAAATGCTGCTGAAAAAATTTAAAATTTTAAATAAATGGAAACATATATTATGTTCATGGGTTGGAAGATTCAATACTGTTACGATGTCAATACTTCCTAATTTGACCTGTAGATTCATCCCAGTTCGAGTCAAAACCTCAGCACGCTGTTTTGTCCATATTGATAAACTGATTCTAAGGTGTATATGAAAAGGCAAAGGACCTCAATTGGACAACACAATACTGAAGAGGGACACAGTTGGAAGACTCATACCACCAGATTTTAAGACTTGCTCAAAGGCTGCAATCATCAAGACAGTGTGCTGTTGGTGGAAGAATGGACATATAGATCAATGGAACAGACTAGAGAGCCCAGGAAAACACTCACACAAATATAGTCAGCTGACCTTTGACAACGGAACAAAGGCAATTCAGTGGAAAAGGGATAGTCTTTTCAACAAATGATGTTGGAACAATTAGACATCTATATGCAAACAAAAGAAGAAGACTCTAGACTCAGATCTTATACCTCGCACAAAAGTTAACTCTTGAAGGAAATATAGGAGAAAATCTGCATGACCTTGGGTTTGGTGAAAAATTCTTAAATACAACACCAGTATCACAATCCAGAAAAGAAAAAAAAATTAAGTCAGACTTTATTAAAATTGAAACCTTCTGCTATTAAGATCCTATTAAAAGAAGAAAAAGACAAGCCACTGATTGGAAAAAAACATTTGCAAAACACATGTCTGATAAAGGACTTGTATCAAAAAATATATGAAGAAGAATTCTTAAAACTGAACAATTAAAAAAACCTAATTAAAAATGAGTAAAAGATAAGAACGGAACCTCACCGAAGAAGGTACATAGATGGCAAATAAGCACAAGAAAAAACACTCAATACCATTTGTCATTAGGGAATTGCAAATTCAAACCATGAAATTCCACTACATATCTATTAAAAATGACCGAAATCCAAAAACTGACAACACCAAACTGGCAAGGATACAAAGCCACTGGGTGTCTCTTTCATTGCTGGTGGACATGCAAAATGGTACAGCCACTTTGGAAGGCAGTTTGACAGACAGTTTCTTCTGAAACTAAGCATCTCATCCTACACTTCAGCAGATCACATTCATAGGTATTTACACAACTGGTTTGAAAAATTCTGTCCACTGAAAAGTATGCCTGTGAATAGTAGTTTTATTTATAATTGCCCAAACTGGAACAACCAAGATGTTCTTCAGTAAATAAACTGTGGTACATCCATGCAATGGAATATCATTTAGGAATAAAAAGAAATGAGCCTTTAAGCCATCAAAAGACACAGGTAGCTCTTAATTGCATATGGTTAAGTAAAGAAAGCTAGTCTGAGAAAGCTATACAGTGTAAGATTCTAATTCTGTGACATTCTGGAAAAGGCAAATCTATACAGATGATAAACAGATGAGGGGTTGCCAGGAGTTTGAAGGGGAAGGAGAGTTGAATAGAAACACAGTTCTTTAGGGTGATGAAATTGTTCCACATTATACTATGATGATAAGTACAAGACATTAAGCAGTTAACAGAACCCATAGAACTTTACAGCACAAAGAGTAAACTTTAATGTATACAGATTTTAAAAAATCATTTTAGAGTTTGGGGGATCCTAGGATGAATGAGGAATGTGATCACGGAACTTCAGTGGCGCTAGAGAACAAAGTACTGACCTAAGTAAGTCTGGAAATGAGTGGAGTTGGTAAGACTAAAGGCATACGAGTTAACAGTTCTGAAACTTTTATGTACGTACATTGGGACTGGTCAATTAAGAAAATGGATGGAGGAGCTTCCCTGGTGGCGCAGTGGTTGAGAGTACGCCTGCCGATGCAGGGGACATGGGTTCGTGCCCCGGTCCAGGAAGATCCCATATGCCACAGAGCGGCTGGGCCCGCGAGCCACGGCCGCTGAGCCTGCGCGTCCGGAGCCTGTGCGCCGCAACGGGAGGGGCCACAACAGTGAGAGCCCGCGTACCGCAAAAAAAAAAAAAAAAAAAAAGGATGGAGGTTGGTGGGAGGAGGGTTTTCATTGCTGGAGTGGAAGATTACACATGAACAAGAAGAGGAGGTTAGAATGATCCATGTGACAACGGGATAAAGTTGGAGACGTCAGTACGAACTCATGTTTAGGTCAACATAGATACAGATGATTGCATACAGAAACATTTATAGATACGTGTGTACACGCAGGTTAGTATATACACTTATGTCTCTTTGCTCTGTCAGCTGAGAGAACCTAGAAGCCATGAGACCCCTGAAGCAATGAGCACACCTAATACCCATATCTTCGTTCTTAATAACAAGATTTTCTCCAGGAAAGAGAGTCAGGGCTCCTTGGAGAAATGGCTAATGCTGGTGGGCCAGGAAATATACAAGATGAGCCTGGAGTATCTTGTAGTGCCAGAAAATAAGAAGATGCTCAGAAAACAAAACGGCACCAGAAAAAGGGCCACACAATGATGGGATATGTTAAAGGGATACAGGAACCCACTGAAAGAGCCCCTGATGGTCAAAGATGGTTGAGCCCGAAAATAGAGCAATATGATGTATAACCCAAAGTATAAAATAAATAAGCATGAGTTCATAACGACATAAATTAGTGATTGAACAACTAAAGAGAGGTGAACCGACAAATCTCCTGTGCAGAAGAACTCTAATTATACTCCACCCCTAACTGTGGGCTACTCAGAGTAGTTTTCTTTCAAAGAGTACAGTATGGAAAGGGAGGAGAAAAAAAGAATAACTGTACATTGGAGAAACCTGGCAAACCCTATGTCAGCCAGGTGACCCAGATTAACATCCACAGTGATAAATCTTGTTGACAGTATGTACCAGCAATATAACGTGATGGGAACAGCACATGACAGCTGTGGTCTTCCTTCCCCAAACACGTTATCCCAGTCTAATCATGAAAAAAAAAATCACACGAATCCAACTAAGAGACATTCAGTACAATGCATGATCGGTGTTCTTCAAAATGTCCTAGATCATCAAAAATGGGGGAAGTCAGTCTGAGAAATTATCATAGCCAAGAGGAGTCTAAGGAGACATGATGACTAAATGTAATGGGAGATCCTGGATGGGACCCTGGAACAGAAAAAGGACATGAGGGGAAAACTGAGGAAGTACGAAGTCTGGCCTGCCGTTAATGATGATTTATCAATATTTGCTCATTAGTTGTGACAAATGTACCACACTAACAAAAGATGTTAATAATACGGGAAACCAGGTGTAGGGTATATGGGGAATTTCTGAGACTATTTCTATAGTCTCAATAATTTTGAAGATCTAAAACTGTTCTAAAATAGTTTATTTAAAAAAAAATACAGGAAGCAGGCTGGATTTGGTCCACCTGTTATAGTGTGCTGACTCCTGCTGTAGATAAATGTTTTCAAACCTGATTACTCATTAGAAACACATGAGGAAATTTTTAAGCACTTTATTGTTGAAAAGAGGTGATTTACATGCTTCAAAAGTCAAGACACTATAAAAAGTCTCTATTCCATCCACGTCCCCAAACATTCTGTCACGCCCCCCGTCCCCAGAGTCACTTTTATTATTTTCTCGTACATTCTTCCAGTGTTTCTTTATGCAAATACAAGCAGTGTAAAAGTATATTCTTGATTTTCTTCCCATCTTACACAAACAATAGTACCCTATAAACAGTCTTCTGGCTGTTGCTTTTTTTTTTCTTTTCTGTATATCTGAGAGGTCTTTCCATATCAGTGCAGAGAGACCTTTCTCATTCTTTTTGAACAGATGTGTAGTATCCTAGGCTGAGGTTGGACCAGAATTTATTTAATGACTCTCATAGATAAACATTTGGGTTGCCTCCAATCTTTGTTGTTACAAATTATGCTGTAATGAATAATTCGATATATATGGAATTATAAGCTTGTGGAGGTATCTTTGATCCTGTACCCCACTTTAAGCCAATTAAATCAGAAATTCTGGGAGTGAGTTCCAGACATCTTCATTTTTAAAAAGCCCTCCAGGTAATCCTAACATCAGCCAATGGCAAGCAGCACTGCTGCAGATCAAAGACATCCTGGAAAGAAAGAGGACAGTGGGGATGCCCCTGGTGGATTTTCCAAGCAGGACGACGGTTCTCAAGCCTGGCTCCATTATCAGAATCGCTGAAGAGCTATTTAATAAGGAGTGAGCCACTTTTGATGGGCACCTTCTAGTTTTATAGTTCTTAATCTAATCTAAACTTAGCATTTTATATTTCTTCCTTTGGAAAAAACTACAAGCCACCATAGGCACGTACTACACAGTGAGTTAGGTCAGCTCTCCCATAGACTTCGAGGTGTATTACGAGAATCCCAGCCATTATCATCTTCCTCCTGAGTTATGTTGAAATGTTTTTTTTGGGGGGTGTGTGTGGGGGGTGGGGTACTGGGTTGGCCCAAAAGTTCGTTCGGGATTTTCCATAACAGCTTTACAGAAAATCCCGAACGAACTTTTTGGCCAGCCCAGTACATTTTGGCTGCAGTATTGGTGGTAGAATATACTACAATGTGGATCATCTCTACTTCTGTATTTATTTATTTATTACTAGACCTCAACCACAATCTTCTTTTTGCCCTTCCACCTCTCTTTTCCTATAGGGTGTACTGTATGTAGTCATCATGCACTTTGTATTAATATATCAGAAATCTATAAATCTGTTTTGTACTTTTTATACTATTGGTACTTAAAATCAAAACTTTTACTAGGGTCTTGAATAAATTTAGTCTTATTATAAAATTGAAAAATACCCATGTTCAAGGCTCACCTCAGAGAAACTGAATCATAACCAGTGGGGGTAGAGCCCCAGCATACTTTTTTAAAAACTTCCTCTGTGATTCTAACGTACAGTCATGGTTAAAAGCCACCCATCTAGGGGGGAAAAAATACATCCTTCTAAAGAAAAGGGCCGCTGGCAGAGTCAGAGCTCTCGCCTGTCTTTTAGTCCACGTTCTGTCTCTCTACCCCCTCCCCAGCCCTGTCTTGGAAAGCAGTTTGGAAGTGGATCTAGAAGCGGGGATGCCCGGCCTGCCACAGTGAGTGCCCACAGCGCCAGGGTCGGGTGGCTCAGCCCACAGGTAGCATGAACGTGAAGGCAGTGCCCGCTGTTGGGGAGCGCGCATCACTGCCCATCCGTGAGCTCCCAGATTAATATTTTGCCAATCCTTGATGAACTTTTGTTTCCTTTCGGCGACCTCTCTTTCCCATCAGGAGAACTGCGGTGAGTGACAAGGACATTGGTGGATGAACAGAAACTGCTCTTTCCTCATCTTTACTTGACTTCCATGAGTTGGCTTCGTATCTAAGACATGACATACTTCGGGCATTGCTTCCTCATTGTGTCGTGGGGAAGGGCAAGGGAAAATGTTTTTAAAAGAGAAACAAGAAATATCCCTTAATAATTGACACATTGAGCGCTTACTCACAGAAACTTTACCTCAAATGTGTGAGATTTTTATCCTCCTCATTACAGTGGGAAACTGGGGCACCAAGAGGTTAAGAAATTTGTTCAAAGTTACACAGCCGGGCAGTTTCAAAGCAAGTGGATCGCAAATCCAGGTCTATCCAGCTCCCAAACCCCAGCTCTATATGCCATAATGTCTTGTCTTCTTCTGATAGAGGTTGAGAGTTTTCTCCTGATTCCTGGGGGCCTATGGTATATTCTTGAGGATTGCTACCTTTGAAGAAATCTAATACATTGGTGGTTTCCACCTTGGAAAGAAATAAAAGGATTCTTTACACATAATCTGCCCTTATTCCAAGATTAACTTTCTGTATGAAGCAAAAAGGACTGCTTTGCGTCTTCAACAAAGCCATAGCACTTTTTCATGTTGTTGTGCCCAAAAGGTCTTTGTAATGTTCCTCCTGAAACACTGTAAATGCCACCTACAGTCCCGTTACAGTAACCAAGATAGTCACTGGGGAAGAGAACTGTTACCCTCATCGCCTCATTTAATCCTCATTTCACCTTATTCCATAAGCAAACTGGGTCTCCAAGAATTTAAGTAATGTGTCCAACGTCACTTCACTAGGAAGAGGTACAGCCAGATTCAAGTTCAAGTCTCATTTGACATCAGTGCCTGTGCCCAACACATTCCAGTGTGTTTTGTAGGGAAACGTTCTTTTCCACCCCCTGGTCCATATTTCCACCCTCCTCTCTCTACCCCTAAAGACATTCAGAACTTTTAAGTCTCCTTCTCTTTCCTCTCCTACCCAAGCCAGAGAGAATTAGGCCACAGTGGATGGACTGATATGCAAAGTTAACCCGTATCTTCCCCAACCAGGGCCAGAAGAATTCTAGATATTAGACTGGGTCCAAGGAGTTAGAGTGAGAACCCAAGGGTTAATATTGCTCTAGTGGGAAAGTTATCTTCTTTGTTGTAAAACACAGCTTCCCAGCACTACAGAAGGGGCTATTAGCATGCAAATGTACTTTGCCTCATGCTTTTTTAATGTTTTACTTCTCTTAATTGCTGAAACCGGTTGTAATTTCTGAGCACTGTTGGCTTCAGGGAAGCAGTTTCCTCTAAAGGGGTCTATCATTGCACCTGGAAAGATTTTGGATGCTAATTTTATTAACCAGTTGGGTGAGGCATATTCTCATCTTTCAAAGGGGGGGGGGAATCCAGTTTGAAGTTGGAAACCTCATTTTGCCCCCGTGCTCAGCTTCCTCCGAATTCTTTAGTTTGGACCTTGACGTTTACTAAGAGATCAAAAATCACATGCACTATTTGGTGAAAGTAAGAGGAAGCTTATTAAAGGTTTTACATAGCAGACCACTGGTTATGAATTTGCGGTGAAGAGGTTTTCTGAATGCTACCTGGACCGGAGAATAATCCGTTCTCTCATCCCAGCGATACTGTAGATGACTCCGTTATTTCCATTATTATTGCTCTGCGATTCTCAAACTACTTTCTACGAAGTAGCAATGACTAGAGAAACTCGGTCGTGATAAGACAAATGTTAGCACCAACCAAGACACTCGCAGCCAGTTTAAGAAATAACCACCTAACCCTCCCCATCCACACATACATCCCAAAGGAATTTTGTTTCATGAGTCAGTACGGAGAGACTCCCACGGAGAGACGCCGTACGTAACCCGTCTCGGAACTCTCGGCGACAGTTAGCCTGACTTGGTACTTCGTTCCGGTTGAAAAGCATATTCTTGTGGAGCCTGAAACCCCAGCAGAAGCCCTCAGTGGCTCCATGTGGATCCAAGACCACTGTATGCAGAGGTCTGTACCGGAGAGAAAGTGGGAGTAGCCGGCGGTGACGTCACCACGAGTGAAAGGATGTGGTTCCCACCCTGACCCCACTGGGTCCAGAAAGTCAACGTCAATACGAATTTGGCCTCTGCTGAATTCGTGCTGCCGAGACTGAACCTTGTCCTTCCATTTGCTATGTAGAAAGGATCGTTCGTATTTTTGCTTTGGCAGTTCTTTATCCACCACTTTGTTATTTAGCTTTCAATTCAATCCTGAGTTTCTGGGAATCCTGAGTGCACTGAGGAATGATGGGAGACACACAGGCTTGGAGCTCGAACTAAAGAGCGATAGACCCGCACGTGCGAATGTTCGTCTCCTTGTCCCCCCCACCGCGGACCTCCCTGCATCCGCACGGAGTCAATCCTGCACAGCATCTTCCCACAGTGACGTCCTTGTGATAGTGTGTTCATAAACGTACACGGAGCAACGCAAGGCAGAAAATAATACCTGGCTTACCCGTTGATTTATCGATGCACAAGTATTCAGGGTTTGGGAGATGGTAATGTCTGAACAGACTAAAGTCTGAGCAAGAAGGCATTGTGGCGGAGCTGAGGGCCGGACAGGGTTTTGGAGGAAACTGCAGAGAAGACAAGAGGAGTTTGCTCCCAAGTGGAAGAAGCAGGAGTGCTGTCTGTACTGCGGGGTGGAGGGAAGGGGAGTCGGCGGGGAGGGGGTGAAGTGACGTTTGCCCACCGTATCAAAGCCTGCTTTCTTTCATTTTGCCTTTTCAAATGTCTCCTTAGGAGATGTTGGGAGTGGGGCTCCTCTGTTGAGGGTGAGAGGAGAAAGCCTTTCCCCTTTTTGAGCCCCTCATTTGTACCCGGCACTTGAAGTTCACTGAAGACTCTTAAGGGCCCGGGGAGGTAGGATTTATCTCCATTCGGCACTAAAAGGAAACTGAGGCTTAGAGTCACACAGATGCGCCAGGCCCCAGGGCCAGTGAGACAGCTGCAGAGCCAGGGCTCACCTTCGTTCTCCCCATCTCCTAGACACGCACCAGAATCTTCCACTTTCCTGGGCAAAGCCTCAGAGTAAAACTAATGATGGGGGACCCCACGCTCCCCACAGAATGTGGCCTTAGTCTGTCGCCAGCCCCCCACTAGCCCTTCCCATCCCCAACAATGTCAACTTGTTTCCTTCAGAGAAAACATGACTCTTCCCATTGACGGAACTCCGGGGCCAACAACGCACCATTGCATGCCCCCCGCTTTCTCCCTGCACTGAGCTTTAACACTGGCTGCCCCCTTCCATCCCCCCCCACCTGCCCTGCCCTTCCTTTGGGGGGCACTTTCTGCATAACAATGTCTGGTCCCTGCTGCCGGGAGCTGCCCTTTTGCTATTAGCACCTAATGAAAATGTAACCGTGTTTAACCTCCCCCCCCCGCCCCCACCCCAGTCCTAGATTAGCAGGAGGGAGCCCAAGTGGCTTTAATTCCTTTGTATGGTAAGCATCCCGTTCTCCAGTCGGATGGCCCAGGCCCCTTCTCCCTGGAGAGGATGCACAGCTGCATAGGGCTAACTGGGACCTCTCAGCTGTCCAGGGCACAATGGGGAAAGTATCTTTTGTGGCATTAACGGCTTTCTTTCGGGAGGGGAGAGGGGAGGGTACGGGCTGGTGGGGAGGGGTGCAGTCGAAGAGAAGGAGAACAATGTGTGAGAAGCCGAGGCTGTGGGTTTCCCACACGGACCAATATGTCCCCCTAACCCCCCTCTGGGACAGACAGATCTGCAGCGACCAGCCCACAGCTGATCCCGCCTTGATTGGCTTTTTTTTTTTTTTTTTCATTGTGCTCTCAAGGGACGAAAATCCTTTTGTGGCGTGAAAGGAGAGGCGTTCCTGTAGTCCCCTCCCTCGAACTGATTGGCTGTGTCACAAGATGGCCAAATCCACCCGGATTAATGTGCGGCCTACCCGGCCCCGAGCGAGGCCGTCTGAGTCCTCCCCTTCGGGCCAGCGAGCGTGTCTGCTGCCCTGGGAGCAGGGCGGGGGGGACACGGAGGGGCAGGTCACCACTCTCTTCATATTTGTTATTCCCCCCACCTCCCTGGCCCCGCGGGGATGTTTATTCATGGGCCACATCTGCTGGCTGGCAGGCGACACGTCTCTTGTTAGCATGCCTGAAGTCCCCAAGGAGCCAGGAAAATGGGACACATTCCTCAGGACCAGCCTTTTCTCTCTGCTCACTGAGTCCTGCGACTCTGGCAGCCCACCTGTAATCTTAGCCCTGCCCACCGCCCAGCCTCCCGCCCTTTACCTGTTCCCAGAACTTCCCACCTGGAGATGCTGGGCTCTCTCGGCTTCCTCCGGCTCCCAGCGTCTGTCTGAAGGAGCATCCTCTCTCTCTGCCCTTTGCCCTTCCGGCGCTTCTACCCAAATCACTCTTCCCCGATGTTGATTCTTATACAATTGATTCTTATATAATTACATCCCAGGTCTTGGAGAACCAGCTCAGATGGCATCTCTCACACTGTCCTAATTGGAAGAACTCTTCTTTCTCTGACCTCTCATGTGATTTCATACCTCTTTCACTGCGCTTAAGTAATCATGATTCTAGAGTTATGCTTTTCCCCCGCTCCCCAGCCCAGAAGACGCCCCAGCCCAGAAGACCTGCCCCCGACCAGTGTCGATTTAGAATGTGTGTACTTGGGGGGCATCACCCAACAGCTGTCGATTAAGTGAAATGAATGAAGGCAGCTGGACCCCACCCCCGGGTCTTGGATTTCTCTTTCAGATCTGTCATGGATGCTGGGACGAACGTAGAAAGTATGCAATGCCTTTTTTTGCCATTTGTAAAATCACACTGTTTGCTTCAACCTGGCTTTCCATTTGTCTGTCCTGAGAACAGTTTTATCGGTACCATTGCATTTCAAAAGCTTAGACGCTGAGGAAGATCCCAGTATAAGGAGTATGGAGAGACCTACTCCCAGATTTCGGGGGGGAGACAGGACACTCCGCTGAGCTGCTCGGAGGTCACTCTGTCTGTAGGACCAGCTGCGTGGCAGTCAGGTTGGTGCACTTTTGCATTGGCAGCAGGGAATGTCTTTGCTGTTTTCTAATATAATTGCCATTGAGTTTTGGAAGTGGGACAGCCTTCGATGTACAAATGGGCAAGGAGGAAAAATAGAAAAGAATTGAGGGAAATGGTAGCATTTTTATGGACAAGCCAGGTCAGATCCTTACCGGTGTACAAGCAGTGCTATCGAGAATTCAGACGAGATCCTGGCCAGTTCTGGTTGTGAGTGGAGTATGTCTGTGAGATTGTGGGAAGGGGCTTCTAAGTGGGATGGCCAACTTTCCGATGGTAGGTAGGATGTCTTTTAGGTACACAGTTGAGGGGCTGGAAGGCGGCCTTCTTCCAGGGGAAACCAGAGAATTGGAGTGAGAAGGGCCCAGAGACACTTTGACCTGTGCTATTGAAATATCACTTAGTTGTATCAGCCACTCACACAAGAGCATAAACTGATTCCATCAAATTGCCTTTCTCTTAACTAATAACAGGTATTAGCTGCCCTAGGTAATGGGAGCTTGATTACTAGAATGGGGACTTGATTAGCTGGGATGGGCTGGATGAGAGCTAAGAAAGCCCTAACAGCCTCAGAGAAAGGACCCCAGGAAAGAGAAATGCAGAAAGGGAGAGGTGTGATTTTAAACTAACTCCCCCCTCTTCTCCCCTGTCCCCCAACATTTTGCCTAAGATCATTCCCATCTGGGAATTCTGACAATGACTTTTCACTTTTCTACCCCTCTGCTCCCAGAACCTTGCAGACAATAGTTATTGCTGCAACTTTGTTCCCTTATAGGTTAAATAAGGGCGCCCAAGGACCAAAGCACCATTCAAAAGGAAAGAACAAAAAAGCCACATGAGCTCTTAGTTCCAATTAAGCTTGACAAAATACTACTTGGAATGCCATCTATTCCCAAATTGGGATCCGCGTGTAGACTGGACATGGGAACTACAGGGAATCAGGGCACAGAGGAAGTGGCCGGGCCTCCGAGGGCAGCTGACCCTCCTTATTTGATTCAGGCAGAATCCAATGAGTCCACCAAGGGGGACCTGCAGCCGTCACTTTGGGGGCGTTAAAAATGCAAGTCTGGTCTCCAGCTGAGACTCTTCAGATTCTCTGGGGGAGGGGCCCTGGGAATTTGCATTTTGACAAGTACCCAGCCCACTGCAGTATCCACGGCCCTCCCGAGAGAGGAGGCTGGATTGTGATGAAGCAGTGATTCTGAGTTAAACAGCCTTAGGAGTGGTTAACACTTGAAAATGAAAAAAAAAAAAGAAAAAAACACTTTCAATTCAATTAATTAACCCAAAGGGCCTACTTATTTTTTTTTTAAGAGGGTTGGTTTTAATAGCAAAAAGTTCACGTTCAAATATGAAGATTCATCTTCCAAGGCATTGGAGATTACAAGGTAGATTTGCAAACGTGATAGGATAATGGACATTCTGAGAAAACTTTTCCTTTTAAAGACAGTCTCTAAAATGAAAGTCCCCCATTGCCATTAAAAAGTTGAGTGCCTCACTCTAAATAGGGTTATGAAAAGCTACCATGCCTTTATTATCTACTTATCTGCATCTATGCATAAATAATACATTTATTCATTCTCAACCTTCTAAGAGCTCAGACTTTAAGACATAATTTGTCTGAGAGGGAATTTTGTAGGAATCGGGCATGGCCCTGGATAAATGTTTATGTCTCCCTTTATAACAGAGTTGAATTGGCTCAGAACTGTGAGGGACAAAATGTTAGGCAGAAGGTCCGGGGAATGGGTTAGGAAAAAAGGTCTCAAAGAGGTTTTTTTTCAAAAGGAAGCATTGAAATTGGTATTGATTTTCTCAAGTTAAGTGGTTTGTCATTTTATACCTAAAAATACATAATTTAAAAACAAGAAGAAACAGATTTTAGCTCTCTTCCTATTTTTTAAGAAAATCTGCACACCTTTTATAAAGGTCCAGTTAATTAGAGCTGAATTGGTGATGTCATAATGAATTCTCACCAGCGTGGACGGGGTCAAGAACGACTTCTTAGGAGTTTACAGTCTGAAGTGAAAAACCACTCTTCCAAAGCAAGCGTTCTTAACAAAGTGGTTTCCTATCATGTTCTTTATCTCCATGTTTTAGGACAGCAGGAGAGTCAAAATATCATCAACCTCAAAGTTGCTTTGTAAAATCTGTATGTTTTTCTATGTGTTATTTTGGTCTGATGTCTACCATAGTTATACATCTAGCTCTTTGCTTTTTTTTTTTTTTTTTTTTTTTTTTTGCGGTACATGGGCCTCTCACTGTCTTGGCCTCTCCCGTTGCGGAGCACTGGCTCCGGACGTGAAGGCTCACTGGCCATGGCTCACGGGCCCAGCCGCTCTGCGACATGTGGGATCTTCCCGGACCGGGGCACGAACCCGTGTCCCCTGCGTCGGCAGGCAGACCCTCAACCACTGCGCTACCAGGGAAGCCCTGCTTTTTGATTGAAGTAGAATTATATACCTATAAAAAGTCCACGATCATCGGTGAGCAGGTTGATGAATTTCATGAGCTGTTAACCCTTTGTAACCAGCAGTGAGATTAAGAAACAGAAACCAGGAAGCCCCTTTTCCTTCCTTCCAGCTCTCCTCCTCCCCGCCAAGGGAGGCCCGTCTCCTGACTTTTTTTTTTTTTGGCTGCGTTGGGTCTTCTTTGCAGGGTGCGGGCTTATTGTGGTGGCTTCTCTTGTTGCGGAGCACGGTCTCTAGGCATGCGGGCTTCAGTAGTTGTGGCACGCGGGTTCTGTAGTGGTGCACAGGCTTAGTTGCTCTGGCATGTGGGATCTTCCCAGACCAGGACTGGAACCTGTGTCCCCTTCATTGGCAGGTAGATTCTTAACCACTGCGCCCCCAGGGAAGTCCCTCTCCTGACTTTTAACACCATAAATTCGTTTGCTTATTTTTGAACCTTATAGAGATGAAATCAACAGGACGTGTGGTTTTGCATCAGGCTCCTTTTACTCGACATTCAGTCTCATGGTTGCTTCAAGCTGTAGAATGTTTATTCCCATGCGGTGAAATATTCCATTGTGTGAAAGTCCCACAGTTTATTTTTCCATTCTGCTGTGGATGGACATTTGGATAGTTTCCAGTTTGGGCTATAGCTATAAGCAGAACATGCATAGACCTTAAAGAATCAAGCACATTGACAAAACTTGTGAGAGGTGTGTATGTCTTTTCATTAATTATTTTTTTATTGACGTCTAGTTCATTTACAGTGTTGTGTTAGCTTCTGGTGTGGAACAAAGTGATTCAGATATATATATATATATATATATATATATATATACTTTTTCAGATTCTTTTCCATTATAGTTTATTACAAGATATTGAATATAGTTCCTTGTGATATAGAGTAGGTCCTTGTTGTTCATCTATTTTATACATAGTAGTGTGTATCTGTTAATCCCAAACTCCTAATTTATCCCTCCCACTACTTTCCCTTTGGGTAACCATAAATTGTTTTTTAAATCTGTGAGTCTGTTTCTGTTTTGTAAATAAGTTCATTTGTATCATTTTTTTAGATTCCACATATAAGTGATATCATATGATAGTTGTCTTTCTCTGTCTGACTTACTTCACTTAGTGTGCTAGTCTGTCAGTCCATCCATGTTGCTGCAAATGGCATTATTTCCTTCTTTTTTGTGGCTGAGTAATATTCCATTGTATACATGTACCACCTCTTCTTTATCCA
The DNA here is from genome assembly GCF_949774975.1 of Lagenorhynchus albirostris. Lineage (NCBI taxonomy): Eukaryota > Metazoa > Chordata > Mammalia > Artiodactyla > Delphinidae > Lagenorhynchus > Lagenorhynchus albirostris. Next base: position 55,524,769 of record NC_083114.1, read on the forward strand.
TTCCTCTGTTGATGGGTATTTAGGCGGCTTCTATGTCTTGGCTATTGTAAATAGTGCTGCTATGAACACTGGGGTGCATGGATATTCTCCAATTAGAGTTTTCTCCAGATACATGCCCAGGAGTGGGATTGCAGGGTCATATGATAGACCTATTTTTAGACTTTTGAGGAACCTCCATACTGCTCTCCATAGTGACTGCACCAATTTACATTCCCACGAACAGTGTAGGAGGGTTCCCTTTCCTCCCTATCATGTTATTAAGGCAGGAACGAAGAATTTCTCTGTACTCCTTAGTGCCTGTCGCAGTGCTTGCAACAAATCAGAGTTCCAAAGACGTTTGCCAAATCAGCTCTCTTGTTTAATTAGCTTTCCAGTGCAAATAACCGAGGGGTGGGTTTCTATTTTAAATTGGCACCTGTCTCCTATGTTTTGGCATTAGATGAATGAATGAATGTTTGCAGAGCAGGTTTTATATCAGGGAGAGGGGGACAGTGTGAAATCCCTGGGTTCTGGGAATAAGCATAAAACCTGGAGTTAGAACAAGTACAGACCAGGAAGGCGGTGACAGCAAGGTCAGATGTAATGTATTTCACAATTTGCACCTGGACTGTCCTGGCCCCCAGGGCCATTGTGGCCATCAGAGGGGTCTCTCCTAGGGCTAAGCCACCACCCTGGAGATCATGCAGAACACACTCTTCTCCTTCCCCTGAGTTAATAGGTATTTCCTCTCTTTCTCTTATTGGCTTGAATGTCATAATTAATCACTTGAGAGGAGCTTTGCAGGAAGTGTTCTTACCTGTGGAGCAGTCACTGCTGGGGTTACGGCCACAGCTCTTTACACCCCAGAGTATTAACTTTCACTGTCTCCTTGTGCTAGGCTCCATATTTGTGTTCACAACAGCTTTGTGAACACATAGGTATTTGTTTCCACATTCTATAGGTGAGGAAATTGAGGTTTCCCATTCAGTAAGTGGCTGAGTGGGCCAAACGGCACAAAATGATCATGACAATCATGTCTTACTCAAATCTATTATTCGTTCTTCTTCCCAGGCTCTTCTTCCCATCCTTACTCCCCTGGTCCTATCCCATCCCCCGCCCTGGCCAATCATGTTACACCTCTGCTCTCCTGTCCTGTCATTAAGGTGCAGCAATCACTTTTCATGCCTTTTCTTGGCATCTCCCCACATCAATGTGAAAGTGTCATTCATTTCAAGAGTGGAGCTGACTTTGTAAAATGAAATCTGGGAAAAGAGCTTTGATAATACTTTGATGTCATTGGGCAAGAGTTAGTTGGAGGTAGAGAAAGTCTTGATTTGAGGGGTCCATGTCATTTATTCACTCATTCTTCATTCATTCATTCAACACACCGGACATATAGAGCTGTCACTGAGCTCAGATACCTAAACAGAAGCTGAAGTTATCAATATCCTGAGAACACAGTGGCTTCCCTCCAGGGTCTGAGGTCCCCAGTTTCCAACCTGATGACCCTGTGTGTGATGCCTCACTCTGAAACAACATAAAAGGGCTTTGGAGAAAGGTGTGAAGGGCATCACCACCGCCTGCATCTTGCAGCCACATTGGCCATTAGTGTTAGATGAACTTCCTGCTTTGAACGTGCTCCCCCTCTCATTTAGTGCCTCATCTTTTCTCAGATCCAGAAGCAGCGGTGACAAGCTTAGAGGCATTTCTGCTAAAATTAAGAGACTTAAATTAGGAGTTTGGGGTTAACATATACACACTACTATATATAAAACAGATAATCAACAAGGACCTACTGGATAGCACAGGGAACTCTACTCAATATTCTCTAATAACCTATATGGGAAAAGGATCTGAAAAAGAGTGGATATATGTATATGTATAACTGATTCACTTTGCTGCACACCCGAAACTAACACAACATTGTAAATCAACTAAATTCCAATATAAAATAAAAATTTAAAAAAGAGAGAGAGAGACTTACATTCCAGATTATGAAAGCAACATAATTTAACACTAATGTCCAGGGTTCTGAAAACTCATCTTTTTTTTTTCCCTTTACTTATGCATTTCCAAGTCTTAAAATGAATCCATTACACAACCACATCATCATTCTTTTCTTCTCTCTCTCTCTTCCTTTTTATGAAGGTGCATCTTTTTTTTTTTTTTTTTTTTTTTTTTTTTTGCTGTATGTGGGCCTCTCACTGTTGTGGCCTCTCCCGTTGCGGAGCACAGGCTCTGGACGCGCAGGCTCAGCGGCCATGGCTCACGGGCCCAGCCGCTCCGCGGCATGTGGGATCTTCCCGGACCGGGGCACGAACCCACGTCCCCTGCATCGGCAGGCGGACTCTCAACCACTGCGCCACCAGGGAAGCCCTGAAGGTGCATCTTTAGACATTTCTTGGCACTTGGTCCTGCCAGGATTCAAGAAGGTGTTAAGGAATAGTAAAAGATGGTCCAAAATAAGAGCAAAGAAAATGGAAAGTTGAAAAATGGAACCATTTCTGGGAGGTTATTTCATCTGGAGCCGTGTGATTTGAGGAAGGCGTTAATAGCGACCTTTATGCCTGTGGAGGGAAGAGGTAAAAAGCTAGCGTTTATAGAATACATACAATGGGTCAGGCATTCCTATTCTGGTTTCTCCCTCTAATCCCCACAATATCAGTGAGATTGGTACTATCTCCAGACTTTCACACATGAAGAAACTGAAGCTCAGAGAGAGTAGGTGATTGGCCCGAGGTACTCAGCCTGTAGTCAGCAGAGCTGGCTCTGGACCCAGTTGGGCTGGTTCCTGCACCCATGCCCTCTGTTCTACCAGTGATGGATGTCCTCTGGTGGTGATAATTCCATCTTGTTCCATCTTTCATGAGCCCTGAGAAAACAAAGGAAGAAAACAGAAGGTAAGGGTAGCACACTGAAGACTTTTTAATTTAGACTGGGAATTCAATGGAGGGGAAGGGACCCAGGAAACGCAGTGATTGAGAGCTTTCGGGGGCAGACAGATCCGGGTTCAAATCTTGGCTCTGCCAATATTTTGCTCTGTGTTCTACTTCTGTAGCCCGAAAAGACTTTTGAGTCCCAACTTTCTCCTCTCTAAATTGCAAGAAATGCTTAACATGGTGGTGTTATGAGTACTAGGGTCTTTGCGGAGCTTGGACTCTGTGATGGGCTGTCCACCTTGGGCGTGTACTGTTGGGAAAATCTTGGAGCTATGATGCCTTTGGTATATTTACTTGTGGATTACACTCAGCTTCCTGGAAGAGCCCCTACGACTGAAAACCAGTGAGCACTTGAAATACTTGGCTGCAAAGGACCAGACCCCTTTTCCCTCTAGCTTTCAGATCTCAGAGCTGGAGCTGTAAGAGATGGTCCGGGAGTCCAGGCCACGCCTTCCCCCACGATCCCCTTCAGAAAAGTGTAGCAGAGACCTGAAGATGGAAGGACCTCTCCTTGGGACTCCAACTGGTGAAAGGCATGATGGGAGAACACAGGGCAGACGGAGCTTCCCCGGGTCATGCCACGGAGGCCTGGCCCTGGGTGGGCTTCATAAATGCTGACACCTCCATGACTAACCCGCAGATCCCAGAGGTGACCCAGACACAGGCAGAGAAGGAAAGAGCCAGAAGCCCCAGATGCAGCTGCACATCCCCTGATGCGCCCCACAGCTTCCCTGTTAGGGACCCCATGACTCCTGGAGCTGAAAGACTGCACTAGGCAATGACTTTGGCAGTTGGGAGGAAAAAAAGGAAAAATGTTTAAGTTTGAGTGAAAACCAAAGAACCCTCAGCATTTGAGGGGTTCGGCCAGCGCATTTCTTGAATTGCTGAAGGATCTGAGCTTTCCAGGATTCCAGCACAAAACTCTTTTTTTTTAAAAAAAAAATTTATTTATTTATTTTTGGCCACGTTGGGTCTTCGTTGCTGCACGCGGGCTTTCTCTAGTTGTGGCGAGTGGGGGCTGCTCTTCGTTGCGGTGCACGGGCTTCTCATTGCGGTGGCTTCTCTTGCTGTGGAGCACGGGCTCTAGGTGTGTGGGCTTCAGTAGCTGCGGCATGCAGGCTAAGTAGTTGTGGCTCGCGGGCTCTAGAGCGCAGACTCAGTAGTTGTGGCGCACGGGCTTAGTTGCTCCAGTGTGTGGGATCTTCCCGGACCAGGGTTCGAACCCGTGTCCCCTGCATTGGCAGGCGGATTCTTAAGCACTGTGCCACCAGGGAAGCCCAGCACAAAACTCTTTATCACCCAGACTTGGATAGAATGAAACAGGAAAGCCAAATCTGAGCTCCCAAATCCCGAGCTGAGTCTCTGTTGTGCCTACAGGGCACCCCCATCCTTGCCCTGGATCCCTCTTTATTCCCCCTACCCACAAACACACACCTGAGTGACTTCCTCTGTCCCCCTCCTCTGAGAGCACCAGAAGCCCCTGCGTGGCAAACCTCCCCACACCCCTGCCCCACTGGAGCTCTCTGGATCACCGCCCAGCCGATGGAGGTGTAGCGGTCTCTGGGGCCCCGTGGGAGGGCGTGCAGGTGGGGGCAGCGGCAGGCCCGGCTGCGGCCCATGTGAATGTGGCCTGCTCATTGCTCCTCAGCTTCAGGGAGCTCTCAGGGCTTCCCGGGTGTAACACAACTTGAGCGGCTCTGGGGGATGCTTTGTTCTCCAGTGACAGCTGACTTGGTCTGCAGCAGGCCCAGTCTGAGCGTAACTCCACACCCCATGTGCTCTGCCCGCAGCTGCGGCCTTAACTCTTTCTTACCCACCTCTGTAGGTCCTTCAATTTCTGCTCCTTCCTCAAAATGCCAGCTCTCAAAATTACCTTTCTGGGCTTGGAGGATGGCATCGATGCCGAAAGGGGGAGAGGTGTATGACATCCCACATGTGGGACGTTCTGGGGCCATCGAGAGTGTCCCCGGCCCATGCAGTACCACTTTGCTGGCAGGAAAGACCATCTGGTTTGAGTCCAGCACAAAATATGACCAGTCGCCTCTCCACAGGTGTTCGGGTGGATTTGTTTCCACCTGGCAGAAGAGGCTGGAGACAGACGAACAGGAATTTTAAATACCTGCTCGCACTCTGGGGTTCCTTCTGCTCTAAAAACAGAGGCAATCGGTTCAGGAAATCCGAGGAGAAGGCCAGCAAGCGAAATCGTAAGAGCACGGGTTTGGAGCCAGGCAGACCGACGCTGGGGTTGCGGTGTCACCATTTGATCTTGGGTAAGTTGTTTCATCTCTCCAGGCCTCAGTTCATCCGTAAAAATGGAGATGGTTGTAACAACAGCACGACCCCTTGGGATTGTTGGGAGGATCAAATGAGTAGCGCATGGGGATGTCAGTGTCCAGTGCAGTTGCTGTGATACCTGAAACTTTCTCCAAAGAGAAGATGCGTTTGCTCCAGGAAGCATGGAGGAGGTGAAAGCCGCAAATGTCTCGTAAATCAAGTTATTATTCAGTTTCTCTTTGGTTGTGAGCTAGGAAGGCGGCCAAAAGGAAATTGCTAGAAACTTACACTTGGTAACAAACCAGTTATTTATTCAACAAGTGGTTTGCACCAGCAATAAATTGGTCTTGAGGATAACAGAGATGACTGAGACCTGGCTTCAAGGAGCTGAGAAGTGGTGGTGGCTGGGAGGGTGGGATGCACAGCTCGGACTCTTGATTGCAAACATAAAAACCCAACTCCAATGGCATGCATAAAAAGAGAACTTGAAAGGAAGAATACACGTGTAGCTCATGGGATGCAAGGAAGAGTCTCTCAGCCATGCACCTGGAAGAGTAGGGACGTAGCCTGGCTTCAGGAGCAGCTAGGACCAGAGATTCAAGAGTGATCAGGCCCCTCACTCTGGGGCAAACTCCCACTTCTCTGTGTTTGCTGGTTCCATCATTCTATCTCACAGCAGGTTCATGTAAAGCATAGTGGACAACATAGGTCACAATGATTCCTGAGTTTAACACTGCACAGAGTTCCTGGTGAGTTAACTCACTCACCATGGTTGACCCAACCATGGCCAAATGCCCACTCAGGACTGAGCAACTCTGGCCCCGGGGGCAGGCTTACGTTCCACCATGACAATCTCCTCTGAGCCCCCATGAATGGACGTGCGAGATTTGGCCAGTTCTCAAAAGAGTTTCTGGGGAGACAACCATACAGGAAACCACTACAGAGAAAGGACCAGATAATTAAGGGAGTTTCGATTTTGTCTTTAGGCCAAGGAAAACCACTGAACAATTTTACGCTGAAGGATTAAACATATGTGTATATGTGTGTGTGTGTGTGTGTGTGTGTGTGTGTGTGTGTGTGTGTGTGTATATTGAATATATATGTATGTATCTATATATATAGCAAATGGAAAGGAAGGAGATGATTTTTAAGGTAGAGAGACCTGTCAGAAAGCTATTGCAGCAGTTCAAGCATTAGATGTTTGGGGCCTAAAGTAGGGTGATGAACTGTGGGGATGGCCAGAAAGTGATGGAAATGAGAAATATTTAAGAGGTAGAATCAACAGAACCAGTTAACTAGATATTGGATGAAAGAAATTAAATATTGAGGTCAACCTCCAGGTTTCCATCTGGAAAACAAGTTTATAGACGTGGACTGTAACAGTAGTCCTGGTCTGGGTGGGTATGAGAAATTGGTGGGTCAGTGAAAATCTCGGGCATATCCATATCTATATCTATATCTAAATTAAATATCTTTTTCTTACTTCCTCCTTCCCTTTTTCCTTCTCTCCTTCCTTCCTTCCTTCCTTCCTTCCTTCCTTCCTTCCTTCCATCTATTTCTCTATCTATCTCTCTAGATTTCTATCTATCTATCTACCATCTATCTATCTATCTTCTATCTATCTATCTATCTATCTATCTATCTATCTATCTATCTATCTATCATCTATCTATCTCGAGAAGCGTGATTGTATTGTTTTGGTCTCTGGGAGAGAGAGGAGGAGACAGAATAATGTAGCCAACAGAATGGTGACCATTCCCTAGCCTGGTGCCAGACACAAGCTTGATCTTTTATAGGAAAAGCAGTTGCAAGCAAAAACTCCAAGTCAGAAATGAGATGTATCTAGGTGACACTATGAGATCCAGAGTTGGGGAAATGGGAACACTTCCCATTGCTTCCAGGCTCTAGATGTGATTACAGCCCAGTGAAGATGAAGGGACACCATACTCTTTAGCATCTCAAAGTTGATGCTATGCTCTCTGCATCCACTCAGAAGCCTTCTCCTAGAGGGCACCAGTGGCCGCATCAGAAGAGAAGCTAGAGCTGTAAGGTTCTGCAGAATTGCTGTAGGGATTGTCATGGGGGGTAATGCATTGTCTGTTCCTCTAACCCTATTCCAGGTTTATCCAGGAAGCTCTGCTTTTTTCCATCTATGTTAAGACTTTAAATTTGGAAAAAAAACAGGAGGTTCTGTTGAAACAGCATCATGTTTTCTTATGATGGGTAAGATGTAAAAGTATGGAGTAAAAACTGGAAATAAGGATATGAATTTAGAAGAAATTGATATTGTTTAAGTGAGAAGCTACTGAAGACCTGAAGTAGAGGGTAGCAGTTGAAATGGAAAAGGGGAAACAAGATGGAAAACAGTGAAAAGATAGGTTCTTAAGAGCTTGCAAGTTGCATGGGGGGGCCAAATGAGCAGTCTGGAACAACGACCATTTTTCCTAATTTGGACCCTTGGCAAAGAAAAATGGTAGTTTTATTAACAAAGTTAGAGGGGTCCGCAAAAGGACATAGTTTGGTTGGAACTCAAAGAAGCTTAGTCACATAAAAGTCCTCATTGAAGAAGGAATAAATAAGAAGATATATGTGTTAGATGCTGCAATATGTAAGGCTAAGATACTACAGGTCCTCTACTATCATGACATTTGCTGAAGTATCTAAAACTATAAGGATTTTAGGGCCAGGGTGAGTGACAAATGCTATTGGAGAATGTAATTGCTAGTAATCACAGAATTAGAGGCTAGTTCCTGCCTTTGCAAAGAATGTTTAGGACAAGCTGGGACGGTATGGATTAGTTTTCTTTCCAGTAAAACTCCACCTCTCATCACTCCGTCCATCCATCCATCTCCTTCCATCCATACAACTAACCATTATTTCTTGAGCATCTCATATTTTCTTGACTCTGTATTTCTGGAGGGTCAGAAAACAAAATACAGCTTTACCCCTTGATTAGCAGAAAACAGGTATAGCCAGTAAATCACCAAGTCTCCAAAAAAAAATTTGGCATCATATTGTCAGTACTTTCACTTGTGTAACTGATCAGAGAAACTAGGGGTCTTCTTGCAGACTGATAGTCAGTTAACATTTCTTTTCAGCTAAATGACAAATAGTTTAATTTCAAGAGAATTCCTAGAGACTCTCAGCAGCCGGCATTGGGATTATTTACATTTTATATTATTCACTTCTGTTTTAAATTCCTTATTATTTTCTGGAATGCTTGAGCACTTTCATTGTCTGTCCTCACTGTGGTCCACAGTTTATGCTTAGAGAACTCAAATTCATTTTAATACTAGCTTTATCTACATATAAAGATGGATCTCTTTTTCAGAGTACATACCTTGCACTTTAAAATGTTCTCCATCATCTCGGACTTTTTCCATGCCCTTTAACAAGAACTATCAAGAACTGATTGAACATCAATGCCTTGGACAGGTTACTCCTGGTGAGACAGTTTGGTGGATTCCCCAGCTTGTATCTCTCCAAACAGGAGATTCCATTTGCTATTTCAGTTTCCAGGACTCCAAAACATACCTTTGTGGTCCATTAAGAACAAAATTGTCAAAGAGATGACAGTTTCATTAAGTATATTGGTTAGGACTCTTTATTATTAAGTTTTCTAAAACAATTTACTAGAAGTCTTTATTTTGAAAACAAAACAAACAAGTACACAAAAAGACAGCCCATCTCAAAATGGCTAAACAACAAAGAGGATTTATTGGCTTCCTTGATTGAAAGAAAACTGGATAAAGTGGAATTCAGGGTTGGTTTGATCCAACAGATCAATTAAGTCATCAAGGACCTGGTTTTATTTTGCCTCTTTTCTTTGTTCTCATTGGTGCCGCCTTTATCTTCAGGCCAGTTTCCTTCAGGATGGCAAAGTGTCCAAATCTCTTGGATGGTTATCTTCATATCATGCTGTCCAGGAGGGAGGAGTTGGGCTTTGGTGGCTCTCTCTGACAAAGGTAAGAAACTCTCTCAGAAGTCCTACCAATCTTGCCCTCAGGACTCAGATGGGAAAAGACCATGTATTGATGTATCCGACTTCATCTACCTGAACCAATCATAGTGACAGGAGGACTGGAATCTAATCTCTGATTGGTCCAAACTTGCAGCTTGGTGGGGTCCATCTCCACTTAAATTCCGTGACTGATAAACTGTGGAGGAAAGAAGAGTTGGTGGAGATTCAGCTATAATTTCTACTACAGTTAAGACTTTAAACATTTTTCAATATTCAATAAACCAACATGTTTTGAGTGCCCTCCACAAGCAATGAACCCTGATAGGTTTTGGCAATTGGCTGCAAAAATCCTTCTTCACCTTTATGGCTACTGCAATGACAGAGCAATGACCTGAACGCTTAGAGCAACAGGCTGAATCAGTCCTCCAGCTGCTGTGGGCTGAGTGTGGAGAGTGGCTTGTTACGAGAATCCTGATGTGTACCTAGAATTTGAACGATTCAAATGACCGAGTTTCAAAGCACCTAAGTAGGAACATGTTATTTACATTTTTTAAAAAGTAAGAGTAACTGAGAAGTTTCTTTCCTCCCTTCCTCCTATGTTTATGTTTGATGATGGCTGTTTGGTGGAAATTATGTCCACCAGACCTTTTGAGCTGTGATACAACTCCAGTTAATATTTGACTGTTGGCTTCCTGTTACACAAAAAACTAAATAGTGAAGAATAAACCACAATATAGGTTAAGTCTCTTCTTCTCCTTTTCTTCCTCAAACTTTGGTTGTCACTACCCTTTCAAATAGATGCCCTTCTGCCTGTAAATTTAGATGATATGTTTACCGTTTGTTCCAACTGGAAAGGGTGGGGGGCATTTGGGCCTTGCAGTCTACTTTCCAAAGTGGCTGAAGGAGGTTCCAGTGACCGTATTTCAAATATTTTGCCTCTTTTCATGCTTTCTTGAGCATATATCCAGCTGCCCATTTTAGATGTTATCCAGATTTGTAGGTGAAGTAGAAGCGGCAAGAAGAAATGAACATGGAAAAGAAAACAGAGCTTTGGTATATGGTGTTAACAAGTATCAGAATGATGCAACTCCCTGTGGAGAGAAAAGAGGCTTCTAGTTTCAAGGACAAAGCCCACCTGTTGGTACCTTAGCCCCCAGTTCCCCATCTCAGTGCCTATCCCCCTCCGACCCTCAATAGACTGAAGGATCTTGTTGGTTCACATTGATTCCCCAAACACCTGTGTCCACCAGACTGTCCTTTATGGATGTTTCCTGATCTCTTGGCTTTGGCTGGCTGGTGTCACCATGGTAACAGAGAGTGGGGAGGGGGACCTGGGGGCAGCTCCGTCCATTTGTCATTAGTTGCCACTGTTTTGTTCTGCCTAGTGTGCGTTCTCAATTGAGTCCTGGGGAAGGCAAAGCAGAGCAGAGGGATTCAGCTGGTGGGTTACTCCCGCCCTTTGATACTTAGGACGGGGGATGTATCTACGGGAACTGCCTTCAGAGACAGCCAAGACGTGGAGATTCTAACCAAGTGCTCACCTTCTCCAGGAGTATAATTTTTCTGTACCTCAAGATTTTATGTGTTAAGAGGGAGGGTGGTATTTGTGTCGCCCCAAAGAACTTTTTTTGTGAAAGTAAGAGAAGGAAAATTTACCACCTCCCCCTAACAGAGAATGAGATCTTATCCTTCTTACTCTGGGTTGGAATGTTACCTAAAAAAATTGATTAGGCTACCACTGTATCACTGCCTTAAACAGAGCACGCAAACGTGTGTATCCCGTTTCATTTTTGACCCTGCCCAGATGCTATGCGTCCATTTAGATAATTCACAAAAAGACTTTGCCCACCACAACCCTGCCCCCAATCAGGCTTAAATAGTTCAAGCCAGGCCAGCTGGGTGGAAACGTTCCTGGTGGGACCTGGCCTAGAAGTCCCCTTCTTGCCACCATCCTGGCCCCAGTGTACTCTTTGCTTTGCTCCACTCTCATCTCTGCCCTTAGCAAAGACAGGGACCAAGTTCTACCCGGACTCACGGCGGGTTGGATGGTGCCCCGTCTCATTCTATGTGGACCTCACCAGTGCAGTCAAAGCGAATGGCTCCTTCCTCCATCTTTTTCTATCTGGCCTCTTTGCATCCTTTCCAACATACTATCACCCCTCCTCTAGGCTTCCGGTCTTCCGCTTCTGTCACTCAGAACGCTCCCTGTTCTCCTTCTTTCTCTCTGTACGAACCTCCGTGGCCCTTCTGTCTCCCTCCCTATTAAAAAGTTGGTTTTCTCCAGGGATCTGTCCTTGGCCTTGTTTTCCCACTGCTCGTCACTCCTTGCAATGTCGCCACCTCCTAAAGCCTGGACTGCGCCTCTGAGGCTGACGCGTCCCACAGCCCGAGGGCCAGCTCTGCACGGATGTTACCATCAAACGCCTCAACCCAAATTCCACTTTCCCTTGAAATTTCCCTCCGTTTTCTTCGGCGTTGTTAGCATCCCTGTTCTCCCAGTTGCTCAGACTCAGAAGCTTTGTATCATCTCTAATTATCTGCGTACATGCCATGACTCGCAGCTGTCTTATTTCCCTCGCCCTCCTTCTTCCTCTACATCTCTTCCCCGCTCTCTGTCCTCCCCCCACACTGACACAGCCCATCTCAGTGCTCCATCTTCCCTTTCTTACATCAGGGTTCTCTACTATTCCAGTGTTTCCCCCCTTCCAATCTGTCTTTCCTTCTGCCTTGCCACTTCTGGCCAAATCAATCTCTGCTCAAAAATTTTAGTACCTCTCTAATCCCTAGAAATCAAAATCCAATCTTTACTTCATGTCACGCAAGGTCCCCTTAAACACAGCTGGCTCTCTGACCGTCCAGCTCCCCTCCTACTCCCGTGTCCTTTGACTAAGCCTTCTGAACCCTAGATCCTGCTGCTGGGACTATAAAAAGGTGCACACCCTTTGGCAAAATAGATTGAAAATCTTCATGTGTTTTGACCAAGTTATTTCACTTCCAGAAATTGATCTTAAGGAAATAATCAGACAGCTGCACAAAGATATGTGCATACGAAGCTTCATTACAGCATAATTTGCAATTATAAAAAAATGAAAACAGTATCAGCGTCCAATAATATCAATACAATGGAACACGAGGCAATCATTAAAGAATAATATAAACGTATCCACTGACATGGAAATATCATTCCAGCATTTTTCTATGTTTCTAAGTAAAAAAGAAGCTATGCCGGGATCTATACTCATGTACAATTAATATATATTTATGTGTGATCTTTATATATAATATTTATATGCATAAAGAAGTAGAACAACTCTCCATGGATATATATGTACACCTGTCCGTATGTACACATATACAGTGGCTGGAATTAGAGTTAATGGTTTATTTTTTTCCTTTTTCTTATCAGCATTTAAAAAATTTTCTACAATAACCATGGACTCACTACATAAAGTAACGAATAATTACGTTTACAATGTGCCAAGGTAGAACAATTTAAAAATTCTTAAGAGAAAAATGGCCTCCACTCTTTTCTCACCTTGCCTTTGTTAATCTCATCATTGTGCCTTTAAGCCTTCAACTCCCTAGGCTGTGGTAAACTATTATCTCTTTCCAAGTCTAATTAAATTTCTACTGCGAAGGAGGAGCAAAGGATCTGGGGTCAAAGTCCAAGGTCTGTATCCTCATTCTTCTCTTACCAAGCCAAGTTTCCTCCTTTATAAAAGAGAGAGGGGTAATAATATCTAACTAACCGATGTGTCATGAGGGTCAGATAATATATATGAGAAACCTTTAGAGAACAGCGAAGTGTCGCTCGGGGGTCAGGGAGTGTGATTTACTATCAGTGGTATTGAGGCCCTTGGGTCTCTCCCTGTGGGTTACATTGGCACCAGAATTGGAGCCTTTTCAGCCCCAGCCTTGAGCTCAGTGTGGACACAGCCCAAACTGTGCATCAGCGTGAGCTCTGGTCCCCAAGAATTGGCCTTGCGGGTGAAGAGGGGGTAGGATTCCTCCCAAACACTCCCGGTACTTTCTGTCCCTTCCAGTGTTTCCAAAGAGATACTTAACTCTAGAAGTCTCAGAAAAAACATTATGTCCTGGACCAGTCTGTCTGGTGCCCACATGGAGACTTCAGAGCTGCAATCTCCCTGACCTCTTCCAGTCCTGTACTCGGACCCCAGGAGCTGGGGACCCTCAGTGCTGCTGGCTGTGCGGATGATAAAAAGACCTCCAGTTCCCATTAGTGTCCCGCCTGGGCTACTATGCGTGTGTGTGTGTGTGTGTGCGCGCGCGCGCACGCACGCGCGTGTCCCTGTTAGTTTAAAGTCTTCTCTAAACATAAGAGGATTGGGTCTACTGCATGCTTTTAAGTGACTCAAGACTCAAAACCACCTACTCAGGTCCTGAATTGTTTGAGTGGGAAGGAGAGAGTCTGGGAAGAAGGAAGGAGGGTCCAAGAGGACCCAGGCCAAGCTCTACCCAGACAGCCAGCGATGCCAGCGTAGAAGGAGAACCAGCCTTCTCCATCTCAGTCTGCTCATCAGCCTGTGGAAGAAGTGGCACCTGGGGATGATCTATGGGGAGGTTTGGAGGCGGACTGCCATCCAGGAGGAGGACTTGGAGGCACAGGGGCTGCACGAGCTGGAGATCATTTGTCTTGGCTCGGACGGGATGCTCCTTGGCCAGCCTGACTGAACTTGTCAACAACCAGAAAGTGAGGTCAGCTGGGGGCTGGAGGCCTCATCAGCTATCGCTAGAGCTCGCATCTCAAGCCCTTGAATCATCCACGATGAGACTCTTTATCAAGGCAGGAGGAGGCAGCCCCCGGGGAGTAAGCCTTGATTTTGAGCAAGGCTACATCCGGAAGGACCAGCCAGGATGAGTTAGCCCCAGTACATGCTCCAGGACAACCACACAAGCTGACTTGCTGAAGGGAGTTGTTTAGCATCCTCCATCTGGGATCAGCAGAATGCTGTGGTCCCTCTCTCTCCTTCCATGGCCAGGCTAATTTAACCCTCCCAGTACCAGCCTGCAGACTTCCCCCCAAACTCCACTCTCGGGAGAGAGGCTGGGAAGCCACCAGTGGAGGGACGGGGCATGGCAACAGTTTTACTTCTGTAGAAAGATTAGGACTCATTATATGGTGGGGAGTGATGACCTCCAAGGAGTTTTGTCAGCGATGTTCTGCTAAAAGGAAACAATCGCAGTCCTCGAGTAACACGTTGGAGAGATAGGAGAGGGGAAGAATGTCTTGTACTTTAACGTGTCTCTAAATGCTTCAAGGCTACCCCAAATAGCATGGGAGTGGGGGGAGGCCGGCCTCGGCAGCCGTCTTGAGAGGTACGGAGAGGTACTGGCCGCCGGCAGTGGCGATTCTGGGGGTCAGAGTCATGAGGGAGGCTGAAATGTTTAGTACAGCCTTGAAAAAAATATCAACCTGCCCCACCCCTGGGATGGGAATAAGGTAGGAGTCCAGCAAAATAAAGAAAATCTGCCGTCCGGACTAACCAGGCGTAAATTGTTGCTTGAACAATGGCGAAGGACAAAAACAAATGTGCCACATATGCTTCCCGTGCTTGTTTTCCGTCTTCTCATCCTGTGTCCTTTATCAAGCCCCAAAGGGAGCAGTTGCACGAGGGCAGAAGAGGGGCAGCCCGGGGGTCCGGCAACACCCTCACGTCGGTGTTCCCACCCTGGGAGACCCCTGGGTGGGGAGCTTGCAGTCAGTGCCCAGATTTTCCCCAAATCACCCAGGAACACAGCACTAATGGAAAAAAAGGGGGGGAAGTGCCGTGTACCATTTGTGTATTTACCTTCAGTTTCATGCTTCAAAAGGAAATTCGGTTGTCATTAAAGTAACAGTTTGCAGCCCTGGGGACGTTTGAATTTTTCTCCTTTGTGTTTTACGTGTGCTGTTCTTTTAAATTGTTTTCAACTTTGCCCTCACCAGGGAACAGGGGAGACGGCTGAAGGTGGTCCCAGGCCCCCAGATTTTCAACCGGCTGCTGCCCTGAGCCCTCCTGCAGGGGGGCTTCTTTGTTGCTTTGTGGCTGAAATTAACTAGAAAGGGATTGTGTGCTTCTGAGGTGGTTGTACTGTTAGATCAGAAGAGCCAGGCCAGGCACCTAAAGGGTGTGTGCGTTTATTTCAGGGGTTGCAGGACATCCAGGCGATGGGGCCGGGCTGGAACACCGCAGGTGGGTGGCTGAGATGGGGGATCTTTGGTTGGGGTCCGAGAGCACCAAGTGACTAGGGGTAGAGGAACGTGTAATAAATGCTCTGACCCCTTCCCCATGGAGACGAGTCAGGAGCTCTGGGGAGCGTGAGCCCTGGAAGGTGTCTCCTACATGGTCCTAAGCACCTTGAGCTGCTGAGACAAGGTGAGGCCTGAGACATGGCCAGGGAGCCTGGGACTGAGTCAGCTGCGAAGGTTCAGAAAAGGAAGCTTTGTAACCTGGATGTTGGCTAAACATCCTGTTTTGCTTGTTCTCCTTTCGGTTTTCTTTTCTCAGTCTTTCTGTCTCTCTATCTCTGTCTCTGTCTCTTGCTCATTTAAATTCTAGTCTCTCAGTTGGGCTTAAGGGAATCAAGGGAGCAGATGGCAGGCTGCACTTGGGCCCGAGCTCTGAGGGACGAACAGTAACTCACGGCCAGGCTGACAGGGCTGTGGGAGAGGAGACACAGGGAACGAAGGGCGAGGGAAAGAGGAGACTCAGGAGGGACGGCAGCTCTGCTCGGTCAGCCCTCCCTCCCCACCTGGAGAGTTGGCCTCCAGTTGTAAAGCCTTGGGGACTCTGTGTTTTGTTTAAATAAGAGGAGCTGTTTCCCTTACATCCTTCCAAAAATAAATAAATACAAGAGGCTGTCATATCATCTTACAGATGCTCCTCCAACAAACAAAGGTTCAGAACTCTGGACATTTTTTACAAAATCAGAAGATGAGGAGGTGGGGTGTGGGATGCAAGGGAGGATTTTAGAGACAGAGGAAGCCAATTAGCTGGCTTAGTTATATCTTGTATTAACCCCACAGTTGCCACTAGGGACAACAAGACCATGGAACCACCACCACTGTCATCACCACCATCACCACCACCACCACCACCATCACCACCATCACCACCACCATCACCACCATCACCATTATTATCACAACCACCATCAACTCATCATCACTACAGTCATCATCATGATCATCACCACCACTAACACCATTAGCACTCTCACTGCCATCACTGCCACCATCAGCACCACCACCACCATCACCACCATCACCATCACTATCACCAACACCACTATCACCACCACCATTATCATTACCATCCACAGCAACACTGTCACCACCACCGTCACCACCACCACCACCGTCACCATCATCACTGCCATCCACCACCGTTACCATTACCACTACTACCATCCATCATCACCACCTTTACTGTAACTACCACCACCACTGCTACCACTACCACTTCCACTCCCTCCCCACCCTCACTGCCCTGAGCACCACCATTGCCACTACCAGGCAGCTCCTAGGAACTCCCAAAGTTGAGGACGGCCAACCTTGGTCAAAATGAGGCATGCTGACTGTTGAATGAGATGGAGGCCACTGAGTCTATAGATGCCTTTTTCCAGATGATGGGACTGAATAAGTAAATTAGAGAGGCAATCCCAAAGCTACTGGCGGCAGCAGCAACTTGATGGAAAGTTCCTGGCCTCGGAGCCAGAAAACTCAGGTTTTGCCTGTCACCAACTGAGTGACCTTGAGCAAGACACTTGTCTTCGGGGCCTCAGTGTCTTATATATAAAACCGGGGGTAATCAATACCTATGGCCTTATAGAGTTTAAAGGGGAAAACACACGTAAAACATTTTTCACATCGCCTAACCTATAAAAGATGCTAAAAATCCTCTCTTTTTTCCCTCCCACCCTCTTTCTTTTCCTCTCTTTATTCTTCCAATTTTTCCTCTTCTCATTACTCCTAGATTTGAGACCTTCACCCATCGCCAAACTGCAAACGGAACCATTAATATGGAATCATAAAAACAAGTTCCTTCGTTTGAGCCTCTTAATTACTCCTTTAGCTCCTATCACCCCATGTCCACAGTACACGACCCCTTTCCTCAAAGAGGACAGAAGTGAATCCCAGGCTTCAGGCACCCAACACATGGAAGATGGATGACAGCAATGGCAAGGGAGTGGAGTCGGGGCCGGGGAGAGGTCCAGTTCCTCCAGAGAATGAGGTCAGGCTCTGTGTGAAGGCCAGTTAAAAGGTGTGGCCTCATTTCTGGTGTCTTCCAGGAGCGCTCACAGGGTGAGGAGGTGGGGGAAGGCCGAGGCTTCCTGAAACAGCCTGCCAACTCTGTACTGCAGCTGCTGGCCGGAGAGCTGGCTCTGGAGAGCTGTTTGCTTTGGCCAGATGCGCTACATGGAAACAGTAGTAGGACAACGTCGGGGGAGTGGCCGGGATGGGGCAGAGGGGCCCTGTGCAGTTTCAACGGAGAGAAGCATTTTCTTTACAGGTGGTGTCAGGCCTCAGGCTGCCTCAAGGAGCCAGCTGTGACTTGGGTTCAAGATGCCAGCCTGTGGGGACATACGAGATGCTGGGGCTGAGCGTGGTGGGAAGGGCAGCTGTGCAGTTAGCACAGAAGTGGGTGACGTGCCGAATGGAAGTAAAGCAAGGGTCCACGGAGAGCCAGACTTTGGCGCTTTTTTTTTTTTTTTTTTGCCTGTCTCCATTTGGGTTGAGTTTTCCTGGGATGGTGAACGGTTTGTGGCTAATGGGCATGCCTGTGCTCTCAGCCCAGAGAGGAGATGACCTTGAATGAGGCAATAGGAGCAATACGGCCAGGAGATGGCACTGGAAAATGTGGCCGATCCAACACAACTTGCAGATGTCACTTTTACTGAGATAAGCTGGAAACTGGGACCCTTTGCTGCAATGCTTGCACCTGGACACACGTCTCCTCGAGCAACAAAATACAAAGAAACTATAAGGGACTAAAAATAACTGCGTGCATGGGCAGTTGGGGCAGATTATGGACAACAAGATACAAAAAGACCAAAAACCCAGCTAAGACTTCTGAGGAGCTGGGAGCAAAAACAGGGTACTGTGCAGGCCGCCTGCACACAGCACCACCAAGCGGGTGGGCAAAACGCCTGAGCCACACCCCTCCGGCCCGACACCTGGATGTACCCCACCCTCACCCCATAGAAGGAACCAGCTCAAAGGGCGAGTGAGCAGGGGAACCTGTTACCTGTTTTCACTCTCCGCTGCTGCAGCAGGGACCCCAGTAAAACCTTGCCTGAATTTCTTGTCTGGCCTCTGATCAATTTCTATCGATTAAGGAGGCCAAGGGCCCTGGTCGGGAACATAACCACTTTTAACCTTCTCGCAATACTAAAGATTTCTTGAGCGTCCTGTGCCCTTTACATACATGATCTTTACATGCATAATCTCATTCAGTCTTTTAAAAGGAAATTTTAACATAACTTTAAGAGATGATGACCCTAGAGCTCACAATGTTCAGACAAGATAGACCATGCAGCTAATAAGAGTAAGAGGGAAAGTTTGGACCGAGATCTCTCTGCCTCTAGCCTGACATCTCAGTAGCCCTGTTATACTGATGACCACTTCCCAGCAAGTTTTACAGTTTATCCCAAGGACCAGGCAGGCATGAGACCAATGGAGAGGTGAAGAGCCTGTGTGTGATACTACAAAAGGGGGAGGTTGGGGCGAAAGCAAAGGAAGGCTTTATAGCTCCCTCTCCGGATCCTGGGAAAAGATCCTTCAGTATCTTGGAGAAACAGCATCTCTTCGAGTCAGCCTCGATCTGCAAGAATAATCTGATTTCTTTCCACATTGCTGGGGCCAAAGGGAAGAGAGGGCTAAGCCAGGTGGCAGAAGACAACCTCACGCCTCCAGTTCCTTGAGGGGAATTGCCGAGGCTGACTTGGATTTCATGCGTGGGGAGCAGCTCTGAGATGCAAGACCCTTCCACGTGAGCAGAGCTGACTGAGGAAACCCCAGAGTGTGACTGCCCCTTCCCCTGATGATAGAAAATAACAGACTGTTCCTGGTCCCTTGGCGATGTACCTTGTGGCCCCCTCGGGGAAATCAATAACCAGGAAGGATTTTTCTACTTTGCTCTGCCAGAAGAATTCAAAACAGCTGGGAGGGGAAGCGGTCGTGTTTGGGTGGGGGTGGGGGGCCGGTCAGAACGAGTGAAGAGAGGATTAGCTGCTCCATCATTTAAGGAGATTCCCAACTGAGTCTGTAGCCTCTTCACTGCCGGTCACCACAGCGGGTCCCTTCTGCCTGCCCAGCCCCTGCAGAAGAGCTGACCGGCCCCCCTCCTCTGTCCAAAGAGGCAAAGAGACTTGCAGGCTGTAGCCCAGAGCCTGACCCCAGCCCGCTGTACCGCTGTAATCTTTTCCTCTCCCTCCTTCCTCTGGTCTGATTTTCCCTCTGTCTCAAAGTGGAGGTTTCAAAACTAAGAGGCTAACATACCCTTGGCCTCAAGTGCTGGGAAGAGGGAAATGTGTTTGACACATGCTCACCCAGAGTGCACAGGAGGGCTCCCAGCAGGATACAATCAATGACCAAGGGGGAGGAGGGGATTGCAACAATATGGGTTTTTTTGTTTTTTGTTTTTTTCCGCTCCCCGTATCAGTAGTCTCTGGACTTTGGCAACATTTCACGGTGGAAAGAAGAGCATCCCAACCTTCTGTAAATAAATAGCTGGGGCACATTGGTCTCAGGTACAAGCTGAAGGGGGCCTAAAATATATTGCTCATCTGCCATGGAGAGCCAAGGATTTCAGAGGAAAGTGGGGTTTTAAATGGGAAACCAGCCTAAAGGCATTGGGAAATTTTCCTCAAGTTTAATCTTTTGAGCCTCCTGGCTACCTTAAAAAAGAGAGCCAGAGAAGTGAAGCAGGATAATTAATGTTACTAGAAACTGTTTAAAGTTGGGCTAGGTAATCCACCGGCATCTAAGGTTGGTAGGAGGTCAGCATCGAAAATGGGAACTGGACTTTCTGTGCCACGTCTTTAAATGGTAAGTTTGGTTCCTGGACATCCTAAGACCGTAGAAAACCAAACACCCTACTCCTTTGGGGAAAATCCTCTTTATTTTAGAGTCACTGAATCACAAAGGGTTTTCTTAAGCCATAAGGTCATAATGAATCATTGTTCACATGGGTTAGGCGTGTATATCCTAATGGCGGTCAAAGAAGCTGCATGTGGATAGAAAAACTCCGGGAATCGCTAGTTCCTTTCTTCCAATATCCTCCAGGAAAGAAAAAAAAGGAAATCAAATGAAATTGATCATAAAATGTTTAGGGGAAAAATCAAATTCAGGATGATCAGAATAACTCCGTATCTGTGGACAAGTTGGAAAAAACTTTAGGGATGTCTTTTTCTGGGCATGGGTTAGGGTAGGCCGGGACTAACAGTACTTGACACCTGTCTGTCCCCATCAGTACCTGTGTGATTCCTTTTGTGATTCTCAACTGCCTCGGGAGGATAAGTATGGCAGACTTTTAAAATCTCCATTTTATAAAGAAGATGGATAAGCAAAACCCCTAGAGAATTAAAATGCCTTGAGGAAGTTCCATAACTTTCGAGGCTTAGGGTTAAGACTAGACACCAGTGTTCTGGTTTTGCTTGTTCATTTTACTCCTGTCCAGTTTTCTTTCCCCTTGGCCGTGATGCTCCGGAGAAGAGAGATGACCTACATGATTTTATGAAGATAAAGTGAGTGGTGCTTATTGAAGCCAAGTCAGGAAGATCTTAGGGCCCCAATCCTTACCCTTTCACTGCCCTCCTCTCTCCCCTTTTCAGGGCAGGGCTTTCCTAGAAGCTGCGTGTAGCAGGTGCTCAGTTGCACAAGTAGTACTCAGCAACTAGAACTCTGCACATATGGCGGAAGTTGGGGGAGAAAGAAACAGGGACCTTGGACATTGTTCCCCCATCCCTCTTCCTGAGTGTCCTGCAGGTTTGCCCGATCTGCTCTTGGAAGATTATTACTTCTGTTCATTTTACCTGGGGTAGCCTAGTGCCCTCCAGAATCTTTCTTAACACAATGCAGAAGCTAAGCTTGGGCCATCTGGGTGTGGGCTCGAGAGAGCTCGGGCCAAAGCAACTTCCTCCAAGCCAAAAACACAGGGAATTCCAAAGACCCCATTGGCACTGGGAGAGCCAACTGTGGGTGGGAAGGGCCACATGGAAGTACCCCGAGTCAAGCTGACATTGGGAGATGTAATATGACTATTGGCCAGTGCCAACAAGGGCTTCTGAGTTCTTGTTTCTTGTTCAAGGACCAGGTACGGCTTGATGGCCGGGAGTTGAGAGAGGTTTGTAAATGAGAGCCTTTTAGAGGGCTTCTCCCAGTTTCACGGCCTGCAGGGCGCCGGTGCTGGGGCGGGGGAAGAATTCCACATTCCGTCTTGCCCATCCCTCCCCTTGTCCACTCCCGTTACATCTCCTCCCTTCTCCCACATGACAGTGGCTGTCACAGAAAAGCCTTCCACAAATATTAGCTCAACCTGGTTCTGGCCGCAGTACACCTCGCTCCCAGGGTCATCCTAGGCTTTGGCGAGGCCAGCCCTTTGGTGCCTGGCGCCCTGCAGAGACTGACAGAATTCCAGAACTAGAAGCAACTTTAAAATTCATATCGTTCAACCTCCCCTCCTGGGAGAGAAGACAGAGTGCTCCATCCCCTGGGTCCAGGCCCCTCCGATTCTCCATCACCATTTGTATCCTTTTCACCTCTGTCAGTAGATAAAGAGCTATTTTAGGTATCCCTGAGCTTCTCAACAGTGGAAGTCGAACAAAACTACCGTGGGTGGGACAAATCCTCGCCTTAATCTTGGCCCTTGAAGTGAGGGCTGCTTGAACACAATGTGCTGTTTATGCAAATCCCATGCAAATCAGGGCAACTGGATTAACTGGGAAGAAAAAAAATCCCATGGTCTCTCTGAGCCTTCCCAGCACTCTGTGTTGGCTCCAGAAAAGATGATTTTTTTTTCAGGTACTGTTTTCTGTTAGAAACTTCTCTCCTGCACTGGGAGCCTTAGCCAGTACCGAGTCCACAGCCCAACTCGGCTCTTTCCATCTGCCGGAGTCTTGTGTGAACAGGGAGGTTTGTTTTAAGATCCGTCAACGGCGCCCTGTTGGAAGTTACCACACCTTAGACAGGCTCGCCAAGGTCTCGGCCGGGGCTGAGCATGGGGAAGTGGCTGGCAGTGGCCAGGGCATGGGGAGGACCCAGTCAGGTGACATTTGCTCAGCCAGATTCGCGGTGTCTCCCCATAACCAGCACGGACAGAGCGCCTTCTTTTGGGGGTGGGAACCTCCTGCCGGTTTGTAAGATCCTGAATATCCTATTTGAGAACACAGTCAGTTGCCATTTGACATACTTAGAGACACCATCTCAGCCACTCAGCTTTTGCATATTTATGCAAAACAAATGCAAATGAGTCCATTGAACCCTTTGTCTGTATCCTGCCAAGCTGGGAACCTGGGTCTCCTGACACCTCCTCCTCCAAGCCTTTACCCTCTCCAGAAGAGTTTTTCTAATTAGGGCTTGGAGCCTCTGAAACTTGGCGTGTTCAGTGAAATTCCACTCAATAAATATGTTTACTGAACTCCTACTAAGTGCAAAGCACTGTGTTAGGCTCTTAGTGGGGAGTAAAGAAGAAAAAACCTGCTTATTTTTCTTGAATAGCTCACGATCTCTTTTAATGAGGTTTCCAGCTCTGATTACTTTCTTACTTAATTATCTGTTCAACACACGTGTATTGAGCACCTCCTGTGTGCCGGGCCAACAGCTCGGTGCTGGGGATACGGCCTGGAACAAGTATGGAAAGGTTCCTGCCCTCATGATATTACATCCTAAAATGGATGAGACAGACGAAAAGGGGGTAGTGACGAATAAAATAATTACAAGTTGTAAGAAGGGCCAGGAAGACAATGAACAGTGACGTTCTACTGTGACAGAAATGCGCTGGGGACCGGTTTGGTAAGACTCCATAACGGTTAAATCTTATTTTTAAGTGAATGAAAGGCAGTGACACAAAATGGCAAAGTACAGAAGGTATTTTTGCTTATCCCCTGCATCCTCGTTTGTCATAATCGGAATAATGATGTTCCATTCATTCATGAATTCAATAAAGATTTATTGAGTGCCTACTCGAGACAGGAAGTGTTCTCGGCACCGGGGATTCGGTGTTGAACAAAGCAAGCCAAGCACCTGTTGTCACAGGGCGCAGTGTGCAGACACATAGCAAGTGCATAGGACACATAATATGATGTGGGGCAGGAGGGCAGAGAGAAGTGGGGCAGGGATAGTGGGCGTGGGGTGGCAGGTAGGTGGCCTGTAGGTGGCAAAGGTGGCATTTAAAAGAAGTGCAGCCCCGGTGAACAAGCACAGCAGGGGTAAATGGTCTAATGGAGCTGATGTGTTTAGGGACCGCGAGATGCCTTTTGTAACTGGCTGCAGCCGGGAAGGGAGAAAGTGGAGTGAGGTGAGATGGCCCAGGTGAACAGAGAAAGGGGAAGGGCCAAGGCGAGGTGTTGAGAACTTATCATAAATGTGGTGGGAAGCTCTTTGTAGATTTCAAATAAGGGAGAGATCTGGTCTGATTGATGGTTTTGAAAAGATTATTCGTTGGTTGTTGAACAGTGATTAGACAGTAGGAGGGCAAAGTGAAGCTGGAAATCCAGACGATGCTTGCAGTAGCTCAGGCAAGAGGCAGTGGCAGTTTTAATTAGAGGGACAACAGTGGGGCTGATGGGAAGGAACATCTCAGCTGTATTTTGAAGGTCAAGCTCACCTGATTGGTGCATGGATTGGATTTGGGGTGTAAGCATCAAGAATGACTCCTAGGTTTCTGTCTTGAGCAACTGGGTAAAACCTTCATGGGTTTTAGGCTTTGGGGAAAATTAGGGGAGGAGTGGTTTAAAGGGCATTAAGAGTTGTACTGAAGACATAATGAAAGTTGAGAATGAGATGCTTCTTGGACATCGAGCTGGAGATGCGGGGGAGGCAGCCAATGGACAGGTTTAGAGCTCAGAGCACTCAGCTAATTTAGGGCCGATATCTTAACTCTTACTTGAACTTCTCACCGTTTCATAAAGATATTGGATGAAGTGAAGTGAGGTCTTCCCAATCCATGGGAAGCACAGAAGGGGCTAAAAGAGTGGATGAGGTAGGGCTGTTCTTGAGGGTTGAGGGCAGGTGTATCATTTGTACTACTCTTCTGGGGCAGGAAGAGGGCATAGCAGACCCTCGAAGCCTGCTCACAGCCAGTCTCCTGACCTTCCACTGATTTATCAGGTGTGCGTGAGACAGGTGACTTCCTGGAGATGATTGAGGAAATTCTAACTATATTCTGAGGAAGTGCTCAGAGCCCCAGGTGTTCCTTCCTGGGAGAGCCTGAAGTGAGGCCAGCCAAGAAGAAGGTGGCTAGAGCAGCTCACCGCTTTGCAGATAAGGAAACAGAGCCTCGGAGAAGAGAGATGCTCTGACCAAGGTGGTACTGTTCAACTGTATGCAGAGTTGGACCTTGAGACTGGGTGTCACCTTGGTTCCTGCATTTCTTCATGGAGGGCTTTGTAGACAGGAACCTCTTGAACGTGCTGTCAAAGTGTATGGTGTACGAGAGGAGCAGGCTCTCTGATAGCCACCCTTTGATTCCTCCTCGATGCAGTCTCACGAGCAAGAGTTTCAGGACCACTCAGATATCTCAGCATTAGCGGCCAATGACCAGGTCCAGCATCTGAACAGGTCATTCACCTGTTGATGTTGCCTCTGCCAATGATTCCATCCATCAACTCAGCTATAAATGCTTCTGAAACGTAATAACAAATCAGACCCTAGACAACAAAGCACAACAAAAGAAAAACACCATTTGGGGGGTGACAGTCAACAGTTTTCATTTGCGAGGGTTTTCACTGGTAAGACTAGGTCTGTTGGATGTCTATGCCAGTTCTCTGTGGACAAACCACCGTCGCCACAAACCAGACTCGCCCTGGGTGTAAGAAGCCTTCTTTAGATACTGAACTGAAAAACTCGAACTTTCTGGGTTCAGTCTGGTGACACATGTGATTAAAAGAGATGAAGTGCGAAGTAGGTATAATAATCCAGTGCAATGCAGGACATTTGATTGGCTCCTGGTGAGGGGGACTGACCGTCTCCAGCTCACCTAGGATGGAATCAGGAGGGACATTTCCCAGACCTTCCCGAGGATGGGACACATAAAGCCAAACCAAGAGAGTTGTCACCTTACTTCTAATTCAGAGTGAAAAGCAGAAACAAAAGCTCAAACAGCTCTAAAACACATTTGTAAGACAGCTGGGGAATTTTAACGTGGTCTGGGTAGCAGATAATGATGGGTAACAACTGTGAGTTTTTCTGAGGTGCATCAGTGCTACATGGTTACCTAGGAGGATGCCAACATTCTAGGCTTTTGAGAGGTGACGTGCCCTGAAGTCTGCTACTTATCCTCAAGTGGTCCAGAAACAAAACAAAAACCAAAAATCAAAAATTACCCACACAGAGACAAAACAAATACGGCAAACTCATGAACGATTATTGAGTCTAGGGACCAACTATATAGATGTTATCTATACTATTTCTAACTTCCTGTAAGTTTATTTGAAAATTTGAGAAAATGCTTTTGAGTGGAAAGGTCACGGTCACCTCCCTTTTAAGGATGTAGTTACTTGCATAAGTTGAAATTTTGTAACTCAGTTTTTTGTCACAATTCAGTTGTAAGGGTTGCCAGATGCCAAGAGTAATGCATACAATCATATTTTAGTAAGTGAAGGTCTGTTGAAGTTCTCCATCAGAGGTGGGGAAAACTTAGCACAGACATCCACCCAGTAAACAATAAAAGGAAGGAAGATGGCTAGAGCTAGATGCTGGGAGACAGCTTGTAAATGGGAAGACGGTCTTTCAGGGCTCGTGCAGTAGGCAAAGGGACAAAACACAGCAGATTTCTCTATGCTTCTTCCTCGTGGAAAAAAAAGCAGCTGAACGGGGGAAAACAAAACCACCACAGAGGGAGTGGTGAGCACGCACAGGAACGAGCCCGTTCCTTGAAGTCATGGAAGATAGTCGTAGCTTTAAAGCAACTGCAACGCTTTGATGCCGGGCACTTAATAGGGACTAAAAAAAAAAAAAAAAAAAAGCTAGCGAGAGAAATATTCTTATCAAGTCTAGGCTCAAAGGTAAGATCCACATGGGGACCCAGGAATTAAATATTAGGATGAAGGTAAATTATACCCATTTGGATGTTTCTTTTAAAAGATGGACTTAATCCTCTTATTATTCTTGTAAGCTGTTGAATACAATTTTAATTTAATTTAATTTTTATTTTTTTAAATTGAAGTATAGTTGATTTATGATGTGTTAGTTTCAGGTATACAGCAAAGTGATTCAATTATATATACATATATATATGTTCTTTTTCAGATTATTTTCCTTTATAGGTTATTACAAAATATTGAGTAGAGTTCCCTGTGCTCTACAGTAGGCCCTTATTGGTTATCTAGTTTATGGATAGTAGTGTGTATATGTTAATCCCAAACTCCTAATTAATTTCAAAAGATAAGGGGTGAAATATGTTATTCTGATCTTGTTTTTAGATTAAAATCAAGGTAGCCACAAAATAAATCTTGAATTGGTTTTCTTGGGGGAACAGTGTAGACAAGATATCAAGGTTCTCTTGATCACCTTATTTCCAAAGGTAGACAGTCTATGAATTTGGTTCAGAACTTGAGTTCAGGATCACGCAGGCCCATGAGGGAATCCCAACTCTACTCACTGCCTGTATAATTTTAAACCAGCTGCTTAACCCCCTCCAAGCTTTGGTTTCCTCATCTGTGAACTGAGAGAATAAATTATATTCTTCATAGAGTTTCTGAGGCTTAGAAGTGTCCATGAAGGTAAAGTCATTAGCATAATGTCTAAAACACAGTCACCTTTCAATGAATATCACTCTTACTATGTCTCTTACCACTAATAAAAAAAGAATATAGGTCTGATGAACTCCATCAAACTTGCAACCTTAAATATGTCACTTTGAAGGGGATGACCTCACCATGACAGAGTAGAGACTAAATCCAGGGAAACTCATTTGGAGGACCACTGTCCTCTAAGAACTTGTTGAGACACATGTCGTGTTCTTCTAGGACTATGACCTTGTTTAAATATTTGGCTCGTAACACACAGTGTTTTTTTTTTTTCCTGAAACCACATGCTCTCATTTAGAAGGACTTGAAAATGTCCAGGGTCTTGGAATTTGGGGTTAAGTCCTGGGAATGAGGGGAATGAGAAAGTAGGACTGAACTGGGGGCAGTGCAGTATGAGAAAAGCAGAGAAGTAATATTCGACCCCAGCGCAGGGATACCTGGCCCCAAGCACTCGCTACTGAGGGCAGGTGAGTGAGAAAGGGCGCTGGGACCCTTTATGGTGCATAATAACCATCGCAGCTGTGCAAGCAGAGATCAAAGATCAAATCAAATTTCAAGCTGCAGGGACCTCAATCTGATCACCTGCAGAGGTCAGGGAAAGGAATTTTTCTTCCCTGAAGAGCCCCAAGATTGGCTGAATTCCCAACAGGGGGGTTTGGCACGGCCTTGAAGGATCACATTACTGGCTACTGCCCAGAAGCAAGGGGACACGGCCTCGGGGTGATGAGATGGGTGGGACCCTTCTGTTGTTCCCCGCAGAGTGTCTGCCAAGCAGAATGGAGAAACTCAGAGAAAGCCCAGGTTCTCGGCATCCATCCAGGGGCTCCAGTGTAATCAGTGCTCAAAAGCCCGCCTTGGAGTGTCTGCTCTCAAGGTAGGTACCTAGAATGCTAAATGCTGGTGTTTTTGTAAGTGCTGTGCTGGTCTCCATTCTCTTCCTCCTTTGACGAGCCCAGGGTGAGATGGGACTTCTGCCAGAGGAGGATGGGGCCATCTGCACTGTTTGCATGTCCCTCGACCCCCGTCTCTCCCAACCCCAGCACATGCACAAAGGGAAGTAGCCAGAGCTAGGAAGCTCAGACCTGTGCCCAGCTTTGGTGATACCCTCTCAGTGTGCCCTGGTGGAGACAACGCCATCTGGTCCAAAGGAACCCCCGGCATCTCTGTGCTGTCGGAGAGAAGCAGGTGGTCCCCAGCATTAGCTCTGAGAGGCTCCATGGAACTCTCTGAACTTGAATCTTCAACTCTCTCTTTGCCCTACCTCTCCCCACTCCCACTGGATGACATTCCACATTGGGGGAGAAGTTAGGAAGATTTCTTGCAATGGCAGGAAGAGGATTTCATTTGATAACTAAAGAGAGAACAAAATTTACTTCTCGAGAGATTTAGTAGATTGCTTTTAAAATATCCCCCCGGCAATGGTATCTCAATGGTCTTTATCAGAGGGCATCCTTCAGGGTGAGGGGACGTGTGTATAAGGCATGGCAGGGGTGGGGCGGTGGCTGGGTGGAATTAAATGTATCATCAAGAGAACATGGGGAACCAAGCGAGAGTGAACTTGGCCACTTAGACTGAGGATGCCAATCAAACTAATGTGTTTGGGGAAGAGGGGGGAGGAAGTTTGTCACCAGTTTTAATATCAGAAATTCCTTTACGTGGGTGGTAACCGGGGAACAGCTGCAGGTAGCTGAATCACAGCCCAAATCCTTGCAAAAATGCCGGTGGGACCCCTGCCAACAACTGAGCAATGGCTTTTCAGGCTGGAAGGGAGCAAAGTCGGACTAAGTAAGGCGAAGGGGGGGAGAGGGAGGGGGGAGAGCAAGCTTTTAAAAGCTGAGTTTGGAAGCCGGTGCATATTTAATAGGATTAGAACACATGAGTCCCCGGCTGAAAATTCTCTACTGGCCCCGTTCAACAGCCAGCCTGAAGGAAGGCCCAGCTCTCTGAGCAACCAGCCTGAAGGAAGGCCCAGCTCTCTGAGCAACGGCAGGAAAGCGGGGAGGGAGGGAAGTGAAACAGCCTGGGGTCCTACCTGGGGAGCTGAGGCTGGAGGAGAGATTCTAGAAGTTCTTTTCTCTCCTACACTCTCTCGGGAGCATCTATCCGTCACTCTCGGGTCTAGGAACGCACCCAGTTTGTCAATAATGCCAACGATGCCCTGCTCCTGCCTGGCTTGGCCCAGGCTGGTCCACCTGCCGCCTCGGCAGTCCTTGGGAGGAACGTGTTTACCTTTTCCTTTTCGTGTGGGTGAACGGGCCCAGCCTGGCCTCAAAGGTCTCTTTGGATGTGTCTTGGATGCAGCCGCGCTGAGTCTGGGGGTTTGGGGTGACAGGTGGTGGGAAAGGGTTAGGGTGCGCTGGAACATATTTCTTCTTCTAAATGCAGCTCTCCTTTGCTGGCCTGATGATTTAACCCAAGGGTTAAAAGACGGTCCGGTTCCTGCGTGTCCAGACCGATGGCCTGTGATGCCCGGAGTTAGCCAGGTCCTCCCCGGCTTCAGGCTCTTTGTGAACTTGGTGAGTGACTTCAAATAGGGCCTCTCACTTCCCTGGCTTCTTGTCTGCCTACTTTTATACAGAAGCCACAGATCGTTGGAGCCTTTCTTACGGTGGCTTTTCGGTGCCACTGAAATGAGAAGCAAGTCCCAGAATTGCTACCAATATTTCATCCGAGACATTAGGCAGATCAGGCCGTGACCGTCAAGGCTCACAGAGGCCACCGTGTGCACAAGATTCAGGCCTGACTGGGCACTTCCTCTGATGGACCTTATACTTGTTTCAACTCTAAACCACCTGCTTGTTCTTCACAGCATCCTAAGTACCATTCCTGGCAGTTGAAAGAAATAGAGCCTCTTGGAAAAGAAGTACTAGAAGTTATTGAGGTACATGGGTATCGCCCTTCCTTGATTTTTCAGTGTATAAACTGTCCTCTTCCCAATTCTTTTTTTTTTTTTTTTTTGCGGTACGCGAGCCTCTCACTGCTGTGGCCTCTCCCGTTGCGGAGCACAGGCTCCGGACGCGCAGGCCCAGCGGCCATGGCTCACGGGCCCAGCCGCTCCGCGGCACGTGGGACCTTCCCGGACCGGGGCACGAACCCGCGTCCCCCGCATCGGCAGGCGGACTCTCAACCACTGCGCCACCAGGGAAGCCCCTCTTCCCAATTCTGAAGTAGGAAGGGAAGAGTCAGGCTTGTCGTGAGACCAGGAGGTATTGCCTCGATTTCATCCCTTAAATGTAGGTAGAGCCTAAAGCATAGAGATTGGGAGCCCGTTTTAAGACTGGAGATGTTGAGTTCAAATTCTGGCCACCACTTATTACCTATGCCAGCTTTTGAGCGGTGTGGAACATTCTAAACCTCAGTGTCTTTGGTCTAAAATCGGTCAAAAATAGAAGGTCATGGGAAAAAAAAACCTTGCATGTAACTTCCTCAGGGTGTAGGTGCATACTTCACATACCTGAGACAGAGCTGTGACCGTGATTGTTATTAACAAGGGCCAACATCCAGGGTGCTTTCCCATGGGTCAGGCGCGGCAGGGAGATGTCACATGGTTCATTCATTTCCTATCCTCAGCCCAGCGGCCTGCTCAGCCCAGCCTTGTCTCCCTTCTTGGTTGAGCAAACGACTTCCAAAGCCCTCCTCCCCAACTTGACCCCCAGGCGCAGGACTTGGTCCAGATAAAGATCTGAACCTGGTCTGGGGAGTTCCTGGAGGCCCCTGTCTTTGGACAACCCAAGGGGATTTTAAAACCCTGTGAGTGGTGGAGCCCCGGCGCCCGGATGCGGGGGCCTCAGGAATCCGGGGAAGCGGGGACCATTCCGGCCGCTCTGGGGAGCCCTGAGCGAGCAGTGTGTGTCCTGCCGGCTGTGTAAACACAGTAACCAAATGCACTGATGATTTCCAGGGTCCACCAGATGGCAACAAGTACAGTGGGTGATGTGGTTTCCGGTTCTCCTCCTCCCTTCTTATTTTTATTTGCTCCTCATGCCTCAGGGTGGGACAGAATGTGAGACACCCAGGAAGCTTAATTATAACCCCAAACCTTTGCTTTACAGGTTTGCACCGTCCCTCATGTGGTCCCTCACGTGGCAACTCCCTGGGGCAGCCCTCTTGGGCCCAAGTCAATCGATCTCCCAGCACTTCACACACCCTCCCTCTATTTACTTTTCCTCCTTAGCCCTCACTACCTGGCATGCCACGTAGTCGAACTATTTCTTTTTAAAAAAAATTTTGTTATTCTCTTTTCCCCACAAATGAAAATAAGTTCCTAGAGGGCAAGGATTGTGTGTAGGAGGTTGTGTTTCACCATATATCAGAGCTTATAACAGTGACTATATTTTTTGAATGAAAGAATGGATGTCCCTCCTGGGTTAGGCTGTCCTGCCAAAATATTTTCTGGAGGCTTAGGGATACCACCTGCCCCATTTCCAGACTTTTCTAGGAGACCTGGCAACAGGGGTCAAACCAGAGATCTTTACATTCAAGTTTCGAAGACAGAGTTACCGCTCAAATGCACGGAACAGGGAATATGCTCGAGTCAAATTGGCACAATCACCCCCAGGGTCCCTCTTCTTGGGGGGGGGGAGTCTCAACCCCAAGAACCCCTCCCACCCAACTCCTCTTGCTTTACCAGAGACTGGAGCTGAAGACGGCCCTCAAGTTTATCCTCCTTCAAGGGAACAGCCCACGGCCACTGGGTTCCAATCCGGGCTCTTTTCTCCTTTAAAGCTTTAGTGCACTTTCCCTCTCACTGAAATGAAGTGTATTTTTATGTTTTATTTTATGTATATCGTTTTCACTCCTTTGGGTGGTGGAAGCAGAGGTCACAAGGGTGACTCAAGTGCCCACGTGCCTACACGTTCACTGACGGTCAGTATTCCCAGCTGCCCCCCTGCACTCAGTGTGAGCTCATGAAAGGAAACAGAGCAAAGAAGAGGAAACTGGTCTTGGGATGGACAGAATCCTTTAACAGGAAGGCTGGGAAGTGGGGAGGAGAGGAGCGGAGCCGGAGGAAGCAGGCCGGGTCGGGTTTGTGACGGGTTTGCCTGCACAGGTTTGGTAGCAGGGGCAGTATTGCCTGGGCTGGATCTGAGGCACCCTCATCTCCCAGCTCAGTCTTCCCGTCACTCCAGAGAAAGAAAAGTCAAAGCCCAAAGCGATGTCCAGTCCATTTTGGCTTCTTGCCATCTTCACTCACTGGACCTGGTCAGCAGCTCTTCATGGTGGGGACGGTCATTTTGCCAAGTTCTCTGTCATCTGAGTTCAGGCTTCAGTTATGTAATCAATGCAATGCAAAAGCCCGTTACTTTTTTACTCTCACTTGGCTGAAAATTTCACCTCTCACTACTCTCTTTATTTTTCCTTTCTTTTCCTCTTTGTGATTTCTCTCTCTATTTTTTTTTTCTGAATATAAAAGAAATCTCAGGGGAAGCATGTAAAAAAGCAGAGTTGAGAGATTGAAAGAGTTTTTCTTCTTCTCTTTCAAAAGCTTGGTCCTATTTCACAAGAGATACCAACATGAAAGAAGTTTTCCAATGCTAGAAAAATTGTCTACCAAAATATGATTATGATATGGCCTCTGCTCCTAGACCAAGGAAGGATACAGACAAAGGCACACGTGCACACTCTACACCCTGCAAGGTTCTGTAACCTGTGATAGGAGTATTGTGCAGGATACAGCAGGGGATGAGAGATGGCTTTTCAGAGTTTGCCCAGCAGTCAAAGGGAGTCAAAGCCCAGTCCCCCATGAAGGTGTTGAGGGCAGAAAGAGCATGGCATGTTTGGGGACCCCGTAGTCATTGCACATGGCTGGTATGTTGGGTGGGTAAGGCCTGGGGAGTTGGAGGTGGGCATGGGAGATGAGGCTGTGGAAGGGGTGGCTCCAGGCCACAGCTACTGTGGTTGCCATGGTGACATGCTGGCAACAGGACGGCATGGAAGCATTTGCAGCCGTCAAATGATGTGGTCACATCTGTGTTTCAGAAAGGAAGTCTCACCGATATGGAGGATACATGAGAGTGGAAGCAGGGAGCCTGGTTCTTCATTCCTTAAGCAAATACTGATAGAGCTCCTTTGGTGCACCAGGCATCATTCCAGGTCCTGGGATACAGCACTGAACGAAACAAGATTATTTCTTGGAAGGAAAAGCCAACAAGAAATATATGACATATATACAACTAAATATATGATATATAAATATGTGATATGTAATTATGTGATACATATGTATATATGTATGTATGTGTCATACGATGAAAGGTGGGAGTAGGGTCTGTTAAGAAAACTGAAGTAAGGATAAAAAGTGATGGGGAGTCACCGTTGAGACCAAGCGGCCAGAGAAGTGCTTTCTGAGCAGATGGCATTGGGGCAGAGAGCTGGATGAAGTGAGGGATCCAGCCATGGCAACATTTGGGGCAAACTATACAAATATCTTGATGAGAATAAGGACGGCCCAAATTAGGTGGTGATGGTATAGGGAGAGATGACAGGAAATTTTAGGATGTGAAATTGACAGGACTTTTAGCTTTGGGAAGTGAAATAAGGAAAAAGATCTAAGATGGCGCCTGGTTTTCTGGCTTGATCATCTCGATGACTGGCAGCATCACTAACTAGGACATAGAGTGAAGGGAAAAAAGTATTTCTTTAGAGAAAAATAGTGCAAAAATGACGATGTTGTCTTTCATTGGCTGGTGGCGCATCTTGGACTCTCTTCCGTTTCCTGGCCGTTGTTCCTACTGAGAAGTCACTCCAGACCTTGGGAAAGTTTTATATAATATCCTTTCTCCTCTAAGAAAACGATGGACGATCTCAACCCCAAACGTCAGGGACTGATCGAGAGTTGACTTGATTTGTTTCCTATTTTTCTCCTCCCTCTTTTTAAAAAAACTGAAGTATAGTTGATTTACAGTGTTGTGTGTTGTGTTAGTTTCTGGTGCGTAACAAAGTGATTCAGTTATATATATGTGTGTGTATACATATATATATTCTTTTTCAGATTCTTTTCCTTTATAGGTTATTACAAGATATTGAATATAGTTCACTGTGCTATACAGTCAGTCCTTGTTGTTTATCTATTTTATATATAGTAGTTTGTATCTGTTAATCCCAAACTCCTAATTTATCCCTGCCCCGCCCCTGTTTCCTCGTTGGTAACCGTAAGTTTGTTTTCTATGTCTGTGAGTCTGTTTCTGTTTTGTAAGTAAGTCCAGTCCCCTTTTCTTTTTGATTCCCAGCCAATGAAACCACTTACTAGACAAAGCCAAGTCTTCCTATACCTTAGAAGAATATAATTCAGACAATGTGTAAAAATAAGAACATCTATTTCTAGGTGCAGGGTCTCTGCTAGGTGCAGGGTCTCTGCTTCTCGCAGAGGAAAGGTTTGGAGACTCGGAGTCCGGCCACCAGCCTGACTTTAAAACCATTCTAAGCAGCTCCTGCATTCTGAAGACCAGCAGGAAAAGATAAAATTGATGACAGTTTCATCCTATTCAGGAATAGGTGACAACCAGTTTTCTGAACTGGATTCTCAAAGAAGATCTTAAACTGAAGTGTTGCCACCATCTAAAGATTTCTGAAAGATCTTTGCAAAATTGTCCAATGGGGTCAGATAGTTGCATTTCCCCTTCACCCATGCACTGAATGCTGTTCATGTGTTCACTTAGAGGGAAGGTAATGGTACTTGAATTGCTTACATATTTTCCCATCATTTTGCTAATTACACTGCAGCTTTTTTTGCCTCCTGTCCAACTGTGGAACTGGGAAGGGTGACCCTTAGCAAAACCACTTGTCCATAGGGCAGGAGCCTGCTGCCTGTGTCAGAACTTGCAGGTAATGGTTGGCGGTGCCCGAGTGAGCATGCGCTAGACCCACGATGGGATGGTCAGTGACCCATCGCGGCTTCTAAACACTACTATTGCGCCATCTTGACACGTTTCCAAACAGAACAGGAGAGTCTGGCCAACTTACAATTGGATCACCTTTACACTTGCTCTCCAGCTGGGTTGAAATTCTGGTCAAGTCTGGGAACCTCCACTCTTCTGAGCCTTCTCAGCACTGATCTTCTGACTCTGACCCCGCTCTCTGTCATCTTCATGCAGGGCCTGTGGTGTCTGGGGCTCTTGTGGGTGGCATCACGTGAAAAATACTCTTTGGTTTGGGGGAGAGACTTTTAGTGTGGATGGAAGTAAAATTTTAACGCAAAGCAGAAGGGTGTGTCTTCTCTGGAAGAGAGCATGAGGGCAGGAGAAAGGAGGAAGCAGGACACGGGGCCTCCCACTCTTCTAGGCTGAGCACCAAAACCCTTATGATGGGCTCTGGGGCCTCCTGGCCTTGATGAATGAGCCTTTGCCTGACTCTCAGCTTCAACTTGTACCCTTCCCTTCTTTGGCAACTAAGCTCCATCAATTTTGGTCCTTGGTTATTGTGTTTCCCTGACTATGTTGTAGCTCTCTGAAGTCAGGGGTTATGTTTATCTGCCCACCATGTTTGTTGATTGACTGGATGGATGGATGGATGGACGGATGACTTGGGGAGCTTGCAGTTGGAAAACTACCCTAGCCTCGTGTTCAGCCACTCAGTCTTCCAATTTGGGGTTCAAGGAGGGGTCCTTTTCTAATAAACTACCCAGGACTGAAAAGGTTAAAAGTTCCTTTCAAAAAGGAGATGATGCCTTAGAAACCCTTAATCCTGTGGAGACTTTGTAACTGAAGGTCATGAACTCTGGGAAAGGAGTTCCTCTGAAGGCCCTCCTGAATGTGAGTCTCAGGCTTTTATTAAATAATGCTTCCACACAAACGTACAGAAAAGGGCCCACTTTTTAAAAGCAAAGCATGCATTTGAAAGAACATTTAGTGGACCTAGAGATGACCATACTAAGTGAAGTAAGTCAAATGGAGAAAGACAAATATCATAGGACATGGTTTACATGTGGAATCTAAAAAAAAAAGAAAAAAAAAAGAGATACAAATGAATATGTTTACAAAACAGAAACAGACTCACAGACATAGAAAACCAACTTATGGTTACCGGGGAGAAGGAGGGGAGGGATAAATTGGGAATTTGGGATTAACGGATACCCACTACTATATATAAAATAGATAAACAACAAGGACCTGCTGTATAGCACAGGGAACTATATTCAATACCTTGTAATAACCTAGAATGGAAAAGAATCTGAAAAAGAATATATATATATATGAAACTGAATTGTTGTACACTTGAATCATTGTAAATCAACTATACTTTAATTTAAAAAACTAAAAAAAAAAAAGAGCATTTAGGCTCAACACGATGCCAATCATTGAAAGGGAACCCTAAGAATGATTAGCCAGTTACTTTTTTTTTTTTTTTTGCGGTACACAGGCCTCTCACCGTTGCGGCCTCTCCCGTTACAGAGCACAGGCTCCAGACGTGCAGGCTCAGCGGCCATGGCTCACGGGCCCAGCCACTCGGCGGCATGTGGGATCTTCCCGGACCCGGGCACGAACCCGCGTCCCCTGCATCGGCAGGCAGACTCTCAACCACTGCGCCACCAGGGAAGCCCTAGCCAGTTACTTTTTAAATAATGTGATACGGGCTTCATTTTGAAATTTTCAAAAGAAGTAAATTAAAAAAAAAAATACTCACCACCACTACTACAAAAGGAAAGAAAAATGAAAGCAGGTGACGTGTTAAGCCCGTATCACTTTGACCGAGTGGGTTTACAATGTGTATAAGCAGCAGGGGTCTCAAGCAGCCAGTTTTCTTCCGTGGGGAGCCTGATATTCTGTGCTGGACTGGGAGGGGCTGAGCCACAGAATGGACTGGAAAGGCAATCCTGCTGGTTCCCCAGAGAGAGGGAAGAGCTGGGTTTACACCCTGTAAAGAACTGCTTATCAGCGCTGACTTCCTTCCAGCAACTTTCATCTTTTTATGCTATACGTCTTTGAACTCCTTGAGCTTCAAAAGACCTTGGAGTTGAAAAGCAAGTTTTCCAAAAGATAGGATATGTTTGGATTTGGATTTGTGAAGGTGGGGGAGGGGGTGGCACCTGGCTATCAGACAGACCTGGGCTCTTGGCCAGTGGAGGTCCAGCCTGGATTACTGCCTTTCACCTCTGCTTCCTACTTGGACCTCTCTTTGGGTCATCACTGCTATTTATTTAGGATCCAGCTGCTGTAAATACTCTTGCAAGAGTCCTGTGTAGGAGAGAGGGGACTCTGATGGGGAAGGCTTGTGGAAGCAGTGGCTGGAGGTACTAGACACTGGCCAGCCATCTGGGAATGCGTGTGGTGGTGAAGGGCACTGGGCCGGGAGTCCAGTCCCCGGGATTCCAGCCCTGCTGTCCTCATGACTCAGCAGTGTGACTAACTCTGATCAGGTCACTTCTTCTTTCTCACAGATCTATCATCTGTAAAAGGAGACAATGGGATGGGAGGAGTTATCAATTTCAGAGGCTATTAGATGTCCTGTCTGTGTCGGGAGAAAGTCCCACACGTAAGGTTGCAAATAACGGGGAGGTTGCTTTGACACTTTCATGGCGATTGTTCAACATAAGATCCTTGTTGAAAAAGCCACGTGTGCCTGGTGTACAGGGCTGCCCTGACTGTGCCACGTGCAGAGGTGTGTGTGTGAGCGCAGGGTCGGGGGGCCCCTATAAACGGCGTGTGCGCTGTGGGTGTGTAAAGCGGCGTCAGCATCTGCATTTGTGTTCTATTATATCATCAGGGAATCGTGAGAAGGGCTTCTGCGACCTAATGTCAGAGAGGCAGGGATTCGAAGGCGGGACTTGTACGGCAATTGTTCAGGCGGTCTTATGAGGTTTGCATCCATTGACTTGAACACCAGCAGGCCGAGCTTGGGTACCAGCATCATGATGAAGACTGAAGGGCGCACAGTAGCCAACGGGAGAGTATCTGCTGAATTCAGAAGCTTCTCCCGTCTTCCTTTGCCTTTGCTCCTTCCCGATGTATGGTGCCCCCCATCCCACCGACCTTGGCTTGTCTCACATGTGGAGAGAAGGCGCGGGGCTTCCGAGCCTGGCCGTGGGTACTGCCACCAGCTCTGCAGCAGCTCTGGCCTCAGTGGAGCCAGATGCCCGCATTAAAGGCTGTTACTGAAGCCAGAAGGTTGCAATCAGGAGTTGGCTGGCGAGGCTATGGGTCAGCAGAAGGGTCACCCCTGACTTATTTCCATGTCCCCCAGTCCTGTCAGGAGGTCCACGGGGGCACAGAAAGCAAACACAGCGGAGGGCTCCAATCAGAAACAGCCTGTGACCTTCCCTGGCTCAGATCATTCACGATGGTCAAACTCCTGCAACTCCCTTGGGACTTAGGTGGAAAAGCCTGTATCTGAGAGCCTCTGGGCCCGTCTTTGTACCTGAGGCCTTTCTGCAGAAGCGAGCAAATCTGTGCCAAATGCGCATGCGCGCGGGCGCACGCCGCTCACAGGAAGAGGGTTTTCGGGGGGGATATAAAAGCTTGTAAAAGTCTTGCCTGTGGTGCCAGTGGGTTCAAAGTGACCAGCCTCACGGGCTGTCTCAGGGTCCCCGGCTCCTTTGTTGGAAGGCTTGCCGGAGCCATCCTGAATAGCGTGGCGAATGGACGAGCAGATCAGAAGGCCTCCCTGTCACTAAGTGGATTTGACCAATCAGTCAGTATCAGGTCTGATCGGTATGGGAAGGCGATGAAGGGGAACTTGTTTTCAATACAGCTTTGAAAGGGATGGGGAGAGCAGGGCAGGAGGCTGTCCCCATCCCTGTTTCCCTCTTTCCTGGCCTCACCGTCCCTACTTCATGCTTGGTGACATTCTTTGATAGCAAGGCTCTCTCTTTGACCATCAGATTCCTTTGGGGATGGAAGGTCCCCTGCTAGTATTACGGGCCTCTTCAGGGGCTTTCGGAGCTCTTGTCCTGTACTTTTAATATGCATAGTACCTCACCTATTGACTTCATATAATGGTCCCAATTTACATGTTGCTTTGCATGTGATTTGCATTACATTAGGTCCATTCCCCCTTCAATGAATATTTATCAACAGTCACATACCATGGAAGATGCTATATAATGAGAAGGAGGTCTAAGGATTCAAAATCCTCTCCTTGAAATCTTTGTTGCTTTTCACCAGCAGCTTCTAGCGCCTTTCCAGTCCACTAATCCATCTCTCCACCTACTTTTCTTTGACAGCTTCTTAAAAAAAGTTGATCTCCTTGGGATAATCACTAGTTTGGTTTCTCAGAGTTTAACCCTGCCTGGACTATGTACCTGAGTGAGAAATTGTACATGCATGTGGTTCTTTAAGTCATTTCTACTGACAACGTCCTGGATTCCTTCTTTCCTTTTACCAAGTGTCTGCTTTGCGGTTTTTGTATACCTTAAGAACACTCCAGAAGGAGACCCATGGGCTTTATTCCATTGAAGAAAGGAAGAAACTGAGACGTGAACCTTGAAAGGAATTTACCAAGGGCTATTACACCACGTTCAATCCCGACTTGAGGCAAGGGATTAGCTTCAACATGTATTTTCTGGATTTAATTATGTCTGTGTGCATGTAAGATGAGGGGGGAAGCAGACACACATATATTCTAGAGAGAACAGAATACATCTGTCCACATGCAATCCTTCTGACTCATTTTGGGGTCATTTCACTTGCTCGGTTGTTGTACTGGACACCACAGACCTGTTTAATATTTGTGTCCATTTCTTCAAAGATTCCTCCACGTCTCCACAGAGTATTGTATCAGACCCTCTTTGAAATGGGACCTTCGTACAAGACAAAGTAGGATAGATCGTGGTTTAGTAACTAACTTAAGAATATCTGTTTGCACGATCCAGAATGATGGCCGTCTCTCCTCCAAGTGACTCAAAGATCCTGCTTCCTTTTATCTAGTGGATCGACCATCTTGGAATCTTTTGCTTCCACTCATAGGTGCAAGAATGTGCAAGATGGTTTAGTCATCCAGCTGAGAGGGGGTGTGCCTTGCTTCTGTCCAGAACTCAGTAACATGATCAACACAACTGCCAAGGAGATTGGGAAATGTAGAAATGCACAGAAATGTTGGTGAAGGCTCATGATCTCTGCTGTACACCCAGAGCCGTGGGCCTCAGACAAATCACCAGTTCTCCCCAAGCCTTACCTCCTTATCCATAAAATGCGGACAGTATCCCCTAGCTTCTGGAATTCTTATGAGGATT
This sequence comes from Lagenorhynchus albirostris, assembly GCF_949774975.1. Lineage (NCBI taxonomy): Eukaryota > Metazoa > Chordata > Mammalia > Artiodactyla > Delphinidae > Lagenorhynchus > Lagenorhynchus albirostris. The sequence goes on from NC_083114.1 coordinate 55,565,057, forward strand.
AAATAAGATAATGCATAGGGAGGTACCCACCAGCACAGTGCCAGGCACAGAGCGGAGGCTCAAGAAATGTTCCCTTCACTTTTCAATCCTACCCCTCCCGCCTGTTAGTTGTTTCTGAGAGCCCACAGGAAAAGAGGATGCGGGATGGTCCACATCTGGTTTTAATTGGCTAAATCAGGAGATGAGGAGATGCCATTTGCATTCTTTGCTGATCTTCTCAAGGCAAATGAGTAATATCTAGCTGTTTGGAAAGAGACTGTTAGCTCATGTTGAGCCCTTTCTGACTGCTTCAGTGACTGTTTCCAGGCTCTGTTAGAAAGGAAGAGGGCACAGAATGGTACTGCCCATGAGCTCTGCACGCTGACTTCTAAAGCCATAGAAGTTTGCTGGGTTGTTCTTGTGAGTTGTACAGAGAGAAAGGCAGGCTGTGTGCCCGCCAAATTATTAACACAGGTGCTGGGAGCTGACTCAACTATGCTCTGCTTACGGATAAGCTGAAGGTGGGTGGAGGTTGTGTGTACAGATGGCTCTCTCTCTGACTCACGTCTCAAAGGTGTTGACACCTAGGGCACAGCTTTGGGAAATGCTCTATTTAGGAAGCGTTGGCAGATGGCCTAGACTGTGTTCTCATCATTTAGAATATGTTAGAAAACTCAATCAGATTGAAATTCTGTCCTTCCTCTCCTTATAGACCCCCATCCCCTAATTCCCACACCCCCATTTATGCTAGCTGGCATGACTCATTTTTTCTCTGTGACCCCTTGACAATTTAGATTTATATCTTTAACATTCTTTTTTTTTTTTTGAGGTCCAATGTAAGGCAGTTGTAGAAATCAGTATTGGTCCAATGCCTAAAAAAATACCAAATTATAGTACTGAGGTAAATAGTTGTATAGAAATACTTCAAGCTGCCATAATAAAACTTTAATAAGGATGGTTTCAACAGTAAAGGCATCTAATTATCTCACAAGGAAGTCTGGAGGATGGTAGCACAGGGCTGGTTCAGCACTCAGTAATGACCCCCAAATCCATGCTTCCTTCTACACTTCCTTCTACACTTCCCTAGCTTGGCCTTTCACCCTCATTGACATTGTCACATGGTCACAAAACAGCTCCTGCAGCTCCAGGCATTACATCTGCATTCAAGGCAAGAAGAAGGAAGAAATTAATAGCACTAGAGATATCTGTCCCTTTTATCAGGACGACAAAAGCCAATCTTAAGATATAGATCAGGACGAACAATTATTTTCAGCTAAAGCCAATGTGATCTACATTTAGTTCCAAATTCTGGGCTCCTTTATGTTTCTGGAATCCTTCTCTTCTTCCTTACTTCCTTGTAGAGGGAACCCTAGACTATAGGTTAGGGTTATGTTTTCCTCCTTTCCTCTGGTACGTCTCTTATAGATTGAAAAGGAGACTTCCAAAGATGAGAGAGAGACAGAGAGAGATGGAAAGACAGAGCGGGAGAGAAGAGAGAGAGACAGATTGACAGACAGACAGAGACAGAGACAGAGACAGAGAGAGGGATTATCCGGGACATAGAGAGAGGTATTTTGATCTATTTCAGTCAGCGTAAACTAATATTTTTTATTTGTTTATTTTGTTTTTTTAATTCCCCAGCCATATCTTTAACATCGCCTGCTGTGAATATACCTGCTTTCCCAGTGAGGTCCTGCACCTCAGTCATTGATAATATTTCAGATTCTCACGTGGCAATGCAAGAATGCCCACAATGGGGTAGGTGGCTGAATAGTCAAGCTTATCGATAAATTATTATAGGGAGGGCTTCCCTGGTGGCGCAGTGGTTGAGAATCTGCCTGCTAATGCAGGGGACACGGGTTCGAGCCCTGGTCTGGGAAGATCCCACATGCCGCGGAGCAGCTAGGCCCGTGAGCCACAACTACTGAGCCTGTGCATCTGGAGCCTGTGCTCCAGCAACGAAAGAGGCTGCGATAGTGAGAGGCCCGCGCACCGCGATGAAGAGTGATCCCCGCTCACTGCAACTAGAGAAAGCCCTCGCACAGAGATGAAGACCCAACACAGCCAAAAATAAATAAATAAACAAATGTGGGTTTTAAAAAAAAATTATTATAGGGAGGCAAAAAATGAAAACTGTTACAGATGTAGAAATCAACTTTTACAAACCTGTCTAGGACTGGACCTGGTATTTGGATAGGAGGGTTTTCATATCCGCTTTCACATGTATAGATAAAAATTGACCTTAGACACCAGTTCACTCAAACATGAAAAGAAAAAATTAATTCTTCTCCTCTCCTTTTTAGAGTCTACAAAAATGGAAATGAAGGCCCAGGAATTTTAAGAAACTGTTCAAATATTCCTTGGAATGGTCATATTTAAAAACTAGGAATTTTATTTTGTATTATCTGAGGTGCATATCCGAGGCCACCCCTCAGGACAGACATTGCTAACTGATCACTGGCCACTTCCTCCCACACACACGGCAGACATTGCTAATCAATCAGAGCCAACTTAATGCTGGCTTATGGTTTCACAATCCATCTTAATAGAGCACTTCCAGAGTCTATTACCAAACCATCAGGGTTGGTTGCCGAGATGTGATGAAACTTATTTGCCACGCCTGTCACAGACGTCTTCCATTGCTTTCTTTGAATAGATCTAAAAACCAGAACACTATTCATTCAATTAAATTCTAATTTTTTCTAAGATGATAAATTTCCATTCAAACATAGTCTCCCCCGTTTCCCCACCAAAAGGTCTCTGTTAAGTTGTAGAGTCAGAGTCTGTATGGGATGTGCCCCCCAAATCTGCAATTATTAGCCTGGGGTGCATTCAGCTGGCCCTGCCTGGAGGTGCTCTTAGGCGAGGTACCAGCTTCTCTGCAGAGAGGAATAGCCGGTGGGTGATGTGGAAAGTCCCTACTCTTTTTCCCACAGCTGGGAACATTTGTTGGTGAATAGGATGGATGTCTTGCCTAAAGAGACTTTGCCCCAGAGTTAGCAATGAAAGCGTATCCCCTTTCCCACAGGGCTCCAGCATAACTAAGCCTGACACCTGGGGAATTGATCCCATGGAGCTGGGCTGAAAGGACCTGAGAATTTCAGATCTTTAGATTATGTGAGAATAGGGAGGAGGCCCTTTGGAAGACAGGGGGACACAAGGCGTGATATTCCACTGGCGGTAAGGGCAGCCAGATAATTAAACAGTGGTTGATGTTTCTAACTATCCTGGTTGGCTAAAGAACAAGTTAGAACAGAGCCACAACGAGGAAGTCCTTGCAAATGTGTTAACCCTTTCTGGGGTATGGTTTTCTTCTCAAGGCAATTATTTTTGTTATTTTAGTTGCCTTCAACCTTCACTGGATGGGTGGCTGAGCCTGGCTTTAGATGTGAAGAATGAGTTCTTTGAAATTCACACGTGCTTGTACAACCCAATTTTCATTTTCAAACTACTGTCACGTGACACCCTTTGAGTCTAGGATTGCAAACGCAGGCACAGGGCTTTTGATCGTCTCATCTTCCCTAAGGTGGACATTCTACGAGATGTACATTTACTCTTACAAATTAAGGTCACAATAGTAGTTAGCATTTGTTGAATTTGTGCTCTTGCCAGGCACAGTTTTAAGAACATTATATGTATATCTTGAATTCTCACAACCTTGAAGACAGGTGCTACCATCAACCCTATTTATAGATGAGAAAATGAAACGAGGGGAGGTAAGTGACTTTCCCAGGGTCACACAGCTATGAAGTGGCAAAACCTGGATTTGAACTCAAGTACGACCTCAAAGCCGGTAAGCTGAAGCCCAGTTCACTTTCCTGTCCCTTTCACCTTTAAAAAGCATTCATTACGACTCAACAGTTGTTTTTCTTGAATGCAGGTGAGATTTCCTCTCCAAGCAGCAGTGCTGGCTCTAGGTGTCCCTCCTCACCCTGGGTGGTGTTCCCTGCTTCTTTGCTGCAATGGAGAACACCCCACATCCTTCGAGGCACCAGCCTGGTTTCTGGATCTTTGTATTTTCTCAACTCATTTGAATGTAGTCCTCAGGCTCTCTTCCGCTTCCTGACCAGGTCCACGGGGCTAACATTCCAAGGGCAGCAAAAAACTTTAGCTGGGGAGTCCCAGTTGTTGTTGTTTCTCAACTTCCTTTGATCCTATTTTGTGGTTGACTTGGCGAAAGTCCACATCTGTCACCAACGGGCTTTAAAGCGGCTGCAACTCAGAGCCCATATCGGATTTGACCTCAACACGCCCAGTTTGGAGGCATCCATTTCCTTTCAATCCTGGATAAAGACACGGGGTTTCGCTGATTCCACATGCATCTTTCTCGCTCTGTGTCTCTCCCTTTCCTCCCCCTCAGTAATCCTTCAAACTCAGGAAGGACCTTCGCTCGTTTCTGTTGCCGTACGGCATATGCTGTGTCCTAATCCTTCCTGTGTTTGCTGTAGGTATGGCGGTTCTCCAAGACAAATTACCGATGTAGTTGGGGAGGTCACCAGGCGTCATTCTACTGGGGGATGGGAAGGAAGATGTCTCTGGTGGTACACTCCTGGGACCGCCTCCGCCTCCTGGCCGGTTCCAGGCTTGTTTGACGGCTACCGTGCTGGACCCTGGGACCCCAAGCTGCGAGCTGGCGGAAGGGGAAGGAAGAGACAAGCTTTGCCCACTGGCCCTGTCATTTGATGAGGGGGAAGCTTGCATGGGGCAGACCTCGGGCAACAGATGTTGCTGGAGAATCTGCCAAAAGTGTGTTGAGGGTGAGGGAGTGATGCATATGTTACTTGACACGGGAAGATTAGGGGAACCATGAGGAAGATGCCTCAGCCCTTCACACCGTGACGCCTCGGGGAAGTGAATTATGAGAGCAGAGAAGCACAGACAGGGAATGACGGGCCCGGGGCAGGCAGCTTAAACCGTGCCTTTGCTTTTCTCTCCCCCACCAACTACCCCCAACTCCCCTGCCGGGGCGATTGGCAGGCATGGTGAGAGGTATTGTGCGAGCTGCCCAATCCAAAGCAGGGGGCATCTGATGGAAGAGCTGCCGTCAGGGCTGTCTTCCCTTGCTCTGCCCGGTGAGCCTTCCCTGCCCATCCCCACATTGTTAAGGGGATGTGATGTGATGCCCAGTCCTTTCCCTTGGACTTTGCAAATGAAGTCATATGGAAGGCGGCCAGTGGATCCAACCATTTGTTTTTGTTGATGGTGCAAAGGAGCATCGCTGAAAATGGGCGCTGTTCAACAGGCTCAGGTAGTCCGAGAAAGCCGGCAAAGCGACCATTGGAAATCTGAGATGGGGAAGAAGTGGTCTAGATTCCATGGTTGCTTTCTTCCCCTTTGTGTTAGGTCTTCATGGGACTCTACATCCTCCTGGCAGAGCTAGAAGCAGGCAAGAGATACAGGCATCTCATGCATCCCCCCCCCCCCCCGCACCTGTGAAATGGTGGCGGGTGGAGGGGAAGGAGAAGAAAGAGGGAGACAGTGGAAGGTTGACCTTGGGAAAAGTGACATTTGGTAAGGAAATGGCTTTTGGAAAGAATGCCAGAATCTAAGTTCCCACTGTGGCGATTGCGTCCATGGAGGAGAGGGAAGGACAACCGAGTTGAAGTCCATTCTCGGACCCATTGAAGCCAGAGGAATTCTCAAAGCTGGGAGACCCCCACCAAGACAGGTCAAGGTTGTTTATGCCCACCAAATGAGGCAAGCCTGTAGACCAAGTCTGGTGGTCTTCCAGACTCTGTCTATTTCCACCAGAGATTCTAGGCGGGATGGAAAGAAGGTGGGAAGCCAGACTCCCTGGCCTCTACTTACTAGATGCCAGCAACACACACCCTCTCCCAGTCGTGATAATCAAAAATGTTTCCGGACATTTCCAGATGTCCCCTGAAGGCAAACAGGGGCTCAGGGTGAGACCCACTGCTCTGCCCCCTTGGCCCCAATACTGTGCTGACTGTCGAGTTTGAGCTGCGTGCCCGTCCACAGTTGATGCTCCTCCAACACGTCTTCTTCCCAGGGGGCTGCTTCCACCCAGCTGGCGGGACCCCCTGAATTTTGCTCACCCCTGCAACTGGGAGGCTTTCGAAATGGGGTCACAAGGCTATAATCCCAATACTGACCCTATCGATGTCACTTCTGTAATCAGTTATTATTTCTATTAACTAATAATAGTCACCGTTTATTAAGCATCTACTTTGTACTAGAACCCCTGTTAGGCTCCTAGGTAAATTAGCTCCTAGCCTCTCAACACCCCTGGGTATGATGATTATCTTCAGCTTACAGAGGAGCAAGGATGTATAGGACAGCATGATTTGCGCTTCTGGAAAGCTAGAGACCAGCACACACCTTTGCAAACTGTCAATTCCCCACCCTTATGTTGGGCACATGCGCTCGTTTTAGTCTAGATCCTGAGAACTTGAAGCAGGCACGTTTCGAATGCCAGACCCCGCCATGTTGCCCTGTGAAGGCTGTCATTATTGACACGGCCCAGTGACCATGTATGGGGGTGCCCATCTCCCACACACTCCGGATAATGTCACCTATTTACATTTTTGCCAGATATTGCGACCCATGCTACCAAATACAGTAGCTGCTAGCCACGTGTAGCTGTTTCCAATTAATTAAGATGAAGTAAGATAAAAAGTTCAGCTCCTCAGTTGCACCATCTACATTTCAAATGTTTAGCAGCCACACGTGGCTCTGGCGGCTGCCGTATTATGCAGCACAGATAGAGAGCATTTCCATCATCACAGAAAGTTCTAGTAGACCGTGCTACTCTTGGACAAAAAAAAAAAAGGATCTCATTGTTTTGGATGCATGTCTCTGATACTAGTGAGCTGGACCTGCTTTTTGTAGAATAATTAGGGCAATTCTTAGACATGCTTGCTACATAACAGGCACTATTCCAAGCACATGATGGAAGTCATCCATTTAATGGATTTATTGACTTGTTTGAAGGCTGAAGAGCCAGCAAAAGAAGTGAAGGGGAATTTGAAGGTGTCCCAGAGAGAGGTCTTACTGAGAGAGCAGGGTCCTCGGGGAGAATCCGGAGCAACTGGTCTTTGGAGGAGAAGGGCTGTGTCCTCCTCTGAGCCCTAGGGGAGGAGAGGACAGGTCAGGTGTGGGTTTATCTGTAAACTCAGTGGAATGACTTCTGCTTTCTCTGAAGTATGAGGCATGATTATTGCTCTGGAATGATGGCCCAGAAGGGAAACCGGAGCCTTGAGGAAGATGGAGATCAGACACAGCCATTCCCTAGACTTGGAAAGCGAGCTGACTAAAGAAACATACATAATTTCTGGCCATTTTGAGGGCCCAGTTGAGGTTAGGGAATCATGAATTTACAGTGACCACAGTCTAGTTATATGGTTTTCTCCCAGAAACTGTACTGATGTGAAACTTGGAGCCAGGGATGCTCTGTAAGCCCGAGTTTTCCCATGGGCGGAATGTCTACTTCTGAGAACTTAGGTGACATCCTCTGTGTAATGGCTGGGGAGGCACCTAATAAAATTTGTTGAATGAATGAATAACGTAGTCCTGGTTTCTTTCTTTCCCTTCCCACTCTCTGTCCCCACCCCCAACTAAGCTGGTTTGTGCTTCCTGTCAAATCTGGTTAAAGAAATGAATAGTGTGAATCAGCCGCCAGTAGAGTGAGCATCAGGTGAGAGTGTTTTTTTTTTTTTTTTTTTTTTTTGCGGTACACGGGCCTCTCACTGTTGCGGCCTCTCCCGTTGCGGAGCAAAAGGCTCCGGACGCGCAGGCTCAGCGGCCATGGCTCACGGGCCCAGCCGCTCCGCGGCATGGGGGGTCTTCCCGGACCGGGGCACGAACCCGTGTCCCCTGCATCGGCAGGCAGACTCTCAACCACTGCGCCACCAGGGAAGCCCAGGTGAGAGTGTTTTTGGTGACCATATTTCAGGAAGGGGCAGCCCGGTGGCCCTGGGAAGGTAGCCCTCCCCAGACCTGCTGGAGGCCCCTGAGAGGTTGGCAGTTGCCTTGGCTTGTGGGCCATAACATAGATGTTTCCTCTTTCTCATGGCCCGTGTTGGAGTGGACAGAGATCTCCCTTCAGTACTAGCTGCTTCCCAAGGTCTCTTCAGCCTCAGACCCCCGACCAGCAGGTAAAAAAAAACTGCTTTGGAGAACCATATGCACCTTTGAATCTTCATAATGAATTCCAGACTAACCAATCAGGAAACAAAACGCAGCTTGGGAAGTAGAGGAGAAGAGAATGGGACTGTCTCTGCAAGGATTTTCTCCCCAGGCCCCAAGTATTTACATTCAGATTTGCATGTAATTTGCATATAATTTGCATCCAGCTACAAAGCCTGTCTGTTGTTCAGATAATGTTTAAGCTAAAGTTGATTTCCAGAATGTCCCACTCTCCCCTGTCCTTCCTCACCCTGTCTACTCAGGTATAGGGTGGAAATGTCTGGACTTTCAGGGGACAAGGGTAGTCCCTGGGTCACACACTTTCTGCGTCAGCAATGCTGCATGTCACTATGCATTTTATTGTCACAAAACATCTTGGACAGCAGAAGAAACCAGGACAGAGTTGCCTGGAGAGCTGCAAGCAAAAGGTAGAAGAGCGAACTCAGCTGAATTAGAAAGGGGAGAGGTAGCCAGATAAGCCAACAAAAAGTAAAGTCTGGGAAAATTAATTAATGACAGTAGCTGACCCTTATACAGAGCGCTTCCCATGTGCTTGGCATTGTTTTCAGTGCTCTGCGTGGATTATGTGTTTAATCGCCATATCAGCCCTACGAGGTGAGTACAGCTGTTATCCCCATCTTTTAGGGAGTTAAACTGAGGCCCACAGAAGATAAGTAACTGCCTGAGATCATGCAGCTTGAAAAGAGACAGTCAGGACTTGGGATGGAACTAGTCTATTATGCTGTGTACAGAACAAGAAGGCAGAGTCCCGGAGGTGAGAGAGAAGACCAGCTCTGAACTCAAGGCTGCAGGGATAGATCCTCCGGCCAGCAGAGGGTTGGGGACAACAAGTCTGGAACTGTGTGGGGGATCAGGAGGTAGAAGGAGGCTGCAGAGCCCAGGCGGGCAGCGTGAATACACCGTAGCCCTGCTTTCACTCTGTTCTCTCCGGGCATCATCTGAAGAAGCCACGGGTGTTTACTCTTTGTTTTGACAGTGAACTCCTTTCAGGGCAAGAACTGGTCTCAGTCTGTGGCAGTGCCCAAGCTGAAGTCTGCTGATGTGGACAAGTGGGAAATACTTGGTCAGTGGCCTGGAGAAAGAGGTTGGCAGGCCAAACAATGGCAAGGATGAGTCAGCCCCTCTATAGTGAAACCCAAAGAATCCGTCTTATCAGGCCCTGAATGACCAACAGCAGAACAGGGCTCACTGGGGAAAAGAGATACTGCTTAGATAAGCTCACCACAATGGAAGAGGGGGAAAAAAATAAGAGGAACCTGTGCTCTGCGGATACCTGGCAAGACCTCCACCTCTCTGTTTAGTCAAACCCTTCTTCTCCAGGATTGATCTGAAATGCGGATCTTCCTCTCGTTTTTATTTATTGTTCTTACATGTTATTTTGTTTGTGGGGATGTTTCGCTGGCTCCAGAAGGAGAAGCAGGCAGCCGCAGCTGGGAGGTAAAGGGGGTTGTAGCTGAAAACAAACCTGGCAGGAGCGAAGGGGGGGAAAATAATTAATGAAAGATGGTGTAGAGGCCACCGGTTAGCATTGGCCGAGCAGTGTGAGAAACTTCCTCGTGCTGGGGCTCGTGTTGTCCAGGAGAGAGTGTTGTCATCTGAATTAATTTGCATGACAATAGGCCAACCCTTATTATGCATAGGGATGCTAATGGCACCAGCCCCAGTGCATTTCCATGGGAAAAGGGTCTTCCTTTGAGGAGGCAGCCTCTCCCCTGCTCCCCCTCCTCTCCCCCTCCCCTCCCTCCCCCTCCTCTCCCCTCCCCCTCCCCTCCTCTTCCCCCTCCCCCTCCCCTCCCCTCCTCTTCCCCCTCCCCCTCCCCCTCCTCCGCCTCTTCCTCCTCCCCCCTCCCCCTCTCCCTCCTCTTCTCCCTCCTGCCCCTCCTCCTCCCCCTCCAATTCCTCCTTCCCCTCCCCCCTTTTCTCCTCCCCCTCTCCTCCTTCTCACAGTGGGAAGCCCCCATCCATCCCTCACCCAGTGGAATATCCCCTGGGGGCCAGCACTCCTAGTGGGATAGAAAGCATCCTCTGAGGCGGAAGAAATGTTTTTCAACACCTCCCCAGACCCTGTTCCCCCTCCCACCTCTCACAATATGATCAAGAAGGAAGTGTGAGTGTGCCTAGTTTAATTAAAAAACAAATAGGTCCTCCAGACTGCCAACCTCCTGGGGATTGGTGATATTGGGGAGAAGCTGCCATGGGAGCAGGTGGGGCAGAAGATACCAAGGTTTGGGGTGGGAGCGGGGTCCAGGGGAAAGGATGGAGACAAAAGGCGCTTGGACTTGATTTAAGCACCTGGACGTCTATTTCAGAGCAAGCTGTTCTGTTGTAGCTTTCTCATCAGTGCTGCCCTGAAGAAGGGCTTAAAATGTAGCCCCGTGCAGCTGTTCAGTCTTGCTTCCCTCACTTGCACGCTAGGAGGCTGTAGGATTCAAGGGGAGGGTTTGGAGCCAGAACACCTGGGCTCAAATCCCATCTCTGCTTTTTACCAGCCATCTGACTTTGGCACTGTGACTTAAGTCTTGGTGGCCCCAGTATCCTTATAGGTATAATTGGTACCCTAATGTCTCTTTGCATTAGGGAAGATGCTTGGAACACCACTGGCTCACTGTAAGGACCATAAGTGTCAGGTATCAGCATCCTTCCTCTCTCCTCTACTTAGTTCTCCCACTCAGTGGCCTCCATGTCCCTTTAGAAAATAACCCAGGTGGCCCCTTAGGCTGGTAGATGTCTGATTATGTTGACAGTCCCACCCTCACCCCTCCCCTGCTGTCCCCCACCACTACCACCACCGTGGAACTGCACAGCCCAGGAGCACATAGTGCCCTTGGGAAGGGACTGTCCCTGTTTGGTCACATTGTATCTAGTAGGGTAGCTGAGGAGCCCAACTAACTCATTTTACTGCAATTGCTACAAGTTCTAGAAGGCTTATCTACAATGTGTCTCAAGGTATAAAGTGTTCTTTCCTCCCCAGAACAAGATTTGATTGCCAGAGTTGAAAGGACTGCATCTAAAAGTAATTTTGAGTGGCTTAGCTTTGCCCCACAGTGTCCCTGCAGAGAAGAAATAGGGCATCTCAGTAATGAGCGCATGGCTTATCCACTGGCTTGGAGGATGAGTCCTGGGTACTTTAGCAGCATTTCTCACACTTTTAAAAAAAACTGAGGCTCAGTTTCGAGAAATATCAATATTTGATTTCTTATACTGTAATTTAATATTTCAAAATAGATATTTTCACTAGATGTAAAGCAAAGAGGTGGTAATTTAAAATATACTTTTTGTGAGCTCTTTATTAGAGGGTGTGATGGAAGGACCAATCAACTCTCTGGTCTTGACTCATGAAGCTCTAGCATCATAACTGAGTGGTACCCAAGACAGGATGACATTAACAAATGGACTTGAATTTTATATATACATATCTATATCTATATATCTATAATTTATATAAAACATAAATATATAAAAAATATATATATACTTTTTTTTTTTTTTTTTTTTTTTTTTTTCCGGTACACGGGCCTCTCACTGTTGTGGCCTCTGCCGTTGCGGAGCACAGGCTCCGGACGCGCAGGCTCAGCGGCCATGGCTCACGGGCCCAGCCGCTCCGCGGCACGTGGGATCTTCCCGGACCGGGGCACGAACCCGTGTCCCCTGCATTGGCAGACGGACTCTCAGCCTCTGCGCCACCAGGGAAGCCCTATAATTTTTAATAGATATATAAATTTAGATATATATATCTGAATCACTTTGCTGTATATCAGAAACTAACACAAAATTGTAACTCAACTATACTTCAATTAAAAAATAAAATAATATAAAAAAATGGACTTGAAACAGATACAAAACCAATTTGTTCTTGTGCTCAAGATGGCCATTTCTCGTAAACGTATTTCAGTTGTCCAACACTGAATGGGAGTTAACATGACAGAAAATCTCCAGAGGAGGATCACTTGGATTCTACTTTGCCTCAGTCCCGTTCCACATTTTAATCAAGAAAAATTAGATGAAGCCTTAAAAGAAATGCTTGTGACATGTTTGTGATCAATAATCGAAAGGCATAACTAATGTTGATAGCTTCACCAATCAAAACTCAGAATGATCTGAGAGTTAGCAGGAATGGGTCCAAATAAGCCACATGAAATTCAACGAGGTCAAAAGTAAAGTCCTGGAAAGGTTAGTTTTACCCATCAATTGGGATCGCTTTTTGTGGGCATGAACAGAGACCTTTGGGTTAATGACAAGCTCAGGAAGAATTAAGAGTTTTGAGAAAGCACCTAAAAATATTGACTCCAATCTTAAGGTTTGTGAATAAAAACAATGTAATTTCCAGTGTAAGAACAGACTATTTTCCAAACTTTCATTTACAACCTTGTTTGGAATTCAGAATGTATTTTTCCCCTAGAAACATTGTTATCAATTCACCAGGCGGTGATACAGATTCAGATAAAATCTAGCTGAACAACAGCATAAATAATAACTGATTCCCGTTTGCAGACAGGAAGACAGCTCTGGTCTAACTGCTTCCAGACTTTACACTTGTTTTGCTTTTCTTCATCCTCCCCAGATGCTGCTCTTCATTTCCTCACACTCTTGTCATGCAACATGCCCCACTTCTTTTGTTCCTGAACGGCTGGGCTGCGGGCAGGAGGAGAGATGGCCATTAGAGCAGCCATCACCAAGAAAGACCTAGAGAATGAGGCACAAGAGATGGATGACGAATTCAAACCCTGCCCAGGCTCCACTTTGGAAAAGCCTTTCTTATTTGATTTGGCTGCAAAACAGATCAGTAACCCCAGGTAGGAAGTTATAATCTGCATTCAAATAGATTTCCCATAAAAGGTACAAGGTCAAGGCCCAGACTGCACTCTACTAGAATTTCAAGACTTAGTAATATTTTATTTTTCCTTCATAGATCTTTGAATTGTTAGATATCACTGTTAACGTTGTTATTTCCAGGCTTGGGAATGGAAATCATTGCAACCTCACGTTACTTTCTAGTTTTTAGAGTGTTGAAATTCCTTCTTAATGAGAGGAAATTTCAGTGTGGATTTTTTTAAATGATTATTTTATGGTTTTTTTTTAAAACTTTCTAATTTTTGACACACCTAAGTTTTGAATATGGTTAAAGTAATGATGTGTCACTAGTGAAGTCATCTCATAATAAGATTTCCTTGGCCTGGGTACATGGAAGTTGAGATATATTTCTGAATAGACCGAACGTTTGTTTCCCTGCAAAATTCATATGTTAAAATCCTAACCCCCGTGTGATGGTATCAGGAGGTGGGGGCTTTTGGGAGGTAATTAGATCATGAGGGTGGAGCCCTCCTGAAGGGGATTAGTGCCCTTATAAAGGAGCCCCCTCCTCCTCCAACCACCCCCCCAAGAGCTCTCTCGCCCCTTCCTGCCTTATGAGGTCACAGCAAGAAGACAAGAAGATGGTCCTCTACCATGATCTTGGACTTTCCAGCCTCAAGTACTATGAGAAATAAATTTCTGTTGTTTATAAGTCACCTAGTCTATGATATTCTATTACAGCAGCCCAAACTGACTAAGACAGTTTCTATCAACAACCCCAATAATGCCAGGAGGAACCAGATAAAAGGATAGGTACCAGATGGGCAAGAACCCTGACGCCTCTTAGAGCTTTGTTTTCCTTGTGACTCTGTCAAAGGAATGGGAATCAGAGTGATTAGGAAATAAAACATTCCACCAAAGTTTTATGTTGCCCCAATTACATTCACAGCAGTGACAGACAAAAAAAAAAAATGCTCTGTAGGTATTGGATTGCAGATAAAACATTGACATCATCTTCACAGAAGTTTCAATCCCATGGGAAGAACATGTATGGCAACAGATCATTGCAGTACAATGTGTGGTAAATGCTAGAAAAGAGGGGGTGTTAAGATGCTCTGAGAGTACAGAGGACAAACTGACCCAGCTCAGGGGAGGGGAAGCTTCCTGAAGGAGGTGGCTCACAGTTAGGGCTTAGAGGATGAGTAGGAGTTACCCAAGTGAAGGGGTCAAGAGATCAGCTAAGAGAACCCGTTCAGGTCCAGCCACAGTTATGAGAAATGGCAAGGAGTGACAAGGAGTATGGTATTTCTTTCGCTTAAAGGGCAAAGCAAACAAAGCCAGGAGAGGCAGAGATAAAGCTGCTCAGAATAGAGAGAGGCCAGGTCACAAAGAGCTTTCCAGGTTTGATAAAAGAGATCAGACTTTATTCTGTAAACAAGGAGAGCCTTTGAGATATTTTAACATAGGAGATTGGTATAGTCAGAATTGTTTTAAAATGACCACTCCTTAGGCAAGAGTACCCCCTCAAGCCGTAATTGCCATAAAATGGGATAAAGGAGGGCTAACAGAAGGCTTTGTGAAGGAGGTAACATTAGAGATGGTTCTTGAACTCCAGATAGAATTTGCATATACAGCAATGGGGAAAGGCATTGGGGAGGGGACTCGGTCATTCATGGAGCATAGAACAGTTGAAAAGGAGACTCGTGAGAAATCAAGTCAACAATGGAAATTGGGTCCACATGACGGAAGGCTTACTTGTTTGTCTTATTTGTGTTAGTTCCCTGCCATCTTCACTCATGAGGTCGTCCAAGCAGTAATCAGTCCTGCCCGCGACGTTCCCTGGGACGACACAGGAATCTGCTCTCAGCATCCCTCCTGGTGATGCTTGATTACGGCACCTCCCTTCTGAGTTGGTGGCCAGAGCCCCAATACTGAGGGTGGGAGACTTGCTCTGTGCACCAATGTTTCCTTCTGCCTCACTGCAGGAATGATCTGTGATCCATGCTGGTGCCCCAGCCACTGTCAAGCACCTCCATTTGGCCATTTTACAAATTGCCCCAAGTAAGTACACACTTGCACATAAATTTCCAGTGACAGAGCAAACTAGAAAAAACATGTATATGCTGCTATCTTGTAGGACTTATTAGCACAACTACTCCAATAAAGTGATTTGGGTAAAAAAGAAAGCAACTAGTGACTATGGTAATTGACTTACAACCCACGTGCACATAGGACTTTGCATAACCCTCTTCCTCCTCATGGCTGGCTCCCATTTTGGACTTCTTCCTGTCTCCATAGCTTCAGAGGGATTCTAGTTCTGAAACTGGAGGAACCTTACTAAGCCTTCCTTAATGTAAAATAGTTTGGACATGAACTTGAATAACGGTTGAGCTGATTTTCCAGCTGATGGGAGATGGTTAATTGTCTGCTGTCTATAGGAGTCTTAAAAGTCTGTCTGGCCACGTTAATAGCGACTTGGAATTTATGACTTGAGACCACTGGGGGCGATGAGGAACTCAGAGCCCCGGCAACTCAGGGTAATCATCCCTTAGGTAGAAAACAAAGCCCAGTGGGCAGATCTCACTGTAAATAGAGATGATCAAATGTAAACATGGTGCAAGTTTAGCATCCCTGGTGGTATTATTTTCTTTCCTTCTGGGGTAGCGCCTGCTTGTTCAAAAGCATGTACAACCAGTTGAGGGTAGTGTAAGATTTGGAGGTTATGGAATAGTCTGTTTGTATGCTACAGGGTTGAGAACTCTGCAGCATTTTCAGGTATCAACTTTTTTCCCTGATATGGTATTTTATTCTAACAACTGAAAGGTAGGACAGGCAAGTTATTATGAGTAGATGGATGGACAGATCATTTTTTTCCCCCTTGAATCTTGGGTCAAAATGCAGTCTTGACACTCATGGAAGGAAGACACCCAATCTGTCTCCCAGGGAGAGTGGGGAAACCTTTCACAGAGTTCATATAAGATATCTTGTTGAGAGAGAAATTCTAGCATAATCTTTGGGAGACAGGAACAGGATCCGCATTGGTATGAGCTGCAGGTTCTCTGCCCAGAAGCTCAGAGTCATAACAGGAATCTGGTCAGTGGTTCTCTGCTGTCAGCTCCTTGTTTTCTGGCCCTAGTTTAACTCTCAGCCTACCCGCTTCTCAGTGTTTCATTGGTTCCTCTGACTGCTGCCTTCTCATCCAAATACCTGGGATGTGGGGCTAATGAGCCCTCCTACCTCCTGGGGTCATCAGGAGGATCAAAAACGACAGGTGTTCAGCACAAAGTGCTAGAGAGATGGAAGTCCAGTAAATCACGTTGCCCTGCTTTTCATTCTTGCACTTACCGGACACACGTGCAATGGAAGGGCACGTGCAGTGGTTAACAGAGGTTTCCACTGGAAGCTGGAGAGTGTGGAGCCCTTCCACGCCTTATTTCTACACATCTGCAATTTGTTAATTATTCACAACAAGCAGGGCATTTTTATAGTTAAAAAGAAAAATTTAAATGTCACAGCAGTAAAGAAAATGAAGGATCTTTACTCTGCATACAGCAGAGTAGCTCACCGTGTGAGGAGTGGTTACTTGCACTCAGAGAGCAGGTGAGAAAAGGCAATGACTCTGACCATAGTTTTTAAGCATTCCTGAGCTTGTGGGCTGAGTCAGTACCATCCCTTTCTTCACCAACGATGCACACAATCTCCTTTAATTCAGCTGAATGTTCCCCTTCCCTGTCTCCCTTGAGAATGCACCTCCGCCTACGGGGAGTGCAGTTGTACAAAGGCTTCAGCGGCTGCTCTCTGAAACCCGGCCCCACATTGCTGCCGAAGCCCTGCCTCCCTCAGGCTGCTTCTGGCCAAGGGCTGAGCCCAGCAAGGATGCCATGCTGAGGGAGACCTGCTCCTGGGAAACCCAGCGTTCCTGTGAAGGCCGACTCTGGCTGGATAATTCCCATACGGCCTTGCCCAGCCGCCAAGGATGCTTTCACCTCTGCTTCCTGTGGAGTCAGACTTGCCTGGTGGTCTGAGAGCTCTCCCAGCTCATCCAGCTCCCCACCCCACCCCCATGTTCCTTCAGAGAGGCATGTCCTCTAATAACGTCCTTGCACATCATCCCATCTCAGCATCTGCTTCTCAGAAGACCCAGGCTAACACTTCTTGGGTTTGTGCTTGTTTGCTTCCGTTTTCCTATCTGCAACCTCCAGGGTGGCAACTTAGGAGTCATCAATGAGATGACTCTGTCTTCTACTCTCCAGCTCAGTTTCTCCCTTCAGTCCCACTTCAAGCTTGGATAGACCTCGCCCTAACTCGAATCCACATGCACGGGTCTTGTAAGAGTGTGGTCAGTGGTTGTCCATTTCGGTTGCTCGGTTTTCAGGTGTTTTCATGCCTTCCTTATCTTCACTGCTGATCCGCCTTCATAGACCATCTGGAGGTTTTTCTGAGTTTGTGCTGAGAAGACCCAAGGTCTGGACCATACTTGCAGCAGGAGCTCCTAAGTACTCTCAGCGATGGAAAAACAAAACAGAACTACACGTGCTATCACTCTTGGTTTAAGATGGTTGCATTTGGGGAAGTTTCAAATCAGAAGTTATCGGAAAGCAGGGTCCTATTTGCATCCAAGCCCGAAGTCAGGGCTACCCAGACCTCAGCTTTCTGAGGATGATTTCAGCGGTTTGGTGAGAGCAGTTACTAGTAAGGGGACAAAGGAAGACCTTGGCAAAGGTAAGATAAGAAATACCATTCAGGGCTTCCCTAGTGGCGCAGTGGTTGAGAGTCCGCCTGCCGATGCAGGGGACACAGGTTCGTGCCCCGGTCCGGGAAGATCCCACATGCCGCAGAGCGGCTGGGCCCGTGAGCCATGGCCGCTGAGCCTGCGCGTCCGGAGCCTGTGCTCCGCAACGGGAGAGGCCACAGCAGTGAGAGGCCCGCGTACCGCAAAAAAAAAAAAAAAAAAAAAGAAATACCATTCATTCTCTCCTTCTACAAGAAGATACTAAATATTTTTTCTCCCTCACCTCTCCCCTTCCTTCCTTCCTTCCCTCCCTCCTTCCTCCCTCCCTCCTTCTTTCTTTCCTTTATCCCTTCCTTCCTTCTTTCCTTTCACCAATATTTATCGAGGGCTTAATATGTGCCATGTACTCTGTGATCAATGCAACACTGTATTAATTGCTAAGTGCTACAGGGGATTCCAAAAAGAAACAATGTAAGGCACAACTCTAGTCATCTATAAGCTTGAAAACCATTGCTGTAAAAAATAAACAAACCCACATAAAACAGTTGGGAAGCAATGACAAAGCAAATGTAAAATGCAGGTAAATACCTGTGTGTTATCGAGGTAGCATGGAAAAGGCATAGGATACACCAGCTCAGCAGTGACTCACTCAAGGTCTTCAGAGGACATGACTCAAGTCTTCAAAGATTTAAATAAGGAGGGGAGGTAGTAGGAGTATGCTCTAGACCAAGAATCGCAAGAACATCGACCCGACCCGCAGCAATGGCTCTAGACCAAGGCAACTGTTCCCCTGCCCCAGGGGACATTTGGCAATATCTAGTGACTATTAAGTGTTGTCACAGCTGGGGAGTGATGCTACTGCAACTGAGTGGGTAGAGGCCAGGGATGCTGCTAAACACGCTATAATACACGGGACATTCCCCCACACCCCCAAAACATCCATAGTGCTGAGGCTGAGAAACCCCGAGGTACGAGGATGAATGACCCAGCACGGTGATGGGGGTGGAGGACAGATTATCCAGAGAGGTGACTGGAGGCGGATCCGTCGGGGAAGGAGGAGGGGCAGGGCTTAAAAGAATCGAAAGGTTTACGTGGCTGACATTGTTCTTAGGACCCAGTGCTGGAGGTTCTTGAACGATCCAGAAACATAAGAAAGTTCGTGTTCCAGAAAACTCCGATGACAGCAGAAGCAAGGAGGGAATTCTACCAACTTCGGCATGAGAGGCAACAGCTCTTCTAGGTGGAGAACATGGAGATATCCTCCTGCCACAGAGTGAAGGAAAAATAATCATAAAAAGTCCGGTTTGGGTATTTCAGTGTGACGGCAACCTCAAAGCCCTAGCTTTGTCCCTGGGGCCTTAGAGACATCGCCCAGCTCTTTCAGGGCCCTTTTCAGGGATGACACTAATCCTTTCTCTCTTGAGGGGCAAGTTGGTCTTTCAACTCGTTTCTAACTTTTCCTAAACCTGATGGCATAATTTCTCTTAGGCTTTCTGGAATTTGAGTGAATTTTCACTGCGGGCTGAAACCATTAGGCCCGTTTTTCTGTTTTTGTTTTTAGTAGAAAAGTTAAAGTAAAATCAAGACAAAAACCTGCAAGTTCTCCTAGGAAGAAAAGCGGTTGTTTTCAGGGGAAGGTTTGCTCCTGCATCTGAGGCTGCTGTCAGCAGACACCCTTCCTTTAAAGTTTTCTGAGGACACCACCTCCTCTCCCAGGGACGCCTCTCCTCACAGGTGCCTGGAATGTCATCAGGGTGGAGAGTGTTCACTGGCGGTTCCGTTCTTTGTTGTCCTGAGAGGAGTTTGTGGTGCCTGGTGTGGAGTGTGTGTGCACACGTGCCTGCGTCTGCTTTGCTTCTGGGAACCGGGAAAAGCACAAGAGAGAAACAGATGGGCCCCCCTGAGCTTCTTTTTGGCCTGGAAAAATGAAACGCGGAGAAAATCGTCATAAAAAACGGAAACAGCTGTGGCAGGACCACAGCAGCTTGTGGGGTGGGTCCTCGCCTGAGGGGCTTGCAGTCTGTCAAGATTCTGCTCCCAGGCGGGGCGGGTATCACCCAAAATAATGTCCTCAGCTTAGCTGTTGCCCACCCCGCAGGTCATCACGTCGACCCTATGCCCTTCCTCCCCTCCTTACTCTCCAAGCCAGACTGCAAGACAGATGGAATTACCTTTTAATGTATCAGGAGAAGATGTGCGAAGAAGCCCCCTCACTGAGGCTGGTAGTTAACTGTGCAGGGTGGCTCT
Source organism: Lagenorhynchus albirostris (assembly GCF_949774975.1). NCBI lineage: Eukaryota > Metazoa > Chordata > Mammalia > Artiodactyla > Delphinidae > Lagenorhynchus > Lagenorhynchus albirostris. Next base: position 55,584,972 of record NC_083114.1, read on the forward strand.
TCCTTCTTCCACATCATATAAATCCCCAACTTTGTTGAAACCTGTATTTTGTCAGTGTCTTGGCACATCAAGTTGACAGCAAGTTGGCACACCATGTCATTTTTGTCCACGATTGACCAGGATGGTACACTGAATAAGCAGAAACGACATTTAGTCATAATCACTGGCTCCCTGTCAAAAGCTATTGGGCTGCATCTCCAGAGGGTCTTTTGGGCTGGGCAGAAATCAAGAGGGGAAAATGTGGCAACGTGGGGGAAGGATGTAGCTCTCATACGAGACCAGACGGAGCTTCTGGGAAGGCGAGGAATTTGCCACTCCACCTTCGGTCATGAACGGGAATTAGAGTTTCTGTTAAATCGCTGAAGTTGTAATAAAGTATAACACGGAGGGTACGTGTGACCACGTAGCCCCATAGGGTAATCTAAACGCCCATCAAATGGAAGATGGCTCTACCAACCAGGATATTGATTTTATTTTTCTGGTAATCAAGTTATTTATGGATTGAAGAATCTTTCATTTTTCATTTGGTATTTAAAAGCAATACGCATTTGGACGAAGACATTTAGAAACTAGGGAGCTCCTGACTCTAAGCTCTATTTTTTTTCCACTGAACTCCCTGGACTAAATTTAATCCAGGAACAGAACTCTCCATAATTTATTAAATATCCTTGTTGAACGGGGATCTCTCCCTACTAGGTGTGAGGTCCCTCTGTACCACTGGCTTCTAGCATTGAGCCTGTCAGGTGGTAAATGAGAAACATTTGCTGTCTTGATGATTATGACCTCTTGAGCAATGTGGCTGGGTAGACCAGAGCAAGACAGTTCTTTCTATACTTTGTGCCCATGAGGACTGGTTTGATTAATAGCTACGGGTGCCGGCCCCTAGCTGGACAGCTGAATTTCATTTGGCCTCATGTTCATGGATCTGCTACTGCTCATGGCTGATTTCGGATACTCTGTTGGCTCAAGTTACTTTCCTGCCATCTTAATTTTGCTGTCTGGCATGAGGTGCAGGCTTGGTTTCAAGAGTTAACTGGGACTTCCCTGGTGGCGCAGTGGTTAAGAATCTGCCTGCCAATGCAGGGAACCTGGGTTCAAGCCCTGGTCCAGGAAGATCCCACATGCCACGGAGCAACTAAGTCCGTGTGCGACGACTACTGAGCCTGTGCTCTAGAGACCGCGAGCTACAGCTACGGAGCCTGCATGTCACAACTACTGAAGCCCATGTGCTAAGAGTCCATGCTCCACAACAAGAGAAGGCACCGCAATGAGTAGCCCCCGCTCGCTGCAACTAGAGAGAGCCCGCACGCAGCAACGAAGACCCAACGCAGCCAAAAAGTAATAATAAATTTAAAAAAAAAAAGATTTAACCACTCGCACTATGATTGAATCAAAATGACCAGATGACACAGTTGAAAATTGGAGTGGAAAGAGTCTTGGTGGGAATAGGAAATCAAGGAGCAGGGACACTGGGGAGACTTAAAAATGCTGTATCATTTTTTTTTTCAAATCCCAGAAAACAGCTGCAGGTGGAGAATAGGATGGATTTCAAGAATTCTCCATGGAGGCAGGGGTTCAGACAGGGGCCAGCTGGGTGATGAAATCAACTCAGAGGTCAGATGTGTGTTCATGTTCAGTGACGGCTTCAGAAATTTCAGGGACTTTCAAAATTGGTTCTGGAGAGAAGCAGATCTGTTGACTGGGCAGATGGGGACTAAGACATGACCGTTCTGGGATTCAGGGGTCTCGGGCTTAAGGGAAAATGAGGCTCCAGACTCCTTGCCCTATCTCTGTTTTGGGGGACCCTAGAAAAGAAGTGACTCTTGTTTGCTGAATTTACGGAGACATGGGACACTCAGAATAGGAGCAAATCTCACCCTTTCTAGGGGCTTTAAGCTATAAAGTATGAAAGCCCCACAAACACCGTCTTTCTGTAAGGTCCCTTATCTGCATAGATGTGGGTTAGCTCCCCACAGGTCAGAGAATTGGGCGTAATTTGAATAAGCACCACCTAGAAGTTCAGACGTTTATTTGGGTTTTCACATTTCCCTCCCTTATCCTGACCTCCTCCACCCTCCCAAGCTGCCTGTAAAGGAGCTAAGAGCCCCCCATTAGATGCTCCTGGATTCCCAGCCCTATTAATCTCCAGATGGACCTGGAAAGCCAGCACAGTCGGCTCCCTCACAGTGCTTGGCATGCCCTGTATGGCTCTAGCCGGATTCATACAGTGCCGAGGCAGCTGCAAAAATGAAAAGCCATCAGAAAAATGGATATTCAAACCCTTCCCATCCAGTGAAAGGAAATAAACATCTGGGTTCCAAAAGAGTAGGAGGTCGTCAGATCTGATGTCATATGAATTCTGTAATGCAAAACAACGTGCAAGGGAGTTACACAGGTCTTGGAGGAAGGGAGGTCATTGGAAATGCACATTAAAAGCATGAGATACCATTTCACACTTGCAAAAACAGGTGTCAACATTTTAAAATCTGACAACAAATGTTGGTATTGATATAGAGGAACTGGACTACTCTTGAGTTGCTTGTGGGAGTGTAAAATGATTTACGCACTTTGGAAAATGGTTTTGAAGTTTCTTACAAAGCTGAGCATTTATCTATTCTATGACCCAGCAGTAACATTTCTAGGTGTTTTCCCAAGAGACATTTATATTAGTTTTATTCACAAGCGTTCAAACTAAAAAAAAAAAAAAAAAAAATCCAAATGTCCATCATGAGGAAAATGGATAAACACACAGTTGTATATTCATACAATGGAATACTACTCAGCAAGAGAAAAGAATGAACTGAATGCACACAAAAGCGTTGATGAATTTCATAGAAATTCTGTTGAGCAAAAGAAGCCAGATATAAATGGGTACATATTACATGATTCCATTTGTATGAAGTTCAAGAACAGGCAAATCTAATGTGTGGTGATAGAAATCAGACCAGTGGTTGTCTATGGGAGATGGGGATTAAGAGGGAATGAGAGAACTTGCTGGGGTGATGGTTATGTCCTATAATTGGATCGGGGTGGTCGCTGTTCAGAGGTATTCATTTATCAAAAATTATTGAGTTATACGCTTAAGAGCTATGCATTTCATAGTATGTAATTTAAAAAAATTGCCTCTAGAAAATAAGGGAGGGGTGGATCAGAAAGGGAGAAGAAAATCTGTGAAGGCTGGTTTTTGGAGAGTGGGTGCCATGCAATGGATATTCATCGTGTCTTCGATGGAGAGGTGGGGTGGTGTTATTCACTAACCCTAAGTTTAGCAAAGGGGCCTTTAAAGAGGTTGCTCGTAAAGCTTTGGAATGACTTTTTATAGGTGGGGAACACAGAGAAATGGTGCCTGACTCAAGAGTCTAGGTAACTTGGGTGAGATGTGAGAGGTGCTGACTTCTCCTGGCTGAGTGGTGTGTTTCCACTTGCCTAACGTGGTTCTCTGGGAGAGAGAGCAAAGCACGGGGTCACCTTAGGTCCTGTGTAGCAGAGTCTCCTGCAGGGGCAAGGAGACCTCACTGCTGGACGAGGCCGGAGGTATTCTCAGAAGTGGGGTAAGGGTTGAAAACTACCAGTTTGAATAGCAGTGTATCTTTCTGAGTTAAGACAACTGCATGAATAAGGAATCCTAAAAGTGCCCCAGGAGAAAAAGAACCGGCTCTGATCAAGAGCCTGGCCCACCAGGGATACCAGCTTTAACCATCTACGAGGACCCAAGAGTGTGATGCCATCCAGATGCAAGTCCCCTTCCCTTCCCTTTCCTCGTCTCCCCTACCTGTCCAATCCCCTTCGAATCTGTTGGGCAGACAGAACACAGCAGACGGGATGTGCAGAGAAGGATAGGGCCATCCCTCTTCCCCACTCCAGCTTTCCATCCTGAAACAGTCATGAGTTGAGGAGGGAGAAGATTTAATATTAAGCCGTTGAGGTATTCCCCGGGATGGGACATTTCACGGACTGAAGCAAGACTATTTATTGTTTCACTAAATAACCAGAGGACTTTTGATTTTCTGAGAATGTTGGGAAAAGTCCCGTTCTTATGGCCCCCATTCCCAGTGCCACCCTCAAGGCTCACTCAGGGCCAAGGGAAGATCCCAGCTCTGGAATAAAGTCTAAAGAGGCAGTAAAGGCAAAAATACAGCTGCGTGTTGATCACAATACACATGCTGTGTTTGCTCAATATTATAGCTGGTATGTCTGTCCAAGTGCCCACTGAGCATCTCGGAGCATGTTCCTATATTCCAATGTTGGTTAAATGGTACCACCTCTCACCTTGACGCTGAAGACAGAGCACAGAGCACAGAGCACTTCATCCTCTGTGTCTACATCCCACCAGTTTTCACACCCTTCCACCTCAACCCCTTGAGTCTCTTCAGAGCCGTCATCCTCTCTCTATTTTTAATGCCACTGCCTTGATCTCAGCTCAGGCTTTCACTCTTCCCCAGTAGACTGAACAAGAGACTCCTAAGTGGTCTCCCTGTTCTTGGATTTTGACAGCAAAGTCAAAAGTCTGGGCTGGGGGCTTCCCTGGTGGCGCAGTGGTTGAGAGTCCGCCTGCCGATGCAGAGGACACGGGTTCGTGCCCCGGTCCAGGAAGATCCCACATGCCGTGGGGCGGCTGGGCCCGTGAGCCATGGCCGCTGAGCCTGCGCGTCCGGAGCCTGTGCTCCGCAACGGGAGAGGCCACAACAGTGAGAGGCCCGCGTACCGCAAAAAAAAAAAAAAAAAAAAAAGTCTGGGCTGGAATGATGCCAACCCAACTTTTTAAAGCACACAACTGCTCTTGTGCCCACCCTGGTTAAAAGCCTCCTAAGGTTCCCTATGACTCTACCCTTGCTTATCTCTCAACTAATTCTCCGCCATTTACCTACCCACATCCAGTCCTAGTCACACCAAACCAACTTGTAGCTGTCCCCAAGTGCAAATCTGTTTCCGATCTCCATTTTCTTGCTTCAGAAAGTCCCCTCTCTGTGTCTGAAATGTCTCCCCTCAGCTAATCGACCTCCTCCTCCAGAAGGCTCCCTCTGCTTCCAGCTTCTGTGTTTGTATAGGATTCTGTGCACACTAACTTAACACTCAACACTACTGTTGGTTTAATTACTTTACCTCCATCCTTTTCCTTGTGAGTTCCTTCTCTTATTCCTTTTGGAGTCCCCAAATCCTATCTGGCATGTAGCGAATGCTCATCCAATGTTCACTAAATTTATGATTTAATTACAGAGTAATTGATGACTTTTGGCCTTTGAACCCCTAATTCTCAATTCCTACCTCAGAATCTTGGGCAATAAAAACGACTTGAAATCTTAATGAATTCATCAGTAAACAATTTCTGAGTCCCTGTTATGCATCAGACACTTTTCTAGGTACTAGAGGCAAGTTGGTTACAAAGCAAAGTTCAAAGCCTTAGTCAGAGGAGAGGAACGTAAATGGCGAAGATCATTCCAGGAAGTGATGGTGTTACAAAAATATACAGAAAAATGAGTGAGCGACTGGGGCGATAGCAGTGTGGGCTCTTTGATCTGGGACGGTCAGGTAAGGTCTCTTGGCAGAGGTGATGTTTGAGGTGAGATCTGAAAAATGGGAAGGAAACAACCAAAAATTCTGATGAAAGGGTGCTTTTAGGCTGAGGAAGTAGCAAGTACACAGGCCCTTAAGTGGCAAAGAACTTGGCAGATTCGAGAACGAGAAAGAGAGCAGAAGGGTGGCAACATAGGGAATAAGGAGGATGATGGTAAGAGACGAGGTCACAGAAATAGGCAACGGCTGGACTCTGTAGAAAAAGGGTCAGCAAAGCTTTTCTGTAAAGATCATCTAGTGAATATTTTAAGCCATGCCGGCCAAGACCTCTGTCGCAACTACTTGTTCTGCTATCATAGCATGAAGGTCGCGTTCATAGTATGTAAGTTAATGGGTGTGACTATGTCCTGATAAACCATTATCTGCGACAGTAGGTGGTGGGCCGAATTTGGTCTGTGGGCTATAATTTGCAAACCCCTGGAGTAGGACATGATAGCCTATGATAAGGAATTTGGATTTTATTCCAAGTGAATAGGTAGCCATTGGAAGGTTTTGAACTATGGCTGTGGGGATGTGTGTCGTAGGTCAGATTTTGCTTTAAAGATATTCCCTGTGACATAATCTACCGCAAAAGAATTTATTCTCCTTTCTCCTTTAAAAACTCTATTTCAAATTCTCTTTTGAAAACAGGACTAGGTTGGGGGGCAGGGGAGACAGGCTGTGGGGTGGGGGAGTCCATGCTACCTGTCTATAATGTTCACTAGTTACGTGACCTTAGGTTCATTGCTTAATCTCTCTGAACCTCGGTTTCCTACTTAATAAAACTGTAATAATAACACCTGTCTCTAAGGGTTATTAAATGGATTAAAAGAGATCATGTATATAAAACATGTCACAGTGCCTGGCAAAGTAGGGGTCCATGATGTCAGTCCCTTTTCCTCTTTTTCCTTCCGTTGAATCTGTGTATGTCACTCTCCCGTCAAGAGAGAGGTAAATGTAAATCTTGGTAACTGAGTTCAAAAACTCAGTTGCACAATGACAGGATTGGTGAGGACTTCCTGGTGATTTGGCTACTACAACAACAAATACAATTTAAATTTAAATTAATAGAAGCACAATTTCCGATGACAAAAGGGGTGAATCTGTTTGTATTCCATATTGGTCAAACCATATCTGGAGTCCCGGAAGTAATTCTGGGCATGCTAAGTTGAGAGAAATTTTGGTAAGTGAAGTACACGCAAAGAAAAATGGCAAGATATGAAAGGGCTTGGGAACCATATCATAATGTAAAATGTATTGGAAATTCTAACACGGTCAAAAAAAAAACTAAAAGAAAACTTGAAAACTGTACAAATAGTTGAAGGTCTGTCATTTGGAAGAAAGACAAGACTCATATCATGTTGGTGTAGAGGTGGGTCACCTTGGACAATGGGATGGAAACTGCAGAGATCAGATTTTCCAGCATCAAAAATCTCCCTGATAGGACAAGTGAACTGTCAATCAATGCAAGCCTTCTAGGAAACACTGAGGAGTCATTCAACAACTGAGATGCTGATAAAGGAATTTTGCAATGAGAGTCCAACCAAACTAAAAGACTTCTCGTCACACCTTCCAAATTTCTGATTCCATAAACCTGTGGGGTGCCGTAACCAAGTCTCTGGAGATCAGGAGACCCTCTTGGATTCCAGGGACTGGATCCTTCTCTTGATGTCTCTGGTGAAAAAGAAGATTGTGAGATACATGAATCTGTATTTTATCAAGAAGTAGAGAGACTAGTACAAGATTATTCTTGGTGGGCAGGAGGGAATGGCTAAGATAGAGTGGGTCCCCTCTATGTAAATTGGGTCAGAGTAAATTTCATGTCAGTGAAAAATGGATGGAGATCAGGAGAGAAAAAGCGAGTTCATGAAGGTCCCACCAAAGTTATTCCTAAATCCATCATCTACCTTGACCCTCCGCCATTCTAGACCAGGCCACCATCATCTTTCACCTGGATGGCTACAATAACCTCCCAACTGGCCCTAATGAGTTGCATTTTTTTTCATAGCACGTGAGCAAGAAAATATCAAGGAGTACTATTTGTTTTCGCCTGTCTTCTTCACTCCAAAATGGAAACCCCATGAGGGCATGGGTTATCTCTATCTTGTTCACTGCTGAATCCTGACCCACAGGAGATGTTCCAAAAATGTTTAGGAGAAGAGTGAGGTGTATACATCTTCCTAAAGTGGAATATGGCAGCATGAAATTACGGTAACTGGATTAAGTTCAGCATAAAGTCCTGAAATTTCAAGAAACGTATCTAGCAGTAAACTACAAGGGAATGTTCATATTGCCTCACATTTTGCCTGGTTGTTTTAAATAAATGCACATATGACATTGCCTGTCCCATGTTGTATTGGTCTAAAAATGATTCTTCTTCAGATATCCAGAGTCAGGCCTAGTCTGTGAGTGATGGAAAAAGAGTAGCCCAGTCAGGGCCCAGCAAACTTTTTTTTCAGCTGCAAGAAGCAATGGGAGATCCTAAGAAAACACAGGGGAAAGGTGGTGTAAGAAAGGAAAAAAGAGAAATGAGTAGGAAGAAGGAAGTGAAAGAATGAGCGAGGACAGGTAATTAACATTTCTTGTGGGCTTTATTTCATTTAATCTCTATTATGCCCACGAGACAGTATCATTCGAGAAATGAGAATCATTTGAGTCTCAGAGGGATAAGAAAATCGTGTAAGGTCAAGAGGTAGAATGCTATGGTATAGGTTCCCAATAACCTGTTCTGTGACATTGCCATCAGGTCCGTGGATATGATAAAAGGTTGGTATTTATTAATCACCTACTGTGTATTAGGCACTGCTGAGAACAGAAAGAAAAGCATCTTGTTTGCAGCCTCTGATGTCATGGTTTGCTGCCCAACAGCTGTAGTCAGGGGCAGACCTAGGTTTTGTGGGGCCTGAAGTTTTTTTTTTTTTTTTTTTTTTTTTGAGGGGTGAGCTCTTTAAGAAAAGAATATAAATTTTAAAAATACAAGTTTAAGTACAGGGCCTTCAAAGGAGCTTGTGCAAGCAATGAGTCCTGAAGCTTAAACTTCTTTAGCATCATAGGAAATCCATCTCTGGTATAGCAATAGTTCATCCATTCATTTAACTTAAAAAGTGCCACCGTGGTGCCTCAAAATCAGGGGAAGGGGAGGGATGGGACGGCGTTGAGGTGAGAAAGTCAAACACACAGCTCAAACTAATCCATAAGTTCAATTTTAATAATAGTGCAAAAGACTGATTGTAAATGAGTTTTTTCAGTTCCCTTTTGTTTATCCCATTTTGCTAAAAAATTCGCTTTTTGTAAAAATAGTTAAGAGAGAGAGAGCTTTTATTTTGAGTACAAATAAACAAATAACCCTGGATCTGCATACAAGCTTTTTCTGGTGTGGAGGACTCTGCTGTTTCCAATCAAGATCTTGTTGTCAAGGTGATAAGCTCTGCATTTCTGGATTTAGAATAAAAAGTCCTCTAACGTATTTTATAATCGGGTGATCTTGGGCTTTGACCAGATCCGGCGGATGGGGGTGAGCCGATTCAGAGGCATGCTCTGCACTCCAGTGTCTGTTGTGTTTTCCTGTGTATCAGACCCACCTGGGGAGCTTGTGAAAACCTTTCTGCCCTTTCCTTCTTGTTCTAACGTAGGAGGAATCCTGTAGAGACCCGTCAATTCTGATGCAGTCAATTCCCAGGCGGCTCCCTGCTAAAAACTGCTCTAAAAACAACCCTGTTTCATGAGGGAGGGATTGTAAACGTTCTTAACAAAAAGGGAAACCGAGGAACAGGAAAGTAAGAGACTTGCCCTAGGTCACCTAGCAAGTTTATGTCTCAGCAGAACATTCCGGCTCTGAGAAAGTCTGCCAAAGTTTACATACTGAGGAAAAGAGCACATTTCTAGGGGAAGAGAGAGCAATCTGACAAACGGTAGAGGTTTGGGGAAAGGGGTGGTCGTGATGGGATGGAATGTGTTGATTTTAATTGACAACAGGCTTAGGTGTAAGGGTGTACGAGAACTAATGAACAGCACGGAGACTTTTAAGAAGGACGCTGTGAGTTTTGGCAAGGGGGGAAATAGAGATTTTGTACCCATGGAGGATAGACTCTGGGCCTGAGTGAAGGGATACTACGGCACAAACAAGGAACAGAGTCCGCCGTCTGGGTGAGGGGGTGTGGGCAGGGAGGGATTTGCACAGCACCCCGCAGGTCACAGGCCCTCAATCAGTGTTTGTTGAAGGAATTTGCAAAGGAGGAGAGTATAATGTTGCCTCGATTCGATAACTACCATGTTCCTGGTTGCCATGATCCTCGCGTGGGACACAAGCCAGGAATCCCATAAGCAAAAACAGACAATGTGACGTAGTAACCAAGTTTGGACGCTGGTTAAGACTGTCAGAGACGTGGGCCCAGTAGTGAAACCAGCCTGAGATGAGAATGCAGACTCACCCCCTTAAAATCACTTCCCCAATCAGCTTGGGGTGTGTGTGTGTCAGGGGGAGGTGGGGTGTCTCAGTGTTGGGGGTGGGAGGGAAGGAGTGATTTCATCTGTTTAATGAAAAATGACCTGAACGATTCTCTGATCCTGGAAACTCCCATGTAACTGAGGCCAAGGAAAATAGGATTAGGTCTTAGTACTTCTACGACGGCTTTGCATCTTCTCAGAATGAGTTAAACTGGAGGGAACAGAAAAAGAAGGGAATCTCATGTCGTTGTACCTGCAGATAAAGGAGACTTAATGGGGCAGATTTCCCCCTGGTCTCCTTCAGACAGTTTTACTTTGGCTCCCTTTGCCTTTTCAATGGACACCCCGTTTCTTTGCTATGTGTTCATAATCACAGAAGGTTTGCTCTAACCCCCTTTGGCATTCTGTCTTCTGACAAGCTACTGATTTCAGGGCTAATATTCCCCCTCTGACTTCTTCAAGCGAGCAGCTTTTGCCCTGAAGCATGAGGGTGTTAAAACCACAACAAACATCTTTGCCAGAATGGCAGCTACGGACATGTAATTCTCTATGTGACCTAATGGGGTGGCACTTTGCAAGATTCTTCTGCTTTGAGTTTTGGGGACACAGTCTTTTCTTCCGAGCAGGTTTTAGGACTGCCAAAAGTGCGCATACAAAATAAAAAACATCACAATGATTGGGATGTCACGATCCCTTTGGTGCCCCAATTCTTCAAACCATCCTTTTAACAGGAGAACCAGATGAGTAAGTCCACAGGCCATTGTCTTTTTAATGCAATGTATATTTATTGTAAACAATAATATACAAAAAAAAGAAAGGATGAGAAAAAGGAAAGGTAAGTTTCACAGAGAAAACAAAAGGTTTGGGGGGGAAAACAAGCGAAACAAACAAAACACAAACACAAACCAAACCTTACCTAAAGACAAAATATGATTTAAATGCCAGGTTTCTTAAGTTACAGGAATATTTTTTTTAAAAAAAGATCTGCTTTTATACAGAAATGGAAAGATGCCATATTATAAGAGTGCTTTAAGATTTTACTCTACTGACTTCTAAAACTGTTAATATATCTTTTTTTAAATAAAAAAAAAGTTTGCTGTCTTTTTTAAAAAGCAATCCTCACTCCCCAGCCACAGAATTAAGAATTAAGGTCTGTCAGTGGGCTGACCCCCCCTCCCCGCTCCTCCCCCTCTCCAAGAGAACACGAAGGGGAACATCGATGACACACGCTTTTGACACATTGAGTCACAACACACACACACGCACACGCGCACACACAGTTTAGGCAGCCCAAAGATCTGTGGCAGAAAACACTGCAAATGACTCAGTGATACACTACATCCGCAAACTCTCATTTGTACAAAAAGAGAAACAAGTTTCCAGTTTGTTTTCAACAAAACAACAAAGAGGAAAAAAAAAAAAGGACAGACAAAAAGGCATTTATACAAATCTAGGACAAGGAATCCAAAGAAACTTGTTTTTAATAAAAAAAAAGATTAAAGAGATAAATAAAAAAAACTGGTTACAGTTAAGGACATAATTTAACAACAGATGACCATACCCTTTGAGGACGCGGCTCCAACAACCTATTTTAAAGAAGGTAAATTTAAAAAATTTAAAAAAAAAGAGGAAGATTTTTTTGTTGTTTTTAATTAAAACCTCTCCTTACAAAATAAATAATCTTAGCACATGGAATGTCTTGAAGTTAACTGCTGGTTTTCAGAGAGGCACAGGTGACAGTGTAAGTGAGAGGATTCTAGCATCTGTGTTCCACATGGGGCCCGGGCAGGCAACCAGGGGGCAGTGTGCTGGGGCACAGTATTGGCTGCTGAAACATTCCCCAAACGTCTCCTTTGCTTGCTTTTTGCTTCTTTCTTAAGGTTGCGGTGAGTGAGCAAACACAGGAGGATAAATGCACTAGAAGAGGGCACAAGGATTTTCCAGCAGCATGGTTTTAAGGCTTTAAGGTGTTTTTCTCGTTTAAAAAACATATATATGATAAAGCTTACCAAATGCTTACCAAATCGTCTCTAGACTATTGTTTACTTCCGTATTTGCAAAGTAAGGCCTTGATTTTTCTAAGGCAACTCCTTGAATCAGAAAGCCTGAGGAATTAAGCAAAGCTAACCCCCCAAACTGATCACGTAACACAAATCTGTGGCTTCTGTAGGTTAATACAACACACACACTTTTTTTTTTTTTGTCTGTTTGTCTGTAAGAGAAAGCAAATCTGTACAAAAATACTCTGGTTGCAAGAAAAGCTAGGGCACGCTGTTCGACTAAGTAGTTTAGCTGTTGGAAAAATAAGAGCATTTAATTTTTTTTATCTAAAAATATGTATAAATCCCCTCAAAATGGTAATGAATCATACACAGTACATACTAAAAATATTTAAAATAGAGAATATTCCTCACAGAGGACTTTTTTCTTTAATTACTGCTAAAAAATAATTACAAAGTCCAAACAGGCAGAGAGACTGAGCCAACTGGTCACACGAATCTCCATCACCCTCCACGCTTGCTTTGAAGGTTTCCAGTCCAGTTTCCCGTCGGTTCTGCTGGTCCGTCTAGCCAAGAGTGGCCTGGCCACTGATTCACAACAAGGTGGTAATGCGTTTGGATAGTCAATGTTTCTGTCTTGTAATCTGAGTTCGACTTGCCTTCAGCGTACATGTCTTTAAAGGTAAGAAAAAAAAAATGTCCAAAGGAAATTCTGGTTGGTTGCGTTATTTCTTGGGTTCTTTTTACGATCATCATGGCCATCGTCGCTCTCTAAGCGTTCCTCAAGGTCTGGTGAGCTGTGTGTAGACGGGCTGTTCCCAGTGCTGGGGGCTGTGGGTCTGCGGGATGGAAGGGACCCCGGAGGTGTCGGCGATGGGGGTGTACATGGGCCGCTGCGCCGGGTTCATGTAGGTGAAAGTGGAGTAGAGGCCGGAGCCCTGGCCCGCCGCATGGCTGTAGTAGGAGCCGGAGTTCTGGTGGTCAGTGTAGTCGTACTGCGAGCGGGTGATGGGCGGGTAGGACGGGCTGTAGTGCGGGAGGCTGAAGGGGCTGTAGGCGATCTGCTGAGGCGAGTGCTGCTGCTGCTCGCTGTAGTGGCTGGGACTCAGCTGCTCCGTCTTGATGTGCGTTCGCTGGGCCTGGCCCGGCTCGCTGCTCAGCGTGGTCAGCGTGTGCGCCTGCGCGGGCGGCTGCGGGGGCGCCTGCGCGGACGGCTGGGGGGGCGCCTGCGCGGGCGGCTGCGGGGGCGCCGGCGGGGCCGGCGGGGGCGCCTGCGGGGGCGGCGGCGGCGCCTGCTGCTTGGACATCCACACGTGGCTAGCGCCCGCCGGGGCCGCAGCTGTGCTGCTGATGCCGTAGCTGCCCGTGTAGGTGACCTGGCCGTGCGTGGCCGGCACCCCCGGGTGGCCATTGGGCGGCAGGTACTGGTCGAACTCGTTCACGTCGAAGGTCTCGATGTTGGAGATGACGTCGCTGCTCAGCTCGCCGATGTCCACGTCGCGGAAGTCGATGGGGGGCTGTCTGCCCCCCTCTGGCAGTGGGCGCCCCTCTCGCTTCAGGTCAGCCTTGCCCGGCTGCACGTCGGTTTTGGGGGTGGTGGGTGGCGTCGGTGGACCCTGCGATTGCCCTGAGGACGATAGAGGAAGAAACACAGGGCAATCAACCAGGGCTGTACGGAGGCTTTAGTCTCAGGAACCCTCCTGGGACCCCCCCCCCCCGCTAAAGTGTCCCGTATCCGCGGGGGAGGCGCTCTGCGCCCGACAGAAATCGCTGAATGATTAACTCGCTGGTACACACTCGGCAGTCTCCTTTTATCAGGGGAGGGTCTAAGGCCCGGAGGGTCCGGAAGACCAAATTGCTACTTGTACAAGAGCCCTGTGTGTGCTTTTGGGCTGGGGGAGCAAAGAGAAAAAGGGAGAAGCCCTGTAAGGCTGTAAAGGCATTTTACCCCGCAATAAAAATTAGTTAGGATGCAGGGATTAGGTTGGGGTGTGTGTGTGCGTGTGTGTGTGTTTTCGGGGACTTGGCGCAGGGGTTAGTGTGTTTCCCTCCCCAGGGAGCGTCAGGTCCCTAAGCAGAGCCCACTAGGTGGCTGGGGGCCCGGGGGTGTGCCAGAAGGGGCGCGGTGGCCAGGCCGGGGTGGGGGCCGGGAGGAGACTCACCGGAGTGCTCGCCGGGGGAGTGGACCTCGCTCATGCCGGAGGAGGAGTGCGGCGAGTCGGCCTGCAGCGCCTTGAAGATGGCGTTGGGGGAGATGTGCGTCTGCTCTGTGGCCTCCTCGGCCTCCGCCTGGCCGTTCTTCACCGACTTCCTCCGCCGCGGCTGGTACTTGTAATCCGGGTGGTCCTTCTTGTGCTGCACGCGCAGCCGCTCCGCCTCCTCCACGAAGGGCCGCTTCTCGCTCTCATTCAGCAGTCTGGGGGCGGGGCGGGGGGGGTAGCAGACAAAAAGAGAGAGAGAGAGAGAAAGAGAGAGAGGGAGGGGGGCTCCGTGAAACCGGCTGAGCTGTCAGGTCGGCGGGAGGGAGAGGTGACCCCCACCCCTCGGCTTCTTCGAACACAGCCCCCCTTTCTCCCTCCTCCCTGCTGTCCAACCACTACCGCAACTCGAAACTTTTCTTTAAAAAAAAAAAAAGTAAAAGAAAAGAAATAAACAAAAATCTCCGTTCTTCTAGACCGACCTGAGCGGACCCTCCCCGCCCCGCCCTCTCCCCTTCTCTCCTAGTTTGGAAACCCTGGAGATGAAAATAGCTTCCCGCGGCTCCCGCTCTCCGGGCCTTTGCTACTGGAGTTATACCCGCCCCCGCCTTCCGTCCGCAACACCCTTTAAAAACTTTCTGAAAAACCACTTAATCTGCAAGGAGCTCCTCCTGCCCACCCCCACCCCCGCCACCGCACTCGCACACACTGCACCCACCTATTTCCAGCAGCCTCCCTTCTCGCCCCTCCTTCCTGCCACGGGGCCCTCTAGCCTCGGCTTCTCCCCCCACCCTGCATCCCATCTCCGTGGGCGAAGGGCTTCACGGGGGAGCGCAGTTCGAGGGAGGGGGAGGCGGATTTCAATTCCTTGGGATTGAACTTCACTGCGGCGGGAGATCCGGCCGGCAGCCCTCTCCCACCGAGTCTCCTGCTGGTGTTCTCCCCTCCTCTGGCCATCTTCCGCCCCCCGCGCCCCGCCGCCCCTCCCCGCTCCACCTACCCCCTCCCCCTTTCCCCCAAGAGCAATCCAAGAACTTTGTCAAACTCTGAGCCAAGTTACACCTCGTCCCCATTCCTCCCCCTCGCCTCCCCCCCGCCCCACCCCGCCTGCTCCGGGACCGGCAACTCCCTCCTGCTGGGAGGCGGGGCGCGGAGAGACGGTCCCGGCCAGCGCCCCCCGTCGCCGCCGCGGAACCCACCCTGCCGCGCCCGCCCTACCTCCAGAGTTTGCCCAGCGTCTTGCTGAGCTCGGCGTTGTGCAGGTGTGGGTACTGGTCGGCGAGCTTCCTGCGCGCCGCCTGCGCCCACACCATGAAGGCGTTCATGGGCCGCTTGACGTGCGGCTTGTTCTTGCTCGAGCCGTTGACGCGCACCGGCATGGGTACCAGCGTCCAGTCGTAGCCCTTGAGCACCTGGCTGACGGCCTCGCGGATGCACACGGGGAACTTGTCCTCTTCGCTCTCCTTCTTCAGGTCCGGCTCGCCCTTGGGGAACGTGTTCTCCTGGGGCCGCGTGTTCTCGGTGTCGGAGCCGGAGCCCGAAGGGCAGGGCGAGCCCGCCGAGTCCTCGGACATGGAGGGGCTGGGGGCGCCGGACAGGCCCTTCTCCTGCTCGTCGGTCATCTTCATGAAGGGGTCCAGGAGATTCATACGCAGGCCCGGGACAGGGGGCGGGTGGCCGGGAAAGGCGAGAAGCCGCGGCGGCTCGGGGGCTCGAGGCGCGGGCTACTCTCCCCTCGGCTGCCCGGACGCGGGGCGAGCGGCTCCCGGGGAGCCTGGCGCGTCACTCGGCCGCAGCGGCGAGCTTTTAGGAAGGCGCGCGGGGGCCAGCCCGCAGCTGCCCGCTCCAAGTGGGGGAAGGCGAATTGGAGAGGAGGGGGGGAAGAAAGCAAAAAGCGGGGGGCGACTGCACCCCTTCTCTCCTCCTCCTGCAAAGAAAAGTTCCTGGAGTGAAACTGGCAAGTCGCGGCGCCACTCAAGTTCCCAGTCAGTTTCAAGCTCCGCACTCCGCTCTCCAACTCCCAGCCCAGCGGCTCTTTAATAAATACACCCCCTCACCTTAGAGACGTCAGCCAATCACAGCACGGCATTTCAGGTTTCAGGGCTTGGCAGGCAGCTGATTGGATCCACTTCGGGGGGGAGGAGGATTGTGGCGCTGGGCAGGGTGTTGAGAGGGGAGGGGCGGAGCGGGGAGGGGAGCGCAGCCGCTGGTCCGCCGGTGGGGGGGGGTGGGGGGGGTGGGGGGGTGGGGTGCTGCGGGGAAAGCGGGGGACCCGGGACGTCCAAGTGTGTAAGTTTGCCGTGCTCTGGTAATGTCAGAATTCGGTGCCGTCTCCGCGCGAATCTTTGCGCGCCCGTGTGTGTGTGTGTGTGTGTGTGTGTGTGTGTGTAGACTAGGATCTCTCCCCACCCCCAAGCATTTCTGTTCGTTGTTTTCTCCGCGGTCCCGGGGACTTAGTCGGAGTTTGCCATATTCGAAAAGCTGTCGCTCCTGACTTAAATCATAGCCCAGTTTCCGCGCCTGGAGCCGGCCTCCGCCGAAAGCGCTTAGAAATTGTATTGCGAAGCAAAAGTTTTAGTGACTCAACGCCCGCCGTTCCTCGGTAATAATCCATATAAATAGATTTAACATGCTCTGGTTCGCCGGGGCTGGTGCGGCTGGTCGGGATTCGGCTGCGCTCCTGCAAAGGGAATCAATGAAAACCACAGCGAGGTCCCCGCTCAGGCTGGCGGCCGCAGCGACGCCGCAGCCCCGCGCTCGCGGGAGCCGTCCCGCGCGCCTCACCGACCTTGAACTCTGACAAGTCCTTCTCCAGCCGCCCCCTCCCCAGCCCCCCACCCCGCCGACCCTCCTCCGTGACAGGGCGACTGCTCGGAGGTTCTGCTTTTCACTTCTGGTCGAATCAGAACGTCAGCAGAGTTGCCCCTGGAAAGAGTTTGCATACTGCTCTGGCTTTGAGAAGTCGAACTTTGCGAATGTGGCTGTCCTGGGCCGCGAGGCTGAGGCCAGTCCCTTGGTTTGAAAAGGCCAAACCAATGGGCACCACTGCAGACAAAACACTTCACTTTGGTGGAGTCGTGCCGCTTTCGCCCCTTTTTTTTTTTTTTTTTACAAAACACCTGGAGCGGTGAAGCGCCTGTCGTCCTGACTTTAGTCGGGTCCTTTAGGACTTGCAGACGTTCCGGAGTTCTGGGGAGGGGGCTGGGGGTGTCTCTGATGTATTTCACGTGTGATATGAGCACAACCTTTGTGTTTACACGAACTGCTTAGAGCTTGGTTGGCTCTCTGTTCTGGGAGAGAAGAAAAATCTTAGTCGCCTGCGGGTTACATGTCTCCAGAAACACAAATAAACGCACAACTGTGGAAAATGCAGTTTTAAATGTTCCCCCCACCCCTTTCTGGCTCTCGCCAATGTTCGCCTCCGAATTAAATTATTGTTAGTGTCCATCGGCCCGCATCACATCAAAGACTTCTTATTTCTAATTTGCAAATTGCGGACACTCTTGCAAGATTTCAAAGGATGTTTTCCTTGAAGAATTTTTTAAAATCTCGTTTTAAAAGAAAGTCTTTCTGAAGAAGTCAACATTTGTTACAGGAAATGGAACTCTTCAGAAGGTAGTCAGCTACAAACCTGTTAAACAATATTTACTTTTTAAACGAATGTAACTCACAAGTGGATGTCTTTAGTACCCTGTAGCTTGTTTACCCGTTTGAGAGACATCATACAATAGCCTTGTATTCATGGCTCCGTGAATACGCTCGGAAAGTATAAGAACAGCTTCGTCCTTTCTTAGGAGAAAAAAATCCCGGTTAGTATGGACTGATTTCTGTATCCTAGGGAGGGGACAGTTGTTCGTATAACTGTGCCTTCGCAGACACCTGACCCAGGAGGGGACTCAGAGGCCAGAACTTCGGGCAGAAGTTTTAACCAGGCCATCTGTATTTAGTCGCATTTTATTGTAATTCCCATGTTTACTGGCATAAAGGCAGTGAAGACGACTGCGACTTTAAGATATTTTGGAGGATTTCACTAAATATTTGTCAAGATAAATACGTACACATAATATATTCTTAGTACAATTACGTAATAGGAGATACGTAATATATCGCATTTTAAATCATAAGTTACCGCGGTGTATCCCTTTTCTGTTCGTTTGATGCCAGCATTTTTGTATCTTTTTGAAAACCTGTGGTAAACAATCAGTTGACTTTAAAAACGGACTGCAGTTTTTAGCTGTATCCAGAGGGGGCGCCAAAAGCCCAGAAACTGTCTGACACAGAAACTGCGGAAAACTTAGACGGTGGTGGAGAGGGGGTGGTGTGTTCCATTCAGTCAGGACTGCGTGTTGCTGCTGAGATTTATCTCGGCAGAAATTCCTACTCGATATCCCCTCCCGTGCGGATCCACCTCTGGGCATCCCAGTTAGGGGAACTGGGAGGTGTGTGTCTAGGGCACGGGGCAAAAAAAAAAAAGCGTTCGGGATGCCTGACGTTTCTGTTCTGCACAGAACGGGGACACCGAGACCACAATGACCCTGGGCTCCCAGGTGCCAAGCGTCGCCCTCTGCTCGGCGTGCCGGGACCAGGCCAATTCTGACCCGTGAGCACCGTCCATTAGCCAGTGGGGGCGATCCTGCCTTTCTGCAAGCGGTCGGGTGCCAACACTCCTCCACCTCTCTGCCGGGGCTCTTCTGCGTCGCCCTTGACCTCCCTAACCTGCCCAGGGAAGAACGCTCGCAGTCCCCGACCGGAGCACCTGAGTCAGAGAGAACCCGAGGGAAAGAAACCCGTGCCACAATGTTCCGCTTACAGATCGGGAAACTGAGGCTGTCGGCCCAGTTTCAGCCAGAGCGCTCTGCCTGGGAGCTAAACAGTCTAGTGGGGCTGAGGGAGGAAAAGGACGCAGATCAAGAAAAGGGGCAGGCGATGGACCGCACTCCACGGATCCCGAGTCGCGCGCTTGGGTCCCGCTCCGCAGCCAGCGCCGCGAGGTCTGCCGCCGGGAGCGGAGCCTTGGAGGTGCGAGCAGATCCCAAGGGAAACCTCGGGAAACCGAGGTCTGGGATACCCCCCCCCCCCACCACCACCACCACCACCACCACCGCTTCTCTACTTCTCGGCGTCGGGGGCCGGCGCCGGGCTCAATTTCCCCAGCCCCGGCGGCCAATCTCCCTCCGCGCCTACGCGGGAGCCCAGGCAGGAGCCCAGGGGTGCTGGCGCTGAGCAAGTTTCCCTGGCTCGGGGGGTGGGGGGTGGGGGCTGGCGTAAACGCCGGGGGTCTGGGGGGGGTTCCGTCTCGGATGGGGGTGGACGGTGTGAGCGGATGGGGTTCCCTTTGCCTGGGGAATTAAGGACCACGACCTCCCTCTACAAAATTCCTTAGCAAAAGTGGGCACTGTGTCTAAATCCGTTTTCTGCAGGGAGGCAAGTCCTGGAAGAAATTGGTCGGGGTGAGAGCGGCAGCATCTCCCAAAGATCTCAGCCCCGGGCAACGTTTTCTACATAAGTGCTCAGGACGAGGGATGCCCCTTCTCTGTGCCAGTTCCCCTGGCCTGGTTCCCTTGAGGTCAAAGACCCCAGTCCCTGGCGGAACACTTAGGTCCCTGGCCCTCCCTCCGCTGCCAACCGCTCCTCGGTAATTAGCACTTTTCACTGGGCGCGGAGCCTGTTTGCCTGTCGCTCTTTGCGCCGGACACCAGTTCTCTTTGAAAAGGAGCGGCAGGTAAGCTTGTCCCAGGACAAGCGTTGGGCCGGACGGCAACAGCAAGAGAGCAGAGGAAAGTCCCAGGTCGCTTCGTTAGGTACGCAATAAATATCTGTTGACCGGCCAAATAAATGTGATCTTTGGACATCGCAGGCCTCCAGACCTCCCAGCAACACGTTCCATAAACGCATGTGACTGTATGTTTCTCCATGTAAATTTCTCCCCAAACGGGCGCCCTACTCTGGGAGATTAACCGACCAGTGTCACCCAAGACTATATAATTCCAGCGCCCCTAAAACTGCAGGCCGAGAGGGGCATTTCAGTTTTCTTCCCCTCTCTGTTTTCGAAGAGAAAAGGGGGTGAGGTGGACGGGAGGAGGTGTCGGGTGAAGGAGGCACGAACGGTCAGTGTGCTCCCCTGTGACCCGGCCGGGCCGGGGGCGCGGACCCTAGCCAAAGCAAGAGACTAGATGAGCTAGTCCAGGGCTGGCCGGCTATCCGAGGGGGAATGGAGGGGTCGGAGTGGGGAAGTCTCAGTCCCAGTCCCAAAGGGACTTGGCTTCCAAAGGGAGTGTGCGCTTTTTTTTTAAACCTTACTTTTTCGAAAATATCTGTTTTTAGTCAAGGTACAAGGGAGCCACGCATCATTCGGATTGCTTCCACGCATGCATCCCTAGAACGGCCTGCGGGAAATTTCCTGGGCCAAGTGTTGTTTTTTTTCTTGTCCCTCCACAATTTTCCTCTTTTAAAAATCTCTCAGGCATTTTCAGCTGAAGGTGCTTTTGCCTTGATGTTTTAAAAATACAAATAAAATAAGCGCTCGACGCAGCGGTGCCTCGGTTGCCGACGGCTCCACAGGGTCAGGGCGCTCACTTCAGCCCCCAGGAGTTTCCTCTGTAGATCAGATTCCCACCTGCCTCCCCTCGGGACCCCTTTCGGTTCAGGGTGTGTTCGGTCCCAGGGAAGGAACCGACAGAAAAGAGCTGAGATTCTCAGGACTTTTGTGCCGATTCCCCAAAGGGACGGCGGGTTCTAGAGCGAGGACTTAATCTCAGCCTGAGGGGACTCTAACAGCTGCTTCCTCTAAGATGTCCTCAGGGGTGGGCGATTATTTCGGATCTTTATGAATCTGGGAAATGTTTCCATCCAACTACAAAAGGGAGAAATGCTATTATTGAACAATCACGCAGATAACTGTCAGAATGAAAGACAAATTATCTTGTGTCTTTCTCGCAGTCCTTTTCTATCCCTGGGCAGAACGCATCTCCTACGTTCTCAGGGCCGAGCCGGGCATCCTCCCTGCCGAGACTTGGGCCCCGCTTCGGAGCGGCGTGGGCGAGGCTCAAGGGCAGAGAGCGCAGCTGGGTCGCCTGCCCTCCGGTCGGAGCTCGGGCGGCAGCGGTAGCGCGTTCTGCCCCGAGGGCCCCGGGAAGGCCAAGGCCATGAGGTCAGCCCCCAACTTTCGAGTTTCCCCGGAGCGAAGTCTTAAGGCGGAGGGTTCTCGGAGCTGTGACGTCGCAAAAACTGTAGCGGGTAGGCGGACCGAGAGCCTGGTTATACAGCCTTGGGGGTTCTCCAGGTGGGGGCCACAGGGAACCCGGGGGACCCGCTGGGCTTCCTGCCTTGTCATTGTTTATTTCAAATTAATTTCTTGGTCCGCGTCGCTTTCCGCAATCCTGCAGGAAGGACAGGCAGCATGATGACCTGATTCCCTCCCGGGGTTGCTTCAAGGGAGAAGCAAGGGGTGTCTCTGGTTCTCTCCCAGCTTCCAATAGGCAGATGAGGCATTTTGAGAAAGCAGGTTTTCTTTTCTTTTCCTTTTTCTTTTTTTTTCTTCTCTCCGTGACATTTTTCTCCCAAGGCCCTTTCACTGATGTAAAAGGAGTAAGTAAACTCTTAAATGCCCCCCCACCCCCGCCGCCCGCCCTTTTTGACGAGCGTGAGATTTGGCCTGGCATAGATGAGAACAGGGTTTTTGTTGTGTTGTTGCTGTCGTGGTTGTTTTTTGTATCCTCGCCTTTACATCGTTAAGACCCAGAAAACTCTCCCAGTGTCCGTGTCTCCATCTTTGGGACAACACGGGTGTACTTCCAATGGGAAAGAGCAGATTGCTTATGTCTCACTGAGTTCTTGGGCTGGAAGCTGCTGCTCCCCCAGTTTCCTGGTGGGAGGAAACATGAGAGAAGGCCCAACAGCCTGGACGAGGCAGGAGTGGTGGCAGAAACGACTTCCCTCCCCGGTGCCCCTAAAGCTCACAAAACTGCCGGCTTCTCACCTGCCGGCCGTCATAGCCACGCGCCACGCAGAGACAAATAGCAGTTCTCCGTATAATTTAAGGGTAGGGTCACTAGAGATTCGGACCTCAGGGCATTTATTATTCTTCAAAAGGGACAGGTAGTCTAAGACAGCCCTAAACGGAGGCATCTTTTCCTTCAATACTCCCTTTCTGGGAGCAGTGGCGACGTCTCACAGGTTGGGAGGCTGTCCTCGGAAAAGTGGTGTCTGATGGAAGGAGGGTTCTATCTCCAGTAGGAAAGGAAGGTAGGGTGGGTAGTCTTGGCTCACATGCCCTATCCTGGCTTTCACCCCCTGCCTCCAGGGTCTGCTCCTCCACCAGAGGCCTGGCCCGTGAAGGAGCCCCGAATCCAGCTGTTGTTTGAACCTCAACTGTCCTAAACGCATGAGGTATCATGGGCAGCAAACCAGGTGCCTCTGGTGCTTGCAGATTTCCAAGGTGTGGGTCACCCCGGACGGCTGTGCGGGAACGGGCCCCATAGGTCTGAGTGTTGTCTCCAGGACCCCAGATAGTGGAGTACAGTTCTGGGTGGAGGAAGTACAGCGTAGTGGGGACATCTTGCTCTCTCCATTCCCATACCCTTTCCTGTCATTCTTTCCCTTGTCATCTCTGTCCCAGAGAGCCCAACCTTAGTCATCCTCAGCTCCCACATAAATCAGTTCAGTGGACATTGCTTGGTGGGCGGGCTATGTGCCTGAACATCCAAAGGGGACAAGACTGCTGTCGTCTCCCGTTCTGCTTTCCATCAGAATTCAGCCTCTGAATTCCACCCATTCCCTGCTTTGTCCTCTGGGCTCACTATGTTCTGAGATCTGCTCTCCCTGCCTCTGCCATGATTTCCCCTCTTCCTGCCCTGAAAGAATGCGTGGGTCGCAGAGAGCTACTTCCCATCCTTGCGGCTCCATCAAAGTGCTGAGGGAGAAGTGGTCCTGAGCTCCTGGCTCAGTGTCCGACCCCTTTCCATCTCCTCCCTCTTGCCCCCAGAGCTCACCTCTCTCCTTCTGTCCCCACTGATGCCGTTCTGCCCTGTGCCACAGCCATCATTTTCCCCGCCCCCCCTTTCTTGGTCCAAGCCCAGAAACGCCTTGTAGTGTGGGATATACGCTTCACTCTCTCTTTGGAGGACATCTGCCAACCAGCACAGTGGTGATGACAGTTTCCAGATGATTTTCCAGGAGCAAAGAAATCTTCTGAGGGAGGAGAGGGTGGCATTGGCCAAACGCTGAGTGGGCTGAATGTTGTGGTTCCGGAGAGGCCCAGGAAGGTGGGGTTTTGGGAGGCTCCAAGATTTCTTTTTCCCCTTTCGATTCTGCCTAAAGCAAAACTCACTAATTGCTTTTTATTTTCCTGGCACGGAGGAGGCTCTCTTGATTCTGAGTCTCCTCCAGGAGCTTAGATCTGAGGAAAGCAGGGTTTCAGAGTGATATTGGTGGAGGTGTTTGCCTCCAAGCTCCCTTCCTCAGCTCAGCAAGGCCTGAGACCTGCTTTAGCCAAGTCTTGGGTTAGTATCAGTCTGGAGGAGCGGACAGGTTAGGCAGAGGACGGCAAGAACGGTCACCGACCCCTTCCTTTGTCCCCAGGCTTCGCCAGCCCACGTTTGCCAAGGGCACTTTGATTTTCAGTCAAACAAACCAGGAAGTGACGGTGAGGCTGCTTTTGAGACTTAAGAATGGGTTCAGAGGAAAGACCAGGTTCTCTTTTGATTCTAAGAAATCCCAAGCAAAGCTTCCTTGGAATTTCCTTAGAAAGAATTATTGATTTGCCTTCATTTCCTCATTCCTGAGAGTAGTCCTAATTCCTCAGGTGTTTCCCATGTTTCTTTGGTTGTTTCTCAATGACTCACGTATTGAAGCGGCCCAGCCCTCCTGGATTTATGTACTGGTTTAGACCTCATCTTCGAGAGTTTCCTTTCTCATGGGCTGGGGAGCCTTCCTTACAACCCTTGCTGGCAGCACACCTCTCCCTTTGCAGGGAAGGGTGTCTCTCTCGGATAAAAGCTGCCCTCATCTACTGTTGTCTTGGGAAAGATGTGAGTCTTATTCAGACTATGGAGTAAATGACTATATACTTAGTATATTCTCAGTCTCAGAGGTAGCCAGACGTTAACAGAAGATAGAGATCCGAGGTCTTCACAGATCTAACCCCTCTGTGAAGACTTGAGGTCTCCCCAGGAATAGATACTTGCTCTTATCTCTCTGTTTTTATAACATTTTGTTCATGCCTCTTTGTGTTGTCATTTGTCCTTTGTGCGGATATGCTTACCGTTAAACTGTGATCTCCTTGAGGACAAGTACAAAGTGTTATTCTCTTTGTATCCCCAGTCTATATGCCACAAAGACTCTGCCGAATAAAGATTCATTTAGAGAATGAATGACCAAAATTTAGCCACAGCAATGACTATCTAATGGTAGATTTCTGCTAGTCACGTGGTGAGACACCTTGGCTGGTCGGATGAGATATCTTTATGGCTCCCCTCCAAAATGTGTACCGTAGACGGCTGCCTATGCCACTCACAAGGAAGTATGTCCTTGTTCTGGAATCCTCTTTTAAGTTTCCTACCCTCTGACTTCCTCCTATAGGAAAGAGTGTTGGAGACATGCCTTTGGAGAATTTTTGGAGTGATGGATGTAAAGCTTTTAGATTACAATCTTTGTACATTTCTGGCCTGGATTTACAGGTTCTGAGAAAACAAACCACAAACTGAAATCATTATTAACATATCAGAACCTCTAAAACCCCCAGACCTTGCTACCCAAATATACAAGGATAATAAATATTTTTTTCTTCCTGGTTTTCTTGCTTGCTTTTCTAAGCATGAGGTACAGTCCTTTCATGGATGAGCCGCGGTGCACGGTGTGGCGGCCTGTCGAATGAATGGTGGGCGGGGAGAGTGGGGAAGGGGGGTGGTCCGGAGCAGAGTAGACAGTTATGACCTGGCTTTCCTCTGCAGCTCCCCTAAGAAAGGCATTTTCTTTCCTCTGCCAAGGGCGCTGCTGTTTGTTTGGAGAAGGAGGGCTGTGGGTATGGAATTAGGGGTGTCATGTGGGCTGCACATGTGGCTGGAGCTACCTGAAATCTGCAGGCTAATCAGTCCCAGGAGCCCCAGAAGCACAAATCCCTCCCCTACTCCTCTTTGGGGGCGGGGGGGATTTAAAGGGAAAGAGAGAATGAAAGTGTGTGTAACGTGGATGTACGATGTCTAGGGACTTGGGGGACTCTTGCAGTAATGTTTGGACCTAGCACCCTACATCCTCTCCAACCAAAGGCACTTGAAAAACAAAATCACCCATCTCCACCCCTGCCCCTCATTCCAGAGAGAAACCAGAGCTTTGCGAACTATTGTACTGGCTTGAGGGTGGGGTGGGGCGGGGTGGGAGGAGTTAATTTCAACATGTATTTATTTAGCTATTAAGTGTCAAAGTGTCACGGCTCTTTGCTCTTCCTGGGTGAAACTTGGTACCATACGGGTGGGGTGATGCAGTGCGGGGTCGAGGATGGGCATTCTCTTCCAGCCAGTGGGCGGCCACCCCGGGTAGGAAATGTGGGGCTCCCGGCTTGGGGAAGAGAAGCCTCCAGTCTGTTTAGAGCCTGTATTCTCCCTACTCAGTGCACTGTGTCCATTTCCATCACTCCGCCCCACAAAACCAGCAGCTACCCGGGTCACCCATCGTAGCTCTACACGGTTCCCTCCGAACGCCCATTCACACGCTGCGGAATCACTCGCTCCGGGGCAGTAATCCTGGGGGTTCACACTCTATGCCCTCTCTCTTTTTCTCCCACGCGCACGTGTACACGCGCACACACGCGCACACGCGCATCACTCTAAAGAATCGGCCCTTGTGCCTTCTCATCTATTACTGAAAAATAACTTCACCGCTGATGAGAATACTCCTTCCGGCCGCTTCCTGCTTCTGCTTTTGAAGTGCCCTTACATCCACTCATCAGCTTTATTCCCTGGACATGTTTAGGACGCTGTGAGGGGAAGAAATTATGCTCCCTGCTCTTTTGTGTTCAGAAACAGAAGCCCTGAAAAGAGCGTGTGGCTTGCTCAAGGTCACGCAGTTAAGGGGAGAGGCAGGTCCCTGGATCCCGTGTTGCCAGGGTCGCATCCGCCTCCCCTGGCGCGTCCCACACACGCAGAAGGCCACACACTGCCGTCACTCCCCCACGTTCTCACTGTTTCCCCGGAGATCTCCTTGGGCTCTGGCTCTTTTCTGGGTCACGCGGAGAGACGGGGGGCGGGTGCTCTACCCTTTTGTGAAATGTGTCTCTGATCTTATCTCCTCCCTTCTCCCCTAATCAGGGTTTGGCCACCTTTGTCTCAGAGGAGCAGAGAACAAAGTGTGACTTGAACCATGCACATCTGACGTGTCTTTCCTCCTCTTCATTTCCTTCTCAGGAGAACCTCTCTGGGTTTGCAGAAGTGGCGCCTTGGCTGACGTCGTTGCACAGCCATCATTGCACTGTGACGTGTGCTGGGATTTCTTTCTTCTCTGGGTTTGGGTGGCAGCTTTCTTACATCTTGATCGAGGCTTGTCCAGGTTTTCAAAATCATTTTACTCAACATAGCAGAAATGGGAGGTCACTGTCCCCCGAATCCTGGAGAAGTCCTCAGCATTCTGGAAGGCAGGACCCTGTGTCATCACCCTGTCCCTTTTTGCTCCATGGGGTCATTTATTAATAAGAGGAAGTGTTGGCAGAGCCCTTACCATGTGCTTGGCAATCTGCTAAGGGCTTTACCTGGATATGTCACCTGTATCCCCCCAAGAAAACCTTTGATGGTACTTCTTCCTTTCCCCCATTTAACAGATGAGAAAGATAAGGTTTAGAATGGTTAAGTCACTTGTCCAAACTTTTACAGCTCTCAGGGTAAAGGGCTAAAACCCCACACTAACAGCAACAGTGAAACAGGAAAACAATAGCCACCAGTGCTTGGGTGATTATTGTGTAAAAACTCAGAAGACCAGATGGGCTAGGCATTGTCATCTCTCTTCTCCAGTGGGGGAAATTTTACCCATAGCCTTGTTTCTTTCTTGGCCTTGCCTTATTTTCTTTGGACTTTGTGTTTTATGAAGCAACAACCCAGATTTGGGGACAAAAGTTCCCAAACAAGGCTGTCAGTGGAAGGGAAAGGCTTGGGAGGGGAGAGGGGCTGCTGGGATTTCTGACTCTCAAATGGCTGTCTTGCGTTTTCCATAAGTCACGGCTGATTCAGTAACCTGGTGATCTCACTTCCCATCGGTACTCGCTGTTTGCCTTATAGCCATTCTCCCCTCCTGCCCAGACCCTGGAGAAACCCAGTGTAAGAGAAGAGCGCATTCTTTGGGGCAGGAATCAAGATTAGAATCCTCTGGTTCAAACTTGGTCTGTAGGAGAAGACATTTAATTTGTACAGATTGATGTTTGAGACTTGTTGGTGTACAGCACGTGGGGAGAGGGTTGTGATGCTGGTTTAAGGAAAGAGGAAGCGGATGGTCCAAAGAGGGGGGTGGGCAGATGCTGCGGAGACTTGAGCTCAGCTTCCCCGATGATGTCCTTTCCACCATTCTCTAGTGGTTTCTCTATGGAGGAGACAGATTAGAATTCAACTGGGCTCAGTCTTCATTTCTGGCAATCATTCCGGTATAATTGGTTGGAAAAAAGGAAAGGTGGGTAAAGGTGATTGCACAGGACTATCTCCAGAGAGTATACAGAAAGGGACAGAAGACCTCCAGAGAAGAACAAAGATCAGTTATTTTAGTAGCACAGTTTATGTATTTATTTATCTATTTATTTATTCATATGGCTGTGCCGGGTCTTAGTTGCAGCAGGTGGGATCTAGTTCCCTGACCAGGGATCGAACCCCGACCCCCTTAACCGCTGGACCACCAGAGAAGTCCCTAGTAGCACATTTTATTGATGTTTCCTGACCTCAGATACTTCTCAGGGGAGCCAGGGAGTCTAGTGGGGATGAGAACAATGACAAATTCAAACGTTAGGACTCCTGCCTCTGGGAAGCATCCAGTACATTCTAACAATGACACAGAGCCCTTTAAAAAAAGCATCGCACATTCACTCCACAAACATTTCACGAATGTCTAAGACAGGCCTGGCTCGTGCTACACAACTACCCAAATGGACCAACTCAGGGCAGCTTCATTTCTTAATCCATCATGTCAGGCTGTGCTGCTCTCTTAGCTGAAGCCCTTGCCCGTCCAGCATTTCGCAAAGAAATGCCACTTTGGGGACCTGATTTATTTTAAAAAAGCAACACATCCATGCCACATAACTGGACACTGCCCTCTGCCTTCCCCGCGTGTGTTGGACGCTCGTCATAGTCTTTTTCTAGGCTGTGGCCACAGGGGTTTCCATGGATGGTATAAAGTGCTTTGTGTATTGGAAACTGTGAATAAAAAGGTAGAGGGGGAAGAAAAAAAAAAGGCTAACCCTCAAGCTCACCCAAACCCTAAACCTCAGACTCTTGGAAGGAACCAGTGGTGTAAAACTGTCCCAGACTGCAAACATACCGTCAGCAGGGAGCCGTTTCCGAAGAGACTGGTGTTTCTGCCACTATGGAGGCCTCGGCTGGCCGGTCCACACCGAGGAGTTGAGATCCTTTTTTAAGTTTCTGAAAGCAGGACGCTCTCTTCCTGCCACAACCCTCACCCCGCCGCCCCCCACCCCTCCAGCCCCGCCCCAAACCTCCCTGCCTCCCAGGAGGATGGCCCTCTCCTCCAGGGGCTCCTGGCTGCCCCCCAGCAAGAGCTGACACCAGCCTCCCCTTGGTAGCACTCACCGCTCTTGCCAGCCCTTATCTGGGAAGGCAGAAGCCCTACCTTTCAGATTCCCCACAGTTTCTAAAAGAAGGTATTGTTATTTTCTCAAAACTGCCCAGGTTAGGAACAAAGGCAGACTCTGCATCTTCTTTGAGCAGGAGTGAGTTGAACTGGCATTCCTTTAAAATGGCTTGTTATTACAGCCGATCTCTGCTAACAATTACCTGACAATATAGAAAGGGATCTGACTCCTTTAGGGTCCTGTTGGGTTTTGCCTTTTCTCTTTTTCTTTTCCTGGAGCCTTAAAAAAAAAAAAGCATACTCGCAGCTTAGCCGGGCCTAGTGTATTTTCATTCATGACGTCTGGGGAGATCTTACTGACAAATAATTATTTTATACAGATGTGCGTGCGTGGCTATGTGTCTGTGTACGCGCGTTCTCCGAGAAAAGAAAATAGGGATAATTTCTTTCTTTTTATAATCAAGTTGTCGCTTCTTGAGAACAGGATGGTAGAAAAAAAAAAAAAGAAAGGAGTGAGGTGCTGAATTTTGGAAACAGAGAGAGAGAGTGTGATAAGGGATGGTTTGCTTCACAAGCGGGTTTAGCATTTTTTATCTGATTTGAGCAAATGCCTTGAAGGTAATTGGTGCTCAACAAATATCTGTTGAAGGGAATTGCACCTGCCATGCTTGATATGTTTAAGTGAAAGGAAGTCCAGATTGTGTGCTGGAATTGGTTAGGTAGGAGAAAAAATCTTTCACTGACGATTTGGGAGATAGGAGAGTTCTGAAGGTTCTAATGCAACAGAGCTTGAGAGGATGGTCGGCGTGTTTGGTTAAACCTAAAAACTAACTTCTGCCAACACAGTGCAACCTCCATATACCTTTCCGTTAATAATCCAAAATCCAGGGTTGCTCAGACCAAAAATGTGACCTCTGCGTTCCTGTAAATATGTTGTGTTACCTTTTGAGAAACACTTTGCTTCTCAAGGAGGCTGTTTTCTCCTCTTAGAAATGAGAAGCTGCCTTGTCTGAGTTTCCATAGATATTTAAGCGGCGTTGCCTCAGGCTTACTAGGGACTTTGACCTCTGAGATAAGAGCTGGATTTAAAAAGCCGATCCAAACAAGCACCTGGCACGATGCGCATTGTTATTCCATTAGATCCATTTGTTTGACAGAGAAGCTTGGGGTGGAATTGGTGGGTGCCCTAAATGCCCTCGCCTGGTGAGAGGGAAGACACTCCCTAAATATCTCTTGCAGCCCAACCAACCTCCCAACTCAGTAGACAACTAAACAGAAAATTCCGTGAATACCAGGAGACTGGGTTGTTTGGGGATGGATGGAAGCTCTCTTGAGACTTCCGACTGATACGAGCCCTTTCAGAGGCAATGCGTGTCTAGAGGGGGTCAAGTCCTTGTAAGACTCTTTGTAATATGAGCCTCATCCCAAACGCTCAGAATCCTTTTTGATGAGGATGGATTTGATCGCAGATAGAGGGTTGTGTTTGTTTGTCTCAACCAAAACCAACGTGTCACCTTCCCCTCTCACCCCTTTGTTGCCACCTTCCCGGCTCCCTCTGGCGGGGCCCACACATTGATTTTCATTTTCAACACTTAGAGCCTGACTTAGTGATCTAAGATCACTGACTCAGAAAATGGGAAAGGTCAGTCTGACTAACACCTCACCCAGCGTCCTGGGATTAGCGTGCAAAACAAACAGATGGGAGATGGCCTGTAGGCTCCCAAGAGATGATTCCCGTGTGTGAGACAGCCTGGGAGAAACGGATGGCGTTTCTCAAGCTCACTGACATCACTCAAGTTCATGATCCAGGGTTTCACCTTATTGAGGTTGGGGGTTGGGATCCTACTGGAAGAACGGAAGAACTAGGCTGGTGGATTAAAAAAAAAAAAAAAAAAAAGGAGGGGAAGGGAGAGGAGTTCTTCCTGCTAATCAAAGGAGAAACCAAATAAAACGAAGGAAGTCCAAGAAAAATACAACGCTGTTGTTTTGGGGGCATAAGACGCTGGCTGGAGGCTTCATTGAGTAATCCAAGTCACACCCTTTCTCTGTGTGACTGAAGGAATGTTGGCTGTTTCTCTGAGGCAGGTGGGAGGTGGGTAGACAGGTCTATGGAGATGAGAATTTCTTGGAGCCAGAGCTCTCTGAACATCTCGTGGCCTTGTAGCCGGGAGGCTGGGACACAAAGAAGCAGGAATGTGACGCTGAATTAGAGCCAGGGAGAAGCGACCATGGTCAGAGATGAGGCGAAGCAGAAAAAGGTAGAAGAAAACTCGGAAGCAACAGGGGAAATGACCTTGTTCTTTTTTGTTCTCATCTGAACAGGGCTCCTATGTCCTCAAGAGCCCCTTGGCTCCCTTTCATAAAACCATAGGGCGGCTACCCAGGAGAGGTAGCGTGTCTGGGTCTGGGGTGCGACGGGAAGCAGGAAGTACCAGTCATTTCACAAGAAGGCTTGACAGTGGAGAGAGAGCCAGCAAAAACTGGCAGACCCCCAAGGTGGGGTAAGAACGTCTGGCCTGGCCTGAAGAACATTTGGCTTCACGTAGTTCTGTGAGTATGTTAAAAAACACAGCAGTCCACAGAGTTGTTCTGCCAGCCCACCTAAAACATCACTTTCTCTTGCCCATCCTTGATCGTTTCTCTACGAGGCCAGGTCAGCTGCTGGCGGTGAACTTCCACGGCCCAAGGAAGGATTGATGTGCCCACAGGACTTGTCAGGAGAGTCCTTCCCGAAGCAAGTTCTTAAATATAATTCTCATAAATGCGTGTAGGCTCCTGATGGCCGCTGCTACATCATTTCATCCCTCCTCCCCGCCTCACTCCTTCTCCTTCTCTTTAGATTTTAGCAAGAACGTTTGTATGGTTGTAGATACAGCTCTGGAGTTGCTTGTGACTCTTCTTTGGGGAGAGTTTCACGGTTTGATCAGTTGGTGGTCCCTTTCCTTCTGAACATGTCCATCTGTTCTGTGGACCTTTGTCTCTCTCCTGGGCTGGGCATCTCTTAGCCAAACTCTAACTTTTCTTCTTCAACTACTAATGGCAAAGACTCAGAAGATGCCCCTTCTTTTTCATCTGATGCAAAATGTATCAGATTCATCAACAGTGTCCTATCCTGGTGCATCTGAAACTGCACTCTTTGAGAAAGACAAATGTCATTAGCGTGCTTTCAATTGTTTCCAAAACGCTTGTTCTCCAAGCATTTGTTTCAGTTCTCGAGTCTCTGGACTTATGCAAACGGGCGTTATTCCTTTTCTAATGCACAGCAGTACTCTGGATTTAGAACTCATAAATTCTCTCTCTTTTTTTTTTGTGTGTTTTTTATTTGATTGACTGGCCCTGTGACTTTAGAAAAGCTATACCACATCTCTGGGCTTCGGGTGCATCTCTCACTCAAAGGCAGTTCTTCATCAAAAGTTAGCATGCACTCACTCTTCTTTTGCCTTTCCCAAGGCCGGAAGACTGACCGTAGCAATCTCTAACGTGCTCCCTTATGGAGGAATCTGGTTAGAGTTGTGTGTGAAGGAGCTTAGAAGGAGGGAAGTTGGAAACTGTCAAGAGCTTTTTGGCCTGAAAGATGGCAATCCATTTGCTTAAGAATCAGAGAAGAGCTAATCATCTGTGGGGCATGAGCCCCAGAACTCTCAGGGTTTCATATTTGTATGGCAGCCACCACGGAAAATATCTCTGGGCTGAACAGATGAGGGATGAGTCTGTCTGGAAATATTTCCACAATGTAAATAGCCATGTTTACAGTAGGGCATATGGACAGAGTTTAGAGTTGATAAATT
The DNA here is from genome assembly GCF_949774975.1 of Lagenorhynchus albirostris. Taxonomy (NCBI): domain Eukaryota; kingdom Metazoa; phylum Chordata; class Mammalia; order Artiodactyla; family Delphinidae; genus Lagenorhynchus; species Lagenorhynchus albirostris. Next base: position 55,617,732 of record NC_083114.1, read on the forward strand.
TCCATCACTTAAAAAAAGAAAAAAAGGTGATCCAGCCAATAAAAGATATATCTTAACAAGTGCTGGTGTCTGAATTCTATTTGTCTGATACAGCATGGCCTTACCCAACTATGGCGTTTTAACATTCTCTGGTTCCTATCACGACCGTACTGTCCGGTTTTCTGAATTTAAAATCTGAGCACTCAAAGCAGTTCTTTGCAGAAAGGTCTTTGCCCGCTAGACAGAAAACAGCTCTCCAGGGGACCCTGGGTTTGGCGGGTAGCATCCCTCGTGCTCCAGCAATAGTAATGGCCTCGATTGTTAAAAGAATGGAGTATAGGAATCCAGGGCAATGAGAAGCACTTATTGTTGGCTATGTTCTCATCTATAACTGGGTGCTGATTGGGGACCCTTTCTAAAAATACTACTGCTGCTAATACTAATCCTTGAATTATTCATTGAAAAGCCACAGTGAGTAAGAACTTTGTACTAGATATGCCACGCTCACGATGGCTCCTTTTACAAGGGCACCACAAGGTAGAGGACCTGGATGTCCAGCCTGATTCTCTACAACGGGAGGCAAGACTAGGGCCCCTCTCACGAGGCCACTTGAGCATTTGAGCTAGCGGATGTCACGTGGAAGGGTTCCTGGAGTCTAATAAATGCTCAGCATAGGTTCATTGGGTGAGCTCTCTGCTCATCATAAATTGAAGGCAAACTGAGGCTCAGAGCAGTACACTAACACATCCAGGTACACATAGCTGGTAAGTGGAAGGGTTGAGATCAAAAACCAGACCTGTGTATAACGGTAACCCAGGCTCTTCTCCCTTCTGAAAGAGGATGCCCTGGACATCACCTTGAAGAACCACGGAGTACTGATTTCCCGTGTCGTAGGTTTCCCATGACAAGTCTCTTGAAAAAGGTGGCTTGGAGAAGAGGGTAGGAATACAAGAGCCATGCAGGAGAAGGGCAATAACTTACAAATATGCCTCATGGGTCGTTACCGGGTGATTCTCTCCAATTTCCTGGATAGTTGAGATTTTCATAATAGAATGTAGGGGGAAATAGGGTGCACCGGAAGCAAGATGAGCTTTGGGCAGAAGGCAATACAAACTGTGATCTCAGCATTTGCTAGAGGCAAGAAAGAACAGCAGTGACCTGGGGCTCTGAGCACCTTTTCTGGGGGCTCAGCTCCTGAGACTTGCTTGGCCTGATTCAGAAGACATCTGCCCGAGTGGGTAGATAGGTTCTAAGGAACAAAAAGCCTCTTTTCCCAGAACCTTGCTGTTCTCCGCATTACATAATGTTGAGTTATGTGCCTACTGTGAGGTTGGCAGGAACCTGAACATGATATGTTGACAATACATGGAGTCTTGCATGCAAACTTTGTTTATATGCTGGGCCCTCCCTCTGAGTCTGGGGGCAGGTAGCTGGCTGCACCGCCTCCATCAGAGCCGGGAAGAGTCGGTATTTTATGGACGGTCATGTTTGTTTTGCTAACTATGTTGGCCATTGTGAGTTTGGTTAAAGCAAAGCCCTGTAAAGGGATGGAGAAAGCATCCTTTGATAGAGAGGCAACTGCGTTTCCGTATGTATCTTCCTTGTCAGATGGCATCCCTGTCCACGGAGGAGGGCCCACCTATGTCAGAAAGGAGACTAGAGCTCTCTTTTGAGGCTTTAACTCATTGCTTAGATGTTTTGTTTTCATGCCGACGCCCACTGAAATATGTAACCAAGTTTTCTGTCAAAGTTGGCTGCTGGCGTCGGAGAACGGAGAAGTGGAATTCCGCCCTTGAAGGAACAGCAGAACCACGCAGTCCAGTCTCTCACTTCCAAGCCATTGGATCTGAGCGGGAAAAGAGATCAGCCCTTCTCAAGAAGCCTTCCCCATCCCAGCCAAGAGGGAGTTCGGGCCTCAGGTCGGGGCAGGTCCCCATGAAGCAGCCGAATGTTTGCAAAACAAGCAGCAGGATGAAGAGACTCAGTCTCCAGAGACAACCCCAAGGTTGTGACAGTCTTGGGAGGGGCTATGGGAGCTGGGGCCAGGAGGCAGACCTGCTTGGGAAGAGCATGGTCCCCTCCGCTCACCACCTGGGATGCCGTGTGCCGAGCAAGGAAGGGCTAACTGGCTGGGATAATTGTCCAGTGTTTATATTTGAAAAGGGATACTACACTTCCAGGATAATTCCCTCCAGCCTCCTCTTGGGCTAAGATTTCCAATTGGTCTAGAATCTTGAAGAGAAATCAGGGGCTGATTCCCTGGCTGAGTGGGCTGCAATCACACCTTTCAATACTAATTATCTGCTCCTTGAGCTCAATGACATTGAGCGTCCGGGCTCTGGCTGGGGCCAGCCTTGCCCAGTGGTTTGCATCACTGGCTTAAGACAATGATTTGAACAGACAAAGTGCCCGAACGATGCCTTGATAAGCAGGAAATGAACGCTTGTTTGCAAATAAGATTGGGAAATGTGATCGGCTTCTTGTTCTGCATCGGTCTTTGGGTAACTAGCCTGATAGTACTCATGTAGAAATAATATGTTAGAAGACACCGAGAAAGGGAGCCTTTTTATTATGACCCTCCCCTGAAACTTTCTGTACCTGAAGCCAGGCAGAAGTAAATGAAATTGTTGTTTTGCGCGCTTTTTATCCCCCTGAAACTATTCTAGCTTGAATGTTTCTTTGTGGGGATTGGGGGAAACGGGTAACGATTTGATATGAAACTTTTTCAGCGTTGGGCCTATTCACATACATGTCTTTTCCTAGATGCCTGTTTCTGTTCTCAGCCTTCTGTGACCACTTCCTCCAGGAAGCCTTCCTTTGCTGAAGAGAATAAAATGTTCATTTCTACTTGCATGCAGCTACCTCAAGGCTCCTTAGTGTTACATAAACAGCTTTGGCGTGGGATCATTTGAGGGGTGTATTACTCTGTAACTGAAGTGCATTATGAGTGTCTGGAAGCTCATGGAGGTTTAAGATGTGGGTTGGGTGAAGGGAGAGAGATTATGGGCCAGTTACCCATTGGAGATGCCTGCATTGGTGTCCATTTTAATATATCATTTCTCATGAAGGAGTATTGGGCGCAAAGAATAGATGCTCACGGTCTTTAATCTTTGGGGAATGTTACTTTCAAATCTTGGCCTCTTGATCGTAAGTTAGAGAAGTCTAGTGTTATGGGTTGAATTGGGTCCTCCTAAAAGATGTTGAAGCCCTAAGCCCTGGTACCTCAGAATCTGGCCTTATTTGGAAATAGGGTCATTGCAGATGTAATTAGTTAAGATGACATCACACTGGAGTAGGGTGGGCCTGAGATCCTATAGGACTGGTGTCCTTTTAAAAAGGGAAAATTTGGACACAGACATATATATACAAAAGGAAGAGACAGGGAGGGGAAAGCAGAGGATTGGATTGATGCATCTGTCAGCCACGGAACACCAGAGGCTACAGAGGCTGGGAGAATGACATGGAGCATACCCTTTCCTAGTGCATTCGGAGGGACCATGGCCCTGCTCAGACAATGACTTTGGACTTCTAGCCTCCTGAACTACGAGACAATACATTTCTGTTGTTTTAATCCACCCAGTTTGTGGTACTTCATTATGGCAGCCCAAGGAAACTGATACACCCAGCTTCTACAGATCCAAATACTTCGGACGGGAGTAGCAATGTCAGCCTCCCCAGACCAAAGAACACATACGTCCTTTGATTTTCCAACTTGGGAAGTGGGAGGTTCTCAGTCGGTGATGACTGATGGCTCTGGCCTACCTTGAGGGTGTTTGCGTTTCAGGGGACTGAATCAACTTGAAGCGAGCCTCAGGCCACATTACTAACAGGGGTCAGGATGCAGCTGAGATGGCAGTATGGGAGGATGGATTTCCACTTTGAATCTCTCCTTCATCCTCTTATCATTACTCCCTTCACCCTGGAAGGGCAGCCAAGAGATAAACACTCAGGACTGGGGCTCACTCTACAGTCAAGGATGCTTAAAGCCGCAGACGGTTTTCATGGATTTTTCTTACCTACTTGACCAATCTTACAGCCCTTTGAAATAGATTAGAGTGTTCCCTTTAGCAATCCTCCCATGCAACTGCCCCCAAAAGTAACTGGAACTCAGGGGAAGTGGAGACCTCTGGGCTGAAAACAGCGAGTGTATTTCACCTTCATCTTTTGGTTTCTATCCTGAGATAGTCCTGATGTGTTTCTTTGTCTACTTAGCTTCTGCTCTGTGATGGAGAGGACAACCAGGGAGGAGATTTCTCTTGCCCAGGCCCTTGCTTTTTGCCATCTTAGTGTTTAAAACCTTTGAACCATAGAGCTCTAAGGACCCTCAGAGATTAATATTAAAGCTTCCTTATTTTTACTTGAGAAGCTGAGTTCCAAAGAGTGAATCAAACTTGCCCAAGATGCTCTTGCCTTAAAGTGGACTTTGAATCCACGTATTCGGAACCTTTCTCTTTGTTTCATACCATGTCTCTATTCCTTCCTTTTCTCTGGAAGGTTCAAGGCTTGCCTCATGATTTGAGAACTCCTCAGTATTCTCTCTTCCCCAAGCTCCCATCCTTCTGCCACCAGACTACGCAAGTTTGTTCTCTTTCTCTGTGCAGCCCGCCCTCTCCGCCCGGAGGGAAAGGAGAACTTATATTTCCTGGACACCTGCTCTTTGCCATGCATCATGCTGAGTGCTTTACCTGTGTTAGCAAATGAGGGGACTGTGGCTCAAAGGGGGGGGAACGTCATGCCCCAAATTTTACAGGTATTAAAAAGTGGAGCTGGAATCCACGGTTCTCTGGGGAGTTTCTTTCTCCAGCTAGAGAAAGGGGACCACACCCATGGGGCCCTGCTTGGGTGTAGCTGTAATCAACAGAGGGAGGGTGAACATGGTACCTTCCTGCTACATTTCCATTCTCTGCCACACTCTTCCAGCTCACCTGTTTCTCGTTTCAAGTCAACGAGAGCGTTTTGATTCAATAGGAGCAATGCCTGCTATCGGTAACGAGGTGACTTATTTTTTCCTGCTCTGAACCGTCCCAAGATAAATAGGACACTCTATGGTCATGGCACATGCAGACTCTCCCGTGGCACGCTTATAGGTCTAGCATCATGGTCAAAGCAAATCAACAAATATTTGGTGGGTACCCACGATGCTCACGGTGAAAGGCGTGAGGTATGAGCTCCTCTGTTTGAGTTGGTTCCTAGCCTCAAGAGGGATGACTCAGGAGCCACTTAGCAAGTCAACATGCCCAGAATAAGGATGTCCTATGAGGAAAGCAGCCACTGGCCATCCCCCAGTTCACCTCCAAACCTTTCCTGTCACGTCTCTCCATTCCTAGCCTAGCCCTGTTGCTATGGCCACGGCCATATCCTGCTCACTCAGTTTGGTGCCTGAGCCGAGGTTTTGCCCCACCTCCTCCTCAAGTGGCCAGAATGATGTAGTGGAAAGACTGGGCACCTGGGCTCCTTGCCTCCTGATCCTTCTCTGCTACAGGAACCAGGTAGGGGGAAAATCCCACCGAGCCCCATTTTCCACACTTGTAAATAAGGGGTTCTCCCAAAGGAGATGAAAACAGGACATTGAAAGGACATCTGCAGCATTATTCATAATAGCCAAAAGAGGGAAACAATCTCAGTGCCCTCACCCATCAATTCAATGAATGAACAGATAAAGGAGATGTGAGATGTATGTACACATACGTGTGTGTGTGTGTGTGTGTGTGTGTGTGTGTGGCTGAACAGTGGAATATTATTCAGCCATAAGAAAGAAGGAAACCCTGCCATTTGTTGCAACATGGTTAGAACTTGAAGACATTATGCTAAGTGAGATAAGTCAGACAGAGGACAAACCCTGTTTGATATCACTTATATGTTTAATCTAAAGAAGCCAGATTTGTAAAAACAGAGGAAAGCGGTGGTTACCAAGGGCTGGGAGGTGGTGGGATAGGAGAGATGTTTTTTTTAAGGTTACCAACTTGCAACTAGTAGATAAATAAGTCCTGGAGTTGTAACGCACAGTATAATGAGTATAGATGACAATATTGTATTATAAGCATCAGACTTGCTTAAGAGACTAGGTCTTAATTATTCCCAACATAAAAAAAGAAATGATAATCATGTGACCTGATCGAGGTGCCACTGCTACAACGGCAGTCATATTACAATATATAAATATATCAAATCAACATGATGTACCTCTTAAATTTACACAATGTTATATGTCAAACATATTTCACTTAAAAAACACTTGTACTAATGAGAACCTACTGTATAGCACAGGGAAGTCTGTGGTGACCTAAATGAGAAGGACATCCAGAAAAGAGGGGACATATGTATACGTATAGCTGATTCACTTTGCTGTACAGTATAAACTAACACAATATCGTAAAGCACCTATACTCCAATAAAAAAATTAAAAAAAAACCACTTGTAATAAGGGGATTCTATTTACTAATAAAACAAATCCTTCTTCCGGTTCTAAAACTTTATCCTTTTCCTGTGCCAATCCCTATTCGATCACTCTTTTCAAGACTTTAGCCAAAACTCTTTTCATTTTTTCCTAATTCTAACTCAAAGCATTTAACTAAATAGTTTCATTATACTATTCTATGCTTTTTAAATAGGCTCCTAGAATAGTTTCATAAGTATATATATATATATATACTTACATATATATAAGTATACTTATATACTTATATATATATATATAAGTATACTTATAAGTATACTCATGTACTTATATATATAAGTATATATACATATATAGCAAGTTTATTAGCTATTGAGTGTAGAACTGCATCATTCATTTATTTATAATCTCAGGCACTTGACAAATCTGTATCATATAAATAGAACTTAATTGTAAATTCCCATGTATTAGCTTGTCACCGATAATATTTTTTCATCCAGCCTTCTGTTAAATTCTTCGATGACTTATTGATAGATATTTTTATAAACACACTTCCATACTTAAGCAGGTAGAGAGGATTCCCAAGCAGATGTGGGAAACATGTTATACAATTGGTGTAGTATCCAAATTACAGAACACACAACAAAAGAGTTTGTGATGTCTTTTCTGGCAACAAGATCATTAGTCTCCTTGGCCTTTTGGGCTACACATCTTCCTGCCACTGTTATTTATCATTCACACGAGTTCAGCTGAAGATAAAGCTGCCCACAGGATCAAGGATGCTGGGTTCTGGCGGCTGTTATTGATCTTTCCCTTGAACTAATTAAGCCTGGACAAAGCAAGGACATTTATTATGATTTAAACAGATATTGACGGAGTCCTCATCACATTCCAGGTACCATGCCGGCACAGCAGAAGGCAGCTCCCAAGGAGCTTCACGTTTGAACAGGAAGACAAAGCAAATAAAGGGTGCTCGATATTGTGACAAATACTTGAAGAAAACCAATGAATGCCCAAGATAGGCGATAATTGGTGTGGGCTGGGTGGAGGATGGCCTCCTTCAGGCAGGGTAGCTGGGGAAAGGCTCTTTGAGAAGATGGTGTTTAAGCTGAAGCCTGAAGGATTAGGGATGCCATTCATGAGAGTCGGGGGACGTGGGGAGAGCATCGCAGGCAGAGACAAGAGTACATTCAAAGGCCCTGGGGTGGGGAAGACTCTGGTATGTTGGAGGAAACAACAGAATGCTGACTAGCTTTCAAATGTGGAGCCTCTGGTGTAGAGAGTGAGTAACTTTTTCAAGCCCACCCTGCTGGAAAGTGGAGAGTCCAAGTTTGTCCTCTTTCCCGCTCACCATGCTTCAAGGCGTGCAGTCGGCTGGGTGTGTGTCTCTAAGGAAGTCAGAATGGATCACCTGTCAGGACTAGGAGGCCGGGGCTTGGCTGGCAGGATGTGGAGTGTGTGTGTTTTCTGTTTATTCTTGAAGTTTACTTCCCTGCAAATACATGCCTAACTGCCTTGCACCTCTCACGAGGAAGCCAAGGCCAGCACTCCATCGCTCATAAGCAATCCTGAAAAAACAAATCCGTGTCCTCCATGCAACTCTAGTGCCAGCCTGTCAGGCCTGCACTGGCCAGGCAGCCCAGAGCTTAGGAACAATCTGGTCCTTAGGAAGGGAGGGAAGAAAAACAATTTCGAATTCCAGGCGCTGAGGGCCGCTCACAGACGGCCATTGTCAGGGGCAGGAAAGTTAAACTGTGGAAAGGAGCACGGTGGCGCCTCTGAGAAGGGCAGAGGATATTGAGTTTAGGGGCTGCTGCCCTGGGCGTGTGGGCAGTGGGGATGGGGATGGGGGAGAGTTTACTCCTGTGAGCTTGGGCAGCTTGCCTTAAGGGACTCAGTTTCCTCATTTAAAATTATAAGAGTGATATCTGCCCTGCCTCCGTCAGGTTGGACGAAGGAATGAGGATAGCCTTAGGAAAGGGCAACGTGCTTTTCAGGGATTGCAAAAGGGGGCTGCTTCCCTCTTTAATTCGGTGGTTGGCTAGACCCTCCAGAATGTCCTAGGGATTTCCCCCCTCCTGGGGATAACCACGGGGGAGGACTCCTGCAGTTTCCTTCTTCCAAACGTGAAGGTGGTGGGTGGAGGTCTTTGGAGTGATCTAGGCTAGGTTTACGCCCCACATGGTTTCGGTAGCTGCAAAATGGTACCAACTCGAGTTTTACAGCACCAGGAGCTGCCACAGAGAGATGCGGCAGGGCTGTTTTAACATTTTGATGGGGATGAGGGTGGTGACGTTGATGATGGTGACTGTTGTCATTAAGTTGGTTGAATGCTACTGCATGCCTGGTGTCTTAGTCTGCTCAGGCTACGAAAACAAAACTACCGTAGACTGGGTGGCTTATGAGTTTATTTATTTCTCAGAAATTTATTTCTCACAGTTCTGGAAGCTGGAAATCCAAGATCAAGGGACTGGTAGGTTCAGTGGTGAGGGCTGGTTTCCTCATAGCTTTCGTCTGTGTCCTCACATGATGGGAAGGGTGAGGGGTCTCTCTAGGGTCTCCTTTATCAAGGCATTAATCCCATTCATGAGGGCTCTGCCCTGATGACCTAATCACCTCCCAAAGGCCCCACCTCCAAATACCACCACATTGGGAGTTAGGATTTCAACATACGAATTTGGGGAGATACGAACATTCAGTTCACTGCACCTGGGAAACAGCACTTTATCCTTATTATCTCACTTGAGCCTCACCACAGCTCTATCAGGCAGGTGCTAAAGTCATCCCCACTTTGCAGATGAGAAGACGGAGCCTAAAGGGGGTAGATAATTTTCCGACGTCATCCTGCTAATAAGCGGCAGAGCTGAACTGCAAAGCCATGTATATCTGACTTCAAAAAGGATGACCTACCGATTACATATGGGTCATTTTTTACAAATGCACCTTAAAATTTGAGTAATTGATTTCATGTTTTTAACGAGCCTGTACAGGTACTTGTAAACTGTATTTAACATTTATTGCTTAAAAAGTATTTCCTATGTGGCCTTGCTTGATTTGTGGCTTTGCACATTCTTTAGTTCTGGGAGCTTTCAGAGAAACGAAGTATTAATATAACGTAAAAACTCAGCTGAGAGCTGGTACTACGTGTTTTCTGCCCTGTGTTTTCTAGTCCAGTAGATGTTAGCCAGAGAAAGAGAAGGTGGGGCAAGTAAGTTCCAGACAGAGGGAAAAACATGGGCAAGACCCAGATATCAAGAGAAAAGCTGGCAGGTCCTGGGAACCAGGGTGGATCAAATGTAGAGAGTTACTGGGGGTGAGGGCTGCAGTGAGAGATAAATCTGGAAAAATAGGCTGACGTCAGATCAGAAAAGGTCTTACATGCAGCGTTAAGGACTTTGGAATTTATCCGAAACAAATGAAGGCTATGCAGCTGGGGACCTATACGATCCAATTTACATTTTAAAACGAGGATGCCTGATGTATCAGTAATAGACCACGCCCCATGCGGCAGACCTAGATTCCCTTCCCTCCCCAGCCCTCACTCAGATAGTGAGAACAATGGAATTTTTTTTCACGATGTGGTTCAATACTCCGGGGATTAGTCCTAAGGGCGATGCCATCTTCCTCTTTTAGGAGTTCAGCTACCACAGCGGATGGGGCAGCCCTGCCCTAACCCCATGAGAACACATGCTCCCTTCCAGACTCTCAGTCCAGGCCTGTGCTTCCCCCTTTTTTTCATTTATGGGACACTAAAAAGACAGGTGCTGAGTTTTAGGACTTTCAGCCCATTGACTGTTAGCCTTGATGCTGTGTTTTGAAGAATGTATAGCTGAAGCCATTTGGGTACAGATACTGATGTGAGACCCTGAGTGATTTTTCACCACAGTTATAACTCCTGCACATCAGGAAGGAGAAGGCTGAACAGAACCATGGCACGTCAGTACTTAACAACAAAACAGAAATGTTTCTTCATCTCCTACTGGCACTTACATCCCTAAACGGGTTCTCCATCACCGCCACGGCAGAATATACAGTTAAGTGACAGATTTATGGGCATTTAATAAATTGGGTGCATTAGACTTGAAGTGAGTCAAGTCTGCTGACCTCTCTTCTTGACTTCGGTCTTCCCTGAAGTCAGTCTCACCAGCTCCTCTTTGCTTGGTCCACTCCAGAGACTGCAGGTCAGTGTAGAGGCAGAAAGAGAGGTGTGCTTCATGCTTTTTCTGATCCGATTGTCCCATTCACTCAGATCACTAACTACAAATTTCTTGAGGCTCAGTTGTGAAGGTCCACTAATCAGGATAAAAGATCCTGGCTCATGACTGTGCCAGGAAGCAGAGCCAGAAAATTCCCTCCTTGCTGCTTCACAGGGGTCAGGTCTCAGAAGGTAAAGGACTGCTGTTTGCAGGGTGGACCTTCGTCACCTGAATGGAGCTTGGGAAACTTCACAGCTCCACTTCGAACTGGCCTGTAAGAAGTCAGAGCAAATACTGGAGGTCAGTGACTAAATCGTGTCTCAAACTCTTTCCGTGAGAGTCAAATTCCACTCCCAGCTGTTTAACCAGGACACCTAGGACCTGAAATGTGAACATTTTGACATCCACGTTTGAAGGGACAGTTCATGACAACCTACCACCACGTTTTGGCCAAAGGAAGAGGGGGGAAGGAATAAAAATGGTGGAATATGTTGTGCTGCCTTTAATTTTGTCAGATGGTTTCACAGCCCCAGTGGTATGTTTGAAAGGTGGTCACTAAAAGATGGATCGTAATTACGGATTTCTCTTCCATTTTATTTTCCAAGTTTCAATGTATGTCAAGACCTAAATCTTATCTGTGTTAAAAGTCATGGTTAACTTAGGGTGAGAGCAATATAATGAGATTAAGCAAACCTATGGAGTTGCAGTTTTGTACGGCAACAAATTTACTTTATAACCCTGAGCTCCAGTTCTCTTACAAACACAATGGAGAAATGATTGAAAAGGTGGAGGAGGCATGATGAATATCACGGTAGGTATCTTTACATTAACTTCTTAAAAACCAGTAATCTGTCTGGAAGGACATGACGACAGATGTATTTGTTCTTGGTATTTCAGCCTTTTTTGTCCTTCACTTTGATAGCTGTGTTGTTACTGAAGTGTATTAAACCATTTGGAGATGATGCGTGAGGCTCTGTGTCCATCTCTGCGAGACCCCTGACAGGTTACCTGCAGCAAGGGGGATGAATTACAAGAGTTGGTGTGTGTTCACGGCAGAAAGAGATGCTCTCTCTTCCATCAGGGTGTCTGCCTGGATCTTAGTAGACCCAGAACTGTGAGGTACGTCAACCCCCACATAGAACTGGACTTCAGAGACGAGTCTTCTCTTTGTTTGCCTAACAGCTGTACTTCCTGAAAGAAAGGATTTGATTGGGCTCGTGTGCCGCCATCCTACTTAGACAGCCTTATGGGGCAGAACTGGGGAGACATTCAGACTTCTTCATGCCCTGTCCGTATGTGGCTGTCCTTGACTTCTCGACCATTCGGTGGAGCAGTTGGGTGTGGTCAGAGAGCAGGGTTGGTTTATCCACACAACATGGTAGCACCTACATCATATCATGACGTAGGGTAGAAATGAACCCTTTTAGCCATTTTCCTTATATGTGTATGGGGAACGTGGGCATCTGATGACCTGGGGCTCCTCCCAAAGTCCCCCCCCCAATACTATTCTCATCTTGCCCACAGTCTTGGAGTATAGTGTCATTGGCCTGCCATTCACCAATGCATTTTGATGTCATGGTAGAATTTGGTCTTTATGGGTATATCTAAAAGACCTTTCTTTGTACAATGTGTACGGACTAGCCTATAGATATACCAGGTAGAAGCCCGTGAACGCAACTAAGTCTGAAGATTAGCTCTGAGAACCAGCGGTCTCGTTGTCAATGAGGATTTTGTCCAAAGACCTCAGGGAACCCCTAAATTTGCCAAAACATGAATGTTGGTCCTACTGTTGTATGGACTCTGTTCTTCTCTTGAATCACATTTCCTCTGAGAGTTATGCATGTTCTGTAAACATCATTGCACCATGAGACAAACTGCATCTAACCTTCTTTCTACACTAGTTTTTTTTTTTTTTTTTTTTTTTTTTTGTGGTACGCGGGCCTCTCACTGCTGTGGCCTCTCCCGTTGCGGAGCACAGGCTCCGGACGCGCAGGCTCAGCGGCCATGGCTCACGGGCCCAGCCGCTCCACGACATGTGGGATCTTCCGGACCGGGACACGAACCCGCGTCCCCTGCATCGGCAGGCGGACTCTCAACCACTGCGCCACCAGGGAAGCCCGGCATAGTGTTTTTATTAATTTTTCAAATAACAAAATTAACAATAACTAGTACCTATTGAGCGTTCCCTATGTGTAGGAAATGTAACTTACATGTACTTGTTTATTTCTCCTTGCATAAAACCCTATGAAGTATCTTCATTCCTGTTTTACATACAAGGAAACTAAGAACATGGAGATGTTAAAAATACACATCCCAAGGTGACTCGTCTAGGAAATGCCAAATCCAGCAGTTGGACTTGGGCAATCTGATTTTCAACTATTGATCTCTAAATTTCAACTGGATACTTCTTCAAGGGCAGTTGTGTCCACATGACACACAGAAAGCTTCCACGGCTGGCTTTCTAAGCAGCTAAGTCAGATACTCCCTAGCATTAGCCTAATCGTAACCCATGGGATTTGAAGCTATGAGTTGCCGAAGGTGAGAATTTTCAGGGTTGCTCTCCAACAAGAGAATTTCAAATGTCAAGCTCTAAGACTACGTATTCTCAGCATGGTCTTTTAAGGGAATGATCCATTGATCGATTCATTCAACAAATATTTATCTAGCCCCTCGTATCTCTTGTGTGCTGAACACTGTTCAGGACGCTGGAAACACAGCTGTGATTAAATTAATTAATGACTCAGTGCTCATAGAGCTTACATTCTAGCGGGGGAGATAGATCATAAGGAAACAAACAAATATATGATATGATGCCAGGAAGAGAAATAAAGCAGAACTAGAAGGTTTGGAGTGTTGGGTGGTAGAGGGTGTCATTTTAGAGAGGGTGACCAGGAACGATCTCTCTGAGAAAGTGGCATTTGAGTAGGAAGTTGAGTGACACGAAGGAGGGAGACAAAATGCAAGCCTCACATGGTAGAAGTGCTGTAGTTATTTTGTAAAATAAATTCTTCCTACTGTGCATTTGACTTTATATGAAAAAAGAACACAAGATCAACAGGGGCAACAATGTTAATAACGAAAATGTCACTCATCAAGGCAAGGCTTTGTGAGTTATTTTAATCTACTTGCTGTGGCAAGAGGGAATAGATGGGGTAGATGGTCCACAGAACCATGGGCTCCGTGGGCATGTTCTTCTGACTGGCGATTTGAGGTCTGCTGAGTGATTCCCTGCTTTTTTGTTCTTCTGAATTAAGCTAGAATCAGGCAGCCTCCTTTTCGTGGTTTTGTTCTGCAGTCTCTGGTGGATCAGAGCATCAGCCCGTTTTCATTTGTGTTGATTCAGTCGGAGGAAACTGTTGTGGCAGAAACTGCCCGACGTGGGTGAAATAAAACCGTTCTTGGTTGATTGCTGCGGACTCTGTTTCCATTATTCTTTCCCAGGGGCAGTGTTTTCAGGTCTCTGATTTTCAGCGTCGCACCAGACAGTAGGGCTCATGCACGGAATATGTAAGTCCTGCCTAAGGCTTGGTGAGGAGAAAAGCTGCAAAGACAGTCTTATACGTATGTTACTGGGCAGGCAGATAGGTTAGCCTGGGTGTGGACTCTTCTTCCGTGAAGATCTAGAAGAAGACAGAGATTGAGTTGGGCAGTATATTTTGGCCTCTTCTGGCCTGGGACTGGGAGGAAGTTGACATCACACTGTGATCTGGGTGAGTGGACTGTGAATGAAGGCAGATGCTCCCAGGGCATCTTTGGCCCGAGGCAACGTTTGAGCTCTGTTCAGAGCCAAATTTTAAGTTTTGGCAAAAACACGTTTTTGCAACTCAAAACGCCTCTTCCTGCTTTACTCTGATGAGCTGTTGGTTGAAAACTCTCAGCATCTCAGCTCTGCCCACCCCTCCCTTTTGTCCCCCCCCCCCACACCCACCAGACAGCTGCAAATTTCCACGAGAAGGGCTATGCCCAGAGTAGACATTTAAGACAATTGTAGGAAGGTAGATGGGAAGAAAGCAGGGAAAGAGGGGTGGGCAGAAGGGAAGGAGGAAAGAAGAAATCCCTAATCCATCCAGTTCTGGTCTTGGAGATCCTGCTCTCCAGGGCATGTGAGATGCAGGAGTTAGAACAGTCCTGTTCAAACCTTGATCCCCCATATATATGTGTCAGCATACGGTATTTGTTTTTCTCTTTCTGACTTACCTCACTCTGTATGACAAACTCTAGGTCCACCCACCTCACTGCAAATAACTCAGTTTCGTTTCTTTTTATGGCTGAGTAATATTCCATTGTAAAAAAAAATGGTACTGATGAACCTAGTGGCAGGGCAGGAATAAAGAGGCAGACATAGAGAATGGACTTGAGGACACGGGGAGGGGGGTGGGAGGGGGAAGCTGGGGCGAAGTGAGAGTAGTGTCGACATACATACACTACTGAAAGTAAACTAGATAGCTAGTGGGAAGCAGTAGCATAGCACAGGGAGATCAGCTCGGTGCTCTGTGACCACCTAGAGGGGTGGGATAGGGAGGGTGGGAGGGAGGCTCGAGAGGGAGGGGATATGGGGATATATGTACACATATGGCTGATTCACTTTGTTGTACAACAGAAACTAACACAGTATTGTGAAGCAATCATACTCCAATAAAGAGCTATTAAGAAAAAAATATTGATCCTCCACTGAAAGCACTGTGTGACCTCAGACAAGTGTCTTAACCTTTCTGAGCTCTGAATTTGCCTCATCTGCAAAGGAATAATGTGAGGATTCATTTCAGTGAAATAACTTTAGTCAAATGATGCTGTTAAACTACTTAGCAAATTGCCTAACACATAATAAGCATGTAACTTACTATGAAATAATTTCATAATTTCATTATGACTTGATTGAGACAGTGAGACCCCCATTTCAGGAGTGGCACTGCCTGGCTTGGGGTAAAGTTGCAGCCGTGAATCCCAGGTCCACAAAATCTTTGGCTTTCCATAGCCAAGAGGTTTGAATAACCCCAAAGCTTCTTACGATACAAGAACTTCATAGAAGTTCAGATGCCAGCAAAGCCGTCAGAGCTGTGATAGTTAATTCTAGGTGTCAACTTGGTGAAGCTAGAGCACCTGGCTATGTAATCAAACATTCATCTAAATATTGCTGAGAAGGTATTGTGTAGGTGTGGTTAACACTCAAAACCTGTTGGCTTTAAGGAAATGAGATTACCTCAATAATGTGGGTGGACCTCATTCAGGCTGTTGAAGGACTTGGGAGCAAAAGCTGTTTCCCAGAGAAGAAGAAATTCTGCTTCTAGAATGCAGAATCAGTCCACAACTGAGTTTCCAGTTTGCTGGCCTCTCTGCCCTATGAATTTGGGGCTTTCTAGTCCCCATAATTACATGAGCCAATCCCTGAAACAAATTCCTTCATATACATATGAAGAAATATATATATAAATGTATGTATTTCTATATATGTATATATATGTATTTTGTATATACATATAATATGTACATATGTGTATATAATTATAAAATTATATATCTTTAAATTTATATATAATATATAAAACATACATTTAAATATGTGTGTATATTTAAAGTATGTATATGAAATAGATATAAACATAAATATATAATAACATATAAAAATAATATATAATAAATATAATCTAATATTTGTACATTATATAATAAATTATTATATAATAATATATGGTGAATATATTTTATATATATATGTGTGTGTGTGTATATATATATATATATATATATATATATATAAAATGTCCTATTCCTTCTGTTTCTCTGAAACACTGACTGACATAAAAACCCATGACTTAAACATGTATGTGAACAATGTTTTGCAGGAAGCTTTTTCTGGCTTACCTATTATAGGAATCCCAGACTTGAGTTCTTAACGAAAGCAACCAAAAGGGATGCAGGCAGGAGCTTCTGGCTCAGTGGAGACTGGTGTGGGGAAGGATTTCCTAATCTGAACCTGAAAAGGGAATTTCGGGGTAGGATGGACGGCATCCTAAACCCCAGCCCTGTGTTCCGTCCCTGAAAGGCTCAGGAGAAGTAAACAATCTGGGTGGGGCGTGCAGTTTTGCCGGCTCCATTGCTTTGTGAACCTGGCCTTTCCCCCAGGCTCGGTCATGGTGGTTTGTTTAAAATTAGTTCTTGTTTGGCCTGTGGGGAAGAGTGAATTGCAGAGTCTGGGATTTACTCTGAGCCTTTGCATTTCAGGTTCTGAGGCCAGATCACTTGTCTATTTTCAAAGTGGAGAGACGTGGGCCCAAGACCGTCCTGTGACCAAACCTCCATGCTCATGATCAGAGCTGGCTAGAAACCCTAAACTGAGTCAGAGGCCATCACCTGGGTCTGATCTTCTCTGTCCCAGATAGAACTCCCTATCTCCCAAGCTGAGATGCCTCCAAACTTCTGGGAGAGTTGTCCCTTTCAGGAGTGAACTGTCAGCTGCCCCACTGCAAAAGTGTCCTCTCAAGGCTGTCACTGGCCATGAACACACATCATTGTTTCATTTCACCTTTGGGGGTAACTCATATCCCCTCAAGCGGGGTCACCTTGGAACAAGACGCAGGATGGTTAAGCTTGGAGGAAGGAAGGTGGAGATACCAGTTGCATATAATAGCCTATTTGGAAAAGAAGCTCGGGCTCTCTGGGAGTCAGCATACAATCACTAGGGGCTAGGAAGGGGAGGACACCGAAAGAGCCAGTTCTATAAGGGACTAAGGAGTATGAGAGCTGACATTCATTCACTTCACAAATGTGTTTGCAGTTGGCATGAAACCTTCTTTGATTCTGGAGTGTTTTCTCTAAATATATTTGCTTTCCCCTTTTCTGTGAAGTTGGTTTTGATTCCAGTGTCAGAATAAGGCTACACATTGTTGACTACACACATTGCCTGGTCCCTGGGAAAATATCTAAACTATTCTTGAGCTGAGGGGTACCGCTGATGGCTGTCCTTAGGGGACTAACATGGTGCAGCTCTATTTGAATCAAGAGTCATATCGACAAGCCATACTGCGAACATGTGTTGTCAACTTGGGAAGCTGAAGACTCATACTACACATCCTCACACACACTCGCTCCCCATATGTTGACAGATATGCATACACACAGAACATTTTACTACATGGTAAGTTGAGCTTAGTTATATTCATTTCAAACTCAGCAATGCCTGGTCTCTTGGCCAGATATCAATGGTAAAAACTGAGGTGAAGAAAGGTGATTGGACCCCTAGTCACATGATGGTACCTATTTAAATCTTTGGTTGGCAATTCAGTCTCACGCCCCCACACCCCCAGAAAGAGTGATCCTTGCGGTAAAGATCAGCTTGGTAAGAATGGTAGGATTTTAATACTCTAGATATGATAAATAAACAAAAAAGTTAGAAATAATTGGAAAATTTGCTGCAACTTCACTTTAAGTTATAATAAAAGACTTCCACATACCTGTTATATAGATAGTTGATTTCTGTTCCAATTACAGACAACTATGTCATCTGTTATTGAGTTAAGAGAGTTTATATAGTTTGTGTTCAAATAGACAGATTTGAGCAATGAAAGAAATATTATAACCGGGCATCTGTTGGTTACGACAACAGCTCAGGCCCCAATCCCTGCTATGTCTTCCCAACAGAACCCTGATTTGGTTGAGCTTTAGGGAAGCAATGTGTCAGGGAGGGTGGACGAGGAGGTTTTCAAGGGAGACGACTTGATTGATCTTAGCCAATCATGAGATTCCTAAATTTCCCTTTGCTAGTGATTGGCTTAGAGGTGGGCATCTGAAAGATGATAGGAATCTGTTAGATGCTCTGGGAAAATACTGCACAACAAGATTCATCAAAATAGGTCTTTCCTTTTTGCTTTGACTGTTGTCAGGTGGGAAGTAATGCTTGAAGCTGCTATAAGTTGCAATTATTAGGGAAAGCCGAGACACTCTGAAAGAGACCATTTACTGAGCCGCTGAATTAACCCCTCCTGGAGACAACCTGCCCCATGTCTTTTGATGTGTCCTTACCATTTGAACCACTTTTAGTGGGGTGTTTGCAGCCAAAAGCATTCCACGGATACACTGTGCCCTACCAATTCAGAAGAAAAATAAACATGGGTGAGATTCAGTCTTTATATCTTTTTGGGCCCCAAGTAAAAGGTAAAGTAGTGGACAGAACGTTGATTGCACTTTTTGTAGCTCTAGTAGCCATTACATAAGAATAAAGCAGTTTGGGGGAATTCCCTGGCAGTCCAGTGGATAAGACTCAGCGTTTTCACTGACACAGGCCCGGGTTCGATCCCTGGTCGGGGAGCTAAGATCCCACAAACCGAGTGGCACAGCCAAAAAAAAAGAGAAAAAAAAAAGAATAAAGCAATTTGGAAAGCATGTGTACACTCACGTGTGTGCACACACAACGTGTCCGTACTTGAGGTTGATGTATTGGAAGTTTCCAGGCATAGACTGTTTCACCATTTCCATGAATAAAACATTGATGAAGGATCCTAAACACCCAGTTCTAGAAGTTGTATAGCTCCTTGTACGTGAGTGTGATGAGGTGGGAATGCATAGATGGGCAGGGAAAGAAAGCAAGGGGTACTGGGACCAGCTGAGGTGAATAATGACCAGGCGGAGAGCAAGGCTCAGCCTTGTTGGGGTCCCCCTCTACCCACATCACTGCCCAAGCTCAGAAGTCGTGTTTGCTAGGTGTGCTTCGCAGATAGAAAGTTCCAGGTGGAGAGAAGTCAGGACCTGCTCACAGGAACGGAATGATCCAAGTTCCCAATGCTTCCGGAGAATTTTCATTACTGCCCATTACCTCTGGCTCATCTTCTCTTATGAACAAGGAAATGCACGCCTGCTCAGCCCTCTGAAGATCTGTTGCCTCTTTATGAGCTTGAGTAGAAAAGAGGTCAAGTCTGCTGGGTCTGCTCGACTTGCAACTATGAGTTTGTCCCAAGAAAAATGGTTTTCATTTCAATTCACCCAGCCATCTGGACTGCTTGGGCCTTAATAGCCAAATGTAAGGAACTGCATTTGGAAGAGATTTACTTCTGTAGTTTAGCAAGGGGGTCACCGGGGTCCCTCTCAGGACCTTGCCAACACCAGACCAGCCACTGATGGAGATCCTGTGTGTGACAGGTCTGTACATCATGCTTCCAGGTTGCTGCAGAGACACACTTCCTGAAAATCACCCCTGATTTAACACTTTCCCCTGACAATCCAGCTCTGAAAGTGCAGTATCCATACCATCCCCCGAAGGAGCTGAAGAAAACCTCCACAGGTTATCATGCACATTCCTAGTCCAGCTGTCGTTGGGTGATTCCTCAAGGACAAGGAAATGTATGAAAAATAGTGTCAACAAGGGACTGAGATGGTTCGGGTACCACTGCTGCCTGGGGTTGGGCATTTCTGTGGAGCAAGAGAATCAGAGCTAGGGACCGTCACAAGCAACGCCCCCTCTCAATTGACGAGGGACAAGAAATTAGAAGCTTGTGATGGAGACAGCAAAATTAAGAGCCTCCTACATTCTACTGCTTACATTCTGCCTTCCTCTTGGCGGCGGCTGGGGTGGTCACAGCCCATGGCGATGACGTTCCCTCTTCCTTGGAGGAGTTGGGGAGGGTGAGGAGACTTTTTCCATCTTTCTTCAAAACCAAGACAGTCTAAAATTTTTCAAAATATCACTATTTTTAAAGTAGATTTTTATCAGAAGAAAAAATTTAAACATATGAATAATAAATAAAAAGGTCCTACTGTATAGTACAGGAAAAGATATTCAATATCCCATGATAAACCATAATGGAAAAGAATATGAAAAAGAAAATAGTGATATATATATATATACACACACACACACACACACACACACACACACAGAGGCACATATATATATATATATATATATATATAAACTGAGTCACTTTGCTGTACAGAAGAAATTAACACAGCATTGTAAATCAACTATACTTAAATAAATTTTCTTTTAAATTAATTTCTTTATATATTTATTTTTGGCTGCGTTGGGTCTTTGCCGCTGCACAGCCTCTCTCTAGTTGCGTCGAGCGGGGGCTACTCTTCGTTGTGGTGCGCAGGCTTCTCATTGTGGTGGTTTCTCTTGTTGCGGAGCACGGGCTCTAGGCGCGCGGGCTTCAGTAGTTGCGGCACGCGGGCTCAGTAGTTGTGGCTCGCAGGCTCTAGAGAATAGGCTCAGTAGTTGTGGTGCATGGGCTTAGTTGCTCCGCGGCATGTGGGATCTTCCTGAACCAAGGCTTGAACCCATGTCCCCTGCATTGGCAGGTGGATTTTTAACCACTCTGCCACTAGGGAAGCCCCAAAATTTAAAAAAAATATATGAATAACACGAATTAGTTGAGTCTCCAAAAATAATTCTTAGAAAACGAAAATATCACCATAGAATAGCTTGTGACCAATACGTTTTGTCCTCATTTCTCTGGCTTCCTGCTTCTGTCCCATCCGGTCTGGGACTTTTTTACTCCTTGGAAACCAGTCAGCCTAAATTTCCTGCTCTGATTAAAGTTACATGTGACTGTTTCTTTTTGTTTGTTTCAAATATATGTATTCCTCGGCATCTATCCTCTGAGGACAGGGTTATGATCCTGAGGAAGAAACTTGTTCTTTGTGTATTGATACAGCACCTGTAATTAACATATTCTTATTTTTGCTTCTCACTTCCACTGCTATCTGGATCATTCTTCAGATACATTAGTCCCCTCCTTCTGGGAATATTCTGTCTTGAGTCTAAAGGAATTTGGTAACTGCTGCAGTGAAGTATCATCCCCTGTAAACTGGTACTTCACATTCCACCTAATAACACCTTCCAGGGTTCACGTTCTCAGGGAAGTGCTTTTGGAAATGTTGAAGTGATGCAATATTCTGGCAGCATTGGCTAAAATTGCCTTGGAATATTGGAGGTTTCCAAGAGGAGGTGACCTTTCATCTTGATCCTGAAGACTTAGTAAGAACTCAACCAGGAATTTGACCGGAGAAAGAAGTTAATGGTTAAAATAAGGAGGTTAATGTGTTAAAATAAGGACTACTTAGAGAACTTGGCATATTTGGGAAGTTTGGAATGTCCATCATGGAGGGTATCTGTGAGTGAGGGGTAGAGAAGGAAGGAGGAACAGTTTGGACCAGAGCTTGAAACGTCTTCAATACTGTGCTGATTTCTTCCGTTTGTCCCTCCACATCACTTTCCACCCTTGCCCTCCTTGCTCTTGGAAAGATATCAATGGGTTCCTTTGCCCTCTGGCTTCTGGTTGGATTCCCCCCTTGGAGAGCCTTGGCAGGAGATTGGTAAAAGGGAGCAGAGTGAGGTCAGAGTTTTTGCTCCATTGGCATCCTCCATCCTCCATCTTGGGATAGATGCTTATCCCAATGGAAAGTCATTGGCCCTCTAAACCTGGTCAACTCAGCTTGTCCTTGAAAGATCAGGTAACTGCTGCTTCTCATCTTTTTGGGTCTAGAAATGGTAAACCCTAGGTTTCTGCACTGTCCCTTGTGATTCTCCTATATGCACACCTTTGTAAATGGTCGCTGTGTAGATAAAGCCTTCTTAACTTGTCCTTTTTCAAATGTGTCATCTACTCCCTGTTGTGCATAAATGTGATGCTAAACACTTAGAATATAATGTAGACAAAAGAGAACAACGAGAGTTTTTAGTAAGGGTATGGTATTACCTGATTTACATTAGCAAGAAACCATTAGTAGTCCCAGAGTCAGATCCTGTTTATCTTGTTAATAAAGAAGTGTATATGCCACATATCACAAATGTGTTTTCTAAATATTTGGATAACTGCATTTCAATATAATTTATTTTTTATAATCATATATATTTCAAGTTATGTATTTAAACATACAATTCTTAGAAAAAGCCATCAACAAATTTCCAAAAGGGCTAATGGTACACAAACTGTTAACCTCTGTTCATTCATAGATACTCAGTCAAGGAAATATAGCAATAGCTGGATCTCAGGGATATCCCTTTCTAGAAAAAAAAATCCCCAGTTACAAGAAAGCCTGAATAGTTTCTATATTGTGGAGTTTCTGGACTAAATCTCTTTAGTTCAATGTGCTGACTATATCTAAATTATCTTAAATATTTGATCTAATTCTATTTTTCTCTAATTCTTTGTGCGTTTCCTAAATGTATTTCCTATTTACTGTTTGTTTCTCAAGGGTTAAGGGCAAAACTTGGTATCTGTGGCCTAATTTTAATTTTCATTAGGTAAACTTATAAGAAGTAACTCACAGATTGGTGTCTCATAGCTCACTTCTGAAATATCCAATGAGAAACTGCCAACTTCTTCATGGTTGTTTATTTTGGTCCCAATACACTGTCCATGCTCTGGTTGAATATCTTGCCAAATTTCCTCCAATTTATTGCAAAACCAGTTGGCAGAATAATGAGGAAACATGTTTGGGCCAATTTTAGGGAACTGATGGTGCTGCCTCTTTCCCCCTCCCCCGCTTTCCACTAATCCCTCAAGTTTCTTCCAGATCTAACCATTCTTCACAGGAATATGACACCTTGGCATGACTCCAAACATGAAAGAAATACATTCTCTCATCCTCATCCCACTTCTCCCCTCCCTTCTGCTTCCTATCTTTTCCTCAAAACCCACATCTCCCAATATTTACTTCTCTCAGCACAGAAAAGGGTCAACCTGTCATTGCAACATCCAGAATAAATCTTATTTTGAAAATGGGTGATTATGATCTTATCAACAAAGGAACAAGAGATTTCAACCTCTTTCTGTCAAGGTGAGTCTTTCACAAAGCAGCAAACCTGGACTATTTCCTATGTGGTTGATGTAGGTGGGAGGAGCTGTCTAGGAGAGCCTATTGAGATCAAAACTAGGAAGCGTCTTTACAGCCTGTTGATATTCAAAGTCGTTTTGCACAGACAATGATGCCTTTCTAACATAGACCTTAAAGCTCTTTCACACAGACTCCCTGTAGTTCTCACTGCATTTCTAGGACAAAGCAAGAGGCTAAGATTATTTGCCCCCATTTATGGTCTGAAGGCTAGAGCCTCAAGAAGATTATGTGACTTGCTGAAGGTTATTCAGACAACTAGTATCAAATGTATAGTAAAAATTTTTTCTTCTCTTAGACTCTGCTGTCATTTTGAGCAAAGAATCGGATTCTCAGATTTTCCCTAGGTGACAAGCAGAAAGAACCCTTGGATATTGTATTAGTTGAGGGTATGGGAAGAAAAACAGAAAGCATATTAGGTATTTCAACAGAGGGAATTTAATATAGGGGACTGGTTATATAGGTGTTGGAGGACTGAAAAAGTGAAGTAGGAACAGAGAGGTAACACAGTACCTGATGGAAGAGGCTCCCTGCCAAAGGCTGGGGGAATATGGGAAGAGATTAAGTCTATGGATCCTAAGAAATCAGAGGAAGGGCCCTGAGAAGGTAGAGCCTAAAGCTCTGAGGGGGAGGTTCTGTCTGGCTGCTGATGGCATCTGCAAAGCTTGGAGGAAGCGACCTATGGAGCTGGAATTCAGATCTCTGAGGAAGGAGTACTGTTGCCTTGTGGGCACTTGTACCTCTGAGAAAGCACTTGGGGCTGGCTCTGGGAGATGGAGGCCATGCCCAGCTGTTGCCGTGGGGACAGAGAAAACACTGCTGCTAGGCAGCATTGGCAAGAACGGCAAGTAAAAAGGAAATGGGGGTGCATTCTTCTTTGTCCTGTTTTCAGTCTCCCTCTAGTGTCCCCTATTGCTAGAACCTCTCAAGAAGCAGCCAGCAGCAGTGAAAAAACATTTGCAGAGTACCCCTTAGCACCCTAAGTGATGTACAGGAGTTTTGGAGCTGAGAAACAGTAGTGGACTACCTCACACAGGTACGTAGGACTCTTTCAGATTACCAGAGGGTGCGCCAGTCACCTGTAGGGACATTTGGTATCAGGAAGAGGCTGATTTAATATGAAGTCTTTGGGTCCTGCAGACATGGGAGTCCCTGGGACTTCAGATTTCCTAGGTCCTCTCTCTTGTCTGTGCAGTCCTGTTGCTTGGGGAAGAGAGTGTGGTTGGTGTGAGACGAAGGAGATTGCAGCACCCAGAGCTGCGCGTGGCAGTGCTAGTGCCTCTTGTCCGGCCACGCAGGTACTAGAGACTCTATAGCAGTTGGGCTGAGCTGCAGCCAGGTCTTAGGTGGAGAGGAAACTGACAGAATATCTGAAGGACCGCACCAATATCATTTTCATGTAGCACAATCAGCGTATTGGTCTAGAGAAGCACTCACGCCCACTTATGGCTCAGGTTTCTGGAACTGTAAGGAATTGAAAGAGTCTTAACAATATAAATATACAGATGCATATGCTCATCAGATAATTATGGGGCATCTAGTCTATGCTACTCACCATGCTAGGGTCTGGGGATATGAAGATGAATTAGGTAAAGAAGAATCTGTCTCCAAGGGAACGCAAATATTAATAAGTGTGTACAATAGAGCATTATAGCCACTTTTTTTCCCCTGGCAAAGTGGGAACAAAGCTGAGGGAGAGGTACCTTAACTAGGACACATCAGGGAGACACATCACTAAGTGCTGATAGAAGGATGGGAGCTCAGTGGGTGTCAAGGGGGTGGGGGAAGAGGAAGCAACATGACTCGAAGCCCAGAGGGATAGAACAGCCTGGTGCACATGAGAAAGTGGGAAGAATAGATGGAGGAGCTTAGGGTCTTTGTTAAGGTAGCAGCTTCATCCTCCTTCTCTGCTCAAATGTGCTACCGGGGAGCAGCCTGACCAGCTTGCGTTTCCTCTTCTGCTCACCTCTGATGAGAGCAATAATCATCACTATCCCAGAGAGCAACCAAAGACAGAGGAAATGCAGATTTGGACAACACACCATTGGGTTAATCAGCTCTTGGTTAATTGAGAGAAGATGGATACATGAACAGTCCTGATTTACTTATGAAGGGCAGGACCCAGTACCCTTGGCATTTGCCTTTTTCTGGAACCAATCGATATTTCCTTGTGGCTTTCCGAGGTAGAGAGGGTCTGTTGGGACCTTTGGGGTCTTTTTCACATTTTAGAGGGAATGAGGGACCCACAGCATCTCCGCAGGCGGAGTGTGAGAGGCGGTCCCTTCTGAATGAGCTGGCCGCTAGAGCCAGCTACTTCCAGGAAGCTGTCCTATGACTGAAGCCACAGCAGCGGCCTTCTCTCAGCCTCCCTCCCCCACAGAACCTTCGGCTTCCATCTGACCAGGTTTGACACCCAGTGTCCAAACGCCGATAAAACTGATCCCCCCAAGTGTGGGAAAGTCCTCGAGCATCGATTGTTTCCTCTTCATCACCCTGTGCCCCAGTGTTAGCGCTCGCCCAGCATATACCTTGCTTGTTTGGTTGGACAGAGGTCAAAGCCCTGACGAAGAATGAGAGGAATTCCACAGGATCAGGCCAGTCTTGATAAATGACAGCAGGGGATGGTGTGGGGAGGGGGAAAGGATCAGGGAAGCAGGGAGGACTGATTGGCTCCCAGACAATCAACCCGTTGCCTCCCCTTGTGCCATCCGTCTGCCTAGTGCTTTTAGAGTGACTGAAGGCTTGCCCTTCTAAATATTTGGAGTTTCAAAAACTGACCTATGGAATATGGGTTTTTTAAGGTGAAGATTTTTTTACTTGAATTTTATTTATTTTTATACAGCAGGTTCTCATTAGTTATCTATTTTATACATATCAGTGTATATACGTCAATCCCAATCTCCCAATTCAACCCACCACCACCGCCTCTGCCCCGCTTTCCCCCCTTGGTGTCCATACGGTTGTCCTCTACATCTGTGTCTGCCTTGCAAACCGGTTCATCTGTACCGTTTTTCTAGGTTCCACACATATGCATTAATATACGGTATTTGTTTTTCTCTTTCTGACTTCACTCTGTATGACAGTCTCTAGGTCCATCCACGTCTCTACAAATGATGCAATTTTGTTCCTTTTTATGGCTGAGTAATATTCCATTGTGTATATGTACCACATCTTCTTTATCCATTCGTCTGTCAATGGGCATTTAGGTTGCTTCCATGACCTGGCTGTTGTAAATAGTGCTGCAATGAACATTGGGGTGCATGTGTCCTTTTGAATTATGGTTTTCTCTGGGTATATGCCCAGTAGTGGGATTGCTGGGTCGTATGGTAATTCTGTTTTGAGTTTTTAAGGACCCTCCATACTGTTCTCCATAGTGGCTGTATCAATTTACATTCCCACCAACAGGGCAAGAGGGTTCCCTTTTCTCCACATCTTCTCCAGCATTTGTTGTTTGTAGATTTTCTGATGATGCCCATTAAGGTGAAAATATTTTAAAAAATAGTTTTGAGAGTATTGTTGTTATACTTCAGGGAACTAGAACCTAACCAAGCAGGATTGACTATCATTAGTTTGAGGCTTCTGTTTGCTCTGACACTTTTTTTTTCTTTATTGCCGTGAACCTGATCAGTCCATCTGAAGCTGTGACTAGCCCATTGTACCGTGTCTTTAAGTAGTTCATGACTGTCTGCAACTCGCTATAAAATGAGGGGTGGGTTGCTGGTCTCTTATGTTGTTTCCAGATTTGACTTTTATGGTCTCTAGCTTCAAGATACCTCATCGAGTCTGCGGAATAAGACATAGGTGTGTTCTAACACCAGATGAGCCATCTGGAAAGTGGTACAAGGACAAGATGGAGAGTTCTTGCACTATCCTTTACATCTTCTCAAACCCAGCCAGGGATCACAGTGGCAACACACCATGGAAACCATGGAGATGTTTTTGGTTATTCTTCCATGGGATGTCCCTTAAGAAGAAGGTAACTGCCCACACTATCAGGCCGTCAGGCTAAGATATAGATACCTTGATTATAGACACTACTCAGATCTCCTAGTTAGGATCAAAGATGCAGAGAACCTGATGGCTTTTGAACATATGGCCAGTGGGCTTCTCGGGAAGGCCTCTCCCAAGCCTGGGAAATGTCATGTTATTGTTGAAGCTTCTGCACAGACCAAGAAAGAACATCCATTTCTGTTACCCCTGGGTTTAAAGTCATGCTGAAAGTTCAACGAGGGGCTTTGGCATATAAGATAGAATAGAATGGGATTGTACTTACCTACCCTCCTTTCACTGAGGATGAAGATTTCTGTCCATTTAGTGCAGGGGTTCTCATCTGGGGACGATTTTAATCTGGGGACATTTGCAATATTCATAGGTATGTTTGTCAAAGGGGGCGATGGGTGCTACTGGCACCTAGTGAATAGAGGCCAGGGATGCTACCAAACATCCCACAACACAGAGTCATCTGGTCCCAAATGTGCTATAATTGAGGAGTTGTGGTCCATTGATTCCAGGCGCCAGAGCAGCAGGCTGCTGGTGGTGGATGGGCTAAAGCTTTCCTGTTGTCTGGTGGGAAGACTCAAATTCAATCATTTATACCATATTCGGTTTTGCTTAAGGCTGACAAGACTGGCTGGCTGTGGAGTGAAGGGAAACCCCTCCTTGATCAAAAGTGCTTCAAAATATGTCTGCCTCCCCTTTTCTGGTGAGTCTTCTGTCCATGCACGAGTGGGAGGTAGGAAGGAGGCCACTGAGAGGCTCCCCAAGGATACGATAGGAAACAATGGCTGTGATACGATAACTGGATGAGGAAACTCTGGAAATGAGGGCCCCACTAATGACCGTTTCATCCATGCCTCTGCTTTGAAGCACCAACCCAGGGGCCATCCAAGGCGAGACTACGAATTATGCAATTTTCAACACTGCTGCTCAGTCTGTCTACACTTCCCTCCATCATTTGCACTATTTTTGGTGCCTTCTTTGCTTTTTTTAATATTTAAAAAACATTTTTTTTATTGAAGTATAATTGCTTTACAATATTGTGTAAGTTTCAGGTGTACAGCACAGCGAGTCAGTTATACACTCACACACACACACACACACACACACACACACACATATTCTTATTCAGATTCTTTTCCCTCATAGGTTATTACATAATATTGAGTATAGTGCCCTATGCTCTGCGGCAGGTCCTTGTTGGTTATCTAGTTTATACAAAGTAGTGTGTGTGTGTTCATCCCAGCCTCCTAATTTATCCCTCCCCATGCCTTCTTTCCTTATGGACCCTTCTTCCTCTACTCTGAGCAGTATTCTGGCCAATTTGGACCCCTACATCTACGGGAGAACACAATCTAATTGGTTATCTCATGCACGACTGTCAGCCACCCATCCTGCTCTCACTCGCAACTCTATCAGCCTTTGGAAATGGAGTTCTTGAAGAAAAAGTACAGCTTAGCCCACCTTCCAGTGGTGGAGCCCTAGATGTGATAATCCCCAAAGGAAGAAAACATTTTTGATTACGGGCCTCTTATACCTCTCTTGAAATTGCGGTGTATAGGCAGTTACCTACTCTTAATAGCGACTTTATCGATGCTAGCATTCTGAGCAAGATATTCTATAATCTACCTTGGAAACACACCTGAATATTTAATAGGATGGAGTCCGTGAGATAACATCACCACATTTGCCTAACTCTAAACTCTTGAATGTAATGGAAAAATATCTCATTTGGACTGACTGGGAATATCTATGGTTTAGAGCTGGTAAACTACAAACCAGCTGAGTCTCCTGGAATTAAATATGATTTGCCGTCCTGGGTGCCTTCTTAGCACTCTTCCAGCCCTCTCTGATGTAGAGTTACAGGCTATAGATGAGGTGGACTGCTTTCTGGCTTTGACCTCAGCAGAGGGAAGGAAGGCAGTACCTTCCCGATTAGGGAATGGAAAGTCTAATGAAGTTCAAGAGCCTGTCTCCCCCACACCCCCGAATTCCCTAGAAAAAGACTAGGACTGGGGTTCTCGGTGATGAATCAAAGTCCGTTTTCATCTCTCCAGACCTCCTCCCATCTTTTATGGCATGTTTTAGAGAAAGAAAACCACCCTTCAAAAGTTCTGCTCTAGGGCTTCCCTGGTAGCATAGTGGTTAAGAATCCGCCTGCCAATGCGGGGGCACGGGTTTGATTCCTGGTCTGGGAAGATCCCACATGCCGCGGAGCAACTAAGCCCGTGCGCCACAACTACTGAGCCTGCGCTCTAGAGCCTGCGAGCCACAACTACCGAGGCCGCGAGCCACAACTACTGAAGCCCGCGTGCCTAGAGCCCGTGCTCCGCAACGAGAAGCCACCGCAATGAGAAGCCCACACACCGCAACAAAGAGTAGCCCCCGCTCGCCGCAACTAGAGGAAACCCATGTGCAGCAACGAAGACCGAACACAGCCAAACATAAATAATAAATAAATAAAATTTTAAAAAGCTCTGCTCTATCAGTTTCCCCTACCTACTGTGTGTTCTTAGATGTTTATAACACTCTTTAGTTTACGATTATGATGTTAGGACTGTCATCGATTAATAAAACATATGGTAACCTATAACTTACCATTTTGATTTTTTTAAAACATGGTAATAACATACATGGTTCTAATCATTTTCTAAGACAGCCCAAAGTATTCTCAACATCAGTAAAGAATGTTAGCAGGTCACACTATTTTCAGACTAGAAATACATTGACTATATATTTGCTGGTGTTGGGGTCAACACCATTTGTTGCTTGTTGTGAGAACATGTGAAGTATTTTCTGAGACTTACAGCAGCACAGCAGTTACGGACGTATTTTAGATGTTTTCCGGTTGTCTGTAATTTGTCCTTGTTAGACAAATATGGCCACTTGAATTCCTTTACTGACAGTATTCTAGCAGAGGAGTAATATGTGTTCAGAGATCTGCATGAAAAGCGTATGATAAATAAGCTATTTCCGTGAAATATTTTGACTATCTTATAATTAAAGTAATCATGCTCACTGTAAAAACTGGGGGAAACATTGGAAATGTGAAGAAGCAAATAAATACAACTGATGATCCCATCACCCATTTGTAACACTGTTGCCTTTCAGATATACACGTGGATACGTGGATATGTAACTATATCATATACACACACACATATAAACAAGGAAAATAGAAGTGCTTTGGTAATCCTATTGCATATACAGTTCTGTATACTTCTGTTAACATTATGCTCTGAGCATTGTCTCCTGTCAGTACAGAATTTTTTATAAACAGTTTTAAGGGTCTGGTGGTAAAGCATTACGCGGCCACAGCATAATGTTACTCTCAGCAGTTATACAAGAAGGCTGTTTTCAATTTTTCACGATTATAAACAAGGCTACAATGAGCATTGTTGCCCTAATCCTGTAGATTTTGTGAGGATGAAATGAGGTGATCCACGTCAAGTTTCTAATATAATAGTGATAAACATTCAAACTGTTGTCCTTTCCAACTCTCTCGTTTCACCTACTTTTCTCCTGCTGTCGCTAGTGCATTTTCCCCCTGAGAATAAGACCTTAGAATTGTGGCTCCTTAGTTAAAGCAAATACACATCTTTTAAGATCTCAGTATGGGTCACTAGGTTACTTTCCAGAGTTCGTACCGATCTCTCTCCTACCTTGAGTGCTGTTATTTGAATCAGATTTGGGTTGGTTTGTGCAGCTTCCTGTCCTCTGTTGCAGTCTTAGCGCATTTGAAAAAGAATGGATACATGTCGACAACTGAATCACTTAGTTGTACACCTGAAACGAACACAACACTGTTAATCAACTATACTCCAATATAAAATAAAAAGTTAAAATATTAGAGGGCAGGGGGGAGGGTGTCAGTCGTCTGAGTGGGGAAGCTTCTGAGCCGGCCGCCATGTCAAATCCTTGCCCACTTCTAGCTTTATCCAACCCAAACCACCAGAGCTTCCTGAGCCAACCTTCATGAGACTGGGTGTACATCAGGAGTCCCACCTGCTCTGGGGGTCTGGAATCAGGTTCATTGTAGGCGGTGTCACCCAAACACCTTCCTGTTCACCAGACCCATTTTATGTCACCATATTTATTGGACCTTTGCTCCCCCAATTCCTGGCTTAACACTTTACTTTCCTCCTTGCAATGGAAACCCTGTCCTAAACATTAGCCCACTTCTCTGGGGCCTGGAGACCCTGTCTGGTCCCTGCTGATCCCTTACCCCTGGGGAAATGCAGTCTGTTTCCAACTCGATGGACCACATGGAAACACACTGCTGTCATTCTGTCACATCAACTTAGAAACTTTTGTTCCTCTGTCCCACCCACAAGAACCAATCTCCTTGAGTCTGTACTGTATTCCAGATTGAGGTCACATTTTCTATTCCTCTTTGGAGTTTTGGTCACCTCCCTTCCCAAAGCCCTGGGGTTGATTTGGCCCTGGGGCTGATTTGCTCCAACTGTCTTGAGCCCACAGTTCCCAGAATCCTTCTTGCATCCTCAGCTGGTGCTGCCGAGTTCTTACTCTGCTCGTGACCAAGCCAGCTCACAGAACAACAGCCTCTGGTGTACTTCCGGCTATTTCATGGCTACGTGGAGAGGCAGCAGCTGGCAGAAAACACGTGAAACAGACCTGGCTCCTATGGGAATCACAGAGTTAAGCGTTCTCACCCCTTTAAGCCGCCTTTCACATTTGATTGATTTTTTTCTATTGGTTGTTTGCCTGATCTGATCAGAGAGTTTGGGCACCAGTTTCTGTTGACACTTTATTTCACTTTGGGTAAAGTTTAAACATGACTTATCACAACTCTGACACATCTGGAAGGCCATGTGTTGCCCCCCTCCTGTTTTCTACCTCTTTCGGTTATGAGAACACAGGGTATAAAGGCATTTAAAAATATATATACATAAGAAGCAAACTCATTGCTTTGGATCTCTTTGGAGAAAGGTCTTAGACACTCCAGGTTATAAGCATGGCTGGACAATCCTTCTGTTTTGCTCTAGAGTTTAAACCTTTCGTATTTATTTCATTTCCCACAGGTGAAAAGCGTCCATTTCCTAGAGAAGCTCCTGTGGGACAGCAAAGTCCCAGGACCAAGACTTCTGTATGTCTCTTTCCAGTGAAGTGGCTGAAGGTCTGGAGCTGAAGTTGCAAATTCCATAGTGTCCTTGATTCTCAAGTCTAAATTGATAAATTTCCTAAAGGCCCTCTGGTTCAACCTTCTCCTTCATATGGAAATCTCTTCTATAGCATCCTTGTATGGGAATCATAGGTCTCTGTACCCACCTAGCATAGCTTATTTGGGGGCTTATTCTCATAATTAAAACCTCTCTCTCTCAGTAAATGGGAAATTACCTCCAATTCTTATTTATTCCCTACTTGTTCAGTACCTATCATGTGCCAGGCATGCTGCTAGGCTCATGGGATGTCAAGCTGGGTAAATCCCAGGATTTGTCTTTAAGGGCTTCAGAGTGGAGCGATGGACATGGTTACAGGGTACAATGCACAGAGTTCCTGGGGGGACACAGGTGGAAGCGTACTTAGTTCTGCTAGGGAAGGTGGGAGAAGACTTTGCGGGTGATGTGACCTCAGAAATGAGCCTTGAGAGATTGGGTCGGATTTCATTAACCTGAAAAAGTGGCAGAAGAATCTACTGGGGAGGAAGGAAAACATAATCGCCCTTCCCCAAACCAGAAGCATCCATTGCAGAGCAAGCCCGAAACAGAGCAGGGCTGCGAAGGAATGGATAACTCTGGAAAGGTGGGCTGGAGTGAGGCTGACGTGGACCCTGAGTGCCGTGCCGAGAGGTCTGAACCTCAGGCTGCTGAGGGGAGGAGCTGTAAAAGTGAGGAATGTACCGGCATTAGCAGGATGACAACCAAGAGCAGCTGGGATCTGGGGCCCAGGCAGTGTTGAATTCAAGAAATATGTGGAGGCACAGGGAACTATAGTCGATATCTTGTAATAATCTACATTGGAAAAGAATCTGAGAAAGAATAGATATATTATAATATATATATATAAAGAGTATAATACACAACTGAATCGCTTTGCTCTACACCTGAAACTAACACAACGTTGTGAATCAACTTATACTTCAATTAAAAAAATGTTTGGAAGCAGGATCACAGAACGTAGCAACCGTTGCATCTGGAAGGTGACAGAGAACATGGTTCCCGATTCCGCAGCACCCTGAGCATCGTTCTCCTGCTTCCCCAGGAGCCTCCTCTTCTAAGGCACCACATACCACGTGTGTTCCAGAACCTTCAACATCCTCATCACCTCCCTTAAAACACAGTGGTTTGCTGAGGCCCCTCTTAATTGTGGTCCCCAGAGTCAAAAACATGCAACAAAAGATACATAACTGGAGCGGGGTGTGGGGGGATATAGTCTCTTTTTACGTGAACAGGAAATTTCTTCTGTTCTCAATTCCACATCTTGTTCTTCCCTGCCTCCTGATCAGGGAGAACACTCCTCCCTAAGTCTCTGCTTGTTCATCAACACAGTCTATGAAACAGAGCACATGACCACTTAAAGGAAAAGTGAATAAAAGTCATTTTTGAACATTCATTTGTCTGCTCAGTAAGAATTTGTGATACTTATAACGTGCCAGGCTTCATACGCATTGTAATTAAACACTATGTACCAGACCCATCGCTGGGTCCATGGGGTGTAATGATGGCTAAAGTCCACGATTTGCCTTTATCCAGTTCAGACTATCTAAATATATAAAAAGATGTCTAAAACAAGGGTTCTACTGACAAATAACTTATAGTCTAAAAGGCAAAGAATGACAGCCACCCTTTCATTTGTGTGGTAATAATAATATGTGACATGCATTGAATGCTTTCTCTGTGCAGGTATCCTTCTTTTTTCTTTTTTAAACATCTTTATTGGCGTATAATTGCTTTACAATGGTGTGTTACTTTCTGCTTTATAACAAAGTGAATCAGCTATACGTATACATATATCCCCATATCTCCTCCCTCTTGCATCTCCCTCTCACCCTCCCTATCCCACTCCTCTAGATGGTCACAAAGCACCGAGCTGATCTCCCTGTGCTGTGTGGCTGCTTCCCACTAGCTACCTATTTTACATTTGTTAGTGTGTATATGTCCATGTCACTCTCTCACTTCGTCCCAGCTTACCCTTCCCCCTCCCCGTGTGCTCAAGTCCATTCTCTACATCTGCGTCTTTATTCCTGTCCTGCCCCTAGGTTCTTCAGAATTTTTTTTTTTTTTTAGATTCCATATATATGTGTTAGCATATGGTATTTGTTTAGGGTATCCTTCTAATTGCTTGGCATGAATTAACTTACTTGGTCCTCATAATAACACCGTGAGGTAGGTGGTAACTCTTACTACCATTCCCATTTAGCAGCGCAGGAAACTGAAGCACAGTTGCTCAAGGTCATACAACTAAGAATAAGAGGGAGTCAGCATTCAAACACAACAATTTTGCCTACTGGGTCTGCACTTTTTACCTGTATGTTGTAATATCTTGCAAATACCTAACATAATAGGTAGAAAGAGAGAAGTGCGATGAGAGAGAAAGTTCAGACTCCTGTGCCTGGCAAAAGTGGCCAGTTTTGATCCCTTTGTGAATGATTCATCCCTGGTGCGGGTTTCTCTCAGGCACGTTTCCGGGTATGGGGGAGGGAGGGAGGGCATAACTGCCTTACCTCATGCATCTATCTGCTGCCACCTGTAATTTACAGCGGGAGGGCTCACACCCAACTGGACCTTGGTGTTAAAGTAATCATGTTCTATGCGTTTGCTTTTAGCAGGTGACAATAAAAAATCAATGGATTATAATTACAGGACCTTGAAGTTTAGCGTTGCCCCAGACTGTAATGAAAATTCATTTACGGTGTGACAACCACAGATTGGCAATTCTTCTCTCCCCACGTAGCAGGCGGTTTATCATGTTGCTGGTTTGCTACCTCTTACAGAAGGGACCAGATCATGTGCCAGGTTGCCCCAGTGAGTAATAGCCTGGTTTTATTGTAAGGGATAAATCAATCTCATTGACTTCTTGCATTGGCTTAATGAGGTTAGATCAGCAAAAGCCGAGCTTGGGAAACAGTTGTCGGTCAACAGCCTCCCAGTGCTGACAGAGGGCCCTCGAAGGGTTGAATCTGGAGTGAAAACCCAGCAGTTTGCCTGCAGGTGGGTGGGAAGAATCTGAGGTTTGGTTTGGGGATTGGCTTTCAAGTGGGCAAGAGTTCTAAAATACAGCTGAACCCGCAGAGTGCTCTTGCACATTAGTAGATAAGTGACTAAATAAATGAAACAAAACAAAGACACAATTTAAAAAGGAGTCTTTATTTTTTTAAGCTGGTAGTTCTTGTCATTTGCCCATGCAGTGATGGCTTTAAATTCCAGCAGGGAGGGGTGGGGAGCAATGCATAGAAGGGGGTGGATTACAGAACACCACAGTGACCTTCCAGAAGAATGCATCCTGCTTCTCTATGCTACGTGGGTTGGGGTGTGGGGAGTTGCTTTGGCACCATGTGTAGTGACTCCCTGCCTTCCAAGTTCTGAGATGTTGCAAGAGCCTGCCTTCACTTGAGCTAGGGTCATGGCAGGGGAAAGGCATTAACGTTTCCCTCTGCCCTTGTACCCTGGTGTAGCTCTAGGTGAGTGAGAAGAGTCCTCTGAATATCTCCCAGGCATTTGCCAACAGGGACAGACCAAATGGACCTTCCTCTCCGTTGGGTGAATCCTCCTGCCTAAATGTCCCATGAAGCTATTTCATTTGCCTCCCTGTATGTGTACATTTAATAAGAATATCATGCTCTAGAGATTAAAGTAGCCACAGAAGCCATGTTGAGGGCGCTAGAGCAGAGAAAAGTGGAGCCAGAGAGAAGCTTCGGGTGATGTCCACATTTCGCGTTCTCTATTTCAGAGCCGATCATGTCTTGCCTTTTGGAATGCAGCCATAATCCCTAAGGAAATTATGGATGAGAACTTTAAAGGCTTTCTGCCCCAGCTAATCCATTCCATGTTTAATTTTATGTTTCTAACTTTGTCCTTTTCATTGAAAAACGCTGACTTACCGGAAAAAACAAAAAAACAACAACAAAGGTTTCAGTTCTCATTTCATAAGATAGAAATTTCTTGACATCAAGCAGAAGGGAGACCACTGAGACATAAGAAGGCACTTTATAACAGGGACCATGATGGTGATTCAGTCAGGGCTGGCTGCATTGTATCAGTCAGGGCTGTTAGGATGTGGTAACAAACAACCCTCAGACATTTTTTAACCTCGTAGTGTAAAATAAAAACACTGATACAGAGACCCACATGAAACAAATATTTATCATATTATTATAAAGCTAACATCCTTCTAACCAGCACTCAAGTTAGGAAATGGAGCTTAGACAGGCACCCCAGAAATCCCTTCCCACATCCTGTTCCCTCTCCCCCTCCAAAACTAACCACCTTCCTTGCTTTCACAGTAATAATCCCCAAACCTTAATGGATTAAAACAATTAACGTTTATTTCTTATTCATACTACGTATCTGTCACCAGAAGCCGCTCCCTTGTCTTTGTACCCTTATTGTGGGACCCAGGCTGACAGAACCTTCTGGAACATTGCCAGGGAGGGTGGCAGAGGATACAGTGCATTCTGCGGAGATGCACATGGGCTCAGCCTGGAAGTGATCCACATTATCTATTTTCACAACTCATTGGCCGGGACTGGTCATGAGGCCCCATCTGATCTCAGAGCTCAGGAAATGTAACCCCACCTGGTGCCCAGAAGGGGGAGCTGAGGAGGGATTAGGAATATTCGGCAAATAGCACTCAAGCTGACAGCAGTTCTGGATTTGGACTCTGGTTCATTTGCTAGTTCTACCAGTGGCTAGACATGTGCTTTGGACAAACAACTTTTTAAACACTCGGTTACCTTAAAATGAGGGACATTCGTAAGGTTCTTGTGAGAATGAAATGAAGCAATGCTTTAAAGCCTTAGGACAGTGCCTGGCAATCATACTCTTAACTCAAGGCTTATTATGAAACCTGTTTAAACCTCCCCTATTCAGTTACGATGCTCAAGATGGAAAGAGCTTCCCTCCAGCCACTGTCTCAGATGGGGTTGGGGAAAGGATCGGATGACCTTAGTGGCTTGAGTTTCTCTAACCCCATGTGTAAACACGAAGGAACAGAGCTGTGGACCACCTTTGGAAGCACTTTGGAGGCTGTCTGTCTTCCACTCCACGACCTATTAGTTTGCAGCGGGGGATGGAGGAAGAGAAGGAAAGATGAGACATCCCCGTTGCTAGATACGTCTGGGGTTTCTACTTTGTTGTTACTGCTCCAGGATGTTGATCTTTTCCCCTTTTTTGGAGGACAAGAAAGTGATTCATGTTCAGGGGAGGGGTCCCATCCCCTCTCTCACTGACAGCGAAACTGTCAAAAAGCCCATCCCCTATAAACACTAACCTGGCAAAGGAGACCGAACCTCCATATGGAAAATCAAAGTAAGGGATCTGGCAGGGAGTTGCAAAGATGGTTTGAATCAGAGGCAGAGACAGCCCACGATATTGGGGTGGGGGCTTGGGGGGCTGTCTGCACCCTCGTGCCAAGATGGCTGGGAACCTGGGCCAGTGAGTTTCCATTCGCTGGGGAAGGCAGGCCCTGTCTGCCCTGGAAGCCAGATGATGGCAGGTCTCTGGTTTAGATTCGGCTCATCGGAGGGTCCTCTGAGCTAATTGGGAAGGAGCCGGGCTGTGTTTTCTTTCCTGCTTAATAACAAGGGGAATTGCTTACAGCTCTGGACTTTATTAGGGGGGAAATTTGACATTGTTTTGTTGGACAGAGGCTCCGTCCAGGGAGCTAATCTCTCACACCTGTTTGGCCTTGTTAGGGATCCTAGGGGCCCGGCCTGCTGGCTGTTGGGTACCGCGGAGACTGATACATACAAGGGGAAGAAAGTATGGGCCGGGAGAGGATGGGGATTTTCCTCCTCAGTCCTAATTCCAAAAATCTAGTGCTAACGAGGATACACATGCCAGCGACAGAGTTAATCCACAGGATCTTTGCACCGGGATTAGATCCCCCAGCAGGACTGATTCCCTGGACACTTAGGAAGCGCCTCCAATCCGCAAGGCCCTGTCCTGTGCCGGCGGCAAGCCGGACAGGCAGAGCTCCTGCCCTTTGGGAATTTAAATGCTGGTCATCCTGAGGGAAGATGAGGACACCTCTCGTGATTCTAGGAAGCCGGGGTGCTGGTGGGGGGGGAGGGGGTACCTCTAAGGACTGCTGCTGACTCCTTGCCTATGCTTTTCCTTTCACTGGAGTAACTCTTAACATTATAGGCTATTTCATAAGCCCGGGGAACCTTGCCCTTTATCCTCTGGGGGAAACTTTATCCCGGTTAGTGGTCTTGAAATAATGGTCAATGGAACCTTCAGAGGATACATGTGGGCATCGATTCCTGCAGGAGAATGGAAAGTCCCTCATCCTATGGGATGAGCAGAGGGCAAACCCAGGCAGGGCCCTTTGGTTGCCAGTCCCACACGTTCCCCTTTTTCCATACAAGGGTGCTGGCAAAGAGGCGGCTATTAATGCCAGTTGAACAGCTGAGGGAATAAGAAACAGATGCTGACCCTCACGGATAGAAGAGGGAGATATCTGCACAGGGATCAATAGCTCCATCTCTTGGGTCTGAATCTTAGCAGGACCAGCTGCATAGCGCATGGGGCCAACTGCGAGATGAAAATGCAAGGCCTTGGCCGGGGGCAGGGAAGTCACAGGCCCACAGCCCAGACCCACCGTGGACACGCAACCTCCTTTCCAGGACATGAGTAGAATCCGTATCGGCGGAGTCCAAGAAGACCCCCTCCTTCCCCCTAGATGGGAACGGCTCAGCTTTCCTTGTGTACCTGCCTCTGCCCCTCTGAGCGCTTGTGCCATACGGGTACTTTGCCTTGTCTGCAGGACCCAGGCGCGCCCCACGTGGTGGGCAGTGGGCAGGAGCAGGGCCGGCAAAGAGGAAGACAAGGAGATCGTGGAGCACCAGAGGTGGGAAGCAGGTGGCCGAGAACCCATCCCAGGCGGCCCACAGGCAGCAGGAGGCTAGACCACACGAGAGCAGAGGCCCCAAGCCGCCAGGAAATGCTCCATCCGACTTGACTTACAGAACACAGATTCAAAGATAAAATTATTAAGGATTTTAAGACAGCATCTGCAGAGCATTAAACCCCAAGCAGGGGCCCTTGGAGTCCCCCTGGGCGACTGCACAGGTTGCATGCCCGGGAAGCCAGCCCCGATCTCAGCTCCACTGCTTATAAGCAGTGAAAGCTTGAGGATGTTAGCTGCTCAAAGCATGAATGTCTCCATCTACAAAGCCGGGACGACGAGAGCACTTGTCTCGAAGGGATGCTGTCAAACATTTAAAATGATAACACATTTGAAGTGTTCAGAGCAGTGCCGGGCACTTCACAAGCACTCTCAGCCATCATTATGATTATGGATTCACCTGCTGTGCTCTTCTATAGTATGATGTGTGACTGGCGTTTTACTTTTTCGCTTTTTTCTACCTACTTCTACTGAGAGGCCCTCACTTTTTCATTTTGGCCTTTTGTTGCCAGTGGCAGCAGATTTCAAGGTATCTAGCCAAGCTTCAGGAGACCTACAGGGAAGAGTATGGAATCCTCTGCCCCCGCTGATACACATACACACAGCACTCACACATACAGAGACACACGGAGACACACATACACAGACACACAGAGAGGCACACACAGACACAAACAATGCCCTCATTAATTGTTAAGGTGGATTTTTTTTTTAAAAGCTCTTCAACGAGACTAGGGTTCTTTTTTGATGCTCTAAGGGTCCCCGTGAGCAGACAGCTGTTATAACCATAAATATAGCCATCCCCCTCCCACTATCCCCACAGAAAGGTGCCTTTTGGTCTGAATTATACTTTGCTATTTCGGATAGGATTTTGCTTGAAAAAATAAAAAAAAGTTTCTGTGATTCTAAAAAATAGAATGCGTGGAAACCAGGGAACGGAGCTTTGGACCTGGACTCTGCAGCTATCTGTCTGCTGAGTTTGAGTCTCTGGCCAGGTGGCTGCCTACCTGGGGAGCAGGGGCTGTATGTGGGCCTAGAGATACAAACCTGGACTCTGACATCTAGGTTCCTTGCCCAAGGAAATACAGTCAGGAAGTGTGGCTGCGTTGACAGCAGGATTTTCAGATTCCCAAGTGCCTTCTTTTCCCACTGCCTCCTCATTTAAACTCACGTTCAAGAGTGATGTAGCTTTGCAGAAGAGCTAATCCAAAGTGGGTATTTTGATCCTCCCTTGAGAAGCACAAGGCTGGGCATCAGAAGACCTGTGTTTTAGTCTCACCGTAGCCACCCACAGTCACGTGACAGTAGGCAAACTACATAAGCCTTTGGAGCCCTGATACACTCATCTGTTAGGTGAGAATACTCTCTGTCTTGCTTTTTTTCACAAAGCCCTTATGAGGCTCCCATGATATAGGTTGTGCAAAAGTCCTTTTGGAAACTATAAAACACTACCCAGAGGCATGAAATATTAAGAGTGGGCTCTTGCCTGCTTTGCCTGTCCTTTGATGAGAGCTTTGTTCTTGGTGGCTTCAATGAAAGAGTAGGGCAGGTAGAAATAGCTCGTACTGTGTCATTTTTCTAGCAATAGTTTTCTTTTACTGTTTTGTGATCCGCCTCCATTAAACCAAAGTTAAGTGACATATATGCAAAGATGAACACATATTCGTATACTTCTATTTAATTATCATCCTTTAAGTCATTAAAATTACCCCCTTTCCTTACATGTAGTTATGCTATTGGATAGCCACGTGCTGATAACTATTTAACCACCAGCTCTCTGAAGAAAATGTATTCATGTTTATACACACATACGCTGATTATAAATCTCACTGATATAAAGGTGTAGCATATGATTTGAAAATAATTATAAAATCTGCAATACCCTTCATCGTAAATTCCGTATGGCTAATTGACTCCTGAAAAACATTTCACTGACATTTGCAGTTGACGAAGGAGTGTAATTCCAACACGAGCACTGGTTGATATTTTCATTTCTGTTAAGGAATAAGATGAAAGAAGGAAGACATTCGTTGGAACCTCACTTCCTTGTCGAGGATGTGATTTCTTCACAGGATCAGAGAGTGGTTTTTGAATCCTGGAAGAATGTTTCCTTGATGCATATCTGTTGGCCACTCACAAGGGAACAACTAAAGACGTGATATACCTTCATGTTTAATCTGCATTATTAACATTTTCTTCATCGCTCAAGTCTAGACAACTGTAAAACCGTAAATCGAACGCTGTTTCGTAGCATTTTTAGATTTTCATGGTGTTCAAGTTCCCACTATGGCTAACTCAGCTAAAAAAGTGACATCGTTGAACACAGAGTCGGGGAGAGATATGCAGTCATCAGCCATCAGACAGTATTTCCACTATATGGACACAAGAGATAGAAATAACGTCAAGGGCATGGTCAACAGTGAAACATTACAAAATAGTAAGGAAGTGATATGCTTATTTACCTTTCATTAAGATATAATTTATTGAATTGTAAGTTCGTAGAATTTAACTTTTAATAGGGGCTGTGTTTAACAACCGACTTGCAAAACCCTTGTAGATTTAACAGTCTGCACCCGTGAGTGGGTACGAGCTGGCTCCCACACGTGACTGCAAGTTTGTTTTTCTCTTCCTTGTGAATCTGGAATTTTTCAGCATTCGGAAAGAGTTATATTGAGTGCTTATATGTGCTAGATGCTGGGGATTCAGTGCTACGGTCCCTGTTCTCCTGGAGTTTACAGTCTTCTTGAAAAAGCAAATAAATAGAGCCATGATTTAGAGCCATTTTCTAAGTATGTGTTTTAAACAAATTTTTAATTAAATTTTTATGTTATATTGGGGTATAATTGACTTACAATGTTATGTTAGTTTCAGGTGTACAGCATAGTGGTTCAGTTATACATAGACATGTATCCATTCTTTTTCAGATTCCTTTCCCATATAGGTTATTATAGAATATTGAGTAGAGTTCCCTGTGCTATACAGTAGGTCCTGGTTGATTATCTATTTTATATATAGTAGCGTGTATATGTCAATCCCAAACTCCTGGTAACCATAAGTTTGTTTTCTATGTCTGTGAGTCTGTTTCTGTTTTGTAAATAAGTTCATTTGTATCATCTTTTCTAGAGTCCACATATAAGTGATATCATATGGTATTTGTATTTCTCTGTCTGACTTACTTCACTTAGTATGATCATCTCTAGGTCCATCCATGTTGCTGCAAATGGCATTATTGCATTCTTTTTTATGGCTGACTAATGTTTTTGAATCACAAGATAGAAAAATCGTGTTTGACGTTCAAGGGCATATTTGTCCCACTATTTCCCAGTTACGTTCCAGGCCTGGCTTTTTCACTTTGCTCTCCAGACCTCTGGCTAAAAATTCATTCTCTTAATGAAGAACTTTGGGTAAGGCCGCGGAGCTAAGGACCGTGAGGCGTTGTCTCCAAGTTGGCCTTTGAAGTCTGACTATCATGGGCAGGGAACCGGCTCCATTTAGAGGAGGGGTCCTCTAACCTCCTTGTGATTTGTTTAGATTTCACTTACCCCCTTCCTTTACCCTCAGAACATATTCCTGAGACTTCCACCCTCTTCCACGGGCAAGTGCAAATTCTGGATCCTGAGCAGAAATGGATCCAGAAACACATGAATAAAAATTATAAAGTGCCCACCTACCCTTTGTTAAGAATAATACAGGCTTCGTCATTTCGTAGATTCCCTTCAAATCAGGGACTTGCCGAGCCGTGGTGACACCTTTGCTTACGTGAGGTGGTAAAGGGCTCTGGTCACGTAACTCAGGGATGGACGCTCGTATGTGTGTGTATACACTCACATGCACACACACACACACACACACACACACGCTAAGAGAGAAAAGCTCTCATCACATATTGAGAAGAGACTGTTCACCCAAAAGCGCCAGCAGTGAGTTCTCTGTCATCATTTGTAATAGCTCCTGAAATGACTTGGAAAACTTTAATTATGTGAGGGCTTTATTTTCAACTCCTGTTATCTTTTGAACTCCTGGAGGGAGGGGGAGTGGGTTACCCCGCAGCCCCGGCTTTTTCTAAAGAGCCTTTGTCTCTCTGCCCAGGTATTAAGTTGGCGGTGCAACCATCCTAGGTATATTTGGTTCACTTTTCTCCCTCCCACTGCCCACCCCCTGCAAGCACCGTCCTGGGGCTGAATGTGTGCCTGTGTTCTCCAGGTCCACCGTCCCCGGTCCTGCACAGGGGACTGAAAGAGAATGGGCTGCAGGAATGCACCCAGAACAGAGCCAAATTGTTCAAGCTGCGTGAAGAAGAAAGAAAAAACGGACGGGGAGGGGGGCGGTGGCGGCTGGGAGAAGAAGAAAAGCTTTTCTTGTCGGTTCAATTTCGGTGGAGATATTTGGAGGATAACACAGCCATTTTGTCGGGGGTGGGGGGACACCAGGGGAGCAAAAAGAAAAAAACAAAACAAAACAAAACAAAAACGAGAGAGGCGAGTTTTATCGGCACAGTGGCCCATACAGAAAGGTGACATTTGAGAGAACAATTGCTAGGTTGTTTGGCCACATTTGCTGCTATGAATGAAGCCTAAGAAACGCTGTCTTTGGATTGCTGCGAATAGTCATCTTCATCATTCCTGCGAGCGCTCTCTCTCTCCTCTCTCTCTCTGTTCCCTTATGAAATAAGGGCACACAGGTAATAAACAAAGCACTATAAAAGATCAGATCGAGGTATTCCGTGGGCTCATTCAATGTCGGGAGCAGGCATTCTGCACACCAGCGCCGGGGCTTTCAGCTCAAAACTGAGGAGAGGCAGGATTAGGCGGGACCCCTGGCTCTCCTTCTACAACCTGGCTGAATTTATCGGGGCCGTGTCCTCGGTCAGCTAACCCACGCCTGAGGACGGAGGGACAGAG
Source organism: Lagenorhynchus albirostris (assembly GCF_949774975.1). Lineage (NCBI taxonomy): Eukaryota > Metazoa > Chordata > Mammalia > Artiodactyla > Delphinidae > Lagenorhynchus > Lagenorhynchus albirostris. The sequence goes on from NC_083114.1 coordinate 55,662,116, forward strand.
GAAAGCATGGCAGAGTAGATCCCCTTGGATTTTGCTCATGTGGATTTTGGATTCTGACCTGACTTTGTCAATCCTCATGCCAGATCCAGGTGAGTAAGCTGCCTGGAGTAAAAAGCTGTTTGTCAGTCCCATCTGACTTATTTTCCCTCTACTTGGACAGATGATTTGATGGTGATTCTTATTTCCCTCCTTTTGCCATGGTTTAGGTACTGGTGGTGATTGCAGTCTCCCAGCTGAGTCCTGTCTGGCTGCCTGCTGCAGGAGAAGCAGGCCAAACTCTGCAAAGGAATTGTGTTGATGCGTACGAATGAGCAGGGTGGGGTCCTTTGATTTGGGGGGATAATCAGCGAGGGGTGTGTGGACAGAGCTATAAAGGATCCTGCTCCTGACAAGCAAGCCTTCTTGCCCCGAGTCCTGGCTGGGCCTCTACCTCCTACTTTCACCTCCTCTGCTTCCAATTTGCAAGATTCACCAGAAGTGAACACGGCAAACTCGGCCTTGTCTGGTTTCAAAGGTATGTAGCTCAGGCACCAGTGAGCAATGGGCACTAGCTGTGGATCCAGTTTCCTCCCATGAGTTGGTACCCAGGGAGTGCCCTTGTCTGGAAAGTTCATCCACATGCAGGTGCTCGCGAGCTGGGCCCCTATAGGCCAGACCTCTGGGTTGACAAGTAACTCTGTGCCTCATTGGAGCCCAGTTATTCTTTGCTCTGCTATTTGGTCTCCTTTTCCTGGATCACAATCACCATCACAGGGAACATAATCTAGTAATAAAACAGAATGAGGGCTTCCCTGGTGGCGCAGTGGTTGAGAGTCCGCCTGCCGATGCAGGGGACAAGGGTTCGTGCCCCAGTCCGGGAGGATCCTACATGCCGCGGAGCGGCTGGGCCCGTGAGCCATGGCCGCTAAGCCTGCGCGTCCGGAGCCTGTGCTCCACAACGGGAGAGGTCACAACAGTGAGAGGCCCGCGCACCGCAAAGAAAAAAAACAAAAACAAAAAACAGAACGAAATGATATCAGTTTTTCAGAGAGGAGTATAAAGTTTGGATGGGTTTGTGGCTGTGTTTGTGTGTGGGCAGAGGCCCAACTGAATATGATGGGCATGTCTCAAATATTTGCTTAACAAAGCCTCGAAAATGCCCGTCTTGCTTATGGACAGTGTAATAGCATCAGGTGCTCAGTTCCAGGCATCCTAAGGAGAAAATTGTTTTAGCAGTTGTGTCTTCGCATCTGTCTTGTCATTAGTGAACAGTACCGAAGAGTGGTTCAGTGTATACATTCTATAAGATTAGGCTCTTTTATGTTTATGCATTTAGCCTCAGGATTTTAGGTACTTTCCAAATGACCCGTTTAGTGTTCTTATTTCTTTTTAACCTCCATTTTGTGAAACTGATTCATCTGGGATCTCAGCTGTATTCCAATAATTACAAAAGAAGGCTTTCTGGAGTTTAACTAAGGCCTTAGACTTCCCATATGGGAAAGACCGTGTGTGTGTGTGTGTGTGTGTGTGTGTGTGTGTGTGTGTGTGTGTGTGTGTGTGTGTGTGTGTGTGTGTGTGTGTGTGTGTGTGTGTGTGTGTGTGTGTGTGTGTGTGTGTGTGTGTGTATGGGTGTGTATCAGAACACACACTATAAAAGTTATATACAAACAGTGATATACTGCTTGTTCTGTTCAGGTGTGTGCATATGAGTATAAAACAATCATACTGGAGAATACTGAGTCATTGTGACTTGGTAATTTAGGTGCAGGCTCTAGATCTGCTTTTCTGATAGCCTGCTGCATGAGAAATGAGGCCGAATGCTGCAAAGACGTGGTATAAATTCGTAGGAACGGGGTTACACGTAATACTTTATAAATGTATTTCATAGATATGTGCAGGTCTTCTCAACAATGAACCACAGATGCTCGAAATCTTTCCCAATTTGCCATTGCGTAGCAAATGTCCTCTTCTTTGCTCAACTTGAGGCTTTCTTTCCCAGGACTGTGTTTTCCAAATGGTACTGATTTCTCTGGAAATAACAGGATTTTTAACATGGCTGCTCTACGAGAAACCTGCCTAATGGAGTCGGGAATCACTAACTGTTTGAAGAATAAAGGAATGATTGAATCGTCCCTGAACTGCAGGTAAGGGTCACCTCTATATTTATTTGCTCACATATGTACTCTCTTGGGTAGAATATTCACAGAGTTATTGGACCAGCAGTCTGGACTCACTTGGCGAATTCTTTTAATGTCTCATTTCATTTATCAGTAACTTAAATTCAGTTAATCAGTTAATTGGTATTAGGTAAATATATCACCACTCTTTCCATCCTCCAACTTTCCTTCTTTGTAGGTCGCCCGTCGTCACCTATATAATCAATATATCGGGTAGGCTAACATTAAAGACCTTGTTTTCTTGGAGATTACGGTTTGAAGTATGTCTGCAGTATCAGTACGTGTGTACCAAGTTTTGGAACAATTTAATTTCCTTTCCAAGACATACCCATAACTCCTGATGGGAAGCTAGAACAGCCAGCAGAGTGGTAGCACAGGGGTCAATGATCGTTATTCACATAAGATGCAAGGGGGAGGGGACTTCCCTGGCGGTCCAGTGGTTAAGACTCTGCGCTTCCAGTGTGTGTGGGGGCTCGGGTTCATTCCTGGTCAGGGAACTAAGATCCCACATGCCCTTTGGCCAAAAAAAAAAAAAAAAAAAAGGTGCATCATTGAACATTAACTACAAACTGTAATCTACAGCAGCATTCTAATAAGCATTTTGCCCAAACGACATTGGGCAAAGCCGTTGTCAGTGAGGTCTGGCCCCGGACATCTGCCTCTTACAGACTTACGGGGGCATGGGGACCCAGGGCTTGGACACATGCATTATTCACTGCTTTTTTCCTCTGCTTATTAGTCTTGTGGGTGAGGGTGGCATTAAGCACTGGCCCAGTCATGGCAAAATGCAGAACACATAGTCTTGTGTCTGGGGCTTTAAGGGACTCTGAGACGACCTGGTGCTTGGGAGGATTTGTGAGCAGATTGGCTTATAGCCATCACTGTTGGCTAATAATCGCACTAATCTTTTCGAGGGAAGTTTTGTGTGCGTGAGTGTACCCCCTTTCCTCAATCCCCAAGTCAGAGCACAATAGGGGAATTGTGTTTCTGCACTATTCCATGAGATAGGTCAGGGGGCAGGGTGCATAAGGTCTGCAATGGATGACCCACCAGGCATTAGCCCCGAGCCATCACGAAGGCACCCGAGACCTGGGCGATATGGCTTTGGCCAAATTATAGGGAAACATTTCACCGGCTGAGCCGTTTGGAAAGCAGCTGTTTTGGGGATAGCAGATCCCGTGCCCTTTGGGGAGACCTCAGAAGCAAGTGTAAGGTTTGCTGGAGGAGAGGAGAGGAGGTGTGTGTACGTGTGTGTGTGTGTGTGTAAGGGGGGGTGACAAGCATGTTTATCCTTAATGTCAAGTTTTCAGTTCTATGAGGACTTAAAATAATCTACAAGGTTAATCTTTGATGTAGACATGCCCTCGGATGTAGAAACTGTTACTTAAATGTTCGATCATGATGAGAATACTTAGAAAGTAAGTGCTTAGTAACTACTTCTGCCTAGAAGTTCAGAACAAGAGGCCAAGGGTCCTAAGATCCAAGGGGCAAGTAAACGTCCCAGGACGTCTGTCACAGTGTGTGCTAATTTCCTACACTCTCCCCGAAACGGGGCACAAGATCATGTCAAACATCCTGCGTTCACCATTTGCTCTTCATGAATTTCCACGGGCTGGCTGTTCGCATTGTGGGGCAGGGTCCTTGCTTCCGTATCAGCTGGGATAAGCACAGAGTATCTTAATTCTCCTCTGCCGCTCGGCCGTGGGTTTCCCTTGTGCCCACTTTGGGGGTGCCACTCACCTCTCTCCACCTGCTCCTTGTTTAGTAGCGAGGCAGCTGGTGGGGCTGGTGGGGGGAGGATGCTGTTCGTGTCGTATGGCAGGGGTCACACACTGCTGGCATCAAAGGGCAGTGAGAATGAGAGGAGGTGAGGATGTTTCCACGGGGCGGGGGGCGGTGGCAGGGTTAGGTAACCTAGCTGCCCTGGCGGTGGATGCCCTTGGGGAGCTGCTGATCTGAATTAGACTGAGAGCCACGCAGGGACACAGTTTCTCCCTCTCAGACCCCGGGAGTTCTCCAGCCTGCGTTTTCCGGCTCCCCGCGAACATTTCCAAATTAAAAAAAAAAAAAAAAAAAAAGTGTGGAAAAATACAGTAAAAGTGACAGCACCTTCCAGTTTCCGACAGTTCTGTTTTGACTTCGCAATCAGGCAAACTGGAGCCCCCGAGTCGCTGGCTTAACTTGTCACCTTGAGTTATTAACCGTTTTCCTGCCTCTGTTGGTGGGTGTCCTTCTGGCTCCTGGCCCCTGGCTGGCCGGCTCAGTGACCTGTTAATCCTGTGTCCTTCCTTTCTTTCGGGCTTGTGGCTCTGCCCAAAGGGCTCGTTTTTTCTTCCTGGAGTCAAGTTTGAATTCACTTCATTGTCCTCCCTGTTGGTTTTTGCCAGGTAGTAGCTGAAACAGAAGGGTGATGGGTCAGGGCAGGAAGGAATGCCCCCAGAGTCAGCTCTCATATGGTCCGGAGTGCCCTTCAGAAGTCCAACAGTTCAGTACATTTTTCTTGCTTACGGGTCAGAGCAGAGAAAGACTCGTTTTATAACTGGGATGATATAAGATCTAGTCTATTGGGAAGCAGAAGGAGAGCTGATCTCATGTGTGTTTCATGTCAGCAAAGTTAGTCTTTGTGGCATCCAGTCACCCTCTCTGACCATCTTTTCTATTTCCCACCATCCCTTTGGTACCAGGTACCTTCATCTTTTCCCATGGGTGCTCAGAATCTTCTTAGGCAATTACCCGAGGCTTTATCGAAGGCTTTCTTTCCCCTCAACACTTGCATATACCCAATACCAATGTCCTTGAAGACCTGTAATTTGGGACCATCCAACTTATTAATATGAGAAATTAATTCAAATTAATTAATTATTTGGGGGATGATTTGATGGGTTATGAAGTCTGATTTGATGGGTTACTAAAAAAAGTGTATCTCAAAACTAACATGTCTTTTAGAAACAACTTGGATTAAAAATTCCGTTTTATTTTTGTAAAATGCAAATTTTATTATTTTTTAAATGGTAATAAATTTGCATGATTCATAATTCAAAATATAAAAGTGCATGTAGTGAAACCTTCCCCTCCAATAACTCAGATCCTTCTTTGGAGGCAGCTGAAATTATCAGCTTATGGCCGGTTCTTCCACAAATGTTTTATGTGCATGTGAGCCATTGTATAATCTCTACCCCCTTTTAATTTTTATGCGTTTTATTTTAGAAAATTTAAAGTTGCAAAGCTATTACAGAGTTCCTATATATGCCACCACGCAGTTTCCCGTTGTTAACATCTTATATTCCTGTGGTACATTTGTCACAGCTAAGGAACCAACGTCGGTACGTTATCAATAACTAAAACCATAGCTAATCAGATTTTACTAGTTTCATCCTATTGGCCCTTCTCCGCTCTGGGATCTCATCCAGGGTACCACCTTGCCTTTAAGTGTCGTGTCTCCTCAGCTTCCTCTAGTCTGTGATAGTTTCTCAGACTTATCTTCTTTTGATGACCTTGACAGTTTTGAAGAGGGCTGGTCAAAGATTTTGTAGAACATTCCTCAATTTGAGTTGGGCTAATATTTTTCTCGTGGTTTGCCAGGGTTATGGGTTTGGGGGAGGATGACCAAAGAGACGAAGTGCTCATCTCTTCATCATATCAAAGGTTCATGGTATCCACATGACTTACCACCAATGGTATGAACCTGATCGCCTGGCTGAGGTAGTGTTTGCTAAGTCTCAACCCTGTAGTCTCAACTCCTTCTCCCTTCTGTACTATGACTTGTTGGAATAATGGCATTAAATTCAACCCATACTCACCGGGGAGGGCGTTATACTCTACCTCCTTTAATTTTTAACAGAGTGGCACCATATTTTACAGGCTTTCCTGTGCCTTACCTTTTTTTAAAAACAATACATTTTAGAGATTCTTCTATATCAGTATTGAAAGTTTCCACATTCATTATTAATTTGCATTTATTCTATGAATATATTAATAGCATAACAGATTTAACTAGTCCCCTTGTGATGGGCATTTAGGTTGCTTCAATATTTTGATCTCATAAACAACGCCAGCGTAAATAACCTGGCTCATGTTCAAGTATTCCTGCAGGATAAACTCCTGAAAGTTGAATTTACTACTTAAAGAGAATGTGATTTGCAATTTCTCAAGCTATTGCCAAAATTGCCTTCCAAAGACAGTGAACAAACTTATACTCCCCTAGGAATGTATAATCAAAATGATTCAGTGCGTGGAATTTCAGGTTGGTGGAGGAAATGTTTTTAAATTGGTGGACCGTTCAATGTTTTTGCAAATCTTCTTAAATCATAGTACAATAGGAAAAAACGTTAAGCAATCCAATTATTTCGGTGCAGTCTGGTTTGTGGGTTGATTTAACGAGTCTAGAGTGCAGCCTGCCTGGTGGAGACTTCATCTATCACCCACCTAGTTCCTTAATCAGGCTCCCCTTCATGCTCATTTTCTGTCATGTCCTCGAAACCTTCCTATCTTTGCATAGAACATTATTTACTCGTGCAAGATTCTTGCCTTCTTCCCCAGCTCTCCACGTAGCCATTGAAAGCTCACATCTTGGTCAGGCCCATGTGGCCCCTTCTCTGTCACTGCAGCACGAATGAACTCCACCTGCCTCATATTTATTTGCATGTGTATGTGGTTATGCTCAGCCTCTTAAGTCACTGCCTTATTGAAGAATGACTTTGCCTTCCAGGTGTAATGTGAATATTCTGGAGTAGGGAACTGTGTCTTTACTGCATCATTCCCCAAAGGCTTCTGAATCCAACATGAAGTGAGTCCATATCGTTGGTAGAATTACTGATGGACCCTCTGGTCCTTCATCTGTTTCCATCAGCTGGTACCGGAAAGAGCCACGTGGGAGGAAACCATGGCTGGGAGGGTGTCTGCCTATCCCTGGCTTCTTGGCGTCCATACTCTTTCCTCAGAATAACATGAGAGGGACAAATATTTTCTTTGTGGCTAAATGATAATCTCCCAGAGGTGGTGAGAAACAGCTATAAAGGTCAGTAGTGAGATTTAAAATTATCTGGAAATGTTACAAATCACCAAAGACTAACTCTAGGTCCCAAAGGTCTTCGATGGCGGGGACTGTGGCCTCTGATGTGTCAGCCCCGGGATGCCGTGAATTTATTTACTGCAACCAAATTGGCTGACAGCTGGGAAGATTCTCCCACTTAGCCTTCCTTAGGCTCCTGTTGGTGCAAATCCAAGTTGAGGCAGAAACACTCTGGTCTCACGTCAGTTTTGTCTAAGTCTCTAAAACCCAGGCTTCGTAAGATCAGAGCATTGAGAAGACCGGAGTCCTGCATTTTGGAGCAGCCTTTTTTTTTTTTTTTTTTTTTGCGGTACGCGGGCCTGTCACTGCTGTGACCTCTCCCGTTGTGGAGCGCAGGCTCCGGACACGCAGGCTCAGCGGCCATGGCTCACGGACCCAGCCGCTCCGCGGCACGTGGGATCTTCCCAGACCGGGCCACGAACCCGCGTCCCCTGCATCGGCAGGCAGACTCTCAACCACCATGCCACCAGGGAAGCCCTGGAGCAACCTTTTTTATTCGTCTACTGAAACATCCTCTGCTGCACTTCTGCTTTAACTCCCTTACACATTTCCACTGACACGGTTTTTATTCCATTTGGTTCTCATCCACTCAATCTATTTAAGTTGTGAGATTTTAGAATTGGAAGGAAGCTTGGAACCCCAAGGAAAAGACACTCAAAAAGATGAAGTCTCTCTCAAGGTCACAAAGCTGGTGGAAGAAGCCCAGTGGTCAGCTTAGGGAGGTCTCTAACGGCCATGAGCTTGTTTCTTTCTATCACACCCCCTTATTTATAAAGTATCCAATAATAATAATAATAGTGATAATAATAGCTAACATTTATTTATTGAGTACTTTCCATGAGCCTAGGATAGAGTAAATGCAAATGCTTTACCTGTACTGTGTCCTTATACTGCCTCTCTGAGGCAGGCAGCTAACATTTTTTCCCATTTAGCAGGAGGAGAAAATCCAGAAAACAGTGGTTAAGTTACTTGCCCAAGATCACGTGACTTGTATAGGTTAAGGCAGGATAGTCAGACTGCAGAGTGCACACTCTCATCCCAGTGATTACGCCTTCTGCACTGCATTCTGTGGCAAAGTAGCACATGGAATGGGCAACATTAGGTTTTTCAGGGAGAACCTGGCAGAAACAGTCTCTGCCCTTGAGGGTTTTCATTCTGGTTGAGGGGGCAAGACCTGGATGGCAAGAGGGTTGCTGATAAAACACAGAACACAGTTACATTTGAGTTCCAGGTAAACACCAATTTTTGGGGTATAATTACGTCTCAAATGTTGCGCGAGACATATTTATACCAAAAATTACTGTTTATCTAAAACTCAAATTTAGTTAAATTTCCGATAAAAAAATAATTAAAAAAAATATAAGTGTATGCAAACATTTCAGGGGACATACTTATCCTAAAAAATGTAAACTGTTGGGCTTGCCTGGTGGCGCAGTGGTTGAGAGTCCGCCTGCCGATGCGGGGGACACGGGTTCGCGCCCCGGTCCGGGAAGATCCCACATGCCATGGAGCGGCTGGGCCCGTGAGCCATGGCCGCTGAGCCTGCGCGTCTGGAGCCTGTGCTCCGCAACGGAAGAGGCCACAGTGGTGAGAGGCCCGCGTACCGCAAAAAAAAAACAACAAAAAAAAAACGGTACTAAAAAATGTAACTGCTGTTGATCTGAAATTCAAAGTTAGCTTGCTATCTTGCATTTTTATTGGCTAAATCTGGCAACTTAACACATAGAGCACTTAGAAAATATTATGTTGATGCAGCATATACTAGACAGTCTTCCTTCTCCCCACCCCAGATTACCTTCTCCCCGTCTTTCTGCTCTCTATGTACATTTCTTCCTGGTGGGCCCCCTCCGCACTGCACGCACTCCATCAGGAATACACAGCCTTACGACCCAGTAGCAAGTTCTAGAGCTACGGCCCAGGGTCTCCAATGGTCAGGATGGAGGCGTTTTTCTTTCTGCCTGGGCTGCCCAGCCCTGGGGAGTGTCCTACAACTCCCCAAGCTTCCACTCCCCTCCAAGAACGCTCTTGGCTCTGCCCCAGTGCTCTGTCGAAGCCTCCACCCCACCGCAGAGGTACCTTTCACTAAGGTCCCCACCCAGCCCAGGGGCGCGCGCCGCTTTGCATCGATCAGGTCACTTCGTGTTCATTAATATTCACCGAAGTCTTGGGGTGGGAGTGGGCGTGGGCCGAGGGGATGCGGCAGCAAAGCCTACGCCTCTGTCCGCTCTCTGACGCAGGCTTTCACGGGGACTGGGGCAAGCTGGTGGGGCAGGCGGGCGGGCGCACTGAACACACTAGTTAACAGTCACCGCCTGTGTACCCGCCGGGATGGGGGCGTTCCGCCGGCTATTTTAAGGCCAGACTGGTGAATGTTGGGTTCCCCTTCGTTTACCTAGGCTCTCAATATTTTCCCTGGCACGCTCCAAGGTGGTCACAGAATGTGGGAAACCAGGCAAGGGAAAAAATGAATGCTCTGTGATGACGCCCCTGGTAGCTGCTGCTAAGTTCCACGGAAAAGACGGGCTGGGGGAGTGGGGGGCTCGCTATCTGTGTCTACGGGCGTCTCCGAAAGCTTTCAACCGTCTTGGCACATACTCAACTCTAGAGATGGTGGAAAAGGAAAACTGGCTGCACACTCGGTCCGAGGACCGCCTGGCAGCTCCGACCCCACCCACCCTGTGGAGTGCCTGTGCCCGCAGTGAATGCCCCTTTATCGTCGGCAAGCGATACTGAACTTTTCAAAAATACTGTGTAGGTCCTTGTGTCCCAGATGCCTGTGGCATGCAGGCTCTGCTTCCTTTCAAGGGTGTTGGCTTAAAAACCCACCCAGAAACCTGAGAAAAACTTCTCCACTTGGCATCTCGGGAGGCTGACACCAACTGCCTTCTGTTTCTTGGCCCACTGGCCACAAGCTACCTAGCGGACAGTTATTATAAGGAAAGGAAGCAACTTCAGGCCCGGGAATTGTGCCGTGGGCACATCGCAGTTATTTAAAAGTCCTGCTGGGAACATCCCTGCCCCCGTCACTTAGGCGCACATGGCAAAGATTTAGTTCATCACCTTCCAAGGGCTGGAGACTGGCTTTGCAAGAACGTCCCCCTTGTCTTTCTGCAGGCTTGGCCCTCTTGGTTAGTGCTGTTTCATTAGAGCCAGTTGTGGGGGTTGCGTCTGAGTGTAGGTCTGAAGCTGGGTGTCTTGTCGGGTCAAGCATTTTAAATGCTCTCTGTACACCAGGTACGTGACCCATCACACTGAGTACATTATGTCATTTGACCATTACAGCAACACCATGTGGTAGGTATTACTGGACCTGCTTTACAGATGCCAGGTTAAGTGCCAGCTTGACTGTAGCCACCAGACAAGATCAGCCTGGACTACCTCCTGTGCTGTATCTTTCTTTACATTAAATGTCACGAATAGAAGAACTTTTCTCTTGAGTACTTGTCTATCCAATTGCTGCTTTGTTTCACTCTTTCTGGAAAAACTGATCATACCCGAAGTCGAGAGGTCCACTGGAAGATTTTTCAGAGTCATTGCTCACATATTTGTAACTGAGCTCTGTTCAGATACAGGTGATGTATTCTCACTGCTCTTTCATCGAGTAGAGTAACAGATGCCCCACTCCAAAGCTGGGGTCTTTCCGTCCTACCTGGATGGGCTCTGTTGACTGGAGGACCACTTGTGTCTTTAACTGGTCGGAAGATAGACTGTTAAGCATGGTCTCCGGTTGATTCGCACTGACTTCAAGACGTCACAAGCAACTTGCATGAGACTAGCAAGAGTGCATCCAGAAGGTTCACGAAACAACATTTCACGTGAACTCCTGCTCCTGGAACGTCCAGCGTACAAGTGCTAAGGGTTGCTTTCAAACCTCCTAGTTAGATGTGAGTGCCGCAAAAGGGCTCAGAGTCCTTGGTATTTGACTGAGTCTGGACAAAGTCATAATTCCAGTTTCGACTGATCACTAGGTCCGCGTCATGATCCCAGTTCCCACTATTTATTTCTTCTATCAATCAGCACACTCTGCCCTCAGTAGACGCTGCCACTTCTAATTGTGGTGGCTGCTGGCTTGTCTCCATTTTGAAAGTACTGATAGCATCTATGAGTGAAAAAATCCACAGCCCACATTCATTATTAATACAAGTTATGATTTTTAATTAAGTTCTTAACAAGCCAGAAGGCCATAGCCTCCTCATAATAGGCAGACCTTCCCCTGGCCTGGAGGACAGGAGTTAATAAAAACACAAACATCTAGAAAAAAAAATCACACTCCAGTTCTTACTCCAGAAGACATCGACCCAGCACTGTGGAAAGTAAGGAAGGGGGACAGTGTTTACAGAGCCAGTCTCGGTCCTGGTCCCCTGATCCTCAAACTTGCCCATCATTCTTCATCAGATGGTTTTCCCTCCCTCTAGGAACATTTAATCTAACCTTATACATATGTGGGGGACAAGTTGGCTGTTATTTACTTTAACCGATTATCTTTTCTCCAAATTCTTTTGCTTATGCTCTCTGTATTATGCTGCAAATGACATTCATTCCACAACATTTCTCAAGTAACCACTACAGGCAAAACTCTATGCTTGGGGCTTTGAAGGACATGGATGAGGTCAAGTATAAACAAGGGAGACTCGATGACCATGCCTCGAACTAGCCAATAACTGCAAGACAATGAACAGACTGCACAAGCCTGATACCGACAAGGTCTCCTAAGCATGAGTACTTTGCCCAAGTATGCAGATCACCTAAAGCTCACGGAAATGAATTTTACAAATGCAAATCACTCATTCATTCTTAGGTTCATTCAACATATATTTTTTGAAGGTCTGAAATGTCCAAACCTTTGAGTTAAATACTAAGAGGAAAACAGAATGGAAAATAGACATTTCTTACCTGCAAGGAAATCATAATTAGGCCATTAGAAGAGATTATAAGTAGCTCCTGTTTATATTTTTATTGAAAAACATAAACATGGAGTCTGTTATTTCTCAGGAAATATGTGATTTGTGCCATGCAAATTTAAACAGACATCACTTGTTTCTAGCCATCCTTAGACTTTAAAATTATGAAAATTTAAAATAAGAGGGAAGAAAGCTTGGCTCTAAAGTGAATTTTTAAAAAAGATTTATTATTTATTTATTTTTTTGGCTGCCTCAGGTCTTAGCTGCGGCACATGGGATCTTCGCTGAGGCATGTGGGATCTTTTGTAGCGACACGTGGGCTCTTCATTGCGGTGATCAGGCTTCCCTCTAGTTGTGGCGTGCAGGTTTTCTCTGTCTAGTTGTGTGGTGTGCGGGCTCCAGGGCGCGTGGGCTCTTTACCACTGGACCACCAGGGAAGTCCCTAAAGTGAATTTTTTTAAAACCATTTCTTTGTGTGGACAAGGCAGGTACCGGAGGAGAGGCTGTCACGGAGGATAATCCATCAGGGAAACCCTCATAGGTGGTTTGATTTCAAGACTGCGTCTGAAGAACTTCAAGGTCACAGAGAGACAGGCCTCCAGGAAGTGGAAATGTCCAGGTTTATGCAGAATGTACAGGGTGTGAGAAAGCTGGCATGGTGGTGGGTGGTGGGTGGTGGGAATGGGAACTAGAAAAAGCCTCACTTATCATGATGGGAACAGCCAGGCTTTGTGGTAAGGAAGGGGAAGAATAAAAAAGCAACAAATGTAGGATCTGAGTGCTTGCTAGGCTGACAGTTTTCTTTATTAAAACAAATTTTTGTGTAGGTCTATCAGATTGCAAGGTTGTGATCTTTCCTTTGCAAGTGCATCACGCATACTTTCAAAAGGGGAGTAGGAAAAGCCACCGGATATACAGGGCCCCACATGGAGAGTCCACTTACACATTTTGAAACAAGTGAAAAAGCATTTTAGCGTAGAAAGTAACATGTGCACATATTCCAAAGATACAACTAACAGGTGGAGAGAAATTGCGTATTTTCAGCTTGCCACTCCCAGACCCCCAGAACTCTTTCCACTTTTCTCTACTGTTAGCAGTTGTTTTGTTAAAGACTTGGAGGAACACTGTCAGTCACCAGCACTTACCTCTCAGTTTGTACACTTAACACAAGACATGCCATGAAAAACATTAGTGCCTTCAAAACAGCGCGGTATCAAAACACCTAAAGCAAACACTGTTAGAAGACGCAAGAACAATTTGGGCAAAAGAACACACTTGTAAACCCAAACAAGCACAAAACCACTAAAAGCAGCAAAGGGAGGAAGTCCTGTCGAAGACTTCTCCTTCTCGGCACCTCTTTCCTTCCTTTCTCAGGTGGTGGTACCCTTGGAAATCTCCAAAAGCAGCTTCAGGAGCCAACCAAACCAGTAGTGCCTACAGCTGGAAAATGTATGCCAATGGAAGAACCTGTAGCATCTCACAAACTCTGAGCCTGAGAAACGTACCTAATTTCTAGAGCTGAACAAAAGGGCGGCCCTTTTTCCTTCCAGGAAAGGAGACATCTCAGGGGATTGTAGGTTTCCTGTCGGACTGCTGTCAAATTAAGGACCTTTTGCCCTTTTCCAGCTCCTTCTCTTGAAAGGATGCAGAAATGCAGTATTATTTAAAAAAATTCAGTGAGAGAAAGGAGCTGTCATCACAGCAGGGTGATGCTGCTGTTAGTAATAATTTTAACGATAATAAAAATAACATCTGGGGACTTCCCTGGAAGTCCAGTGGTTAAGTTGCTGCACTTCCAGTCAGGGGGTGCGGGTTTGATCCCCGGTGGGGGAGCTAGGATCCCACATGCCGCGAGGCACAGCCAATAAATAAATAAATAATAACATCTAATATTTATGGAACAATCACTATATGCCAAGCACTAGAATAGCAGTTCTCAACCAGGGGTATTTTGGCCCCTTGGGGACATTTGGAAATGTTTGGAGACATTTTTCAATTAGCAATAATCGCACCTCAGATAAACCTCACTGGCTACGATACTGCCACTGCGCAAAGCTGGAGACATTTTTGATTGTGACAATGGAGGTGTGGTGGCACGTAGGTGGTTTGCTGCTGGTATCTAGCCGGTAGAAGCTAGGATACTGCTAAACATCCTACGATGCACAGGACAGGCCCTCACAACAAAAAATTATCCCACCTGAAATGTCAATACTGTTAAAGCTGATCAACCTTGCAGTAGACTGAGGCTTTTACACGTATTTAACCTTCAAAATAACCCTATTATTGTCCCCATTTTACAGATAAGAACATCTAAGCTTAAGGTAACTAACAAATTCTAACAACTTGTTTTGACTTTTGAACTTTTAGATTTTTCTTTTTTTAGGGCAAACACAGGATTTTATCCATCTTTTTTGCAGCCAAGCACAGTCTTATATTGAGATCTAAACACCACTTACTGAGTTCTGATGCTGTTTGAAGGCACATTTAGTATTAAATATTAAGTATTAATAATTATTAAAATATTTCTCTAACAAACGTGAATGAGATCATTTTGGTGGTTAATAGTCCCTGCTTTTTTTTTGGAAATCTTTGCCTTGTTTATTTATTACAACGAATGCTAAAAATTGGAGACACATTATCCTACAGAAAGTCTGTATCAGCTTACATTCCTATGAATCATGCTTACGTGTCACTGAGAATGAGACACAGATTTCTTTCTTGAGATCGATTTGGTTCTACAATAATTGTAGAACATTTAGGTTTGTTCCATAGCTGGGAATTGGTTCTTTCAAATGTCAGCATGAAAGTTATTCAGCTGAAGCTGACCCAGCCCCCATCCCATTCTGGGATGAGACTGGGTAACAGCTGGTGACTGGGGAAGGGGAAGAAGATATTATATAATGTCTACAAAAGTAATGAAAAGTTGACAACTGCTAAGATAAGCAACCAGTAAGATACGGAATGAGAATCTACAGTCATTTAAAAATATGTTTTCTAAGCATAGTATCCAGACTTTCCCTCAGATCCTCTGTTCTTTATGCCTGACCTCTGATAGTGGTGTGGCATGGGCTGTTGAGAAAACAGTGGTCCTGATGCCTTGAGATTTCAGACAAGAGAGGCAATCTCTCCCTGAAAACCTTGTACAGAATTAGGTCATTGAATTCCAACAGTGTTGGGCCCTTAGGAAGATGACTGCTGTTTTTCTTGTTTTCCTTTTTGATAAATGCCAAGCTCCTTGTCAAAATCTTTATGACTAGAGATGGGAAAAACAGACATTTTCTTTTGAAATCATTTCTCTGCTTCTGGCTTGGGTTTTCTGATCACCTCTCTTTCCTCTGTTCTTTTTTCTTTCCTCTTCTCCATTTTTTTCAACCTTTTCACAGTTCTATTTCCATTTTTTCCTCTCTCCTTATATACTATAAGGACCGTGTAAAGTATGAAGCAAGGAAAGGGAGGAGAATTGCCTAAATAATTAGACTGACCATCCAATGGGAAAGTTTATATGCATATGTGCTTTTTCTCCCCCTAGGGAGAGGGTCCATCTCGTTCAACAGGTTTTTAACAGTTTAAGAATCACTATTGTGGGCAGACATGGCAGCCCATGCAAAGGCAGAGACATGGAAAGAGAACAATACACTTACAGGAGTCAACAGCAAGAACACAACATAGGTTTCTACGCAGTGTAGGTGGAAATGAGGCTAAACAATGTCGACCACTATCAGAGGGATAACCCAGGGCCTGGATGGAGAAGAGGTCTGAGGCTGACTCAATACGGTTTAAAGAACTAACTGCAACAAGGATACTGAACAAAATCCAGTTGCTCTCAAGTGGCTGATCCATCTATTTGCTGATAGATAGGCCAGCAAAACCCAGCCACCCTACAGAGGGACTGCGAATTCCCAGTTCACTGTGTTAAAGCTGGACGAGTGGGCTAGAATGTCCAGCTGTTTCATCAGTCCTTGATCAAATCTCATCCTCTATCCCCCTCCAAACCAAAATAACATCGACTACATCTGCCTCTGGCCCTGAGAAGGTCTGGCCAACCGGCAAGAGGCTGGCACAAGACTCAGCTCCCTCTTCAAGGGCTGTCTTTATACTTGATTGCATCGTGGGCACATAAAACAACATCGAACTCTCCGGTACTGGGAGAGAAAGTTCTTAGGACCGAAGCGGGTGGAAGCTCTGGACCTGAGGTGTGTTGGGAGGAGGTAATGGTTTTCACTGAATTCCTTTTTATATTTTATTTAGATTAAGTTCTGCTCAGCAGGGTGATTTCTTAATTAGAGCCGCCCGGCCAGGCAGACCTCCAGCTCAGACCCCTATGCTGCCTTCTAAGGTTTCATGAGGAATCTTGTCCTGCCTTATTTCCTGAGTTCTAATATTTGAATAGTATGCAGTGGATTTCAATGGGAGGAAAAGACATGTAATTTAATCATCTTTATTAGATTTTGCCCATGGATGGGGAGAGGGCAAGGAAAGAGGAGGGATGTGTGTCCTCTCTTTGTTAACTTTTTTTTTCTTTTTCTCTACCTTTCTTCCAGTGGTCAAAGGAGGAGGAGACTCAATGGCCTTCTCCTTTCCCTGTATTTTTGAAACAAAAAAGCGAAATATGAACCTTAAGCCCCCATAAGAAGTGTGTTCATTTCAGAACTTTTCAAGACTTGGTGGAGAGATTTACATAAACAAATTACTCAGTTCCTCCTTCGGTAACCTCGATCTGATCCTGAGATCGTGAGTGTAAATGTGGGGCTCCCATAGCTTTTTGTTCTCTCCATCGCTATAGAAGTTGCAGACGGTGCTCAGCAAGACCTCAGCCGTAAAAAAGAATGAAATAATGCCATTTGCAGCGACGTGGATGGACGTAGACATTGTCATACTGAGTGAAGTTAAGTCAGACAAAGACAAATATCATATGATATCGCTTATATGTGGAATCTAAAAAAAGTTCATAAGTAAATGAACTTATTTACAAAACAGAAATAGAGTCAGTCACAGATGTAGAAAACAAACATATGGTTACCAAGGGGGAAAAGGGGGATGGTGGAGGGATAAATTGGGAGATGGGGGTTTACATATACACACCATTATATATAAAATAGATAACTAATAAGAATCTACTGTATAGCACAGGGAACTCTACTCAGTACTCTGTAATGACCTGTATGGGAAAAGAATGTAAAAAAGAGTGGATATATGTATATGTATAACTAATTCACCTTGCTGTACAGCAGAAAGTAACATAACATGGTAAATCAACTATACTCCAGGGCTTCCCTGGTGGCTCAGTGGTTAAGAATCCACCTGCCAATGCAGGGGACTCGGGTTCGAGCCCTGGTCCTGGAAGATCCCACATGCCGCAGAGCAACTAAGCCTGTGCATCACAACTACTGAGCCTGTGCTCTAGAGCCTGCGAGCCACAACTACTGAAGCCTGCCTGCCTAGAGCCCGTGCTCTGCAACAAGAGAAGCCACCGCAATGAGAACCCGCGCACAGCAACGAAGAGCAGCCTCCGCTCGCCGCAACAACCAAGACCCAACGTAGCCAAAAATAAAATAAATAAATTTATTGAAGTAACCCAATATTCCAATAAAAATTAATTAAAAAAACGAAGACCTTACAAAATGGAGGAAAATTAAAGAGGGAAATGGTCCACAGTGCATTCTCTTACCAGTCCTAAATTGGTGTCATTTTGGCCACCATCCAGGGGAGAAAACCCAGCTTATAGAAACAGAGAGAGAAGATGTGAAGCCAATGCAAGGAAGGGAGGTTTGTCATGCTGCTGTCCTCAGGATGGGATAGGAAAACTGAGTAGGAATTAACATGAGCAAATAGTCAGCAGGAGCTCTTTCAGAGGAAATAAATCTACTGGAGTTTTCCAAGAAAGAGATACAGAATTCAGCATGGCACATCAAAAAGAGAAAGAAAAATACTGTGTCCACAACTCTCCCAACTGTCCTGCTAAATGCAAAGAAATGCACACCCTTCATGTTTCTGGATTTCCACATCGATGGGCACATTTGATGAGGGTCTGTATTCTTTCATTTACATTTTATTACCCCAAATCCACCCGGACGTGTGCGCATGTGTGTGTACACACACACGTGCACACGCGTACAGACACATACACCCTGCAGCCTGTAACCCTCTCTTATGCCCCTATCCTGTTGATCTTTCTTCACTTAAAAATTATCGGCAAAGAATTTATTCATTTGGGAGAATTCCAGGCACTACATTTACGTACAGTTCCAATGAAATGGGATCCAGACTTTTCAAACCGTGCTGTTTGCAGATAAAACACAAAGGCGGGACCTCATTATCTGGAGACATGGCCCCTTCTTTTCCCTCCTGCCTTTTGTTTCTGAGCAATTTTAAGCTTGTTTGGAAAGTCTCATAACAGGGGCAGAATGTTTTCCACCACGTCTATTTCAGGAGGGTTTTTAGTTAAGAATAATGAATTTATCTCTAAACAGATAGAAGAGTTTTACCAAAGCTAGAAAAGACACTTTTGCTAATATCCCACATAGGCTGATCTTAATCCTCTCATTGTTCAAGATGCTTGGTCTATGAGAGTCTTATTTATGTGCCAAATGTCTTTATTAAAGCATTATATTAACACAGAAAAAAAAATCCCATTACAATGTGTTTCTCTGTGTGATCAAATGTTATCCACAGACCTGTTGATACCCTATTTATTCTGAAATTTGAAAAGGTAAAATTCTGATACAGCCCACTGTTTGGCCAAGTTTTTCAAAATTCATTGTAATATGGCTGGAGGGGTTACTAGGTCCTAGCCAGGAAAAGGCCTACATTTTATCAAGGCAGTAGTCCCTACCACAAAGAAAACTGAAAAACAGGCCTTGCATGCACCCAGAGAGATGGATTCTTGGCAACACTGTACTGTGATTTGACCTGTAGAGACACAATGCATCTGTCATATCCACTTTGATTTAAAAAACCCAAGTGGCACATTTGAAGACAAACCGCACTACTGAATCCAGAGTTGTGGGATGGGAAGAGAGTTTAAAAAGTCAAGAGAAGCAAAGTTTGGTGTGTTTGGATATTGGATTTTGAAAGTGAACTAAAAAAATAGTAATAGCAAGATTTTTGAATGCAAATTTAATGCATGTTCATTGTAAGGGGGCAAAGTCACTCATAACCCTACCACCGAGAAAGTACATTTGTTGTGGATTCCTAGACTGGATTTCTGCCTTCAGGTGGAAGTGAGTTTGAAACAGTCAGCGTTAGGAGCTAGTCTAGAATCATGGGTCTTATAGGCATTAAGAGAACCTAAAAAGAGAAGAGCCCAGGCTCATAGGGTCCAAGGACTCTGGCCTGTCAGGCAGAATTGGAGGGCTAGGTGGACCAAGTAAAGAAATCAGCAGAAGAGTCCAGATGAAGCGGTAGATACAGCGGGACCATGCATGACTGGGTAGCAACAAGACGTTGCAACAGAGGTGGGACGGATGTGGCTGACGTCAGAGAGAGAAAGGGGAGCATGCACAGAGCTTGGCCCTGGAGATACATTTCAAATCCTTTAGCCTTTCAAAGATGATTAACCCAAACCACCTTTCTTGCTTCTTCCAGATGCCTTAGTATCTCATATTATTACGAAGTACCTTTCATGTTAAAAATACATGTTTGGGAAGCAAGGGTGATTTTTCTCTTTTCTTTTTAATTGCAATTGTGATGTACTCACGGCCTGGCATTCTACGAGGTCTGGCTTAGATTAGTCTCTGGCTGAGAGGTGCATGCTAATTTAGTGACTGCAATTATGTCTGTCTCTACCCGTGGCCTGCTCTACGTGGGACATGCCCTTTGAGTTGTTTTTCTCCAGCAGAAGTAGTGGTTAGGCTGGGCCATCTACAAGTTTTTGCCCCAGGCCCCTTATGACACATATTGGTGAGACAACAGGCCAGGATTAGAGGTATCATCTGTGATACTGAAATTAATTGGCAACCAGGGGGTTGATTCCACGAAAATCATAAGCATCGCAAGCATGTACTCTAATAGAAGTCCCCAACCATCACAGGTGTGTTTCTGCCTCCCAGCCATTATAATTCTTCCAATAAAATAAGCAAAAGGGAAGAAACGAACTTTCTCTACATACCAGTGCTTTTGCTTGGGGTCTGTCCCACCAGCCACAGGCTGCAGGTAGAGGTGTGCACGTCGGCTGAGACTCCAGAGCCATCACCAGCCTTTGCTGTTAGTCTGCAGAGATTGACAAAGAGGAAACAAGCTGTATCACCCTGTGCTGGAAAAACTGACAAGTGGGGCAGTGGGTGGGTCCCCCCTCCTGCTGTATTAAAAAACTGCAGAAGCCCCAAGTTTGGAGTTTGGACTGTTTGACCCCAGAGCAAGATAGACTATATATTAAAAACAGATGAGCCTATTTGCAGGGCAGGAATAGAGACGCAGACGTGTGGACACTGGGGTGGGGGGAGGGTGGGATCAGCTGGGAGACTGGGATTGACATATATACACCATCATGTGTAAAACAGATAGCTAGTGAGAACCTGCTGTGTAGCACAGGGGGCTCAGCTTGGTGCTCTGTGATGACCTAGATGGGTGGGAAGGGGGGAGGGGGGAGGGAGGTCCCAGAGGGAGGGGATATATGTTTACATATAGCTGATTCACTTGGTTGTACAGCAGAAACTAACACAACATTGTAAAGCAGTTATACTCCAATAAAAACAAACAAAAAAACAAACCAATACTAAATCAGTTTTAAAATACACATTAAGAAGCCCTTTCCCCCTAGCACACCTGGATATTATTCATCAACAGAAAAGAGAATAAGCTACCTGCTCTCTCTAAAACCACCCTCACGCTTCTAGATTCACAAATGATTCCAGGAAACCAACTGCTTGAGTCTGGGCGTTTGGGGGTGAGGGTGATGCCTAGAGTGAAGGGTGGAAAGCTCACTGTTACAAAGTTCCATCTGCTGCTTCCTGAGATGGGGAGCTTGGCTGTGAAGCCACAGGAGGCTGGAGGGGTGGAGGTTGGGGACAGGAAGAGGAGGAAGTGAGCAAGGGGGCGATGCCTGGGAGGGCTCCGGGAGAGTAACCAATTCCTTCGCTGGGGGCAGGTGGAAGTCTCCAGGGTCATTATCGGGCAACCTGCAAAGGCAAGGGAGGAAAGAGATTTCCGGAAGTCTCCCGCTCTCCCTCCTGCCTGCTTCCCTCCTTCTCCTAGCGGTTGATTGCAAGGAACAGAGGAAGGAAGCATGTATCAAACCCAAAGAAGAAAGGACCCCTGCCATTCCCCGCCACGACACCGACCCTGAATTTCAGCAATATTGTGGCAGCGGTGCTTTGCAGAGTAACAGCAGCCAGGGCAGGAGGCAAATCCGATTCCAAAAGGGCTGTTTTCTTTAGCGCTAAGAGCGCAGCATAGGTACAGGTTCCATATCAAAGGAAAAGGGATCAAGTCTGTGCAACCTCACATCAGGTCCTGGACCGGGGGTGGGGGGGGGTTGGGTGGGGAAGGCAGGTTCAAACCCCAGATACTTCAGTCAAACACCAGCTATGTCTCTAGACCTCATTTCTGTGGCTCTTATTCTGAGCAAACACGCAAATCAGAAGACAATCTGGCTCCCAGGCTACAATTGGTCCAGGCGAGGGCTGAGCAATGGGGACAGGCTGCCGCTCTTCACAGGCTTATCTTCTAGGTCTTGAAAGGTCATTTTGTTTTATTCTGCTAGCTTTCCACCTGCAAGGAATCCCCCTAGGGGAGAGGTCTTAACTAGCTTAACTAGCGTTAAAAGGAGTTTCACTCCCTGAACACTGAATGTAAAGGCCTGAGAGAAAATTCCAGGAGCCGGCATCAGAGGTTTTTTTTTGTGGATAAAGTACGGGCCTCCACATTTGCATATAATCAAGGGGCACCCGGTCACACCAGTGACTTTTGTCTCTAGCCTCTTCACCTACCAGAGCAAACCTAAGGCAGGCAAGCATCTTGAGTCTGAATTTTCAGGTGGAACGAGAGAAACCCGGCCAGGGGGGAGTGATTCGCTCTCAGTTACTTAGGATGAAAAGGGATCACTTTGGGTGAGGAACACTTGCTTATACTTGCACATTGAGGTTTGCCTGGGAAAGGAGAGTGAGAGAATGTGCTGGGCTTGGTAATTTCTGATGTCTGTCCTAGTCTCTATTGCTAATATTTTTTCCAGTCCCCAGATCTCACTGAGAGGAAATCAAGCTTTTTATCAGAACTTCCAGCACCTCCATATTTTTCTGGATTTTTCTGGGTCTGCAAGGTTCCCATGAAGCTGTTACTATTATTGCTTTCCCTCTTTCTTACATTTTCTGCGATAAGGGTTAGGAGCTTTTAAGAACTGGTGGCCACCGGGAAGGTGTACAGAAAAGACAAAGGAACTTTTAGTTTGCTCCTTGGAGGGTGTTTCATTGCTATACAGTTTTGTTACCTACCCTTTCGAGTCAGGCCCCAACAAAGGTCCCGCTGCCCAGTGTCCTTGGAGCTAGTAGAATGTCACTGAGTTCGGTTCAGAAGCAAAGCCAAGCTTCATTCTTCGGTCAAACAATGGAGACGGACGAACCCCCACCTTAGAACACCAGCTCTCCAGACAGGCCCTGGGCGGTTTCTTCTGGGGGAAGGAGGAGGAAGTCTCGCGAGAAGCGGAAGGAGCTCTCGCGGGGAGGACCGGAGTTCTCGCGGGCCTGACCGGAGTTCTCGCGGGCCTGCTCCAGATCCCGTCCGGGCGCAGCGTCTCTGCGCACGGCCTGGTGTTGCTGCCTCCATCTTGAGTTGGGAAGTTGTGCAGCCGCTTTGTACTAGAAACTCTGGTCTGAAGGTGCTGGGTTTGAGACTTATGCCCGCTGCACCGTTTGAGCCAGTGAAACTAGACTAAGTGCAGAAGAAAAGAGAAAAAGGTTAGACTTTGTTGTATTACCCATATTCTATTTTTATTTCCTGGGAATTGTTAATGGGCTTTGCGGTGACAGCTTTTCCTCTTTGCTCCTTCTCTTTTGTGTGGAGGAGGGGTCTGGGTCTGGTGAAGGGACAGCTGTTGAGGTGGAGGGAATCTGCATTATGCCTGACTTTGACCATTTTTTATCCGTCCATCCTCTATGCAAGTTTCCTGGGAAAGACCTATCCTTTGCTCACTCACTTATTCATTCAACAAACATGTATTCAGCACATGCTTAGAGTGGAATAAGGCCAAACCCCGTCTTGAGAAGGTATGTTTGGGACTTCCCTGGCGGCCCAGTGGTTAGGACTCCGTGCTTCCAATGCAGGGGGCGCCGGTTCGATCCCTGGTCGGGGAACTAAGATCCCACATGCAGCAAGGCGCGGCCAAAAAATAAAAATAAAATACAGTAGCAGTAGTAAAATAATTAAGAAAAATAAGAGGTATGTTCCTCTAAGTATCACCTCCCCATCTCTCAAGGCCCTGCCGAGCTTCTGAGAGAGCGCTTCTTTGAGAACGGATGAACAAGGCACAGACCATCCTAAGCGAGCTCTCCCTTTGCATCTCCACTCCTCCTGAGCTAGAGCTCGTCACAGGCCTCCTCTGAAACCCTGGGGGCCGAAAAACCTGACCGAGGTGGAGGGTGTGAATTCTGAAAATAACAGTAAAAACAGCTGTGTGGCGGTAGCTCATTGAGGTTCGCAGACAGCTTTCACGTGCTTTAGCTGAACGAGAGGTAACTTGGGGGTTTGTCAGGCGTGAGCTCAAAGGCATGATCCCTCCCTGCTGGCTCTTGAGGTTACTGCTGGGGAGGAAGATGCCCAAGGCAGGCCCCCTGACTCCTCGGCAGCGCGACCATGCTTGAGGGGCACTGGGCAGATGGCGCATTTCACCAGAAAGTTAGCCACTGCTCCCGATTGTACTGTCTGGGCCCCGCGACCCCAAATGATCAGATCACAGAAGGACAGCGTCGAAATCTCGTTCACCTGGCTCAGTCTTTCTAGTCAGCTGCTCCCCTAGCGTGGTCATCTATTCACAAAACAAAAAAGTGACGAAAACCTAATTTAAAAAAAATCGGAGGAGGATGATTTTAGAGATCCGGTCTGGTTTCAGGATTTGGGGTTGTTGGTGTTTCTGTGGGTGTTTTCTTGGACCCCCAATAAGCATTAAAACAAAACAAAACACCCAAACTCGACTGGTTCTCAAGTTTTCACCCTGTGCTATTTCTTACCATACGTCATGGAATCCACAATTATAGGACCCAGAACCGAGTTAATCTTTTTAGGGACAAATTGTGGCACATTCTGTTTTCGAGGGCTGTTTCAAGTCTAAATATCTTTGTCAGTGATTTATGATCTTCCCTGATTGTTTATTTAGTTTCCTTCCTCTTGGAAAAAAAAGGGCACCTTTTAGGGTCAGCCCTCAGAGAACAGCAGCTGGACATCTCTCCAGTGTCAGCCCAGCCTCCGGCTTCTGCTGCTACCCAGGCGTAAGGACCAGGACTATGACGTGTCTCCAGGCATTTGGTCACCATCAGGAGATGCTACTCCCTCCATTACAGCTAGGGTTCTGTGAGTTGTGGTGGGGAGGGAATCAGCAAACCTGGCTGATTCAAATGCAGTTCCGTTCTTCACTTTCAAGCATTTTGGGTTTGAGAAAACCCCAAACACTTTGAGCCCCGGGCACTTTTTCCATTAATTTTTTTAAACTGATGTGTATGTCAAGGGAAATTTAATATGTAGGTTTCTGATTCATTTACACTTAACTCATCAAAATATTGTTCTGTAAGAGGCATTCGGTGTCCAAGAAATCTTAAGAGCCTTTTTATAAGCTTTTAAACTTCTTTTAAACGTTAAGAAACAGAAGTTGCAGTCTCCCCAAAGTAAACAGGAGTGAATCCCTGGTGGGGGGGAGGGAAGGAGAGAGGGGGAAAGGGGGGTGGAGGGTAGGCGCCAATACATGCTGACCTCCACCCCCTGAGACACCAACACGGAGCCCAGGATTTTCCAATCCCCTCCTGGTGCTCAAGGTCTCACCCACAATCAGGGAATCGGGAACAATGGGTGGTTCTACCTTTTTGAATTCTGAAGGCAAAGACAAGCTCTTTTAGGCGCCCTGCTGCTGGCAGAGAAATCTCCCAAGTGTTCTCCAGAGAAGAAGGATATAGACTTCAAATTTTTACTTCCAGGCAAGACCCTTTTTTTTTTCCCTTCAAAGAAAGTGTTCATAATGTGTCCTTTCATTTATAATTTTATGAAGGTCTCAATTGAACATGTAAAGAAAGTGGAAAAATTCTAAGTTGCCATGGATGTTTGGCATTTTTCCCACTCTTCTAAAACCTACTTTCTCCCCCACGCAAAATGGTTTCAGAGACTCTAGTAAAAGGGGGAGGAGGACAGTAAGGGAAGCTTTCTGGAATCGGGAGTCTTCATGAGGTACATTGGTACTTTAATTGTTTGAGTGTTTTCACCCTGTTTCACTGGGCTTCCTGTGTTACAGGGAGACTCTCTTGCATTTCATAATGCCTGTAACTTCTGCAGACAGCACTCAACGTGTTTTATCTCCTTTTACCGATTAATCCGCAAAGTAGTAGATGTCACAGAATCTAGCATCTCTTGTTTAGGTTTGTTGTGCATTGTTTTCATGTTTCTAAAAAGAGGAAGAAACTGAATGAAATGAAATCATCCGTGATAAAAAATTTTGTTCTGTTTTTGGATTTTTAAAAAAATCCTTATAGACGAGCAAATACAAAGCATTCATGTTCAGAAAAGGAGACAAGGAAAAATGTTAGACAACACTTCTCAGGTTTATCGAGTATATTATTTATTAAGTGGAGGCTTTTTAACTTGGTCTGAGTTTCAAGTTATTTATATTAGCAATATCTGTTTTCCTCCTGCCTTGTTTAAACAGATTCGGGTCTTCTAAAAACTGGTATTTTACTCAGATTGAAATGTACTTTCTACTATTATCTTACATGATTTCAGGTGCAGAGACCAAGATCTTTTACACACTGTAGAAGTTGGTGATAAAGAAGCAGGTCAAGAAATAAAGAGAAGCTGGAGGCTAAGGCAGGCAAGACCCTTGTCACAGAAGTACAGGGGGAATGTGTTTTGTGAATTCAGTGCCTTACCTGTGGGTCCAAAGCCAATATAGATTCTGGGTGCTCATCCTTTGCAAGGACTTTTCCAACAGAGTTTCTTGAGACACATTTTTTGTAACCTGGTCAAATGTTGCTCTACTACCAGCCTATTGGGTAAGGAATGCCTGGCACTTCTGTGTTGCCTGATATAGATGTGGAGATCTTTGAGTAAGCGGATTTAGAAATTCTTCCAGGAGTTCCAAAAGGAAGATGAAAAACATCCTTCTGAAAAACAGGGTAGACTTGTGGGTACTTTAAGATACTCGTCTTTCAGTTATTATTTAAATGTCTCCTTTTTTTGAGTAAATTTCAAATAGCATTATTATCATATTCCCTACTATATTATAGTTTACGTCACTGTTAAATTCTTTGTATTCTTTTAATTTTTCTCCCTTTGATAAAAAACTAATATGAGTTATATCTTTATAACTGCTTTTGCTTTCTTTTAGAACTCTTTTTGAACGTTTAATTTTACAGCATTCCCTAGATCGTAGGTGTAGGGTGTGCTTCTTACTATCCTGAAATATCAGTGTTATGATTTCCAGTATTGCTTTTGTGCTACTTGAATTATCAGTTGGCAAAGGAAATCCTTGTCCAAAGGCTACCTTTATTTTCAGCAAGTTTTTAAATTTTTTCTTTCTTGAAGTTCCTATAAAAAAACAACTGATGTGAATACAGTGGACATTTATTGAATAGTTTCTTTCTGTTAGGTTTACTATCATTCCATTTAACTGTGGCAACTGCCCCATTTCATAACAGAAAATGTGGCTTAAAGAAGTCACTTGATGCAGATTTTTTTTTTTTGGCTGTACCTTGCAGCATGGCACGTGGGATCTTTGTTCCCTGACTAGGGATCGAACCCATGCCCCCCTGCAGTGGAAGCATGGATTCTTAACCACTGGACCACCAGGTAATTCCTCTGATGCAGATATTGATTAGGTAAACCAATACAGATGCTTTGGTGCCAAGTTACTTGAGAATGTTGTCTGGACAATCTCCTTGTGGTGATGTTTGGGTTAATGACCCAGCATCAGAACAGGGCCTTTTGAATTGAGAACATGTGACAGAGCTGGTTACATTTTCTTTGACATAATATTTTTTTTAAGTTCATAGGAATAATTCTTATACCCAGAAGCATATTTGCTCATCTGAGTTGTATCGGTATATTTCTAGTTTTTATTTGTTCATTAATCGACTCAGTTAATGAATACTGACTAATGGCTGGATAAGGCTAGAAACAGATATAGAAAGATTATACACCCAAATACCTGGCTTTGGGTGTATAACCTAGTAGGGGAAATACAGAGAGAATTAATTAGAAAGCCATGTCAGAAGGTCTGATGCTGGTACTTTGCAAAACACTTAGCTTTATCTGATGACTTCCAACTTGGCCATGATATCCTATTTAGGAAACTGGTATCCTATTTTACTAAGAGGACAGAAGCACCTTCATAACATGTACAAACACTTCCTAGAATTAACCTCTTTTCTGCTCTGTAAACTTCACCTCGGGTAGGTCTTTGGATTTGCCAGGAAACATCAGATTAGCCCGATTCAAACTATGATTCCTAACTCTGGAAATATGCGTGTGATGCCGAAAGCTATGCTTGATTTTTGGTTCCCTTATGGCTCTTAGTCACCAGGAAAGGAGAGAGTCAATTTCCAGTTTATATCTAATTGTAAAAGCTTTATTTGAACATTAAATAAATACTTTTCATTCCATTTAGATTTGCAATCCTAAACCTTTCTTGTAACAATGGCAGAAGCCCCTTCCCCAAATTGCCTTTTTCTTTATGGACCATTAAACCAGCAGAAAACACTAATTAAATGATCATTAGTTTGAAGACAAATAATTATACTTAGATTTACATGTTGCCTTTTATGTTAAAAGAACTGCTTAGGCATCAACTAATTAATCTACAAATGAAGAGTACTTCCAGCATTACTCTGTAATTAGACAATCTCAGGGGGCCACCAGAGGATTGCCAAGGGGGAGTTAAACAGTTTTGCAGGCAGCTGTGGCATTTGTTTTTTTCATTGCTCAGGTAAAATGGCCAGACCTAAATTCAGTTGCCAACTCATTATTCTCATTTACAAATAAATTATTTTTTTAAAACACCAAAGTTACATAACTGATGAGGACCTGGAAATAAAAACAAATGAATAATGAAAAATATTGCCTTGAATCTGAACTGTTTGGGTTATTTTTTAAAAATTTTATTCCCCCATGAACAGTGAACTTAAGTGAATCTGTTTCATGATATGTGGTAGACTGTACTTACTCTCTTTTCTTTATTAGCATACTCTTTTGCAAAAGCTGTTGCACTGTGTGTGTGTGTGTGTGTGTGTGTGTGTATGTGTATGGTTAGGTGGTAGAGAATTAATACTTTTTTGAGGCCTTGGTTTTCTGAGTGTTAAGGTTTTGAGATAAGACAGCTCCTAAATATATATTGAGAAACGGACAGAATTTTGCAAGTGTTTTTGGGAAGCAAATGCTTGTGACCATAAAATTATTATTATTTTTTGTTTATTGATTAGATGTTGGAAATCTCTTTGGTGTAATGATGGATATAATAAAGTGAAATAGGTCTTTATAAACTCATGACCAAATTGTAACAAAATGAGGATCATTGATAGTAACAAAAGATAGTCCTGTGTTCTCATCTGTATGTGGGGTTAGGTGGTATGTGATATTAAAATGTTCAGTTTCTGTGACCAAATGGCTACGAACTCTCCCTGAAATACAATCAGTCATCTCAGCTTCAAGAAATAGAGGGATGTAACAGTCAGTGAATTCAGTTCAAGTTTCTGGATTTGGTTGGTTTCGAATGAGCTTGTGTTGAATGCTAACCTTTCTCCAATTCAGTAACTAGCTTGTATATGAAAATGAAACGTTTGGGGGAAAGCTTTCCCCATTAATTTTGGGACTTGTAGCTCAGCACTTACTTGTATTAACTTCTTTTCCCTCCCCCTTCACTTACTTGCAGTAAATTAAAATGATGATCTGCTTTTAAATTACAGTTTGGTAAGTGGGTGTCTTTGGGAGTAGCAGCTTAATTTTCTCACTATGAACATGCAGTTTCCAACCTGTCAAGACAAGCATAGATTTACCATGCCACACAGGCATTCTGGTACGAAATTTGGAAAGTTGGGATTGTTAGAAGAACTAGAAAGCGTAGATTGCACTCAGTTTGGACAAAGATAAACAGAAAACATGCTTTTTTTATGAAATCAGAGATTAAATGAGTTGATGGCCTCAGGCCTAGACATTCACATAAGCCAGAGTGGAAAATTATAGACTAAAATACATCTGATATCAAAGAGAATGACTCTCTCCAAAAGCCCTCACTTTTTATTGGAACCAAGGATTTTTTTTTTAATAAGCTCAGCAACTCCCAGGATTTTAAAAAGAAAAATAAAATCCTCAAAACAGCATGGCTTTTATCCAACACTTCTGTGATTTTTCAAATGACCAGATTTGAAACTTTAATCACCTCACACCTAGGGATTTTTTATGTGTGTTTTAATTTGTGAGGCATGTCCACAGACAAAATGACTCATGAAGAACAGAATCAGCCTAATCTCCCAACTGGCCCTCTTCCTCCATCAAATGAAGAAAGTCAACTTGGCCTTGGGATTTTAGAGTGTCCCCAAGTAGCCTTTAAATGTATGCAGTGTTCATCTTACATCTATGATCACTGGTTTCTTTTGAAACGTACTTCAGCTCTCACTTAAGTAAATCCATTCGTGGACAATTATTTGGGAAATTGGAAAATCCTTTTCCATGTGGAACCTTTCTTCCTGGGCCGCCTCCTAACTTGAGATGATGACTGTTTTGGTTCACACAACCCATGGATCCCACTCTGTGAGCTTGTTTTATAGTCAGTGAAATGTAACCTTGAAATACACTTGGAAAGTGTGTAGGAGCTAAGATAATGCCTTCCGAGAGTTACTGGTGGCCTCTGAAATTATAATTCACAGAAAGTCACTGCTGGCTAAGATCTCCCTTGAAGGGAGAAGTAGAAGGGGAAATAGATGGATTCTATCATATACTGAAGGGGAAATAGATGGATTCTATCATATATTTTTCTCTTAAGGAATCAAGTCTTGATTCTATTGGAGTTGGTAACGCTAATGTCACTGTTCTTTTTCCTCAGAGATAGAATGGCACTGGTTAAGAAACAAAAGTCTGTTAATTAACATTTCAGATTGTGTCCCAGATCACTTGGAAGTCTAACAACAATAGAAAGAAAAAGAACAACATCAACAATAGAGAAACACAGTCTTGGAGAATACTAACCCTTTTCTAATAAAGGGAGCAACAGCTCGTTTTGCTCCTTTGCTGATGTGCTACAACTTTGCCCTACAGGAAGAGGCTTTTTCTAACTAGTATCTTATAATGGTTTAAAAATCCCAACTGGACTGGCTATCTGTGTGACCTTGGGACTCCTCAAGCTTCCATTCTTTCACCTGCAGAATGGGATGGATAGAGTACTTGCCTTGTATTTGGTGATCAGCGGTCCTGCCTTGCATAGGCTTCTCTCAGTTTTAGTTCTGAAAACCCCAGGTTTTAGGTAACTCCTCAGTTCTGCACAAACCAGTACAGTTGGTCACCCTATTCATGAGAAACAAATGAGAAGATGTGTGCAACATATATGGCATGGTACGTGGCACACAAAATATTTATTTTAGCCAATGGATTGGAAGGGATCAAACTTTATCTTTTTTTTTCTTTTCCCCTCCCATATATTTTGGATGTGCTTTTGTAAAACAAGAGGGAAATACGATTTCCCATAACCAGCTGTCAGATTTGGTCAGTCTTCCTGGGGACCATGAGGGACTTGTGTCATCTCTTTCTGAGGATGTTCCAGGAGGGAACGTGGGGTATAGAGGAGTTAGGTACTGAACAGCGCTACGAATAAGGGCGTTTTGTTGTCTTTGTTTCCTCTGTCCATCATGATGGGGATTTCATCTCGGCTCAGGTCTTGTTCCCATGGACATTTTCAGCCCTAATCCTCTTGGGTCCCCAGATTTTCACTTTATACCTTTCCTCATAATCACAACAGCCACCATATATTCAACCCTTACTATGTCACAAATGATCTTTAAGCCCTTTTACACATATTAACTCATTAAACCTAACAGCAACTCAAGAAGTAGCAACTGTTGTTTCCCCCCCATTTCACAGGTGAAGACACACTGACACAGAGAGATGGAGAAACTAGCCTGGGGTTTAAGAGTTAGCTGGGTGGAGCTGAGATGCAAATCAAGGTGGACTGTCCTCCTTCAGTCCTTCTCTCCCCACTTGTAAAATGGGCTAATAGTAACTGCTCACCTAACTTGCAGGGCTGTTGACAGAATCCGATGATTTTGTACATGTTGAAAACACGTCAGCTTCCAAATATTAGATACATGAGCCCTCATTATTCTTTCATCACTTTTATTTGCTCACTTGTGCTGCACACTCTGAAACTGCAAACATTTCGAGCGGTAACAGGACTACCCTAAGTAGGTCCCCTCTGTAATCAAGGACACAAAGCCTTATTTCCTTGGAGTCATCCCCTTGGGGATGAAATTTAGAGCAAAGAACTGTCCCAACTCCTCAGGTCTGTGATGCCTCCGCCTCTACCCCCCTTTTCAATAGCACCGTTGCTATGAGACTCAAAACACAAAACGAGGTCCCTGGCATCACTGTTGCGCAGGACAAAAGTGGACCGTGCAGCTTTGAAGATGGGAAACAGATGATAAAGTTTAGGTGAAGATTGAATTACCATTATGCAGCCTCTAACTGCAAACTAATTAGAATTCAGGCCAGTTTCTAAGAAGCCGACCAAACAACGACGTCCTTAGAACACAAAATAAAAGGAGCACGACACTGGAGCTTGGGTTTGCTTTGGATTAGAACGCTCAGCAGGGACGGTGTGGTGCACACAGTGCAGAATATTCACTCTTCCCCCATCTCTGTTTAGCACGCGCACACACCACACTCACTCTGATTAATGAAGGCTGTGTATGCACAGTGACATCAGCATTGGAGCCGCTGAATATTGGGAATCTCACCCAATATTGGCTAGTTTATTTTCAGGTGTGGACAGGATGATCATTAAAAACAGAGCCAGATTTGGTGTCCTACCTAAACTTGGCACCTCTGCTGCCCTGCCCCTGGCAGCATCTGCAGAGCCTGCCTTTTCCTTGTTGGGCATGCAAACCTTTCACTCATCAGAGGCCCAGAGTACTTTGGAAGCTTTGGATGTGTCGGTATCAGTCAACTAATGGAAGCCATGTGTTTGCAGAATGGAAAAAACCTGGCATCTTAAGGATGCAGACATGTCTTGCTATAAATGGGTCTAAAGCAGAGACTTTTTGAGTCCTTTTCTTAGTAGATTGTCGGCCACCCTGCTGATTAACTATTGATAATGCTATTGCGGATAACCCCACTCCGAAACAGGAAGGGCCCTTTCTCCAAGGGCAAGGGAAGCAGCTGAGATTTATTGAGTACATAGTAGATCCTATGCAATTTATTACTATAATGATGATCACAGAGATTACATCCACTGCTATGTACTTAGTGCTTATACCCGCTAAGAGCTCTAGCCTGACTGATTTCTTTAATCCTGAACCTAGGTGGGGAAGTAGGTATTGTCATCCTCCTTTTATGGAAACACTTCCTCGGGAGAATCAGGTAACATTTCTGCTGATGGAGAGGAACTGGGGCGAGTCACTACCATTTGTATACTTTCCTCATGGCACAGCAAATTGGAAAGATGGAAATTATGATGCTAATTTTATAGCTAAGAAAGCTGAGATTTAGGGAGTTTGAGCAAATTTTCCAAGGACGTGTGGCTGGTAAATGACAGTGGGGGAGTCTCAGCACAGTATTGAAAATAGTCCAGTTAGTCTGCTGTGCTTTACCACAGGGCGGAGTTTCTGTGATGAGAAGGATTAGATTTCCTGATAGATGAGGCACATGCTTCATGCACCCCTGTAACAGCATAAACATAAAAAGAGGGATGCATTTTTGAAAGAATTTGGTTATTTCATGGAAATGCCAAATTATCCAAGCAGTCATTAAGGAAAGAAAGCTTTTGGACTTACAGTTATTTTACATTTTTGTACCTTCAGTGAAAAAAACCAATGTCAGAATCTCAGTGGCTGAAAATAACAAAGGCATGTTATTTATTTGTATGACATAGTCGCTGCGGGTCGGCCTGCAGGGCTGGGGTGGGGGATGGCTCTGGACCACTTTGTCTTCACTCAGGGAAGAGGCCTGGAGGGCCTGCCACCTGCTGGAGCAGCCTGGCTGCAGTGGTACAGGGCAGGCAGCATGGGCTTCTGTTCATCTTCCACCTGAAGGCCTTTCTCCTATGCTCGTATGCCATGGGCCAAAGCAGATCTCACGGCATACCTGACTTCAAGGATGTAAGGATCGGCAGTTCCACCATGTGCAGTGCAAGGAGGAAACCCAGTGTCCTGGGGAACGAACAGCCTGGCAATCACAATTTTATAGACAGACAGACAGGTAGATGGACAGAGGGATATGGAGGACAGTAATCTTTTCAGTGCTTGGGGCCCCCAGATGTCTTAGTCCTTCCCAGAAGGGAAGGAGGAAAGGCTGGTAGCCCCTCCCTCTATTTGGATACATACAAATAGTAAGATTCCACAACCCCCATTTCTCTTCCAGACACTGATTCCCACTTCTCCTTTTCTTGCTTTTTTTTAATCAATTGTTTTTGTTGTTGAAGTATGGTTGATTTACAATGTTGTGTTAATTTCTGCTGTACAGCAAAGTGATTCAGTTATATGTGTATACGTTCTTTTCATACTCTTCCATAATGGTTTGTCTCAGGATATTGAATTTAGTTCCCTGTGCTCTACAGTAGGACCTTGTTGTTTGTCCAGCCTGAATATATATTAGAGCCCACATCTGCTGACCCCAGCCTCCCGTCCGCCCTACTTCTCCTTTTCTGCCTCCCTCTCAGTCCCAACTGATGAGGGCCTGTCTTCTTTCTGGAGGAGCTGGGCTGACGACTTCGTCCACGGATGGTCTCCAGGCTGCTTTCTTGGGCAGCTTTGTAAGCAGCATTGGCATCTGTATTGTCTTCATTGCAGAGTGAAGCTGAGCGGCCTTGCTTATGGCTGCAAGCAAGGGCTGGTACTTTGCAGGGAGATTACCCTGGCTCTTGGCTTCCCTTTTTCTCCTCCCTTTCCCAGCCCTTCCTGTTGACCATCTCTTTTCATATTAGCATCTGAGTCCTGGAGAGTGAGATGAAGGTGACCACCCTGGGGGCCAAGGGGTTCTAAGACATCCAGTTAAAAGGGCAAGTGGACCTTGGGATTCATCTGTGGGTTTCATTCTTTTCCCCTCGCCTGGGACATCCCCCTTCCCTTCAGATGTATAATTGTAAGAAACAAAATGCCTTCCCAAGGAGCAGCAGCCCCCCAAGTCCCCCCAACACAGTTACCCCACAGTGCAGTCTAGCTCCCAGGCTCTAAGGCCCCTCCCTTTGTTCCATTTCACTGGCTCTTACAGCTTCATCCTTTTTGGAGATGAAAGGCTGTGTCTGAAAGGTCAGTTCTGATGAGCCTGGACCCTTTAATTAAAGTCACCTGAATTGCTCACTTCTTTATTGCAGTCATCTGAAGGCCTGGTTTAGCTCTGACATAGCTCCCAAAGGAATAACTCTGACATTTCTTCAAAAATTGGTTGCACACTGAGCTGTTTTCAAAAGTGAGGTCTCATTTAAAAAATACTTCCTTCTTTTTCTTTTGTGGTTCATTAGCATCTTCTAAAACAATTTTTTTTCTCTCTTTCTATTGGAAACTAGAAGTATTTCACCCTGGCTTGCCAAATGATTTCTATCTCAGTAGAAAAAGAACTTGCTATTTCCTGAAAATCTACCACCACTACCCTCCCCCCTTTTTTTTAATACGTTTTGTACCGGGAATCTAAGTAACTTGATAACGAGTTAATGAAAACAAATTAATTCTGTCTGCATTTAAGAGAGAGACAGCTTGGCCTCACAAAGTTAGTTATCTTATTTGCTCTCTGGACTTGGCACATTCTGGGTGTAACACTGTTAGAAAGTCTAGGTATTTAGGGGAAATAAACAAGGTTATACTATTTTCCCACTGGAGTAAGGTGATTATGTATGTGTAAATTATTCAGATAATTTCGGGGGGTGGGTGGGAGAAATTTCATTCCAACACATCTGGCTGATGGCATCTCAGTTGTCATTTTGACCCTCTGTTATGTGAGCAATTTGCATTAAATCCTGGGATACAGAATAGGAATTTTAAGAAGCGTTTGTGTGGCGGCTGTGCAAACAGTATTTCAACCATCCTAGGCCTCCTTCTGGAAGGGGAGTGTATAGCCTTTGGAGAGGCGTCCTGCGCTCGCCCCCTCCTCCCCCTCCGAAGTCCTCGAGCACCCACGCCACACCCTTCTGGATGTGGAGGGGGACTTGCACTTTGAGTAAATGTGTGTCTTTCAAATCTGGCAGCTGTCTATAATCTCTCACTTTAGGAGCGACATTTTTCAGAGTCACTGAAAAATGTCGCTCATAAAGTGACATAGAAAGGACGTAGTACAGGGCACAAGAGGTTACACTTTTATTTCCAGGCGTGTCAATTCCCGTAGCTGTGTGTCTCTGAGACGGGAAGAGTGGTGGTAACGTGTTGGAGATAATTACTGGGTCGTGTATGATGGGGGGTGAGGGCTGGAGGTCTAAGCCTGCCAAGGACATTGCTTGAGGGTGTGCTCTTACTCCTGCTTTCCAAAGACTGTCAGATCATAACATAGAGAGGACCAGAGGGTAATAAATGGTGACATCCCTGTAGCCTTATGTGGCTTGCGCTGGACAAAAATAAATATCAAGACACCCTTCTTTCCCCTCCTCTTCTCCCTCCACGAGCAGCTCTTTCTAAACTGATAGAGAGTGAATGACGTTCAAAATTGGAGAGTGTAGGGGGAAGTCTGAATCCACTCCCCTTTATCCATGTACCTTCTCTCTGTTCCTTATAAAAATCTCCAATGAGGCTATACTTTTTTCTTCATCAGTTTAAGGATTTATCTTAAGCTCAGCTACAGATTTAAGGCTCTCATAGACCGAGATGCAGTTCTTAGGCTAAAGCTTAAATATTTACAGAAATGCGTAAAGTGGACATTTCACATCCATTTTATTTCAAGGATGTTTTCCAGATCATTTTGCTTCTTTAGGGATCTCATTCCAAGAAGTAAGGGGAGGGACATTCCACTTGTTTATGATCTCAGCCAAGATGTTGTATAAACCTTTCCACCCGCCTCTTTTTAGGGGTCCCTCCATGTGCTGGATAGCTTTTAGCCGGAAGATTCATAAGCAGCTCCAGCCGAAACCCCCTGAATTTTCCTCCAGCTCTGGACGTTTTGATGAGGTGACTTGGAGTAGGGGTGGATCTGTGGTCGGGTTCTGAAACCCAGCAGACGGGAGCAGTCGTTTGCCTCAGGATCCTGGGGTTTGAGGTGTTTGGCTGTTGGTTGAGAATGACAGAGAGGGAGAAACCCAGTAGAGCAAAGGGAGGATGCTAGCAATGCCAGTGGAATTAAGAGAGGTGGGGAAGGGGGTAAGGACTGACAACCTCTGAATAAGACTCCCTTCAAATAACTGGGCGTTTGCATCTTGAGTTTCTGGATTCCATTCTCAACGAGCATGCTGAGTCATTCCATTTTCTTCCTAGGGCTTTTCAGTTTGCCTTCCAGGATTACAAATTGATATTATCTGCTAAGGCAAACTCAGGCTTGTTAGTAACAGGGCTATTTAGTGTTGCGAGTGGTCATGAGATCTTGGGAGAAGTGCAATAGTGAATTATTGAAGCATCAGTTTAGGTAATCTAAACCAAATCCTCCTCGTTCCAAGCATCTGGATACTTCGGTAATTTTTTCTGAGTTATCAATGAGTCAGGCAACCAGCATTGCATTTTGATGTGACTTGAGCTGCAAATGATCCAGGTAAATGCCTGTATCCCCTTTACATGTACTAACACAACATACTTTCTTGTGCCCTATTAAATGTGTTCTTTTTAAATTTCAGCCAGTTTTCATAATAAGTAGGGAATCAGGGAAATGATATGGGAAACCTAGGGTAAGACATTAGAGGACGTGAACTCAGGTTTCTGACCAGCTGTATGATTGTAGTAAAGCCTTTTAACTTCTCTGAGAGTCAGAGATCTTCAGTGGGAAACGCACTGGCTATGCTATGACCAAATATGTAGGAAAACCAACGGGAGGCACCACTAATTTCTATTACCTACATGTCACGCTTGCATAGTGCTTCTTTTTGCCAACATTGTAAAAGTTAACCACACTCTAGGCAGGATATTGAGGTGAGGAGCTATAGTTCCTTTTTTTTTAAATGGAAGTTGATTTACAATATTGTGTTAGTTTCAGTAGCGTTTCTTAAAAGCAGTTGTCAATACAGGTAGACTTAGAGATGGAACTTAGGAGTGCTCTATCTACAATTATCTTTCTCTCCCCCCAACACTTATTCCCTTCCCAGGCTACTCTGGAGCGCAGTTGAGATTTATTCATTTGGATGAATAAAGTTTCCTATCAGGGGTCTTTGGTGATTGCCTGTATGAGTTTTTCCATTCCTGCCATAACAGATTACCATAACCTCGGTGGTTTAAGGCAGCACAAATTGATTATCCCATAGTTTCTATAGGTCAGAAGTCCAACATGGGCCTCACCAGGCTAAAATCAAGGCATTGGCAGGGCAGCGTCAAGACAAGTCAAAATTCAAGTTTTGACCTCCCCTTTGGCCTCCTTTCTTGGGCCTCCTTCTTCCACTGTATCCTTTCTGTTGGACTGGTCTGCCTTCCTTGTCCTTAAGGGCTCAGGTGATTACATTGGGCCCATCTGGATAATTCAGTCTATTCTCCCTCCATTAAGGTCAGCTGATTAGTAACCTTAACTTTCTCTTCAAAGTCACTTCACAATGGTACCTAGATTAGTATTTGAGTGAGTGGTCGAGGTATAGAAACCACGGGGGAGAAGAGAAAGCATCTTTAGAATTTCTGCCTAAGAAATTGCCCTGTGTGGTGACAGAAAGCTATTACCAGTCATCAGCATCTCTATGGAAGTAGCCTAATGGGTGGCTTTCCAGTGTCACTACCAGCTAAGGGGCGTAGAGTACTTTTTGTTATTTCCGTGCTAAATGGATATTATGCAGGAGGTTACTTCAGTATTAGAGATCAAGGATTGGAATTTTTTTGGCAGAGAGCATATGAGAGCCGTGGGGATCTAAGCTCAGTCGTACAGTCAGAGAAAGGCTCACCTGTTGGAAAAAGAAATAAAATGAGAGAGATCACCAAGGGGGAAAATAATTTACTTAACGCTACTCTGGTATGTTTGAGGTTGAGAGGTACCTACTGACTTATAAATAATATCATATCATAGAAATACACACTACCCTCATTTGAAGTATTACTTTGAAAATAAATTTTAAAAATTTGAGTATTTGAGAATATATTTGAGGAAAAATTTGAAGAGATTTTGCATGAGCTGGGTGTGGAAGAAATCCTTCCTGTTTTTATCTTCCTTAGATTTTTAAATTGAGCCCAATTGCCCCTTAAGTCTAGCCACACTAAATATGTTCTTTATAGTACTATAAATAGTTTTAGAGGCATAGACACATAATGTTTAAACGTAATATGTTGTTTCAAAATATCTTCAAAAGATAAGAATTCATTGCCTTCTTTGGTGAGATAATATATACTACATATGTATTTCTGTTTGTTTATATATAGAGATATGGATTAGTACAGATACAGATAGATAAGGGTAAATGTAGAAATTGATACACAATATGCTATGTTATCATTAAATAGCCATAAACGCAAGACTGCATTCTCGAACGGAAGCAAATGGAATATTGCATAAGGAAAAAAGGAGTATTACAGGTTCTGTTTTCACCCAGATTCCATTATTACATGACTTTCTTTTTTTAATCCTTCTTGGAGTAGATGTAGATCTCATCCAAATATCCAAACAGAATCATTCCCCAATTGCAAGTCCTTTCCAGGGCAATGGGAAATGTATTCCTTTTACATGTTCATTTTGTGGTCATCAGGGTTTCCTGTCCATGGTCTTTCTTTGAATTCCCTTTGGGCTAAGTTTGGCCCGTGTTTGCAGGAGTGGCTGAAAGACAGCCTTGCTTTTGATAAAGGCATATCATTTCATCAGGTCCCACACATTCACAGAGTCTGACTTACCCGTGGTACCTGGGGTTTTCAAATCATACATTAATCCAGGTCAACTTGACCATTGTCCGGTGTTCAGTCCTTGACTGGAAGTAACAGGGCTGAGGAAGAAAAGAAATCGTATCCTGTCAATAAGCGCTGAAAATATTTGGTGTGGCAAAGCTCTGTGTTTTCTTTCTTATGAAAAGCTG
Organism: Lagenorhynchus albirostris; assembly: GCF_949774975.1. Taxonomy (NCBI): domain Eukaryota; kingdom Metazoa; phylum Chordata; class Mammalia; order Artiodactyla; family Delphinidae; genus Lagenorhynchus; species Lagenorhynchus albirostris. Next base: position 55,701,734 of record NC_083114.1, read on the forward strand.
ATTAATATTCAGTGGTTGAAGGTTAATACCCCATTCATTTTATTCACTTTACATCCTGCACACAGCAGTGACTGTTCCAATTTCAACTCCTAATTCATACAAATCTGGTTCCAATCACGAGATTAGTAACTTACTGCCTAAGCAGAAACAAATCACACAATTGCTAAGCTTATCTTTCTACCCATGCACAGACACATACGTGAGCTTGAAATGGACTCATTCACGGACAGATGCAAATGCATCAAGACCAGCAAAGTCCAATCGATGTGGTTATATCTAGGAAGTTTTATTTGCTTACTCAAGCATGTGATAGGGATAGATGAAACTGACACCAAGATAGCATCGTCTAAATATATTCATATATGCAGAGGTCTTTAACCTGAATCAATAATTGTCTCTGTGAAGTTTTCTATATCACAGATATTCCTGTATTGAATCATACTTTAAAGATATTAGGGTGAGGCATCATTTAAAAACTCTCTATTCTGTGTCCTTCTGTAAAATATGGTATTACTTGGTACATTATCCACGACAACTTCGTCTTATTTTTCTGCAAATTCATTTTTATGTTTGAGAGGTTTTCGTGAAGTTGGACACACCACTTGTTTAAGAAGGGGAAATTGTAACAGGATGAACTTGAGAGTAATGATAATGAAGGTTTTTCTGATCATAGGAGTAAAGCTTCAAAACAGGTCACCAAAGAGGGAGGAGAATTTGCATTTCCTGAAGATCTTTTGAAATTGTATCTCATTTGTCTGGAAAGGATTAAGGACAGACTTGCAGGGGTCTGTTTTTAGGTTCCTTCCAGCTTCGTGAGCCTGTGACTTGGGAATATCTGTCTGTAGTCACTCTGTAGGAAAGATAAGTTTAGGTGGACATCTGCACTCAGGACAGGAAGGAGAAGAGGGGCGGACGTAACGTTTGCATTCTTCAGATGATGGCACGCACCAGTTGAGCAGCCATCGCAGTGATTGGTCATCCGGTGGTGGGGGTAACGGGGCTGCGTTTTCTTTTGTATTTATTTCCGCTCAGTATAACACGACAGTTACACTGCTGAAAGCTGATACAGTGGGAGTAAGAAGAACATCTTAGTATTCAATACCGTGGGTACTTTAGTTGGGGGCCTTGGTTTTGGTTGTGATTTTTTTACCAAAAGGATATTTCCCAAAGGCTTGGAGTGATGGGAATCAATGAAATCATATTCCAGCTTATTTGAAGGCCTAAAATCCATTTATCACCTAGAGTCCTAGAATCTATCCTTCTTCCCTTTGCTCTTTGACACTTATATTAGGGAAAAAGGCAAAAAACAGAGTTTGGGGCTAAAGAAACACTGCTACCACAAGCAAACAATCCTGTCAGAATCGTGTCCCGTCCATTTATTAGGCCGAATGATCGTGGCCTCTTTAAACCTCTTAATCTAGGCTGAAGGCGAATTAATGCAGTTGATGGAGGTGGCAGTTGGCACACCGCAGGCCTTCAGTGGTGGCAGTTAAATCATGGATTTGTTGTGACGACTCTATGAGTTATGTTTGTGAAAATATCTGGAAGTCTGTACCTTGATAAACAAATTATGCATCATTTTTATTTCTTGGTGCAGTTATATTTCAGATGGTCTGGGTGTTTTTATCTGCCTGTGTCTGTCTGCTCACCAGCCCGACGGCAGCTCCAGTCAGCTGCCAGCTGTGTTGGCTTTGAATTGTAGGAAACACACCACCATGACTTCTCAGCTAAGTCTTTAACGTCTTCTAGCCTACTGCCGAAGGCCTGTGTTGGCAACAGTCTGAGGAACTGGAGAAGCTTCTATCAGCAAGAACTGCACTTCTAATAAAATTTATAGCATCCCTGTCAAAAATGCTTAAGAATATGAAGACCCAGATCTCAAATGAATATCCCTGAAAACTACATTTCATTTGTGGATGAAATTCACACTTATCTGGGGAAGCACTGGGAGTCTTAACTGGGACTTTCCTAGTCACTTTCTGACCTGCATCATCCTTGTAAATTGTGGTGAAATACACGTGACATAAAATTTACCATCTTAACCATTTTTAAGTGTATTGGGTTCCATGGCATTAAATACACTCACACTGTTGTGCAACCATCACCGCCATCCATCTCCAGAACTCTTATCATGTTGCAAAACTGCAGCCCCCTCTCCACTGAACAGTAACTCTCCATCCTGCCGCCCCCCCCCACCCCAAGCCCCTGGCAACCACCATTCTACCTTCTGCCTCTTTGAATTTGACTATAGTGAGATACGTCCTATGAGTGGAATCATACATGTTCGTCCTTTAGTGACTCGCTTATTTGTCTTAACATCACGTCCTCAAGGTTCATCCACGTGGTATGCGTCCTCCCTTTCTGCGTGAGGCGGGAGTGGTAGTGATGACCCTCGGAGACATTTGGGGGGGTACCAAGGACCCCACCAGTTTAGAGTCTCCATGACGTCACAGGGTACTGACAGGAATCCAGGGTGATAGCAACATTAGCCTCACGCCTGACTGGTGATGATAAACCACGATCAGCAGCTCCAGACTTTCCAGGGGTTCTGAAAAGAGTTCTAGGAGATGAGGACTCCAGGCAGAAAAGCACATGCCCTGCACAGTTTAGAGGTTATCCCGTGCGGACCTGGAGGTTGGTTGTGCCGGGATTTCTCCCTGCAGAGGGGGAGTTCCATTTAGCGCTTTCTTTTAATTTCTCAGATGCCATCAGCAGCGACTCTTTGGCTGGTGGAACTACTCCGTTCTCTTCCCTGCCTTCGGGTGACTGTACAAACTTACAGAAAAAGAAGAAAAGTTCCAGCTCCAACATAGCTTCACACAGGGTGTCTAGCCAAAATGCAAAGTTTTACCACAGCGCACAAGCAGACAGTGTTTTTCAAGTGCGGGAACAGAGTGAGGTGCCTTTCAGCACCTTTTCCGGCACTTCTTTAAAAGTGATTTAAATTGGAAGCAATAGCATCGAATGCTGAACATCTGACACTCAGACAAGACTTAATGAATCATACACTTTAACAACATCACTCCTCTCCAGCCACTTCACTTGGCGTCCGTGGTGGTTGTTTTTTTTCCCACAAAAACATTTGTTCTGCAGACCATTTGCTTGTTAGAGTATCCTGGGCAACTTCTTGGTTCATGGCAGGGAGAACTGGCCCAAGGGAGACTGCAAAGCCCAGTTACTCCTGCATTCAGTCTCTCTGGGTCTGAATTTCAGAGAAGAGAGACAACAGTGTTCCTTAGGAACCCGACTTAGAAACACCGTTGGTCTCTCCCCAGTTCACAATCTCTTGCAAAAAATATAAGCTACACAATCAAATGTTGCTCTTAATCCCACAATATCCAGCATTGCCATTTGGCTGATTTGAATCAAAATAACAAAAAAGTGAATGATTTTGCAGGGAGGAAAATTCCAGTGCTGGGAAAAAGACCCATTCTGGATCGCTGCGTTAAAGGAAGTCGTTATCTTTGTTGTCATAAATTACATGTCTCCCGGTGGCGTCTGGCAGTACAGCTCACAGCTTGTCTGGCAGTTGTTAAGGATGCCGGAAGAGCGGACAGAGGCTGCCCAGCTTCACCAAGGACCATGAGTTGGTGTCTCACCCACCTCTCAGATGGGTCACTGTCTGATGCAGCGCCATTGGCAGGGAGAGTGGTGGGGCCGTTCCCCCTCAGGCTGGAACGTATGCAAACAATTTCATCTTCCAATCCAATCCTTAATGTAAATGTTTAATATAAACCTGATGTTAACATGATGTACATGAATTTACTGACAGGCAGAGCTGGGATTTACATCGTTCTGAAAATCAGATGTTCTTTGCATCAGGGGTTAGGAAAACCTTTAAAGATGGCAAGGTTTTCCTTCTGAATGGCAGGTGCATCGCTAAAACGCACACACCCGGTGCACCATTGGGGAACCAACTGCTCACAGATGCCAGATTCCAGTGTGTAATCATTCTTTGCAGACTGTTCCATCAATGGGGAGTTAGGCTCTAACCCAGTGGCCACAGTAAACTAAAGTCTGTGGGCCAAATTGGGCCCACTGTCTCTGTTTATCTTTAACAGCCTTAGTGGGATATAATTGATATACAGAAAATAGTACATATTTAATATAAAGTCATACTTCATTATATTGAGCTTTGCTTTCTTATGCTTCACAGATATTTCGTTTTTTAGAAATTGAAGATCTGTAGCAACCCTGTGTCAAGCAGGTCTGTTGGAGCCATTTTTCCAACAGCATTTGCTCACTTTGTGTCTCTGGGTCACATTTTGAAAATTCTCACAATATTGCAAACACTCCACCAGCAAAAAGATTACAGCTCCTCAGATGATGATTAGCATTTTTTAGCAATAAAGTATTTTTTATGAAGGTATGTGTATTGTTTTTATTGGTATAATGTTATCGTACACTTAATAGACTATAATATAGTGTCAACATCACTTTTATGTGCACTGGGAAACCAGAAAATTCGTGTGACTCACATTATTGTGGTATTTGCTTTATTGCAGTGGCCTGGAACCAAACCAGCAATATCTTCGAGGTCTGCCTGTATACAATTTGATGAATTTGGACATATGCAAACACTCATGAGACCATCACCATGATCAAGGTGATAGATATATTCATCACTTCCAAAATTTTCCTTGTGTCACTTTGTTTTTTTGGTGGTGTTGCTGTTTTTGGTGTTTTTGTGTGTGTGTGTTTGTAGTTTGGAGTAAGAACACCTAACATGAGTTCTGCCCTTTTAACAGATATTTAAGTCAAGTGGTTCAACTGATACAGCATTTTGGACATGCAAGATAAATATGTTCTAGAGCTCTGTTGTACAACAGAGAGTCTATAAGTAATAGTTTTGTACTTCCCATAGCCTGTTTTTCTGTATGGCCCACAAGCCCAGAATGATTTTTACATTTTTACATGGTTGAAAAGAAAAATAATATTTTATGACACGTGAAAATTATATAAAATTCAGATTCCATTTGCCATGAATAAAGTTTTATTGGAACACAGCCATGCTTATTCTTTTATGTGCTGTCTATGGCTGCTTTTGTGATCCAGACCAATTAGCAGCAGAGCTGAATAGTTATGATGGTGACATTATGGCCCACGGAGCCTAAAATATTTACTCTTTGGCTCTTTGCAGATAAAGCTTGCCATACCCTGCCCTAGAAAGTTCATAAGCAATGATACTACTGGTTATAATGATAATGATAATGGTGGCTAGCAATTATTGATTGCTTCTTTACACCAGGTGTATGTATTATATATTACTGCTCTTTTAACATGTGGCATGCAGTATATTAATTTTCACTTAAAAATTATATTTGCTAAGTGTTTATGGGATTGTCACCCATGTGGACCCTACCTTTGTCTACTCGCTAGATTTGGGCTTTTTTACATGTTAATGATTATCTGGAAGGATTTTTTTTTTTAAATCTTTCAAATTTTACCATATTCCTAGATGTTTGAAGCTTTATAAATTAGGTAAAACATTTCACAAAACTGGTTGATCATCAGTATTATCAGGAAACCTTAAAAGATGCCCCGGCTTAACGAAGCAGGATCTGGGGATGGAACTCAGAACTTCCGTTTGTTTGACTTTCATTTTTAAGTTCTACTGGTGATGCTAAGAATCAGCCTGATATGCGAACAGCTGGCCAAGATGATTATTTTATTTATACTTTTCAAAGGGATGCGTGTTGTAGATACTACCTGACTTGGAACTCTTTGACAGTGAAATTGACTTCCCTATTTCTTTTACCTTCCAGCTCCCAAAGTTCCCCCATCTCCACCGTTGTTATGGGAACAGGACTTTGTACCTAGGGGATACCCAAACCTAGTTACTTGACTGACTAGATAGCACAGCTCCTGATAACATGTATTGACTTCCTTCTGCTCCTTAGGGAAGCAGAATTCTATTTTCCCTATGAAAATAGAATTGTACCCACAGAACACTGAATTCTCATGTGAAAATATTTAGAGCAGTCTGGGACTGGCCCAGTTTAGTGCAATCCTTTTGTCCCTATCCACATTTTCACAAAAGAGTTAGATTGACCTTAATTGGAACTGAAAATTTCCACCTGGCCTTATGTAACCTCTCAGAAAGATGAGGAGAAATTATCAGCAGATTTAATATCTGTGCTTTTATGTTGGTGTTCTAATTTTTTTCCTTCAAGCTTTTAGGATTAATTTCCCTAGTTTATAGGCTGAATGGAAATGTCCCAAGGTCCCTTTGGCTCCTCTGGATGAAATAATTAGCAGCACATGCTATCCAACACGCTTCTATACCTCGGCCCCTCATTAGTTTCAAATCTCAATTTAATTTCCAGGAGAAATAGTTCAGGGTTTCCTGAGACTTAGCAATCGAATCTGACCAACTGCAGGGGGTCTCATACTCAGACTGCTTTTTCCTGGTCCCCCGTCCACCTCTCACCCCACACCCCCCAACCAGATCTCTGTAAGATTCAGTTTTGCTGCCTCTGTGCTTGCAAATGGGACAGACCAGGAATTGTTTCCTGAAAACCAAATGCTTCTAGCTCTTTTCCTAACTGTTCCTGGAGTTTGATTTGAAAGCAGTAGCTCTCGGGAACAGGTTTTCTTAAGTTGATCTGTGGTAGATTGATGCAACCCTAGAATCAAGCGTCTGAGCTCTTAACTCAAAAAAAAAAAGGATGCTGATCTGTGCTGTTAGTTCATTTGATGGTAACTGTATATAAACACAAGTTTTGTCCCCATTGCAGGATCTCTCGTACTATTCCTCAAAACCTGAAGCCCACGGCTAGTTCTTTTTCGGCTTTAACTTTCATATGTGTGCTGTGGGTTTGACCAACATGCAGGGACATGACTGGTTGGATCTCGTCAGGGCGCTCTGAGTCCCATTTGCAGCACCAAGTCAAGTAGTAGTAGATTTTAAAGAAGATGCAGTGTTTGAAGACAAACTGCAGTGAAGTATCAGATTTTATTTTTTAATTTATTTTTTTAAATGAACTGTAGTTTATGTATAATATATGTTACAGGTGTACAATGTAGTGATTCACAACTTCTAAAGGTTATACTCCATTTAGAGTTATTCTTGTACAACATGGAGAATATAGAAAATATTTTGTAATAATTATAAATGAAGCTCAGATCTTAAAGACTACTTTGGTACATTCAGGTATTATTCTTTTAGGACATGGGATGGGATGAAAAGGCATATTCTGTATATTCTATTACTCTGAATAAAAGTTCTCAAAGTACTTCCTTTGATGGTTCGTTGGCTTGGATGTTAGGTCAATTTAGGTTTTTTTTGTTTCGATTAAAAAAATGTTTTTTAAATTTATTTATTTATTTTTGGCTGCGTTGGGTCTTCGTTGCTGCGTGCAGGCTTTCTCTAGTTGCGGCGAGCGGGGGCTACTCTTCGTCGCGGTGCGCGGGCTTCTCATTGCGGTGGCTTCTCTTGTGGAGCTCTAGGCGCGCGGGCTTCAGTAGCTGTGGCACACGGGCTCAGTAGTTGTGGCTCATGGGGTCTAGAGTGCAGGCTCAGTAGTTGTGGTGCACAGGCTTAGTTGCTCCGTGGCATGTGGGATCTTCCTGGACCAGGGCTTGAACCCATGTCCCCTGCATTGGCAGGTGGATTCTTAACCACTGTGCCACCAGGAAAGCCCCCTATTTAGGTTTTAATCCATGACCTTGGACAAATTATTTAATTTCTTTGATACTTATTTTTCTCCTCTGTAAAATGGGTGTAATAATACTATAACTTAAAGGTTGGAATGAGCAGGAAATGAACAAGCTATTTAAAATACAGAGTTTCACACACAAATATCAGTAACCACTCTTCTATACCCCCAGTTCCCTCCATCTCATGCCTTCCTTCCAGAGAAACAAATACTTTTAATGGGTAGGTTCTAGGCAAACTTTATCCTAAGTTACATGTTCAGTTCTGTGACATCAGCTGTCTTCCAATATTATTCCAATTCATGTTTGTATAATGGCTTGAAGAGTTGTAACAACTGTACCTTTGCAGACAACCCTTATTATTAGATGGCTTGAGGCCAGAACTCAGATAACCTGTGCTGAGTTCCCCTACATGTTTTTATCAGCCATGCTCTCTTCATCAACATCAACATACAAATCTTTCTTTAAATTATTAAAAATGTGTTGTGTTGGCTGATTCCAGATGGCATTAAGATAACTGACTTTTCCTCTCAGCCTACAAAAAAAAAAAAAAAGTGAAAATTTTGAGATGTTAAGAAGCCATGAGGAAGAAACAGCACGTAAGGAGGACAAGATATAAGGAATGGTCTTACACTGCCTTGGAAAATGCTGAAAGGAAACTAGCCGTCTGTCGTGTCTAGGAAAGTAGTAACACATCTAAAGTGCAGTGCTTTGTGTGTACAGTTCACATGGAAACGGGGAGGCAAATTGGGTGAGACGTCTCCACTTAGTACTACTTATGGAAATTTCTTTGGCATCATTGAACAAATAGAGTTGTTGTTTTTCTTCTTTCCTCCTGGTGTTTGAGGGCCTTGATAACTGTGTACCTTGCCAGGCAGAGATCCTGTGGAAAAAAGCATAAATTTTAGTGTCCAAGAGAAATAAATTGGATTCTGAGATTTACCTGTTATCAACAATGCCCAATTAGGCAAGGACCTCAGCCTCACTAAGCCCCAGTTTCCTCATGGCTGAATTTTTCCTATATGTTTGTATTGAGAGTTGATGAGATAAGGTAGATATAAACTTAGCATACAATATGTAGTAAATATTAGTTCAAAATCAAGGCTCATATTTCAGTATTTCAAAATGTGGCCACTTTTGTTTTAAGCCCTTAAGTCCTCTTTACCATTCCCTGCATATATTGAGTTTCTGGTTTTTGGGTTTTTTTTGCTTCGTAGCTGATCACTTACTGGAACTGATTTTTCTTACCCAGGCCAGTGTCTTTAATCTATATTCATTACTTCATTTGAAATCTGGTTCAACAGTTAACTCCTTCAAAAAGCTTTCCCTCGCCAACTGCATCTTAAGACCCATCAGTTACTCATAGTTCTGTTCACACTTAAGTATATAGTATGAACTGTATAACACTTTTGCTTTCTTTCTACTTATAATTATTTGACACACACCTATTTTCTCTTTCCTTATAGACAATACGAGTTCTAAAGGCAGGGATTATGTTCAAATGTTATATTAATCAAAGGAATAATAGGACTGGAACCACACTGATCACGTAATAGGCCACTTTGTAATGCCTGCTGAAGCGAATTTACTTGATTTTATATTTAAAATGACTACAGAATTACTTGTTGGTCTTGTCCTTATGTTGCTTGGTTCACAGGTAACTTTATTTGCTTACTTTAGGTATTAGCTGAGAATGGAGGATCTTGATTAAAAATTGCCGTTATTATACATTAAGGCCAGCAAAGCAGTTACTTCTCAAATATCAGGCTTATTTGTGAACTGTAGTTTGGCTTATTGAAGCTGAAAGAGATGAAAGTGGGATGTGGATACTCCAGAAGTTTGAACAAGCTCTTGGTTCACCGATTTGCAAAAAAAAAAAAGCAAAACAAAAAGACATGGCTTTAGGATTAAACGCCTGTGCTCTATTCTTGCCTAGTAACCTGTGGGTTATGATGCAAACTGGAGGATGCTAACTTGGTGGAATACCCCCAAATGAACAAAGTAATTCAGGGGTGATATCACACCTGGATTTCAGTTCACATGGTAACTCAAGTCCTTTTCCGTCCACATATTTATCCTCCAGTGCCCCTTTTCATCTTTGGTCTTCTGCAATCCTGAATCAGTGATCACCCTAGAAATGGAAAAAAAGAGAGACATATCAGGTTCCCTTTGGATTCAGGAAAAAGAAAATTATGACACAACTATCTTAATAAGAAGGATTTATAAAGTCATATAATAAAATGTCCTGTGATAGGGAAATGCAGGTTTGATGAATTCTTCTGCTCATGGATGTTCTTCATGGGTTTGGGTTCCTTCTGACTGCTTTATCATCCTTAGCTTATTATCTTTGTCACATTTGAAAGATGGCTGTGGCAGGTGTCAGATGTCACAGACAGACACATCACCATGCTGCAGAAAGGGCCTTTGCAGAACGGTTCTTTTTAGTGACAAAGAAACCTTTCCTTGAAACCTTTCCCTTTTCAGACTTTTCTTACATCTCATTGGTGAGAAATGGGTCACATGACCTTTTTCAAACCAGTCACTCTTTTTTTTTTTTTTTTTTTGCGTTACGCGGGCCTCTCACTGTTGTGGCCTCTCCCGTTGCGGAGCACAGGCTCCGGACGCGCAGGCTCAGCGGCCATGGCTCACGGGGCCCAGCTGCTCCGCGGCATGTGGGATCTTCCCGGACCGGGGCACGAACCTGTGTCCCCTGCATCGGCAGGCGGACTCCCAACCACTGCGCCACCAGGGATGCCCACCAGTCACTCTTAAGGAGAAAAAGGGTTACCAAGACTGAGTAGGAATAATCGGTATTCATCCACTTTGAGTCACATGTTGGAGGAATGCATAGTTGAACAAACTAAGGGCAGGCTGGCATGGAAGGGTGGTGGATGGGTGGGTACCTGGGTAAGACAATCAATAAAGGACAGTATCTGTCCTACACATCACTGTACCATGTAAGGGGCTTATAGAATGTTTTCATTGAGATAAGGTATGAACAGTTCTGCTGAAAGATGACAAAGCTAATTGGCTTCTTAAAGTCAGTTAATTGACCCTTCCTGAAATACTCAAGACTGTGTGTTTAGATGAGCGGATTCCAAATTCCATATTATTTGATTGCCTTGGTCTCTCTCTTAGAAGACTATGATGTTGGTTCCCTGGGTCCTTTTACAGGAGGTGATGTTGAATTCTTGCTATCTGGTCACTGCCAGAGCCTATCACGGTGAATCAATGTTCTTTCACGTTTTTTGCTGGATTCCTACACTAACATGAACAACAGTAGCAGTACTATGTAAGACCTGCTTTTAGACTTCAGTTTGATTTAACGCCAAATACTCCCCAAAAAATTAAAAAATAAAACCTAGAATTAGGGGAAATGAAGATAATCAGAAGTTTAGACCTCATATTGAGTTGTTTTTATTGGCTGGCATAATACATGGATTATTTTCCTCTTCATGGAACAAAATGTGATACCACGTTTCTTTACGATTAAGTTAAGGCTAAAGAACAACAAAGACATTATGGTTCATGTGATGCATTGGAAAGATATTGTTTGTGCTCCACTTGAGCAGAGGGTAGAATGCCTTTACTTTGTTGCTTTATGAAATGCCAGGTTTTCAGGGCAGATCCTATTAAGGGGTTTTAGTTCCTGCCTGATATGTTGCTTTCTTCTCTGCCAGCTGCCACTGCCTTGGAGATGCCTCGGCATTGTTCAGCCCGTGGTTGGGCTTGCCTTAGAAATTAAAACTACCAAATTGGGGAAATGTGTCCATTCATTCTTTCTCATCCGTTTATCCATCCAATATCTATCGTATCTATAATAAGCTTATTGTAATCCTCTGCTTACTTGTCATTTCCCTCCACTAGTCTGTACGCATCTGGTGAAACTGGTTCCTAGGTATATCTTCAATGCCTGATATATTTACTGAATAAACAGTAAACATTTATTCAGTGTTTGAACTCTCAATGAGCTTTTAGTCTAGGAGAGAAGATAAGACATGTAAATTTAAAAAAAAGAATATGTTAGGTTGGCTGTGTGTTTGGGGGCCATAAGAGATTTATTGGAAGTTTGAAGATAGAGATCCTAAATAGTACACTTATTAATGTTTTCGGGGGAATTGATCTATCTACCTACCATCTATCTCTCCGTCTACCCATCTAGTTACTTAGGTAGCACTTTAGTTCTTTATTCATAAGCCAAAAACAAACCAAGCAAATCAATTGTTAAAGAAGTGTTTACAGATATCAGTGTTCAATATGTGTATTTGGTGGTGTTTACTCCAACTTTTTGTTTAAAATGTAGGAGAACTACATGAGTTTCTTGTAGATAGAAAATAGTCGGGTCTTGGTTTTCTATCCAGTTTAATAAACATTCTAATTTGAGTGTTTAGTCCATTCACATTCTACATTATTATTAATTTTGTTGCAGATGAGTCAATCATCTTGCTGTTTGCTTCCAAATTGTCCCATACGTTGTTTCTTTCTGTGTTCTTTTCCCTTCTTTTTTTTGGGGGGGGGGGACTGATGGAATATTTTTATCTTCCATTTTATTTCCTCTGTTGGCTTTTATACTTCGAATTAGTGTTGTACCACCTCATTTATGGTACAACTATAAGAACTGTATTAGTCGGGGTTCTCCAGAGAAACCAAGCCTCATTTTATTGTGCTTCACAGATACTGCGATTTTTACAAATCGAAGGTCTGTGGCAACCATGTGTCAAGCAGGTCCACTGGTGCCATTTTGCCAACAGTATTTGCTCACTTCCTATCTCTGTGTCACATTTTGGTAATAATTTGGTAATATTTAAAACTTTTCAATCATTATTATAGTTGTCATGGTGATCTATGATCAGTGGTATTTGATGTTACTGTTGCAAAAAGATTATGACTTGCTGAAGGCTCACATGATGGCTAGCATTTTTTTTAGCAGTACAGTATTTTTTCATTAAGGTATGTACATTGTTTCTTCAGACATAATGCTACTGCACACTTAATAGATTACAATATAGTAAAAACATAACTTTTATATGCACTGGGAAAGCAAAAAAATTTGTGGGACTCACTTTATTGCGATATTTTCTTGATTGTGGTGGGCTGGAACTGAATCCACAGTATCTCCAAGGGGTGCCTGTATACACATATACATATATATGTATATATTTATGTCTACATATAAGTATGTGTGTGTGTGTGTATATATATCTATATATAGAGAGAGACAGACAAACAGATAGAGGCAGGGGGAGAGAGACTGATTTATTATGAGGAGTTGGCTAATGCAGTTATGAAGGCCGAGAAGTCCCATGATGTGTCAGCTATCAGCTGGAGACCCAGGAAAGCCAGTGATATAATTCCAGCCTGAGTCCAAGGCCTGAGAAGCAGGCGAGCCAGTGGTGTCAATCCCAGTCCAAGGGCAGGAGAGGACCAACGTCCCAGTTCAAACAGCAGTCAAGAAATGAAAAGAGGAGATTTCCTCCTTCCTTTGCCTTTTTTTTTTTTGTTCTACTCAGGCCCTGAACGGGTTGAATTATGCCCACCCACACTGCAAGGGCAATCTGCTTTTTTTTTTTTTTCTTTTTCCTGATTTTGAGTCACATTCTTCTACTTTGCACATTTAGTATTTTTTTAATCACCTGATGAATATTATAGATAATACATGGTAAGGAGCCTGGATTATATTCTCTTCCTTTAAAGCGTGTTAGGGTATGTCCTGGCAGGCAAATAATGCGCTAGAGGTTCTCCTTGATCCTGTTGGGTTTTGGCTTCGATAGGGCAATCTAGGGTAGTCCTCACTCTGCTGCTAGGGTTGGCAAAGTTTTCTTTAAAAGCCTGATGGTAAATATTTTAGGCATATGACTTTATATTGTCTCCATTGCAACTATTCAACTCTGCCATTGTAGCATGAAAGCAGTCATAAAAATAGTAACAAATAGGCATGACTGTGTTTTAGTAGAAGTTTATTAACAAAAATATGTGGTCAGTCCATGGGCCATAGTTTGCTGATCCGTGCTCTAAATCATGGGCTTTGTATCTAAGGAATGGACCCACTGGTGTCCAGTTGCATGCCTGAGATGTTAGTAGTGCCTCTCTATTCTGGATGGGATCATAATCCAGTGTCTCCACGTACTCTGTGACCTCTAGGATCTCCATTCCATTCTCAACCCTAAAGCAGCTTCCCTCATGGAATCTCATCATGCACATTTGCAGCCCAGCCCCTGGCTAAGGTCTTGCAGAGAGCCCTACACAGACCTCTCACACCACTCCTCACTCCCTGCTGACCCATGTACTTCTGCCCTTTCCAGTACCCTGCCCTGAAATTGGCACTTGTGTTAGCATTCCTAACCTTTGATTCCTGCTTCCTCAGCTCAGCAGGATTGCCGTTCTCTTTGGGTTCTGCCCGCCTGTGCCGTGGTTGGGAAATGTACCCCGGCAGAGAGCCCAGGTGAACGTGGGGTTTACCTCATGCATTTCCCTTATCTCAGGAATCTCAGTCCCAGGCCACCTATTTGCCAATGCCTGAAAACAAGTGCCTTATATATTTTGGCCAATTTTATCATTGTTTACAGGGAAGAACAACTTCAATACCAGCTACTCCATCAGGGCTTGAAGCAGAAGTCTCCTCTCATTGTTGAAAAAGCAAAAAGTGCATGAATGGCTACGTTATAGAAGAAACTGGGAAAACGAAGCCCATTCAAATGGCATTTCACGTGGTTAAAGTAAGGAGGGCTCAGATCCAGCAGGGCTTGGCTGTGGCTCCGCTGCCACATTCTGCAGTGATCGCCGGAGACCTCTATACCTTCCCAGCCTGAGACAGATACTCTTATGGGAGTTGATACCTTTTCAGCATTTGAATAATGGCTCCTTGTCAGCAGCCAGTAGTCAACAAGAAATGCCAGAGGATTACAGTTGATTAAAACTCACCACGAGAATTCACTTCTGTAGACTGACTGACATCTCTCTACCTATTAATTCAACAAGGACAAAAAGTTCAAAGTGCTAGGCCCTATGCTCGGTGCTAAGAATACGAAAGTGAAGAAGACACAGCCCCTCAAAGACCTCATCACCTAAGACGACAGACATGTAAAAAGAGTATCCTAACAGTGCGAAAAACCCTATAATGGAGGCGAGATTGAGTGAGGTGCACCTAGATTTATCCAGACAAGTTGGAAAATGCTTGAGCTAGGCCTTTTCTAGTTAGGGTCAGTTTGTCACACAGCAGGTCCATGCGTTTTAGGCAAATCAGAGCAGCTGATAACATCCACCAGGTGGTGGAGGGAGAGCGTGTGCTTTATGCTTGAACTTAATAAGCAGATGGTAGGAGAAGAGGCTGGCCTGGCAGATAGAACCCAGTTCATGAAGTATCTTGCAGGACATAATAGGGAACTCACATTGTATCCTTAGGCAAAGAGAAGCCACTGAAGGATTGGGAAGAGCAGCGATATGATCAAAATCGGGGTTTAGAAAGATCTCGGGGTAAATGGGAAAGGTGCAGTTGTGGGGGGTGAACCAGAGGGTGATAGTTGTGTAAACACAGAGCAGTCCCTCTGCCCTGGCAGGGCCCAGCGGCAGTGAGGAGGGCTTAGGGCTGAGAAATACTTCAGAAGGTAGTTTTTTTTTCTTTTGGTGATTTTAATGGGAATAAGAAGGAGGGAAGGATCTAGGATGATATTTTGGTTTGAGTAATTAGGTGAATGGCCATGATGTTTGCAAGGAAGAGGAAAAGATGAAAGAACAGGTCTTTGGGGGATGATGATTCGTGGTGTCACTTACTGAACAAATACTTAGGGAATGCCTACTATGTGCCAGATGCTCTTCCAGGGGAGTAGCGACCAACGCAGCGGGGATCCTGCACACGTGGTTGGGGGAATAAACCTTTAAAGGGGGTTAGATACTGAAGACCAGAATGCAGGATCCAGTGAGTGATAGAGAATGGAAATGAGAAAAGGGGAGCCTTTTAGATCAGAAAAGTCCTCTTGAAGGATTCGCCATTTGAGCTGAGATAGGTATGCTTATCAGACCTTAGATATGCCAGGATCAGAGAAGCATCTAGGAAGAGTGAACTGCAAGTGTGAAGCCCCCGCGGTTGAAATGAGCTGGGCAGTAAATGAACAGAAAGGCCCACATGCCTGGAGCGTAATGAGTGGGAGGTGAACACGGACCTTGTACAGCAGGGTTGGAGAGGGTAAGGACTTGGATGTTTTTCAAACTGCAGACTTTCCCTTAATATGTACGTCACGGGGCCCTCATTTCCCTTGTTGTGGAGCAGCCTTCATTTTGGCTTTAGAGATCAGTGATTCGGAAGCGCTTGTCAGACACCTAACTGGAGATGTTTACCAGACGGTCAGATGTAGCCCCGGAACTCTGCAGAGATACAGAGGCTGGAAAAGCATCAATAGGTTTGAGAGCTGTCGGCCAGCAGCATACAGGTGACAGTTAATGCTGAGGATGTGGCTACATTTTCCTAGTAAGAGTGTTAGAAGCAGAGAGTCTCAAACGAGCTGCCCCACACGTTTGCTGTGAAGACAGGCATTTTTAAGTGTTAAAAGGCAGTGCAAGGTGGCAACATCATTCTTAGTTGCAACATAAGCAACCAGGCGCCTCTCTTTACACCTGGCTTTTGCTCTGCACATTTCAAAAAAGTGCATATCATCTCTAGGCACTCTAGTTCGGTGAAAAGTAAGAAAGAGAAAGGGGTTAATAATGGAATCTTGGAGAACACAGAATTTTTTTAGATTGGCCATGCTACACATGATGATTAGGTGTAAAAAGTAAGCAACTAATACATTCTACAATCTATTTTACTCATTATTTTACTAAAATAATTAACATCTTATTCTACTATCTTACCCTGCCAAATCTAGCACCACTTAGGTAAGCAAAGAAGCTATTTGTGTGTTCTAGGAAGCTGCAGGCTGTGGTCTTACACCTGTTGAATACCTCTGCAGATACTGGTTCTTAACTCTTGTGAGCAGTGAGTTTAGGATGGATTCCAACTGTCTCTGTTGTCTTTTAAGACTTTAGCCAAGTTGGTTAACTTCTGTGAAGCCATCTTCCATTTATCTTCAATGTCTCAACTGGCTGGAGTACTAATCATCTGTTTCTATCACTTATAGGAATCTCCTTCCTCGTGTAAAAATTACCAGAATCCCCCCAAATTAGATAATTTGGGTTTTGAGATTATAAAAAACAATTGCAGATTATTAAAAAAAAAAGAAGTTCTGCTTAGTGCTGTCTTTCTATGTCTTTCTGCCAATTCAGTGATGCTTTAGTCTAAACTAAACAGTAAAGCCTGTCTGTGAGCCCACTCACTTGGAAGGGCCTGGAAGGCAACCTGGTTTCTCCATCAGTCCTCTGATTGATTTCTTTCTGCAACTCATTCCATGCTTCTCACCCATTAAATTGATGTAACACACCAAATTAAATCAAGCTTTCCTGTCTTAAAACTTGCCTAGAATTCTGTGATGTTGATACTTTTGGATTCTGTGTACTTTCCTGAAGACAGCGTCAAGTAGGAATAAGTAGGACGTCAGTAAATAAACACCCTTAATAAAGGAGGAGGTGTATTAAAAGTGACTGTTTCAAACAGTGTTATGGACTAGAGAGATGGGTTCCTCAAACTTAAAATAAGAAGTGAGAGAATTAATGTAAGCATCTTGCCATCGGGGGTGGCAGATTCTGACAGGGAGAGCATGTCCAGGGTCCCTTCGTTGACATCCACAGCATCTTTCTGCAAGAAGCAGGCTGGGAGAGCAGTCTGTAGGAGTTCTGTTATGATTGGTTCTGGCCTTTAGGTGAATTCCGGTGGCATCTCCGCGACCCCAAGTTTAAGAACAGGATTCCTGTATGGACTCTAACTGCCTTTGGCTACAACACACCCTTTGGCAGATGCCCTCAGCAGTTGTCAGTTGCAGTTTCAGTGTGGAAATAAGTGATGTATCATCCACAGAACATTGGCGGTGGTGGTGTTGGTGAGATAGACTCTGATGAGACAATTCCCTGCCACTTTAGAGATGGAGAGTGGGCTTGGAGAGTGAGGAAGCTTGCCTTTTGCTTGCTCTTGTTTTAAATGTTCCCTTTTAAAATAATAGCTTTTGGGGGGGGGCTAGAAGACAGAGGAAATATTAAAGTATTGTGGAAAAAATCTATAAGGCACGATTTTGCTTTGAGCCCACCCAATAGGTGATCAGTGTTTGTTATTTCTGATACAGGGATTTGAACATGGGCAGGAATCACCTCTACAAGTCAAAGACTGCTTTTCCCTTTGAAAACCTGCACCTTCTCTGATAGATTCAATGTAGCTAAAAGTGTATCTGCATAGAAATGCCTTCTCTTAGCACACGATGTTGTAGGTAATGGGGGCTCCACCTGTAAAACCAACTGGCAGAAAGTTCAGGAAGGAAATATGATGGAGCTCCTTACTTCTGGACACTAGAGGCAGCCAGCGGAAAAGCCTTATTGGATCAGTGGAAGCTGGTTACCTGGGATTTTTAAATGATTTTCTATGAATTATAGAAATCCATTTCAGGGGTTTAACCCTAGATAAACAGTATTAACAAGGAAGAAGCAAGTTGCCTTTATCTTTGGGAAGTCAGGGAGAAATGTCAAATGGCTAATTGCTAGTTTGTGACCTACAGATACAGATGATCCTAGTATTTAACTCCAGGGTTACAGACTTTTAGAACTAGAAGATAAATTAGAGCCCATCAATTACTATTTTATATCTTTTAGCTTCTTGGAGGCAATATGGGTGAGGTAAGAAAATGAGGATTTTGAAGATAAACAAAAGTAGGTCTTCCTCATTCTACTTTCCCAGGATAGTTCTGGACTTTCCTGTGAGGCTAATGGAGGACTGAGTCCATAAAATAGAAACTAGGTTGAGCTGTGTCCTTTTAGATGTCCCCAAATTAATGTAGTGTTAGTCTATGTTCTTTCAGTGGAGGAAGAAAAACAGCTAGAAGCCTGAGAGGGCATCAAGAAGTACACATGTATCCAGTGACTCTTTTTCTTCTCTACCCTGCTGTCCTAGGCTTACAGGCTCGAGGGCTCCACAGCTGGGGACTTCGCAATCTTGACTGATGAGGTTTTCTAACTCGGTCCAGACTGCTGGCAAAAGTCATCATTTTCTCTCTACCCTTGACAAAGGAGAGAGGAGTAGAGCGACACACATCTACCAGAGTCACAAAGTGTAGACAGAGGGCAGTATTGGGGACAGGGTCTTCAGGTTAGCCTCCAGCACCAGTATTTATACAATCAGAGTGATAGTGCCATTTATCCAGTTTTTGTGGAGAGTCTAAAAAAATGTTGCTCCTTTGAAGCAATGTTGAAAAAAACTGCCTGGGATTCAACAGTTCCATTTTTGGCTCAGCCACCTTGAAAGACCTACAAATACAGGCTTTGCACACTGCACACAACACACAACATGTACACACACACCACCCCTCTGTCGCCAATGTCCAGTGCATCCACCAATGTCATATGCAAATGGCTTTCCTCCCAGCTCTGCAAGTAGGCTTTGTCTTTGATCCTTGAGGTGAGTCGTCCTTGGATGTTCACTCACTGGAAAAAAATTTCAGGACCAGTGAGAATAGGCTGGTACAGGGGAGGATGTTGACAAGCTAACCTGGATGGAAATGGGAGGTTGTGTGTATTTCTGGAGGGCTGGATGTGTGTTTAGAGAGAATTGGTCTTGGTTTTATTATCCCCACCAGAGAAGGGGTTTGGATTCTGAGCTTGACCAACCTTGCTGGCTTCAAAGGACTGCATAATTGTCTTGAGACACTGGTGATTCCACTACGTGATTGTATTTGGGACGAGCCTGAACAACACCTGTTGAGAAGCTGGCTCTCCTGGGTGTGATGCTGGGGAAACAGCCTCAGTGCGAGGCCTCCCCTTGCTTTGTGTTGGGATATTGTGTGGCCCTTTGCCACCATATCTGGCTTGTGATGGTGTCAGTCCTCATCCAAGAAGCCTGCTTGAGCCAGCGGGATATTTGAGTAGGAGACCTTCAAGGAATTGCTTGGAGAAAGGTGGTTTAATTGAAGGTAGATTGTTCTTGGAAGATGTATCCAACAGTCTATTGGGGGAGACAGTGGAGGATGCTAAATATATTCCCATCATTCCTGCCACTGCACAATCCTGTTTATGGGAGTTTGGGTCATATGAGGCTTGGCCAAGAAGATGCCCCATGGGTGGAGTGATACTCACCTAACCACACCTCTGGAATGCTGAGACACCCCAAGGAGAATGTGTGTGGAGAAGGCGCCACACCCTGAGTCAGCTTCCCTCCCTGCTGTGAGAAAATCAGAGCCTCTAGAAATCAATCCTGCTTTCCCAGAGGTCTGCCACTACCATCCTGGGACATAATGAAGAGGAAGATAAATATAAATGACATGTGGGAATGTTGTCCTGGGGAGTTTGAACCTTTATTCTCCTTAGATGTCTATCTTTAAAGAGCTCAAGTAGCTCAAATCTCATGGAACCTTGAACACACTGGCATGTGGGACTTGGGCAATAAAGTGTTGGTTGTTTGGATGAGGATCCCATTAATTGCTCTGTAAATGAGATATGTTTCCAAAGTTCTCTCTCTCTTTCTCTTTTCACATGTAAACTGAGATACGTTGACAGAAGAATACTCATTTTACTTTTTGTCTCCTGGAGAATCAAATAAGGCTAAGAGGTAACATTTGTGAGGCACTTGGTATATGCTAGACACATTGGTTAGCACTTTGCAGATGGTACATATTTTAATCTCTTTGCTAAGGCAAATGCTGCAATTTTCTCCATTTGATAGCTGAGGAGATCGATAGACACTCAGAGGTGTTCAGGGAGTTGCTCATGATCACTCAGTTAATAAGAGAATATATTTGTCAAAATAATTGAGGTTATGCCGTGGTCATCAGTAACCCTCAAAGCCCACCAAATAGCTTAAATTCCATGCCTTAAAGTAACAAACGTTTATCCCTCATGTATACTACAGACCCTTATAATTACTCAGAGACCCAGACTGAAGGAGGCTTCCCCGTCTTGAAATGTCATAATGTGGGACATGCCCTCCGGATTGCCATGACAGTGAAGGGGATGCTGAAGAGTCTCTCAACAGCAGTTTTATATTCACATCACTTCTGCTCACAGCACATTGGCCAAAACTAGTCACATGACCCTGCCTAGTGACAAGCAGGTGAGCTGGTCCTCCTCCCCAAGCCTTGACGAAGAGGTGAACCAAGATGGCTGAATAATAGAAGTTCCTACGTCAGAGGCAGACCTTGAGCTCTTCACCACACTGTGATCCTGCCCTTCAGAAGGATGATTTAATGCTGGATAAGAGGATCAGAGTGGTTGTGTGGTGCTTCATCATTCATTCCCTCCCATCCATCTTAACCTTCCCATGCCTGTCACTGGATCCCCAAGAGACCTCCTCTCAGGAGTCCTTTGCCCTCTTCCCAAGCACCTGTGCTGTTCAGACCAATCCTCGGTGCCCTGTGGCCCATGTCTGACCTTGGGATTCAGGTGATCATCACCCACACAGCTGGGAATCAGTGAGTCACAGGCTGAGTTGCTGCTTGCATCGTTTGTGCTTGGAAACAAGATTTGTAGGGCAGAGTGTATATGCCTCCTACACTTCTGGCAGCTCCTGTGACTCTGTGCATTCCTGCTGTAAAGCCTTGTGGAACTTATCTTTGACATCTCAGAGAAGCCTTTAACAAATGCACCTATCTGTGGCTGACAGAGCTCAGTAGTCTTAGACGTGGAGGTCTCAGCTGTGGACATCTTGGCGGGAATCTCCATCATGTTTCTGGATATGGGATTTGAGGAATGTGTTCATTTGCCTTCCCATTTATAATTCATTGATTTATGGATTCATTTACTTTTTCAACTTGTCCTCCAGGTAAGATACAGTTTCAGTGAGCTCAAAAGTGAACAGCATGAGAGGCTAAGAAGAGTCCAAATGTAGAAGCTGTTTGCAAATGTTCCTTTCGGATAAAACTCTCCTCCTTCTAGGACAAGTAGAGAGAGAGAGAAGTCAACATTATACCCATGGGAGAAGAACAATCAACACTAAGAAAGCAGAACTTTATCCTAAAAACTAAAAGAAAAGCATGCCTCTGAAAATTACCTTCTATAAGAAGTAGAATTAAAAATAAAACAAATAAAACCAACTTTTTTTCTGTCAATCTTTTCATTCCAACCTGTTCTCTCCTCCTGGTTTTTTCCTTTTTGTTTCATAGAGTCCAAGTCATTATTGTATCTTCTGAGTAAAACAAAGTAAATGAACAGAGGATATAAAGGAAGGATATGAAGAGTTACTGCAAAGAAACAGAACATGTAGTGTTAAAAAATGTCTGTCCTGGACATGGTAAGTAATAGACTTGATGCTGTAGGAAATAGGATCAGTGACGTGGAACAAACTTAAAAAACTCCCAGAATGAAGAAAAAAAGCTAAAGAGAGTGAGAAAAGCCAAAAAGGAAAATGACTGATATGGAGGAGAGAGAACAAAGATCCATTAAAGAATTACAGACAGTTTTTATAGAAGGAAATGAAAGATCCGTTCACAAATGATTATTGATGTAAAAATCACACATGAAAATGCTAGTAAACTGTGCTCCTAGATCATCAATTGTGAGTTAATAGCGTTTTCAAAATTCTCAATTCAAATAAGACATTAAGAAATTTTTTGATACTAATTAGGATAAATACTAAAGAAAATTTCCTAAAGAGGTACCAAATAAGATTTGGATAGATATTCCTGGTCAGAAGATCAGATGGTATAAAGATATACATTCTTCTGATACTATATTATGATTTAAATAATTTTAATAAAAATCCTAATAATATGGGCTAAAAGACCCTTGAAAAAGTGAATGTAGCATTTATTTGGAAGCAGGAATGGTACAAGTAGCCAGGAGATTTTTTAAAGAGCTATTAGAATAGATTGTAATCGCAACAGCCTGGTGGTTGTAGAAGAACTGATAGGCAGAGAGGAGGTGCAGAGAAGATGTCCCAGCATTATTTAGTGATTCTTTCTCCTATAATCTTAAATGCCAAATTTAATCATAAACTCACTCTTCTATATATACCAAAGTCTATTTTGGGGATAAGTGGTCAACTATTTGAAATAAAGTTGGCATGATTTCTTAAAGCATACACCACAATCTAAAGACCAAAAGGACTAGATCGTCAAAGGCACAAGAAGAAGCCAAAATAAAATAGAGATGGATAGATCTCTGATCGAGAGCTTGGTTTGTTTGTGTATAATGAGATGGGGAAAATTTTGTTCACCACAGTTGCACTTATGAATGGAACTCACTTGTTGGAGAAAGTTCATGAAGCATGACGGGAGGCAGTAAAGGGGGCTGGGTAATAAACGCTGCTCTTTGGGGGACAAGAGAATTTCCTTGACAACAAGGCAGGGAGAAGGGAGACCCAGAGAGAAGCAAAAGGAAGCAAAGCCAAGGAAGACGACATGATGTATGTGGAGGGGAAGATAAAAGGAGTGCCTAGGGGGAGCAAGCTGTTGAACTGTTACCAGCTTCCAGACCAGAGTTTGGGTGGGTTTTTGGCAGTCTCTACAGGGCAGGAGGTGCCTATCAAGTGTCTGCGTTATGAGTATAAAAGGAATGAAGGAAGTCTCAAAGACGAGCAATGGAGGATTTCCTAACGTAACGTTAGACATATTTTTACACCAGGAGTCTGCAAACTACAACCCATGAACCAAATCCGGCCACGTCGTAAGTTTATGTAACATCTATCCCTGTTTTCTGGCTACCACAGCAGCGCTGAGTAGTTGCCACAGAGAACATACGACCCACAAAGTCTAAAATATTTACTCTCTGCCACTTTATAGAAAAAAATTGCTAATCTAGCTCTACATGAAAAAAAAAAGAAACCCACAATTAAAAAAGCAAACTGAGGGAAAAAAATGAGACCCTTGACACAAATATGCCAAAGCAAAAATAGTACTGTAAGTACGCAAAAGGTCCTTCCAGATTTATTGAAAAACTCCCAGTTGACAGCAGACATAGGACATGGATAGGCAGTTCAATGAAGAAGAATGCAAAAGTATCAACATATGAAGAAATGGAAGTTCAGCCTCACTAGGTGAGCAATCGAAGAACAGCAGAATTAACCACGATCATGTAACAGTGTTTGGAGTAAGGATGTCGTGATGTGGACAGCTTCATATACTGTTGGTTGGGGGTGATGCTCTAAAGTGGTTTAGTACTGTACGTTAGAACCTTAAAAAAAAAGCACAGGTTACACCCTTAGATCCAGAAATTCCACCTCTGAGATGCAATCTTGAGAAACTATTTGCAGATACAAATACATGAAGGTGAGAATATTCCCTGAAGTTATAATATTCCTGGCTCTGCTTCTTACTAGCTGGGATGATTTTGTGCAGGCCACCAAACCTCACTAAGCCTCAGTTTCTTCATCTGTAAAATGGGAATTAAAAATAGTACCCAACTAATTGTATGGCTGTTGTGACAATTCAGCGTGAGGGTACGTGTAAATTTTTATAAAGACCGCTACATAGTAAATAACGTATCAAATCCCAACTACTTTTTAAAAGTGAAATAATAAGGGCATAGTTAAATACATACTGGTATGACCTTACAAAGGAATGTTATCAGCCATTGAGTTAATGAGTTTAAGGCATATTCATGTAGAAAAAGTTCGTAGGGAAAAGAATATGCAATATTATTCCAATGATGACAGAAAATACATAAATGTATGCATATGCACATAAAAGGACTGGAAATAAATGTATCAAATACGAAGAATACTCTGACTGGAAGGAGTAAGATTGGCTTTATTATTCCTGTTTTTAAAAATTGTTTTAGATATTATTTTTCATAATCAACTGACAAACTTAACATTTTCTAATATAAATTAGAATTGGTAAGGAATACCTAGAAAATTGCATATGTTGAGGTAAGAAAAAAATACCAACACATGTTGACTCTTTTAAGTAGGAAAGAGTTGATGAGAAAAGCAAGGTCGGGGGAAATGAGTCTCTAGTCTAAGGTCAAGCCAGTCTCCTATGTGTAAGGTCTGTATGAGGAGTGGAAAAGATGGGAGGTGGGGTCTTTGTTGATCCTAATTCTCTCATGTTACAAACTTCTCATCCTCTATTTCAGAAACCAGGGGTCCCCAGCCTACTCCCCTCTTTATCCCCACCAGAGTCCTTCCATTCCTCTGGTGTCTTCCCAGGCACATTTACCTATCTCCTCCTGTGTTCCCTTATCCCACTCCTTTGCCCGAGCACACCTTGAGCCTAGGGCATCCTTCACTCTGGCTCATCAGCCTCCCCGCATTTCATCAGTGGGACACATCCTCCAGTCTCAGCCCTCCCAGGCCGACTTGCCGAATTAGCTTGGAATGAGGTTTCTGTCTACTAAACATCCACCACACTCTTCCTATGGATTACCACTGAGCTGCGGTGATAAATTATTTTACTTTATCTACACTTAGGATTGCATGGACTCTTCTGGAGGTCAATAGCTCAGTTCACATCACTGAAGTCTGCAAAACCCTTCAAATTAAGATTAATCTCCTAACCCTCACCAACAAGGCCTTCCTGATCTGGCCCTTGCTAATCTTTCTGGATTCCTTCTGGCCTTTCAGAGACATCAGGCCTGAGCACTTTTGTCCCTTCTTGGAACACTCCTTCCTTTCCATCTGCTCTTCACTTGGCCCCTTCTTAAAGGGCCTTTCTCCGTTCCCCCAGCCTGGCTGTGGTATCAGAACAGCACGAAAACACTGACCAGCTTAAGCTGGTTTTGCCTCCTAAGATACGTTGTTGATTAATCAAACCTTGAGTTGTCTTACAAGGGCAGCACCGTGCATGTGTAAGATAGAAACCCCCATCTCCAGGATGACCCCGGAACCAAAATCTTCAGCTTAAGGAACCCAGAGAACAGAAATGTTGCCACTGTAGCTTTTGACTAAGGGAGAAGTTCTTCAATAAGGAAAATCTGGCTTCCAGCAGGCCGAGAGTAGCTTGATTACTGGATTTGACACTAGTCAATCAATCAGCTTCAGCCCCCCTAACCTCTTAAATTTCACTGTGAGCCCTGGATCAGGGAGACAGATTTGGGAGGCTTGCCTCCTGTCTCCTTGCTGGCCCACCTCGCAATAAAGCTCTTTTCTCAAAAGCTGCTGCCATAATATTGGCTTCTGTGCCTGTCAGGTAGTGAGCCCTTGCTCTTAACAGTACCTCCCCAGTCAACCCAATTTTCTCTTCCCTAGAGCACTTCATTATGTTATTCTTATTTCCATGTTTACTTTCTGTCTGCTCCCATTAGGATATAAACTCCTTGAGGGAGAGGCTCTGTCTGCCTTTTGTCCTCTGCCCAAGGACCCAGCCCGGAGTAGCACTTAATAATTATGTTCACTGACTGACTAATCGTCATTATTTCTAATGACTTCAGTTTCCCTGAAGAAGTAATTCCACATAAACAGGGGAACAGCTAGCACCGAAAAATAAAACGCATTTAATAATATACCAAAAATACTTTTCTAGATACTGTTGCAGTGCCATTCACAGCCTGGGATAAAAAGGTGTCACCATAGCATTGAAAATGGGAGAAAGGAAACAGAGTCTTGACAGCTTGACTAGACCATTGGGATCATTAGATATTGCCCTTGTCACTTCATGGAGGAGAAACCAAGGCCCAGAAAAGGCCCCACAGATGACTGAGCAGAGCCAGACCGGGGACCAAGCTGATGGCAGATCTTACCTCAAGAACCTGCACCAGTTCCAATGCCTTCAGGAAGTCCTTCCCATCTGCTCACTTTTTCCTACTTCTGGTGGGTCCGGGAGAGTTCAGGGCATGGGTGTAAAGAAGTCTATGCAGGCTTCTGTTCCTGTTCTGGGGACTGGCGCCCCAACAAAAATCATCTCTGCCCCCAGTAAGAAGGTTTATTGGGCAAGTAAACACAACAGAATGGAATGCTTGCCCTGGGCCTGGCCAAGAACTTGGCTTTCTGCCTCCTAGAAATTGGTTTCACCTAAGCCAAGACACCAGTTATCAGATGGGAATGGCGTTCCGTGTTCCCAGGCTTGGGTTACCAGAAGCCTAGAGGCGAAGGTCTTTGGGACATATTTCCCTTATTAAAGCATCATGGCATCCTTCCGACATGAAAGTGTGGAGGGAAGGACTGTGTTATGGAGACCCGGTGAACTGATCTTTTCACAGCACAACAGTGGACGTGAGGATGCGGATGTGTGAACACTAACAACACTTAAGTCAAAAAATATGTTCGGTGAGGAGCCTCCCAGATGCCATCCATGGGACATGGAGGGAACAGTCTGAAGAAACTGCAAGGAGCTGAATTATTTGTAAACAGAAAGTGGGAACCAGTTTGTGTCACTGCTGCTGAGGACAGAATAAAAACGAGAGGGCTTGAGAAGATCAGAAGGAAATACTGAAGGAGGGAGACTGTAGAACCTCTGTCTCTCACTGTAGACTTTTAAAACACAGTGATTTATGCCACTTTAGGAACTATTTAAGTGTGGCCATTTTTGAAAGCAGAAGCCTAGTGCCCAGTTGGGAGATCAGGACCAATATGGATAATATCACTTAATCTGAGGCAGTCACGAAGGGGTAAAGCAAGGAAGTCAATATTGATTGATTGTCTATAATGTGCAGCTCATTTTTCTTTTTTTTCTCTCTCATTTTTTAAATTAATTTTTATTGGAGTCTAGTTGCTTTACAATGTTGTGTTAGGTTCTGTTGTACAGCAAAGTGAATCAGTTATATGTATACATATATCCCTTCTTTTTTGGATTTCCTTCCATTTAGGTCACCACAGATCCTTGAGTAGAGTTCCCTGTAGGTTCTCATTAGTTATCTAAATATTTTGTACATAGTAGTGTATATACGTCAAGCCCAATCATTTTTCAACCATTCACTCATTTAATCTTCCTATAACCACGCTGTGAGGTTGCTATTATTATCTCCCCTTTTCGAGGTAGGAAGATGGAGCTCAGAGAGAGAACGTACAACCAGGGAGAGGTGGGAAGCAAATCAGGGCTTTGAACTCTTTTAATAACTTATGCTGAGAGCAAGGACAATCCCCACCCTCAGAACCCATCAGTACAATTATGTTATGAAATTGAATATCTTCTTAAAAGGAAACAGTAAGCAAGGAGCCCTCCTCTGGTGTATAGTTTATCTGCCAAGTGCCTTTCCATGGTTCTGACTCACAGACTGCTTCCATGGCCCTTCAGGCAAAGAACTTAGAGTTTTCCACATCCCCATCTCCACGGAGCGTTTTCCTGTGAGTTTCACAGATGGGGCCATGATTACCTGGAGCTGCTACTTGACTGTCCAAATTAGCATCACATCAGGATGACCTCTGCCCACGGGTACGTGGAGAAGTCTTGGCATGAGCTTGTTCAGGTCCAACCAACCTTTCCTTTTTGATGTTTGTGGTCCTGACCTCCTAGGGAAGCCCTGGGCTTTTTTTTTTTTCTTCTTACTAGTGGTGACTTTTTGAAGCTACATTTTGCCAATAAATATGAGTGAGATCACTTGTGCACAGCTGTTAGCCTATCTATATGCCCCACAGCTGGGCCCTGTCACATGGCACCAGCCTCAGTGGGGAACCACTGTTTAAAAAGATGGAGGGAAGCAGACAGGGGGCAGGTTCACTGACGTTGGTGTGAGCATGGCAAAGGGAGACTCCGTTAAGTAGCCTGAAGGAATTCCCTAGACAGAGAAACCCTCAGAGCCCTCATAGCCATTTTTTTTTGTTTGGTGGTTCATGTACATAATACAGTAACACACGAACATGCTGACGATGTGACCAGTGGGGACTTAACCAGTCATTCAGACTGAAGGTTGTCCATCTGTATTAGTTTCACGTGTCTGCTGTAACAGATTATCACAAATTTAGAGGCTTAAAACAACACAGATTCAGTATCTTACTGTCCTGAAAGTCAGAAGTATAAAATGGGTATTGCTGGGCTAACGTCAAGGTGCTGGCAGGCCTGAGTTCCTTCCTGAGTCTCTGCGGGAGAAGCCACTTCCTTGCTTCTTCCGACTTAGAGGTTGCCTGTGTTCCTCAGGTTATGGTCTTTCTCCATCTTGAAAGCCAGCAGCTGTCGGATAAGTCTTCATGCTGCCATCTCTCTGACTTCAAATCCAGGCAGCATGAAGGTTTGGACCAGCTAGAATGATCTTTTCAGTTTTAGCTGTACTTGTTGGGGACTGAATGTTTATGTCCCCTCCTCCAAATTCATATGTGGAAATCTTAACCCCCAATATGATGCTATTTAGGAGGTGGTGCCTTTGGGTGACAAATGGGTCATGAGGGTGGATCCCTCGTGAATGGGATTAGTGCCCTTATAAGAAGAGACACGGGAGAGCTGCTTCCTCTCTCTCTGCTCTCCCCCAGGTGAGGACAAATGAGACGACGGATGTCTATAAGCCAGGAAGTTGGCTCTCACCATACACCATATCTGCTGGCACCTTGATTTTGGACTAACCAGCCTTCAGAACTGTGGGAAAGGACTTCCCTGCTTGTGCAGTGGTTAAGAATCTGCCTGCTGGGACTTCCCTGGTGGTGCAGTGGTTAAGAATCTGCCTACCAATGCGGGGAACAAGGGTTTGAGCCCTGGTCTGGGAAGATCCCACATGCTGCAGAGCAGCTAAGCCCGTGTGCCACAACTACTGAGCCTGCGCTCTAGCGCCCGCGCGCCACAACTACTGAAGCCCGCACACCTAGAGCCCATGCTCTGCAACAAGAGAAGCCACCGCAATGAGAAGCCTGCACACGTAGCCCCTACTTGCCACAACTAGAGGAAGCCTGCATGCAGCAACAAAGACCCAACGCAGCCAAAAAAAAAAAAAAAAAAATGTGGGAAATGTTTAAGTCACCTGGTCTATGGTAATTTGTTGTAGCAGCCTGAGCTAAGACACTAACCAAGGTATGAATTAAGAAAAAAGAAAAACACCCCTTGATGAAGCTATATGTATCTGTTCTGATATAGCTGCTGGAGTCCTTGGATAGTAACTCTAAGTTGTGGGGTCAGGTTCCTTTTCTGCCAGTAACTAAATATTTGGCCTAAAGAGTCCGCTTACTTAACTGCAGGCCCCAGGTTATTCATCTTTGTAATGGGCACGAATTCCATGGTCCTATCCTCTATGACTGTTGTAAGGGCCCATGAGATAATGAAAAAGTGCTTTGCAAAGGATGTTACCTAAGCAAGCACCTTCTGTGGCCTCACCAAGATCGCCGAGGAGAGAGGTCCATGCCTGTTCCCACCCACGGCACACCCACCCCACAACTCACCTCACCTCCTTCTTCCCCAAGCCCATGGGTTGCTCTCTTGCTGTAGATTACTTTCTTTTTGGCATTACATATTTGATCCGATTTACATACTTACCATACAGTAGTGTCTCATAAGAAGGAGGATATCAATCGGTCCAGAGTGGGCGCTCGATAAATACTCGATGAGTAATAATGAGTAGGAGAAAGCAAAAAGAAGAAAAGGGAGGAATACGAATAAGGAATGTGCGGCAGGTGGCAGTGTCCTTCCTCCCTGCCTCGAGGAGAAGCTTCGTTTTTACTCTTTGGGAGAGAGTTCTTTACATTTATCTCCTGTTGGGGCCCTCTCTATCAGAGAGAAGGGGACCGTCTTGGGAACTTCTGCATCCTCAGGCATAGGCCGTGAGGACCAGGGGCCACCCTCATGCCGGTCCCTCATGGTACAGAGGAAACCACCTTCCCTCTAATACCTTTGCCCCCCGGGGCAGCTTTGTTCAGAGAGCCCTGGTCTTTGGGGCATCAGCGAGTCAGCGAAGCGCCATGTGATGTCAGCTCCCTCACCGGCTGTCTTTTTGCGGCGCACTGGTGTCCAGCTGGTAGTAGGTCCTGACCATAACATCTGACACCATGTGTAAATAGGTGCAGGCATAACGTGTGGCTGGATGGCGCAAAGGAAAGCTGAGGAAACTTGGAACACATTTAAATTGCACAGCATGAGAATTGTTGCTGGAGGTGGGTAGTCTTAGTACTTCAAGCCACTCGGCAGTGCTACGTGGAGTTTGGCTCTAACCTTGCTCTCCTGCCCTTGCTGCCAGGCCTCGCAGGGTGAATCTGAGCTGCCGCCAAAGGAAAATGCTGAGTGTGCAGGTTGCAGATTTGACCCATGGTGGGACCTGTGAGCTGCCAGAGCCCCTCCGCTGCTCCTGCCCCCTTTTGAGAGTCGAGAACCCTCAAGTAAGCACTCGGTGCCCCTTGCAACGGCTCTCCTCGGCTCCCTCCTGCTCTCCCTCCTCCAGGGTCTTCCTGGAGCTGGGCAGCGGCTTCTCCTGGCCTAAGAGTCAGGGCTCAGTGAGGAGCTGTTGCTTCACCCCCAGCCCCTGAGGGCTTGGAGAGCCGACCTGCTTTGTCCACAGGAAACTGCAGGGCTCGGGCCAGTGCAACGGAGTAGTTTGATGTGAATAAGCAAAAAAAAGGCTTCTTTCATTTCTCCAGATTGGACTTGTTTGTAAAAAATCCCACCCCCAACACTCCTCCCTTTGGGCAGTGCTATTGTCCAGCGTCTGCCCCTGCGTCAGAGGGGGAGGCCGAGGCTGGCTCCCCAGATCTAGACGTGGGGGCCTGGGGTCTCAGAGCAGCCAGCCCCGAAGTGAATCCGCCACTGAAGTGAAAGCAGAGAGCAGGGCCAGGCCTGGACGTGGGGTAGCCGGGGGCCAGAGAGGGAGATTCTAGGCTCTCCTGCCCCAGCAGACACCCACAGGCTGAGCGAGGGAGCTTCCCTTCCAAACTCTGCAGCGTCTCTGAGGAGGAAGAGGCTCTTGCAGACGTGCCAGGAAGGCAGCATTGGAAGCTGCTGCTGGCATGGGGCAGGGCGCGGGCTGGGGCCGTCTGCTCTCCCACCCTCTGGCTCACTGGGAACCCCGTGCCTCTCTGACATCATGGATGAAAATCAGGCCTGGCTTTCAAATATTGGGGCTGCCTCGCCCAGCTCAGCCCAGCCAGCTGGACCCTCCCAAAACGGGATCTCTTTTGTCAGCTGCCTTTTATAGAACTATAAAACCAAAAGTTCAAGTAAGAAGCCCTAGACCAGTCATCAGAAAAGGCCGGCTTTGCCTCCCGTACTCTTCCTGCCTTTTTCCTACTGCGGAGCTTCCCATCCAGCAGAGCTGCTTGGCTGCGGGCTTCCACCTCCCAGCCTCATAAAGATGCTAGGACCCCAGAAGGCACATTAACGTGTCTGGGAGGGGGTTCTGGTGGAATTCAGGGCAAGGAAGGGAAAAGGGGAGGTTAGGCTGCGGTGACTCGGGGTGAAGAAAGATACCCCTGTCGTGCAGTGAAGTGGAACATAGAAATGAAAGAGGAAGCTGAAGGAGGGAACATAGGACCACAGGCAGTGAGGGCCAGACTTTTGCCAAATAACTGTGACCTTTGTTATTTTGAACAACCTCTTCAGGCATTTGAATCCTTTGGCCAAAGAATAAGTGAATAGGATGGTGGGACACCAGATGACCTATGCTCAGTTACTGACTTCGGAAGGGAGGGAATATTAAACATTTAGAGCTTGAAAGGGGTTGAATTCCCACCTCCTTAGGGCAAGTCCTGGGCCACAGTCGGCCCTAAATTAATAACGGCTGCAGAAAGAAGCAAATGGATGAAATTGGTTCTTTTTAACTTAACAAAAAATTGGACTAAGATCGATTGATAAAGGGCTCTGTGGCTAGAATGAGACCCTGCTTCTGCAGTTCAGGAGGCCCATTCATGCGGTCCAGGCACGCGCGGAGAAAAAGCAAAACCGAACGGAGCTCACCCCAAGCTCCAAGGTGGTGGTTGAGTCAGCACAGCTGCACCTGTGGGATCATCCTCTTCCTGGCCTTACCTTTTAAGCACATAGTTGAGCTGTAGCTTAAAGGATTAATGTGAAGTGGAAGAAGAGGTGTCAGTAAAACCCTTCTTTGCTCACAGTAGCTCAGTTATCTTGACCTGATAAAGATACTTGTTTTTCAAGGGATAATGCATGGAACCTTTCTTCTCTTGGCCTTGAGACATTAGCATGTATATTGGGTGTTAACATTCCTGTGGGTCTTTCTGATTATATATCAGGCTGTTATATAACTGGCATTATAAGATTGGAAAGGATCTTAAAGATAAGACCTGGGTCAAAGTCTTTAATTTATGAATGAGGTTGAGGGAGGTTAAATGACTTATGCTTCATGTACACTTATATTTATCATCAGTCAAATATTATTATAACTATTGCTCTCCTTATTCTTGCTGTTGTTATTCTGACTTAGCACCTACACACACTGGGAGTCACTGGTGAACAAAAATGGACAGTGTTCTTGTTTTATGAGGTCTGCAGACTAGTTGGGGAAACTTGACAGTAAACAAAGTGAATAATGTGAAGATGGTACTTTTTCAGAAAATGCTGAAGAAAATAGTGAAGGGGGTGACGGTATTTTAGGTATGATGTCCAGGGAGGGCCTCTCTAAGCAGGTGGCCTCTGAGATGATCTCTCTGTGATGAGACAGCCAGCCATGAGAAGATCCAAGATGTGTTTCCAGGCAGTGGGATGGCAAGTGGAAAGGCCCTGAGGCTGGGACAATCTAGGTATTTTTTGGAGACAGAGATGGAGCACTGAAGCTGAAATATAGTAAGCAGAGTGAACAGGGAGAGGAGCAGTATGCTACCTGCCTACCACCAGCCCACTCACAGCTGTCTATAAGGAAGTCCCACAGACCTTTGTGTAGTTCTGGGATTAATGTGTCCTTGGTGATCCTACCACTCCCCTGTTGTGCTAACCACCAATCTTGTCCTATAAACTCTGAGAGAGCAACGCCAGGAAGAAGGCTGCTGACCCACCCAAGAAACCATCAAAATTCCTTCCATCATGCATCGCATTGCAGTTTACCATCAAAAGTCCACGCCTATAAGAACATCCACTGTCACTCAGACTTTCAGAACTTGTTATGGGTTGAACTGTGTCTCCCCCAAAACATATGAAGTCCAAACCCTCAGTACCTCAGGATGTGACCTTATTTGGAAATAGGGTTTTGTAGATTTAATCAAGTTAAGATGAAGTCATTAGGATGAGTGTTAATTCAATACAACCGGTATCTTTTTTTTCCCCCTTTTTTCCTTTTTGGCTGCGTCGGGTCTACATTGCTGCACGCAGGCTTTCTCTAGTTGCGGCCAGTGGGGGCTGCTCTTGGTTGAGGTGCGTGGGCTTCTCATTGTGGTGGCTTCTCTTGTTGCGGAGCACGGGCTCTAGGTGTGCAGGCTTCATTAGTTGTGGCACGTGGGCTCAGTAGTTGTGCATGGGCTCAGTAGTTGTGGCTCTCGTGCTCTAGAGCTCAGGCTTAGTAGTTGTGGTGCACGAGCTTAGTTGTTCCGCGGCATGTGGGATCTTCCCAGACCACGGCTCGAACCCATGTTCCCTGCATTGGCAGGCGGATTCTTAACCACTGCACCACCAGGGAGGCCACCTGGTATCTTTCAAAAAATGGATAAATTTGAACAGTCCCTCAAAATCCTTGCACTGTGCCCTGTAACTGCAGGTCTCTCGTTGTCAAAATACCCCATATCCTAACCCTTTTCTAAGAATGTTCTCTTTGAATGCTTGATGCAATTGAAACCAGCCTCCCCTCGAGGTCATGGCTTCCTTTTCAGCCTTCTCCAGTAGCGGCTCTTCACTTCTCCCCACGGACACAGGGCCTAGAAGGGGCTTTTGTGTCTGACTTGCTCCACATTCCAAGCTCCAGATATTTCTTCATCGTCTCCATCACTCTCTCCATCACTGCTCCTTTGATGCCCATTGCATCAGACGATGTGCCCTTGACCCCCCTCCCTTGGTGAGCTAACCAGTGCCACTCTCTCATCACCCCCTCACCTGCAGGAAGCTTTGCACCTGGCTCACCTTTACCTACCATACTTGGTGCTTTCAATCATCATGTAGCTAAGCTTTCACTACTCAGGTCTCTAGGGTTTGGGGTTTATTCTCTTCCAGTGATCTCATCCTCTACACCTCCTCAGCCCCTCCCTCTAGGGCTACACCCAGCCGGTCTGTAACTCCTCTCTTTCCCAAATCTCATTTTTAAGGATTCACTTTCCAGCCACCACCTGCTGTCTTCCAGCTATTCCCTCGCCTACCCTGACCTCAGCAACTTGCTGACCCTACCGAGACCTTCAGCCCAAGGGCCCTTCCATCTGGCACAGCTCCTTCAGTCCTTTGTGCCCTTCATTCCCTTCTTTCCATCTTTATCGTCGCTGTCCTGCATAAACTCTCAACTCCCATCTTTCCCTCCAGCCTATTGACCCGAAAACCTCCTACTCTGCTTCCACCCAGCTGTCCATGGCCTCTGAGCCTGCACCAGAACATTTGAATATGGCAGGAGGGAAACGTAAAGCAGAGCTGTCACGTGTTCGTTTTTGACCGCAGACCTCACCCGGGCGCTCAGCGCTGCTTGGTAAACCATGCTCCTTTCCCCCAGTCACATCCCAATCCCACTCTCCAAG
Organism: Lagenorhynchus albirostris; assembly: GCF_949774975.1. Classification (NCBI taxonomy): domain Eukaryota; kingdom Metazoa; phylum Chordata; class Mammalia; order Artiodactyla; family Delphinidae; genus Lagenorhynchus; species Lagenorhynchus albirostris. The sequence goes on from NC_083114.1 coordinate 55,736,892, forward strand.
GCCATGATTTCACATCTCCTCTCTTCTTGCAGCCACCCCTCACTCTCAGTTGATGAACTCCTCTTTTATTCACTGAGAAAGAGAAGCAGGTAGAAGAGAACTTCCTCATCCATCTCCAAATGGGTCACCTGCCACTTCCTTTAGTACCCACGGATTCTGCTTTCCCTGCAGACCGTCACCTGCTCCCCTCGGAGACTTGCTCCGTTGCTGGGGCACCACATGCCATCTTGAATTACCCACAAAGAGACTTCTCTCCAGGATGATCTATCCGTCCCTCAATATTGTCTTTACTCTCCAGGGTCTCGTCCACATCAGCCTGTAAATGTTTTGGCGTATCTCCCGTTCTAGATAATCTCCACCTTCCTTGGTAACATCTTCGAGCTGTCGTTTTGTCTTCTTTTGTCGTATAGCAGAACTCCTTGAAATTGTTACCTATACTCCACTTCTTTATCTTCACCTTATAAATTCTTCTCAATCCTCTCCCACAAGCCTTTTGTCCCCATTTTCCTGCTCTTGTCTCAGCCCTTGGCTGCATTTAAAGATGAATTCTCAATCCTCATCTGGAGATTATAGCAGCGTTTGGAATAGCAGTCTTTCTTCATTTGGCTTCTTGGATATTATACTCTCCTGCTTTTCCTGTTTCCTCAGTTGATTCTTTTTTTTTTTTAATCTCCTTTCCTTTGCCCCACCTCTTTTTTTCCACCCTCTAGATATTTATTTGCTCTAAGGCTTAGCCCTTGGCCCTCTGGTGTGTCTATACTACCTTTGCAGATCTCATTCAAGACCATGTCTTCCAATATCATCAATATGTGGATGACCTACAAATTTTTATCTTCAGACCCCATCTCTCGTTTGAATTCCAGACTTATATATCCAACTGCCTACTAGACATCTCCACTCTGACATCTGATAGATATGTTTAATATAACATGTCCAAAATGGACATCTTGATCTTTCCCTCCCTCACTTTTCCTAAAATATGATCCTCTCACAGGTTTTCCCATCTCAGTAAATGGTGTCACCATTCTCCAGCTGTTCATGAAGTTAGCATGATCTAGGAGTCATCCTTGAACCCTTTTCCTCTTGTTGCACACACAAATCCATCAGCATGTCTCTCTGCAGCTCATATTAATGGAAGGAACTAATCAATGCTATGAGAAAAATAAAGGGTGTAGGGATAGGATGTACCAGAAGGAGGGGAAGGATGGAAGTATTATTTGTTAGTCATGATCAAGGACAGACTCTCTAAGAAAGTGACAGTAAAGCAAAGACTTTCCTGAAATATAGGAAGGCCTGAGCTCCAGCAGGATCTGAGGAGAAAGCCTTCCAGCAGAGAAAAGAGCAAGCGTAAAGGTCCTGAGGTGGTCAGGAACGTGTCATGTCTGAGGAGGAAGAGCGAGTTCAGAGCCCCCAAAATAGATCGAGGAGTTACGGCTGCAGACAGCCCAGATGATGAAGGCTCTTTTCAGTATGCGTGAGTCTGAAATTTGCATTTTAGTCTCATTGTTATGGGAAACAAGCAGCCAGTTTTGAGCAGGAGAGTATCATGATATGATTTATGTTTTATAGGTAATGTTGGCTCCCTGGTGAATGGGTTGTAATCAACCAAGAGAAGATGCAAGGGGTCCAACTAGCAGCTCATTGCATTATTCCAGAGCAGGGGTTGGGCAAACTTCTTCTATAAAGAGCCATGCTAGGGACTTAATGTTCGTGTGACCCCACCCCCAAATTCATACACTGAAACCCTAATCTCCAATGTGATGATACTGAGAGATGGGACCTTTGGGGAGTAATTAGGTCATGAGAGTGCAGCCCACATGATGGGATTAGTACCCTTATAAGAAGCGACACAAAAGAGAGCTCTCTTCCCCTCTCTCTATCATGTGAGACTACAATGAGAGGACAGCCATCTGTAAAGCAAGAAGGGGGAACAATCTATCTTCATCAACAATCTACCCCTGCTGGCATCCTGATCTTGGAGTCCCTAGCTTCCAGAACCATGAGAAATACATGTTCATTGTTTAAGCCCCCTGTTCTATGGCATGCTTGTTACATAGCACCTTGAACTGCCTAAAACAGGGATGTTAGTATTTGAGATTCTGAGGGTCACTTGGGTCTCTGTTACAGCTACTGAATTCTGCTGTTGCAGCGCTAATTCAGCTACAGATAATATTTGAATTAATTAACACTTATTAACAGTGCCTGGGCTGGATTTGGCTTGTGGGCCATAGTTTGCAGACCTTTCTTCTAAACTGGGCATGGCAATGCCTTGGCCTGGGCTTAAGCATAAGCATTGTTTTAGCAGTAACTTTAGACAGTCTTGCTGCTACTGGATTAAATGTGGGAGCTGAGATCCACCTTTTAATCTTTCCACTTTGTCACACTGCTTGTGCGGGCTTTTGTTTTTACTCATCATTCCTCAGACAGTGCTGTTTATATTCCTATTAGGGTGAACAGATAAAATAAGGCTGCCATCCACGAAAAAATAAGTACTGATTCCCCTTAGTGGAAAAGAAGAACTCCATCCAGAGGTCCCTGGTTTTCTGCTGAAATAAAATATTCTCCCCCAAACCAGTCTTCTGTCTCCCTGGTACTCAGTAGCTCACCAGAGGGTGGTGGTGGGGAGTGATGGTGGGAGTGGTCTTCTCAGATGGGGAGGAGTCTTTTACCACTGAAATTGTTTAGAATCACCAGTGCAAGGTGCCAATGAAAAACAGATTGACAGTCACTTGTTTTCTCTGTTGCCTTTAAATTCTCTACCTTCAGTTCAGCTTTTTACTGTCTGTGTCCAAGGGCAGACACACCCACTGCCCCCCCACCCCCCACCGGTATATCATTGCCCTACCTGCCCCAGGGAGATGGTGAGGACCTTGGTGACTAACACCTCTGCACATGAGCCGTGAGACACAGAAACTTAGTCCTGATTCTACCATAAGCTTTATGTGTGATGTCGGGAAAAAACTCCCATTAGGAAAAAGAGGGAGAATGAGAGTGGAAAAAAAAATAGCCATTTAAGGAATTAGGTGTCACTAAATATATGAATATCTAGAAGTTTCTCAGGACGGCAACTGTGGGCTAGAGGTATCAAAAAAAGCAGTAGGACGCTTCATACCCTACTGAGCATGAACTGAAGGCACAGAGGGGGAGCCCAAGAGGGCAGCTGGTGTCCCCAGCCACTCTCTGCTCCCCCTTCCTGCGCCCGTCCGGGCTGCCGTCCCCTCGCTGGGAACAGCCTGTGCTGGGCCATGCTGCAGAGCATTCTCTGTGCAGTAATAAAGTGCACACTTATAATGCTGGGCTGAGTGACAAGAACAACATGAAGTAACACTCTACCCACCCACTGAGAAAGCCGAGTGTGTCACACTCCTCTGTGTCATGCTTTTAAAAATATCTCCCCTGACGATCCAAGTCTCAGGTTGGGTTTGAGGGGTGTTTAATGTTTCCATCAGAATCCCAAGGACCTGGGTGATGGGCGTCTCCTGGCTTCTGCCTGGATGTGTGCGCATGAATGCGTGTTTCAGAAAAATGGGGGTGGGTGGCTCACTCTTTCCTCTTTTTTCCCCCTTTTTCTTCTTTCTTTTTTAATTACATCTTCCTGACAAAGAGGTGTGGTCCCTGGCACTGCAGCCCAGACTCTCCTCCACCTCTAACCCACGAGGAGAAGGATACAGAGGGCTTCTCAGCACCCAGCGTGATTCTCAGCATCAGTGGAAACATAAACCGAGGGGCCAGCAAGGAGCGAAGGATTCTTGTGAGTGAGGGGTTTAGAAGCCAGGGGAATGTCTGGGGAGTGAGACAGGCTCTTCCAGAGGGTCCATCCCTTGGTTTCCCCCTACTTTGCTTCCTTGCGTAAGAAGAGCACAGCCAAGCCTAAGTCTACTGGAATTTTGTCTCAGAGTAGGGGGTTTCAAACAGCAGGGTGAGCCCTGTAACCTCTTTGTGGTTTACTCGTGTTTACTTTGGAATCTGTAGCACTTACCAGCAGGGCAGCTCTGGCAAACTGTCTAACCTTTAAGCCTAAATTTCCGGACTTGTAAAAGGGGATAATAATAGCACCTACGTCTTAAGGTGGTAGTGAGGAGTGAATGATGTGACTCCAGGCAAGCACTCGGACAGGACTTGGCACAGAGCAAGCACTCAAGAAATGTTAGCTCTGCTTGCAGCTTCGGAGCTTTATGGGTTACCAACACATGGAAGTAAAGTCTTTCACTTGAATATCACAGAGGAAAAATATATGTGAGGCTCCATGGGCTCTGGTCCCCACCTGCACTCTGACCTTGGATACTGGCTCATTCTGCTCCAGTGACCTGGAATTTCTTCCTACACATCAAGCATCCAAACCTTTACGTTTGCTGTTTCTTCTGCCTGGGGTTTTCTACCCCCAGATATCTTCATGACCTCTCCATCGCTGTTTTAATGCTTGCTTGAAGTTCATTTATTGGAGAGAGAATTTGTTCTTCAGACTATCTACAATGGCACTCCTACCCCCCAGTCTCTATCCTTCTTCCCTGTGTTATTTGCCTTCTTACCACTACTTGCATGTTATATATTGACTTAATATATTTATTATCTAGTTCCCCTATGAGAATGTAAGACCCATGAAAGAAGAAGTTTTGTCTTTTGTTGCTGCTGTTCATTGCAGCATTTCTGACATCATAAACAGTGCCCAAAATATAAAAGGCATACACTAAACATCAATTAAATGAGTGAACAAATAAAATATATGTATATATAATTCCCATTTAACAGAGGGAGACTTGCATAGTCACAGAGTCAATAAATTGCTGAATCAAAGCTCATACCAGGATCTGTTTGTCTCTCTGGTTTACCCCAATAATGAGGAATATTGAAAGCACTCAGGCAATCAAGAATATTCTGGGCCTTGGGGCTTACCTTTATAACTTGCGACATGAGGTAACTTTCAGCTTAAATCCATGAAATTCACATCTGAATCATTGCAATCTGTCCTATCCGGGGTATTCTCAGCCCATGTGAGAATATTTGATTGGAAATATTACATGTGTGTATATATATATATATATATATATGGGAAACTTCAGGGTTTCTTTTTTTTTTTTCCTATTGATTCTTCTTGTGATTTATATACTTCCCCACTGTCTCATGACTTTTACAAGCTGCCGGTGATAAAGATGCAATCCCGCTCCCTCGGAGTTCCTGAAGTTCCCTCCTCTGAAATAGGAGGCCTCCTCTCTATGACTAGGTGCTTATACAATATACTTCATACTACAGGGAAGGTATCTCTCTCATCCTGGCAATGTAGCATCCCCCAAGTTGCATGCAGAAATATTCTTCCTGGCCTTTTAGGATTTCTGTATAATGGAGCAAACCACGTCAGTGTTGGAAACTGCATTTGAATGAACCTATGAAAGTTGTCAGGCAAGATACTGAGGGACCAGACAAGTGAATGAAGCCATCTGCTTAAAGTTCTGAAGACACAGAAGATTATTATCCTACTTCCCTTTTGTTTCTACGCAATTTGAGGAAGCTGAGTTGGTTAAGTGTGATTCTTACTATCATCACATACTGAAACGTAAAACTCCAAGGCCATCAATGGAAAAACCCAACAGGAAATTGGCCCAACGCTCACCTGTCCAGAAGCCAATCCACACTTTTACTGTGGATAGCAGAGCTTAGCTCTGGTCCTTGCCAACAACAAACCTAGCTTTGAAGGCACACGATGTTTCCCATTCTCACATGTCCCGGCTCAGGGTCAGGGACACAAGAATATCTTATTATTTTATTTTATTTGTTTCAGTTCAGAAGAGGAGCTTGCCTCACTGCTCAGGGCCCAAGTCTTCTCTGGACTTTCGGGACCTAGAGAATTGAAGATGTATTTTTGTTCGCCGTTGTGTTCCATTTTGGACACAATAAGTCACGTTCTCTATATCTGGAACAGAAGCCTGATTGTTTTATATCTGGGCAATAGAACTTGTGATCCTACAGCTGCTTGGCTTTTTAAAAATGACCTATGGGGGGCTTCCCTGGTGGCGCAGTGGTTGAGAATCTGCCTGCCAATGCAGGGGACACGGGTTCGAGCCCTGGTCTGGGAAGATCCCACATGCCGCGGAGCAACTGGGCCCGTGAGCCACGATTACTGAGCCTGCGCGTCCGAGCCTGTGCTCGGGAGAGGGCGCTATAGTGAGAGGCCCGTGCACCGCGATGAAGAGTGGCCCCCGCTCGCCACAACTAGAGAAAGCCCTCGCACAGAAACGAAGACCCAACACAGCCATAAATAAATAAATTTTTTAAAAAAAGATCTATGGGCATTTTCCTCTGCCATTTAACTCAGATGTAGGAGGAAACTAGTTTAGTTCATATCTCTTCCTACTGTTGAAGGGGTTCAGAGTGTGTTGAGTTCAAGGAGAATAAGCAGCAATCACAGCTCCAAAACCCAAAGATTCCAGTTAGGAACTGCCCTGAAGGCAAGTTTATTCCGTGGGTTCTCTCCACCTTCATGCCTCTCCCAAATTGCCCCAGCCTGTTTGCACCATGGCATCTTTGCTGGTGGTGCAAAGATTTCGCTCCAAAGAGGCCTCCCTCCAGTGATGTTGGTAGCCCAAGAGGCTGCCCTCGGTGACATCAGACCTGTTGGCAGTAACCACGGTGGCGTTTCTGACATTATGCCAAGAGTTCTAGGAGCCAGGCATGAGGGGGTAGTCCACATAACCATTCCTGCCCAAGCTGCCCTCTGCTGGGACAGCCACCACTAATTAACGGCCATCTGGTTAGACCATACTGGCTATCCTGCCAGGAGCAGCCAGACGTCAGCACATTACTCCAGTCTGTGACCTCTTTCACGATATTAACATGGGTTATTTATGCGTGGGCTGAGGTGGTCACCCTATCTGAGCCTCCTTCCTGGTGCGCGGCTTAAGTTATTATATATAACTGCATGACGATACCATTAATTTTGGGTCTTGCCAAGTTCCAGACCTGTATGCTCTGTAGTGGGTTTCTGGGCCTGGTTCAACAATAACAATTTTTAAAAACACTCCAGTGTCTCGTTTCTCTGTGTTTTCCTCGGGCTCTACGTAAGTATAGATATGAATACTCTCTTCATGGGGATTCACTGGCCTTCAGATCCTGCCAGCTGTCTGTGCACTACCCTCTCTCCTTCAATTAGAGAGGGGTGTCAAGTGAGTGCCTTTTTAAGACTCGGAAGAGAATCGGGTGTCATCATTTTTGATGGTGTTCTCCTTGCTCTTCGAAGTTGCATGTCGAAATGCCTTCTATCCAAAGCAGGTACTGGGCCAATTAGTTTACCCCATGAGGGAAAGAAAACTGGATGGATACGGAATGAAGCATCGTAAGAGCTGACTCCTGGGCCTAGCTCTGCCATCTACATGTCATGGGCACTTGGGCGAGTTGCCCGCTCTTCCTAGGTCTCAGGCTGTTCTTTTCTGCATTTCCACTCTATATGTCTTGCGTATCATGACTGTTGATAATTAGCTCTGAAATGAATATATATTTTTAACAGAAACATTTAATAGGTCAACTAATAGCTAACCTTCATGCTGAATCTGCATTCTGTGAAATGTAAAATTAGAAAATGCTGAGTATAGGTAACTCTACATTGGTCTATGTTCCTGATGTTATTAGCATTTGTCCTACTTACCTCAAAGGGACGTCACAAAGAGAAAGTGAGATACCTAAGCAATTCTGATCTGGTACATTTAAAAGGACTGTGTTAGTACATGAGGTCATGTTTTTCATCTTTAAATTTTCCCTCTTCTCCCCCTTCCAACCAATAGCTAAGGGCCAAAAACTCCATTTCTACAATATCTCACCCATACCATACAATATCTAATCATTATTAGATTCTCTAATGGCTGTCAACTCAGATAGTACCACCTCCTAAAGGGTGGTTTGAAAATGCCTGTGGGCATTTCGGGGTGTTACAGCATGAGGGGCCATGGAGATACTAGTAGCGTTTAGCACATAGTGGTTAGTGATGCTGTTCATTCAGCAATGTGCTGGCCAGTGCTTCACAGCAGAGACTTACCCTGAGTCTTGCACTGAACATTTATATAAAACCTGCTAATATTGGAGCCTCGAAGCTAATTCTATCTCACATGTAAGTACAGTTCTTTATGTTTTTTAACAATCTACGAATATCCCAGAAATGCAACTTTCACGTACATTTTTAAAAGATTATATTGCACGTTATTCAAAAATTCCCCAAGAGTTTGTCATTTTAGAAATATCGCATCAAAAATGGAAGCGCCGGGCTTCCCTGGTGGCGCAGTGGTTGAGAATCCGCCTGCCGATGCAGGGGACACGGGTTCGAGCCCCAGTCTGGGAAGATCCCACATGCCACGGAGCAACTGGGCCCGTGAGCCACAACTACTGAGCCTGCGCGTCTGGAGCCTGTGCTCCGCAACGAGAGGCCCGCGCACCGCGATGAAGAGTGGACCCCGCTCGCTGCAACTAGAGAAAGCCCTCGCACAGAAACGAGGACCCAACACAGCCAAAGATAAATAAATAAATTTATTTTTTAAAAAAATGGAAGTGCCATCGTGGTACTTGAGCTGTTGATAAACGTGTTTGTACTGGGACCGCTGTGCAGGGTAGCACAGCGAGCAGGGCCCTGTGTATATTGGTCCCCACTTGCAGCTGGTGTGTTCACGAGGACGCACGTCTGCCGAGTTCCTTGTGTTTGTGGTGGAGCATTTACACACTAGAGCAGGCAGGGTTGGTTTCAGGGCTGTGGGCCCTGCGCGTGGTTGACTGCTTTGTCATCACTGTCTTGAACCCCTTAATACTTTTCATTAGGAGCCTGCATTTTCACTTTGCACTGGGTCATGCTAATTATGTAGCCATTCCTGAGAACAGGGGTTGGCAGATATTTCCTGTAAAGAGCCAGATAGTAAATACTTTAGGCTTTGAGGGCCAAGAGGGCATCAGGGATGCTATATAAGAATTTATATAAACACTTTTTAAAAAACATTTAAAAATGAAAAAAAACCATTTTATCTTATGGACCATAGAGCCACATAAAAACAGGTCGAGGGTTATATTTGGTAGTGTAATGACCCCTGTACTAGAATCTATGTTTTATTATAAAATAGTCACTTCATTGCTTCTTTATGCTACAGTTCGGGCATTATGCTTATTTTCCAGGAATTATGTTTGTAGGCAGGTTATATTCTACGTGAATTTCATTTTGAGATGGTAAAGAAACTCTACAAAATCTAAGTTACCGAGAGAGGGTGTTGGACCTGATCGCATTGTTCTGGACCGTTTCGTTATGGTTTCTCAACTTGCCTTCTCTTCTCCATACAGTTCATCCCACACACTGCTGTCAGAATGATTTTTCTCAAAATTCAGCTTTGATCATGCCATACCACTGCTCAAAAATCTTCTTCACCATAGTTCAACTGCATGACGTTTGGAGATTTCAGATTTGGATTGCAATTTCTCTGTAAAAATTAGCCCTACGTTCTCCATCTAGCTCTTATCTCCCAGTTCTCTATCATCTCGCTTTTTATCCATTATCCTTGAACACGTTTCCAAAGCTGGCCCTTCCAGGAAAGCATAGCCCTGGAGGCCCATGGCTCTCTGGATCCTTCTCATGGTGCTCCTCCCATTTGGTCCTGCATTTACTTAATTCTCCCCTTCAGAAACACCTTGGTAGCAGAGACTCAATGGGCTTCCGGAATCTTCAACAGCGCCTTGTTGATAAAAAGTATTAAATAAATATTTGTTCAATTGGATTGGATTATAATACTTACTAATCCAGGGTTTAAGCCTTGAGATTATTTGTTGGAGAAAGCAACTCATCCTGGAATTTCTCTTCAAAAACCCCTTAATGGACATCAGGTGTAGCATATGCTGATGTTTGCATTTTTAGCATCCAGCTTGCCTTCTTCCTTTGTAAAAATGAGACAGACAGAGGTGCAGCTCGATTTTGTTCCTGTGTCCTCCCTGCCTCCCTCTAGAGGACGTTTTGTGTTAGTCTAAGTCAGTCAGGACTAGAGTTGTCAGATAAAATACGGATACCCAGTTAACTGTGAATTTGAGATAAATGACGAATAAATTTTTTAGAGTTAAGTGTGTCCCTTATATGGTATGACCTGTCTTAACTCCGGTTAGACCAAAAGGAGAAACTTGTATTTCACGTCTTGGAGAGAGCTTTTTCTTTCTCGTGTTAAATCTCAGCAAGGGATCACAAAGCCACTTGCAGCTATCCCGTGACCAACAGTCTTAGGCTATAGTGGATGTTGGCTGTGGAAAAGCTGTCTTCCATCAAGAGCTCAGCATTCCAGAAGGTTTCCATGTTGTAACACCTCCATGTCAACCCATGCTTTGTTTTTCCTATTATCACGGCAGAGGAAGAGAACATGGAGAATTTCTTACCACTCAAAATCACACAGGTAACTTCTGCTTAAAGCTTCCTGGACCGAAATAGTCAAATGCCTTTCCTTAATTCAAGGGGACACCAAAGAAGTATCATTCTGTAGATATCCCAAAATGGAACAGAAGAAGGTATTGATGAATAATACTGCTGTCTGCTATCTGCCAACTTAAAAAGAACCTGGAAGGGAAAATAACTTATTCCCTTGACTTAAGATCAATGATATGTTTAGACAATCCTGTAAGGTCTAGAGGGCTAACACAGGAGACATTTCAAAGCTTAGTAGTCGCTACTTAAACATTAAAAAAATAATTTTTGAGGTTATTTTTATACAAATTCATATAATATAAAACTAACATTTTAAAGTGGCATTTATTACATTAAAAATGTGCAATTACCACCTCTATCGAGTTGCATAATATTTTCACCACTCCTAAATAAAACATACTAATCAGTCATTCCCTGTTTCCCCCACCCCTCAGCCCTTGGAAACCATAGATCTGTGTTCTGTCTCTGTGGATTTCTGTCTTTCTGGATGTTTAATAGATAATCATACAATATGTGACCTTTTATGTCTGGGTTCCTTCATGTAGCATGTTTTGGAGGTTCATCCATGCTGTAGCATGTATCAGTACTTCGTTCTTTTTTATGATGGAATAATCTTCCATTGTATATATAGACCATAATTTGTTTACCTGTTTATTCACTCTTTCTACCTTTTGGCTATTATGAATGGTGCTGCTATGAATATGTGTGTTTATGTACTTTTTTTTTAGTTCCTGTTTTCAGTTCTTTTGATTATATACCTTGGAATGGAATTATGCGGTCATGTAGTAATTCTGTGTTTGACTTATTAGGGACTGCCAAACTGTTTTCCACAGTTCCAAAGCAGCTGAACCATTTTACATCCCAACCATCACTGTGTGAGGATTTCAATTTCCCCGTATCCTCACCAACACTTGTTATCTTTGTTAGTTTTTAAAATTCTAGACATCCTCGTGGATGTGAAGTGTTATATCATTGTGGCTTTGATTTGCATTTCCCTAATGACAAATGCTGTTGAGCATATTTTCATTTGCTTTTTGGCCATTTGTATATCTTTTGGGGGAAAACGTTTATTCAAACCCTTTGCTCATTTTAAAATAGAGTTGGTTATATTTTTGTTGTTGAATTGTAAGAGTTTTTTATATATTCTGAATACTTGACCCTATCAGATATTTGATTTGCAAACATTTTCTCCCATTCTGTAGATTGCCTTTTCACTTTCTTCCACTTTTCTCTTCCTTTGTTGAAGAGACTATTCTTTCCTCATTGAGTGGTCTTGGCACCCTTGTTAAGAATCAGTTGGCTATAATTGTATGGGTGTTGGTAGCCATTTGTAACATATAACAAACTTCACAACTATAAAAACAGCTTTTATACCTAAATCTCTCAGGCTTCAGGTTAAGACGTTTTCTCTTTCCTGTAGTCTTCAGAGAAAATGGAAGAAAATTTGGCCTATAACTGCATATAAACTACAATAAATATAACTACCCCAATTGACATTCAGCCAATATTTGTGGACAGCTTATTAAGTGAAAGGTAATGTACTTGACACTGGGGGGATAAAATATGAATAATATATAGTCCCTGACTTACAAGAGCATCACAATCCAGTAAGGAAGAAAAGCACATACACGAATAACTGTGCCCAACTTGCACAGAATGATACAGAAGCAGCAAGGAAAGAATGATTCATTTTGACTGTGAGTATTGGGGAGGACATTGTGAAGAGGAAAGTGGATAGCATGAAGTGTCTTGGGTGATATTAATAACACCGTTTCTGATGAGATTGTTTTAAAATTCTAAAGCAGGTCATGCTATGTTAACTCTAACCTTGGATCCCACTAAAATGGCCAAGAAATTAACCATTCCAATGGCTGTATCCAGATTACAGTTATTTCGCCAGCATGAGAGTTAAGCCTTTCAAAGTTTTCTCCTAGTTTGTGTATTTCATAGCAAAATGCTTCAGTATAAAAACACACAAGAAATACTTTTAATAGTATGTTTGGTTTGATGTTTGTGGGATGGGAGTGAAGAAACAAAACTCTTATGGCATGTGTCAGGGATCCAGGTGACTTCCAGGTGAATTTGCAATGTAGAGTTGCTTACGTGTGCTTAATTCAGGAGGGCTCTTGAAGAAACCACCCAAAAAGAGTGAGGAAAGCAGGATTGGGCAGAGGGAGACATTGAATTGCAGTGTAATTACAACACAGGCATTGGCTGAGCTTACGGGGAGGTCTGGAGCCAGAATGGCCCCTCGGAGATGTCCTGAGTTCAGATAAGGATACTGGACCTTGGTATACCACATACCCTAGTTACTGAATGTGGGCTGCTCTTGGGATGGTGCGTAAACTTGGGTAAGGTGTCTCCTTTAGGCTACAGGCAATTCCTGGACAAGATTGGTCTGTGAGCTGTCAACAGACAACGCTTCTCATACCTGGGAAAATAATTTCCTTGGTCACAAAGGGGTAAGTTGGGCCACATACCGCAGTATCCAGTACAGAAGGTGAGGCTGGTGGTTACCGTGGTTACCATTTGCAGAGGAGGGGAATGAGACTCAGTGGTTTAATTGCCTGTCTAGGTCCCACAGACATGCATGGCAGAGTTAGTACCAAAACACAAGTCTTCTGATTCCAAGCCACGTTGCCTTTAAGCAACGTTATTGTCCCTCAAAATGTGCCGTACCATTTCACCTCGAAAAATATTGAAAGCCAGTTGAACTTCAGTCAGTCAGATTTCACAGCTTGTACCTGGGAATCCCCCTTTTCCTTCCAAAATATAAACTTCAGTTCTCAACTTGCCCGTGTCAGGGAATTCTTCTGAACCTCCAGTCCTAACAGCGAGTAGTTTTCTTTCACCACAAACACAAGCACTTATGTGTACTCTGAAAGCAGCGTATAGGGTGAAAGCAGAATATTATTAGAGTTATTAAATTAATGGAGTAATATAGCATCCAGACATCTATGCTATTATTACATTAATGAAATGAAAGAGCATCCAGACATCTATGCTATTTTCAGACAGCAGTATAGAAAAAAAAGTATTAACAAAGAGGATATGTGTGAAGGTCAGGGGAGGAGGGATGTGCACAAAGTGGTTAAAATGTCAGCTTGAGGCCAAAAAATAATGAACTTGAGAGCCAGAGGGAAGGGAGCATTTCCAGGCACTGCTCCCTTTATTTTCAATATGCTGCCCTAAGAACTAAGAAACTAGGCAAGTCTCTGCCTCCCAAGGGTCTGCAAGCTGGTTACTAGCTACTTGAGTTCCAGCCCCTACAAACCTGTCACATTGGAATTCGGAAGACAGTCACGTTGTAATTACCATCAACATTGAAGCCTGATGGAAGAAAGTAGGGTACGTGCCTAAGGGGGAGGATGCGTGAAGAGTTTGGATCTTTCCTCCACCACCTCCAAGCTGTATGATTGGGGTAAGGGTCTTAATCACTTTAGGAAACTGAATAGACTCCTTATCCATACGTGGTAGAACATAATATCAACTTCATAGGGATGTTGTGTGATGAAATTGAGATACTCTGTATAAATTTCCTAGTGCTGAGCCCTTATGAATGGTTGATTTCATACTCTGTTAGCTCTTAGTTTATGTATTTTTTAATTTATGTGTGTGTATGTATGTGTGAAATGAACCTAAAAGGACTGGGATATATTATAATAGTGTTATAGGGCAGTGCTGTCAACAGAACTTTCTGTGATGATGGAAATGTTCTGTATCTCTGCTGTTCACTATGGTAGCCATTGGCCCCAGGTGAGTTTTGAACACTGTGACTAGTGCAACTGAGGAATTGAATTTTAATTTAATCTAATTAAACTGTTAGTTTAAATAGCCACATGTGGCTAGTAGCTACCATCATAGACTGCAAGGTTATGTCAAGATGGAAAGATATTGTAGATATTATCTGATCCAAAGTGATCATGACGGGGGATAATATACATATTTCGGTGAGATATGAAATAACATGCTCAAGGTTTCACAACCACTAAGGGGGCCGAGCTAACATTTTGGCTTGGTTGTTCCCTCTCCTTACTGTTCATTATGATAATTATACTCCCTTGGCTTTTGGCGGTTAAGCATTGTAATCTGGTCACTGTTATTTAGAGGTTCTATCATTTCATTGCGACTAGTGAGCTCCGTTTTCTCTCAGCATCTTCTCCTGAGGACCCTGTCCTAGAGAGCAGAGCCATCACTGACCTACTTAGAGAGGCTGGTACCCCTCTCAGAAAAACATTCCTATTGCTTCGGAAAATGTTGGTTCTTCTGGGCTGCCCCGTGAACGTTATTCCAGGTGGCATTTTCAGCCATTCTAGAATGTCCGCATCTCTGAACTTATATTCCTTCCTCCATGTTTGCCATGGGAGTTCTGGTACTTCTACCTGCCTTAATAGTGGGGGGGCCGTCACTTTCCCCATACATCCGGGAGCCATTCGTGGGATGCATTCATGCCATTTCCCACAGTCCTTGACAGGATGGTTAACTCCTGTCTTGGGGGAAAGGGCATGCACATCAATAAGACTCGCTTTTATCCAGTGTTACGCTCTACGCGCTTAGTCTCGCGTGCTCATCCTCCAGTCCTGTGAGCGCTGTCCCCGCTCCTGGCAGGCCATGCTGGCGGGTCCCCAGCCCCCTTGGGGCTCAGTGCTTTCCCCCCTTTGGCAAACCCAGCTCCTCCTCGGTTGGGTTGGGCTGTGCCTCGTCCTTAGATGTCACCCCAGTGGCCAGGACAGGAGGTGGGGACAGTCCTGAAGGTGGAGCATGTTGTCTTGCAGGGAGGAAGCCCGGGCACTGCCTTTAGGCAAGGAGCCAATGTTAGCTTACTGGGAGTTGTGGATGACTTCTGCAGAGGCAGAGGGCTCAGGAGAATCTGGAGGGGGGCAGTATTTGTGGGTATCATTACCCAAATGTCCCCATCCCAAGAGTCAAAGCCCCGTCCTCTTTAACTAGGGCTTTGGCCTTGGCCTGGTCTCCTTGACGGGGAATTAACCTCCTTTGGCCTAGTGCTCTGCTTTGTCTGCCCTCTGGAGGGGGGCGAGCTTCTGTCTGTGCCACCAAGGACCTCTTATGGTTTCCCCACGTAGCTTTTAATTGCTGACCATCGCACTCAGCTTTTCCATTTCCTAGGGTGTCAGTCAAGCTTAGCAACGGCCAACCCACTGCACTCTCCCTCTAGTTGCTCTTCCTCCTGTATTTTTTTTTTGCGGTACGCGGGCCGCTCCCGTTGCGGAGCACAGGCTCCGGACGCGCAGGCTCAGCGGCCATGGCTCACGGGCCCAGCCGCTCCGCGGCATGTGGGATCTTCCCGGACCGGGGCACGAACCCGTGTCCCCTGCATCGGCAGGTGGACTCTCAACCACTGCGCCACCAGGGAAGCCCTCCTCCTGTATTTTTAAACGTCTAATACCTCGCACCATCTCATGCAGGCTCACAGATACAGCCTCCCCCGTCCACCCCTGGTGGACCTTTAACAATAGCACTGCTCCATCGTGCTTCATCTGGCACCAGTAAGGGGTCCTCATCGTTAGCTGGGTGGCAAGTGATCAAGTTCCAGAATGCCATCTTGGCACCTGCTTTATCTGCCCGTTCCTGGCACCAGCTATCACAGTCAGAGTTCCCTGGGAGGGTGACTCCCATGTAGAGGGGGCGTGCAGGATGGTTCTTAGGGAGACCTCCTGGGGTTCGCATCTTGTGGCAGAGAAAGGAAGGAGAACTGGGCAGAAGGAAAAGCTGGGCTGTAGTGCAGAGCCAACCACAGGCAGCTCTGGAGCTAGCAGCATCTTCTGAGTTGTCCAGAGTTAGAGAAAGTGGGCCTTTATAACTCACGTTAGTTAGTTCTTGGATGTGAGCTGCCATGGAAGAAAGCACAGCCTTGGGTGAGGCATCTTTCTTCAGTGGAAGCCATTCTTGGAGGAGGTGGACAGCTGAGGTTCATCTCAGCCCAACCAGCACCTGGGGAAATCCATTCCTTCAGGAACATCCCAGTGTTCACCTTCCATGATTATGAGATGTTACCATATTGCATTTAAAAAAAAATAAATTTATTATTTATTTTATTTTTGGCCGCGTTGGGTCTTTGTTGCTGCGCTGCGGGCTCTCTCTAGTTTCGGCGAGCGGGGGCTACTCTTCGTTGCCGTGCGTAGGCTTCTCATTGCGGTGGCTTCTCTTGTTGCAGAGCACGGGCTCTAGGTGCACGGGCTTCAGTAGTTGTGGCATGCAGGCTCAGTAGTTGTGGCTCACGGGCTCTAGAGTGCAGGCTCAGTAGTTGTGGCACACAGGCTTAGTTGCCCCGCGGCATGTGGGATCTTCCCTGACCAGGGATTGAACCTGTGTCTCCTGCATTGGCAGGCGGATTCTTAACCACTGCACCAACAGGGAAGTCCCAAAGATTTTTTGATGTGGACCATTTTTAAAATCTTTGATTGAGTTTGTTACAGTATTGCTTCTGTTTTATGTTTTGGTTCTTTGGCCCCGAGACATGTGAGATCTTAGCTCCCTGACCAGGGATTGAACCTGCACCCCCTGCATTGGAAGGTGAAGTCTTAACCACTGGACTGTCAGGGAAATCCCTTCATTTTTTAATAAAACCCTTAACATAGAGCCTTGCTCGACCTATAATTTGAACTGTGAGAGGCCCCATCAGCAGTGAACACTGAGAGAAAAGAAGCATTTTGAGCCAAAAGAACGTCAGTTGACAGAATGAGCATGGGACATGGAAGAGCTTTTGTGTACCAGACGAAGGGAGGGGAGGCATGGAGAGGAGGTGGCCCCGAGAGCATGGTGGCCGGGGGAATCTAGTCTAGCAAGACACTAAAAAGAAACCTTTTTTTACAGCAGCCCCGGGAAACTTACGGAGATCTCATAAAATAACGAAAACCAGGGGAGCACCATGCTATGCTGAGTGTCTCTTTCACTGTTTTAGAAACTGGGGTGAGGTTTTATGAGCTACTTGGCTTCCCCTTTGGACGCTTCTTTAGGAGAAGTTCCTGGTTCTTCAGCCAGTTATTTTAACTTCGGGCCAGAGAGTGAGAAGCTTCCAAAATAGGATAATGACCATTTAGGCTTTCTGGCAGCGTTCTCCAGATGTTGACCCCAGCAGGCACTTGGCTACCTTATAGATGAATTTGCCAACAGGGGATCAAGTCTGGTGGCTATGGGAATATGACACTGGGTTGGGGGGGGGTCCCTCAATTTCTTCAGTCATTTCCATCAAGGAACAAGTCATCAGATAATATTTATACGTTTCCTGGATACTGAGCCAGCCTCAGAGTGGGAAATGGAGTTTTAAGTTCTAAGAACTTAAAATAGCCTCTCCTTTCAAGATGATTTGGCCATCAAAATTGAAGGAAAAGAGAAGCCAACCGCCATTACCTATCTACATAGAAAAACAACCAACCAAACAAACAGTAGTCTCTTCATGGGTAGTTCTTTGGTTTACTCTAGGGCTGACAGTGATCCAAGGAACATAGGTCATTAGTTTAAAAAATCAGGGACTCATCCTGGTCTTCAGTGTGTCCTTCTCCAGTTATTTAAGGGATTCCAAAGCATGTGAGTCATCCATCTCTTAGATGATGCTTTTGCAACGGAAAATATCAAGCTAGAGGGCATATCAGCACTCTAAGATGCGATGGGTCCTAGATCCAGTTTGAGACCCTCTCATGAAGTCAGTTCCGTACTTAGGGAGAATTTTCTCTTCAGGTGGTAGATAAAGGAATCACTTAACGTTCACCCCTAGTTCACTGAGGTATCACATAATCTCCTAGGTTGAAGAGACATGAATGGTATAAAAACTGACCTCGGTCCTCGTCTCACTCAGAGACACTCTGAGTTTATTCCTAAGTCCAGGAGTATAATATTTTGGTGACCTGGGCAAATAGAACTTGGCAGTAGCAAGAATGGCTAGGGAATTTTCAATATCATCCAAAGGGCTCCCGCATAACCTGAATAAAGGGCCTAGGAGCAGACTCTATTCCCGTCACTTAACTTTTCTAAGCCTCTCTTCTTTACATTACTGCTTAAGCTGGGACAATACTTTTTTCACTATCAACATCATAAGACTTTTTCTGTGTGTGAGAATTAAGTACTTGTGATGATACGAGGCAGCATGTTAATAGAAGATCTTGTTTTATCACCCACTACAATCATTTAATTCAGTCCTGGGTTTCGAGTTGCAAAACGTCAATTTATATGAGAGAGAGAGAGAGGGAGAGAGGAAATGAATGAATGAGGGAGAGGGGGAGAAGAGAGAGATTCCTTTTATAAAAAATGTCAACAGAATCTTTAACGAGGCTCAGTGGGATTTTATGACCCTCTTTGATGGCTTTACACTCATAAAGCATGACGTCTACTGTACGCTGGATTCTGTATGCTGCTCTGCTCTGCTCTCTGCAAGACCCCACATTGCCTGCTCAGGACCGTAATCTACAAGGAGATGATATTTGCATACCTTTCCCTGTATAAAATCACTCACAAACCGATTTTGGAAGAGTATCGATAAATGCTTTTGAGCTTTGTTTAAAGTGGAATTAATTGTGTATGTGATTTCAGTTCAAATCTTTAGCGGGGAAAAGAGCTATTCTAAATAGCCCAGGTTTGTTAAATTAAAAACACACACAGAAACATCACTTGCGATAGGATAATAAAGTTGGAGAGGACCTTCGATATTATTTAATTTTTTTTGAGAGGTAAAGTAACTGAGGGCTGTTAAACTTAATTAACTGTTTAGTAGCAAAACAGACAGGGGCTCCGCCTGCCTTGCCCACTGCTGTATCCCTCCTCTCCCCTGGAGCACTGGTTCGCAGCCAGGGGGCATTTTGTCCCCATAGATGCCCCAGGGGACATTTAACAAGGTCTGGAGACATTTTTGGTTGTTACAACTGGGGATGAGGGCTAAAAGTGCTGTTGGCATCTAGAGGCCAGGGATAATGCTATACATGCTACCATCCCAGGACTGCCCCTGCAGCAAAGAGTGATTTGGCCCAAAGATCAAGGGTTCAGAAGTTAAGAAGCCCTGCTCTATAGGGGGAAAAAAATTGCAGTGGGCACATAACTGTACTCCCAGGATCTAAGGAGCTGGTAGTAGCTGGCATATGCATTCTCAACAGGAACAGGATCACTACCAAGGGGGCGATCATTTGTTCTTTCTAGGCCCGAGCAAAGAAAGAAAGGAGAGAGAGAGAAAGAGAAAGAAAACATTCTTCTTTTAAATATATAAAGCACAGATATACATACAATATATAAATGGATACACAGTATGTCTGTGACACTAAATTTCATGTAAAAGAGGGGCAATTAGGAAAAAAGTCTAAAAAGTTTTCTTGGAAGAGTGTGATAGTGGGGAAGAGAAGGCTGGGAAGCACTGATGTAGCATGATCGCACTTTCTCTTCCCCCAGCCTCTGCATGGCACCTGGCTTTGGGAACAGGTGCCGTGCACCTTCCACTGCCGCTCCTGACCATGCTGTAACCAGGATGCTGCTCTCCGAGTATTTCTCTGCCCATCGCTTTGCATTCTGGGAAGCAGAGACATGGCAGCAGGTCTCTCAGTGACTGCCTATCCTTTTGTTTTCTGTGAATTAAAGACAAAAAGATACAGGATGTTGCGGGGCGAGGGTGGTGAGAGAGAGCTTGAAGGGGCAGTGTGTTGGTCACGTCCAAAATCAGGGAACACTGGGATGGAGGAGGCTGCCCCATTTTCCAGTAGCTTGAGTGTTATTTCCCGGTGGCCAAAGTTGGATGGTCCACGGGCACATCGATCTCATGAAATGAATTATGAGAATGTTTTTAATTGTCTTATTTTTCTCAACCCATCTGTGAGCTCTTATAGCTTACGAAAAAACTATAGTTTATGGAAGACTGTCTGGACTCTGCCAGTAGGTGGTTTATCTTCTGAGTTTCCTTTTTCTGGGTCTTTGTAAATCTTTTCCTGGCTGGTATTGAGAGCCTACTGCAAAACGCTACTTGGATGTTTTACTTTTCAACTGAGATTTAATAAGTATGTTTTGACTCCTTTGGGATTTGTGGGTGACCCCAACCCATCTTTTGTTTGAAATAATTAACATCATTTTGTGGCTTCTCGAAGCAAGTTTTGGGCTTCAAGTAAGCAGACCTGGGTTTCTGCGGATGAGTGAGTAGTTTGAGGGACCCCTCTTACATCTAAGTGCGTATTCCAGTGTCAGTGGGATGCAAGAGATTTATCTGTGGCCGTCGCTGGAAGTATGTTTCACCCCAGAGAAGTTTCTGGAGATGTATGTAGAGAACGCTCACCTAGGAATTGAAGGGTGTAGAGGGAGTGTTGAAGGGGTGTTCTGGTATTTTTTATCCCACGTTCCCTCCCCCAACATGGAACCCACGTTGACTTTATCCATAACAGTGCCTATTAAGCCACAAAACCTCGAGAAACAGGGCAGTAAAAAATAACGAAATGCAATATTCAGAATACATGGAAAGACAATGATTTACTTTAATTCTGGGGACCAGCAATAATACACCTGCCTTGGAACAGGGGATGGCATAATGTTGGCATAACATTGGGGGTTTAATAATTTTTGACCACATTTTATAGACCCTTTCCTGCAATTAATGCTAAATAAAGTCAACATCTTCTCCACCTGCTGCTGTGTTTGGGGTTTGCATGGAGTGCACCCACTCTCCTCCATTACCCGGTCTATCGCAGTTCTTGTTTAACTTGTTCTTCTTTCATTTTTTTCTCCTCGATAATCCCCAGGACTATCACATGCACTGTTTGTGGTTTGTAAGGTTTTCCATTCCTTTTTCAAAAAGAGTTGAGCTAATTGAATTCAGTGCCACCCGTCCCATAGCTGTGATCATAAGGCCACCTCTGCAGAGCTGGTGCCTAAGTGCATGTTCTCCCTTAATGGTTTGGTATAATTTTTCTCTCATCTCTATTTTTAATTAAAATATTTAAAATAGATAACCAACAAGGACCTACTGTATAGCACAGGGAACTCTGCCCAATACCATGTAATAACCTAAATGGGAAAAGAATTTGAAAAAGAATAGATACGTGTATATGTAGAACTGAATCTCTCTGCTGTTCACCTGAAACTAACACAACATTGTTAATCAAGTATACTCCAATATAAAATAGAAAGTTTAATAATTAATGTGAATGGCTGTTCCTACACACACACACACACACACACACACACACACACACACACACACACACACACACGCTGCTATTCTTTTATTCTTTATCTTTCTTAGGTAGAGTCTTGAAGCATTTAGTTTTCCTAGAGAATAAGATTCTCTATGTTCATGTAAATTTTAGCCCTTTTTGTCCCACTGATGTCTTGTTTTGAGAATTATTCAGCAACCACTGGGGGCTCTGGTCCAGGATCTCAGGATGAAATAAACACTGGGCAGGTCATAAAACGTAAGTTTGAAGGTTAGGAAAGAGAAGATCACCTGCATTGTAGTCTTTGTCTCCTCTTAGCCGTGTTGAGAAGGAAAGCAGTGCAAGACTAACATGAATCTTCATTTTGCAAAGATCAAGGTTAACCCACAGAGACACAACTGACACAACCGTATTCCTGAGTTTAGGTGTGTGTGTGTGTGTGTGTGTGTGTGTGTGTGTTTGCTTTGGGGAGACGGAGTTGAAAGCTACAAAAACCATTAGCAATTCCTAGTTGATTCAAATCAGTCTCAACATTTTTCAAAATCTCGCCTAGATTCTTGCACTATTTTAGACTGCAGTGAGGCGATTAATTCGCACAGGGGGCTGTTTATTTAATTGTAGTAACGGTAAATAAAGCCAGTCTGTCTAATCTCCTATTTTTGAGTTTTTAAATACCAAATGGTGAATGGTAAGCAAGGCTGCTAGTTTTATAGCTTCATGAATTAGTTCAGCTGAAAAATATTCTGCCCTTTTCCATTTGGGAGCCAGCGGGGGGCCGGCGGGGTGAGGGTAAGGGTAGGGCAGGATTTGTTAGCCAGCACTAATCGGTTCTTGGCCTCTAGCAATTCTCTGTGGCAGAAGAAAGGGAAGAGATAATTATTCCCCTTAATTGTTGCATCAATGGCTGCATTTAGAACCCTCTCCTTAAAGGCTGAGCAGATTTCCCAGAGAATATTCTCAACCCTTCACTGATCTGATTTTGGAGTAAATGAATGTTCTGAAAATATCTGCTAGCGAAGTTTTGTTTGCCTGGGACTCTCAGAGACAAGGATGCTCCAGTGGCTTCAGAGGGGTGAACTTTCTCATATCTGTCACCAGGCTGTTAATGAGGGTGGGTTTTTGCATCTTTGCAGTGGGGTCTTCTGACAGGAATGACCAAGGAGTAGAGTCCAAAGGCCACTTTCCTTATTCCTTTTTCTTTCTCCCCATCCTGGCCTCCTGCCCTTCCTTGCTGTCATTCTCATTTGAAATTGTGGATTTGTGACTTTAGGAATAAATGAGTGAGAAGAAAAACAGAGGAGAGAAAGAAGACAATATGGAGGCCATAATTACCATCTTCCTGAAAGGAATTTGAGGCCTTTATGGGTATCCGACAACACACGCCAAGAAAACATGTGGCTCTAACTGACTTTCCTCTCTTTGATCTATCACTATTGGAAGGTCAATGTCTTTGGGTTCTGTGGAAACGAGCAACCATTGCTCAGGAGCTCAATTTTGCCAACAGATCCTGAAAAATACACTAGCTTACCCACAATTCCTGTTTCCTGAGATGCTTCCCCAATCCTTTGAGGTTGACCTCTTCCAGGAAGCCTTCCTGACCACCCCTCCTCAGCTGGTGACTCCCTCTGCTGTGTCTTGTGGTGAGTTTACTGACTGATCCGTAAGTTTAACATGCCTTGTTTATTTTTGTAAGTATATTAATTTTTCTGATTACAAATATATATTTGCATGTTAGTTTCCAGAGAAAGAAGAGTGCTTAAGAAAGTCTAAGGAATAAAAAACAAAACAAAAAAACTGCAAACCCTCTTCCTTTATTTCATAGCCCAGGGGTCGAATGAGAAGGGGAATCAATCTAGTGACTTGGGAAACCCCTGGAATTGAATGCTAGCTCTAACTAGGACTGCCTAGCTGGGTGCCCCTGAGTGATTTTTTTTTTTAATCAATTAATTAATTTTTTGGCTGCATTGGGTCTTCATTGCTGCATGAGGGCTTTCTCTAGTTGTGGTGAGCGGGGGCTACTCTTTGTTGCAGTGTGCAGGCTTCTCATTGAGGTGGCTTCTCTTGTTGCAGGGCACGGGCTCTAGGCACGTGGGCTTCAGTAGTTGTGGCTCACAGGCTCTAGAGTGCAGGCTCAGTAGTTGTGGCGCATGGGCTTAGTTGCTCCGCGGCATGTGGGATCTTCCCAGACCAGAGATCGAACCCGTGTCCCCTGCATTGACAGGTGGATTCTTAACCACTGTGCCACTGGGGAAGTCCTGCCCCTGAGTAATTTAACTGACCACTCTGAGTCTGTGTCTTCAATGTAGTTTGGGGATAATAATAGAATTACTTCATAGTTTATCATGAGGTTAAATGAGTTAATCTATATGTAAAAGTCTCAGGATATTTCTTGCCTGCCGTATCACACAGCAAGCCCTATATAAGCCTTAACTACTGTTATGATGATCCTGGTAACCATGTAATGTCTGTCTTTCCTTGTCTAGCCCTTCCTCTTTGCACTGGCTGCCAGAATGCTTAGTTAAAGATGTGGTATATAGCATTTTATTGAATGAATCTGGCTTATCCCTACCTTAATCTTATGCTTGTATTTGTCATTTTGTTTGCATTGTCTTTGTAATTTATTTTAATGCATTTTAATTTTTTATATTATATGCAGTTTTCTAAACTGACATAAACCTTTTCTGAAACAAAAAAGGGCATCCAATTCATAACTAAACAAGCTTTCTATTTTCAGAGATCTTTGTATGGGCATGGCTTTTCTCTCCTACCACGTGGCAGCAATGCTAAGGCAGAAATCATATCTTAACTTTCTTATGTCCCCCATTGCTCTTTGAAATTCTTTTTTTGTACATGATAAGACTGAATAATTTGTTTGCTGGGTGTTTCTAAGGTCTTTCCATTTTTATGAGTATTATTGGTATGTATCGGAATAAAAGCATGGGAATAGAAGAGTCACGTTTTGCATTTTGGTTCATCTCATTTCATTAGAGTTGAATGCAAAGAAGTATCATGATGTCCTTTAGGCTTGGCCCAGTGTTCTTTTAGGACTTAGGCTTTCTCATAATGTCAACGGTAAGACATCCCACAAGCAATATTGACAGAGTATAAGTCCTATAATCAAATGGAAAAGAACTTCCAGTTCATTTCATTTAACCTCTTCTTTTACTAAAGAGAAAACTGAGTTCTAGAGCGTTTGGCATTGTTTGGGGTTGATAATAAAGTGAGAGTTAGAACTTGGGGCTCTTTACTTCACATCCACTCTTCTTGCCAGGAGTACATTGATTTGAAAATGTTCCTTTACTTTGATTTAGATCCTGTAGTAGCATTTCCAGTGTGTTCCTTGGGACTACTTAAGTAAACTCATTAGTAAGACGAAAATAACTTTTCTATGTGTGTGTGTATGTAGGGGGGGTGATATTTCTTATTTTCAGAAAATATTTTTCTGGTTTCTTACGTGAACACCAAAGCCACAAAAGTTGTGTATACAGAATATGCATCACAGATCCATCTCGGAGAGTAAGAAATTAGAAACAACATAAATGGCCCTCAAGAAGGACGTACTAAGATACGGTGGTGCATCCATAAATACAATAGAAAGTTTTGCTGTCATTATAAAGGAAGACACAAATCTATATGCACTGGTGTTAAGACAATAGCTAATATTTAATGAGCATTTATTAAGTTTAACTACTAAAAGGCTTAGATAGAGTATTTCCTTTAAGTCTCAGAACCACACCATTGATTGGTTGTCTTTCTACTGGGACTTAAAAAGCTTGGGTAGTTTTCTCAATCCACTCTAAAGTTCCTTTCTAGAACCTATGCACTTCACCCTTCTGCTCTCCCAACTTACATGGAAATATCTATGATATATGGTTGTGAAATATAAAACAAAACTGGTAGCATAAGGATTTTTTTGAGTGTGTGTGTGCTTAATTATGTGGTGTGTGTGCCTATCTGTAGACACATGCCTAAAAAGTTTTGGAAGTATATACACGGAAACCACTAGCCAGTTATCTGGGCAGCGGGTTTACGGATAACCTTCACTTTCTTTGTATTTTCAACATCCCTGGAATAGTTCCATAGTTGTTATATCTACATGCATACCTATGTGTGTTTAACGTTTAAACACTTAAAGTTAAATAAAATAATAACACTAAAAACATCAGCGAAGCTGCCAGTTCGTACAAAAGGAAAACCCCATCAAATGAATTATTAAGACCTTGCCCTAAATAAAAGCACCTTAAAAACTTGACTTTCTGAATTCCACTTGGATTTTGTTTTCTATTTTTCAAAGTGGCCTGTGGGAGTGAACATAAACTTCGGTCACTTTCCAGATGCATCCAGCCCTCTGAATATGGGCTGCAGAGAGGCAAGGCAGGGGGTGGGAGAGCCTGGGACCCCCACCTGAGCACCCAGCTCCCGAGGTCTCCTTATGACCCTGGTTCAACCTGCCTTGATTTTCCACGGGGAAGCTGACGTGGAAATGACTCTTTTGGAAAGGGATTTTCAAAGTGGACTTCGCTCCAACTCGGCAAATAATTAACTTTTCATCCCCTCATAAAACTGAGACTGTGGCTGGTTCAAAGCCCAGGACCCCGGGCCTTAATTGAATTAACTCGGTTTTCCATCCTTGTGAAGGATCATTCCAAACCATAACATTTAGCAAGGGCTGCCCTTCCTGGCGAGAACATAAGCATCCATTGAGAGGAAGATCGCAGACTCAGGACTGTGGCACGCAAATTGGGCCTGAGTGGAAAATGGGACACTCTCCGAAGGGGACAAAACACTTTCTGTTTCCTACACTTTAAAGTTCAATTTGAATGCGTCTCCACACGACGCCGAGTCCGCCAAAGCAAAGAGAGCAGCCAGTCCCCTGGGCTCCCCAGCCGCGGCGCACACCTGGCTCTTCACCCCTGCGCTTCTCATCTGCTACTTTCTTCACCTGGAATGGATGCTCTTGCCTGTCTTCTCCACGCGACTGCCTGCCCGTCACCTCCATTCAGACCTCATTTGCCCCAGTCCTCCTTAGCTCTTGCGCCTCGATTTTGACTCCATTCGTGTCCCCTCATGTATGCATCTGCACCCCTCGCTTTCTGAAACGAAATGTATTTCACCAACTTCAGGTTAAAGCACTGTCATGCACAGAGGAGGTCCGAATGGTCAGTGATGGAAGTCATTCTCCCAAACTGAATGAGTTGAAATAAGACAGTCTTCGATGATGTGTATGTCCAACAACTGTATGTACAGAGGAGCTAAAACAGTAACAACAACACATAAAACAAAGGGCTTGCAATTAAACTGTAAGTTCCCGGAGGGCAGAGAGCGGTCTCCTCTTTATTAAGATCTCTGCGTGCCTTTGCATACTGCTGTGCATGACTGAAACACTCGATAAATACTTGGTCGATCACACATTGTCTGCAAACCAAGAATAGGACATCTCCCATGCCTGAAACCTGGCACAACTTAGATTCAAAAATATGGCTTTAAGTAAATTTAAATTCTTGAAAGCGAAATTATAAAGCAGTTGGAAGTGTTTTTCTTTTCTTTCAAAATCTTTCTGGTCTTGTTTTGAGAGGCTTTTGCATTTGAGGTAATCTCTTAAAGACCACTAAAATCTACTCAACCACAGAACATTCAGGCATGCTGAACCTTGGAATTAGTGATCCGCCGAAGGAAATGTAGAATTAAGTTCTAATATTGAAGCTGACACTTGGGCTTCATCTCTGGGACTGTGCAGGAAAAGTCTGTCTGTGTGGGATAAGAAATATAATTTGTGATTCAAGGTCAGCGGAGGAAAACCCTGGGGTTTATTTTATTTGGATTGTGTTTCTGAAATTTTTATTTGCACTGGCTTACTCGGTCTCTCTCTGTAGACCCCATTTCTAAAGACAATGTTTGGATGTATGAAGGCTTTGGAGGTGACGCTCCAGTTTGTACACATGTGATCAGGAGGCTATGCTTATGGATTTGTAAGAGAGTAATGAGGTTTGTATTCTAGTGGAGTACCTACCTAGAGCAGGATGGGAAACATCTAGAAACTCAGCCAGGCTTTCAGGGAATCAGGACCCTTTTCCCTGCTCTGTCCTGTAACCTCTCTTCAGCCAGTGCCCGCCCCACCCCCACCCACTTTGCTTCTGTGTAAGTCCCTCCCTGTTATTCCAAGCCAAACATCTTGACTTCCAGCTCTGGTTCTTAAGAACTGCATTTTGCCAGACTACATTTTTCCTCCAAATTTTCTTCAACAATTTGATCTATCGGTTTTAAGGAAAAGTATGGGAAACTAGTAAAAGCCCGTTGAAGGTGGCAACCTTTATAGAGAGAAAAAAAGTCCTTTCTAGGAGATGGTCCCTCAGCATAAATATCAGACACCTGGATGTGTGTGGCTGACATGCAAAGTTAGGAGCTGTTCGTGGTTTTTAATTAAGGGAAAAAAATGGGGTTGAGAATAGCTAGTTCTTCAGGATTCCATTCTTTCTGCTTCTACTTCAGATAAGGAAGTGGTGAAAATACGATCACTTGTTATTGGCCATATCTGAAAGCAAAGAGGAAAGCCGATTCTCTCCTAATTTATCATAAGCCCAACTGCCATTTCTGCATAAATAAAAGGGTGTGAGACTGTGATGTGGGGAGAGGGTAAGGATGCAGGGAGCATCACAGATGCTAGAAGGGGAACTGAAGGAACATGGTGGTGTTGGTGATGGTGATGATGATGATGTCGAGGATGACAGTAACAGCTGTCCTATGTTGAGTCCTTTTTACATGCCAAGCTCTTTCATGTGTTTTAACTCATTAAATCCAGACAACAACCTGACCCAGTAAGTTCTAGTCTTAATGCAATTTTACAGATGAAGAGAAAAGTTATTTTGTCCAAATTACAGAGTCTGCATTCACACTTACGTGTAGCTAACTCTAGACTAGCTTACATTCTTTTTTTTATTTTTTATTTTTGCGGTACGTGGACCTCTCACTTGTTGTGGCCTCTCCTGTCGCGGAGCACAGGCTCCGGACGCGCAGGCTCAGTGGCCATGGCTCACGGGCCCAGCCGCTCCACGGCATGTGGGATTTTCCCGGACCGGGGCACGAACCCACGTCCCCTGCATCGGCAGGCGGACTCCCAACCACTGCGCCACCAGGGAAGTCCTAGACTAGCTTACATTCTTATCCAGGGTGAGATTTAGGGAGCCCATTGCAACATTACTTTTTCTCCCTTTTCGCTTCAAGTGCTTCTCATTCTTTTTTTCTTTTTTTTGCATACTTTCCCATCTGAACTTGATTCTTTTCTTCAGGAATAAATATGTTTAGAGCTAAATTAGGAAGTGTTGGGAGTGCGCAGTGGCTCGGGCAGTTCTTCCTAGGAACAAGGGTAGAAAGGCAATTGCCTGCAGCCAGCCTAGCCCAAAGCAGAGATGGGCATGGCTGTGTGCTTTCCTTTCCTGAGCTTCATAACATGTGGAAGCCACCTTAGAATTGTCATCCTCCCCACTCCAGATGCTGCCATGGAAAACCTTTCTTCCCATCCTGGTTAGCTACTAGCCTATCAATCTGAGATCAGCATTATTAAAGCTGAGGGATATCCTGTGTTTTTCCAGTAAGAAAAATGGACTGCACAGGGACAAATACCCAGTCTTTCCTAACTTTCTACCAGTGTGCTGCTGCACTCAGAGTGGCTGGGTTTGCAGTCGCAGAGTTCACTGAGTTCATATCTTCTCAGTTTATGTGCAGATCCATAAACCAGGAGTAATAATAACTACTTCAGAGGGTTTTTAGGAGGACTACATGAGAGTTTTGAATCGGAAGCATCTTTATAAATGTTCCTGGCACGTCATAGGCACTCAATGAATGTTATGTGCTATTTCCATTTTTATGGTAGTTGTTATTAACACTATTTTCGGCAAAGGTTAAGGGTGGGGCCGTGGGACGGCATGAAGGTTCTGTAACTAAGCCGACCAACCAGGAGCATCAGTCTGTCCGGAAATTGGAATGATCAGCTGCCACGACAACTGTGTGATTTCCATCCGAGAGGCAACTCTGAGTAACCTGTGTGGTTGCCTGTAGGCAAACCCGGCTTTTACATGACAAAATGCATTTTTTAGACCAATCCCTTCCCCAGGCACTGATTCCAAGTCAATAAAATAACTACAGTTCTGCCCTTGAACCCCTTGTTAATCCTCAGCATGTACCCAATTTTAACTTTCCCAGGACTTTTATTTTCCGAGATTGATTATTTTCAGCAGATGGATGGGGTGTCTGTGGCAAAGCATGGCTCACTGTATCCAGAGCTCATATTTCATTAGATAAATATACTGCATGGTGTAACCCAGGGTTCTGCTGGGTACCCAGTCATGGAAGAAGCTTTGAGGAGAGAAGTCAATCAAGTCCCAGGGAGGGAGAGTTATAGACATTGGATTTAGTGTTATGAATGAATACATAGCTGGAAGACTTCTTTATTCAGATACTAGGCATGTGGGGAGTCAGGCTACCCACTTAGTTACATGTCCCCTCTAAGCTATCACTGAATCTATATGGAAATAATCTTTGGGGAGAAATAAAGCATGCTGTTTACCTTTTACATAGCCAAGGAAAGATTGTCAGAAAAGGGGGAAATATAGCTGCAAATATTTTTGTATCAGGAAAATTTTCTTCAAATGGACACACATCTTTTTTCAAGTGTTGTAGTTCTGAAGTCTTTTTCAGGTAATATGGGATTTTCTAAAAAGAATGCTATGGTGCAGAGAAATCACTCCTGAAGGTTATGACTTGGTTCATGTAGGGTCCCAAGAAGTATGCCATGATAACATTCTGACAGGTTCAGTTACCTCATCTTCTATGTTATAATTGTGGAGAGAGAAAGAATTATAGTGTAGACTGACATATACATGTGTGTATCAAGGCTGTAGGTAGCTGTATGTAGAGGGTAAATCTGCAAGTATGTCAACAAATTAAGATGAATCCAGGGGTTCATTGGCAACAAGTAAATGCTACCAAAACTTAATGTTCTTGAAACATAAAGATCTTAAATCCATGAATAAAACCCTAGATAATAGAAATAAGACATTCCCCAACTTATGGTGTTTTGGCTTATGATTTTCTGACATTACCATGGTGTGAAAGCAATACGAATTTACTACAAATCATACTTTGATTTTGGAATTTTGATCTTTTCCTGGGTGAGTGATATGCAGGACCATCCTCTCTTGTGATGATGGGCAGCTACCAACCAGCTGGGCGATCCTGAGGGTAAACCACCGAATCACCCCATACCCAGACAGTCATTCTGTTTTTCAGTTTCAGTACAGTATTCAACCAATTATATGAGATATTCAGTACTTGATTATAAACTAAGTTTTGTGTTAGATGATTTTGCCCAACTGTTGGCTAATGTAAGTGTTCTGAGCACATTCAAGATAGGCTAGACTAAAATGGTTCAAGATGGCAGAGTAGAAGGACGTGCACTCACTCCCTCTTGCAAGAGCGTTGGAGTCACAACTAACTGCTGAACGATCATCGACAGGAGGATACTGGAACTCACCAAAAAAGATACCCCACATCCAAAGACAAAGGAGAAGCCGCAATGAGACAGGGTGGGGGCGGCGAATTCACAATAAAATCATATCCTGTAACTGCTGGGTGGGTGACTCACAAACTGGAGAACACTTTTACCACAGAAATCCATCCACTGAGCCCCACGTCACGCTTCCCAACCTGGGGGTCCAGCAATGGGAGGAGGAATTCCTAGAGAATCAGACTTCGAAGGCTAGAGGGATTTGATTGCAGGACTAGGCCTAGGGGAAACAGAGACTCCACTCTTGGAGGGCACACACAAAGTAGGGTGTGCAATGGGGACCCAGAGGAAGGAGTAGTGACCCCATAGGAGACTGAACCACACCTACCTGCTAGTGTTGGAGGGTCTCCTGAAGAGGCGGGGGGGGGGCTGTGGCTCACGTGGGGACAAGGACACTGGCAGCAGAAGTTCTGGGAAGTACTCCTTGGTGTGAGCCCTCCCAGAGTCTGCCATTAGCCCCACCAAAAAGCCGGGTAGGCTCCAGTGCTGGGTCGCCTCAGGCCAAACAACCAACAGGGAGGGAACCTAGCCCCACCCATCAGCAGACAAGTGGATTAAAGTTTTACTGAGCTCTGCCCACCAGAGCAGCACCCAGTTCTACTCACCACCAGACACTCCCATCAGGAAACTTGCACAAGCCTCTTAGATAGCCTCATTCACCAGAGCGCAGACAGCAGAAGCAAGAAGAACTACAATTCTGCAGCCTGTGGAACGAATTCCACATTCATAGAAAGATAGACAAAATGAAAAGGCAGAGGACTATGCACCAGATGAAGGAACAAGATAAGACCCCAGAAAAACAACTAAATGAAGCGGAGATAAGCAACCTTCCAGAAAAAGAATTCAGAATAAGGATAGTGACGATGACCTGGGACCTCAGAAAAAGAGTGGAGGCAAAGATCGAGAAGATGCAAGAAATGTTTAACAAAGACCTAAAGAATTAAAGAATAAACACCTAGAAGAAGTAAAGAACAAACAGAGATGAACAATAGCTGAAATGAAAATACACTAGAAGGAATCAATAGCAGAAAAACTGAGACAGAAGAATGGAGAAGTGACCTTGAAGACAGACTGGTGGAGTTCACTGCCGCAGAACAAAATAAAGAGAAAAGAATGAAAAGAAATGAAGACAGCCTAAGAGAAATCTAGGACAACATTAAACGCAACAATATTTGCATTATAGGGGTCCCAGAAGGAGGAGAGAGAGAAAGGACCTGAGAAAATATTTGAGGAGATCGTCAAAAACTTTCCTAACGTGGGAAAGGAAATAGCCACCTAAGTCCAGGAAGCACAGAGAGTCCCAGGCAGGATAAACTCAAGGAGAAACGCACTGAGACACATGGTAGTCAAATTGACAAAATTTAAAGACAAAAATTATCAAAAGCAACATGGGGAAAATGACAAATAACATACAAGGGAACTCGCATAAGGTTAACAGCTGATTTCTCAGCGGAAACTCTACAAGCCAGAAGGGAGTGGCACCATATATTTAAAGTGATGTAAGGGAAGAACCTACAACCAAAATTACTCTACCCAGCAAGGATCTCATTCAGATTTGGTGGAGAAATCAAAAACTTTACAGACAAGCAAAAGCTAAGAGAATTCAGCACCACCAAACCAGGTCTACAACAAATGCTAAAGGAACTTCTCTAAGTGGGAAACACAAGAGAAGAAAAGGACCTACAAAAACAAACCCCCCAAAATTAAGAAAAGGGTAATAGGAACGTACATATCGATAATTACCTTAAACGTGAATGGATTAAATGCTCCAACCAAAAGACACAGGCTCACTGAATGGATAGAAAAACAAGACCCATATATATGCTGTCTACAAGAGACCCGGTTCAGACCTAGGGACACATACAGACTGAAACTGAGGGGATGGAAAATGATATTCCATGCAAATGGAAATCAGAAGGAAGCTGGAGTAGCAGTTCTCATATCAGACAGAATAGACTTTAAAATAAATAATGTTACAAGAGACAAGGAAGGACACTACATAATGATCAAGGGATCAATCCAAGAAGAAGTTATAACAATTATAAATATATATGCACCCAACATAGGAGCACCACAATACATAAGGCAACTGCTAACAGCTCTAAAAGAGGAAATCAACAGGAACACAATAATAGGGGGGACTTTAACACCCCACTTAAACCAATGGACAGATCATACAGACAGAAAATTAATAAGGAAACACAAGCTTTAAATGGGACAATAGAACAGATAGATTTAATTGATATTTATAGATTGTTCCATCCCAACAGCAGATTACACTTTATCCTCAAGTGCACATGGAACATTCTCGAGGATAGATCACATCTTGGGTCACAAATCAAGCCTTGGTAAATTTAAGAAAATTGAAATTGTATCAAACATCTTTTCCGACCACAACACTATGAGATTAGAAATCAATTCCAGGGAAAAAAATGTGAAAAACACAAACACATGGAGGCTAAACAATATGTTACTAAATAACCAAGATATCACTGAAGAAATCAAAGAGGAAATCAAAAATACCTAGAGACAAATGACAGTGAAAACACGATGATCCAAAACCTATGGGATGCAGCAAAAGCAGTTCTAAGAGGGAAGTTTATAGCAATACAAGCCTACCTCAAGAAAGGAGAAAAATCTCAAATAAACATTCTAACCTTACACCTAAAGGAACTAGAGAAAGAAGAACAAACGAAACCCAAAGTTAGTAGAAGGAAAGAAATCATAAAGATCAGAGCAGAAATAAATGAAATAGAAACAAAACAATAGCAAAAATCAATAAAACTAAAAGCTGGTTCTTTGAGAAGATAAACAAAATTGATAAACTTTTAGTCAGAGTCAACAAGAAAAAGAGGGAGAGAACTGAAATCAATAAAATTAGAAATGAAAAAGAAGACGTTACAATGGAGACCTCAGAAATATAAAGCATCATAAGAGACTACTACAGGCAACTCTATGCCAATAAAATGGCCAACTGGAAGAAACGGAAAAATTCTTAGAAAGGTATAACTTTCCAAGACTGAACCAGGAAGAAATAGAAAATATGAACAGACCAATTACAAGGAATGAAATTGAAAATCTTCCAACAAACAGTCCAGGACCAGATGGCTTCAGTGGTGAATTCTGTCAAACATTTAGAGAAGAGCTAACACCCATCCTTCTCAAACTCAAACTCAAAATTGCAGAGGAAGGAACACTCCCAAACTCATTCTATGAGGCCACCATATCACCCTGATACCAAAACCAGACAAAGATATTACAAAAAAAAAGAAAATTACAGACCGATATCACTGATGAATATAGATGCAAAAATCTGCAACAAAATACTAGCAAACAGAATCCAGCAACACATTAAGAGGATCATACACCATGATCAAGTGGGATTTACCGCAGGGATGCAAGGATTCTTCAAAATACACAAATCAGTCAATGTGATACACCATGTTAACAAATTGAAGAATAAAAACCATATGATCATCTCAATGGAGGCAGAAAAAGCTTTTGACAAAATTCAACACCCATTTATGATAAAAACTCTCCAGAAAGTGAACATAGAGGGAACCTACCTCAACATAATAAAGCCCATGTACGACAAACCCACAGCTAACATCATTCTCAATGGTGAAAAACTGAAAGCATTTCCTCTACGATAAGGAACAAGCCAAGGATGTCCACTCTTGCCAGTATTATTCAACATCGTTTTGGAATAGTTTTGGAAGTCCTAGCCACAGCAATACGAGAGGAAAAAGAAATAAAAGGAATATAAATTGGAAAAGAAGTACAGCTGTCATTGTTTGCAGGTGACATGGTAGTATACATAGGGAATCTTGAAGATGCCACCAGAAACTGCTAGAGCTAAGCAATGAATTTGGTAAAGTTGCAGGATACAAAATTAATGCACAGAAATCTCTTGCTTTCCTATACACTAAGAACGAAAGATCAGAAAGAGAAATTAAGGAAACAATCCCATTCACCATTGCAACAAAAAGAATAAAATACCTAGGAATAAACCTACGTAAGGAGGTAAAAGACCTGTACTCAGAAAACAATGACACTGATGAAAGAAATGAAAGATGATGTAAACAGATGGAGAGATATACCAGGTTCTTAGATTGGAAGACTCAATATTGTGAAAATGACCATACTACCCAAAGCAATCTGTAGGTTCAATGCAATCCCTATCAAATTACCAATGGCATTTTTTACAGAACTAGAATAAAAAATCTTAAAAAATTTGTATGGACATACAAAAGACCCCGAATAGCCAAAGCAATCTTTAGGGAAAAAAACGGAGCTGGAGGAATCAGACTCCCTGACTTCAGACTATACTACAAAGCTACAGTAATAAAGACAATATGGTACTGGTACCAAAACAGAAATGTAGATCAATGGAACAGGATAGAAAGCCCAGAGATAAATCTATGCACCTATGGTCAACCAATCTATGACAAAGGAGGCAAGGATATACAGAGAAAAGACAGTCTCTTCAGTAAGTGGTGCTAGGAAACCTGGACAGGTACACATAAAACAATGAAATTAGGACGCTTCCTAACACCATACACAAAAATAAACTCAAAATGGATTAAAGACCTAAATGTAAGATCAGACACCATAAAACTCTTAGAGGAAAACATAGGAAGAACATTCTTTGACATAAATCACAGCAAGATCTTTTCTGACCCTCCTCCTAAAGTAATGGAAATAAAAACAAATAAACAAATGGGTTCTAATGAAACTTAAAATCTTTTGCACAGCAAAGAAAACTATAAACAAGACAAAAAGACAACCCTCAGAATGGGAGAAAATATTTGCAAACGAATCAATGGACGAAGGATTAATCTCCAAAATATATAAACAGATCATGCAGCTCAATATTAAAAAAACAAACAACCCAATCCAAAAATAGGCAGAAGACCTAAACAGACATTTTTCCAAAGAAGACATACAGATGGCCAAGAGGCACATGAAAAGCTGTTCAACATCACTATTAGAGAAATGCAAATCAAAACTACAATGAGGTATCACCTCACACTGGTCAGAATGGCCATCATTAGAAAATCTACAAACAACAAATTCTGGAGAGAGTGTGGAGAAAAGGGAACCCTCTTGCACTGTTGGTGGGAATGTAAGTTGATACAGCCACTATGGAGAATGGTATGGAGGGTCCTTAGAAAACTAAAAATAGAATTACCATATGACCCAGCAATCCCACTACTGGGCATATACCCAGAGAAAACCATAATTCAAAAGGACACATGCACCCCAGCGTTCATTGCAGCACTATTTACAATAGCCAGGTCATGGAAGCAACCTAAGTGCCCAACGACAGACGAATGGATAAAGAAGACATGGTACATATATACAATGGAATATTACACAGCCATTAAAAAGGAACGGAATTGGGTCATTTGTAGAGACATGCATGAATCTAGAGACTGTCCTACAGAGTGAAGTAAGTCAGAAAGAGAAAAACAAATCTTGTATATTAATGCATATATGTGCAATCTAGAAAAATGGTACAGATGAACCGGTTTGCAAGGCAGAAATAGAGACACAGACGTAGAGAACAAATGTATGGACACCAAGGGGGGGAAAGCGGTGGGTGGTGGTGGTGGGATGAATTGGGAGATTGGGATTGACATAAATATACTAATATGTGTAAAATAGGTAACTAATAAGAACCTGCTGTATTAAAAAATATAAAATAAAATTCCAAAAAATGAAGGTAGGCTAGACTAAGCTATGATGTTTGGTAGGTTAGATATATTAAATGCATTTTCAACTTAATGATATTTTCGACTCAGGGTGGGTTTATTGGAATGTAGCCCCATCATAAGTCAAGAAATGTCTATACAGGGAAATGTTAAGGCCATTCACAAAGAGAAAAATACAAGTGGCCAATAAACATCTGAAAAATGTTCAGTCTTAATAGCAATTAAAGAAAGGAAAGTTAAGGGCTTCCCTGGTGGCGCAGTGGTTGAGAGTCCGCCTGCCAATGCAGGGGACACGGGTTCGTGCCCCAGTCCGGGAAGATCCCACATGCCGTGGAGCGGCTAGACCCGTGAGCCATGGCCGCTGAGCCTTTGCGTCCGGAGCCTGTGCTCCGCAACGGGAGAGGCCACGGCAGTGAGAGGCCCGCATACCGCAAAAAAAAAAAAAAAAGAAAGGAAAGTTAACATGGCATTCTGTTTTCACGTATCATTGGAGATTTTAAGTGACCTTTAAACTTTCACTTTAAGTGCAGGCTGACTGTACTGAGATGACCAGGTGTCTATTCGTGCACCAGCACCACTGTGTAAAGTTATTATGGCTTCATGATACATTTTATTATGTAGTTGTTCTCTAATGCAGATTGCTGGTATTGGTTTTCCAGGGATTTATTAGTTATTTTTACACATTTTTTTCCCAAAATAAACTTTAGAATCATTCTTTCAAGTTTCAAAATATACCTTTGATGTTTTGATGGGACAAGTATTAATCATCTATATTAATTATAGATTAATTTAGAAAGAAATGACACTTTACAGTATTGCCTTCCATCTTGAAAGCATTTAGGTTTCTTAGTTGAGCATGGCTTGGTCCTCCATGCCATCACCTCATCTAGAGCAAGGAGCACCTTAGAGGCAAGGAACTGTGGATAAGCTGCTGTGCAGTGACTGACACATCATAGTTACTTCACTCATGAATGAAGGAGTGAGCCAAGTGAAAACAGTAATTACAAAAATGAGTTCACCTCAATTGCGTCACCGTTGAGCTAGGACCTGTCCATTGGGGATCCTGATGGATGGTGATCCTTCCATTCCTGGCTCACGTCATGTTGTCTTACTCCTCTGGGTCTGGACACTTGAGGTCCTCTTTGCTGGAATCACTTCCCTGGACTCCTTCTCCCTGCAGCAAACTTTATCTATTTCCTATTGGACTATCAGGTCTCAGATTAGGGTTACTCATTCCAGGAGGCATCTACAGATTCTCCCCCTAAAATTAAAGTTGAGATCCACCCCATAGTATCAGTATTTCCTCTGTGATTTAACAAACCATCCCTGCTCTTGCTCCCAACAGACACACAGTTTTCTAAAAGACAACCAAACATGATGGCTTTGAAGCCAAGCTGCCTGGTGGCACATGTCTCCATTATGTGCTACCATGTGACTTTGGAGGATAGTTGTTAGACTTCACATATATAGGAATTTAACAGGGGTAATAAAAGTACCTCCTACATAGAGTCATTATAAGGATCAAGCATATTAACATACATGAAACGTTTAGAAGAAAATCTGCCACATTGCACTCCAAAAGTGCTTGCTATCATTATTACTTATTCTTATATAAGATATTCTTGTATAAGCTATTCCTATAAGTTGCCAGAACATAGTCTGTTTTTTATTCATTGCTTTATCCTCAATGTCTAGAGCAGTGCTAGGTATGTAAGTACTCAATAAATGTTTGCTAAACTAATGACTTAGTATATTAGATCTACCTTGACTCTGCTTCTCCTTAAGGCAATGTTTCATTGATTTAACATGATTTATTTGACTATCCTTGTAGAATGCTGTATCGTATTCTTGGTAACTTGTCGATTCTTTACATTGAAGGTAGGTTGGAGATTCTTTATATCTTCCTTCCTCTTTCCCTTCCTTCCTTCCTTCCTTCCTTCCTTTCTCTTCCTTTCTTTCCTTCCTTCCTTCCTTCCTTCATTCCTTCCTTTCTTTCTCTCTTTCTCTTTCTTTCTCTCTCTCTCTCTCTCTTTCTTTCTTTCTTTCTTTCCCTCTCTCTCTCTTCCTTTCTTCCTTCCTTCCTTCCTTCCTCCCTCCCTCTCTCTCTCTCCCTCCCTCTTTCTCTCTCTCTCTTTCTTTTTTCGCTTCTGGATTGAAGCAAATTACAGCTGCTTAATGGACTGCTTAAGAGGTAGTGAGACCCTTATCACTACATAGTGAGATCCTTATCATTAGAGGCATTTCAATACCTGATAAGAGGTTATGCTGGATGATGTTTCCAGGTCTGCAATTTGTGATTCTATATCGTTTCTTCTCAGTGCACTTAATAAGGGCAGTTACATGAAACAGTAGTCTCAACTGGTTTTCCACCTATAGCTTATATTAGGTTAAATGCATTTTGCATATGTTTAAGACGACTCTTGTAATGGCAAATATAACCTTACCATTTTCCTGACTCTCATGGGGGATTCTGTGACGTCAGGTGCTGGAAATGCATTTAAACCCACCCTGCAATTGTTTGGTGCCATTCCATACATTTCACCAGTCATTTAACTTGGTCAGTTTTTAATAATACAAATATATTGTATAAAGTGACACTGCAATTTGAGCAAGGCACATAATATTTTACAAACCTCAGATTTGGAAAAAGGAAAAAGTACATTTTTTTTCCCCTCTGCTACCCACAGATACAAAGACTGGGAAGAATTCTGGGCAAGAAATCAGGAAGCCTGAGTTCTAACGTAAGGTTCTTCTATTGATAAGATGGGGAAAGGGATTTTCATATTTTTTCTGCACATGAAAATTCATAGTGCAAAGTAGCCTTTGCCGATTATGAGGCTTTCACAGACACCTGGAGCTGGGGCCCTCTTGCATAATGTCATTTGTAGTTGACCTATGATGCATCAAGGGCTACTAAAATAGTCCCCAGCCTAGTACAGAGACCCAGGGCTGAGAGGAACATTCTGACTTGGTCTGGCTTTGCACATGAGTTCAGAGCCTGGGTGAAAACAGGATGTGGGCTCCTGATTATTGTGCTAAAGACTGAAAGCATTTGCCTAAGCCCTGGGGCGTCCAGGTGAGGTTCTGTCTCTGTCTCCCAGTGTCCCTTCCCCAGGACATAAACAGAACTCTTACCGCCTAATGGCAGAAATTCACTGAGTTACCCCATGACATCCGGTGTAAGTCGCC
This sequence comes from Lagenorhynchus albirostris, assembly GCF_949774975.1. NCBI lineage: Eukaryota > Metazoa > Chordata > Mammalia > Artiodactyla > Delphinidae > Lagenorhynchus > Lagenorhynchus albirostris. The sequence continues at coordinate 55,776,918 of NC_083114.1, forward strand.
TCCTTCTGCTCTCCCGTTGTGGACTCTGTTTTCTCCAAAGAATGCTGTATCCTGTCAGCCTAGAGAAAAAAAATGTTCTTGTTGCAAAAACATATAATGAATCAAGTGACCTCCACCCCCTGGTCACCCAGACCGTGTGGTTTTGAGTCTGCTGTGGAAAATGAGATCTTTGCAACAGCATATTCAGACGTTCCCTGATACCTTCACCCTCCTGACTTATGTAAGTCAGGGCCCCCGATCTACCTCTCAGGATATCCAGTGCTTTCCTTTTATAGTACTTGACACAATTTAGGTGATTATTTGATCATTAGCTCTCTCCCCTTCTAGATGTAAAATCCATAAAGACAATAAGTGCGTCTGTTTTGTTCACCAGCTTTTTTCTCAGCAGCAAACACGATGCTTGGAACAGTAGGCATCCAAGAAATAACTTGCTCAGACTTTCATTTTGTTTGTTTGTTTGTTTGTTTGGCCATGCTGTGCGGCTTGCGGGATCTTAGTTCCCCAACCAGGGATTGAAGCCAGGCCCTTGGCAGTGAGAGCGTGGGGTCCTTCTGGTTTTGTTTTTGTTCAGTATATAGCGGTATTGGATTAGTTGGGGGTGGTATGGGCCTCTGATCCTGAGAAAGTTTTGATCCAAACAAGACTTCACACTTCTCTCATTGACTTATTGCTATCAATTAAGTGCCAGTTCTTTTGGAATTTCTGGTTTTGTTTTTTTATTGCGGTACGCGGGCCGCTCCCGTTGCGGAGCACAGGCTCCAGACGCGCAGGCTCAGCGGCCATGGCTCACGGTCTCAGCTGCTCCGCAGCATGTGGGATCCTCCCGGACCGGGGCGCAAACCCACGTCCCCTGCATCGGCAGGCGGACTCTCAACCACTGCGCCACCAGGGAAGCCCCTGGAATTTCTGTTTTGCAATTTTTCTGCTAAGGTGAGTATGGGTGCAGAAAAGTTTTTAACTATTGTATGGTCAAATGCATTGAGGGGAGAATGTACAGTGCCTACCATTTACGTCCTGTGGGCATGCAGTAGGTTTCAGTGTGTGATTGTCCTGTCAGTTCTTCAGGATTTCCTAAGAAAATGAAAAGAATTGGGGGTTTAGCTTGAATCAAGTAGAAGAGAGAGTAAAGTGAGTTCTTCCAGCTCTCTTAAGTTCAGCTCATGTGCTGTGTGTAGCTTGGGTTTGACCTGGGGTGGAATCATTCCTTAGATAAATGGCGTGCAGGGGCTGGATTTAAACCACACACATAGAGCTATGGTGAAGGGATCAAGCTGGGAATTTCTTTTTCTTTTTTTAAATATTTATTTATTTATGGCTGCATTGGGTCTTCGTTGCTGCGTGCGGGCTTTCTCTAGCCGCGGTGCGCAGGCTTCTCATTGTGGTGACTTCTCTTGTTGCGGAGCACGGGCTCTAGGCACGCAGGCTTAGTAGTTGTGGCTCGCGGGCTCTAGAGCATAGGCTTAGAAGTTGTGGCACACGGGCTTAGTTGCTCCACGGCGTGTGGGATCTTCCCGGACTGGGGCTTGAACCCGTGTCTCCTGCATTGGCAGGTGGATTCTTAACCACTGAGCTACCAGGGAAGCCCAAGCTGGGAATTTCTTGACAGTGATTGGTGGAAATACGTCACCTCTTTCTTGTGTCATAATGGAACTTTTCTTTTTTTGTTCTTCTTTCCCTCCCCCTGCCCCAAGGGTGGTACATCTTTTCAAGTGCTCCTTTGCCATCCCTTTCTCCTTCTTTTCCCTCTGCATTATCATGTTTTGTCTGTATAGAACACATAGTAGAGAGCATCCAGAATTTTTCTGAAATGTTCTACAGTCCAGACACTTGGCCAAATCAATTTTCGTTGTTTTTGATCAGGATGAAGGAAGTTCAGTTTTCCAGAGCAGAAAAGCATTAATAGGGCAAACCTATATGCAGTCCTTTCAATTCCTCATGAAATAGTCAGAAACAGGCAACAGGCAGTAAGAGCTTTCTTCCTTTTTTTTTTTAAGTGACTGCAACCACCATGCTAAACTAATTATATCATTTCCTAAATTATTTGGAATGTGTATTTGTAGAACTATACATGTGTACTGATCTATCTATACTTTTAGGGAAAACAAGTCAGTAGTTAACCAACTTCTTTTTAAAGTCAAATAATTCCAAATGCAGCAGATCTTTTCCAAATGAATAAGAACCAGAGAAGGGTGGATTTGCATGCTCCGAGGATCTGATTTTATAGCTCACTTACTTCACTCACTGTGCTTCCATCTCAGGGCTGGGATCACACCTGATAAGGTACTTGGGCAATTGGTTCTGGTTTCAACTTAAGTCTTATAATCCAACTTTATTTAGATTTTTTTGGTTAAATATTACAGTCTTTGCTAATGCTATCTTACGATATTTATGTTGTCCAGGTTTGCTGCTTTTCTTTCTCTGTGGTTTGCAGATTGACAAGGGAGACTCATCCTGAAATAGGGAGTTTTGTCCCGCTGGCAAATGCAAAATGCCATGAAATATTTAATCATAGGATCTTAAGGCACGTCAGAGGCGTGACTGTTGTTTCCCATTGGTCTAGCCTGTTAGCTTTCTCTTCAAGGTTCAAGACATTGGACTGTCTGATGGATACAACTGCTCTAAAACGAGGTTCCTTAGGCGTTTTATAAATAAGGGATTATGTTTTGGATAAGAACCAAAATCGTCCTGCTTGTGTTGAATTCAACCTCATATAAAATTTTTTATTAAAAAAAAACTAATTCATATTGGGACCTTATTTTCTCTCTGTTTGAAACCATGGATGAAGCAAGAAACAGTTTAATCCAAATTCCGATTCTTTGTACACATGTAGGAAATACCCCACTTTCAAAGGGGGCTGGGCAGAATTCAGTAGACCCTAAGAGCCTGTGTTCTCATTCATATCACCCCCACCCCCCCTGCCACCTCTCTCTCTCTCTCTCTCTCTCTCTCTCTCTCTCTCTCTCTCTCTCTCCCTCTCTCTCCCTCTCTCCCTCTCTCCCTCTCCCTCTCCCCCCCTCTCACGCGCACACGCGCACACTTTCTACCCCAATCTCTCTCTCTCTTTCCTCTCTTTTCCTTCCTCTCTCTACAAAAATGTGGAAGAAGGAGAAAAGGGTTATTTGGCTGGAACAGATTGGAATTGAGTAAAGTTGAACCAACAGGAATCTTCCACAATGAAATGTAAATTTGTCTAAGCAGCGATGCCAAATATGTTTTTTTTCCTTTCCTTCTCAATGGTAGCAGTAACAGAGCAGCATACTGGCCCAGCAATCAGGAGGGAACCTTGCCCAACTCCTGGTCTTAATGAAATGGAGCCTTAAAAACAGCAACAGCAAGCTTCTCGTGGACTGGCAGAGGTTCAGAGTGTCCATCAGAGCGAGTTCAGTCAGCTCTCCCCACCCTCCTGTCTTTCCTAGCCCTCTCCTTATTTCTACCCCTGTGCCTTCTCATCTTCTCCCTTCCCTTTCCCATCCTCCCTCTCCTTCCCCACGCTGCTTCCTCAGTGTTTTCTGGGTGAAGTTTTCTTGATATTTCTCAATGAGGTGATCATTTTGACTTGAGAAGACATCAGATCCAACATATAAAGACTAGTATTCCCAGATCAAATCTACCTAGATAAGGTTACCAAAGGGTTCCCTTACCTCAAAGGGGGTAGATAAGGCCCAGAGATGCTGCATTCTTATTACTTGAGCTTGATCTGTGTGCTCCCCCCTCCCCCTCAAACCAAGAGTTTTGATTTGAGCAAAATGAGGTTTTGCATCCTGATGAGATGCAGTGGTTTAACACACCTGGCTGATACCCAGAAGTCTCCACACCTGGCCTACATATCCCACTGCAGCCATGTGTTGTGTTTTCTTGTATCCGCTGAGAAGACTCTGTGGCCTGGATGATGGTGGTGAAACAGAGCAGGTATTCCTCTTGTTCCTAACAGTAGTTAGACTGTCAAGAGTCACATGGGCTTGAGGCTTCTGGCACTTTAACTTAGGAACATAGGGCATTGGTATCCAAAGGCAGTGCCAATGGTCTTCAGTGTTTCTGAAGTGCTAGATCCCTCAGCGGTGTTTCCTGAGCCCCAGAACACCAAGTCTAGTGGGCTGATGCTTGGGTGGATGTGGGCAGATGATGGAACAAAAATGAAAACATTCATTATAAATTGAACTGAAAGACTTTGATATGAAATTCAAAGACACTTACGAAAGAAAAGTATCATTCTGGCTATCCTTATCTGCCTAGTGAGAATTTTACTCCATGTCAGATGGACAATTATTAGTTTTCTTTAAAATCAGCTCTGAAAAAAAATCCTGGGATATAGTTTGAGCAGCCTTCTTTGGAAATTTGTCCTGTATTGGCCTTTTGTAGTATTTTTTCTTTCTTTCTAACTGGAGGATCTCATGGTTTAACACATTATTTTTCCCCTTGAATCTGGCTTATTACAGCTGACGAGTCGCCCTTACAAAGTGTCGATTCAACCTTATGCCTCTTCCTTCCAGCCATCAGTCAAAATGGATTAGATTTTCCCAGTTGAAAATTTCCAGTTCCAGTTCCGTGGATCCAGCCTGCTCAACTTGTCATCACCTAAAATATTAGTTTTAAATTGGATAATAAAGACACATTACGTCTCTATCAAATGCAGATAAAGTAGCATGGTGCCTAATATTTATATCGTCCACCACATGAAATGACTTCAGGGAACTTTCCAAAAATATCCTTGTTGCCCCAAACGTAGATGCTATGAGTCGCTAGAAATGACCTGAGTCATCTTTAATAAAAGGAATTATGCCCAGCTTTCTAGGTTTATCTATTGGATATGAATCTCCAGTCTGAGAAATCTGTATCCCAATCCTCACCCTCTCCACCCAACAAGCATATATTTCAAATAAGAAGCCTTATTATACTGTGCGAATTGCACCTGCTTTTTTACCCCGTCCTTTCTTCTAGAGCAGAGAGTTGGTGGCGGGGAGTTACCTTGATAACCTCTTAAATTTGGGGCCTAACTGCACTGGGAGATTCTTCTTGTATGTTGCTGTCACCATTTTGGAAAGCCATTTGCAGTATTGGCTGAGTTATATAGAAGTGGGTGGTGAGGGAGAAGTTGTAGAAGGAAAAGACCCACACAAGGTCTGTTCAAGAATACTATTGGTAGGACTTCCCTGGCAGTCCAGTGGTTAAGATGCCATGCTTCCTATGCAGGGGACACAGGTTCCATCCCTGGTCAGGGAACTAAGACCCCCACGTGCTGCATGGCACGCCCCCCCCCCCAAAAAAAAAAAGAAAGTAAAAGAATACTATTGGTAGTACAGAAAGAAGGCTAGGGCATGGACAGTAAGAACTCACTTATTTCTAGAAGCAGAAGCTATCGAGCCAGTGTAGTTGGATGCATAGTATCATTCTTTCTGAGCTACTGTGTAGCTGAATAGGTAGGATGCCAGCTGTGGAGCCAGACTGCCTGGGTTCACATTCCAGTTGTCTTAACAGCTGTGTGATCTTGGGCAAATTACTTCACTTCTCTGTGCTTCACTTTCCTCATCTGTGAAAGAGGGAACTCCTCTTAAACTTCTGTTTAAGAAACTCCTGTTAAATTCCTACCTTGTAGGGTTCTGCGAAAGTTCAGTGTTCATATAAATATATATTGGGCCATAGTGAGCATTCAATAAATGGTAGCTACCCATGGTTGAATGGAACTTCTTGGTTTCCTCCCTGGGGAGGAATTCATCCCAATTCAAGTACCAACCTGCCAACTATAGAAACTAACTATTGTATTAAATAGTCTGGTATGAAGTCATGCATCTGAAAGTTCGTATTGACATTTATTTCCTCAATTAACTTCAGTTTGACCATTTTATGTGAGATAGTGGGGCTTATAAGAATTAATGATTTGGGTTATGTTAGTAATGGGTCTATCCATTGATCCAATAAACATTAGTAGATTATCCTGTTCCCGGCTGCGGACTATGCCCCAGGGGGAAGTAAAGATTAAAAAAGACAGACTGACCATGAAGAAATCAAGGCATAGGAATGAGTGAGTGATGAGTACCAATGATAGGGTTGCCAGACAAAGTTCAGGAAGCCCAGTTAAACTTAAATTTCAGATAAACTGAGTAACTTTTTTGTATAAGTATGTCCCAGATATTGCATACGCTTTTGGGTGATCTGATGTGTCCTTCTGCCCTTTTGCTCTCTTCTTTTCTCTCTGAAGCCACTGTGGGCCCTTGTAGGATCAGGAATGCCAGGTGGACTTACCAACTGGAGCCTCCTAGGAGATGATGAATAAGTCAAGCTCACCTTAAGGAACTTCTCCAAATTCTGACCAGAACTCTGTATATGACAGATTTTTTTTCCGTCTACAAAATCTGATGTATATCTCTCCCCTCACACTTACTTAATTTTTAACCATTGACACTTTCAGTCAAAATGAAACATCTTCCTTAAAAAAAAAGACTAAATCTAAGGTCTCCACAAGTTCCCTGTGGAAATCCATGGGGGATCTACATGGAGAGGAACAGGGGGACTTGTAAAATGCCTTTTAGATCCACCCCTCATATATTTATATATGTATACATACATATATATGTATACACATACATACAAGTATACATGTGTATATGTGTGTGTGATATTTACACACATATGTATATACATATATACACATACATACAAATATGTGTGTATACATGTATCCTATATTTACATATACATACACACATGCATCTATACATATACATACATGCAAGCGTGTGTATGCCACATATTTATATACATATATCATTATATTTGTGTGTGTGTGTGTCTGTGTGAAACAGTGTTAATCCCTTGGAGAAACAATGCCTGCTTGTTCACCTCTTTAGTGGTGCGTGGTGATTAACCACAACATCCCTTGCTGCCTTGAAGGTCTTGTACCTGAGTATGTGCTCTTTTGGGACCTAACTGAATCCTCCCAGACTGGGTGGTTTCCTGTCTGGGCTGCTCGCAAAACAAGGGAGCTGCTGCAGCTGAAAATAGCCCTTGGCCTGGTGGCTCGGGCATTGACTGAACCTGGAAAAGTTCTGGATTTGGGGGGCAGAGAACACCCGAATGTCAATAACGTACTGAATGGATTGACTAATGATATCACAGTCCTAGGGAATGGGAGTTAGAATTTCTCTGGTCAGTGGCTTCCCTTATTTTACAAGGTTCCATGATTTAGTTTCTTGTTTTATCTTGTGGTTCTTCTATCTCCCACACCCAACTCTGTCATCACCCACTGCTGGCAGCTTTAATGTGGTGACCGTGCTATAAAAAATACTTGAACTGACAATTTCAGGAAATGCAGTGGCTGACATACAGTTGATGTTCAATGCATGTGCATTGGATGAATTGCAAACTATAAAGTTTGCCACTCATTGTTGGTCAAAGTTGGGTGTTATGAGTGAGGAAAAAAAGAATTGTATGTCCTCAAATGAAGTGGGAAGAGTCTCTCTTAATCCATGCTGGTAGAGAATGAGCTTTTGATAACATATGGCAAATCCCTTAGATTTATTCTGCTACTTCTCTAAGTAGCTTAAAAAAGGAAAGTTCTTCCCCCACAAAGTGCATATATGGCCTTTATCTGTTGTAAAAGTTCTTATGAAATTCCCATGTCCCAATACCCTCCCCAAAATGTTACATCCTAAGAAATGACTAGGTTCAGCAAGGCTTTGCTATGATAGGGGGTAGAACTGCCTTATGCATGTGTTGTGGGTCTTAATTAATCGTCACTTGTAAAGTAATTTGCAGTCTGGACAACAGATTCCATTAGTATATATTTTTTTCCCTTCAACAAAATTTTCCACTGAGTAATGACTAACCTTTTCATTTTGGTAGAAACACTGGGAACTGGTGAAATGAGAAGCCAAAGCTCAGTAGCCGAAATTTTTGCTGCTATGGTCTTGAGCTGTTTCCCTTTCCTTTCCAGAAACGTCAGGCTGCGTAATGTTTTAGTGTGTCTGCTGAAAAACTCTGGTGTGCCATTTCTTCTTTCACCACTCCTGGGGTATTTTTTCTTGGCTACAATTGAAGTTTTTTCATACTAGGCTACACTGGAGGTGATCCAATAGTTAAGAGAGAGAGAAAAGAACAACCACTTATTTTCAAATAGTAAATCAAAGGACAGGTTGTAATTGGGGTCTTTTGATATAACAGAGGAAATGATTTTTGAATATCAACAGATACTTACACCTTCATACACTTACGATAATTCACCGATAACACTTTCTGCTGTGTACTTATTCACATGAAGAATATCCAGTTGTCAGTGAACCCAAAGGTAAGCTAAGTTTCAAATCTCTTGCTCGTATAAGAAAGACAGATGATAACAGGTGTTGGTGAGGATGTGGAGAAAATGGAAGTCTCGTGCACTGGTGGTGGGAACATAAAATGACGCAGTCCCTTTGGAAAATACTTTGGCAGTTCTTTCTTTTTCTTTTTTTTTTTTTTGCTGTACATAGGCCTCTTACTGTTGTGGCCTCTCCCGTTGTGGAGCACAGGCTCCGGACGCACAGGCTCCGGACGCGCAGGCTCAGTGGCTGTGGCTCACGGGCCCAGCCGCTCCGCGGCATGTGGGATCTTCCCGGACCGGGGCACGAACCCGCGTCCCCTGCATCGGCAGGCGGACTCTCAACCACTGCGCCATCAGGGAAGCCCTCTTCGGCAGTTTCTTAAAGATAAATGTACCATATGACACAGCTTTTACTTTTGAGTATTTACCTAAGAGAAATGAAAGCAGTCTTCAAAAAAGCGTTATTCATTATGGCCTAAAAATGTCGATCAATTGATGAATAGATAAAGTGTAGAATATCCCATACAATGAAATACTCTTTGGTATTCAAAAAGAAGAAAGTACTGATACGGTTAAAACATACAGATGAACCTTAAAAATATTATGCTAAATGAAAGAAATCATATATAAAAGATACAGATATAGAATTATAAATATTATGCCATTCTATTCATATGAAATATCAAAAAAAAAGGTCAATGTGTAAAGACAGAAAGTAGATTATGGGTTGCCAGGTCTTGCACAAGATTATTACCATTATTGCTATAACAATAGCAATACTGTAGCTAATAGGTTGGAGTTTACCAGCCTGCAGGATCCGATTAGTAGATCTGTAACTTAATGAGATTCTCTGGGTTTCCATGTTTTTGAAAGCTTTGGTGGGGCAACCATCAATAACCCAATTTGCTTTGCATACCTAGAGTATAATGAGACTTGCCAAGTGGGAAAAAGAAAATACCACTCTGGTGTACAGTTCTGTAAGTAATCAGACCTTACTATGATCAGAGCAGTTTTTGGTCTTTTCCTGATGGGCAGGTTCCTTGGGTGATGTGGTCTTCTGTCCACAGCTCAACCTATTAGGAATGGAAACTGGCAGGTTTTTCTAGGGGCTGTTAGGCAATATCTACAACAGCGGCTCCTGGCATTGCCCAGGGACACTCAGGAGAGTTTTTCCAGTAGAATACATTTGTAAAAATTTGGGTTTATTAGGACAAGGTTGCTTAAACAATGCAAGACACATGCTGCATTTATCTAGGACTTTGTGAAGAAGTCATTTTTCCTCTTCATTTTTTTACTGTGTGAACTTGACATGTGCTTTCAACAGCATCTTCATCGTTATTGTATTTTACACATTACGCCTAATAAGATAGCTGGGGAGTGACATAGTGTGACCCAAGGAGATATGTTTGCTTTATTGACATGCTTTCATCATCGCAGTGTCTGGTGGGTGTTTACTGTTGTCAGCTTGGGCCTCCTGATGAACGGTCCTAGTGTCTCTGCTCCAGCAGGTGGGTGACACGGGGAGGACCAGAGAATCCTGTCCACAATCATGGCTCCTCACAGAAATGGTGCACCTGAGACATTTTGTCTGATCATTGTACAGTGCTGTGTATTCCTGGCGTTTCTTCTCTGTCCAACCCAAGCACCCCCATGAAATAGTCAATGGAGCTTCCAGGAACTGAAGGAAAGTTTTGAAATATAATGCAAATTCATGGAAAAGTTTAAGTTCCCCAAAGTTCACAATGTAGCCTTGCCTCAAGGATGGTTATCACTTCGTCCATCCTTTCTTCTGACATATTGAAGCTACTGAAGCCCCAAAATGATACGTGAGTTATCCCAATTCACACAGCAAACGCCTGCTAGAAACAGGGCTATAACTTAAACTTCCTCAGCTAATTCGTCCTTTTTTTCCTGAAAACACTACTTCCTATTCTTAAAAGTTACTGCAAGGATTATTTTGTTTAATTTCAGAGATTTTGGGTATTCTGATTTCTTAG